>NC_091981.1:98412262-99612262 GCF_044704955.1 Pristiophorus japonicus
CCTCCCCCCCCCCCCCCCCATTCTGGACGCCTAATTTGTAACCTGCGCCTGATTTTTTAATGTGTAGAACAGGTTTTTTCAGTTCTACAAAAATCTTCACTTGCTCCATTCTAAGTTAGTTTGGAGTACGTTTTCACTGTGGAAACTTTCAAATCAGGCGTCAGTGGCCGGACACGCCCCCTTTTGAAGAAAAAATTCTGTTCCAAAGTGGAACTGTTCTAACTGACTAGAACTGCAGAAATAAAAATGTGGAGAATTGCGATTTCTAAGATAGTCCGTTCTCCATCAGACGCAAATCATGTGGAAACTTGGGGCCTTAGAATTGGTTTAACATTGGAATATCGAGCCCTGGGGCAGTAACAACATACAGCAACGCCAGATCAAAGTTTTGAAAGACAACTACCACACAAGTGTGTGGGGGTGAGCAGGGGTGGGGGCAAGAGTGTGAAAACATGAACATAATTAATCCAACATAGAGGCATATAGATTGATAAGTGAATTTTCTTTAATAGTCACCGCTAAATCTTTTCCAAGATTGATAACTGTAAGGCTAGTAATGACGAGAATTACCCTTCAAAATGATCACATTAGTGTAATGTTTGAAATGACAAAAGTAATGTATAAACACAGCCTCCATTTTAAAGTATCATCACCTGAAGTGTTGATTTAGCATCTTTGCCAAAACTTTTGGTGCGCCACCTTCTCTGAACACGTTTTTCCTTTTTGGGACTTTCAAAGACATATCCCTTTACCAAAGGAGAAAAGAAGCAATTTTATTAGAAAACAATCCGCTTTAAATGGAAGAGAGTCTATTTTATTGGAATTTCTAGTTCACCTCCTGAAAGTAAAAGCAATGTTCACTTATTTTTGCTTCAGCTTATACCAAGGTGAGCAAATGCATTTGACTGTTATACCTGCATAGCATTTATAGCTGGTGCCGAGTAGGTCCTGTGAATAACCTCCATGCTTTGTAAAAGCTGTGCCAATTCTGTTAAACTGGAATGACATTGAGAAAGATCTAAAAAGAAAAAAAAACTTTATTAGAATAAAGCTTGCATCAAAAGATGACAATACATATTTAGATTCTCAAACCCATGCGCAACGCAACATGCAAAACAAAAACATCCACAACACACTTTATAGATTAATCATATGCAAAAGACCATAGGAACAAAACATGACTGCTAGAGAGAACAGACTAGGAGTTTTGTGTTATGAATGCATGCCCATGAGAGACTATATTAAGACTGCCCAAATGCATTTTAATCTGTATTCAAAGGTTGGTCCCAGAAGTTAAATGATAATGCTGCAACACGCACCACTGGCACAAGCACAATCTGTGCATGTGTGAACACAGTGATGGGGGCAGGGAGAGAAGAGAAGAGAAAGGTAGTCAAACAAAAATCTGTAGAAAGTACTACAATTCAGTGAAGGTAAATGGCCATTTTATTCTTAAGTATTTTGGTCAACTGTTGCATTCCATAAAAGTAAGTATTCTCACCTTTTGAACATTTATCTATATCTTCGGAACTTTGCAGCCACGCTGCCACCTTTGACTGGCTGCTGGAATAAGCGAGGGGAAAACCTGGGCTAATTTGGAATGACATCTGTTTGGATAGACTGCCTCTCTGCAACTGGAAAATTCAAAATTCACTACTGCTTTGAAAAAGATCTGTGATGTTTTTGCTATTAGTACAGTACAGCAATGGAACAGTTCACAGCATTACAACTAAATATTACAACTTGTGCACAAAACTTTTGGCTTGCATTTTCAAGGGTAACATTTACATGTATACCCTATGAAGCATTTAAATTTTTTTTTGAAAGGCATATTCAAAATCACACCAGATTTGACATACGCAAAATGTCAGAAAGTATCCCCATCAAAGAATCAACATTGGTCGGAATGACTTTTTAAAAAAAAAGATTAAGCATGGAAGTATTTGAAAAGTGAAGCACGGTTTTCAGTTATTTTGGTTTGACTTTACTTCAATGTTCCTGATATTTTCCTGAAACTAGCCAATAGCTTGTGTACAGGAGCAATTTTGCATTACTCTCCCCCAGACTTCTCCCTTCTTGAAATTCTCCTCGAAGTCTCCTGGTGGAACTACTGAAATCTGGAGCTCACTGTGTAGAGAACTGCAGGTGCAAACCTTCATCCAGCATTTAGCAATACCAAACAATGTGCTGCTGCTAATAGGCACCATTTTTTTCTACCTTCAAATTTTACCTCTTGTCTGCTATTGCCATATTTTCTTTGCACGGCTGACAGAGATTAGTCACAGATTTTTCCATTTAATCTGTGATCAGCAAACAGAAGGTGAATCTAGAATTATAGCATTCTTCTTTTCTTCTTCCTTTGGATGGAACTTTAACTACTTGTTGCACACATCATTGTCAAGAAGCGTAAATGGAAAATATACACCCAATGCTCTGTGCTAGAAATTTAACCAGTCCTTTCTCAAGTACATCTACTGTGACACACCTTCAGCATTTGTCTATATTTGTGTAGACATGAAGGATCCCTCCTGGCCATACCTTCTCCCACCCAAACCTGCTGCAGTGGTGGCGTGACTGATCACAAAATCACACCTTAGTCTACCCAACCACTCCTCTGGCACCTTCTCCTCCTTTGAGCACCTTACTTGGGGCTAGAAATTCGGTTCTCAGCGAAACATTTTTTTGTGCCGAAATTACCGTTATCGTTCGCTATCAGGCTAGAAATTCAAGCTTTAATTTGCGCAGTGGTTAAAAAAAAAAAAAATCGGTGTTGCACGAGGATTCACGGCGCAAACCGCAATCCTTGCCAACTTTAGTCCGAGACCGACACTGCTGCAGGTTTGGGAGGGCGGAAAACCACCCAAAAATAAATTGGAATAAAAAAATTCACAAAACATTTACAGGACGCTTATCTATCGAATCGCTGAAAAATAATTAAAAAATAAGAACTTTAACTACTTTTTTGCAGGTCTTCATACTTACACTGCTGCTCCAAAGGCTGCAATGCAGCTTTTTACGTCAGTATTTTTCACGCAAAGTATGGGTGCGCAGCGAGCTAAATTTTTAGCAAAAACGCTATTATTTCGGGTCTTGCATGGCGGTGCTCCTCTCCCCAACGGTATTTGAAAATCACTGCCGCAAAATGTCACCGAAATTCCCGCTGGCCGTTTGTTCGCCAAATATAGTGAAATAGCACAAAAAAAACACTTTCAAAGTCGCCGATTTTCTAGCCCTTGGTTCCATCCCCCTCGCCTCATTTAAAATCCTCATTCTCTACTGCCCCCAAGTACCATGCCAAGCTTCTCAGCGATATCTTCACTGTTTTCCTCTCCCAAACTCCGTACCGAGCGAGCGACTTCTCATCCTCGGTGATTTTATTCCATTTCAACTCATCATGTTCTCTCCTCAGAGTTCATTGGCCCTCTATCCTCCTTTAATCTCTTCTTTCATATATACTCCCTTACCCATATTCACAGCCACACCCTCAACTTTGTCATATCACATGGCCTCTATTCCCATTATTTCAATCACAGATAAGGCCATGTCTGATCAATTCCTGGTATCGTTTTCCACCCACATTCCCTTTCCAACCGCACTTCCTTCTGTGTCCACTCAGTGAAAAAAACTCTACAACGGCACTGAAATTCCTAACTGTCTAGCCTTTGGCTCTCCATTCACAAGAACATTTCTACAGCTTCCTATATACTCAGTCGCACCCTCACCTCCACCTTTGATGCCCTTTTCCCTGTTAAACTATTACTCTCTCACCCTGGTCGGTCCTCCGGTACAGCCTCATACCCACTCCCTTATGTACAAGGGGCACAGAGTTAAATGTTTATGGCAGACAACTACTTTAGCCATTCATCGCCAGATCTGGCTGGACTACTTGGGTCCTGCTTTCATCTGCCAAAACTGCTCACTATTCCAGGATCATCCTGGAATCCAAAGATAACCCCTGGCTTCTCTTCACGGAAATCATCTCTATGCCCCTTTCCATTGCCTCCAACACCATCATCTCCAATAACAAGCGGGAGGAGCGCGTGGAGCCGGCGGGAGGCCAAGTCAAACTCACCCTAACGTTCCCCCCTGCCGTAGCCCTGAACTCTCATCTTTCCCCAGTTTCTCTCCTATCTCCCCTCATTGCCTCTCTGATCTCATCTTGTTACAAGACTCGCCCCCTGTTCCTGTGACCGTTGACCCATCAAACTGCTGACCACCCAACTTCCCTTCCTGTCCCATGTTAGCTAATATTGTTAAAGATTCCCTCTCCTTGGGTGGTCCTTTAAATCAGTCATCACCACCTCCTCATAAGGCCACTCTTGACCATCTGTCCTTGCAAACTACTGTCCCATCTCCAACCTCCCTTTCCCCTCCAAATTCTTTGAATATGTTGTCGCCTCATAAATCCATGCCCATCTTTCGACGTTTGAATCTCTCCCATCAGGTTGCCGCCCCTGCCAGAGACACGAAACGGCCATAATCAGTCACAAATGACATCCTATGTGACTGTGACTGTGGTAAATTATCCTCCCTCACCCTTCTCGACTCAAGAATCCCAATCCAACACCATGTCCTCGGGGGAGTGTTTGCTAGTGCTGTTGGGGAGGAGTTAAACTAATATGGCAGGGGGATGGGAACCAATGCAGGGAGATAGAGGGAAACAAAAAGGAGGCAAAAACAAAAGACAGAAAGGAGATGAGGAAAAGTGGAGGGCAGAGAAACCCAAGGCAAAGAACAAAAAGGGCCATTGTACAGCAAAATTCTAAAAGGACAGAGGGTGTTAAAAAAACAAGCCTAAAGGCTTTGTGTCTTAATGCAAGGAGTATCCGCAATAAGGTGGATGAATTAACTGTGCAAATAGATGTTAACAAATATGATGTGATTGGGATTACGGAGACGTGGCTCCAGGATGAGCAGGGCTGGGAACTCAACATCCAGGGGTATTCAACATTCAGGAAGGATAGAATAAAAGGAAAAGGAGGTGGGGTAGCATTGCTGGTTAAGGAGGAGATTAAGGCAATAGTTAGGAAGGATATTAGCTTGGATGATGTGGAATCTATATGGGTAGAGCTGCAGAACACCAAAGGGCAAAAAACATTAGTGGGAGTTGTGTACAGACTTCTAAACAGTAAGTAGTGATGTTGGGGAGGGCATCAAACAGGAAATTAGGGGTGCGTGCAATAAAGGTGCAGCAGTTATAATGGGTGACTTTAATATGCACATAGATTGGGCTAACCAAACTGGAAGCAATACGGTGGAGGAGGATTTTCTGGAGTGCATAAGGGATGGTTTTTTAGACCAATATGTCGAGGAACCAACTAGGGGGGAGGCCATCTTAGACTGGGTGTTATGTAATGAGAGAGGATTAATTAGCAATCTCGTTGTGCGAGGCCCCTTGGGGAAGAGTGACCATAATATGGTGGAATTCTGCATTGGGATGGAGAATGAAACAGTTAATTCAGAGACCATGGTCCAGAACTTAAAGAAGGCTAACTTTGAAGGTATGAGGCGTGAATTGGCTGGGATGGATTGGCGAATGATACTTAAGGGGTTGACTGTGGATGGGCAATGGCAGACATTTAGAGACCGCATGGATGAACTACAACAATTGTACATTCCTGTCTGGCATAAAAATAAAAAAGGGAAGGTGGCTCAACCGTGGCTATCTAGGGAAATCAGGGATAGTATTAAAGCCAAGGAAGTGGCATACAAATTGGCCAGAAATAGCAGCGAACCTGGGGACTGGGAGAAATTTAGAACTCAGCAGAGGAGGACAAAGGGTTTGATTAGGGCAGGGAAAATGGAGTATGAGAAGAAGCTTGCAGGGAACATTAAGACGGATTGCAAAAGTTTCTATAGATATGTAAAGAGAAAAAGGTTAGTAAAGACAAACATAGGTCCCCTGCAGTCAGAATCAGGGGAAGTCATAACAGGGAACAAAGAAATGGCGGACCAATTGAACAAGTACTTTGGTTCGGTATTCACGAAGGAGGACACGAACAACCTTCCGGTTATAAAAGGGGTCGGGGGGTCTAGTAAGGAGGAGGAACTGAGGGAAATCCTTATTCGCCGGGAAATTGTGTTGGGGAAATTGATGGGATTGAAGGCCGATAAATCCCCAGGGCCTGATGGACTGCATCCCAGAGTACTTAAGGAGATGGCCTTGGAAATAGTGGATGCGTTGACAGTCATTTTCCAACATTCCATTGACTCTGGATCAGTTCCTATGGAGTGGAGGGTAGCCAATGTAACCCCACTTTTTAAAAAAGGAGGGAGAGAGAAAACAGGGAATTATAGACCGGTCAGCCTGACATCGGTAGTGGGTAAAATGATGGAATCAATTATTAAGGATGTCATAGCAGTGCATTTGGAAAGAGGTGACATGATAGGTCCAAGTCAGCATGGATTTGTGAAAGGGAAATCATGCTTGACAAATCTTCTGGAATTTTTTGAGGATGTTTCCAGTAGAGTGGATAAGGGAGAACCAGTTGATGTGGTATATTTGGACTTTCAGAAGGCGTTCGACAAGGTCCCACACAAGAGATTGATGTGCAAAGTTAGAGCACATGGGATTGGGGGTAGTGTACTGACATGGATTGAGAACTGGTTGTCAGACAGGAAGCAAAGAGTAGGAGTAAATGGGTACTTTTCAGAATGGCAGGCAGTGACTAGTGGGGTACCGCAAGGTTCTGTGCTGGGGCCCCAGCTGTTTACACTGTACATTAATGATTTAGACGAGGGGATTAAATGTAGTATCTCCAAATTTGCGGATGACACTAAGTTGGGTGGCAGTGTGAGCTGCGAGGAGGATGCTGTGAGGCTGCAGAGCGACTTGGATAGGTTAGGTGAGTGGGCAAATGCTTGGCAGATGAAGTATAATGTGGATAAATGTGAGGTTATCCACTTTGGTGGTAAAAACAGAGAGACAGACTATTATCTGAATGGTGACAGATTAGGAAAAGGGGAGGTGCAAAGAGACCTGGGTGTCATGGTACATCAGTCATTGAAGGTTGGCATGCAGGTGCAGCAGGCGGTTAAGAAAGCAAATGGCATGTTGGCCTTCATAGCAAGGGGATTTGAGTACAGGGGCAGGGAGGTGTTGCTACAGTTGTACAGGGCATTGGTGAGGCCACACCTGGAGTATTGTGTACAGTTTTGGTCTCCTAACCTGAGGAAGGACATTCTTGCTATTGAGGGAGTGCAGCGAAGGTTCACCAGACTGATTCCCGGGATGGCGGGACTGACCTATCAAGAAAGACTGGATCAACTGGGCTTGTATTCACTGGAGTTCAGAAGAATGAGAGGGGACCTCATAGAAACATTTAAAATTCTGACGGGGTTAGACAGGTTAGATGCAGGAAGAATGTTCCCAATGTTGGGGAAGTCCAGAACCAGAGGTCACAGTCTAAGGATAAGGGGTAAGCCATTTAGGACCGAGATGCGGAGGAACTTCTTCACCCAGAGAGTGGTGAACCTGTGGAATTCTCTACCACAGAAAGTTGTTGAGGCCAATTCACTAAATATATTCAAAAAGGAGTTAGATGAGGTCCTTACTACTAGGGGGATCAAGGGGTATGGCGAGAAAGCAGGAATGGGGTACTGAAGTTGAATGTTCAGCATTGAACTCATTGAATGGCGGTGCAGGCTAGAAGGGCCGAATGGCCTACTCCTGCACCTATTTTCTATGTTTCTATGTTTCTATTACCTCTGGAGTCCCCAAGGATCTATCCTTGGCCATCTCCAACTTCTCATCTACATACTCCCCTTAGTGACATCATCCAAAAGCATGTCAGATTCCATGTGTACGCTGACAACAGCCAGCTCGACCTCACCACCACCTCTCTCGAACCCTCCACTGTTTCTGATTTGTCACACTGCTTGCCTGATATCCAGTACTGAATGAGCAGAAATTTCCTGCAGCTAAATATTGGGAAGACTGAAACTATGGTGTTCTCTAGCTGACAACTCCATCCCTCTTCCCTGATGACCATGAGGCTGAATCAGATCATTCGCAATTTTGGTATTGTATTTGACCCAGATATGAGCCTTCCAACCCCATATCCTCTCCATCACCAAGACGCCCTACTTCCACCTCCGTATCAGCCAATGCCTCAGCTCATCTGCTGCTGAAACCCTCAATCATGCCATTCTTATCTTTAGATTTGTCTATTCAAATGCTCTCTTAACCATCTTCCATCATACATAAATTAAAGCTCAGCCAAAACTCTGCTGCACTTTTCCTAACTCGCATCCAAGCCCCGTTCACCCATAACCTCTGTGCTCGCTGACCTACATTGTTTCCTGGTCCAGCAACGCCTCAATTTTAAAAATCTCATCCTTGTTTTCAAGTCACTCCATGGCCTCACCCCTCCCCACTTCTAACCTACTCCAGCCCAACAACCCACCGCAATCTTTATGTTCCTCCAAATCTGGCCTCTTGCACATCCCCACTGATGACCGTGTCTTCAACTGCCAAAGTCCTAAACCCCTCTTTCCTCCTTTAAGACACTCCTTAAAACCTACCTCTTTAACCAAATTTTTGATCAACTGCCCTAATATCCCCTTATATGGTCTGGTGTCGAATTTTGTTTGATAATGCTTCTGTGAAGCGCCTCAGCGTTAAGAGGCACTACACACACAAGTTGTTGCTGTTGAAGCAGCAACTATCCCATAAAATTATCTGAAATATTTTCCGCTTCCTTTGAAAACTGAATTTGGCATCTGAGTTGACCAAAATTCTCCTTGCTAATGTTTCATATTTTGACACTTCCTGTGGAACCTGTTGCCTTAGATGTTTTTTTAATATTCTAAAAGGTGTCCTTTTAGAGGCATGTATCTAAAAATATTCAATTAGTGTGCTAGTGATGAAAAGCCTAATTTCCCCCTCACCAACCCTACTTCTCAAGGGAGATTGCTATATTGGTAGATTGTCTGCAATAATAAATCTTACAGTTGAGAGTAGAAATGTTTGTATTGAGGAGCCTAGGTGAAGAGCCAAGGTCCATAGTGCTGGACATTACCAAGACTGAAGAGTGAAAGATAAGATAAACCAAGAATTAGTTAGGCCAATCTTTGGTTTTATTCCAGAAAGTAGACAAAATAAATTTGGCTCAGACTGCGAGAATGTTTCAATTTGACAGCCTATCTAGATTGCAACTATGTCATTGCTAACATCTCCTCTTTTATGTTGTCATTGTTTCAATAAAATTATGGCAAATTAATTTCCCAACTTTTTGGGGAACGATAAAAGACTGAGCAGTCAGCAGATGGTTATCTTGTAAAGAAATGTTATTGGTAAAAATTCAGCAACTGCTGAAGGCTGCAAGGATTTGCAGCAAATTCTGTGCTCCTTACCAAAATAGTATCCAGAGGAACATTGTAATGACTTGGGTTATGACATAAAGATGTCAGATGGTGTTGATTTGAGATTTGAGTCAGACCCTCAATTGTCTCCACAAGTGGACAGCAACTAACTGGCAGATATTAGATCCTACTGAAAGCAGCAAGCTATTTTCACTGCTCTTTTGCGTTTTTGTTCCCTTTGTTGCAGCATAAACACACAATAGCCTCCAATAGCTCCTCCAATTTATTTCGCTTCCAGTGCTTGCAGTTATCTCTGATATACCCCTGGGTCCATTGTTTGCCCCTTTCCCTTAATTTATATAATCTCTCCAATGACACCATCAGGAAACACAGGCAATGTGGGAGCAATTTAACCCATCTGTTGGGAAACTGACAGGATCAGGTGCAACCATTATATATTTTTTTATATTGCCTGGTTTTACCCTCTATTGAAGTAGGGTCAGCTTTCACATCAATGCTGACAACACTCAGCTGTATCTCCGCACTGCCTCCATTGACCCGCAAGGATTGTTGCTGTTTGCTGAAGGATTTGCATATCAAAGTAATTTTCTTACACAAAAATAATTTACAGGCTAAGGCCAATTAAGATCAATTCAAATAAATTGGAGAAAGTATCACAGAAACTTGAGTAAGAAGCTCACGACCCTACCTGGGCTAGAAATTCCACATTTAAGAATAGCACTGTTTTTTGGTGTTATTTGTGATTAACAGCAGTTTTTTTTAATGCCAAAATAACGCCCAAAAAATAAGGCTCAAGTTTAAAAAAATTTTGGCACAGCATTAAAATACTACTGTTTTTAAGAACGGAGATAAATTTTCCACGTTAAACATAACACCCTTTCTGCACATGCCCAACACGCGAAGCATATACTTAAGGCTCTAAAGTTAAAATGTAGGTGGGGAGATTACTCTGACCAAAATATTCCTTATTCCCTGATTTGATGCTGGTGAATGGGGAGGGGGGGGGGGGGTTGGGGGTAGTATAATTTTCCTTAAGAATTGTTTTAAAAGCAATGTTTCTCTCTCTCTCCTGCACAGAATGCCTCAGAGAAAGCCCGGTCACATGTTTGTAAATCTTAGGACCGTCAGAAATTGTCTTAGCTAATTCTTCCTTGGACATTGTTCTTTATGACACCTATTATGTAGTAGCCCATTTCCACTATTTTATTATCGAAAGAAGCGGTAGTTGCAGTCATAGTTGGCTTTACTCACTAATTCCCAGTATTCTCAGGACATACTCTTCACTCTGCTTGAAACCCAATTCTTAGTAATATTTATCGGAGTAAAGTTAACCACCTTCCCTCAACATTTTCTGGGCTTAGATGTTATTCCGATTATCCAGACGCATATGTCCTTTGAAATACAGTCTCCTCAAATCAGTTCACTAATTTCCTTAGTCGCTGTGATTATGGGCTGAAGTTTTTCCCCCCCCTTAAAAAATGTCACATCTCATGGAGGTCCGCCAACTTCCTGGAAGAAAAAATGCGCCGAAAAGATAATCTGCAATTCTGGCCGATCCTCAGGACGTCTTCAGCCGCAGCGTGGCGCAGGACTGAGAGGGGGGCGGAGCTAGAATGTGCTGGCGAGAGAGCCGGCAGGAGGGCGGGGCTAGGGTCCAGCGTCGGTTTCAGTGCCGGCAGCATTGCGCATGGGCGATGGAGCGGTCGCGCATGTGCAATGGTCTATTAACATTGGCAATCGGCCTTTTTTAAAAAAAAAAGGAAAGCCTCGAGTTAGTTTTGGTGTCTGCCTGCCGCGTTGAGCATTCTCCCTCCCCTCGCCTGTTGATTTCAGCCTTCTCTCTCTCTCCTCTCCTTCCCTCCCCCACGCCTGCCGATTTCAGCCTTCTCCCTCCCTCCACTTCAGATGCCAGCATTCACCACCCCCAGTCCCCCACCCCACCGCAGCCTGCCGCATTGAGCATTCTCCCCCCTCCCTTAGGACACCGCCTTCTCCCTCCCCTAACCCAGGCCGAAGGGACTCCAGCACGGCAGACGCTGCTGACTTTAGTTCAAGATAAGATTTACTTCAGTTCTTTATTTTTTTATTGAATGCTTATTACTTTTTGTGCTTTGTTTGGTGCTTGGTGGTGCTTTAAATGTAGTTACTTGCACCGATTCCTTAACTCTAGGTAAGGTTTTTCTGTGCGGACAGAAGTGGCAACATACGCTGGCCTAAGTTAGTTAGGCTATAAACCAGACAATTTATTTGACATGCAACTGGTGAGTCAACAGAGTTTTGTGCAAAACAGTTCATTTACTGGAATTTACAAACTTTGCTATTCTTCATGACACACATGAAAATAGAGGGTGCTTCTTTGGAGTTATCTTTACTTACACTGAACCTTTTAAAAAAAGGTATGCATTTCAAATGAGGTGAAACAATACCATGGAGTCAAACTCGTCTCAAGCCTCTGTTGGCTAGAGTGTAGACTCACCTACTAGCTAAGTGCAGATATCTCAACATAAAGTTGTAATTGGAAATCGATGGCCAGAGTGTTGTCAATTAGAAGGGACTACAAAGGATCATTGTTTCTGCCCTACTTGCAGGATGATCCACATCTTCACCCCAGACACAGCTATCAATCAAGAATCACAACCTCAGGATGTCCTGATTCTTTGATCTAGCCAGAAGAAATAGGAGCAGGCATAGGCCATTCAATAAGAGCATGGCTGATCTTCTGCCTCAATTCCATCTTCCCTCAAAATCCCATTATACCTCGATTGTATTAGTATCCAAAAATCTATTGATCCGTCTTGAATATACTCAACCTCTAAGCTTACACAATACTCTGGAGTAGAGAATTCATTTGAGTGAAGAAATTTCTCATCAATCCAAAATGGCCAACCGCTTATTCTGAGACTGTGACCGCCCCCCCTGCCCCGCCCCCAATCCATGCTAATATATTACTCCAAACCCATGAGCCCTAATTTTGTGCAATAACTTCTTGTGTGGCATCTTATAGAAACAGAAAATAGGTGCAGGAGTAGGCCATTTGGCCCTTCGAGCCTGCACCACCATTCAATAAGATCATGGCTGATCATTCCCTCAATACCCCTTTCCTGCTTTCTCTCCGTACCCCTTGATCCCTTCAGCCGTAAGGGCCATATCTAACTCCCTCTTGAAATAATCCAATGAACTGGCATCAACAACTCTCTGTGGTGGGGAATTCCACAGGTTAACAACTCTCTGATTGAAGAAGTTTCTCCTCATCTCAAAAATGGCCTACCCCTTATCCTAAGACTGCGTCCCCTGGTTCTGAGGCTTCCCCAACATCGGGAACATTCTTCCCGCATTTAACCTGTCCAGTTCCGTCAGAATCTTATACGTTTCTATGATATCCCCTCTCATCCTTCCAAACTCCAGTGAATAAAGACCCAGTTGACGCAGTCTCTCCTCATATGTCAGTCTAACAATCCCGGGAATCAGTCTGGTGAATCTTCGCTGCACTCCCTCAATAGCAAGTACGTCCTTCCTCAGATTAGGAGACCATAACGGAACACAATATTCCAACTACAGTAAGACCTCCTTGCTCCTATACTCAAATCCCCTAGCTATGAAGGCCAACATACCATTTGCCTTCTTCACCGCCTGCTGTACTTGCATGCCAATTTTCAATGACTGATGAACCAGGACACCCAGGTCTCGTTGCATCTCCCCTTTTCCTAATCTGCCGCCATTCAGATAATATTCGGCCTTTGTGTGTTTATGCCCCCAAAGTGGATAAGCTCACATTTATCCACATTATACTGCATCTGTCATCTATTTGCCCACTCACCTAACCTGTCCAAGACAACCTGCAGCCGCTTAGTGTCGAATGCTTTTTGAAAGACCAAATACATTATATCCACTGGTTTCCCCCTAACCTACCTTGATAGTTTCACCTTTAAAAAAACTAAAATAAATTTATCAAACACTATTTTCCTTTCATAAAACTGCGTTACCTGTGCCTAATCATAGCGATATTCCAAGTGCCCTGTTACCATTTTCTTAGTAATAGATTCTAGCATTTTCCTACTTCTGATGTCATGCTAACTGACCTAGAGTTCCACGGTTTCTCTTTCCCTCCTTTTTTGAATAGCGGGGTTAAGTTTGCTACCTTCCAATCCACGGCGACCATTCTAAAATTAGGGAAATCTGGATCATCAAAACCAATGCATCCACCTCTTAAAACCTTAGGCTGTTGGCCATCAGGTCCATGGAATGTGTCTGCTTTTAGACCCATTAATTTCTCCAGTACTATTTCTTTACTAATACAAATTTATACACATTCCTCATTCTCACGAGACCCTTGGTTCCCCACTATTTCCGGAATGTTTTGTGTCTCTTCTACTGTGAAGACAGATACAAGGTATTGGTTTTTATGGCCCCAAATTTCCCCAGCCGCTTAGAGCAGCATAGTTGGAGGTGGTGCGCCGACTTCCTGGGGGAAAAAAAGTGCCAAAAATCGAATTTGGCCGCTCCCTCATCGTCCGGATCCATCGGCGTCACGCAGCAGAGCCTGGGGTTGGGGGCGGAGCTTCGGCCGCGCTTGCTCAGTGCAGCCGGCATGGGGGCGGGACTTGGGCCCAGTGTGTTGTGGAGTGCCGGCAGGGGCATGCATGAGCGTTTGAGTGTGCGCGGATGCGCAATGGGCAGTTTAGTTTGCGCGCATGCGCAGTGCAACAGGAAGCTGGGCAATCGGCCAATTAAAGAGAGAGCATCCTCAGAATAATTGGTTATGGAGCATATATATATAGGTGAGGTCTGAATATTGATTTGTGTGTGGCTGAGGGAGTGGAAAGGAGTGCTGGATAGGTGTAAGTGTGATCTTTGAACATTACCTGCGCTTCAGTCCAATGGACGAATGGCGCAAGAGCGTGCATGACGAACCAAGAATTTCCTCCATGAGGAAGGGGAGAAATTAGTGACTGTAATTGAAGAGAAATGGCTGGAGCTGGATATCAGCAAGAGTGGTCCGTCAAAGGTCTCCCCCAAGGAAATGAGAAAAAGATGGAACCCCATTGCAGAAGATATTCTCCACTGGGGTCAACACCTCAAGATCTGGAAGTCAGTGCCAGAAGAAATGGCAGGACGTTTGTCAAGTAGTGAGTGTAAGTAATATCTTCATCTTTAAATTGAATTGCAGTGGAAAATGTGACCATCTGTATGTGTCCCATCCACCAGAATCGCACCATGTGTGAAAATTAATATTTTCATCTTTGCAGAAGAAATTGATCCACAACAAGAGGGAGAGAAATCGAACAGGAGGAGGTCCGCCAAATCTGCACCAATTGTCACCCCTGGAACAGAGGGTTGCTGCCTTGCTGAGTCGCACCGGCATAAAAAGAATCAGCTCTGCACAAGCTGGACCCACACACGAGGGTGAGGGTGAGTCATTAAAATGTATAGTCGCCCTTCAAATCAACCTGCTGACTGGCCTGCTACACGTGGGACTACTCATGCCACCCATCCTGCCCCCTCCTGTGCTGCTAACCATTTGACTGTTGTGTTGTCTTTTGCAGAAGACAACACTCCTTGAGATCCTGAGGATCCAGATGCTTGCGCTCCAGACCAAGGCGGGTGGGGG
Organism: Pristiophorus japonicus; assembly: GCF_044704955.1. NCBI lineage: Eukaryota > Metazoa > Chordata > Chondrichthyes > Pristiophoridae > Pristiophorus > Pristiophorus japonicus. Next base: position 98,427,195 of record NC_091981.1, read on the forward strand.
AAGGAGGGATCCATGGAAATGTGTGCTCAGGAGAATGCTGAGCGCGATATGGATCAGGAAATATCACAGGGCATCACACTGCCAGAAACCCTGCATTAGCTCCTTGGCAACCTTCCATGGGTTCACACCTTCCGAGGTTGCAGGTCCGAGTGGCGGTCGGGAAATTCATCTTGGGACACCCAATCCCCCACCGTCCCAGCCTGCGCCTCGCCACTAGGCAGACCCACAATGAGGGCAAGGAGAAGCCTACCAGTCTCTCCTGAGAGGCAGCCCTCAGCAGAGGTTAATCAGGTTGTTTCATTGAGTGAGGAGACCAATGCCCTCACGAGCACTTGAGGCGGCCATCAGTAGGGTGCATGCTGAGGTCATGACACTGTCGGGTGAGATCTCTGCACTAAGACGGGAAGTCAGGGCGGGCATTTCAGAGAGTGTGCAGACGATGGCAAATGCCATGAGGGAGCTGGCTTCTGCAATAAGGGCACAAAGGCTGGAGACTCAAATGCCACTCCCACTTCACCAGCCACCGGTCAGACCCAAGCCGGGCCCCCAACACCGACCCTATGAGGAAGTGCACTTTCCCCGAGATGTGGGTGAGGAATGGGTGCAGACTTTTTTTCTTGCTGTTGTTGGTATCGTATAAGTGCACTGCAAAATTTATAAAAGATATTTTGCACCAAAACTGAATCATCCTCCATTAGGACCACGCAACATTTAGGGTCAACTGTAAAAAGTAAAAATCCCTCACCCCTACCTAGTCATGCATGCCTGACGCCCCTAGCCCTGGTGGGAGAGCTAGTTGGTGCGTTCTGCAGTTGGCAAGGTAGGACTGCTCTATTTTCAGTAGCTGATTTATCTTTCATTTATTTTTGACGATGTTGTGCAGCTGTTGCGCTGAAGATGTTGTAATGTCGTGTTGATGTTGTGAAGGTCTTTAGTGCTTTGGAATCTTCTAACTCCCCCACCCCCCTATCTATGGCTACCTACACGGATTTCTTAAATGTCGGTAAGGTTTTTCTGTGCCTACAAAAGCAGCCACATACACTGGCCTAAGTTAGCTTGGAGTAACTTTCAGCTGGCCAAATTTGCTTCTATGGCCAGAAGAGGCGTAAGTGGCTGGTCACGCCCCTTTTGGAGAAAAAAAACTAAACTTAAAAAAAACCTAACTAACTGACTTACAGTGGAGCAAGTTAAATGGGGAAATGTGCGATTTTTAAGTTACTCCAAAAAAAGCTACTTACTCCAAAAAAAACGGTGCAACCCTTGGGAAAATTTGGGCCCAATGTCTCTGCCATTAACTTATTGCCCATTATAATTTCTCCTGTCTCTGCCTGTAAGGGACCCACATTTACTTTCACTAATCTCTTCCTTTTTACACAGTTATAGAAGCTTTTAGAATCTGCTTTTATGTCTCTTGCTAGATTACTCTCATTTTCTCTTTTCTCTATCAATTTCTTGGTCAGCTTGCTGAATTCTAAAATCTTCAGGCTTACTACTCTTTTTGGCCACATTATAAGCCCCTTCCTTTAATCTATTATATTTAACTTTATACTAGCCATGGTTGGACCACTTTTTCCGTGGAGTTTTTATTCGTTGGGGGAATATTTATTCTTGCAAGTTAAGAATTATTTCTTTAAATGATTACCTACATCATATCTTTTAATCTAGTTTCCCAATCTACTTTAGCTAATTCACCCGATACCTATGTAGTTTGCTTTGTTCCAATTTAAGACCCTAGTTTCGGACTTAAATAATTCACTCTTCGAATTTTTTTTTTTTTTATAAAAGAGTTTATCATATTATGAACACTCTTCCCCAGATGTTCCTTTACAACAAGGTTATTAATTAACTGCACAATACTAAATCTCATTGATCTGGAAAACTATCTTGAATGCGTTCCACGAACTCGTCCTCCACACTATTACTATAAATTTGGTTTGCCCAGTCTATATGTAGATTAAAGTCCATGCAGTTTATATGCACCTCTAATTTCCTGATTTATACTCTGTCTGACACTACAATTACTGCTAGGGAGCATATAAACTACTTCCACCACTGTTTTCTGTTCCTTGTTGTTTCTTGGTTCCACCCAAATTGACTCTACACTTTGATTTTCCGAGCTAAGATTCTTTCTCTCTACTGTCTTTATTCCATCCTTTATCAGGGTTATTCCCCTTTCCATTTAAAAAAAAAATTTCTTCTAAAAGTCAAGTATCCTGGAATATTTAGCTCCCAACCTTGGTCACTCTGCAACCACATCTCCGTAATGACTATGCGATAAAACCCATTTATATCTGTGCATTTAGATATAGTGCCTTTAGCTTGAACACTTTTCTATTTTTCCTTAATGTCACCTTCGTCACTAAAGTCCCATTACCCTCGTTGGGTTCTCTGTCCCTTCATGACTCTGCTTATTTTACCTAAATCGCTACTGTGTTCTACAGTTTTGACTTTTTGCTTGCTGCTTCTGAATTTATCCTTTTCTGAAACCTCCCACCCACCGCTTGTATTAGTTTAAAGCCCTATTAGTTCAAGACATTGCCGATCCATGAAAGAAAAAAAAACTAGCACATTGCAATTACCATTCTATATCAGCATATTAAATATTAGATTGTAATGTAAATTATAAAAAAAATTGATGAAGTTGATCATCCCTCATCTTTGCTAATGCTTCCATTTTTACCTAGATTATATTCTCCAATTCCTAACAGATTAAATTCTTTTGAATGGCTGCCGATATAAATTATCTTTTGTAAAATTACTGTACATTGCAAGTTCTGAAGCAAGATCAGATACAAGTGATTACAGTTGAGAAAAGCAGAATGGACAGGTAACACCTTGGGCTCAATATGCCCCACTGATTTGCGTCTTTTTTTGGAGCAGGCTGCTTTTTTTGGCCTGTTTAAAAAAAAAAGAGTTTCCCCAATCAATTTGCACCAGCGTAACTCAGTTACGATTTTTTTTTTTAGGTAAGATTTTTTTTCAGCCAAAGGGGGCGTAACCTGCCACCCACTCCAATTTTGGTCATTTAGGCAAGTTTGACCAGCTGAGAATTACTCCAGTTCTGCTTAGACCGGTGTATGTGGCCTCTGCAGAAAAACATTCTGGAGAGTAAAAGAAATCAGCGCAGGTGAGGAAATCGGTGCAGGTAAGTGCAGCAGATGCCCGGACAGCAGCAGCAGGAAAGGTAAGAGAGGGAGAGAGAGGGGTGGGGTGGGGGAAAGAGAGGATGTAGGGGGAAGCCTTTCGGGAGTAATTAGGTGCGGGGGACCAGGAGGGAGGAGTCTATTCGGCCTGCGATAAGGCAGAGGAGCGGACCGAGAAGCCACTTGGCCAGGGCTAGGAGTGGGGGAGTGGACCAGCAAGGCACTCGGGGCCAGGGATCGAACCAGCAAGCCCTTCGGCCAGGGTGAGCCGACTGGCAAGGCACTCGGGGCCAGGGTCGGGCGGGGGAGCGGAATGGCAAGCCCTTCGGCCAGGGTTAGGAGTGAGGGATCTGGACCGGCAAGGCACTCAGGGCTTGGGAGGTGGGGGGGGGAAGGGAGAGAGAACCTGGACCGGCAGGGTACTCAGGGCTGTGGGGTGTGTGTGTGTGTGTGTGTGTGTGTGTGTGTGTGTGTGTGTGTGTGTGTGTGTGTGTGTGTGTGTGGAGTAGGGTGGGGGGGGGCGGTGGGAGGGAGAACCTGGACTGGCAAGGCACTTGGGGCTGGGACCTGGACCGGCACGGCACTCAGGGCTGGGGGAGAACCGGGACCGGCAAGCCCTTCGGCCAGGGCTAGGAATGGGGGACTGGGACCAGCAAGGCACTCGGCTGGGGAGGGTGGGAGAGGAGGAGAAAGAGTTGGGGCTGGGGAGGGTGGGAGGGGAGGAGAAAGAGTTGGAGCTGGACCGACAAGGGGCTCGGGGCGTGCTACGCAAGCAGACCGGCAAGCCCTTCGGCCAATGGCGGGGGAGCAGGACTGGCTTTAATTGGAGGTAAGTTGCTGCAATATATCTTATTGTGTTTTTAAGTTGATGCAATATGTTTTAATGTGATGGGAGCTGGCTGTATGTTTCACTTTGCAGCCTCTGCTCACATTGTGTCCCTGGTTACTGTGGCAACCAGATCTTTTTGGCACAGATCAAGGCTCAACCCCAAATATTAAAAGGACAAGTTAGGCCACGTCATAATGAAGAAATCCAACGGGGAAACTTAGAACATTTTTTTTTGGCGTACTTAGGCCCCCAAAAAATGGGCGGAACTCTTCAAGTGCGCCAAAAAAAGCTTTGGGGTAAATTAAACCTAACCTAGGAAAGGTGCAATACTTGACAGGGTTGGGATGGGGGAAGCAGAGTAAGAACATTACAGGCACAAGATTTGAACTAATCATTTAATTTTATGCTACTCCTCATTTTATTTGACACACCTGGTTTCTTTCTCTCACATTGCTGAAATGAAATTTCATTGCTCTATTTAATGTATTTCCAGCTCAGTATTTTTGTTCTGCCAACAATTTATCATCTAGTTTTATTTTTAAGTACTGTGTTTTCCACTTCATTAATGTTCCCATCTAAAACAAAGTGCTTTTTTGTTTCACCACCTTATTTTGCATTTAGGTAAACAAACTCTACTTCCATTTGAGGGCTGAGGGGAAGAAGCAAGATTGCAGCAGATATTTTAAATGGAACTCCTGATTTTCAGAAGGTAAATCTGGACATTAATACAAGTTTTCTTAGATTCATCAGACAAATACACCAATAACATTCCACAGAAACTCAAATGGAATGCCCTGTTTTGCATGAAGTGCTCCGTTTATCCGACTGTTTAAATCTCAGCATGTAAAACTAATCTCTCAAATTGTTTAGTAATAATGATAAACACAAGGCCAAGATTAATTAACTACATACGCCTCCAGGACACAAATGGTACACCTCCAACTTGGGCTACCGTACAACAATTAATAGCTACAGAAAATGTACTGAAGCACAATATCTGGCTGTAAGAAAATGCTGGTTAGCACTCATCATTGTGAATCACTATTTGGTTAACTACCTCCATAAACTGTCTTGATTAAAATACTTTTACCTGCCAACCCCATAATGGAGATGTGGAGCAACTATTAGGAATCATACTTCTAAAAGGAATACCACTTTAAAAGATTTATAATGTATTCCAGTCTTATACATAGTGTGCACTTCCTACAAATATAATTGTTACAAGTTTCAGATTTGCCTTAGATAGCCTCTTGGCACAGCAGTGCTGGTGATTCCTGAAAGCCGTCTGACTGTCTTACTTTTTAAGGAGTGTTCCCACACTGTCCAATATCTAGTTCAGGTTGAGCGTCCGAAATCTGGAAACCTCGGGACCGAGGCCATTCCGGATATTTCCAGATTTTGGAAGGTCTTTGCCTGGGTCGAGGTAGATGGGGTCTGGCAGCGAGATAAGGTGGGGGGGGGGGGGGGGGCGGGCCCCAGGTCGGGCCGCCCAGGGGGCGGGGGAAGTCCGGATTCGCCACGGATTCCAGAACATTCCGAATTTTGGAACTCCAGATTTCGGATGCTCAACCTGTAATACAATTGCATTCCCAGGGGTGTTACAATAGAAACCTCTTGTGCCTGATTATACTGATTCTACTATAATCATCAATGTATTCCCCCCATGTCTATTTGCATGTGCATTTTGGCTGCCGCTTCAGACACGAGCCATTCACTTCTATTTCCACTTCCTTCTCCCGCTTTTTCTTTTCTCTCTATCCCTCCCTGACCAGTCTCTCCTGTCGTTCTCCTCTCTCAAATACTCTGTCCTTGTAAATCCCTACCCCAACCCTTCATTACTCTCCGATCCTTCCTACTCTCCTGCCGCCGTCACGACTCCCTTTTAGACGAGCCTGCAGCTTCCCTCTGTGCCTCTGTTGGCATCCTCCAAAGGCCACAGCGTGGTACTCGTCACTGTCTTCTCACGAGCAGCAGCAGCAGCAACCCCAACTGTCCCATCCTACTCTCACCAATCTTGCCGCCCAGCTTGCATGCGGGGGGCCAACCTTGCCACTCTCCTCCCTCCAAGCGCGGACCCTGTGTATGCTGGCAGTGGATCAGCGATCACCGATCCTCTCCGGATCTCCTTGCAGAATATCCTTTCACTTGCAAACAAGGCTCTTCCCATCCATGAGCTTACCGTGGATGATTGCATCAACATCATGGCCCTTACAGAAACTTGGTTGAGGGATGATGACACCTTACCCTTAAATGAAGCCTCCTTGCCTGGCTACACCTTCCACCATTTACCTAGCTCAGATCGCCGTGGTGATGGTGTGGCTCGCATTACCAAATCATACCTTGGTCTGTCCCCTATTCCTCTGGCACTTTCTCCTCCTTTGAACATTCACCTTATTCCACTGTATTCATTTAAAATTCTCGCTCTCTACCACCCACCTAAGTATGATCAAAAATTTATCACAGAGATATCTGCACTGCTTTCTTCCCTCAGCCTCTGCACCAAGCGACTTCTCATCCTTGGTGATTTCAACCTCCATCTCAATTCATCATGCTCTTTCTCCTCTGAGTTCACTACTATACTGTCCTCCCTTAATTTCTCCCTCCATGTGAATTCCTCAACCCATATTCACGGCCACCCCCTTGACCATGCCATCTCTCGTGGCCTCGCTATTCCTACCATGTCAGTTACAGATGAGGCCATCTCTGACCATTTCTTTGTATCACTCTCTACCCAACATCCTTCATCCAGCCATACTTCCCTCTGCATCCGCCCTGGGAAAAAAAACCCTCTCGAAACTCTCTTACAACTGCACTCATCAACTCCAAACTGTCCAGCCTTTGGCCCTCCTTTCACCATGATATTTCTGCAGCCACCGATCTCTGCTCAACCACATCCTCACCAGCACCTTTGATGCCGTAGTCCCTATTAAAACCATTACTCTCTCTCACCCTAGCCGTTCCCCCGATACAGCCCTCATCTTCACTCCCTCATGTGCAAGGGGCGCAGATTTGAACAGATATGGTGAACAACTGGTTTAGTTATTCAAGGCCAGATCTGGCTGGACCACAAAGCATTATTGGGTCATACTCTTGTCTGCAAAAACTGCTCACTATTCCAGAATAATTCTGGAATGCAAAGATAACCCCTGCCTACTATTCTCTACCGCTTACTCTCTTCTTAAGCCCCTCTCACCTGTCTATATCACACTCACTTCCAACAAGTGTGAGGAGCTCATGGATTTCTTGTCTCAAAGATTGAGAGCATCTGATCATCTGCCTCTTCGAGTTCCCTTCCTTCTCCTAGCTCAGTTCTTCTGAGGTTCCCCCTTGCTCTAGTTCTAAACTCGCATTGTTTTCTAATTTTTCTCTGATCTCCCCTCTTGACCTCTCCATGCTATTCTTGTCCACGAGACCCACTTCCTGATCCCTTGACCCTATTCCCACAAATTGCTGACCACCCAACTTCCTTTTCTGCTCCCATGTTAGCAGATATTGTTAACAGTTCTCTCTCCTCAGGTACGGTCTCCCGCTCCTTCAAAACTGCGGTCATCACCATTGTGCTTGCTAGCTACTGCCCTATTTTGTACCTCCCTTTCCTCTGCAAAGTCCTTGAACGTGTAGTCACCTCCCAAATTTGTGCCCATCTTTCCCGGAACCCCATGTTTGAATCCCTTCAATCTGGGTGCCGCCCTGCCACAGTAATGAAACGGCTCTCATCAAAGTCACAATGACATCCTTTGTGACTGTGACAAAGGTAAACTATCCCTCCTCGTCCTGTCTGAAGCCTTTGACACGGTTGACCACTCCATCCTCCTCCAACACCTTTCCACCATCGTCCACCTCGCCTGGTTCCATTCCAATCTATCTAATCATAGCCAGAAAATCTCCAACAATGAATTATCTTTCCACTCACACATCGTTATCTCCGGTATCCCCTTGGCCCCCTCCTATTTCGCATTTATGTGCTGCCCCTTGCAATATCATCCGAAAACATGGAGTCAGTTTCCACATGTACGCTGACGACACCCAGCTCTGCCTCTCCACCACTTCTCTCGACCCCTCCATGGTCTTTAAATTGTCAGATTGCTTGTCCGACATCCAGGACTGGATGAGCAGAAATTTTCTCCAATTAAATATCAAGACCACCAAAGCCATTATCTTTGGTCCCCGCCACAAACTGCGTTCCCTCGCCACTGACTCCATCCCTCTCCCGAGCATCAATCTGACGTTTTACTATGTTAAATAAAAATTGTAGTTGCTCTGAACTGGATATTTTGTTTTTTGCATGTGCCTTCATGTACATTTCTCCAATCGTTCCAAAGTAGACTGAGAAATACAGACGAGGACAGATCAGAATTATTAAGTTATTTCATCCATAGACAGCTAGTGAACATACAGAGAAACAGTCAAAGCAAATACCACTACTTCATTCAATCTCATTCTTCTTCTTGAAAGATGGGAAATAAATAAACCACACACGTTGTCCAGTTTACGGATCAACTTACTTTTTTCTGCCATTATCCTTCTTTTGAGGCATCCTTTAACTCCAAAACAGACCACCTGCAACTTAGCTTAAAGCCTTGGGCCCCTGGCCTACACCTAGGGCTAGACTTTCCACTTTCTGGCTAAGGCCGAAAAAAATGGGCCTTGTTCCAGCGATGCGGGACCTATCGCCCGTGCTGATTGCCGGCACAAGGCCCATTTTTTCCCCCGCAATTTTCCACTCGGCCTTAGCCCAGCGATGTCAAATAGGCAATGTGATTTTGCAGCAATCTCACGATCGCCCAAAGAAAATGGAAGTGAATGATAAAAAAAGCTTCCCTAGCAACGCATTACTGCGCATGTTGATGCTCCTTCCCGTGTTTTGGGAGGTCAGGGGTCATCACACATGCTCAGAAGCTCTGAGGGGGGTCAGGGGGAGAGACAGAGAGAGAGACAGAGAGAGAGACAGAGAGAGAGAGAGAGACAGAGAGAGAGAGAGAGAGAGAGCATTTTGTGGTCTGAATAATCTGATATTAATCGACATGGGGGGGATCATTTGAGAGGCGTAGGGCCAAGCCCTTCAGCGAGGAGGCCAATGAGGCCCTTGTGAATGCTGTCAGCACCAGTTGGGAGGATCTGACACTGGGTGGGCATGGGAAACCTCCACCCCGTGCATATCGGAGGATTTGGGCAGAGATTGCCGACGTGGTCACGTCGGCCTCTAATGAAGCCCGGACACCAGACCAGTGCCTCAAGCGTTGGAACAGCCTACTGGCAGCTGCGAGAGTAAGTTGAAACTTATATTTATGTATTATTTAATGATCTAAATAGTAACTAGAATCTGTAATGTTATTTGGTTACATTTAAACATAACTAAATTATGAATACATTTATGCAACTCAGCATAAAGTTAAATGTTGTAGTGTGAAATATGCAACGTAATACTAATTTGTAATAGAACATTTAAATCTGTCAGTCTTAAATGTCTTCAATTGCCTGATCCATTTGCTTATGCCGTGCAATATTATCATATCATTTACAGAAGAAGATCTCGATCAATACTCGTGAGCAACGCAGGACGGGCGGGGGCTCTGCCATGATGCACAGTTTAAGTGCTTACGAGGAGCTCGCGGTGGCCTTGGTGGGGCCAGAAAGCCGTTTGGTCACATCCCGTGGTGTGGCCGAACCCACCCTTGAGACATGTGAGTAATGAGAAATATACATTGTGCAATGTGTGAAGCATTAGTAAATACTGAAAATATCGTAGTTACGCATGTAATGTTATGCAGTTAAAATGTAATTTGATGTTATGCAATTACAATGTAATGTTATGCAATTATAATATGATATATAATGGTGATGTACTATAGATGTTCGAATAAGGTCATGTTAGGTCATGTTAAATCTGGTGATCACCTATGCATATGGGGTAATGGAAAGCATTGCAATGTTTTGAATTCGAGAAAAATTGTAATGCAATAATTTGAATTGTTAAACATTATTGATCAAATTAAAGGTCAAGTGGCCGTCGAGTCAATGGAGTCCACTACCACTGAACCGTCTCCAGCATCGCAGGAGGCTGAAGAGGAGCCACTGTGGCCATCTCGGTTGAGTGGTGTGCAGGTGGCGACGCCAAGGCACGTCATATTGCAAACGCCGACCCCACGGAGGTCCGGTCAGCGTGGCGAGCAATCGCCTGCCTTGGAGGGCCAGACAGAGAGCTTGATTTCCCTGTGCAGGGAGATGGTCGCAATTGGTCGCGACCTTATCCAAGAGTTCGAGGGATTCTCTGCGAACTGGAGCCAGTTCTCTGCGAACTGGAGCCAGTTTCCAGCATCCTGGAGCGAGTTCTGCCATAACTTCTCCAACTGGTCTTCTGAGCAGTCACTGACTGCAAGGGAGACCTTGGAGGCTATTCGGCAGCAGACAGCCGCAACCAATGCCCTCTGGCATGCGTTGCTGGCTGGACCGGCGCTGCACCCCAAGGTGTCGTGTCTGCTCGCAGCGACACCCTGAGCACACAAGCGAGTACGGAGGGCACAGTTCCTCCGGACTCGGAAGTAGAGCCTCAGGCTTCCGCTTCCACTCCGTCACCTCCACCACGGCAGGAAGTCTTGAGATCCCACTCTGCAAGACGTCTTGGTGTCGGTCTGCGTAGACCAAAATGGGTGGGTGGGGTGCGAACACGGGGTGGGACAGGATCTGAAGGGAAACGTGGCCGCAGGTAGGGAGGGCGGGGAAAGAGTGCTTCTCGAGAGTTCACTTGTTTTAAGATGTTCACTTGTCATCAATTTATTACACTCTTGTTATTGTTACTTAATTGGCCAATTGTATTTAATAGTTAAATGTTAACTTTCCATTCTTACTGAAATGACCACTTGTCGTCATGACTGAAATGGCCACTTGTTCTTTGAAATGTTCAATTTCTTCTTCTAACGTTTTGGGGATTTTGAGGGAATGGTGGGTTGGTGCAGGGGGTGGGGGGGTTGGAGAGAGGGTGTTGTTCATTAGTTCTTAAAAAAAAATTTGTTTGTTAATAAAAAAATTTTTTCTACAACTTTTGTTCCTTCTCTCTTATTTACATAAGTTTTACAACGTACGGTTCTTTATGCAGATTTGTTTGTTTATTCTGTTTCCCCATGGAAAATCATTAAATAACTTCACTATGTAAAAGCTATTTATTAAATAATTCCAATATGAGATCAATTTAGCATAAATAAGGTGATAATACCTATTTATACTCCCTGTCCAAAATTTCTGAGTACAATTTGCTTCAATTTTACTCTCTAAATGACTCAACAATTCTCCACCCTTCCTCAGAGGCTAAAAATGGCATCCGTAGTGCCAGTTTCCCTATCTAAGGCCCTGAAAAAGCAGCTATTTTTGAGCACTCTTTTGGGCTTTGCATCGGCCCAGCGAAGTGCATGCTAAGTGCTGAAACTTGGGATGGGCCTTGTGTGGGTGATCATCTCAGCGATCAAAGTGGAAACTTGGGGGCCTATTTTTCCGACGATATTTTGGGCCTAGTTTCCACTTTTTGCTCAAAATGGGCAAGAGGTCTGTTTTGGGCCATAGATGGGCGATGTGAAGTGGAAAGTCTAGCCCCTAGTCTCTTATTTTTACAATTTCACTGACTACCCTTGTGTCCATGTGTTATTTTATCTATGCTCTCAGCCAGTGAGAGGGCTTTGAATCTGACCATCTTCCCATCCAGTGATTCACCAGCAGGCTAGTCAATAAAATTACCTACATCCCCATTTCCCCTCCCTCACATCAGTGCGGGTTTACAAAAAAACATCTGCCGTTATCAGAATGAATTAGAGCCATTCAACTCTCACTGTATCAGTTAGACCGTGAGCAGTGACATTTAGCTTTGTAGCCTGTGGCTATTTTTTTCAAAGTGATTATCTGCACGAACATGTTTGTGTCCTTCGCTCCTTTTTGCGCATGCACTCTCAATTCGGTCAGAGAGAGAGCAAGCGAGCTCGGAGAGGTGGTCAGGAACTCGTGGGAGGGGGTAAAGAGCATGGAGAGCACAGTGGGGATGAATATGATCCAGGTCTAGGGGGGTGGGTGGTGGTTGAGCACGAGAACGAGATCCAGATGACAAGACGGATCATGTTCTTGCAACCCCCATCCCCTTTACCCTCTCCTCCCCCTGCACATGGTTGATTTCTCGGAAAGCTCTGTGCGCATGGCAAGTGACATTATTGGAATGGACGAAATCCAGAAGTCATGACAATGTCATTATTCACTGCATACCCAATAAATCTCAACAATCCGTGACCCCCACACAATGCCCGATCTATGGCTGGAGGGTTGCAAGGTCAACAACCTGTTTGGGGGCAGGGGAGAAAGGTGGTTAGGAACTTTGGGGGGAGGAGGGGTGGTCGAGGTCAGGAACTTGGGCAGGGGAACGTGGTCAGGCATTCGGGCCTGGTTTGGAGGAGAGGGTGGGGGGGGGGGGGGGGGGGGAATGTCAGGCACTTGGACTGAGTGAGAATGTCAAAATCTTGGGGTGGGTGGGTGAGTGGAGATGGTCAGAAACTTGGGCTGAGGGGGGGTGGGGGAAGGAAGGTCAGGCACTTGGGTGATGGGGGCAGGAAATTGTTTGGGGGGTGGGAGAAGGTCTTAACCCATGAGAATGAGCCCTGTCTGTTCCAAATGCGCTCTGTTCTGTCTGGAGTTGGCATTTAGAATGGCTCAAATTACACTTTGCAAAGTCACTGATTACATAGGCAGGGAGGCTCTAATTACACATTCCAGAGAAACTGCTCCACCGGTACGCTCGCGGCCTTCCGCGAGAGGTGGGCACCGGAGGGACTGGAGTGCATCATCACGCCCGGCAACCAAATTTTAATTTGATTTTACGTTTTAAAGTTTAATTTGTTTTCATTGCCGGTGCTTTTAGTGTCCCTCTCCCCTTTTATAGGGGGCACTGGAAAAATTTGATTTTTGCGCCCCAAAAAAACCACACAAAAAAAAAGAAGAAAAAAAAAGAAAAAAAAAGGGGCCTTGAAAATGTCTGCTGTGTCACCCAGGTCGGGTGGCATGGTTTTAATGTTTATGTTTTTGCAGGTAAACTCAAAAGAGTTTCCAGCGAAACTGCTGGGTGTGACTTATCCTCTAAGGGGACCAATCAGCAATCTGGATTTGTCATCAAGGGGACCCAATCAGAGCTTTAGCGGTTACAAATAAACACATCCCTATTTTTTTTTAAACCTAACCCTGTACAAAATTAACTTTGTTCAAAACACACTAAAATATAACTCAAAACCAAATGCTTCCTGGGAAGAAAGAAATCTTGTACTAAGCAGGTAATTACTATGCATCTATATCTATTTTATGAAAGCTTTGATAGCACCCGTCGTATTTTGTGAAGAACTGAAGAAACCTAGAAAAAGAAATTTGGTTATTTTGTGTTCTTTCTTCAGAACAGGAAATTTGATCTCACTATAAAAGGAGAAGAGCCAAACATATGTCACTCAACAGAAACATCCAATAATTGGGCTCTAATGGAACCCAGCACATATTTAGCAATTTCCCCACAAGGAATACCTGAGCATTTTGCTTTAAAGGGACAGGTTAGCACGAGACATCACAAATATGCTCCAGAACCCAGACTACCCATGAACAATACAACAAATGATAATCCAGTTTTTGAAAGGAACGTTTAGTCTCACCGCCACCCCTTATTTTTCCCTTTCATCATTTATATAGCACCTTTCACAACTTCACAATGTTCCAAAGCCTTTCACAGCCAATGAAGTACTAAGGCATTGTCACTGTTGTAATGTAGGAAAACATGGCAGTCAATTTGTACACAGCAAGGTCCATGAAAAGCAATGAGATAAGTGAACAATTTAAATGTGCGTTAAAGAATAAATATTGACCAGGACACCAGGAGAAGTCCCCTGCTCCTCTTCAAATAATGCTATGGGAGTTTTTTTTACATTCACTTGAAAGGGCAAACGATTTAACGTCTAATTTGAAAGATAGCATCACCAAAAGACCATCACTCCCCCAGTACTGCATCAAAGCATCAGCCGAGATTACGTGCCAAGTCTCTGGAGTAAGGTTTGAACCCACAACCTTCTGACTCAGATAAGCGTGCTACCAGCTGATGCAACACTGACACCTTGAAGGCACCAATTCTCCCCGGGAGTAGTTTCATGGGCATTGGCAGCTCTCTGGTCTTAAATCGAAGTAACCATACTTTATATACATGTCCAGACAGGTAAAGTGCCAGCAAGCAGTTAGCTAATTCTGAACCTGTTCTCAACGCTAATGCTCAAGCAATTAGCAATTAGAGATGTGGATGATTTTTCCTTTTACTAGCTCAAGATACCTGTGCCAATTGATGCTCCAGCCAAGACTAGCCAGCTCAGCAGAGACTCAAAATTGAATCTGGAACCTTCTAGTCTGTATATCGAAGTGTAAGTTTACAGTAAATTTATAATGAATGACCCAAAGCTTCGGTCCAGTATCTGACTCCAACTGCATGGTCAAGTTCAGTCTAATCTGGTATATGGAGCACTACATGGAAAAGGGAAGAAAACAATCAGATGACCACAATTAGAAATTACACCTCATAGGATAGAAGAGAGTCATTTATAACACACTCTGCTGAAACCCAAGATTATTCTTTCACTTTTTAAACATGATTAAAATATATTTTAGGTATTGGATTACCTTTCTGAAAGAAGGGGAGTCCAAAGAACTTGGTGAAGAGTCTACAACAGACGAGATTGGAAAGAAGTGATTGGTCACATCATGTGGAAATTTGGCAATTTCATTCTGGCGGTATAGTCTGTGATGACGTAACTTTGCTACCCAATCATCAAAAAACTCCTGGAATTTTACCTAGCAAAAATACATTTAAGTGTGAGTTATCACAATGAAAAAGCAGTCAATATAGGTTTAGCAAGTGAAATATTATGAATACCTTCAAATGGTATATATGCTCTTCTGTATCTAGATCAATACACTGTGCTTTCTTCTTTATCGACATCACAGACAGTCCAACATCAATACATCCATGAAGCTTTCCTTTCTGAATCTGAAAAATAAATTATTTTTTAACCCACCCTGTAGTCACGTCATCGCAACCTGGCACAATTGGGACGCTGATGCCACAGCCGAATAAAACATCAGCATTAGCAGATATCCAATATTTGCATCAGAACAGTGCGAAATATTACATCTATAATAATTAGCATTTACATAGCGCCTTTAATGTAGCAGGCGGTGAAGGCGGCAAATGGCATGTTGGCCTTCATAGCGAGAGGATTCGAGTATAGGAGCAGGGAGGTCTTACTACAGTTGCACAGGGCCTTGGTGAGGCCACATCTTGAATATTGTGTTCAGTTTTGGTCTCCTAATCTGAGGAAGGACTTTCTTGCTATTGAGGGAGTGCAGCGAAAGTTCACCAGACTGATTCCCGGGATGGCAGGACTGACATATGAAGACAAATTGGATCGACTAGGCTTGTATTCAATGGAATTTAGAAGAATGAGGGGGGATCTAATGGAAACATATAAAATTCTGACGGGATTGGACAGGTTAGATGCAGGAAGAATGTTCCTGATGTTGGGAGAGTCCAGAACGAGGGGTCACAGTCTGAGGATAAGGGGTAAACCATTTCGGATCGAGATGAGGAGAGACTTCTCCACTCGAGAATTGTGGGCATGTGGAATTCTCTACCACAGAAAGTTGTTGGTCAGTTTGTTAGATATATTCAAAAAGGAGAGTTAGATGTGGCCCTCACAGCTGAAGGGTTCAAGGGGTATGGAGAGAAAGCAGGAATGGGGTACTGAAATGCATGATCAACCATGATCATTTTGAATGGTGGTGCAGGCTCGAAGGGCCGAATGGCCTACTCCTGCACCTATTTTCTATGTTTCTATGTTTCACTGCAGCAAAATCAAACAAAAATTGGCACCTTGCCAAATAAGGAAACATCGGGACGAGTGACCCAAAATCTTAGTCAAAGAGTTCAATTTTAAGTAGAGTCTTGAAGGAAGAGAGGTGCAGAGGGGTTTAGGGAGGGAATTCCAAAGCTTCGAGCACAAGACTGTTGAAGGCACGACCACCAATGGTGCGGTAAAAGAATTGGGGGATCCACGAGGTCAGAGTTGGAGAACACAGTTATCGGAGTATTGTAGGGTTGGACGAGGTTAAGGAGATAGGGAGGGGGAATGGTACTTAGTGAGAGTTAGGATATGGGCTGCAGAGTATTGGATGAGCTCAAGTTTATGGAGGGTGGAAGACGAGAAGCTAGCCAGGAGGAGAGCATTGGAATTGTCAAGTATTTTATATATTCTGAAGTACCAGAGGGGAGCCAGTTCATACTTTTAACTGATTTATTCATTTTGTTAATTATCCAGTTTGCTTATCCACCACTTCAGAATTTTATAAGTTTCTATGAGATCCCCTCCCATTCTTCTAAATTCTTGAGAGTATAAGCCTAGCCAATCCAGTCTTTCCTCATGGGTCAGTTCGGTGTGAACCCACCACCAATGGTTCTAAGGCTCATATTTTCCCCAATGATTTCTGGCATCCACTCACCTTTACACATGTTTTTCTCACCACTGTCAGTGCCGAAAAAAACGGCATTCTTCCTGAAAATAAATCTATTTGTAGCGCCGTGCTACCAGAATCCATTTGGGGGCAGAGCTTAGTGTGCGCCAAAAGTTCATTGCGCATGCACTGTAAAAAAAAAAAAAAATCTCAGCATGTGTAGGTTCTGCCTGGTCTGGATCACCAGTGAGAATCCATTGGTGGCAGAGGTGGATTTGTAGATAGGAAATACAGCTTCAATCAAAAGATGGATGCAAGGGAAGGGTCCAGAGTAGGCGAAAGGGTCAGAGACGGAAAAGGGGAAGCTGAAAGGGCCAAGAGATTTCTTGCGGAAGAAATTGAGCCCCTAGTAGACACAACTGAGAGTAGATGGAAAGCTCTTGAAAACAAAGGGAGCTTCGGTAAAAAGAAACAAACTCTGTACTCGCAAATGTTTGGGATCAGGTTGCAGTCAAGTTTAATGCAATGTCCATTACCCTGAGAAGCGATGGATGTGTGTGTGTGGAGAGCGCGGGCGAGGAGTATTCCGACAAGTAGGCTGCAACTTACAGCCGAGGAGCACAGGATAGCTTTTATGAATAAATCTTACAGGAGACGACCAACCATCAACACGAAAGCTGGGCCCAGTTTACCAAGAGAGGGTAAGCCCTGCAAGTTGCAGTCTGGGTTGGCTAAATGTTACATACTGCTGGCTGCACTTCTCCTTCCTCCCTGCTGCTAACCAAGCATCCCTGTTATGTTTTGCAGATGTTGCGCATCAGGAGATGACAGAAGGTGCACCTGAAGTAGAAGAAGAGCATGTTCAGGAAACCGCCATTCCAGATATTCTACATCAGGAGATTGAAGGGCAGCAGGAACACTTCGACAACGAGATGGTTACATTGGAATTGGAGATGGTGAACCCCTTGAGGATTCCAAGCCCTTTCCTGAGCGAATCAAACGATAGGACATTTCTAGGTGTGCCGTCTGAGGCTGCGGGTCCCAGTGTGTCACAGCAAGCCACACCTGCGAGACGTCAGAGGAGGGTGGAAGGAGAGCTGAAGCAGAAACACAGGATGCAGAGAACATAGGGCATCTCGTGGGGATGAGTGGGGAGAACATCCAACTAATGAGATGGCTCCTGGAAACCTTCGCTGGGGTGAGGTAGAATTAGCGGAACTGAGAGATGAAGTAGCAGCACTGGCTGGAGGAATGGGTGAAGCGAGGGCAGCAATTGTGGGATTGTCATCGAGGTGGCAAGATCGTCGGTACAGAAGACAGAGGTAGTAACAGCAATAAGGGGGCACACCCAGGCTGTCATTGCTGTCACCAATGTCAGGGGTTGATCCACAAGCTGAGGATGATTCCGAAGAGGAACCGGGCCTTCCACAATGACACATGCTAGCTCTGTCCCTGTCGTAACCCAACAAGAAATGCACCGTCGGAAAGAAAACAGAAAAAACCTTGTGGTGGCAAGGAAGCAGCAGTCTGCAACAAGCATGTGCAGGGGTATAGCGGCATCAACAGGGGCAGCAGTGGCGCACAGCGCGAAGGAGGAGAGATAGCTTGTTTGCTTGATTGTTCATTTAAAAGTTTGACATGTAAGTTATTAAAGTTAAAAGATAAGTTATGTTAAGCCAAGTATAACTGTAGTGTACAAATGTTTAACGTTTATTTTGGACTTTCAACCTGAATCCTTCAAATTTTTTTAAATCCAGCACTATAAAATCATTTTAGATTATGTCACGGACTCGACAGGCCAAATGGCCTCCTTCTTTATAACCTATAAATTTAAATGTAACGGGCAAGTTCCAGTACTAAGGTGTTCATGGATCTTGACTTGTTCTGGATTACTGATACATGTATGTATGTATCAGTGACCCTGAACAAGTCAAGATCCATGAACACGTTGGTACTAGTATGTAATCTTGTAAAGACAGGATTTTCAAATGTAACCCAATTTGAGGCAGTTAATTAATGGTGGGTGCCTGGTGGCACAAACAAACCCATTTAGGCGGTAGTCAATTTAGCGCACAAGTATTATGCTCAATTCATATTTGACCAGGCTCTTTGCAATAACTACATTTGAGAGATTCTAATAAGGTCTACACCAATTAATCAATTATTAATTTTAATTGGTAAGAACATCTGATTGGGAATCAAGTTGTCATTGGGTAGGCTTCAATACAAGATATAAAATATACTTGTGGTTGATCCGACCCTATTCTAATGGATAAAAACATTTTTACACTAATAAAATAAGCCCTTAAAATATATTGTTTATTCAGTTCAACCCAAGCATTGCAACACTGTATTAAAACATTGAAAATTTAAGGAGACTATTTAAAAACAAAATTCAATGTCCTGTCTTTAATATAATTCAATGATCCTTTCCAATGTGCCTGGAGTGTGTTGCACTGTCTTGAGTGGTGGAACTTTGGCCTGGGATAGCAGCAGGTTGGGTCGGCTGCATTAAAAAGTTTCTCTTCGAAGGAAAATGCTACCCTGGATGTTTTCTGAAGGAAGGTTCATCTTGATGTGATAATTTGTCTGCTGTTTGGGAGAAGAGGCAACTCTGCATTTTTGGTGGTATTCCTTGGAAGTATCTTTGGCAACTTGGATGGAGTTGGAACTTCTAGGGAAAAGGATGGTCGGGAAGATTTGTTTTAAATTTGCCTGCAGTTTTCTCACCCATGGAAGAGGCCTATCAGTAAGTTTTATTTGGGCTGCTTTACTTTTAAACTAGTTATTTGTTCCGAAAGGCATGGAGGACCTTCGGCCAGGGATAGGAGCGGGCCCAGTGTCGATTTTGTTAAGTGGAGGTAGGGCTTTTGCGGTTTAAAAAAAACGGTGGGGGGTGGGGGGGGAAGTGGCCTTAATGGCCAGAAACGGCACCTTTTTAAACCATACACCAGCACCAGAAAATATGGCGCCAAAAATTCTGGCACTGTTAGTCGGCGCCAGTGCCCAAACATTGGGGAAACTTAGAAATGGCCATCCATGCCAGAAAAATCGCTGGGTGCCAATGCTGGGGAAAATAGGGGCCTAAGTTCCAAACCATAATCGTAAGGAAGGATATAAATTTTCATAATTACATAACAAGAAATAGAAGCTGGAGTAGCCCATCTGGCCCTTCGAGCCTGCTCCACCATTCAATAAGATTATGGCTGATCTTCTACCTCAACTCTATCTTCCCGCACTAACCCTATATCCCTTAATTCCAAGATTATTGACCTGTGTCTTGAATATACTCAACGACTGAGCATCCACAGCTCTCTGGGGTAGAGAGTTCCAAAGATTTACAACCCTTTGAGTGAAGAAATTTCTCATCTCAGTCCTAAATGGTTGACTCCTTATTCCAAGACTGTGACCCCGTGTTCTAGATGGCCCATCCAGGGGAAATATTTTCCCAGCATTAACTCTGTCAAGCCCCTTAAGAATTTTATATGTTTCAATTGGATCACCTCTCATTCTTCTAAACTCTAGGGAATATAGGCCTACTCTACTCAATCTCTCCTCATAAGGCAATTCCCTCATCCCAGGAACCAGTCGAGTGAACCTTCGTTGCATTCCCTTGAAGGCAAGTATGTTGTTCCTTAGGTAAGGAGGCCGGAACTGTACACAGTACTCCAGGTGTGCCCTCTGAATGCCCTGTATAATTGTAGTCAGACATCTTTACTCTTATACTCTAAACCCTTTGTAACAAAAAATATTAAAGAATGTTATTGCGGTTACTGAAAAAGACCTAGTAACTTTAAAGATGTTCCTGCATAGCTTGCAGCTAGGACAGCTTTACGGAAAACTCCAAACATTACTCTTTTATACTTACATCAGCCTGAGATTTTGAGTACTTCAGGATCCCTTTATCTAAAAAGAAGTATCGCTGGAAGTGGAAACAAAAAGTAGTTACGAGGTTTATCCAATTGGAAAAAAATAAAATGAATGCACAATACATCTTGGATTCATATTCTGATCAACAGCACAAGCAAAGACCTTGCATAAAATTGCAACTAGCTCTCATGAGTACAAATCTAAAAAACTCAACCTCTACATATGCTAACTATAATTCTTTATGAAATCTTAAGCAAACTATGTGCCTTTGTTGGGACAGAGAGGGTCACAACTAACCCTAATTTCCATAAGTATGACATCATCATTCAACTGGGATTATAAATCATTCCTTACATCCATTGAAGTACATAATGGGGACAGTCTGCATGCCAGTGGGAATTTACTGAAATTGTGAAGGATTAGTATCAAAGTAGGTTAAGGAAACCATAAAAGAAAATGCAATATTGGATTTAATTTCAATGAGTGCTAAAACTCTAACTACTTACATTCTAACTAAAAGTGAGAAGGATAGTAATGGACTTCAAGAGGATATAGACAGATTGGTGAGATGGGCAGACACAAGGCAGATGAAATTTAATGCAGAGAAGTGTGAAATGATTCATTTTGGTAGGAATAACGAGGCAATATGAATTAAATGGTACCATTTTAAAGGGGATGCAGGAACAGAGACTTGGGGGCATGTACACATTTTTTGAAGGACAAATTGAGGAGGTTGTTAAAAAAGCTTATTGAATCCTTGGCTTTATAAATAGCTGCAGAGAGTACAAAAGCAAGAGAGTTATGCTAAACCTTTATAAAACACTGGGTAGGCACTAGCTGGAGTATTGTGTTTAATTCTGGGCACCACTTTAGGAAGGATGTCAAGGTCTTGGAGAGGGTGCAGAGGAGATCTACTAGAATGGTACCAGATGAAAATCTTCAGTTACATGGCGAGACTAGAGAAGCTGGGGTTGTTCTCTCTAGAGTAGAGAAGGTTAAGGGGAAATTTGAGAGGTGTTCAAACACTTGAAGGGTTCTGATACAGTAAATAAGGAGAAACTGCTTCCAGTGGCAAAAGGGTCAGTAAGCATAAGATAAAGATTTAAAGATAATTGGCAAAGGAACTAGAGGTGACATGAGGAAAAAGAAATTACGCCCAGAGTTATGATGATCTGGAATGCACTGCCTGAAAGGGAACATTCAGAAGGGAATTGTTGTGTGCTATATCATTCTATGAGTGACAAGGGAAAAATAAGCAAATGAGAGATAAGGGAACATTTAGGATCTAATGGCCACAATGTTCTGGCAGAAAACAACTTGCATTTATATAGCACCTTTAACATAGTCAAATGGCCAAAGGCTCTTCACATCAGCGTCATCAAACAGAATTTGACACCGAGAAACACAAGATGATATTACCACAGGTGACCAAAAACTTGGCGAAAATAGGTTTTAAGGAGGAGAGAGAGGTAGAGTAGCAGAGGGTTCAGGGAGAGAGTTCCAGAAACTGGGGCCCAGGCAGCTGAAGGCACAGCCGCCAATGGTGGAGCGATTAAAATCAGGGATGCAAATGAAAAAGCCAATTAAAAAGCTACATTTTAAAGCTGATTTTTAATGTACGAAAAATGCGTGAGAATGATGAAATGGGACAAGAAAGTAAAGTGGAATAGTTTTAAAAGGAACAGGTTTTACAGTGCAAAAAGAATATACCTCTGAAATAGGTCGGGGAAAGAATAAAAAGACGACCAGTTTGGCTTGCTAAACTAGTCGTGAAAAGCATTAGGGAGAAAGAGATAGCATACAAAATGTTTTTATGTTCTGAGAAAAAAAAATAGCATAGGGAGATGTGTAAAGATGGGCTGGGGAATGCCAAGAAACCTATAAGAGGTGCAAGAGGAATCGCGAGGAACACATAGCTGGAAATATAAATCAGAACAGTAAAGCATTGTTAGGAGTAAATAAAGGGTGCAAAGAGGGCTTGGCCCACTAAAAACAATGCGGAAGTGATGTCCAAAGATGAAGAAATTGCTGAAATACTTAACTGCTATCTTTCCAACAGTATTCACAAAAGAAATGAGTGGAGATATGCCAGGCTTGGTGAATGGAGACAGAAAAATTTTTAAATTACAAGAGGTCTGAAAGGAAAGGTTGTTGATGCTCAAGGTAAATAAGGCTCCAAGTTTGACAACTTTCACCCAGGGTTCTGAAGGAACTGGCTCAAACGCTTGTATGTCCTCTAGCGGATATATTTCCAGAGTTGACTGGACTCAGTCCAAATCCCAGAGGGCTGTTAAATAGCAAAAGTGATTCCCATCTTCAAAAAAAAAAAGGGAACAAAGGAGGAACTATCAAATTTATAGACTGAAAGCCTAACTTACACTATTGAAAGCATGTGAAAGTATTATGAGGCACAATATAAGGGAGCATCTCGAGGGGCATGAGCTAACATGGGACAATCAACATGGCTTTAAGAGTAGGCGATCACGGTTGACTCATTTATTGGATTTTTGAGAAAATTACAGACGTAGTAGGTAGAGGAGAGACAGTGGATGTTACCTACCTCGATTTCTAAGAAGGCATGTGAACTGACCCACATACTAGCCTACTATACAAGGTTCAAACCCATGGGATAAATAGGAATATATTAAAATGGATTGGCAAATGGATGTGGATGGCAAGTAGACAACAAGTAACAATACATGGGATAGGTTTCTGGTTGTCAACGAGTTATCAGTGGAGTGCCCACTACTGTCCATATGTGTGTCTAAATTTGCAGACAATATCAAATTGGGAGCAGCAGCATCTGACAAATATCAATATGCACAAATTACCAAAGATTTGGGCAATTTGGACCCAAGTAAACTTTTTGCCATGTAAAGAAAATAGGAAATGCAGCAGGAACATTTTTACTAAAAGGGCAGCAAAGTATGGGTGGTGGAGCAATAAACCTTAATGAGTTTCAAAAAGGAATTACAGGTTTTTGTTAACAAATGGGATTCAGGGTTATTAGAAATGCACTACAGCAATACTGTGGATCAGTGGGTTAGACAGATGGGCCAATGGTCTTCTCCTACCTGAAACTGTTACCCATACTTTTAAAACCGATAGCAACTTGGTTATATAAGCAATGTGGTATGAGCAATATACATGTCCAAACTAGTTTAATAATGTAGACACATGCACCAAAAGAGTATGTCTAAAATAAATCACTTCTCTTGCAGCACTTCTGAATCTGCTGACATATCAATGCTTATTGTTGTAGCTTATATTTCCAAGTGCTCAATTACCATACCGCAGTAATGCCTCAATTATACACAAAGCCTACCTTATGCCAGCCTTTCAGAGGCCACTTTCTCTTCTTCAGTAGGTAGCCTTCTTGCCTCTGTGGCTCTTGGATATTACTCATACTATCTCGAAGTCCTTCCACAATCTCCCAGCTATCCTGTTTAAGAAAAAAAAAGTCAAAAAACAAACTGAAATATTCACAATATTTTAAGAATACACACACTTCACAGAAGACCACAGAACACTGCATTTTAGTCCCTTCTCAGTGATTTATTAAAATGCTAACTCAGTTGATTTCCTATATTCCACTTGGCTCCATAGAACTGCCTCCATAGATGTTTCAAATATAGTACATTTTAATAACTTCTCACATTTGTGGTCAAATGTTGCGTGTGACTGAGAACACTAACATATTTTAAAAATTGAAGGGACTGGAGTTCATTCATTACCAGTGACCAGTACTAAAGCTACATGTCAACACTAAGCATTAAATAGTTACAAAAAGATTAAGAGCAGAAAATTGAAGTGCTCAGTTTTGAGTTGGCTCAATTCCAACAATGCTGTACTTTAATAGCAGTTATAGTGCACATTTTGCATCACTGTGATATTGACTATGTAGCAACATAACACATGCATTACTACAAATGCAGCATCACCTGGGCTGCACATCATACCTACATTGGTTATGGTAGTGGAGTGGGTATGTTACTGGATTAATAATCATAGAATAGTTACAGCACAGGCGGGGCCATTCAGCCCATCGAGCCCATGCCGGCTCTGCAAGAGCATGTTATAGCTCGTCCTACTCCCCCGCCCTTTTCCTGTAGGCCTGAATTTTTTTTAAGGTCCGTATCCAACTCTCTTTTGAAAGCCATGAAATAGTCCATCTCCACCACCCTTTCAGGCAGTGCATTCTAGATCCTAATCACTCGCTGTGTAAAAAAGTTTTTTCTCATGTCACCTTTGATTCTTTTGCCAATCACCTTAAATCTGTGTCCTCTGGTTCTCGATCCTTCTGCCAATGGGAACAATTTTCTCTATCTACTTTGTACAGACCCCTCATGATTTTGAGCACCTCTCGCAAATCTCCTGCTCTAAGGAGAACAATCCCAATTTCTCCAGTCTATTCACATAACTGAAGTCCCTCATCTCTGGTATCATTCTCGTAAATTTTTTCTGCACCCTCGCGAAGGCCTTCACATTCTTCCTAAAGTGCGGTGCCCAGAATTGGATACAATACTCCAGTTGAGGCCGAACCAGTGTTTTATACAGGTTCATCATCATTTCCATGCTGTTGTACTCTACACCTCTATTCATAAAGCCCAGGATGCCGCAAGCATTTCAAACTGCTTTCTCAACCTTCAATGTTTTGTGCACATATATCCCTAGGTATCTGTTCATGCACCTTGAGGATTGTACCCTTTAGTTTATATTTCCACTCCTCAGTCTTTTTAACAAAATGTATCACTACACATTTTTCTGCATTAAATTTCATCTGCCATGTGTTCGCCCATTCCACCAGCCTGACTATGTCCTCTTGAAGTCGATCACTATCCTCCTTACTGTTCACTATACTTCCAAGTTTTGTGTCATCTGCAAATTTTGCCTTGTACACCCACATCCAAGTCATTAATATATATCAAGAAAAACAGTGGTCCTAGTACCGATCAATATATAGCTTCCTCTAGTCCGAAAAACAACCGTTCACCACTACTCTGTTTCCTGTCACTTCGCTAATATCATATCCATGCTGCCACTGTCTCTTTTATTCCATGGGCTTCAACTTTGCTGGCAAGCCTATTCTGTGGCACTATATCAAACGCCTTTTGGAAATCCATGTACACGTCAACTGCATAGCCTTCATCAACCCTCTCTGTTACCTCATCAAAAAACTCGATCAAGTTAGTTAAACGTAATTTGCCTTAAACAAATCCGTGCTGGCTTTTCTGAATTAATCCACACTTGTCCAAGTGACAGCATTATAATCCAGAGAATGCAAGTTCAAATCATACAGGGAGGGAGTTTCCATTCTGTTTTGTTTCCATTTGGAAATCAAAAGTTGGTACCAATAAAAATGACTGCCGGATTGTCATCAAAAACCCAACTGTTTCACTAATGTCCTTCAGGGAAAGAAATCTGCCATCCTGATCCAGTCTAGTCTGCATGACTTCAGTTTCACATCAAAGTGCTCGATTCTTAACTGCCAAGCAAAGTGGCCAAACAAGCCAGAATTGAACTATCTGGGAACTTTTAAACTTTCATTCTGAATAGCCAACCATCCTGCTTGTTCTTTACAAACACAAAAATGCACATAAAAGCAGCACTGCTTTATTTGAATGCAGCACAACAGTGATGCTGGCTCATTGGATCTCAATCCAGGTACTGGTCATGTGGCATCAGACACATAACACAAGCATAATTCCCACCAACAGGATTTTCAATATAGTAAAGACTTACAACAACAACTTGCATTTATATAGCACCGTTATATAATTTGGTAGAGATAGTAGGGCAGAGGTAGGTTTTAAGGAACATCTCAGAGGAAAGAGAGGTAGAGAGGCACAGAGGTTTAGGGAGAGAATTTCAGAGCTTTGGGCCTGGGCAGCTAAAGCCACGTCCAATGGTGGAGTGACTAAAATCGGGGATGCGCAAGTGGCCAGAATTGGAGGAGCACAGATATCTGAGGGTTGTAGGGCTGGAGGAGGTTACAGAGATAGGGAGGGGTGATGCCATTGACAGATTTGAAAACAAGGATGACAATTTTAAACTTGAGGCATTGCTTAGCCTGCAAAAGTTATTTAATTTAATCAAAGCCAGCACTCCACACTGATATGGTAAATTCACTTTGCAGCAGGTAGAATATAAAATCAATGTTTTCCTGATTACTATATTTACTGGCATAGAATAAATATGCTGCCTGCATGAAATTCTGTTACTTCAAAGCTTTGGACTACGCACAATGGCTTCAGTGTTGTGCAGTGGCTGCAGTTCACTTCAGCCAATAGCAGCAAAGGAAAGCTGGTACTGGGCAATTTATGCCAAAAAAGTCTTAAGGGGTGAAATTTGTCTTGGCGGCAACACAAAACAGCTGATAGCTAATCAACAACTAGTTTTACATTTTGCCCATTGACTTCAATGGAAAATATAAATCAGCTGGAGTGCAAAACAGACTGACAGTTCATGATCGCCTTTTTGGCACTACTGTCGAAGATAAATTCCACCCCACAGTTTGCACACTTTAAATCGTAAGGTCAGAAGTCGGACACTAATTGGCAGAATTCTTTGACTTTACATGTTGTGGCATGTACAATAGATCATGTCTTCACTCACAACTCTTTCTCCTTGGCCACCATATTAAACCTTCAACTTTTAGCCACCACCTGCAAGTAGTGACTTGCATTGGGTATAGTTCCATAAATTCCTAAAGTCACCTGTACCTAGTTCACTGTTTACATGCAAGTTTGGACGAGTTTAAAACAAAAATGGATTCTAATCTTCAAGCAATTTGTCAGGGCTTCTGAAATGACAGCATCTTAAAAAATGTTATACATTTATATTGCAACTTTGATGTCCTCAGAGAATTTCGCAGCCAACGAATGACTTTCCCACTGTAAGGTCAGAAGTGGGGTTGTTTGTTGATGACTGCAGTGTTCAGTTCCATTTGCAATTCCTCAGCTAATGAAGCAGTCCATGTCTGCATGCAGCAAGGCCTGGTCGACATTCAGACTTGGGCTGATGAGCGGCAAGTAACCTTCGCGTCACACAAGTGCCGGGCAATGACTATCTCCAACAAGCGAGAGTCTAACCACCACCCCTTGGCATTCAACGGCATTACCATCACCGAATCCACCATCACCATCCTGGGGGTCCACCAGTGACCAGCCACATAAATACTGTGGCAACGAGAGCGGGTCAGAGGCTGGGTAATCTGCAATGAGTGTTTCACCTCCTGACTCGCCAAAGCCTTTCCACCATCTACATGGCACAAGTCAGGAGTATGATAGAATACTCGCCATTTGCCTGGATGAGTGCAGCTCCAACAACACAAGAAAACTTGACAGCATCCAGGACAAAGCAGTCCGCTTGATTGGCACCCCATTCTCCACCTTAAACATTCACTCTCTACCACTATCATACTGTGGCTGCAGTGTGTACCATCTACAAGATACACTGCAGCAACTCGCCAAGCCCTCTTCGACAGCATCTCCCAAACCCGCGACCTCTATCACCAAGAAGGACAAGGGCAGCAGGCGCATGGGGACACCACCTCCAAGTTACACACCATCCGGAATTGGAAATATATCGCCATGCGGGCATCCTCACTGGGTCAGAATCCTGGAACTCCCTCCCCAACAGCATTGTGGAAGTACTTTCACCACACGGACTGCAATGGTTCAAAAAGGCGGCTCACCACCACCTTCTCGAGGGCAATTAGGGATGGGCAATAAATGCTGGCCTTGCCAGCGACGTCCACATCCCATGAACAAATAAAAAGAAAAGTACTTTTGAAGTGTAGTTACTGTTGTAACGTAGGCAAACGAGTCAGCGTATTTGCACACAAGGTCTCACATACAGCAATGAGATAAATGGCCAGATTCTGTGTTTTTAATGTTGGTTGAGGAATAAATGTAGGAAGGAATTCTACCTTCGCAACAGCCAGCAGCAGTATATGTTATTTGTGTAGTGATTTTATAGGAGACATGGGGACAAGGAAGCCCCATCAGCTGGGTGCATTTAACTACTGTTGGTAATTTTTCTAATACCAGTTTTATTTTGCAAAATTACTTCTAGCGCAAGAGGTTTAGAAATGACCTGGAGCTCACGGTACTGTAAAATCCATTCGATTCCAGAAGATACAGTATAATGTGAATCATCATAGGCAGTCCCTCGAAATCGAGGAAGATTGCTTCCAAAAGTGAGTTCTCAGGTGATTGTAATTCCTGTATTGGACTGTACAGTCTGTCACAGATGGGGCAGACAGTGGTTGAAGGAAAGGGTGGGTGGGTAGTCATGTTTTCTGCACGCTCCTTCTGCTGTCTGTGTTTGGTTCCTGCATGCTCTCGGCGACGAGAATCGAGGTGCTCAGCGCCCTCCCGGATGCTCTTCCTCCACTTAGGGTGGTCTTCGGCCAGGGATTCCCAGGTGTTGGTGGGGAGGTTGCACTGTGTCAAGGAGGCTTTGAGGGTGCCCTTGAAATGTTTCCTCTGCCCACTTGCAGTTCATTTGCCATGTAGGAGTTCAGAGTAGAGCGCTTGCTTTGGGAATCTTGTGTCGGGCATGTGGATGATGTGGCTCCCCTAACGGAGCTGGTCGAGCGTGGTCAGTGCTTCGACGTTGGGGATGTTGGTGCGTCTATCCTCCCAGGGGATTTGCAGGATCTTGCGGAGGCAGCACTGGTGGTACTTCTCCAGCGCTTTAAAGTGCCTACGGTACATGGTCCACGTCTCAGCCATATAGGAGGGCGGGCATCACTACTGCCCTGTAGACCATAAAGTTTGGTATCAGATTTGAGGTCCTGGTCTTCAAACACTCCCTTCCTCAGGCGACCGAAGGCTGCGCTGGCACACTGGAGGCGTTGTTGGACCTCGTCATCGATGTCTGCCCTTGCTGACAGGCTCCGGAGGTATGGTACGTTGTCCAAGGCTGTGCCTTGGATTTTGATGACCGGGCCTGGGGGAGGGGGGGGTGGCAGTGCTGTGAGGCTGGGTCAGGTTGGTGGACAACCTTTGTCTTACAGATGTTTAGTGCAAGGTCTATGCTTTCGTACGCCTCGATGAAGGTGTCGACAATGGTTTGGAGTTCGGCCTCTGAAGATGCTTGTGTCTGCGCACAGTCCACATACTGTAGTTCGATGACTGAGGATAGAAACATAGAAACAGAAAATAGGTGCAGGAGTAGGCCATTCGGCCCTTCGAGCCTGCACCGCCATTCAATGAGTTCATGGCTGAACATGCAACTTCAGTACCCCATTCCTGCTTTCTTGCCATACCCCTTGATCCCCCTAGTAGTAAGGACAACATCTAACTCCTTTTTGAATATATTTAGAGAATTGGCCTCAACAACTTTCTGTGGTAGAGAATTTCACAGGTTCACCACTCTCAGGGTGAAGAAGTTTCTCCTCATCTCGGTCCTAAATGGCTTACCCCTTATCCTTCGACTGTGACCCCTGGTTCTGGATTTCCCCAACATTGGGAACATTCTTCCTGCATCTAACCTGTCGAAACCCATCACAATTTTAAACGTTTCTATGAGATCCCCTCTCATTCTTCTGAACTCCAATGAATACAAGCCCAGTTGATCCAGTCTTTCTTGATAGGTCAGTCCCGCCATCCCGGGAATCAGTCTGGTGAACCTTTGCTGCACTCCCTCAATAGCAAGAATGTCCTTCCTCAAGTTAGGAGACCAAAACTGTACACAATACTCCAGGTGTGGCCTCACCAAGGCCCTGTACAACTGTAGTAATACCTCCCTGCCCCTATACTCAAATCTCCTCGCTATGAAGGCCAACATGCCATTTGCTTTCTTAACCGCCTGCTGTACCTACATGCCAACCTTCAATGACTGATGTACCATGGATGGGATGGCCTTGGATCTAGTCTGGAGGCGACGAAGGTTGAACAGGTTCCCACTGGTTCCATAGTTTAGTTCCACTCCCGCGGGGAGCTTGTTGAGAGTCAGATGGAGCATTACTGCGAGAAAGATTGAGCAGAGGGTTGGCACAATGATGCAGCCCTGCTTGACCCCGGTCCGGATTTGGATTGTGTCTGTGGTGGATCCATTGGTCAGGATCATGGCCTGCATGTCGTCATGGAGCAGGCGGAGGATGGTGACAAACGTTTGGGAGCAGCCGAAATGGAGGAGGACACTCCATAGTCCCTCACGGTTGGTGCTGTTCCCTGCATTTCTCTTGTAGTTGTTGGGTGGTGAAGCTCATGTCCGTTGTACCCCGTAGTGGATGGAATCCTCCTCCTCTGGGAGGAGCTCTTCAGCCACAGGAAGAAGAATTGAGGATTCTAGCAATGACCTTCCCAGTGGCCAACAGCAGGGAGATTCCTCTGTAGTTACCACAGTTGGACTTGTCTTCCTTTTTGAGGATGGTCACGATTACAGCAACATAATTCTAAAAGGACAGAGTGTTAAAAGAACAAGCCTGAAGGCTCTGTCTCAATGCGAGAAGCATTCATAATAAGTGGATGAATTAACTGCGCAGATAATGGTTAACAGATATGATGTAATTGGGATTATGAGACATGGCTCCAGGGTGACCATGGCTGGGAACTCAATATCCAGGGGTATTCAATATTCAGGAAGGATAGACAGAAAGGAAAAGTAGGTGGAGTAGCGTTGCTGGTTAAAGAGGAGATTAACGCAATAGCAAGGATGGACATTAGCTTGGATGATGTGGAATCTGTATGGGTAGAGCTGCGGAACACCAAAGGGCAGAAAACACTAGTGGGAGTTGCGTACAGACCACCAAACAGTAGTAGTGAGGTTGGGGATGGCATCAAACAGGAAATTAAGGATGTGTGCAATAAAGGTACAGCAGTTATCATGGGTGACTTTAATTTACATATAGATTGGAGTAACCAAACGGTAACAATACAGTGGAGAAGGATTTCCTGGAGTGTATAAGGGATGATTTTCTAAACCAATATGTCGAGGAACCAACTAGAGAACTGCCCATCCTAGACTGGGTGTTGTGTAACGAGAGGATTAATTAGCAATCTTGTTGTGCGAAGCCCCTTGGGGAAGAGTGACTATAATATGGTAGAATTCTTCATTAAGATGGAGTGACACAGTTAATTCAGAGACTAGGGTCCTGAACTTAAAGAAAGGTAACTTTGATGGTATGAGGTGTGAATTGGCTAGGATAAACTAGCGAGTGATACTCAAAGGGTTGATGGTGGATAGGCAATGGCAGACATTTAAGGATCACATGGATGAACTTCAAAAATTGTGCGATGTATTTAACCCCTTGTAACCTGTATTACACTACCACCAGAAGGCCTACCTGTTGGGAGTCCAGAGGGATCCCAGCATCCCTTGGGAGCACGGTAGATAAGCAGGCTCCAACGAGGTACGTGCACTCTGGAGTCTTATTAAAGGAGCTAAGGTCACACTTGCTCATTGGACCCAGTACTCAATTTCATCCTTTATTATGAACGTATCGATTAGCGACTGGCTGGGAAAAATCCACTGGAACTGGGACAACATCCGAGCGCTTTCGTCCGTCGACGATGCCTCGTGCCCAGGTTCTGAGCAGGTTTCCATCGTTGTTCGAGCTAGGCATTGGAAGCTTCTCAGGGGCGAAAGTGCAGATCTATTTGGTTCCCGGTACGCGACCCATCCACCACAAGGCAAGGGCAGTACCATACATGATGCGTGAAAAAGTGGAAATTGAGCTGGACAGGCTGCAGCGAGAAGGCATCATCACGCCGGTGGAATTCAACGAGTGGGCTAGTCCGATTGTCCCGGTACTTAGGGGACGACATGGTCAGAATTTGTGGGGACTATAAAGTAACGATTAACCGTTTTTCGCTACTGGACCAGTACCCGCTACCCAAGGCAGATGACCTATTTGTGACCCTGGTTGGAGGGAAGACATTCACCAAGCTGGACCTGACCTCGGCCAAAATGACGCAGGGGCTGGAGGAGTTTTCGAAAGGCCTCACCTGCATCAACACGCACAAAGGTCTGTTCATCTATAACAGATGCCCGTTCGTGATTTGGCCGGCCGTGGCAATCTTCCAATAGAACATGGAGAGCCTGCTAAAGTCGGTTCCGTGCACCGTGGTTTTCCAGGACGATATACTGGTTATAGGTCAGTATACCATTGAGCACCTGAAGAGTCTGGAAGAGGATGTTAGTCGGTTGGATCGCGTGGGGCTCAGGTTGAAACGCTCGAAGTGTGTTTTCCTGTTGCAGGAGGTCGAGTTCTTGGGAAGAAGAATCGCAGCAGATGACATCAGACCCACCAACGCCAAGATAGAGGCCATCAAGAACGCGCCGAGACCACAGAACGTGACGGGGCTGCAGCTGTTCCCGGGACTCCTTAACTATTTCGGTAATTTCCTACCTGGGTTAAGTATCCTGCTGGAACCCCGACATGCACTGCTGCGCAGGGGAGACGACTGGGTATGGGGGAATTCACAAGGGACTGCCTTTAAGAAAGCCAGAAATCTGTTGTGTTCAAACAAACTACTTGTCCTGTATGACCCTTGTAAAAGATTGGTGCTAACTTGCGATGTGTCGTCATATGGGGTCGGGTGTGTGTTAAAACAAGCTAACGAATCGGGGATTTTGCAACCGGTCGCTTATGCGTCTAGGAGTTTGTCCAAGGCCGAAAGTGCCTACAGCATGATTGAAAAAGAGGCACTGGTGTGCGTTTACAGGGTAAAGAAAAGGCACCAGTTCTTATTTGGCCTCAAGTTTGAGCTTGAAACTGACCACAAGCCGCTCATATCGCTGTTCTGAGAGCAAAGGAATTAACACCAATGCCTCTGCCCGCATCCAAAAATGGGCGCTCACACTGTTGGCATACAACTATGTAATTTGCCACAGGCCGGGCACAGAGAACTGCACAGATGCTCTGTCGGCTGCCATTGCCCACCACCGGGGTGGAAATGGCACAGCTGGCGGAATTGCTCATGGTAATAGATGCATTCGAAAACGAAAAGTCCCCCATTACGGCCCGCCAGATCAGGACCTGGACCAGCCAGGGTCCTTTACTGTCCTTGGTTTAAAAAAAAAACTATCCTCCATGGGAGCTGGTCCAGCATCCCAGCAGAGATGCAGGAGGCAATTAAGCCGTTCCACAGGCACAAAGACAAAATGTCCCTGCAGGCGGACTGTCTGTTGTGGGGCAATTGCGTGGTCTTGCCCATGAAAGGCAGAGATACGTTCATTTGTGAACTGCATGGCACCCCCCAGGCATTGTAATGATGAAAGCCATAGCCAGATCCCATATGTGGTGGACCGGCATAGACTCAGATTTAGAATCATTCATGCGCCAGTGCAACACTTGCTCTCAGCTGAGCAATGGACCCAGAGAGGCACCACTAAGTTTGTGGTCGTGGCCCTCCAAACCGTGGTCGAGGATCCACGTGGGCCCATTTCTAGGCAAAATGTTCTTGGTTGTCGTGGATGCTTACTCAAAATGGATTGAATGTGCAATAATGTCTGTAAGCACATCCACGGCCACTATTGAAAGCCTACGAGCCATGTATGCCACGCACGGCCTGCCTGATGTCCTAGTTAGTGACAATGGGCCGTGTTTCATCAATGCTGAATTCAAAGAATTCATGACCCACAATGGGATCAAGCACGTCACATCTGCCCCGTTCAAGCCTGCATCCAACGGCCAGACAGAACGGGCAGTTCAGACCATCAAGCAAAGCTTGAAACGCGTGTCGGAAGGCTCCCTGCAGACCCGGCTATCCAGAGTGCTGCTCAGCTACCGCACCAGACCCCACTTACTCACCGGGGTTCCCCCAGCCAAACTGCTCATGAAAAGGGCGCTCAAAACAAGGCTCGCTCTTGTCCACCCTGATCTCCATGATCACGTGGAGGGCAGGCGGCATCAACAAAGTGTGTACCATGACCGTGCAAATTTGTCACGCGAGATTGAGGTCAACAATCCTATGTTTGTACTCAATTATGGACATGGTCCCAAATGGCTCGCTGGCATGGTCATAGCCAAAGAGGGGAGTAGGGGGTTTCAGGTCAAACTGGCCAATGGACTAACGTGCAGAAAATATTTGGACCAAATTGTGGTTCACCAACAACTACGAACAACGCAAAGAAGACACCACCAACTTTGACCCTCCAAAACACACACACAAAGTGGCAACTGACATCATGGTTGACCACAAAGCCGAACTCACCATCCCCAGCAGCCCAGTGAAGAACTAACCAACTCACCCACACCCGCATTTGTACAGAGATGATCGACAAGGGAGCAAAAAGCTCCAGATCGTCTCACCTTGTAAATAAATGTACTATTGACTTCATGGGAGAGTGATGTTATGAATTTAACCCCTTGTAGCCTGTATTACACTACTACCAGAGGGCCTACTTGTTGGGAGTCCCAGGGATCCCAGCATCACTTGGGAGCACGGTATATAAACAGGCCACCCACGAGCTACCTGCACTCTGGAGTCTTATTAAAAGGAGCTAAGGTCACACTTGCTCATTGTACACAGTACTCAGTTTCATCCTTTATTATGAACGTATCAAATTATACATTCCTGTCTGGCGTAAAAATAAAACGGGGAAGGTGGCTCAACCGTGGCTAACAAGGGAAATTAGGGAGTGTTAAATCCAAGGAAGAGGCATATAAATTGGCCAGAAAAAGCAGCAAACCTGAGGACTGGGAGAAATTTAGAATTCAGCAGAGGAGGACAAAGGGTTTAATTAAGAGGGAGAAAATACAGTATGAGAGTAAGCTTGCAGGAAACATAAAAACTGACTGCAAAAAGCTTCTATAGATATGTGAAAAGAAAAAGATTAGTGAAGACAAATGTAGGTCCCTTGCAGTCAGAATCAGGTGAATTCATAATGGGGAACAAAGAAATGGCAGACCAATTGAACAAATACTTTAGTTCTGTCTTCACTAAGGAAGACACAAATAACTTGCCAGAAATACTAGGGGACCAAGGGTCTAGCAACAAGGAGGAACTGAAGGAAATCCTTATGAGTCAGCAAATTGTGTTAGGGAAATTGATGGGATTGAAGGCCGATAAATCCCCAGGGCCTGATAATCTGCATCCCAGATTATTTAAGGAAGTGACCCTAGAAATAGTGGATACATTAGTGGTCATTTTCCAACATTCTATAGACTCTGGATCAATTCCTATGGATTGGAGGGTAGCTAATGTAACACCACTTTTTTAAAAAAGGGAGAGAAAACAGGGAATTATAGACCGGTTAGCCTGACATCAGTAGTGGGGAAAATGTTGGAATCAATTATTAAAGATGTAATAGCAGTGCATTTGGAAAGCAGTGACAGGATCGGTCCAAGTCAACATGGATTTATGAAAGGGAAATTATGCTTGTCAAATCTTCTAGAATTTTTTGAGGATGTAACTAGTAGAGTGAACAAGGGAGAACCAGTGGATGTGGTGTATTTGGACTTTCAAAAGGCTTTTGACAAGGCCCACACAAGAGATTGGTATGCAAAATCAAAGCACATGGTATTGGAGGTAATGTATTGACGTGGATAGAGAACTGGTTGACAGACAGGAAGCAAAGAGTAGGAGTAAACGGATCCTTTTCAAAATGGCAGGCAGTGACTAGTGGGTATTGCAAGGTTCAGTGCTGGGACCCCAGCTATTTACAATATACATTAATGATTCAGACGAAGGAATTGAATGCAATATCTCCAAGTTTGCAGATGACACTAAGCTGGGTGGCAGTGTGAGCTGTGAGGAGGATGCCAAGAGGCTGCGGGGTGACTTGGACAGGTTAGGTGAGTGGGCAAATGCATGGCAGATGCAGTATAATGTAGATAAATGTGAGGTTATCCACTTTGGTGACAAAAACAGGAAGGCAGAATATTATTTGAACTAGAAACATTCATTGCATCCCCTCAAAGGACGAATATGTCCTGAGATAAGGAGACCAAAACTGTGCAAAGTACTCCGTGTGGTCTCACTAAAGCCCTTTACAATTGTGGTTAGACTTCCTTACTCTTGCACTCCAACAGCCTTGCAATAAAGGCCAACATGTTATTTGCCTTCCTAATTGCTTGCTGTAGCTGCATGCTAACTTTGTCTTTCCTGTACAAGGACACCTAAATCTCTGATTGCAAACATTTAATAGTTTCTCACTATTTAAAAAAAGTATTTTTCTATTCTTCTTACCAAAATGAATAACCTCACGTTTCCCCACATTATACTCCATCTGCCACCTTATTGCCAACTCACTTAACCTGTCTATAACCCTTTGCAGGCTCTGTTTACTTTCTCACCTACCTTTATATTGTCAGCAAAATGGTTCTCCATTTTCTCTCTTCCTTCTTTCTTGAATGGCGATCAATGCCCTGTATCCTGGCAGCAGTGGTGCCTTCATTCTGCAGCAGTCCGCTATGCAGCTTCATTTCAACCACCATGGCAAACCAAACCAAGAGTTATTCACTGTCGACATGGCTCATGACTCCGGTTAACAACCCATGCATACATGCGAAGCATGCATACAATGAGAGCTATGCTGCCACAAGAAGTGATGGAGCTGACCATTGGTGTGCTGATACAATGCTTCTGCCGCCTGAACCGCTCTGGAGGAATCCTACTGTACTTGGCTGAGCCTCAAGATTAGTGGTGGTCTGTTGAATGCTGCACAACCTTGCTATCATGAGGGCACAGCCGTCGACACCAACTGGTAGGAGCAGCTGAAGAGCAGGAGCAGGAAGGAGGAGGAGGAAGAGCAAGAGGAAGGCGTCAACCTTGACAGCCACATTCTGCCTGGGCTGGCCATGAAGAACGAATCCAAGTTCGATATCAGTAAATGCAACCCCAATTCCCCATTCACCAACAGTCCCATACTTCTTACCTTGTATCTGTCACTGACCAATAAATTTTCCTCTCGGCCACAGTGCAAAAATAAAATCCACCACAAAACAAATATTGTAAACAAAATTTATAAATGACACGCCATATTGCATACACAATGGGCCGAAAATTGCAGCCTCGCGGGTGTGTACGAAATGCGCATGGACCCGGCGAGGCCTCGCAAAAGCCGGATTTTGGGACGCGATGCATATGCGCCAAAAACAACCTTTTCTGATCTGTCAAAACGTCTTCACAGATCCAATGCATCCCCGCAGGAGGGATGTCAGCACAGCAGAGATTGGGTTATTTGCCCAACTTATGCTCAGCGAATGTCCTTCAAACTTTTATGCCTGGTAAAAGCAGTCGCATAGCTTACTTTTACCAGCGTAATACTTTTAAAACATAGAAAAATGCAATCATTCATTTTTATGTTAAAAATTCTGTCCATTAAGGCAAGTTTATTTTTAACCCGATTATAAAACACAAAAAAATTCCCCCAAAATATATATTTTTTTCTAACACATTTAATTTCAATTAATTTTAAATGCGCGAGATGTTTTATTTTTTAATTTATTGAGCTGTGTTTCTTGTTTTAGGGGGTTATTTTTATTGAAAGTTATCGGAACGCGTATAAATGGAGCTCCCATTATCAATAAGAATACTACCTAGTGATTGGTGGTTCAGGCCAACGTGATTGCAACATAGATGTCCGTACGTGGAAGACCGATCCCCGTACGCTGCGCAGTGAATGAAGGCCTCAGACCGGAATCCTACGTTTCTCCAAGACCATCAGGTAGTTTTGTAGATTTTTTTCAGGTCGGATGTGTTCGTATGAAGGAAGCCTCCGACCGCAATTTCCCCCCCCAATAAAAATAATCACCCTTGTGCATTCCCTTAGTGCCCATTTTCCATGTGCCTTTACCTGTCTCAGTGCTCGTACATAGTGCTACCCCAGTGGCTGCAGCAGGGCAGCTGACTTTCAGTGGAGGAGACTGCAGATTGCCTTGGAGGATGGCCTCTAGCAGCTCTGGACCTCGTAGGCCTGGATTCAGAATGCTCCATCTCAGCTTGGGCTGCAGAGGTGTGGGCTGGCTGGCTGGCAAGCCAATAGCAAGGGCAATGGCGGAGTGGCAGGGATGGGAGTATGAATGCTGTCATCCTGAGAGGCGACAGCAGGTTCGTGCTCTATGGAGCCAGTGTCACTTCCCCGGGGCAGCAGCTCAGCAATCCTAGTTGGAGGACAGACTGCTGTGACACCCTGCAAACCCCTTTGAACTGGTATCGCAGCCATAATGGCAGCAGGTCGAGCTTGCAGGAGTGCAATCTGAGCTTCCACTGCAGCACTTGACTTTTGGTGGAAGTGGCTTATGCTGAAATGGAAGCAAAGACATCGTCCATCAGACCCTGCATCACGGTTGGGTCAATAAGTATGCTCATGGAGTTGGTCACCCTTCCATGCTGTAAAGGATAGGCTCCAAGCTCTGCGCAAAGCCCTGTGCCAAGTTGGTGCTGTATCCCTCCATGCTCCTTGACACTGAACAGAATTTCTGGCAGGCTTCCCAATACACCAAGCATTTTGTTGTGTATATCCATCAGCCTTCTTCTATAGTCTGCTCCACTGAAGTTCTCATCCGAGTCATCTGCATCAGAACACACGTGCGACCTTACCCTCCGCCAAGCTGGCATCTGTGCTATACTTGCCCCCTGCCCTGGTTGCATTGCACTCATGCCCAGCATTTTACCTAGTGTGAACCCCACCTCTGAACGATCCTCCAAGATACATTCAGTGCCAGTATCTGAGCTGGTGGCTGCGAGCATGAAATCAACTGATGGTATGCCTTCATCGTTACTCTTCTCTTGGTTTTCCCCCACTGCCTGGCCTGGTTGTAGTTCTTGGTCTTGGTTATCCAGGTAAAAGGCACAAGGGTAAGATTGTGGTGGGGGGCGGGGAGGGTAGAAATTAAGAGGTGCATGCTTACACCATGTGCAGCTTGCAAGTCAGAAGAGATTGTGGGATGAGGGGGAAGTGGGATGCGAGGAGGATGATTAGGTGTGAGGATACTGTTATCTTCAATGGTTTCAGCCCCGCCACTGACCATGGCCTCAACAATGGCCATTCCAATAATGACCAGCACCATCTTCTCCATGGAGATTAGGACATGCAGGCACACCTGTCCCCTTCCGGTTAGTTGTTGCTGCCTTCGGTTGTGCACAACCTTGTCCTGCAAGTGAAAGGGAAGTGCATCAGTGAGTGTGGTGCAATGTGTTTGGGTGATGTGGCTGTCATGGTTGACTAACTGGAAGTGCGTGCAAGCTGAGAGATGTGGGTGTGAGGCTTGCAGCAGTGCTACATGTATGAGGGTGTGATGGAGCATATGAATATTAGGTATGAGTCCTGACTGATAGAAATTGTTGGTAGCTAAATGGAGGGGTGGTGCATTGAGGAGTCTGAGGTTAGTGTTGCAGTTGGTAGGATATGGCATTTGAAGATGCATTCACTGATCTTGACAACTCACGGTCATTGAATTTCTTGCGGCACTGCATCCAGGATCTCTAGAGTAGACTCCCAGTATTGACCTCTGGTTAACTGCTCCACTACCTTTTGACTGTGTCTGGAGGGCCGCCTGTGGATACAGAACTTTCCTCCTCCTAGACCTCCAGTGTAGCAGCCGAAAACCTTGGAACCCACTCTCCCATGTTGTGCCATTTTTCAGCATTTCTCAGATCAGATTCACTTCCTACATGACTCTCAGTATCTGCTCCAGCCACAATGCCCCTCTCCTTTAAGAGGTGCAGGCTATTTTTAAGCAGTGCAGGCTAGCTTTAAGTGGTGCTAGTAAGTTAAGATTTTGGGTCCCCTGCTGATGCGTGTAGCCAATGAACAGTGTGGTTAGCGGCTCGCTAGTCATGCTAATCAGCACGAACATGACATGCTGCTTGCATTTCAATCAACAGGCAAGGGTTAATTGTGCATCACGATCCTTGCACCAGTTTGACAGTTATCCAATTTAGCCCCCAATGTGTTTTCCTTTAAAGGGTTGACATGGAAGGGGGACTACTGGATCTAAATCCTGAAACTCCCTTTGATCAGCATTATGGGACTACCTTCACCACAGACTTCAGTGCTTCAAGAAAGCTACTCACCACCTTCGAGGGCAATTAGGGATGGCAATTAATGTTGGCCTTGCCAGTGACACTCACATCCCACAAACGGATATAAAAATAATTTTGAGTGGGCTATTCCTTAGGAATCATAATTAAATTACTTGTAGATTTTACTAGAAATATTTTAAAATAT
The DNA here is from genome assembly GCF_044704955.1 of Pristiophorus japonicus. Classification (NCBI taxonomy): domain Eukaryota; kingdom Metazoa; phylum Chordata; class Chondrichthyes; family Pristiophoridae; genus Pristiophorus; species Pristiophorus japonicus. The sequence goes on from NC_091981.1 coordinate 98,467,668, forward strand.
TCTAGCATTTCTTTAATTTAGTCCCCAAAGAAGTGATCCCCTCTTAAAAGTTCACTAAAAGTTTCACCTAAAATTTTTCACAAAAAGATTTTCGATACAGATATTTAATGGGCTCAATTTTCTCCAAAGTTTTTTTTTAAGTGTATGAAGAGTTACTTTTGATTTTTGGGCCCTTCTAAGTTTCCCCAAAGGATTGCTTCATTTTGGCGCAGCCTAACCGGTCCTTTAGTTTTGGGGGTGGAGCCTTGATCTGCGCCCCCCCAAAAATCGGGTCGCTACGGTAACCAGGGACACAATGCAAGTGGAGGCTGGAAAATGAAACATACAGCCAGCTCGCAACACATTAAAACACATTGCATCAACTTAAAAACACATTAAAATATATTGCAGCAACTTACCTCCAATTTTTGAAGTCTCCTCCTCCCTCCCCTCCGACTCCTGGTCTGCTTCCCCCGCCCGCCCAGAGACCCTTGCCGGTCCCACTCCTTCACCCGACCCTAGCCCCGAGTGCCTTGCCGGTTTGCTCCCCTCGCCCCTTGCTGATGCCGGTCCAGCTCCTCACCTCTTCCCTGCCCCCCCCCCCCCCCCCAAGCGCCTTGTCGGTCCCACCCTAGCCCAGGCCAAATGGCCTCCTGCTCCACTCCCTCGCCCCTATCCCAGGCCGAGTGGCCTACACCCGAAAGGCTTCCCCCCCCATATCTCCCTCTCTTCTCCCCCCCCCCCGTCCCCTCTCACCTTTCCTGCTGCTGCTGTCCAGGAATCTGCTGCACTTATCTGTGCTGATTTCTTTAACGCTCCAGAAGGTTTTTCTGCAGAGGCCAAATAAGCTGGCCTAAGCAGAACTGGAGTAACTCTCAGCTGGCCAAACTTGGCATGGGTGGCAGGTTACGCCCATTTGGCTGAAAAAAAAGTGTACCTAAAAAAATCGTAACTGAGTTACTCTGGTGCAAATTGATTGGGGAGACTGTTTTTTATTAAAAACTTAGGCCAAAAAAAAAAGCAGCCAGCTCCCAAAAAAATGGTGCAAATCATGGGAAAATTGAGCCCAATGTACCTGTCTGCACCTAACTGGTTAGATTTTTTTCTGAGCAGGTAACGGGTTCTTTGCTAAAAATGCAAGTTAGTGACTACCCTCTTCCACCTCCTGAACATTGCCCGTTAATACCCAAACCCCACTGAAACCTTTATTCATATTTTCACTCCAAGGATCAATTTCTCAAATGGACTTCTTGCCAGCCTCATCTTCACCAACTTCAGAAACCTCACGTCTTTGGCCAGAGTCCTCTTCAGAGAAAGTACCAGACAAATGTTAAGATTATCCCCAACCACCACCCACTCACTGCACTTCAGCAAATCAATTTCTTGGTCTACAAATCCCTCCATTGCCTCACGCCACTGTATCAGAGATACTTCTCCAGACATATGTCCAAGTCCACACCCTCAACTCTGAATTACAATTTGTCCCTACTGCTCCACCATCTGGGGTCAAACTTCATCCACTACATCTTGCCTTCTCTTGCAAAACCACTTTATCTCATGAGCTCCCTCCTTTCAAACATTTCTTAAACTTCTATCTGACCATTCCTTCAAACTATCTCTTCCCCAAATGCCTTCACTCCATGCTCAATGTTTATTTCTTCCCCCTTATAAGGCACTCCAAGTTACTCTTCGATGTGAGCAATACTGCATAAATGCAACACTGTTGCAGTATTTCAAAGTATAATTAGTAAACATTGAATGAACTTAATACTTAAAAAGCTACATCTGCCTTAAGTAAATATCTGTACGCATTTAAAAAATTTATTGAAGTGTAAATACAAAATACACAAATAGGAATCCCAAAATACAGCTTACCTCCTTCAGGTAGGATAACCACATAACTTAAGTGAAGTCACAAGTTCAGGTCACCATCATTGGTGAAAAATATAAATAATATTCCAAAACTCTATGTATTATGAATTTGTATAAAAACATTGGCAAATAAAGTTGAAGTTGGTTGGAAATATTTAAATATGAACTAAATTGATGGTTTTCATGAACACTCCATGTAACTTTCTTTCAGTCCCTATGAAATATTTAAAACCGTCACGAAAACAATGCAATTACTTGCAGTATAAAATACTATTGGCACTGTTTGCACAGTACCAAATGTGCTAGGAACACTTTGCAACCAATTAATTACTTGTCGTTTAGTCACAGTTGCCACAGACAGCAATTCTTAACAGGAACATCGGAACAGGAGTAGGCCATTCAGCTTTTCTAGCCTGTTCTATTATTTAATTAGATCATGGCTGATCTGTTCATCAACTCCATTTACCCACCTTAGATCCATATCCCTTTGATATCCTTAATCAATAAAAATCTGTGGATATCAGTCTTGAAAATTTCAATTGACCCAGCATCTACAGCCTTTTGTGGGAAGAGAATTCCACTTCTTCAGTTGAAAATGTGCTTTCCGTTTTCACTCCTGAATGGCCTAGCTCTGATTTTATGATTGTGCCCCATGTCCTGGAATCCCCCACCAGCAGAAATGGCTTCTCTGTATCGACTCTAGAGAATCCTTTTATAATTTTAAATACCTCAACTTGATCACCCCTCAAACATCTAAACTCAAGGGAATACAAGCCAAATTTATGCAACCTGTCCTCACAAACCTTTTGGAAACTCTGTAATGCACCACCTCTCGCAACCATCTATCCTTACTGAGGTGCAGTGTCCAGAACGGAACAGCAATACTCCAGACGGGGTCTGACCAAGGGTCTGTACAACGGAAACATAACTTCCTGCCCTTTGTTTTCCTCGAGATAAAAGCCAACACTCCATTAGCCTTTTTGATTACTTTTTGTACCTGTCTATGCACTAGCTTTTAATGATTTGTGTACATGGACACCCAAATCCCTTTGCTCCTCCGTGGTTTTTAGTCTCTCACCATTTAAAAAAATTCTGATGTGTCTTTCTTGGGTCCAAAGTGGATGACCTCACACTTCCCCATATTGAACTCCATCTGCCAGTTTTGTCGACTCACTCAATCTGTCTATGCCTCTGTAGCTTCCTGCTCCCATGGTACACATCTTACTGACTGCAAAATTCGGCTCACCATGTCCATTGTTTGAGCGCCAAGTGTGTAATTTTGGTTCTAAAAGTGTCTGTGGTGTGCGGCACATTTCTGGTGCAGGCTGCACCGGACGCAATCAGGCATTAGCGCTCGTGTGTGGCCGAAGTATATAGAGTAGGCAAGTCCTCAGGGCTTAACTTCTGGTATTAATAGCCATAGCTTCTTGCTCCCATGTACAGTTTTTGACTGGAGGTCCTCTTGGTCCCTATGCAGAGAGGATATCTCTCCTTCTGTCCACCTCCTGCACCAAAGGCATCCAGTGCAGTGTCTGAAATCGTTGGATCATTCTCTCTCCCCTGTTGTACCATTAGTCACTCTTTTTGCAAGTCAAACTCTCTTCCCCAGCCCTTCCAGCACCTGCTCCAGCCAGAATGCATCTCCCCTTTAAGAGGGGACCGCTACAAGTAACAAGAATAAAACCAGACGGACCACCTGACATCGACCTTGGCTTCGGACACGACAATAGCACACACAGCCCAGTCAACCCTGCAAAGTCCTCCTCACCAACATCTGGGGACTTGTGCCAAAATGGGAGAGCGGTCCCACAGACTGGTCAAGCAATAGCCCGACAGTCATATTCACAGAATCATACCTTTCTGCCAATGTCCCAGACTCCATCACCATCCCTGTGTATGTCCTGTCCCACCAACAGGACAGACCCACCAGAGGTGGTGGCATAATGGTATACAGTCAGGAGGTAGTGGCCCTGGGTATCCTCAGTCAAGCACAGGCAAGGAAACCCCTTGCTGATTACCATTTACCGTCCTTCCTCAGTCCTCCATGTTGAACATCACTTAGAAACACCACCGATGGTAGCAAGGGCAAAAATGTACACTGGGCTGGGGACTTCAATGTCTGTCACCAAGAGTGGCTCGATAGCAGCACTACTGACAGAGCTGGCAGAGTACTGAAAGACACAGCTGCCAGACTGCCCCTGCAGCAGGAGGTGAGAGAACCAACATGAGGGAAAACCTACTTGACCTCGTCCTCACCAATATAACTGTTGCAGATGCATCTGTCCATGACAGCATTGGAGCAGTGATTGTGTTTGAACAAACATTGTGGATACAATATCCAGTCTTCACACTGAAGACACCCTCCATCGTATTGTGAGACACTACCACGGTGCAAAATGGGATAGATTCAGAACAGATCTAGCAGCTCAAAACTGGGCATTCATGAGGCACTGTGGGCCATCAACAGCAGCAGAATTGTATTCCATCACAATCTGAAACCTCATGGCCTGGCATATCCCTCACTCTACCATTACCATCAAGCCAGGGGACCAACCCTGGTTCAATGAGGAGTGTAGAACAGCATACCAGGAGCAGCATCAGGCAGACCTAAAAATGAGGTACCAACCTAGGGAAGCTGCAACACAGGACTACATGCATGCTAAGCAGCATGCTATAAACAAAGCTAAGCAATCTCACAATGAACGGATCAGATCAACACTCTGCAGTCCTGCCACATCCAGTTGTGAATGGTGCTGGACAGTTAAACAATGAACGGGAAGAGGAAGCTCCAAGAATATCCCCATCCTCAATGATGGCAGAGCCCAGCACGCAAGTGCAAAAGACAAGGCTGAAGCATTTGCAACCATCTTCAGCCAGAAGTGCCGAGTTGATAATCCATATCGGCCTCCTCCTGTGGTCCCCAGCATCACAGAAGCCAGTCTTCAGCCAATTCGATGAATTCCATGTGATATGAAGAAGCGGCTGAGCACACTGGATAAAGCAAACACTATGGGTCCCAACAACATCCCAGCTGTCGTGTTGAAGACTTGTGCTCCAGAACTAGTCACGCCTTTAGCCAAGCTGTTCCATGTTCCAGTACAGCTACAACACTGACATCTATCTGACAATGTGGAAAACTGCCTCGGTATGTCCTTCCCACAAAAAGCAGGACAAATCCATTCTGGCCAATTACCCCCCCATCAGTCTACTCGCAATGATCAGCAAAGTGATGGAAGGGGTCAGTGTTATCAAGCGGTACTTACTCACCGATGCTCAGTTGGGTTCCGCTAGGACCACTCCGCTCCTGACCTAATTACAGCTTTGGCCCAAACATGGACAAAAGAGCTGAATTCCAGAGGTATGAACATATGAACAATGACGGCCAAGTAAAGACAATCTGGTACAGCGAACTTGTCCCACACAATTGAGATACCTTGTACATCACAACATATACACTCCACCCCACCTAAAACCATGTGATCTCCTGAGTGCAAAAAAAACCCTGAAAAAAAACCCAGGCCAATTTGAAGGAAAAAAAAAATCTGGGAAATTCCTGTCCGACCCATCTAAGCGATTGAAACTAGTCCAGGAGATCGCTCTGGCCTTGAATTCCCTGCAGTACTTACATTTTGTAAGAGGTGATCTCCGCTGCAGCCAGAAACAAATCTAGCTTTCACTTGAAGGAATTCGGTGAGTCTGCATCCACCACATGAAATGGCAGCTTGTTCCAGAGATTTACTATTCTCTGGGAAAAGAACCACTTTCTGACATCTAACCTAGATCCAACCCTAGACAACTTAAATTTGTGACCCCTGGTCCTGCCTAACCTACTTAATTGAAATAAACCATCAACTGGAACACCATCTATTCCCTTCATTATCTTAGAAACCGCAATCAGATGTGCCCCAATCTACACTGTTCTAAAGTATAGAGTCTCAACTCTTTTAACCTATCTTGATAATCAAGATGCTTTAGACTTGGAATTAGTCCAGTGGTCGCCTTCTGCACCCTTTCCAGAGCCTCAATATCACCCACCATGTGAGACCACCAAAACTGGACACGGTATTCCAAGTGCGGCTTGACAAAGATCTTGTACAAGGACGAAACAGTATGCCTCGTCTTATACTCAATTGTCCTATGGATACATCCCAACACCCTATTTGCTCTAGCTGTTGCTGCACGGCATTGCTCGTATACATCTAAGGATGTATGCACTAGAATGCCCAAATCTCTTTCTATCCCCATCATCTTTAACGTCTTTCCCTGGAGGGTGCCCTGCCCACATGCATAAAACTGCACATTTAAGTTATATATCATTTTCTAGTCTTGAGCAAAATCTCCCAACCCATTAAGATCTGCCTGAAGCAGACAAGCATTTTCTACAGTTCTAACACGTGCACAGATCTTGGTATCATTTGCATATTGGCAAATTGTGCCCCCAATCCCAAAATCCAGGTAGAAACATAGAAAATAGGTGTAGCAGCAGGCCCTTCGAGCCTGCACCACCATTCAATATCATGCAACTTCAGTACCCTACTCCCGCCTTCTCTCCATATCCCCGATCCCCTTAGCCGTAAGGGGCACATCTAACTCCCTCTTGAATATATCCAACGAACTCGACTCAACAACTTTCTGTGGTAGAGAATTCCACAGGTTCACCACTCTCTGGGTGAAAAAGTTTCTCCTCATCTCGGTCATATATGGCTTACCCCTTATCCTTAGACTGTGACCCCCGGTTCTGGACTTCCCCAACATCGGGAACATTCTTCCTGCATCTAACCAGTCCCGTCATCATTTTGTGTGTTTGAGAACCCCTCTCATTCTTCTAAATTCCAGTAAGTATAAGCCTAGCCGACCCAGTCTTTCTTCATATATCAGCCCTGCCATCCTGGGAATTAGTCTGGTGAATCTTCGTTGCACTCCCTCAGTCAAGCACGTCCCTCCTCAGATTAGGAGACCAAAACTGCACACAATACTCAAGGTGTGGTCTCACCAAGGCCCTGTACAACTGCATTAAGACCTCTCTGCTCCTATCGCTATGAAGGCTAGCATGCCATTTGCTTTCTTTACTGCCTGCTGTACCTGCATGCTGTGCCTACCTGGGTGTTATGGTACAACCATAACACCCAGGTCTCATTGCACCTCCTCTTTTACTAATCTGTCACCATTCAGATAATAATCTTCCTTCCTGTTTTTGCCACCAAAGTGGATAACCTCACATTTATCCACATTATACTGCATCTGCCATGCATTTGCCCATTCACCTAACTTGTCCAAGTCACCCTGCAGCCTCGTAGCATACTCCTCACAGCTCACACTGCCACCCAGCTTAGTGTCATCTGCAAACTTGGAGATATTACATTCAATTCCTTCATCTAAATTAATGTATATTGTAAATAGTTGGGGTCCCAGCACTGAACCTTGCAGCACCACACTAGTCACTGCCTGCCATTCTGAAAAGGACCCGTTTATTCCTACTCTTGGCTTCCTGTCTGCCAACTAGTTCTCTATCCATGTCAATAAATTACCCCCAATACCATGTGCCTTAATTTTGCACACTAATCTCTTGTGTAGGACCTTGTCAAAAACCTTTTGAAAGTCCAAATACACTACATCCACTGGTTCTCCCTTATCCACTCTACTAGTTACATCGTCAAAAAATTCTCAAAGATTTGTCAAGCATGATTTCCCTTTCATAAATCCATGCTGACTTGGACCGATCCGGTCACTGCTTTCCAAATGTGCTGCTATTTCATCATTAATAATTGATTCCAACATTTTCCCCACCACCGATGTCAGACTAACCGGTCTATAACTACCTGCATTCTCTCTCCCTCCTTTTTTAAAAAGTGGTGTTACATTAGCTACCCTCCAGTCCATAGGAACTGATCCAGAGTCGATACTGTTGGAAAATTACCAATGCATCCACTATTTCTATGGCCACTTCCTTAGGTACTCTGGGATGCAGACTATCAGGCTCTGGGGATTTATCGGCCTTCAGTCCCTCAGTTCCTCTTCCTTGCTAGACCCTCGGTCCCCTAGTATTTTTGGGAGGTTATTCGTGTCTTCCTTAGTGAAGACAGAACCAAAGTATTAGTTTAATTGGTCTACCATTTCCTTGTTCCACATTATGAATTCACCTGATTAGGACTGCAAGGGACCTACATTAGTTTTCACTAATCTTTTTCTCTTCACATATCTATAGAAGCTTTTGCAGTCAGTTTTTATGTTCCCTGCAAGCTTACTCTCATACTCTATTTTCCCCCTTCTAAATAAATCCTTAGTCCTTCTCTGCTGAATTCTAAATTTCTCCCAGTCCTCAGGTTTGCTGCTTTTTTTGGCCAATGTATATGCCTCTTCCTTGGATTTAACATACTCTCTAATTTCCCTTGTTAGTCACGGTTGAGCCACCTTTCCCGTTTTATTTTTACGCCAGACAGGGATGTACAATGGTTGTAATTCATCCATGTGATCTTTAAATGTCTGCCATTGCCTATCCACCGTCAACCCTTTAAGTATCATTCTCCAGTCTATCCTATCCAAATCACGTCTCATACCATTGAAGTTTCCTTTCTTTAAGTTCAGGACCCTTGCCTCCGAATTAACTGTGTCGCTCTCCATCTTATTGAAGAATTCTACCATATTATGGTCACTCTTCCCCAAGGGGCCACGCACGACCAGATTGCTAATTCATCCTCTCTCGTTACACAAGACCCAGTCTAGGATGGCCTGATCATTAATAAAAATAGTAAAAAGCATCTGTCCCAACACTGATCCTTGTGGGACCCCACTGACGACCAAACAGCTCCAAATCCATCTATAACTACTTTTTGCCTGTGTCCTGCCAGCCAGTTCGGAATCCAATTCAATAGGGGGAAAAATCTATGAAATTACCTGGTGGTCCCGGAGGAACGTAGAGATTCTGGTCGGAGACTTAGATTGGTTGGCCATGCGCATCGGAAGATGCCTTTCAGGTACGTATGTACATCAGCTGGAGTCATGTGCGCCTGGACCACCAATCACTATGTAGTATTATCACTGATAAAAATGGGAACTGTTTGTATGGACTCCCATTACTATTAATGAGAAAAAACCCTAAGACACTGAAACACAGAATAAAACAAAACACCTCACATTTAAAATTAATTGAAATTAAATGTACTTAAATGTTTTAGGAAAAATATATATTTTTTGGAATTTTTTTTAATGTGTTTTAATAATGATAAAAATCAACTTAATTTAATGAACAAGGTTTTTAATATAAATATGGATGTTTAAATGTAATTTTTATATGTTTTAAAAGTGTTACACTGGTAAAAGTTATGTGCCTGCTTTCACCAGGCGTAAAAATTTGAAAGACATTCGCTGGGCACGAGTTGAACAAAGAGCCCAATCTGTCCTGTGTGGATGTCCTTCTCCCAGGGATGTGGTGGATCCGTTGAATGAAATCTTGACAGATTGGAAGCAGCGGTTTTTGGCACATGCGCACTGCGCCCCGAAAACCGGCTTTTGCGAGGACTCGCCGGGTCCATGTGCAATTCATACTGACCTGGCAGGCCGGAATTTTCATCCCATTATATTTCCACTAATATCAAAGGATCCTATCTCAAAGAAGCCTCTTATGCGGTACCTTATCAAAAGCTTTTTGGAAATCTAAGTAGATAATGTCTACTGGGCGTCCCTCATCCACCAACTTTGCAATTTTTGCAAAAAATACAATTAGATTTGAGAGACATGACTTTTTTTTTTTAATTAATCCATGTTGGGTGTCCCCAATATGTCCCTCTCTATCCAAGTATTCATGTATTGCATCCCTTACAATTCCTTCAAGCATCTTACCTATCACTGATGGGTCTATAGTTACCCCTATAGGGGGCAGGAGATAGACTTGGGCGGGGGGGGGCGAGGGCGAGCCGAGGGCAAGAGCGACTTGGGGGGGGGGGGGGGCGGAGACGGGGAGACCTCTTAGTTGAAAACTCTGCACTGGCTGGAGTCATACCTAGCACTGGTGGTTGCTTGTGGTCAATCATCCCAACCCCAGGACATCGCTGCAAGAGTTCCTCAGGACAGTATCCTAGGCCCAACCATCTTCAGCTGCTTCACCAATGACCTTCCCTCCATCATAAGATCAGAAGTGGGTATGTTTGCTGATGATTGCACAGCTTTCAGTTCCATTCGCAACTCCTCAGAAAATGAAGCAGTCTATGTCCACATGCAGCAAGACCTGGACAACTTTCAGGCTTGGGCTGACAAGTGGCATGTAACATTTGCAACACAAAAGTGCTAGGCAATGACCATCCAAAATTAAACAAATACTTTATTTCTGTCTTCACAGAAGATGCAAAAAACTTGCTGCAAATAGTAGAGAACCAAGGGTCTAGCGAGAATGAGGAACTGAAAGAAATTAGTATTTGTAAAAAAATGGTACTGGAGAAATTAATGGGACCAAAAGACGTTAAAATTCCCTGGACCCGATGGCCTACATCCTAGGGTTTTGAAAGAGGTGGCTAGAGGGATAATGGATGCATTGGTTTTCATCTTCCAAAATGTCAATAGATTCTAGAACAGTTCCTGTGGATTGGATGATAGCAAATGTAACCCGACTATTTAAGAAAGGAGGGAGAGAGAAAATGGGTAACGACAGACCAGTTGGCCGGACATCAGTAGTAGGGAAAATGCTAGAATCTACCATTAAGGACGTGGTAACAGGGCACTACATTGGTCAAGTAATTAGTGCAAGTAATATTTTCCATTTTTAATGTAATCGTAATTGTAACGTGACTATCTGTATGTCCCACCTTGCAGAAAGACACACTCTGTAAAAAGTTATATTTTACTCTTTGCAGAAGAAATTGGGCCACAACAAAAGGGAAGAAACTCGGACAGGAGGAGGCACGCCCAATCTGCATCCACTGATATCCTTGGAACAGAGGGTAGCTGCTATGATGAGTCGTACATGGAGAAAAGCAATCAGTACAGCACAAGCTGGGCCCGCACGTGAGGAAGAGGGCAAGTCCTGAAAATGCATCGTGGCCCTTCAAATCAACCTGCTGCCTGGCCTGCTATGTGAGAGAGTACTCATGCCACCCATCCTGCCCCCTCCCTTGCTGTTAAATATTTGACTGTTCTGATATATTTTGCAGAATATGATGATGACGATGACGATGTTGATGATGATGATGCTGCTGCCATACCTGAGGATCCTGAAGATACAGAACAAGAACCAGTATAACCAGATGCGGACAGTATAACCATGGATGATGGCAGCAATGACTGAAATGTCTGCAGGGGAGAGCTTCCAAATTAATGTTTATGAGCCCCCATCAAGGTGCATCAGAGTTTCAACCCCTAGCATAGATTTTGGTTCTACCTTCCATGGTTTGGATTCAGATGTTGCGGGTCCCAGTGCTGCTGGTGATATCATGGAGTAGTTTACACCCATTCACCCACCATTGCAGCCCACGGCTCGCACTCAAGTGCTGTCGTCTGGAACACCGAGCGCCCCACCTTCCCAGCCCGCGCCTCTCTCTCTAGTACTGCCGTCTGGAACAGAGCGTCCCACTGTCCTAGCCCACGCCTCCGTGTAGTGGTGTCGCTTGCAACACCAAGCGTCCCACCGTCCATGCCCGTGCCTCCCAGTATAGTGGTGCCACGAGGCAGACGGGGGAGGAGATTGGAGACACGCTCTCCCGAGATGCAGCGTGCAACAGATGCGGCTCAGGTTGTGGCATTGGGTATGGAGATCAATGAGCTTACCCGATCACTCATCGGTAGCGTCAGTGCAGTGGGTGAAGAGGTGATGGTCCTGACGGAGAAATAGCAGTAATGATACGGGAACTTAGGGAGGGAATGTCCGAGGCAGAGCAATCGACGGCACAGGCCGTCAGGGAGGGCATGCAAGTGACGGCACAGGCCATCATAGAGGTAGCTGCTGCAATAAGGGCACACAGCCCGGCCAATCAAGTGACACCCCCCCATGAAGAAGTGACATGAACATTCACTGAGATGTGGATGAGACATGGTTGCAGCCTTTCTTTGCTGGTCTTGATGTAACTGTAGTAGCGTTTTTCACATTGAAATTCTTCTTAAAGTTTTGTAACTTTACAACTTACAAGTGATCTCAGGGTTTTTAAGTGATCTTATAGTGTAAATGCTCTCACATTTTCTATCTTATTTAATTTTGCATCTAAAAAGTGATCTTGAAGTTTAAGTGATCAAGAGTGTAAGATTTTTCACATTGAGATTGTTTTGTAACTTTACAAGTTTATAAGTGATCTTAAAGTCTTTACATGATCTTCAAGAGTCATATTAAAAAGTAAAGTTCGATACAACAAATATTTTATTACAGCGACGTTAGCTTTTCAATAAAATATTTTTTCATTAAAACAGTTTCATGTTCCATTAACACAACACAATGTAGGAACTGCAAAGAATAAACATGTCCATGCGCAACAGTGGTTGCAGAGTCCTCAGGCATCAGTAGTTGAAGCGTCCATGGATGAGCTGCTGGCGCAAGGCTCGAGCAATCGTTAAAGGAGCACAATGGACGGCCCTCCTCCGACCTCGTGCTCTGGCACCAGGCACTTGCATGCTTTCCTGATCGTCGTCATCATCCACATCCTGCTGTTCCGTAATACTATCAGGCACTGGACCCTCACGTAGGTTTTCTGGTTCCACTACCAGCTTCTGCTGCCTCATGATGGCTAAGTTATGGAGCATGCAGCACAACAGTGAAGTGACCGACAATCTGAGGAGAGTATTGCAAATGCCCTTCGGAATGGTCCAGGCATCGGAATCGCTGTTTCAATGTGCCAATGGTCCTCTCAATGATGCTGCACGTCACAATGTGCGCCATGTTGTATTGACGGTCAGCTTCTGTCCGTGTCACGCGCAGGGGCATCATGAGCCAGGTGGTCCGGCCGTACCCTTTGTCTCCCAGTAGCCAGCTCTGCCCTTCTGGCTGCTGCTCAAACATGTCAGATATAACACTGTCGCATAGGATGAACGCATCATGGCTGCTGCCAGGGTATCTCGCATCGACTGACATGATGCGCTGCTTGTCGTCACACACGAGCTGCACATTGATGGAGTGGAAATCTTTCCTATTCCGGTACTGCTCAGAATCCTCCACAGGTGCTCGCAAGGCTATGTGGGTACAATCAATGCAGCCCTGTACCTTTGGGAAGCCGGCAATCCTGAAGAAGCCCACAGCTTGGGAAATGGATGAAGTCATTCCTTCGTGCATACAGCGCAGCCGTGACCTGGTAAATGCAGCCATGTGTTGCATGTTGAGAGATGGCACACACATCTCCAGTTGTAGCCTGAAACGATCCTGAGGCATAGAAAGAAAGTGCAGCTGTTACCTTCACTGCAACAGATAAGGCAGTTGGCGTTCTGTTTCTGGGCTGCAAATCTGCTCTCGGCATATCACAGATCTCAGCGACAACTTCTCTGCGGATACGCAGCCTTTTGACACAATCAGCCTCGCTCATGTCCAGGTACGAGCGCCTGGCTCGATATTGTCGATGGGGGTAAGGTCTCCTGCCCATCAACCTACGGGCTATGACGCTCCTGGTGCGGTGAGCTCTAATCAATTCTCTCCTATGCAGTGAACTGATGGCGAACCATTGCATAATACGTGGTGTTGAGAATACAGCACCCATTCTGCAAATTTAAGTTTAAAAATGTTTATCTGGCTGCCTCTCCCTGTCCCTGGCCGAATGGCCTTAGTCCCCTTCGCAGCTCGAAAGCTGCTTGCTTTCTTCGGCTGCCGTCCAGCCACTAATGGAAGGAAGGCCTGCCTGAAGCACAGCAGCTCGAAGGCTGCTGCTGCTTCACACAGGTAGGAACATGGAATATTTAATCTTTGCTTTCTTTATAAATTTTTATTCAGGTTGGATCTTTATTTATATAAGTATGACTGTTGAATGATTGTAGAATTTAATTACTTCCCTTCACCCCCACCTCGTTCCCTACGCCTAATTTGTAACCACGCCTGATTTGTGAAGTGTAGGCAAGGTTTTTCTGAGCATACAAAAATCTTCACTTACTCCATTCTAAGTTAGTTTGGAGTAAGTTTTCACTGCCTAAACTTTCAAAACAGGCGTAAGTGGCCGGACACGCCCCCTTTTGAAAAAAAAAAAAAATCTGTTCCAAAGTGAAACTGTTCTAACTGACTAGGACTGGAGCAAACTAAATGCCGAGAATTGCAATTTCTAAGATACTCCATTCTAAACCAGTTGCTCCAAAAAAAACAGGAGCAACTCAGGCCGAAACTTGGGCCCAAGAGGGTGCAGGTTGGTTTTAAGTGCTGCTAGCCTTGCACGAGCTTGGTCCCCCAGCCACTCAACGGCGCATTTCATGCTGGGCTGCACGCTGCAATCATTTAAATTAGCAGGCAGCACAAAGCTTGAGTGCAGGTTAATCGCACATCACAATCCCTGCGCCTGTTTTCGGGGGGCTATCGGATTTAGCCCCCCATGCTCCTCCTAACTCAAGTGTCATCTGCAAACTTTGATATACAGAGGTACCTTCTAATCCTTCATCCAAGTCACTAATATGCATGGAGAAAAGCTATTTTCCAACTTTGTCATCCAGGAAGCTTTGGCTTTGGTTGCTCTACCTTGCCCCCTTGTAGGAATCTACTTCGACTATACCCGAACCATCTCCTCAAAGGCTGCCCATTATTCAATTACATTTTTGCCTGCCAGTCTTTAACTCCAATTTACCCAGGCCAGATCCCCCCTCAATTTGCTAAAATTAGCCCTCCTCCAGTTAAGTATTTTTATTCTACATTGCTCCTGGTCTTTCTCCATAATTAATCTAAACCATAATATACTATGATCACTTTTCCCAAAATGTTCGCCAACTTGGCATTCTCCACTTGACCCACTTCATCCCAAGACTAGATTCCAGCAATGCCTCCTTTCTTAGTGAACAGGAAACATCATTCCTGAATATCTTGCACCCAGGAATATTAAGCATCCAATCCTCCCTGTTTTTTGAGGTCTCATTTATCACCACGACATCATATTCCCACGTGGCTATTTGCGCCTGAAGCGCACCAACCTTATAAACCACGGGTGGCTCAGCTACACCGGGGGGGGGGTTAGGACGAAGAACAAAAGAGCCCTAATGATAAGGGATTCTATAGTTAGGGGAACAGACAGGTGTTTCTGCGGCTGTAGACGTGACTCCCGAATGGTTTTGTGCCTCCCTGGTGCCAGGGTCAAGGATGTCACAGAGCAGATGCCGGGCATCCTGGGGAGGGGGGGGGGGGGGGGAGGGGGGGGGGGGGTTAAACAGCTAGAGGTCGTGCTCCATATGGGGACCAACGACATAGGTAAAATAAGGGATGAGGTCCTACAGGAAGAATTCAGGGAGCTAGGAGAAAAATTAAAGGGTAGGATCTCAAAAGGTAGTAATCTCCAGGTTACTACTGGTACCACATGCTAATAAGAATAGAAGGATAGAGAGGATGAACACGTGGCTGGAAAGTTGGTGTAGAAGGGAGGGCTTTAAATTCCTGAGGCATTGGGACCGCTTCTGGGGGAGATGGGACCTGTACAAAACCGGACGGTTGCACGTCAACAGCGCCAGGACCAATATCCTCGCAGGGAGTTTTGCTAGTACTGTTGGGGAGAGTTTAAACTAGCTTGGTAGGGGAATGGGAATCTGAGAACAAATTCAAAAGGGAAGGAAGTAAAGCTGAAATTGGATAGCAAGAATCTAGAAAGCAAATCTGTAAGACAGAGGAAACAAGGGTTAGTAAGTAGTAAGTAAGGAGGTCTTCCTGTGCTGAATGCTATATACTTTAATGCAAGGAGTATAGCGAATAAGGCCAATGAGCTAAGAGCACAGGTAGACACTTGGGAGTATGACATTATAGCCATTACAGAAATATGGCTGAAAGAGGGGCAGGTTTAGCAGATCAATATTCCTGGCTACAAGATTTTTTAGACAAGGGGGGTAAAAAGTGTGGGGGGTTGCAGTACTGATTAAAGAAAATATTACAGCAGTGAGGAGGGATGATATGTTAGAGGGAACAAATGAGGCCATATGGGTCGAATTAAAAAATAAAAAAGGGGCGATCACACTGCTGGGCATGTATTATAGACCCCTAAACAGTGGGAGGGAGATAGAGGAGCAAATATGTAGGCAAATTTCTGTGAAATTCAAAAACCATAGGGTAGTAATAGTAGGGGATTTTAACTATCGAAATATTGATTGGGACAAATTTAGTGTGAAGGTTATAGAGGGTGCGGAATTCTTGAAATGCATTCAAGAGAACTTTTTTAGTCAGTATGTAGCAAGCCCAACACAAGAGGATGAGGTCTTGGATTTAGTTTTGGGGAATGAAGCTCAGCAGGTTGAAGGGGTGAGAGCACTTGGGTGCCAGTGACCATAATTCAGTCAGATTCAAGTTGGTTATGGATAAGGACAAGAATAGGCCTGGAATAAAATTTCCGAATTGGGGAAAAACTAATTTTGCTAAGTTAAGGAGTGATTTGGCCATGGTGAACTGGAAACAGTTATTTGTGGGTAAATCAGTGTCGGAACAATGGGAGGCATTTGAGGAGGAGATCCGGAAGGCTCAGGCCAAACATGTGCCCTTAAAGAAAAAGGTTGGGAAAAATAATTCTAGAGCCCCCTGGATGTCTAGGGACTTAGAGGAGGATTAAGAAAAAAAAGGGACACTTCGGTCATATATCAACGGCTAAATACTATAGAATCTTTAGAGGAAGAGAGAAAGTCAAGAGGCAAAATTAAAAAGGATATTAGGAATGCTAAGAGAGAGCATGAGAAATTTTTGGCCAGTAAAATTAAGGAAAACCCTAAGATGTTCTATAAGTATATTAAGAGTAAGAGGGTAACTAAAGGAAGAGTAGGGTCTATTAGAGACCATGAGGGTAATCTTTGTGTGGAGGCAGAAGATGTTGGTAAGGTTCTTAACGAATACTTTGCATCTGTTTTCACAAAGGAAAGGGGCAATGCAGATACTGCTATCGAGGAAGTGTGCGGTATTAAGGGATTTAGCAACTTTGGAAGTAGATAAGTCCCCAGGCCCGGATGAAATGCATCCCAGGCTGTTGAGCGAAGTAAGAAAGGAAATAGAGGCCTCGACCATCATTTTCCAGTCCTCTTTGGATTTGGGCATGGTACCGGAGGATTGGAGGACTGCTAATGTAGTACCCTTGTTTAAGAAGAGAGAAAGGGACTGGCCTAGTAATTACAGGCCTGTCAGCCTAACCTCAGTGGTGGGAAAACTATTGAAAAAATCCTGAAAGGCAGGATAAATCTGCATTTGGAAAGGCAAGGATTAATTGGGGACAGTCAGCACGGATTTGTTAAGGGAAGATCATGTCTGACTAACCTGATTTACCTCCTCAAAAATTCACTTATGTATGCAAGCTTGTATATACCAGAGGGCTCATCCCCTGGAGTCCCAAAGGATGCCACAATCCCTTGTGAGCACAGGTACTTAAGGAGCCCTCACAGGCTGGAGAGGCACTCTGGAGACCTGCAATAAAAGACTAAGGTCACACTTTACTTTGAGCTCACAATATCCAGACAGACGCCTTATTCATATATAACAGTAACCTGGAAGGTCGATGAGGGTAGTGCGTACGATGTAGTATATATGGACACTTTAGCAAAGCTTTTGATAAGGTCCCACATGGTAGACTGGTCATGAAGGTTAAAGCCCATGGGATACAGGGCAAGGTGTCAAGTTGGATCCAAAATTGGCTTGGAGGAAGGAATGATTGATGGATGATGTTTTTGTGACTAGAAGGATGTTTCCAGTGGGGTTCCGCAGGGCTCAGTACAGGGACACTTGCTTTTTGTGGTATATATCAACAATTTAGATTTGAATATAGGGAGTATGATTAAGAGTTTGCAGACAACGCTAAAATTGGCTGTGTGGTTGATAATGAAGAGGAAAGTCATGGGCTGCAGGAGGATATCAATCTATTGGCCGGGTGGGCAGAGCAGTGGCAAATGGAATTTGATTCAGAGAAGTGTGAGGTGATGCACTTGGGAGGGCTAATAAGGAAAGGGTATACACATTAAGCAGTAGGCTACTCAATAGTGTAGATGAACAAAGGGACCTTGGAGTGCTTGTCCACAGATCCCTGAATGTAGGTCAGGTGGATAAGGTGGTTAAGAAGGCATATGGAATGCTTGCCTTTTTTGGCTGAGGAATAGAATATAAGAGCAGGGAGGTTATGCTTAAATTGTATAATACTTTGGTTAGGTCGCAGTTGGAGTATTGCGTGCAGTTCTGGTCACCGTATTATAGGAAGGATGTGATTGCACTAGAGAGGGTGCAGAGGAGATTTACTAGGATGCTGCCTGGAATGGAGAATCTTAGTTACGAGGACAAATTGGATAGGTTGGGTTTGTTCTCATTGGAACAGAGGAGGTTGCAAGGAGACCTCATTGAGGTGTACAAAATATTGAGGGGCTTGGACATAGTGGATAGTAAGGGTCTATTTCCATTAGTGGAGGGGTCTATTACAAGGGGGCATATTTTTAAGGTGGTTGGTGGAAGGTTTAGAGGGGAGTTGAGGGGGGGCTTCTTTACGCAGAGGGTTGTGGGGATCTGGAACTTGTTGCTTGGAAGAGTGGTGGATTCAGAAACCCTCACCACTTTTAAGAGATGGTTGGATGGGCACTTAAGGGTTACGGACTTTGAGCTAGTAATTGGGATTAGACTGGATGACATTTTGTTGGATGGAGCAGATATAATGGCAAGTAGTGCAGGGAATAGAATACAGCCAGAGTGATCTCCTGGACTAGTTTCGATCACCTGGATGGGTCAGAAAGGAATTTTGCCAGATTTTTTTCTCCCGAAATTGGCCTGGGTTTTTTGCCTCTCCTAGGAGATCACATGGCTCCGGTTGGGGTGGAGTGTAGAATGTTTTAGTATAAGTGGTGTCGCAGTTGTGTGAGGCGGACTGGTTGGGCTGGGTGCTCTTTGCCTTTCCGTTATTGTCCATAGGTTTATATGTCCTTTAGGGTTGCTGACCAAGGGCCGTGTGGCTCTTTGTCGGCCGGCGCGAACACAATGAGCCGGAATGGCCTCCTTCTGCGCTGTAAATTTCTATGTTTCTATTCCAAACCTAACTTCGATCTCTTTGTATTTGCTATGATCCCACCCAATTCTGTATTATTTCTAACTCTAACTGTCTCTCCAAGACTGCTGTGCATCTTGTTGATACTTTTTAATACTGCATTCTAGTGCCCAAGCCCCGGCAAGTTAGTTTATTCCCACTGCCACAGCACTAGTTAACCTGTCCGCATGATATTGGTCCCAACTCTGTTCAGGTGGAACCCGTCCATCTTGAACAGGACCCTCCGACCACAGAACCAGTCCCAATGTCCCGAGAATCTGAAGCCCTCCTTCTTGCACGATGTCTGTAACCACACATTGCTTTGGTCATCCCAATATTTATTTGGAGGACATTTCTGCTCATCCAGTACTGGATGTCGGACTAGTAGTCTGACAATTTAGAGAGATAGTGGATGTGGCGGTGACGTAGAGCAGGGTTTCGCAGCATACATGTGGAAATTGACGCTATGTTTTCAGATGGATGTTGCCGAGAGGCAGCATGTATTTGAGAAATAGGAGGGGGCCAAGGATAGATCCTTAGGGGACACCAGAGGTAATGGTGCGGGAGTGGGAACAGAAACCACTTCAAGTGATTCTCTGGCTACGATTGGATAGACAAGAATGGAATCAGCAGAGTGCAGTCCCACCCAGCTGGACAGTGGAGAGGCGTTGGAGAAGGATGGTGTGGTCAACCGTGTCAAAGGCAGCAGGCAGATAAAGAAAGATGAGGAGGGATAATTTTTCAGTCACAAAGGAAGTCATTTGTGACTCTGATAAGAGCCATTCCGGTACTGAGCCAGGGGCCATAAACTTCCTCGCTTTAGAGCCAAGTATGAAGGATTGGGTGACTATACTTCCTTAGCCAGCAATCTCCCTCCATAAAGCCTGCGTCTTTACTGGAAAATGGCTTTCAACCCTAAACATGACCATCTTCCATTGGTGCATGCAAGGGGAAAATGGGAAGGCTTCTCCTCCCACGAGCGGGCCCCCTGATATTGAGGGTCGACGCTCGCCCCAACCCGCGTAACAGCCCCCGGAGTTAGCAGACAGAGACGGATGGCAAGGTATAACAATCTTTTATTATGAACGTCCGGGAACACCTCTTATCACAGCCGCCTATGAGTGGAGATGCTCCACGAACAGCACAATCATACAACTTTTATACATTTCAAAAACCCCTCCGTTCCCTGGTAAGACCTCCCTAGATCTCTAATTGGACTACCTTATCAGTGCTACTTCTCTAATTGGACTACCTTATTAGTGCTACTTTGGATTGACAGGCCAAGACCCTCGACCACTTTAGGCCATGACTAGAATGACTTCATTAGGTCGGAATTTGTTGATTCTCCTTGGTGCCCATGAGTCCGCCTCGAGCCTCTTCGCAAGGTCTTATCAATGTCGGTTTAGGTTCTCACATCGTATCCTGTTGGAATATTATTGAATTGATAACTCCTGGAGCCTTGGTACAAGGCCGAAGAGAGGCCTTTTACCTCCTTATGGGTCGGTGCAGGAACCAGCACTTTAACCCTTGTCCCGCTGGTACCCCTAATGCCAAATTTCTCTTACAGTGCATCTCCTGCAACATCAGAAGTAACAGTTCCGCCCATATCTTGTTTGTACCATTGTGAACAAGTAATTCACTTTTCTAATCACATCATAACATGCCACTTAATGGCAAGCTGCACCTTATGAATTTTCTACTCTCCAGCAAAGTGCAGACCAAGGTCTCCAGGTAATTTTATTTACTAGTAGCCTATTAAATTAGCGAGAAGAACTCCAGTCAGAAATTTCTGTACAACTCCAGCCATTTTCACTCAATTCAAAGTCAAGTCTGTCATGTGAAGCCTATTTATAAGTGGAGGAGTTGGGAAATCATAAACCCTTTCTCTATATGCTTTTATGATTCATTACAAATAGCCTCCCCTCTTTGGTTATGAGGCCTACTTTAATCGTGGAAAAGTGTTAGATCAGTATTTACTTTGTTTTAATGTTAAAGTATGTGATCATCAGAAGTAATCCTTTGATGATTTCTAGAATTCAGATTTACATTTGAAGCAGAAACAAATTCATAAAATTCAGAACTGGCTGCAACCACATTCCATATTAAAATATATCATCTCAAATAGCAGACTAAAATGATCGATCTGTACAGTGTCTTAGCCAATTCTCTGATACCACAGCAATCTCCATTATTTTTACAAATAAAACCCAACTAGAATAGTAGCAGAGCAGTCTCATAATTAAAGAGTTGGCTACACATGAACACGAACTTAATTTGTTTTGAATAAAGTATCTGAGTTATGAAATTCTTCGGTGCACAATATGGACTAGTATACCAAATAAACAACATAAAAAGAAACATCTGGAAAAGTTTCAAGTTAATGGAAAATATTGAGCATTGCAGATTTTTTTTCCAAACAAAAAGAATAATTCAGTTTCACCTTGTTCAAACTCCAAGATTGTTTTGTTGTGTTGCTCCACTTTAAAAAAAGGTATTTCCCCCGCACATACTCTATTACTCAGCCAATTATTCCAGACATTTTTCTGCACCTCATACTGTGGTATGCACAGTTCTCCGGCTGAGATGATAGACTGAGGAGAATACTGCGGCTGAGCAACATTCCCCAAAGCTCGAGTGACCACAAAATAAGCTTGTAAAATGAACCAAGATGACTCGCCCAAACTATATCTCTCAGTTTATAATGGGCACAGCCCTAAAAGGTATGTCCAGGATGATGATATAGACAATTGCAGTATTAACCCTCAGGGCTTAGCAGCATTGAAATGTTTAACTTGGTATGGAGCAGGGGTCAACTTGATCAAAAAAAGCTGGCTAGTCTGAAAAAAAAGCTTTGAATGATTACATAAAATTAAACGTACACAATATGTGTGAAAACTTTTTAGCAACTCCACTTGTGTGTCCTTTTGCTCAAAATTAATGGCATTCTATTAGAGAGAGTCATCATCACATTCTGCAGTTAGAGCTACGGTAAAAAGTAAGCTTAATTCTACTAATGGCATGTAAAAAGAAAATGGCAGAAAGCAAACATTTGTGACCAACGAATTTTTAATAGCCAAGTACTACTATATTAATTAATGGCATGGTGATGCTTTGAAGGAGTTGCAGGTATGACTTTGTAATGTATATTAATTTATACATCACACAAAACTACAAGAAAGAGACACAAGAGAATGTGCTGTACCTGTCGAATGTCTGGTCTAAAAGAGCTGCTGGAACTCCGGGTGGGGGTTGATGGTTTCTGGGGCACTGCAATGTTTTGTTCATTGCTGTTCATGATGGAGTGGGTCTGGATGTTGTCTGGAACTACCAATTAGAATCAAGCAATGCAACTCAAAATAGTTAGGTTCCTTTCATAACAGCAAGCATCACCTCAGGTTAAGTGAAGATGGGTCTTGTTTCTGTGGCTTTTTTCATTTCATCCTAGAAACAATAATGGGTAGATTAAACTAATGCACTTCATTTAAAAAAACTTCAAAAAAAGACAAAACTGGCATGTTATCTTTCTAAACTGTCGGTCAATACTACATATACATTTCAGCAACTGTCATTCCCAATCTATTTTACAATCCATACAATCACAGGTGTCCCACAATGGATTAGCTCAGGCTGACTGACCAATACACACACAAGTGAGCTATCAGATCCCTCTGTGTTCCTCCAATATGTTTTATCACTCTCAATTACATGAGCAGAGCCATTCCTTTACATAGAACATGGAGGGTATGCAGCTTTTTTGAGCACATCCAGCAGACTGTGCTCTCGATGTCAAATCCACATAAAGCAGCAAAGACTGGATCTAAATTTTGAGATGCAGTAACTTTAGTCAGGTGTTGCAAATCATTTGCCTTCAACTTAAACAGATACAGTACCATTTTACAGCATCAAAACTAATACTTTTTAATCCGGAAAGAGATTATTTGAGATTCCAGATGTGTATATTCTGGAAAGAATTAGATTTTTCTATGTTAAATGCACTATAGCACCAAGAGATTTTGCTATAAATCATCAATAAACATTATTTTTGTCAGTTTTCAAATTCCAAACATCCTTGCTCAGCAGGCAACAATTTTGATTGGAATAACTGCGCTTCAGAATTGATTTCATATTTAGCTTCTGACATCATACATCCAATAGTTTTCTTTTCTAAAAGTCTCATCTCTTCAACCTCTGACTTTAATCTAACTCGGAGCGATAAATAAAAATCTCCTGCTTGTCATTCACTTTGGGGTCATGGCTCAAATCCAGCCAGAGCAATAGATGAGAAAGCAGTTTAAAAAAAAGCATACGGGACACTGGGCTTCATAAATAGAGGCGTAGAGTACAAAAGCAAGGAAGTTATGATGAACCTTTATAAAACACTGATTCGGCCTTCAACTGAAGTAGTGTGTAATTCTACGCAACATACACTTTAGGAAGAATGTGAAGGCCTTCGGGTGGGTGCAGAAAAGATTTACAAGAATGATTCCAGGGATGAGGGATTTCACTTAGGTGGATAGCTGGAGAAGCTGTGGGTACTCTCCTTAGAACAGAGAAGGTTGAGAGGAGATTTGATAGAGGCATTCAAAATCATGAGGGAGAGTAGAAAAAGAGAAAAACTGCTCCCATTGGCAGAAGGGTCAAGAACCAGAAGATATAGATTTAAGGTGATTGGCAGAAGAACCAAAGGTGACAGGAGGGGAAAAAAAAATTACGCAGCGAGTAGTTAGGATCTGGAGTGCACTGTCTGAGGGGGTGCTGGAGGCAGATTCAATTGTGGCTTTCAAAAGGGAATTAGATAAGTACCTAAAGGAAAATAATTTACAGGGCTACGGGAAAAGGGCGGGGGAGTGGAACTAGTTGAAGTGCTCTTGCAGAGAGCCGGCAAGGGTGCAACAGGCCAAATGGCCTCCTTCTGTGCTGTAAGCATTCTATGATTCTAAGAGAAATAGGAGCAGGAGTACATCATACAGCTCATCGAGTCTGCTCCGCCATTCAATAAGATAATCACCGATCTTCTATATCAACTCCACTTTCCCGCCCTAGCCCCATTCCCTTCATGCCCAAAAATCTAAATCGATCTCAGTCTTGAAAATACTCCAAGGCGGAGATCGATTAGAGAATTCCAAAGATTCACAACCCTCCTCGTGAAAAAATCTCTCAACTCTGCCTTAAATGACCGATCCTTTATCCCGAGACTGTGATCTCTAGTTCTAGCCACTCCAGCCAGGGAAAACAGCCCCTCAGCATCTACCCTGTCAATCCTTCAGATTTTTATAAGTTTCAATGAGATCATCTCTTATTGTTCTAAACTCCAGAGAATATAGGCCCACAGAAACTGCTACAAATTCCAGGGATAGAAAGGGCTTTAACAAAAAGCTTTCTGCTCCAATCCTGAAAATTAAACATCTTCAAAATAGGGCCTACGTATAAAACAGTTACAGGTGTGTGCAAGAAGCTACATAAAACACCCTTGTCTGGATGCATGGTTGGATTTTAAGTGTACAAATTATTGGTTTTCTGCTTTCCAGAAAAGACACTACTTCTGCTAACTTTTAATGGGGAATAAATACGGTACTAGAAATGGAAATTGAATATAGAATACAGGTCTAACAATAAGAAACTAAAGTAAATGAGGTGCGAAGGACAGCTTCATTATTGGGAGAAAATGGTTTTGAGAGCAGGTCAATAATGCTACTTTACTGCTCAAGTGTAAACAGTTATTCAAATATACATAGTGGCTTCACAAAAGTAACAGAATCCACACAAATGGATACAGTGTTACAAAAATATAGGAGGCAGACTCAATCATGGTTTTCAAAATGGAGTTAGACTAGTACCCAAAAGAAAATAATTTGCAGGGCTACTGGGAAAGGGCGGGGATGTAGAACTAGCTGAGGTACTCTTGCAAGGAGCTAGCATGGGCTCAACTGGCCGCCTTCTGTGCTGTAAACATTCTATGACTGAACATTCTTGGTGGATTATACATATACAAAGTGAGAATTTGCCAAAATATGGACAATAATAGGGCTATTAATATTGAAGGTATCAATTTGAGACCAGTGCCTTAGTGATATGGGATCAGCAGGGTCAAGTCACACTGCTGACTCCAGATTACTTTGAGGAAAATTGAGCTCTCGATGTTGAAAGGAGACATGTTCAGAGCTCGGCTCAATTATCGCATTTTAATAGCGAAGAAATTTAAATACAATGGAGGTGGAGCTGATTGCTAGGCCTAGAATTATTAAATTTTGTACCTCTCAATTATAGTATTAAAATCAGAAAAAAAAGTATTTCCTGAAATGCAACACTATTTTAATATCTAACAAAATTACACCATCTTTCCATTTTCGTTAGGATAGTAAATGCATTGACTCACTATATTCCTTCCTTGCCATCTATCAAACCTGCACATTACAGGCCAGCTATGCAACATATTTCAAATAATTGTACAGGTACATCATTGTGAAGTCGCCCAAATATAATTGATGAAAGTTGCTTCATCTCAAGGAGGTCAACTCTCAAACTTTAGTTTCATAAACTACAGTACAACTGCACCTAGTACAATGCAAACCTATAAAAGGATAGCTTGGTGCTGTCATTTCTTCACTATTAAAATTTAATCAGTTGGCAAGCTCTGCACATGTCTCCTTTCAACATAGAGCGCTCAATTTTCCTCAAAGTAATCTGGAGCCAGCAGTGTGACTTGACCCTGCTGATCCCATATCACCTAGATACCGGTCTCAAATTGATACCTGCAGTATTAATTGCCATCTTAATTGCAACATGAAGGTGGAAACATTATTAGGAGTTGACCAGGAAGTTTTCTTCCAAACAGGGAGCTTGAGTTAGAAGTTTCATCAGAGGTCTTTGGGATTTTTAGCTTCTGGGGATAAAGAATAAGTTTGAGAGTGAGCGAGAGTGCTGCATCATGTAATTCCACAGGAGCTGGGAGAACCTTAAAATATTCAGAGTGCACCACAACAACCTACACAACTTGACAACTACGTAGAAAAAAAGAGCTGGTTCCTATTGAAAATTAGAGAGCATGATGCATTATGGTAGCTGTAATTTTCAATCTTCAATACTTAGGTGTACTTTGACAACCAGTCAGAAAATTTACAAACAACAGACACAAGTGGCAGAAAATAAAAATTTCAATTCACCCTTCCCAATCATTTTATGCAATTAAGTCACTAAATAAAAACTGAACTAATATTATTGTTTGGGGTGAAGTTTTTTTTGTGCGTCACCGAGGGGAACTGATGTTTATTCCTGGGCCAGAGGGGGTTGTGTCGGATATGCTGTGATGCTGACCTCGAACAATACTTCCTGAACCATGGCAAATGATCAGCTATTCATTCGCTGGTCATTGGAGACAAGAAAGTAGAAAAATCTCCCCATGCAGTGTCACACAGCAGCTCCAACAAGAACTCAAGTCGTTCACTGCAGATAAGTAGGAGAAAAGCTCTCTCTTTTAAATTACCGAAAAAAAGTAGTTTGAGAGAAAGTAGGGAGAAACAAAAAATGATCAAATATTGCAAGTCCACTGTGAGGTACAACAAAAATTATATAATGCAAATAACTGAATAAAAGGTTTTAGGGAGGAAAAGACATCTTAAGCAGGTTTTGTAAAGCAATCAGTAAACAGTATGGAATATATCTGAAAGGCCCAATATTTTTCAATATTCAATTTGGGAAGAGCATACTGGACATGGTTCCATGTTAAAGTTACTCTTGAGGTGCGCATGAATGAAAGGGCCTCGAACCTGTGTTTTGTCACTGAAATTCATTCAAATCTGAACTTCATGCTACTCAATAAAAAGTCTGTCATATGTTTGAGTTCATGTAGCCAATGGAATAAACCTTACCCCAATTTTAAAATTAACCTATCTTTCCTTTTAACAAAAAGGGGAGGAGAGAAAGTTCTATGGATTGATGCAATCTGTATTTAGCTAGAGCTCAGAGTGTAAGAGAAAAATTTGGCATTAGGGGTACCAGCGGGACAAGGGTTAAAGTGCTGGTTCCTGCACCGACCCATAAGGAGGTAAAAGGCTTCTCTTCAGCCTTGTACCAAGGCTCCAGAATTTATTAATTCAATAATATTCCGACAGGATACGATGTGAGAACCTAAACAGACATTGATAAGACCTTGCGAAGGGGCTCGAGGCAGACTCACGGGCACCAATGGGAATCAACAAATTCTGACCTAATGAATTCATTCTAGTCACGGCCTGAGGTGGTCACGAGGGTCTTGGCCTGTCAATCCAAAGTAGCACGGATAAGGTAGTCCAATTAGAGATCTAGGGAGGTCTTACCAGGGAACAGAGGGGTTTTTGAAATGTATAAAAGTTGTGTGATTGTGCTGTTCAGGGAGCATCTCCACTCACAGGCGGCTGTGATGAGAGGTGTTCCCGGACGTTCATAACAAAAGATCGTTATACCTTGCCATTCGTCTCTGTCTGCTAACTCCGGGGGTTGTTACGCGAGTTGGGGAGAGCGTCGACCCTCTATCAGGGGGCCTGCTCGTGGGAGGAGAAGCCTTTCCATTTTCCCCTTACACAGAGCATGCAATCATAGGAGTTCATCCTACGGTCATACTTACATAGCTGTACACTCCCAATTCAGTCAAGCACACCCAAGGATCTGCACATATTTATTATCCAATCACCCAACTTTTTAACAATTTAGCAGTGTGCTGTACCTCTTGCCTACAGATTACTGATTTGCTGCTGTCAGATGCATTTTCTTTGCATCTCAACAGATACAGGACCCAGCTACTTACTGACAACTAAACTACAAGCTCATTAAATGTAATGCAGTGAAGTCAAATGTGTCAGGAAATTAACTGATATGAACTGTAGTCTGAAATTAAATGCAATGTTCTACCTCGCCAGTCATGCATTACATTCAGAACAAAGGGCCAGAATTTGCTGGAGCAGGGCATTTTATGGCAATGTGTTGGACTTTCCTCCTCACCCCTTAGCGCAAAAAAAAAAATTGTGCCACAAAACTGGAGGTGTGGCAAGGACGAGGCATCTGGGACCCTGCTAAACGATGGGACCAACAACGGATATAAAAGATCCCATGGCACTATTTCGAAGAGGAGCAGGAGAGTTATCCACAGTATCCTGGCCAATATTTATCCCTCAACTTACATAACAAAAAAAAAAGATTATCTGGTCATTATCACATTAGTTTGTGGGAGTCTGCTGTGCGCAAGTTGGCTGCTGTGTTTCCTACATTACAACAGTGACTATACTTCAAAAGTACTCCATTGGCTGTCAAGCGCTTTGAGACATCCGGTGAGGGCACGTCCTTCAAAATCCACAGGCTGGATTTGGGCAATGTGATGTACTGTCTGTCGACAACATATAACGCAGTAGTGGTGGTCAGTCAAATAAGCCTTTGCTATGTGACATTCATGTCATCCTGCCCTCTCCACTGCTGCTAACCATTTTGCAGATGAGGATTCTGAGGCGTCACATCATGCAGTGGAAGCCCCAACCTCGGATGATCCTATGGGGGTGGAGGAGACAGATATTGGCCACGCCAAGGAACCTCTATGGGAGGAGGAAGAAGACAATGATTTAATTGGGGGGGGGGGGGGGGGCGGTGCTGCGGGGGCCCACACAGGCACCAACTACTTTAGCTGCAGACACCAGTTCGTCAGAGGAAGGCACCACATTCTCTGGCTTTCCAGCAACCGAGGCCCCGGGTCCAAATGGGTTGCAGCAACAAACACCCAGGGTTGAATCCCATATGCCATCTCTGCGGAGTCTGAGTCAGCAAAGCCTGTCTGCTGAAAGGCAGGCAGACGCACATCTGGATTTGGTGGGACTGTCTGGGAGAACATCCAGCTCAGCCGACAGCTCGAGGTCCTGGGTGGGAGCTCCGGCAACATTGCCGCACTATCTACGGACAGGAGGGAAGGCATGTCGCAGATTGTAGCTGCAACAAGGGAGAACACAGCGGCTGTCAATGCCACTCCGCAATTCAAGGTCTCTACTTTTGGCACTTACGTCCCCAGTGTCATGCCACCCATACTGACAGCACCAGTGAGTGGTGAGGCTGAGCAACAGGTTAGCCACTCAGGACGGCCTTCCACAGCCCCAGCTTCTCCAGGGGGTCCAACGGAGTCTCCTACTCTCTCCCCCAACAACAGCAGCGCCCTGTGCGCTTTGCTGCAAAACATCTTGGACCCAACATGGGTAGGGGTAGCGGCAAGGGCAACAATCGACAAGGGAGGGTACAGGGGGCTGCAGCTAAAGGATGTTGTTTTGTAAATTTTTATAAAACAGCAAAAGTTTTACCATTGCTGTTTGTTAAAATTTTGTCGTTAAAGTTTCCTAACTTTCATTAATGTAAAAATGTTTTATAAATTTAATGTTTTATAAATAGTTTTTTTCACCTTAACCATTCTTCTGCAGTGTCGCATTTGCAGAATAAGAGGGGGAATAGTCAACATGGTGGCATAGAGAGTGGGCAGTCAACAATGAAACATGCCGTTCAGCTTTCATGCAAAGCATTGAATTAGGAGCTGCTGACGTAAGGCTTTTGCAGTGGTGAAAGCTCCACGAGACCTCCTCTGTGGTGGTGGGGGTGGTGGCATGGGTTTGTCGACAGGCTCCTTTGTCCTCTTCCTTCCTACTCTTCTGAGGTGGTCCTGCAGTCCCCAACGGCAAATCCTGTCCCTCATAATTGCTAAGTTGTGCAGCATGCAGCACACCACAATGAACTCAGTGACCTGCTGAGGGGAGTATTGCAGGCAGCCTCCAGAGTGGTCCAGGCATCGGAAGCGCTGCTTCAGCACTCCAATCATCTTTGACGATGTTGCATGTGGCTGTATGGCCATCATTGTAGCAAAGCTCGGCTTCTGTCTGAGGGTTGCAGAAGGAAGTCATGAGCCAGATGGCGAGGCCATAACATTTGTCCCCCAGCATCCAGCTCTGGCCTTGTGGCTGACGCTCACAGGTATGAGACAGTGTTCTCACACAAGATGAAAGCATCATGGATGCTCCCTGAAAATTGGCCATTTACTGCCATGATGTGCTGAGTATGGTCGCACACAACCTGGACGTTCAGTGAGTGGAATCCCTTTCGGTTTCGCTAAACCTTTGGATCCTCTAAAGGTGCTCAGTCAATGGCAGCCTGCACCTTGGGGAAGCCAACAATTTGTGCAAAACCTATAGCCCCCTCATTTTGTGACTCCCTGGTCATTGGGAACGTTATGAAGTCCATCCTGTGTCCATACAGTGTAGTAGTCACCTGGCGAATGCAGCTATGTGTAGCGTGCTGTGAGATGAAGCATATGCTCCCTACTGACGCCTGAAAAGAGCTGGAGGCGTAGAAGGCAAGTGCTGCAGTCACCTTCACCTTGATGGACAGTGCAGTCCTCTTCCCGCTTGTAAGCTGTACGTCTGCCTTTATGACCTGGCATATCTCTGACCACCTCTTTTCGTATGCGCCGCCTTCTAATGCACTGTCCCTCAGATGGGTGCAGGTATGAGCGCTGTTACATAGAAATATAGAAAATAGGTGCAGGAGTAGGCCATTCGGCCCTTCGAGCCTGCACCGCCATTCAATGAGTTACTGGCTGAACATGCAACTTCAGAACCCTATTCCTGCTTTCTTGCCATATCCCTTGATCCCCCTAGTAGTAAGGACTACATCTAACTACTTTTTGAATCTATTTAGTGAATTGGCCTCACCAACTTTCTGTGGTAGAGAACTCCACAGGTTCACCACTCTCTGGGTGAAGAAGTTTCTCCTCATCTTTGTCCTAAATGGCTTACCCCTTATCCTTAGACTGTGACCCCTGGTTCTGGACTTCCCCAACATTGGGAACATTCTTCCTGCATCTAACCTGTCTAAACCCATCAGAATTTTAAACGTTTCTATGAGATCCCCTCTCATTCTTCTGAACTCCAGTGAATACAAGCCCAGTTGATCCAGTCTTTCTTGATATGTCAGTCCCGCCATCCCGAGAATCAGTCTGGTGAACCTTTGCTGCACACCCTCAATTGCAAGAATGTCCTTCCTCAAGTTAGGAGAATGTTAGATCTCTTAATTTCCAATGAAATACGAACTCCGATGGTAGTTTTAACTTTTTAATCTTGACAGAGAGCAACAAACTGCTTGGCTTCAAGCCAGGTCTTTGTTCTTACTGAGACACATGGTCAAAATGGCTGTATTTTATACCTGGATCAATTTACAGAAAAGAACTCGCCTTCTTTGACCTTATTGGCTCAATTGAAAGTCTTTTAACGTTTTAATTGGCTCGCTACCCAAGGTCCGAAAATGTCAAGTTGATTGATGAGTTAATGCAACATGCCAAACTGCATGTAGCAGCCTTGACTTGGGGGTCTGTGAATTTTCAGTCTGTCTAAATGAGCCTGTTTGAATACTCTCAGAGACCAAAACTGTACACAATACTCCAGGTGTGGCCTCACCAAGGCCCTGTACAACTGTAGTAACACCTCCCTGCCCCTGTACTCAAATCCCCTCGCTATGAAGGTCAACATGCCATTTGCTTTCTTAACCGCCTGCTGTACCTGCATGCCAACCTTCAATGACTGATGTACCATGACACCCAGGTCTTGTTGCACCTCCCCTTTTCCTAATCTGTCACCATTCAGATAATAGTCTGTCTCTGCATTGCACGACGACGGACGTCATTAATAAAAGGCGGGCCATAATTTTTTTTTTTTTTTAAATCGCAGGCGCAAAACCAGTGACGAAACTTGCGAAATGTCGATAAATTTTTTTAGCACCAAAAACACACTTTTCCTATCCAATAATAGCGGTAAAACAGGCACAAACCTGGCGAATTTCTAGAGATGCTCTTCAGATGTTCAGGCTGCGGCACAATGTTGGAGCAGAAGAGAGGGAGCTTTACTCTCGAAACAAGCTACACTTCAGTTCTTCATGAAATAAAAATATTAAGTGCCCAAAATGCAAACTGTTTCATTCCCCAGCCCAAATTCTGACCTGGAGCACACAATAAAAATATTGTAGCTTTACATTTATAATTCACAGGCTACACTATTGTCAACATAGTATTTTTTTTTTGTTTATATCATTTACCTGTAGCAAGTTTTCATTTAAACTTACTTTGCCAGTGGTGACGAGAGAGAGATTAGAGGGGAGATGAAAACTAAATGATGATTAGAGATCAGCAATAGGCAGCCCTGTATTTCATAATCTGTTCTTTAATTCAATAAGATTATGTGCACTGAGTACTGTTAGTAACAAATACGGAATTAAATCTACATAATTGTTCACAACCAAAAACTCAAGTTACTTGTTCAATTCAAATTACCCATGCACTTTTGGGAGCACCACTGGTCAATGGATAACAATCAGGGGCAAGAACCCCAACTGAGTTTTTCCCCTCCCTCATAACCCAACCATTTGTAGTGCTTCTATTTTCACTACAGCCAACATAGCTAACTCAGTACAGACTGAGAATCTTACCGGACACCTTAAAGATCTGCACAGCTTAGTATCACATTACACAGTCAAGTTATTCAGTAGATCATGAGGGGAACAAAGAGAAAATTCTGGTCATTGTGATACCGGATGTAATGCCAGAAATATGAATGTGTTCCACTTTCCACTACAGGAAAGCATAAAAACAGTCAAACATAATACTGAAATGCTCAAGAAAGGTGAAGTCAATTTAATTTCCAACCTTGCTGACAGTCCTGAGAATGCTAAGAAAAGGTAACAAATGAAATATTAGGTTTTGTTGCCAATCCGTTCCTATAGATCTCAAACAAAGCCATTTTGATCCAACTTCTAAGAGCAGCCAAGCTTCTTGGCTATAGTTGTGGTGCTTGACGCAGGGAAGAAAAGGTTGTATTCACATTTTTAAAATCTTTTTAAAGAGCGGGGATTGCCGATGATGCATCAACATTAAGCAGTTGCACAATAGCAGCAGGAAGAAGCCACACTTGGGTCCATTACAACTATGAGGTGATGGAATATCATATCCTGCATTACCCTAATCAGCAAGAGGCTCTGTAATTTCTGATAAAATCTAATACTGTAGTACAAGCTGCTTGGAAACATTGCGATTATATTTCAGCCTACTGTAAGTATAGCCTAACAGCTACAAATAATTCAATGTTGATGGGTTGGCAAGCAAATTAGTTCATGATTCAGAAGAAATATGGTACATCAAATCATGGTAAAAGGGAGATGAGACATGTACCTCTAATACAAGGCTTTTAGGAACTGCATTTACATCATACAGTTGGAGCTGGTGCTCTCCACTCTCGCGTCCTGCGACAGTTGGACCTGGTGCTATCCACTCTCCCGTCCTGCCACAGTTGGAGCTGGTGCTCTCCACTCTCCCATCCTGCCACAGTTGGAGCTGGTGCTCTCCACTCTCCCGTCCCAGACTAAACGGTGGCACAATTGAGGAACAGTGGAGGACTTTTAAGGAGCTCTTTCATAGTGCTCAACAAAAATATATTCCAGTGAAAAAGGGTGGTGGTAAGAGAAGGGATACCAGCTGTGGATAACCAAGGAAATAAAGGAGAGTATCAAATTAAAAACCAATGCGTATAAGGTGGCCAAGGTTAGTTGGAAATTAGAAGATTGGGAAAATTTTATACGACAGCAAAGAATGACTAAGAAAGCAATAAAGAAGGGGAAGATAGATTACGAATGTAAACTTGCGCAAAACATAAAAACAGATAGTAAAAGCTTTTACCGATATATAAAACGGAAAAGAGTGACTAAAGTAAATGTTGGTCCCTTAGATGATGAGAAAGGGGATTTAATAATGGGAAATGTGGAAATGGCTGAGACCTTAAACAATTATTTTGCTTCGGTCTTCACAGTGGAAGACACAAAAACCATGCCAAAAATTGCTAGTCACAGGAATGTGGGAAGGGAGGACCTCGAGACAATCACCATCACTAGGCGGGTAGTGCTAGACAGGCTAATGGGACTCAAGGTAGACAAGTCCCCTGGTCCTGATGAAATACATCCCAGGGTATTAAAAGAAATGGCGGAAGTTATAGCAGATACATTCGTTATAATCTACCAAAATTCTCTGGACTCTGGGGAGGTACCAGCGGATTGGAAAGCAGCTCATGTAACGCCTGTTTAAAAAAGGGGGCAGACAAAAGGCAGGTAACTATAGGCCGGTTAGTTTAACATCTGTAGTGGGGAAAATGCTTGAAGCCATCATTAAGGAAGACATAGCGGGACATCTAGATAGGAATAGTGCAATCAAGCAGACGCAACATGGATTCATGAAGGGGAAATCATGTTTAACTAATTTATTGGAATTCTTTGAGAATATAACGAGCATGGTGGATTGAGGTGTACCGATGGATGTGGTGTATTTAGATTTCCAAAAGGCATTAGATAAGGTGCCACACAAAAGGTTACTGCAGAAGATAAAGGTACGCGGAGTCAGAGGAAATGTATTAGCATGGATCGAGAATTGGCTGGCTAACAGAAAGCAGAGAGTCGGGATAAACAGGTCCTTTTCGGGTTGGAAATCGGTGGTTAGTGGTGTGCCACAGGGATCGGTGCTGGGACCACAACTGTTTACAATATACATAGATGACCTGGAAGAGGGGACAGTGTAGTGTAACAACATTTGCAGATGACACAAAGATTAGTGGGAAAGCGGGTTGTGTAGAGGACACAGAGAGGCTGCAAAGAGATTTAGATAGGTTAAGCGAATGGGCTAAGGTTTGGCAGATGGAATACAATGTCGGAAAATGTGAGGTCATCCACCTTGGAAAAAAAAACAGTAAAAGGGAATATTATTTGAATGGGGAGAAATTACAACATGCTGCAGTGCAGAGGGACCTGGGGGTCCTTGTGCATGAATCCCAAAAAGTTAATTTGCAGGTGCAGCAGGTAATCAGGAAGGCGAATGGAATGTTGGCCTTCATTGCGAGAGGGATGGAGTACAAAAGCAGGGAGGTCCTACTGCAACTGTACAGGGTATTGGTGAGGCCGCACCTGGAGTACTGCATGCAGTTTTGGTCACCTTACTTAAGGAAGGATATACTAGCTTTGGAAGGGGTACAGAGACGATTCACTCGGCTGATTCCGGAGATGTGGGGGTTACCTTATGATAGATTGAGTAGACTGGGTCTTTACTCGTTGGAGTTCGGAAGGATGAGGGGTGATCTTATAGAAACATTTAAAATAATGAAGGGGACAGACAGGATAGAGGCAGAGAGGTTGTTTCCACTGGTCGGGGAGATTAGAACAAGGGGGCACAGCCTCAAAATACGGGGGAGTCAATTTAAAACCGAATTGAGAAAGAATTTCTTCTCCCAGAGGGTTGTGAATCTATGGAATTCTCTGCCCAAGGAATCAGTTGAGGCTAGCTCATTGAATGTATTCAAATCACAGATAGATAGATTTTTAACCAATAAGGGAACTAAGGGTTATGGGGAGCAGGCAGGTAAGTGGAGCTGAGTCCACGGCCAGATCAGCCGTGATCTTGTTGGGTGGCAGAGCAGGCTCGAGGGGCTAGATGGCCTACTAATGTTCCTAATTCTTATGTTCTTATGAATGTTTGGGAAGTCCAGAACCAGGGGTCACAGTCTAAGAATAAGGGGTAAGCCATTTAGGACCGAGATGAGGAGAAACTTGTTCACCCAGAGAGTGGTGAACCTGTGGAATTCTCTACCACAGAAAGTTGTTGAGGCCAATTCACTAAATATATTCAAAAAGGAGTTAGATGTAGTCCTTACTACTAGAGGGATCAAGGGGTATGGCGAGAAAGCAGGAATGGGGTACTGAAGTTGCATATTCAGCCATGAACTCATTGAATGGCGGTGCAGGCTAGAAGGGCCGAATGGCCTACTCCTGCACCTATTTTCTATGTTTCTATACCTTTCACAGTTAAAAGAAAACACTTAAAATATATTGACTTTATCCAGAATAACGAAGGACCTGATCAATAGTGCTCCATTAATCAATGAAGTGAAAGATAAGTTTCTTACAGTAACTAATTTCTTATAATGGTATTACTGTAGCATTTCCCAGGTAAATTGTGTAATTTCTTTATAAATTATTGCAATCCACTTCACTGGTCTTGCCATGCTGAAGCATTTCACCAGTCTTTCATAATAACCTAGTTCTGCACATAGTCTGCTTCATTACTGTGTAAGCACACCCAGCATCACAAACAGGAGTCAAAGCTGCACTGCATGTGAATAATAGTGAAATCTATTTATACTACTCTATTTTGGAATTTCAAAACATAATTGGCCCAATTATAGGTTGCAAGCACCTTTCTCCACTTATGTACCATGGTTTTTACAAGTATGTTTTGTAGTCAAAATCAATTGTTTAAAAAAATGTCAGTTCCACTTGGAAGAGATTTGAGAAATCTATTGATCACAAAATTAGTTCTCACTACATAAATGACATTACAACCATAGTAACTAATGGTATCAAAAGGATACATGCCAAACTGACCAGTTACTGATTAAAGCACAATTTTCTGACGAAAGTTCATCGACCCGAAACATTAACTCTGTAGCTCGCTCCACAGATGCTACCTGACCTGCTGAGTATTTCCAGCATTTTCTGTTTTTAGAACCAACCACCATGTCTGAATCACCTTTTCAATGCCCCTTCATGTCTGGGAATCCTCAAAGAAATGTGTGTTAATCTCTCAAGAAGGAAGGGGAAAATTTATCTGACATCTTCAGAGATATGCTTTAGTAAATCACAAAATGACAGATATCGCAGCAACGTAAAACAAGCAAGACCATTCGACACATTGTTTCCACAGATCATGTATTTTGCAATTCAATCCAACAAGAGGATCTCTTTGAACCCAGCTCAGAAAATGAAATCAAGCAAGACTGCTGAATAGCTAACAACTTGTATTTATATAGTGCCAATATCCCAAGACACTTCACAGGAGCGATTATCAAACAAACTGACACCAACCCATATAAGGAGCTATTAGAACAGGTGACCAAAAGCTTGGTCAAACAGGTAGATTTTAAAGGAGTAACTTGAAAGAGGAGAGAAAGGAAAAGAAGCGGAGAGATTTTGGGCGGTAATTCCAGAGAAAGCAAGGCCATCAATGATGGAGCAACAAAAATCGTAATGCACGAGATGCCAGAATTGGAGGAGCGCAGAGATCTCAGAGGGTTATAGGACTGCAAGAGACTAGAGATAGGGAATGTAACTAACTTTACATTATACTCTTTTATATACTCTTGATTGATGGACTTTAATTACCATAACATTTCCATGGTTCCAGTACTTCTGCCACCATTACATTCTACATGTGATTATCTCTGCCTGTACTTATTACAACTCCAGTTGCATAATTTGCTTGCGTTTACTTTATTCACTCCTTTCAGATCACAATGTATAGAAACATAGTACAGGAGTAGGCCATTTGGCCCTTCGAGCCTGCACCGCCATTCAATGAGTTCATGGCTGAACATGCAACTTCAGTACCCCATTCCTGCTTTCTCGCCATACCCCTTTGATCCCCCTAGTAGTAAGGACTACATCTAACTCCTTTTTGAATCTATTTAGTGAATTGGCCTCAACAACTTCCTGTGGTAGAGAATTCCACAGGTTCACCACTCTCTGGTGAACAAGTTTCTCCTCATCTCGGTCCTAAATGGCTTACCCCGTATCCTTAGACTGTGATCCCTGGTTCTGGACTTCCCCAACATTGGGAACATTTTTCCTGCATCTAACCTGTCTAAACCCATCAGAATTTTAAACTTTTCTATGAGATCCCCTCTCATTCTTCTGAACTCCAGTGAATACAAGCCCAGTTGATCGTCATTTTTGATATGTCAATCCCGCCATCCCAGGAACCAGTCTGGTGAACCTTCGCTGCACTCCCTCTATAGCAAGAATGTCCTTCCTCAAGTTAGGAGACCAAAACTGTACACAATACTCCAGGTGTGGCCTCACCAAGGCCCTGTACAATTGTAGTAACACTTCCCTGCCCCTGTACTCAAATCCCCTCGCTATGAAGGCCAACATGCCATTTGCTTTCTTAACCGCCTGCTGTACCTGCATGCCAACCTTCAATGACTGATGTACCATGACACCCAGGTCTCGTTGCACCTCCCCTTTTCCTAATCTGTCACCATTCAGATAATAGTCTGTCTCTGTTTTTACCACCAAAGTGGATAACCTCACATTTATCCACATTATACTTCATCTGCCATGCATTTTCCCACTCACCTAACCTATCCAAGTCACTCTGCAGCCTCATAGCATCCTCCTCGCAGCTCACACTGCCACCCAACTTAGTGTCATCCGCAAATTTGGAGATACTACATTTAATCCCCTCGTCTAAATCATTAATGTACAATGTAAACAGCTGGGGCCCCAGCACAGAACCTTGCGGTATCCCACTAGTCACTGCCTGCCATTCTGAAAAGTACCCATTCACTCCTACTCTGCTTCCTGTCTGACAACCAGTTCTCAATCCACGTCAGCACACTACCCCCAATCCCATGTGCGTTAACTTTGCACATTAATCTCGTGTGGGACCTTGTCGAAAGCCTTCCGAAAGTCCAAATACACCACATCAACGGGTTCTCCCTTGTCTACTCTCTGATCTTAGAATAAGGGGCCGCCCATGTAAAACTGAGATGAGGAGAAATTTCCTCTGAGGGTTGCAAGTCTGTGGAATTCACTGTCTCAGAGAGCTGTGGAAGCTGAGACATTGAATAAATTTAAGTCAGAAATAGATCATTTCTTAAATGATAAGGGGATAAGGGGTTGTGGGGAACGGGCAGAGAAGTGGAGCTGAGTCCATGATCAGATCAGCCATGATCTTATTGAATGGCGGAGCAGGCTCGAGGGGCCGTATGGTCTACTCCTGCTCCTTTTTCTTATGTTCTTATATGCCTATTTGACCAAAAGATAGAGCTATGGTTGGGAAGTGGAGTGAAATGACAATGAGTAATGCTTTATGCCAAGGGTGAATATAGTATATGAAGTGACCTAAAGTACCTGTGTGCAATGCCGCCTCCAAAAAACACACATGGGTAAAACAACTGATAGAAATTTGTAACTACTGTGATTGTGCTGCGTAAGTTTACTGTCAGCAAGTTGAACAATCACAATTTGAAATGCAATCAGTCGGCCATTAACAGTTTTGGTTTTATTAAATCTGTAAAGTAAACCGCTAATCATTAAATTGCCAACTTGGTATACTTCAGTCATGTTCCAGTGATGAATATAAAACCAACTCTAATGTATTTCTGATTAATGGGTATTAAAAAAACTACAAGAGAGTACCAATACAGATGCAATGCTTTCAGCTACCACTTCAGTTTCATTTGGAGGGAACAAATGTCGTTATAAAAATTGGTTTAAAAAATTCCCACAGTTATTAATCTCCTTTATTCCAGAGAGTATAATTTGTGCATTTATTACTCTTGCTGGTAAGACCAGCTGGCATTTCAACAGCTGACCTGCCAGCTCTCAGCTGCCCAATGCAACTTCCAATGGCTCGAGATGATGTACAAAAATGTTATTCAGTGTCACAATTGATTAGTTTTACTTCAAAGCTCCACTTGGGAATACTGGTTACCATAATTATAAACTGAACTCCCAATCACACTTCCCAGATGGAATGCAGCAACAATTAAAACTCCCATATCTAACACAGAACTTAAAAAAAAAAGTGTTATCGTAGTTTGTACCACCACAAGCTGATCGATGGCACCACTTATAGAAAATTGGCAGCAGTTTATAGGCCGTGCATGCCCCAGCTGCACCTGTAAAATACTTCCTTTCTTGTATGTTTCCACCAGTTTGTTCCTGTATCTTGTCTGCCCCTCCCCCCAAACTACACTGATCTATTCCTCTATTTTGGCCTTCCTCATCCATAAATTATGCAAATAAAATCCATTTTATCAAGAAATTATACTAAATCTGCTTCCAGGACAACAATTTACTATAAAAAGGGTAACATCAGTTTTGTTT
This sequence comes from Pristiophorus japonicus, assembly GCF_044704955.1. Taxonomy (NCBI): domain Eukaryota; kingdom Metazoa; phylum Chordata; class Chondrichthyes; family Pristiophoridae; genus Pristiophorus; species Pristiophorus japonicus. The sequence continues at coordinate 98,507,597 of NC_091981.1, forward strand.
GATAAGGGAAAGACTTTAAAAATTTGGCAGGATGTGCATAACACTGGCAAGGCTGTCTTTATTGCCTGGTTGGGCTGAGGTGGCTGTGGGCTCTGTGCTTGAACCACTGCTGTCTTAGTGGCATTATTACTGTACTTTCTAGCAATTCTGCTTGCAATCAAGTGGCTTGCTGGGTCACATCAGAGAGCATGAAGAATCCATCATACCATAGATTAGATCCATGTGCAAGGTAGAGGTAGCAGGTCCCCTCCCCTGATGGGCAACTGATGAATCAGTTGGGTTTTTACAACAATCTGTCATATTAATCTGGTACTGGCACACAATTTACCAGATTTATTGAATGTAATTTAATAACTTGCCATGTTGGGATTTGAACACTCGAGCTCTGCAGTACAGTTATGACATTGCTATACCCTTTGCGATATGGAGTGAGTGAGGAGAGGAATTCTTTAGTTTAAGAGAAAACCTCCTGCTGATTACCACCAACCGCCCTCCCTCAGCTGATGAATCCGTACTCCTTCATGTTAAACACCACTTGGAAGAAGCACTGAGGGTAGCAAGGTCGCAGAATGTACTCTGGGTGGGGGACTTCAATTTCCATCAAGAGTGGCTCGGCAGCACCACTAGTGACCAAGCTAGCCAAGTCCTGAAGGCTACAGCTGTCAGACTGGGCCTGTGGCATGTGGTGAGAGAACTAACATGAGGGAAAAACCTACTTGACCTCATCCTCACCAATATACCTGTCGCAGATGCAGCTGTCCATGACAGTATTAGTAGCAGTGACCACCACACAGTCCTTGTGGAGACGAAATCTGAGGGTACCCTCCATCGTGTTGTGTGGCACTACCACCGTGCTAAATGGGATAGATGCAGAATAGACTCAGCAGCTCCAAACTGGGCATCCATGGAGGCGCTGTGGGCCATCAGCAGCAGAATTTTATTCCACCACAATCTATAACCTCATGGCCCGGCATATTCCTCACTCTACCATGACCATCAAGCCAGGGGACCAAACCTGGTTCAATGAAGAGTGCAGAAGAGCATGCCAGGAGCAGCAACAGGCATACCTAAAAATGAGGTGCTAACCTGGGGAAGCTGCAACACAGGACTACATGCATGCTAAACAGCAGAAACAGCATGCTATAGACAAACCTAAAGGATCCCACAATCAACGAATCTTATCAATACTCTGCACTCCTGATACATCCAGTCACAAGAACATAAATAGGAATAGGAGTAGGCCATACGGCCCTTCGAGCCTGCTCCGCCATTCAAAATGATCATGGCTGATCTAATCATGGACTCAGCGCCACTTCCCTGCTCACTCCCCATAACCCCTTATCGTTTAAGAAACTGTCTATTTCTGTCTTAAATTTATTCAATGTCCCAGCTTCCACAGCTCTCTGAGGAGAAAATTCCACAGATTTACAACCCTCAGAAGAAATTTCTCCTCATCTCGGTGTTAAATGGGTGGCCCCTTATTCGAAGATCCTACCCTCTAGTTCTAGTCCCCCCCATCAATGGAAACATCCTCTCTGCATCCACTTTGTCAAGCCCCCTCATAATCTTATACGTTTCAATAAGATCACCTCTCATTCTTTGGAATTCCAATGAGTAGAGGCCCAACCTAATCAACCTTTCTTCAGAAGTCAACCCCCTCATCCCCAGAATCAACCGAGTGAATCTTCTCTGGACTGCCTCCAAAGCAAGTATATCCTTTTGTAAATATGGAAACCAAAACTGCACGCAGTATTCCAGGTGTGGCCTCACCAATACCTTATATAGCTGGAACAAGATTTCCCTGCTTTTATACTCCATCCCCTTTGCAATAAAGGCCAAGATATCATTGGCCTTCCTGATCACTTGCTGTACCTGCATACTATCGGTTATATATGAATAAGGAGTCTGACTGGATACTGTGAGCTCAAAGTAAAGTGTGACAGTAGTCTTTTATTGCAGGTCCCCAGAGTGCCTCTCCAGCATGTGAGGCCTCAAAGTACCTGTGCTCCCAAGGGATTGTAGAGATGAGCCCTCTGGTGGTTGTACAAGGTATATACAAGTTTACATACATAATGTAATCTATTCAACTATCATTGTAACCCATGTATAAGCTGACCTAAGTTGTACACCTTGAGAACATTGACCACAACGGGGTGAACTTGTGGGAGACACTCCTAACCTGGACTTTCAGGTAGAAAGGGGGAAGCTCCACTCAACTTCATCACTTGAGGTCTTGGTAATAAAAGGTAACTGGTCACAGAGTGACCTTCTCTCAAGTTTGGGTCTCGTGTGCATTTATACTGTATTGTAAGGACATATCATTGGAGACGAGAAACTGGGATTTAAACCACACGAGCATGGCCACTAGCAGCATAGAATAGCGGTACTGTGTTGGTGATGATTGGGACGACTTTATTGAGAGACTACAGCAAAGTTTTGTCACTAAGGAATGGTTGGGCAGGATTCGGCCGACAAACGCAGGGCTCATCTCCTGACGGTTTGTGGATCCAGAACGTACTCCCTGATAAAGATGGCGGACAATACATTCGAAGAGCTCAGTAAGTTGATCGGGGAACACCTTAAACCGGCGAGCAGCATGCACATGGCGAGACACCGGTTTTACACACATCGGCAGCGAGAAGGGCTAAGTGTTCCTGACTTTGTGGCAGATCTCCGGCGACTGCCGAGCCTATGTAATTTCCCAGATGCATGCAGAGCGGAAATGCTGCGAGACTTTTTTTTTTTTTATTGAGGGCATTGGGCACGCTGGGGTTTTCAGGAAATTGATTGAGACCAAAGACTTGACCTTGGAAGTGGCGGCTCTGATAGCCCAGACATTTATCTCGGGAGGAAGAGACCAGAATGATGTATGACAAAAATCTTGGCTCAAATGCGGCAAACGACCAGGGAGTCAACATTGTTAACGCGGCACACAGTCCTCTAGGCAGACAAGGGCAATCGGACATGCCCCAGCATGTAGTTGAACCCAAAGGGGGAATTCAACAGACAACGGCTAGCTGAACGGCGATTCATGCCATCGCAATGGACAATGCGGCCATCAACACCTGTTAATGGTGCGCTTAAGGACAGTTAGAGACGATCGACTGATAATGGACCTTTTGTTTCCAACAGGGCCTCCAGCTCATGCCGGAGGTGTGGAGGCAAACACCCAGCCAGAGCTTTCAGGAATCAGCAATATACCTGCAGAAATTGCAACGCCAGCGCTCACTTGGCGCGTATGTGCAAGAAGCCTGCAGCCAGGTTGATGTACGAGGAGGACGGGTCTGATGTAAGCCCTATGAGGCCAAATGAAACCTGGGGGAAATCGCTGGAAACTGAAGTTCAGCGAGTTCATGTGGAGCACATATACAGTTCATATACCAGGATGCCACTGATAATGATGAAAGTGCTCCTCAATGGCATCCCAGTATTAATGGAGCTAGATACGGAGGCCAGCCAGTCCCTGATGGGTATCAAACAGTTCAAAATGTTGTGGGTGTCCAAGGCCAGGAGGCCAAAATTATTGCTGATTGACGCATAGCTACGGATATATACAAAAAGGAGATCATTCCGGTGCTAGGCAGCGCCACGGTAGTCGTGACCCACAAAGATTCGGAGAACAGGTTGCCACTCTGGACTGTCCCGGGGGACGGTCCCACACTACTGGGGAGTTGGCTTGCTGTCATGAACTGGAAATGGGGCGATGTCAATGCAATTTCTAGTGTGGAGTGAGTATCATGCTCACAGGTCCTGGACAAATTTGACTCGTTATTTCAACCCGGCATCGGCTCTTTCATGGGGGCCCAGGTAGTGATTCACATAAACCCGGACACCAGGCCAGTACACCACAAGGCCAGAGCGGTGCCGTACATGATGCGGGAAGATAGAAGGCGAATCGGACCGCCTGCTGAGGGAAGGCATCATCTCGCCAGTCGAATTCAGTGACTGGGCGAGCCCGATTGTGCCGGTGCTCAAGGCGGATGGGTCGGTCAGGATATGTGGCGATCACAAGGCCACCCTCAATCGGGTGTCACTCCAAAACCAATACCCACTACCGAGAGCGGAGGACCTCTTTGCGACGCTATCCGGTGGCAAACTTTTTTCAAAATTGGACCTGACCTCAGCTTACATGACCCAGGAGCTGGCGAGTGAGTCGAAGAAGCTGACCACCATCACGACACACAAGGGGCTGTTTGAGTATAACAGATGTCCGTTCGAGATTCGATCAGCCGCCGCGATCTTTCAGCGAAATATGGAAAGCCTCCTCAAGTCGATTCCAAGGACGGTGGTTTTTCAAGATGACATCTTCATCACGGGTCACTGAAGAACGCCTCCATAACCTGGAGGAGGTGCTACGCAGACTGGACCGGGCAGGGCTGCGACTGAAAAAGGCGAAGTGCGTCTTCTTAGCTCCAGAGGTAGAATTCCTGGGGAGGAGAGTAGCAGCAGATGGGATCAGACCTACTGCATCCAAAACAGAAGCGATCCAGAGAGCACCTCGACCCTGTAACATGTCGGAGCCGTGTTCGTTCCTGGGGCTCCTGAACTATTTTGGTAACTTTCTTTCCAAATTGAGCCGCTACACATGCTCCTACACAAAGGTCATGATTGGGTCTGGGGGGACAGCCAGGAAAGGGCTTTTGATGGAGCATAACAAATTGCGTGCTCTAACAAACTGTTAACGTTATATGACCTGTGTAAGAAACTTGTTCAAACGTGCGATGCGTCGCCCTATGGGGTCGGGTGTGTGTTGCAGCATGTGAATGCCAATGGTCAGTTACAGCCAGTAGCTTATGCCTCCAGAAGTCTGTCCCAGGCAGAAAGGGGCTACAGGATGGTAGAAAAGGAAGCGCTAGCATGTGTATATGCAGTAAAAAGAAATGCACCAGTACCTGTTTGGCAGGAAATTTGAGCTGGAGACAGATCACAAACCCCTAACATCCCTTTTGACCAACAAGGCCATAAATGCGAATGCGTCGGCCTGCATACAGGAGGTGGGCACTTAGATTAGCCGCCTGTGACTACACAATTCAGCACAGACCGGGCACTGAAAACTGCGCCAATGCACTCAGCAGGCTCCCACTAGCCACCACTGAGGGGGCAACTGAGCATGATGCTGAGATGGTCATGGCTGTTGAAGCTTTCAAAAGCGAAGGCTCACCTGTGACAGCCCGTCAGATTAAGGTCTGGACAAATATAGACCTGCTACTGTCTTTAGTTAAGAAATGTGTCCTGAATGGGGACTGGGCAGCCACGTACGGGGCATGCTCTGAGGAATTTAAACCGTTTCATAGGCGCAAGGATGAACTCTCGATTCAGGCCGATTGCCTACTGTGGAGAAACAGAGTAGCCATGCCCCAGAGGGGCAGAGAGGTGTTTATCAGAGAACTACACAATGAGAACCCGGGCATTGTCACGATGAAGGCAATTGCCAGATCACACATTTGGTGGCCAGGGATAGATGCAGACCTGGAACTTTGTGCTCGCAGGTGCAACACATGTGCTCAGCTGTGTCACACACCCAGGGAAGCCCCCCTTAGCCCCTGGCCCACCAAGCCATGGTCACACATCCATGTGGACTACACAGGTCCATTCATGGGAAAAAAGTTTTTGGTTGTAGTAGACACCTACTCCAAATGGATTGAGCGTGCCATTTTAGATTCAAACATCTTCTGCCACGGTAGAAAGTCTACGGGCAATGTTCGCCGCCCATGGTCGACCATACGTCTTGGTCAGTGACAATGGCCCGTGCTTCACAAGCACTGAATTCCAGGACTTCATGGCAGGCAATGGAATCAACCATGTCAGAACGGAACCGTTTAAGCCGGCCTCAAACGGCCAGGCGGAACGAGCAGTGCAGATAATCAAACAGGGGTTCCGTACAAAGCCGCTTATCACGCCTCCTGTTGGCCAATAGATCCTGACCACAGTCACTCACAGGGGTTCCACCTGCAGAGCTGCTTAGGAAAAGGATGCTCAAAACCAGGTTATCCTTTATACACCCTACTATGAAAGAAATTGTTGAGAGCAGGCATCAGTCACAATGTGACTACCATGACAGGAATGTGAGGGCACGATCTATTGATGTCAATGACACCGTTTTTGTCCTTAATTACACTGCAGGGCCCAAATGGCTTGCAGGCCATTTGGGCCCTGCAGTGTAAATTAAGGATTGCCAAAGAGGGGAATAGGATTTTGGAAGTTAAATTTACCAATGGACAAATCTGTCACAAACACGTGGATCAAACTAAAAGGAGGTTCAGCAACCCCATAGAAGAAGCAGAGGAAGAACATGACATAGAGTTTACTCCACCACAGGTGACCAAACACCAGAACAAAGTGGAGGAGAGCCCAGTCACTGTGGGCAGTCTGGACAGGCCTCAGGCACCGCAAACAGCAGACACTCAGGCCAGCGGCCAACAACTGGAACCCCAATTCAGGCGCTCTACAAGGGAGCGTAAACCACCAGAAAGACTTAACCTGTGATCCCAAGAAGACTTTGGGGGGGGGGGGGCGGGTAGGCGGAGGTGATGTCATGTATTCAACTATCATTGTAACCCATGTATAAGCTGATCTAAGTTGTACACCTTGAGAACATTGACCACACGGGGGTGAACTTGTGGGAGACACTCCTAACCTGGACTCTCAGGTATAAAAGGGGAAACTCCACCCACCTTCATCACTTGAGGTCTTGGTAATAAAGGTAACTGGTCAGAGTGACCTTCTCTCAAGTATGGGCCTCGTGTGCATTTATACTGTGTAGTAAGGACATATCACAACACTTTCCTTTTGTGTTTCATGCACAAATACCCCCAGGTCCCGTTGTACTGCGGCACTTTGCAATCTTTCTCCATTTAAATAATAACTTGCTCTTTGATTTTTTTTGCGCCAAAATGCATGACTTCACACTTTCCAACATTATACTCCCTCCATCTGCCAAATTTTTGCCTACTCACTTAGCCTGTTTATGTCATTTTGCAGATTTTGTGTGTCCTTCTCACACATTGCTTTTCCTCCCATCTTTGTTTCGTCAGCAAACTTGGCTACATTACACTCAGTCCCTTCTTTCAAGTCGTTAATATCGATTGTAAATAGTTAGGGTCCCAGCACTGATCCCTGCAGCACCCCACTAGTTACTGGTTGCCAACCAGAGAATTAACCATTTATCCCGACTCTGTTTTCTGTTAGTTAGCCAATCCCCTATCCTTGCTAATATATTACCCCCAACCCAGTGAACTTTTATCTTGTGCAGTAACCTTTTATTTGCCACTTTGTCAAATGCCTTCTGGAAGTCCAAATACACCACATCCACTGGTTCCCCTTTATCCACCCTTTTCGTTATATCCTGACAGAACACAGCACATGTGTGAAACATGACTTCCCCTTCATAAATCTATGCTGACTCTGCTTGACCGAATTTTGTTTTTCCAAATGTCCTGCTACTGCTTCTTTAATAATGGACTCCAACATTTTCCCAACCACAAACATTAGGCTAACTGGTCTATAGGTTCCTGCTTTTTGTCTGCCTCCTTTTTAAAATAGTGGTGGTTGATAATGAAACAACTAAAGGGAGGACAACACTCCATGAATACCTCCAATCTCAATGATGGTGGAGCCTGGCATGCAAGTGCAAAAGACAAGGCTGAAGCCTTTGCAATCATCTTCAGCCAGAAGTGCCAAGTGGATGATCCATATCCACCTCCTCCTGATGTCTCCATCATCACAGAAGCCAGTCTTCAGCCAATTCAATTCACTCCATGCAAGATCAAGAAACAGCTGAACACACTGGATATAGCAAAGGCTATGGGCCCTGACAACATCCCGGCTGTCATACTGAAGACTTGTGCTCCAGAACCAGCTACGTCTCTGGACAAGCTGTACCAGTACAGCTACAACACTGGCATCTACCAGGCAATGTGGAAAACTGCCCAGGTATGTCCTGTCTACAAAAAGGACAAATCCAATCTAGCCAATAACCGCACCATCAGACGACTACTCAATCAGCAGCAAAGTGATGGAAGGTGTCGACAGTGATATCAAGCGGCACTTACTCACCAATAAACTGCTCACCGATGCTGTTTGGGTTCCGGATCAGGACCACTCTGCTCCAGACCCCATTACAGCCTTGGTCCAAACATGGATAAAAAAGCTGAATTCCAGGAGTGTGTGTGACTGCCCTTGACATCACGGCAGCATTTGACCACATGTGCCATCATGAAGCCATAGCAAAATTGAAGACAATGGGAATCAGGGGGGGGAAAACTCTCCACTGGCTGGAGTCATACCTAGCACAAAAGGTAGATGGTTGTAGTTGTTGGAGACCAATCTCAGCCCAGAACATTGTTCAAGGAGTTCCTCAGGTCAGTGTCCTAGGCCAAACCATCTTTAGCTGCTTCATCAATGACCTTCCCTCCATCATGTCAGAAGTGGGGATGTTTGCTGATGATTGCACAGTGTTCAGTTTCATTTGCAATTTCTCAGATAATGAAGCAGTCCATGCCCACATGCAGCAAGACTGGAAAAAGTTGGAGATAGTAATGGGACTTTACAGCTTTTCACAAGGCAGCTGTGAGGTTATCCACTTTGGGAGAAATAATAGAAAAGCAAATTTAGAATTTAAATGGAGAAAAATTGCCAAGTGCTGCAGTACCATGGAACACAAAAAGTTAGCATGCAGGTACAGCAAGTGACCAGGAAGGCAAATGGAATGTTGGCCATTATTGCAAGATGGAATAGAGTATAAAAGCAGAGAAGTCCTGCTACAACTGTACAGTTATTGGTGAGGCCACACCTAGGGTACGGCACACAGTTTTGGTCTCTGTATTTAAGGAAGTATATACTTGTATTGGAGGCTGTTCAGAGAAGGTTCACTAGGTTGATTCCAGGGATGAGGGGATTGACTTATGAAGAAAGGTTGAGTAGGTTGGGCCTCTACTCATTGGAATTCAGAAGAATGAGAGGTGATCTTACTGAAACGTATAAGATTATGAGGGGGCTTGACAAGGATGGAGGGGATATTTCCACTGATGGGGGAGACTAGAACTAGAGGGCATAATATTAGGATAAGGGGCCGCCCATTTAAAACTATGAGGAGAAATTTCCTCTGAGGTTATGGAATTCGCTGCCTCAGAGAGCTGTGGAAGCTGGGACATTGAATAAATTTAAGACAGAAATAGACAGTTTCTTAAACAATAAGGGAATAAGGGGTTATGGAGAGCAGGCAGGGAAGTGGACCCGAGTCCATGATCAGATCAGCCATGATCGTATTAAATGGCGGAGCAGGCTCGAGGAGCCGTATGGCCTTCTCCTGCTCCTATTTCTTATGTTATGTTCTTATGTGGAGGAATTTCCTCTGAGGGTTGTAAATCTATGGAATTCTCTGCCCCAGAGAGCTGTGGAGGCTGGGTCATTGAATATATTTAAGGCTGAGATAGACAGATTTCTGAGCGATAAGGGAGTAAAGGGTTATGGGGAGGGGGCAGGGAAGTGGAGCAGAGTCCATGATCAGATCAGCCTTGATCTTATTGAATGGCAGAGCAGACCCGAGGGGCCAGGTGGCCTACTCCTGCTCCCATTTCTTTAAAGTTCTTATGTAGCTGTTGATGATTCTGCCATGCCCATTTACACCTCTTCCAGACTTATCTTTTGTTTCTTTACTTGTCCCATTACTATCCCCTTTTGCTTTGTACCATCATGCTTTGTCATTTAATCATTCCTGCCTGCCACCCTATCACACATTTCCCTTTTGTTCTTTCCTCCCCTGCCTCTGTACTTGCTTAAAAACCTGTTACATCTCCAACTTTTTCCAGTTCTGACAAAAGATCATCGACCTGAAACGTTAACCGTTTTTCTCGCCACACATGCTATCTGACCTGCTGAGTATTTCCAGCATTTTCTATTTTATTTCAGATTTCCAGCATCCGCAGTATTTTGCTCGTGTCCTGAAAGGGTTTGTTTTTTCTTCCCCTCCTTTTACCCCTCAAAGTCCCTAGTGATTGACAGTGATTTCCTCCTCCACAGGATAAACATTGATTAAATATGGGACATTTCAAAAGAAACATTGTAGAATAGACAAAAGCATGCTATTCCCTCTTCAAAAATGAAAACCAAATACACTGTACCTGTACTGTAATCCATATGCATATTATGTAAATACAGTGTGCATGTAATGGTTTTTAAAAAAAAAAAGGTTCTGCAGTGCTATACAATTATGATAATTTGGGTACATTTACAAGCATACCCTACTCATTTAAAGCACCTGGAAACTTTTTAAAGCTTACATTCAATCCTTCCAATGCTCAGAAAGCGGACTGCTCCTTCAGATCTTTATTAACATTAAAATTTAGCAAAACTTGGCTTTCACTTTGAGGGAAATGCAGAGCTTGCAGCACAACTCCGGTCTGCTGGCCCTGAATCACTCTCGCCACTCTCTCGGGTATCAGTCTCTAACAAATGCATGCAATGCACCCGTGCTTCCACAGATCTATCAAATCTGTCATTATGCTTTTATGCAACTTTAACTGGATTTCAATTTAGTTGGAATCTTTCCTTCATGAGCTGTATGGCATTGTAAAAAGGCAATTATGCTTTCAGTTCAGGAAATATGGCTAACTAAAGCACAATTTTCACATAAATGTCTTGAAGGACATAATAGTAATGCCATTTACCTTGTGTAATTATTGTATTAGACAGCTGCTGTGCACACAAATCTTGGTTAGTTTAAAATTATCTTCAGTAGAGCTTTTATAGTGCACATTGGCATAGGCACACTATTCTCCTATTATTTGACATGTCCTAATGTGCCATGTTGGAGTGCTGTTGTGGATCAAGAATTAAGTGAGTTAGAGGAAAGTGAGCAATTTCATCAAGAGGTAAAGTGAAGAAAATAGAATTTTCATGTATTGAAGATCCACATTACCATGAAGACTTTCCTATTTCTAGGAAACTTACATTGGAGGTGGGTGCAGTAATACAAGTTACATATTAAATCACTTAGTGTGAAGTTAATTCATACCACTAGCTCAGTTATTGTTTGCCAAAAAAACTGTTTTGGATTGTACCATAATCCCGCATGCCTAGTTTCACATTTCTGGCGAAGGTGCAGACTCTCAAAGGGAAAGTCACCATGAAATACGTGTGCATCATCTACCAACCAGTTTCACAACAGCACTGCAGAGGCTGAGGATGAGGCAACCCACATGTCAAAGGGCGATGAATTATATAACTGAAATGCAAAAAATGGGGAAAGATGCAGTTTAATAAAAATCAGTGCTGTTTCAACAGATTTATGCTTTTCATTTAAGTGCCCTGATTACCATTGTAAAGTATTGCTAATGCCATTGTCCAACTCAGTTTTACATATCTAAATGTCTGCCTTACACAACTGAGATATTTTCTCAATTTAAACAAAAATTCTGAATTAAATACCAGTATTCAAATAGCCTTCTTCCCCAAAGTTCATCCCCTTTACACTAGGGATCATTCCTGTTACTTTTCTCCTCACTCTCCACTAGTAAATTGCTCCCTTTTGAAGAGGAGTGCATATTCAAATCTTAGCATGACCTCTGTAGAACTGTACTCCACAGGACCAGCTATGTACCACAATATTTTTAATTGCTGCTCCAAACTCTTAAAATTAAAACATATCTGTTGCCACACCTAGATAATGGAGACGGGACACAAAAATGCCAACCTAGAAAACGAGCAAAAGCATTTGGTTGATATTTCAAGAACAGCCCTGATAACTTAATTCTGACCTGTGAAAAGAAGAATTATGAGCTATGTAAATTAAACCCATAACTTCAATTGTATTGGATTGCAAACAAAAATATAAAAGTCTGAAGGGGGAAATACAAGTGTTGAAGGCACAAAATTGTTGGTACACTTGGGGGGCAAACATCAAAACAGGCTCAAAAGGGGCAACATTTTTCAGCAAAAAATCTGATTTTGCAAGCAGCCTGAGCCCTGCCATGTCAAAACTCCAACCTCTTTTTAGCAACACTCTTGGGTGCAGTTTGGGAAATCCATCTCCAACATATCAATCATCCCAAGACCAGAAAAGTCAGATAGGGTCGGTAGGACATCTCCCTGCTGAATGGAAATGCCTCCCTGTCCCCTGGATGCACCCCATTCAAAAATCTTTGGATGGGAAGGGTGGAAAGCCGAGGCCAGAATCTCCAAGGTAAATCCTCTTCTACCAAGTCCTAACTTCTAAACAGCACAAGTGTGATTTAATTTCCAAAATGAATTTTATGAAGGATTCTTTCACTAGCAGAAAAAAAGCAGAGTTTCAACCCATTGATTTGGCAAACGAAAGGATAGCAAACATACTTCACAATTCAGGCCAGAACCTGCTTCATGCATTCGTCATAATTCTGGAATTTGGAACTTTGGCTACTTCCCAATTTTTCTCTAGAATAAAAATTGAAAAAAAATTTAAAATTGATAGATTTGGGTGCCCAGCGGGAGGTCAGACAGGCAGCGGCAGTTCGTGGAGGCAGAGGCCTATAAAGGCCCAGCAGGAGGTCGGCCAGGCGGCGGCAGTCGAGAGGCGGGAGTTCGTGGAGGCAGAGGCCTATAAAGGCCCAGCGGGAGGTCAGACAGGCAGCGGCAGTCGAGAGGCAGGAGTTCATGGAAGCAGAGGCTTATAAAGGCCCAGCGGGAGGTCAGACAGGCGGTGCAGCTGCAGGGGGTGAGAAGGCAAAAAAGTAGAAAGAAATCGAAGGGTGACGTCACAGCCAAGGGGGTAAGTGATTGGTTTTCTTTTTTTTTTAAATCAGTAAGTAACCTTTAGCATTGTTGTTGCCAAATTAAATTTATCCAAGAGTTAAATCATGCCAGGATAGCTTGGACATGTGTTATGCTCCTCCTGTACTATGTGGGAAGTCAGGTACGCTTCCGGTGTCCCCGACGACTAAGTGTGCGGGAAGTGTATCCGCCTCCAGCTCCTGACGGACCGCATTGCGGCACTGGAGCTGCGGGTGGATTCACTCTGGAGCATGCACGATGCTAAGAATAACGTGAATAGCACGTTTAGCGAGTTGGTCTCACCGCAGGAAAAGGGTACACAGCCAGATAGTAAATGGGTGACCAACAGGAAGAGCAGTGCAAGGAAGGTAGTGCAGGGGTCCCCTGCAGTCATCCCCCTGCAAAACAGATACAGCGCTTTGGGTACTGTTGAGGGGATGACTCATCAGGGGGGAGCAGCAGCAGCCAAGTCCATGGTATCGATTGTAAGGGGAATAGACAGGCATTTCTGCGGCCGCAACCGAGACTCCAGGATGGTATGTTGCCTCCCTGGTGCAAGGGTCAAGGATGTCTCGGAACGGGTGCAGGACATTCTGAAAAGGGAGGATGAACAGCCAGTTATCATGCTGCATACAGGTACCAACGATATAGGTAAAAAAACAGGATGAGGTCCTACGAGACGAATTTAGGGAGCTAAGAGCTAAATTAAAAAGTAGGACCTCAAAAGTAGTAATCTCCGGATTGCTACCAGTGCCACATGCTAGTCAAGAGTAGGAATCGCAGGATAGCTCAGATGAATATGTGGCTTGAGGCGTGGTGCAAAAGGGAGGGATTCAAATTCCTGGGACATTGGAACCGGTTCTGGGAGAGGTGGGACCAGTACAAACTGGACGGTCTGCACCTGGGCAGGACCGGAACCAATGCCCGAGGGGGAGTGTTTGCTAGTGCTGTTGGGGCGGAGTTAAACTAACATGGCAGGGGGATGGGAACCTATGCAGGGAGACAGAGGAGAACAAAATGGAGGTTGAAGCAAAAGATAGAAAGGAAAATTGTAAAAGTGGAGGGTAGAGAAACTCAAGGGAAAGAATAAAAAGGGCCACATTACAGCAAAATTCTAAAGGGGCAAAGTATGTTAAAAAGACAAGCCTGAAGGCTCTGTGCCTCAATGAGAGGAGTGTTCGGAATAAGGTGGACAAATTAACTGTGCAGACAGCAGTTAATGGATATGATGTAATTGCCATCATGGAGACATGACTCCAGGGTGACCAAGGCTGGGAACTCAACATCCAGGGGTATTCAACATTTAGGAAGGATAGGCAGATAGGAAAAGGAGGCGGGGTGGCATTGCTGGTTAAAGAGGAAATTAATGCAATAGTAAGGAGGGACATTAGCCTGGATGATGCGGAATTGGTATGGGTGGAGCTACGGAATGCCAAAGGGCAGAAAACACTAGTGGAAGTTGTGTACAGACCACCAAACAGTAGTAGTGAGGTTGGGGATAGCATCAAACAATAAATAAGGGATGTGTGCAATAAAGATACAGCAGTTATCGTGGGAGACTTTAATCTACATATTGATTGGGCTAACCAAACTGGTAGCAATGCGGTGGAGGAGGATTTCCTGGAGTGTATTAGGGATGGTTTTCTAGACCAATATGTCGAGGAACCAACTAGAGAGCGGGCCATTCTAGACTGGGTGATGTGTAATGAGAAGGGACTAATTAGCAATCTTGTTATGAGAGGCCCCTTGGGGAAGAGTGACCATAATATGGTAGAATTCTTTATTAAGATGGAGAGTGACACAGTTAATTCAGAAACTGGGGTCTTGAACTTAAGGAAAGGTAACTTCGATGGTATGAGGCTTGAATTGGCTAGAATAGACTGGCAAAGGATACTTAAAGGGTTGACGGTGGATAAGCAATGGCAAACATTTAAAGATCACATGGATGAACTTCAGCAATTGCACATCCCTGTCTGGAGTAAAAATAGAACAGGGAAGGTGGCTCAACCATGGCTAACAAGGGAAATTAAGGATATTGTTAAAACCAAGAGGCATATAAATTGGCCAGAAAAAGCAACAAACCTTAGGACTGGGAGAAATTTAGAATTCAGCAGAGGAGGAATAAGGGTTTAATTCAGAGGGGGAAAATAGCATATGAGGGGAAGCTTGCAGGGAACATAAAAACTGACTGAAAAAGTTTCTATAAATGTGTGGAGAGAAAAAGATTAGTGAAGCCAAACGTAGGTCCCTTGCAGTCGGATTCAGGTGAATGTACAATGGGGAACAAAGAAATGGCAGACCAATTGAACAAATACTTCCGTTCTGTCTTCACGAAGGAAGACACAAATAACCTTCTGAAATGTACTAGGGGACAGTGGGAAGGAGAAACTGAATGATATCCTTATTAGGCGGAAAATTGTGTTAGGGAAATTGATGGGATTGAAGGCTGATAAATCTCCAGGGCCTGATAAGTACTCTGGGATGCAGACTAAGTGACCCTAGAAATAGTGGATGCATTGGTGATCATCTTCCAACAGTCTATCAACTCTGGATCAGTTCCTATGGACTGGAGGGTAGCTAATGTAATACCACTTTTTAAAAAAAAGGAGGGAGAGAAAACGTGTAATTATAGACCGGTTAGCCTGACATCAGTAGTGGGGAAAATGTTGGAATCAATCATTAAGGATGAAATAGCAGCACATTTGGAAAGCAGTGACAGGATCGGACCAAGTCAGCATGGATTTACAAAAGGGAAATCATGCTTTACAAATCTTCTGGAATTTTTTGAGGATGTAACTAGCAGAGTGGACAAGGGAGAACCAGTGGATGTGGTGTATTTGGACTTTCAAAAGGCTTTTGACAAGGTCCCACACAAGAGAGTGGTGTGCAAAATTAAAGCACATGGTATTGGGGGTAATGTACTGACGTGGATAGAGAATTGGTTGGCAGACAGGAAGCAGAGAGTCGGGATAAACGGGTCCTTTTCAGAATGGCAGGCACTGACTAGTGGAGTGCCGGAGGGCTCAGTGCTGGGACCCCAGCTCTTTACAATATACATCAATGATTTAGATGAAGGAATAGAGTGTAATATCTCCAAGTTTGAGGATGGCACTAAACTGGGTGGCGGTGTGAGCTGTGAGGAGGACGCAGAGAGGCTGCAGGGTGACTTGGACAGGTTCGGTGAGTGGGAAAATGCATGCAGATGCAGTATAAATGTGGATAAATGAGGTTTTCCATTTTGGGGGCAAAAACACGAAGGCAGAATATTATCTGAATGGCGGCAGATTAGGAAAAGGGGAGGTGCAACGACCTGGCTGTCATGGTTAATCAGTCATTGAAGGTTGGCATGCAGATACAGGAGGCGGTGAAGGTGACAAATGGTATGTTGGCCTTCATAGCTAGGGGAGTTCAGTATAGGAGCAGGGAGGTCTTACTGCAGTTGTACAGGGCCTTTGTGAGTCCTCACCTGGAATAGTATGTTAGTTTTGGTCTCCTAATCTGAGGAAGGATGTTCTTGCTATTGAGGGAGTGCAGCGAAGGTTCACCAGACTGATTCCAGGGATGGCAGGACTGACATATGAGGAGAGACTGGATCAACTAGGCCTTTATTCACTGGAATTTAGAAGGATGAGAGGGAATCTCAGAAACATGTAAGGTTCTGACAGGACTGGACAGGTTAGATGCGGGAAGAATGTTCCCGATGTTGGGGAAGTCCAGAACCAGGGGACATAGTCTTCGGATAAGGAGTAGGCCATTTAGGACTGAGATGAGGAGAAACTTCTTCACTCCGAGAGTTGTCAACCTGTGGAATTCCTTGCCACAGAGAGTTGTTGATGCCAGTTCATTGGATATATTCAAGAGAGAGTTAGATATGGCCCTTACGGCTAAGGAGATCAAGGGGTATGGAGAGAAAGCAGGAAAGGGGTACTGAGGGAATGATCAGCCATGATCTTATTGAATGGCGGTGCAGGCTCGAAGGGGCGAATGGCCTACTCCTGCACCTATTTTCTATGTTTCTAGTTTTGAACACAAACTGTAAAAATAAAATGCCCTTGTGCCATACAACATCTTCAATGATTTCACAGTTGTACACTCACTCCCATTGTTTCATGAAACAAATCACTCAATAACCTGAAGGTTTTGTTCAAATGTATCGATGATGGTTCAGATTTTATCCAGTGAGCAGCTGAGATACACAGTCCAGAAGATTCCAGGGTCAGTCCTTGGTCTTTTCCAATGAAAATCAACCAGAATGGCAGTAGGGATGTTACAATTGGCCTCATAGCCCTTTAGTTACATGAAGGGCTAGTGAAAGGCAAGGTTTCTTGCTCCAGATCTCGTGTGTGTGCGCACGTGTATGTATTGTGTAAAAAGACACAGCCCAGATGTGAATTACCCTCGGTCTCCCCCAAAACAGTAAAATACTTGCATTTATATAGCGCCTTTCATGACCACTGGACATCTCAAAGTGCTTTACAGCCAATTAATTACTTTGAGTGTAGTTACTATTGTAATGTAGGAAACATGGCTGCCAATTTGCACAAAGCAAGCTCACACAAATAGCAATATGATAATGACCAGATAATCTGTTTTGCCATGTTGATTGAGGAATAATTTTTGGCCAGGGAACCGATGATAACTCCCCTGCTCTTTGAAATAGTGCCATGGGATCTTTTATGTCCACCTGAGAGAGCAGGTCTCATCCGAAAGACAGCACCTTCGACAGTGCAGTGCTCCCTAAACCTTCTGACTCAAGAGGCGAGTGTGCTACCCACAGAGCCACAGCAGACACTAATAATGGCAACTTAAGTGTTATAGAATTACATTCACCAGAATGCGGGCAATGCCTGCAAGAAAGAGAAATCACTTAAAACAGACCTTTCTCCTCTCTGGACCTAGCTAAGATCTTATGAACCATAACACAAGCAGCTTTACAAATTCTTGTTTCTATAAAAATCACATTTATTTGTAATTAGTATTAGATGATGTAATAAGAAGCTGTTATCCCTTACAAGAACTTCTTTATAAAAATGCAATTTTTACTTTTAATTATAAGCTTTTTTTCCTTGCTTAATCTACACAGTTAAATTAAACAAAACCATCCTTATCATTGGCATGAACATGATGGCGTATTTCAACCCAAAATAAGAAAATTGGCAAAATATGAAATAAATGAATAATTATTGAAGTATGAATTTTAAACAGCTTATTGAGAAAATCAAATAGGTGCACATTTACAACAATAGCACAGAGAACACAAAACCTCTCAACCCGAACACCACTTTTTCCTTAAGAACCTGTAGTAATCTTATTGCAAAGATGAAAAGCCAACAAAAGCACAAGCTAGCTGACATGTGGTAGACCACTTGCAAGTTGCACTTTTAACTGCTGTGGCATGTAAATAGTCAAGTAATAGAAAGGATACTTGCCATGTAGGCATCAACAATAGAACCGGCAATCATGTGGGAAAGCAAAGACAGAGATCAATAAATTTATAAATAATCAACAGCTTGTGAGATGGTTTGGCCCCTTGCCTCTGAAAACAGATTGCAGATGACAGTAAATGCATACGGACACCAGAGTTGCCATTTTTCTCCCACGAGACATGGACGGCCTGAGCATTCCTTGTATTTTTCACATCCCAGACCTGTGTCGATCATCCCAGTATCAGGGAAGGATTCACAGCCAGAAACAAAGCAGCAAATTCTACTCTTAAACTGTGCACGTGCAAATCTTGCCCATGCAGTTGTGCCAGTTCAGCCACTAATGCCCCATATCAGCCCTCCATTGTGAATGGAATCAATCCACAACATTGACAAACCCCAATTTTCCTGCATTTATGTCTGAAAATGAGTGTTTAAATGCATTTTCAGACATTTTGCTGAGAATCTACTTTTCAGTAATGTGTCATAAATGGGGAAAGGAGAGCTGCTGATGCTACACAAAATGCCTGTTTCAAGGCTGGTCTCGCCTGAAGGTCAAAATTGCAAGACTCGGGTACAAAGGAAGCAGCATGTTAAATGAGGCGACACTGCTGCTTGCAGAAACAAAGTTACTAGAAATGTTGCCAAAGATCATGGGGCAGTTCTGACTTTAAAAAATAAATTACACTAAAAAGTCAAAACATGCAATATAAAACAAATACATTTAACTTCCTATGTACAGGTTTACATTCATTTTTATAGTCTGATTATATCAAACAAGAATTTACATTGACCATTACATTTCCCACATTACAACAGTGACTACACTCCAAAAATACTTCATTAGCTGTAAAACACAGACATCTGGTGGTTGTGAAAGGCGCTATATAAATGCTCATCTTTCTTTCTATTTACATTTGTAAAAGTCAGTGACATTGAACAAAAATCACATCACATAAAAATACAAAAGTCACAGGATTGCATAATATATCACCATCGTTGGCCATGCATACCACCAACACAGATCATTTTTGTACATGTCCTGGAGACAGCACCACCGCTGACCACAACAGAATTGGTCTTCTCAAAAGTGAAGACATTGTCTGGCTGCTGGTGAGTCAAGTACACAGACTGGCAAATCAGGCTTACTCTTACTGGCCTGTACGGCTTTCCTCGGTCAATAACAAAGACACAGTTGTCAAATACATTTTTGAACAGTGACTTAAAACAACAGGATGTGCGCAGTTGTCTTTAGCTTGTTTAGGCAGTGAGTCCCACTACAGCACCAGGGGCCTTAACTGGTATAGCGGAACCACTTCTGAAAACAGCTGTGGAAAATAAACATCCCAAAAATCAGTAGGCCAACATGTATCCACCCTTTACAGGACTTCATAATAGTTAGAGGAAAACATTTTCCCCACCCAACAGTAAATCATCTCTTTTTACTCTATATAGTATAATTCTCTACACAAATTAACAGGGAGAAGCACAAAGATCATTTACTTTGTGGAAAAACTTTAATTTCTGTCATGAGTGATTATTGGTGTTACTATATTGAAAATGCTGCAAACATGCACTATATTTAGAAATTTGAAATAAGGCACAATTCAAATCATTTTTGATAGAACATATGCATGTTCTATTGACACATTGTGCTTAAAATTGTAAACATTAAGGTTACTATCTTACCACAAAAAATGAAGGAGCAGCTAACTAGGGTAGGATTGCAACTATCAGTGTCTTGGTGAGTCACCGATCTAGAATTTTTCAACTATTTGGCACCCAGGAAGCACAGGAAACAGAGCAAAATTCCAGCAGCAAGTCATCGGGCTCAATTTTCATCAACATTCTGCGCCTTTTTTTTGGTGTCCACTGTTTTTTGGAGCAAACTAAAATCTATACGTTTCTGTGCCAAAAAAATAACTACTTATTGACGATTTTTTTTTTTTAAGTTCTCTATTTTTTGACGTCACTGGAGGTGCCGGCTGCCAGCAGCGCCATTTCTGACCATTTAAGCGAGCTTGATCAACTAGGATTTTTTCAAAAACGGCACAGTGCACAGTTTTGAAAAACCTTATGGGAACTTAAGACAATCAGCGCAGAAGATCTAGTTCCACGGCCTGGGATAGGAGCAGAACCGGGGGCAGGCAGCTATTTGGCCCGGGATAGGAGCGGCACCGGGGGCGGGGGGGCCTTTCGGCCTGGGACAGCAGCGGCACTGGGGCTCTACAATTGCTTATGTCTTGCTGTATCTTTGCAGTATGTTTCACTTTGCAGCCTCAGCCCTTCATGGTGTCCTTCGTTATCCTGGCAACCTCAGGTTTTCAGCGCAGACTTTAAACTCCACCCACAGGGAGTAAGGTCTATGTGCGCCGCCCAAAATGTAAGTTTATTCCAGCAAAACTTGCAACTTTTTTTTTGGTACAGTCGGCCAGTAAAAAAAAAAAAATTGGACGTACCTCGACAACTGCGTCAAAAATCGGCAATGTGGAAAATTGGCACCATCATCTTTGCATCGGAATTATTGCTAGTGAGGAGTGTGGAGCAATTTATTTTTTTTTTCAAATCACAAATTAAATACCTGCATTGGTGCTACAAACTTAAATAGGTCTTCAGTGTAAAGCAGGAGCGGCCAAGAGATGGAAAACAAATCCATATAGAAAATTACCACATGCTTTATTCATGGTTTATGAAGTCTAATTTCCTCCAGTGCACAAATAAATCATTTGCCACATGAATGCAAACCATTGCAGGCTAGCCATTGAAGCATAAATCTCAGTTTGGGGAACACAACAATGAGTTATTTAAAAGAAAAATTGCCCAAATACTGCAAAGCAGGCGAGTCATTAATCAGCATCAATAAACGATTTTTAAAATTAATTAGAAATTCATAACAGTACTCAAAATACTGATAATCCACTCATCTTAATGAATCATAGAATATTGAGAGGCCATTTGGCCCATCGGACCAATACTGGCTCTCTGCAACAGCATTTCAACTAATCCCAGTCCCCCGCCCTTTCCCCGTAGCCCTGCAATGTTTTTCCTTCAGATACTTATTCAATTCCCTTTTGAAAACCATGATTGAATCTGCCTCTACCAACCTCTCAGACAGTGCATTCCAGATCTTAACCACTTGCTGCGTAAATTAGTTGGCCCTCCTGTCGCCTTTAGTTCTTCTGCCAATCACCTTAAATGTGTCTCTTCTGGTTCTCAGCCCTTCCGCCATGGGAACAGTCTCTCTCTCTCTCTCTCTCTCTCTACTCAGTCTAGACCCCTTATGATTTTGAAGCAGCAGCAATAACTTGTATTTATACAATTATTTCCAAAAGTACTGGAGTGTAACAAGAGTAACAGAAAACAGTCAAGAGAATGTATTTAGGGTGATTGAAGGTTTGGGTGAAAATACGAGTTATGAGCTTTTAAAGGAGGAACAAGAAGCAGCATAGGAGTTCAGTGTGCCAGATAGTTGCATGTCTAGGCAGCTGAAGCTCTGCTTTCAATGGCGTGGCAGAGGAAAGCAGAATCTCAGGAAACCAGAGTCAGAAATTGCAAGGGTATGGGAAGGAAATTGAAGTACAGAGAAGGATGTAGAGGAAGGGTGGAGCAAGGCCATGGAGGGATTTTAAGTTGAAGATTTTAAATTCAATGTGTTTCGAGGCAGGGGGTGGAGGAGTGGACACAGATACCCAGTATAGATCGAGGAGTATAGAAGCTTAGTGCAGGACAGGATATGGGTAGCTGTGTATTGGACAAGATAGCAAACATTAAATATTTTATAAACCAAAAAATGCCAACGGACAAATCTATTTCATGGCTGCCTCCTTTCAAAGTGGTCACAAACACTCATTCACATCCCCATCACTTCCAGAATTAATTATTCCAATTACTGGTGTAGGGTCTTGAATCCAGAACCCTCGGGACCGAGACCATTCTGGATCTGGGCTTTATATGGTCTTTCTGATGTCATGAATCCAGAGACACCCGAACCCAGGTTCTGGTATTTCCAGAATGTCAGAAAGAGGGAGGGGGGGGTTCCCGCCGAAGGCGTTTGCGCAGGTCCCACTACGAAGGAGGCAGTTGGGCCACCAGCCCTGTCGCGGAAGATGTGCTCGGGCGGGCCGGCATGGAGGGCCCGAAGTAAAGGCAGCGGGCGGCGGTGAGACGAGGCCTGAAGTCGGGCAGCAACGGGACCCCGAGGTCGGTGGGTCCGGATTCTGGAATATTTTACAGATTCCGAACAACCCTGCCACCAATTGGTCCAGAGTCCAAATCTCCGATGCTGCACCTGTATATGCACGAATGGGACACTAAAATCGCCTGGTTTTAGCTATGGGGGAAGGAATCAAAGAGCATGCACGCCGCAGACATATAAACAAGAATTATATTAATCATCTGACTCCAACCTCAGAATCCCCTCTACAGAATCAAATAGAAGGGATCAGGGGGATGTACAATAATGGGACATTGCCACGTGGAAAATTGTGCCCGAGTTCCCAGTGTTGTGCTATCGTGTTGTATACTCAGGACAAGAAAAGGCTTTCAGACCCATATGCACAAACCGACTTCTAACTGCACTTGTTCCCATATTCCCCCTCCCTACCTCACCTCCCAGGTGTCATGTATTCAACTGTCATTGTAACCCATGTATAAGCTGACCCAAGTTGTACACCTTGAGAACACTGACCACAGGTGGTGAACTTGTGGGAGACACTCCTAACCTGGACTTTCAGGTATAAAAGGGGAAGCTCCACCCACCGTCTGTCTCTTGAGGTCTTGGTAATAAAGGTAAGTGGTCACAGAGTGACTGTCTCTGAAGTATGGGCCTCGTGTGCATTTATACTGCATAGTAAGGACATATCATTGGCGACGAGAAACTGGGATTTAAACCACGCGAGCATGGCCACTACCAGCACAGGAGAGGTGTACTGTGTTGGTCATAATTGGGACGACTGCAAAGTTTTGTCACTAAGAAATGGTTGGGACAGGATTTGGCCGACAAATGCAGGGCTCATCTCCTTGCGGTTTGCAGATCCAGAATGTACTCCCTGATGAAGGACCTTCTAGTGACAGAGAAGCTGGCGGACAAGACGTTCGAAGAGCTCAGCAAGTTGATCGGGGAACACCTTAAACTGACGAGCAGCATGCACATGGCGAGTCACCGGTTTTACATGCACCGGCGGTGAGAAGGGCAAAGCGTTCCTGACTTCGTGGCAGATCTCCTGCGACTGGCGAGCCTATGTAAGTTCCCAGATGCATGCAGAGCGGAGATGCTGCGAGATTTTTTTATTTTTATTGAGGGGATCGGGCACGCTGGGGTTTTCAGGAAACTGATTGAGACCAAAGACTTGACCTTGGAAGCGGCGGCTCCAGATAGTTCAGACAGTTATCTCAGGGGAGGAAGAGACCAGAATGATTTATGGCAAAAATCTTGGCTCAAATGCGGCAAACGACCAGGGAGTCAACATTGTTAACGTGGCACACAGTCCTCTAGGCAGAGAAGGGCAATCGGACATGCCCCAGCATGTAGTCGAACCCAAAGGGGGAATTCAACAGAGACAGGCTAGCTGAACGGCGATTCATGCCTTCGCAATGGACAATGCGGCCAGTAATAAGGCCAACAACACCTGTTAATGGTGTGCTTAAGGACAGTTAGAGAGACAGTCAGAGACGATCGACTGGTAATGGACCTTTTGTTTCCAACAACGGCTCATATTGGAGGTGTGGAGGCAAACACCCAGCCAGAGCTTGCAGGTATCAGCAATATACCTGCAGAAACTGCAACGTCAGCGGTCACTTGGCGCGTATGTGCAGGAAGCCTGCAGCCAGATTGATGTACGAGGAGGACAGGCCCGACGTAAGCCCTACGAGGCAAAATGAACACTGGGGGAAATCGCTGGAAGCTGAAGTTCAGCGACTTCATGTGGAGCACATTTACAGCTCATATACCAGGACACCACCGATAATGATGAAAGTGCTCCTCAATGGCATCCCAGTATTAATGGAGCTAGACATGGGGGCCAGCCAGTCCCTGATGAGTATCAAATAGTTCGAAAGGTTGCGGGTGTCCAAGGCCAGGAGGCCAAAATTATTGCCGATTGACGCACAGCTACGGACATATACAAAGGAGATCATTCTGGTGCTTGGCAGCGCCACGGTAGTCGTGACCCACAAAGATTCGGAGAACAGGTTGCCACTCTGGATTGTCCCAGGGACGGTCCCGCACTACTGGGGAGGAGTTGGCTTGCTGTCATGAACTGAAAATGGGGCGATGTCAATGCAATTTCTTCTGTGGAGTACCATGCTCACAGGTCCTGGACAAATTTGACTCGTTATTTCAACCGGCATCGGCACTTTCATGGGGGTCACGGTAGTGATTCACATAAACCTGGACACAAGGCCTGAGCGGCGCCGTACATGATGCGGTAAAAGATAGAAGGCGAATTGGACCGCCTGCTGAGGGAAGGCATCATCTCGCCAATCAAATTCAGTGACTAGGTGAGCCCGATCGAGCCGGTGCTCAAGGCGGATGGGTCGGTCAGGATATGTGGCGATTACAAGGCTACCCTCAATCGGGTGTCACTCCAAGACCAGTACCCGCTACCGAGAGCTGAGGACCTCTTTGCGACGCTATTCGGTGGCAAACTTTTTTCAAAATTGGACCCGACCTCAGCTTACAGGACCCAGGAGCTGGCGAGTGAGTCGAAGAAGCTGACCACCATCACGACACACAAGGGGTTGTTTGAGTACAACAGATGTCCGTTTGAGATTCGTTCGGCCGCCGCGATCTTTCAGCGAAATATGGAAAGACTCCTCAAGTCGATTCCAAGGGCGGTGGTTTTTCAAGACGACATCCTCATCACCGGTCACGATACTGAAGAACACCTCCACAACCTGGGGGAGGTGTTACGCAGACTGGACCGGGTAGGGCTGCGACTGAAAAAAGCGAAGTGCGCCTTCTTAGCTCCAAAGGTAGAATTCCTGGGGAGGAGGGTAGCAGCAGACAGGATCAGATCGTTTGCGTCCAAAACGGAAGCAATCCAGAGAACACCCAGACCCCATAACACTATGAGAGCTGCGTTCGCTCCTGGGGCTCCTGAACTATTTTGGCAACTTTCTTCCCAAATTGAGCACGCTGTTAGAGCCGCTACATGTGCTCCTACGCAAAGGTCGCGATTGGGTCTGGGAAACAGCCAGGAAAGGGCTTTTGATGGAGCATAACAAATTGCATGCTCTTACAAACATAATGTTATATGACCAGTGTAAGAAACTAGTTTTAACATGTGATGCGTCGTCCTTTGGGGTTGGGTGTGTGTTGCAGCATGTGAATGCCAATGGTCAGTTACAGCCAATAGCTTTGGCCTCCAGAAGTCTGTCCCAGGCAGAAAGGGGCTACAAGATGGTAGAAAAGGAAGTGCTTGCATGTGTATATATAGTAAAAAAAATGCACCAGTACCTGTTTGGCAGGAAATTTGAGCTGGAGACAGATCACAAACCCCTAACATCCCTTTTGACCAACAAGGCCATAAATGCGAATGCATCGGCCCGCATACAGGAGGTGGGCACTTAAGTTAGCCACCTGTGACTACACAATTCGGCACAGACCGGGCACTGAAAACTGTGCCGATGCACTCAGCAGGCTCCCACTAGCCACCACCGAGGGGGCAGCTGAGCATGATGCTGAGATGGTCATGGCTGTTGAAGCTTTCGAAAGCGAAGGCTCACCTGTGACAACCCGTCAGATTAAAGTCGGGACAAATAAAGACCCGCTACTGTCTTTAGTTAAGAAATGCGCCCCGAGTAGGGACTGGGCAGCCACGTACGAGGCATGCCCTGAAGAGTTTAAACCGTTTCATAGGCGCAAGGATGAACTCTCGATTCAGGCAGATTGCCCTTCTGGGGCATGACTACTCGGTTTCCCCATAGTAGGCAGAGAGGTGTTTATCAGAGAACTTCACAATGAGCACCCAGGCATCGTCATGATGAAGGCAATTGCCAGGTCACACGTTTGGTGGCCAGGGATAGATGCAGATCTGGAAGTGTGTGTTCGCTGGGCAACGCACCCAGGGAAGCTCCCCTTAGCCCCTGGTCCTGGCCCACCAAGCCATGGTCACGCATCCACGCAGGTCCTTTCATGGGAAAAATGTTTTTGGTTGTAGTAGACGCCTACTCCAAATGGATTGAGTGTGCCATTTTAGATTCAAGCACATCCTCTGCCACGGTAGAAAGTCTACGGGCAATGTTCGCTGCCCATGGTCTGCCGGATGTCTTGGTTAGCGACAATGGTCCGTGCTTCACAAGCACTGAATTCCAGGACTTCATGGCAGGCAATGGAATCAACCATGTCAGAACGGCATCATTCAAGCCGGCCTCAAACGGCCAGGCGGAACGAGCAGTGCAGATAATCAAACAGGGGATGCTCAGAATCCAAGAGGTTTCCCTACAAAGCCACTTATCACGCCTCCTGTTGGCCAGTAGATCCCGACCACACTCGCTCACAGGGGTTCCACCCGCAGAGCTGCTAATGAAAAGGACACTCAAAACCAAGTTATCCTTTATACACCCTACTATGAAAGAAATTGTTGAGAGCAGGCATCAGTCACAATGTGACTACCATGACAGGAATGCGAGGGCGCGATGTATTGATGTCAACGACCCTGTTTTTGTCCTTAATTACACTGCAGGGCCCAAATGGCTTGCAGGCACTGTAATTGTCAAAAAGGGGAATAGGGTTTTGGAAGTTAAACTTACCAATGTACAATCTGCCACAAACACGTGGATCAAACTAAAAGGAGGTTCAGCAACCCCGTAGAAGAAGCAGAGGACGAACACGACAGAGTTTACTCCACCACAGGTGACCGAACACTGGAACCAAGTGGAGGAGAGCCCAGTCACTGTGGGTAGTCCGGACAGGCCTGGAGGCACCGCAAACAGCAGACACCCAGGCCAGCGTCCAACAACCGGAGCCCCAACTCAGGCGCTCTACAAGGGAGCGTAAATCACCAGAGAGACTTAACCTGTGATCCCAATAAGATTTGGGGGGGGGGTGAGGGGGGAGGTGATGTCATGTATTCAACTATCATTGTAACCCATGTATAAGCTGACCTAAGTTGTACACCTTGATTACACTGACCACAGGGGGCGAACTTGTGGGAGACACTCCTAACCTGGACTTTTCCGGTATAAAAGGGGAAAGCTCCACCCACCGTCTCTCTCTCTCGAGTTCTTGGTAATAAAGGTAACTGGTCACAGAGTGACTTTCTCTCACATATGGGCCTCGTGTGCATTTATACTGTATAGTAAGGACATATCATCGGGGAGGTAAAAAGAACAGAGGCCCCATGGCCAATTAAAGTACCTGCATCAAAACTTCTTTTCCAACCACGCAATAAGGCCCCAACCCACTCGTTATTACCCAAAATCTAACTTTCCTTCAGTCACAATCTTGTAGTTTACAGAAATGTGTAATGAGAAAAATATAACTTCCGCACATTCAACATCACTCCATTTAAATTAGTGTACCTAGTTCTATCTGCCCCAATCATCTCAAACAATCTATCCACCTGAGTGTTATTTGTGTCTTTAAAACCTGAATCAGATCCCCTCTCTGTCTACACCTCTCCTGCAAATTCAAAGGCAAGGCAGGACACCGATTACCATAGCTAAATGCACATGTACCTGTACCTGATCCATAATGGTATACAATAATAAAAACAGAAAATGCTGGAAATACTCAGGTCAGGCAGCATCCGTGGAAAGAGAAAATGTTTCTCCAGATGCTGCCTGACCTGCTGAGTATTTCTAGCATTTTGTGTTTTTATTTCAGATTCCAGCATCCGCAGTATTTTGCTTTTGTAATAATGATACACAATACTGTAGATATGGTCTCACCAAGACCTTATCTGAAGTGTTAGCCGTGATTCAGTTTGCAGCACTCACCTTTGAGTCAGAAGGTTGTGGGTTCAAGTCTCACTCGAGACTAGAGCACAAAAAAAAATCTAGACTGACGCTGAAACAGTCAGAGGTGCTGTTTTTCGGATGAGACATTAAACCAACACTCTGTCTTCCCTCTCAGTTGGACGTAAAAGATCCCATGGCATTTTTTCGAAGAGCAGGGACGGTATCCCCGATATCCTGGGCAATATTTATCCCCCAAACATTAAAAAAAACTGTTTATCTGGTTATCACATTGTTGTTTGTGAGATGATGCTGTGCCCAAATTGGCTGCCATGTTTCTTACATTACAACGGTGACTACATTTCAAAAAGTACTTCATTGGCGAGTAAGATGGAGCAGTGGAGGGGTTTAATGAGGGATTACCTAAACCCCTCTGCCTTGGTCCCAAGCACTTTGGGACGTCCTGAGGTCATGACAGGTGAGCCCCTATCTATCTTTATAAACTCCTCTAGGCCTACAACCCTCCAAGATATCTGCATTCCACCAATTCTAGCCTCTTGCACATCCCGGATTTCAATCATTCCATCATTGTTGGCTGTGCCATCATCTGCTAAGACACTAAGCTTTGGAATTCCCTCCCTCAACCTCTCTCTCCTTTCTGCACTAATATCCCCATGTGGCTCAGTGTCAAATTTTGTTTGATAACACCCCTGAGAAGTTTTACTACATTAAAGGCGCTATATAAAATGCAAGTTATGTTAATTGCTGCTTTCCTGGCCAGCCTCTTATCCACCACTATAATTCAGCTCATTCAAAATGCTTAGGACCAAGGCAGAGGGGTTTAGGTAACCCCTTACTAAACCCCTCCACCTTACTTGCCTCATTTAAGACCCACCTTAAAAGCTCACCTCTGACCAAGCTTTTGGTCATCCTTCCTAATATCTGCTTCGCTGGCCTGGTATCTGTTTTTTAAAATTCGTGCCTTGGTACGTTTTCCTACATTAAAAGCACTATATAAATGCAAGCTGTTGTTGAAAGTATTGGACTGGATAAAGGAAATTATCCTATGCTAAATTATTGGGTCAATACATTCACTGGCTTCATTGGCCCATCTCTGCCAGCACAAATGCAAATTAGTGTTCCATCTCATTTTCCTCCACGGAGTTGTATATAGCTTCTGTTACAGTTATAGTTCTGCGTATAGTTGTATTGCTTCCCTTTCTCTGCCTTTTCGCCTTGTGTCTACACAAACAATCATTCTCATCTGCTTGAAATTTAGAGTACTCTTCAACCTCATGTTTCAGCACTTGAGAGTTCTGGAGCCAAGCTCTTATTGTGTTTAAGTCTTTGAGCCCCTGTAAACCATTTTTTTTTTTAATCCTACTGTTTGCTATTGTTCAATTTACTAAACATTTAAAAGACAGACTTGGATTTATACAGTACCTTTCATGACCTCCGGACGTCTCAAAGCACTTTACAACCAATTAAGTACTTTTAGAGTGTAGTCACTGGTAATGTAGGAAATGCGGCAGCCAATTTGAGCACAAGCAAGCTCCCACAAAACAGCAATGTGATAATGACCAGATATTTTAACATGTTTTAATAGCATTTTAGATTTGAGTGAAAATACAATGAGTCACTGTTACAATCAAGTTTTACGCTAAATATTCTACTTGGGTTCAGCATCACTGGCCACTCCTGCAAGCGGCCACCGTGCCCACATAACACCAGCCTGTGCCTTTACCTCCCCAATATCCAAGTCAATGATAGCAGGATGCAGAGATAGGATATAGAACTCTTGCCACTGTATGCCAGTTTACTGGACAATGACTCATTATTTTGAGTGGAGAATATACATTCTCAGAGTGAACCAAACCAGACAATTTATTTGTTTAACATGCAACAGGTAAACGAACAGCATATGGTACAACATAGTGACCCTGAAATTCCATTGGGGTTCTTCCAGTGTTGCATCATAACTTCAGAAGAGACAGTCATTTACACCATTTCCCCAGGTCTTCCGCCAGTTTCCTACCAAAGTTAGTGGGAGGCCAGAAGAATCTGGCAGAATTTCATGGCCAGTAAATTTATAATAATTTACAAATTTTGCTATCATTTACACATAGGGCCCATTTTCCCCAACCCCTTTTTTTTCGGCACACTTAGCTTCAATGCACTGACTTTGCGCGCCGAAAAAAACGTGGCCCCATCCTGCCGAGTGTCCGGTGTCCCAGCGTGGCGTACATAGTGCAGTGGGGGGCAGAGCAACAGCTTGAAAACACTGCCGGCAGCTGCACGCATGCTCGGCGCCTTCCCAGCGTGCCCTGTGGGCTGTGAGCAGGACCCGATGCTCGAAGCCCCTATCCCCGGCCAAGTGGCCTCCCGCACAGGCCGGCCAGCCTGCTGACTTCCCGGCCCGAGGTAGGACTTAAGTTTTATTTATTGATGGTTGTGCTTGGTTTAGTGAGGAAAGTTTTGATTTGGGAGGGCGCGGGGGGGGGGGGGGGGGGGGCAGAGAAAGTGTTTTGATGGGGGAGGGGAACTTTTTTTTTTTAAACTTGTTTCTGGCATAGAAAATAGGTGCAGGAGTAGGCCATCTGGCCCTTCGAGCCTGCACCACCATTCAATAAGATCATGGCTGATCATTCCTTCAGTACCCCGTTCCTGCCTTCTTTCCATGCCCCTTGATCCCTTTAGCCGCAAGGGCCATATCTAACTCCCTCTTGAATATATCCAAATGAACTGGCATCAACAACACTCTGCGGTAGGGAATTCCATAGGTTAACAACTCAGTGAAGAAGTTCCTCCTCATCTCAGTCCTTATCCCAAGATTATGTCCCCTGGTTCTGGACTTCCCCAACATTGGGAACATTCTTCCTGCATCTAACCTGTCCAGTCCTGTCAGAATTTTATATGTTTCTATGCGATCCCCTCTCATCCTTCTAAACTCCAGTGAATACAGGCCCAGTCGATCCAGTCTCTCCTCATATGCCAGTCATGCCATCCCAGGAATCAGTCTAGTGAACCTTCGCTGCACTCCCTCAATAGTAAGAATATCCTTCCTCAGATTAGACCACCAAAACTGAACACACTATTCCAGCTGGGACCTCACCAAGACCCTGTACAACTGCATTAAGATTTCCCTGCTCCTATACTCCAAATCCCCTTGCTATGAAGGCCAACATACCATTTGCCTTCTTCACTGCCTGCTGTACTTGCATGCCAACCTTCAATGACTGATGAATCATGACACCCAGGTCTCGCTGCACCTCCCCTTTTCCTAATCTGCCACCATTCTGCCTTCCTGTTTTGGCCCCAAAAAGTGGATAACCTCACATTTATCCACAGTATACTGCATCTGCCATGTATTTGCACTCGCCTAACCTGTCCAAATCACCCTGCAGCCTCTTAGCGTCCTCCTCACAGCTCACACCGCCACCCAGTTTAGTGTCATCCTCAAACTTGGAGATATTACACTCAATTCCATCATCTAAATCATTAATGTATATTGTAAAGAGCTGGGGTCCCAGCACTGAGCCCTGCGGCACTCCACTAGTCACTACCTGCCATTCTGAAAAGGACCCGTTAATCCCGACTCTCTGCTTCCTGTCTGCCAACCAGTTCTCTATCCACATCAGTACATTACCCCCAATACCAGGTGCTTTGATTTTGCCAACCAATCTCTTGTGTGGGACCTTGTCAAAAGCCTTTTGAAAGTCCAAATACACCACATCCACTGGTTCTCCCTTGTCCACTCTACTAGTTACATCCTCAAAAAATTCCAGAAGATTTGTCAAGCATGATTTCCCTTTCATAATCCATGCTAACTTGGACCAATCCTATCACCGTGGGCCCCGCCCGAAGTGGCGTCAGTAGGACTTCTATTTTTAATTTGTTATTGATAGATTGCTTATTACTTTTTGTGCTTTGTTTAGTGCTTTGTAAGTCTTGGTGCTTTAAATGTACTAACCTGCGCCGAATTTTTAACTGCCCCCAATGTTTTTCAGAGCTGGCCACATACGCTGACCTAAGTCGATTTGGAGTAAGTTTTAGCTGACCAAAGTGGTATAACTGGCCAAAGCTGGCGTAAGTGGCTGGGAACGCCCCCTTTTGAAAAAAAACAAAAAAGTTATTTTGGAGCAAGTTTATTGGGGAAAATCACATTTTTTAAACTTACACCAGAAAAACCAACTTACTCCAATAAAAAAAAATTGGAGCAAGTCATGGCCAAAATTGGGCCCAATGGGCTCAGGTTTCAGACCCCCGCTAGAACTGTGCACGTCAGTGAGGCCCGCCTAATTTGTAGAACAGAAATTGCGCTGAATACTTACCTCGCGATTCTCTGATATCTGTAGGCCCATTTCCAGCTCGTCGCGGCGCAGCAAGAGCTGTTGGGGGCGGAGCTACAGCCCTGCACCAAAAACAGTGCCGGCAGCTGCGCGCGTGCGGAGTAGAGGCTGTGCGCATGCACAGTAGCTCATGGCCCTCCCAGCGTGTCCTGTCTCTGGGCGATGACCCTCTCCCTGGCCGAAGGAACGACGCCCCTATCCCGGGCAGAGTGGCCTGACGGCCCTTAGCTCGGCGGCGCGAGGCCCCGCCCAGCACCTCGCTGGGGGCGGGCCCCGCCCAAAGTCCGAGGCCCAGCATCTTCTGGTTGCGGGCCCCGTCCGAAGTGGCGTCGGCAGCACATGCCCGCCCGGCATCTCGCTGATGGTAGACCCCGCCCAAAGTCCTCGGCAGTGGCCTGGCATCTTCTGGGTGGGGACCCCGCCCGAAGTGGTGTCGGCAGGGGGCCCCGCCCAAAGTCCTCGGCAATGGCCTGGCATCTTCTGGGTGCAGGCCCTGCCCGAAGTCCTCGGCGACGGCAGGGCCTGCCTGACCCCATCCCAGCAGGCTGTTGGAGGGTTCCCAGTGCTGCAGTAGTGAGTAGAAACTTAATTTTTTATTTATTGATTGACTATTATTTTTTTCATTTTTTATTTAATTTTTTTTGTGTTGGATTTGATTTATTTTCATTAATGATTCTTTTTGTAAAAGGAAGTGTTTAATACTTGTAAATTTCCCTACCCCCTCCCCTTCATCTCTTGTTTCCTACGTCTAATTTCTAAAGTGTAGGCAAGGTTTTTCTGAGTGTACAAAAATCTACCCTTACTCCATTCTAAGTTAGTTTGGAGTAAGTTTTCGCTGCCTAAACTTGCAAAACAGGCGTAAGTGGCTGAATACGCCCCCTTTTGGAAAAAAATCTGTTCTACAATGAAACTATCCTAACTCACTAGAACTGGAGCAAACTAAATGCCGAGAATTGCAATTTCTAAGATGCTCCATTCTAAATTAGTTGCTCGAAAAAAAATAGGAGCAACTCAGGCCGAAACTTGAGCCCATATCTAAAATAAGGACTCCTTTCCTTGAGCTACCTTAATATAAAATGAACCTTGAAAACAGATGTTTTCTTATGTGGTGAAATACTGCCATGGAATCAAACTATGCCAGTTTCCCTGCTGTCTAATGGACTGACTAGTAGCCAAGCATAAAAATATAAATCCACAATTAGAAACCCCTGGCCTCGAGTTGTCCATCAAAAATATTTGTCATTAATCCTGCTCCTTCTCTTACGTCTCCAACACAGCTGTCAATCTAAACCACCAACTTCATATGTTGGCCAGGTTGTGGGTTTAAGTCCCATTACAGGATGTGAACAGAAGACTGACATTTCAGTGCAGTACTGAGGCAGTACTGTTAGAGGTGCATCTTTCAGACCGGGACGTAAAAGAGAGATTGTTCTGAAGATTATCTGGTCCTTTATCTCATCGCTTTTTGTGGAACCTTATTGCGTGCAAACTAGTTGTCGTGTTTTCCTTCAACAGTGACTACACAAGTACTTCATTGGCTGTAAAGTATTTTCAGAAGTCCCAAGATAATGGGCCCAAGTTTCCACAAGAAAAAAAACGGGCGCCCCTCCGAGCTGGGCGCCCGTTTTTCGCGCCTAAAAAAATCCTCGGTATTCTCCACCTACTTACAGGTCCTCTGGCCCTTGGCGCAGCCAGCACGAGCTGTGGGGGGGGCGGAGCCAGGTCCCTGCGCTGAAAACAGTGCCGGGACCTCTGCACATGCACGCTACAGTCGGCACGCAAGTGCAGTAGCTCCAGGCGCCGAACTGTGTGGGAGGGGCCCGAAGCACGCAGCCCCTAGCCCTGGCCCAATGTCCTCACTGGGGCTGCGTGAATGAGGCTCCTCCAACGGCCAGCTCCTGCTTCCCCCCCCCCCCCCCCGCTCCCCCTTGCCTCCGGACCAGACCCGACAACCGCTCCCCCCCACCCCCGCCCCTCTCTCCCTCTCTCCTCCCCCCCCCCCCCCCCGCCCCTCTCCCCCCCCTCTCTCCCCCCTCCCCCCCCTCCCCCCACCCCTCTCTCCCCCCTCCCCCCGCCCCTCTCTCCCCCCTCCCCCCGCCCCTCTCTCCCCCGCCCCTCTCTCCTCCCCCCCCCCCCCCGTCTCTCCCTTCTCTTCTTCCTCCTCCACCCCCCCCCTCTCTCCCTCCTCTACCCCCCCCTCTCTCTCCCTTCCCTTCCCTTCTCTCCTTCCTCTTCCTCCCCACCCCCCCCCACTCAGCAGCACGAACGGCTGCAGAATTCTCCCTGGCTGAAGCACTTTCACACAGGTAGGAAGATGGTTTATTTAATCTTTTCTTGGCTTATAAATGTTTATTCAGGTTGGATTTATTTGTATAATATTTGTAGAAGTATAAATAAGGATTTATTGTAGAATTTAATGACTTCCCTTCCCCCCCCCCCACCTCGTTCTGGACGCCTAATTTGTAACCTGCGCCTGGTTTTTTAATGTGTAGAACAGGTTTTTTCAGTTCTACAAAAATCTTCACTGGCTCCATTCTACTTTAGTTTGGAATACATTTTCACTGTGGAAACTTTCAAATCAGGCGTCAGTGGCCGGACACACCCCCTTTTGAAGAAAAAATTCTGTTCTAAACTAGAACTGTTCTACCTGACTAGAACTGCAGAAAAAAAAATGTGGAGAATTGCGATTTCTAAAATAGTCTGTTCTCCACCAATTGCTCCTAAAAATCAGGCGCGAATCATGTGGAAACTTGGGCCCAAAGACGTTATATAAATGAAAGTTGTCATTCTTCTCAATTGTAGTCAGGAGCAACTTAATGACCTAAACAAATATTCGTTAAAAGACCCTCACTCACATTTTGTTCCTTCAGTTCTGACTGTAAAACTGTACTCTTTCCCAACCCGCCACCCACAAAAAATTCCAACCACCAGAAATATTTTGATCAAAAAAAAACTTGCATGACGAACTTATACAACAATAAAATTTAACGTAAAATATATTACATTACCCACCTTCTACTTGAAAGCAGTCTGGTTAACTTCTAAAATGAAGTGGCTACCACATTCTAGTAAGTCACTACAAATGCTTTGCCTTTTACTTCGGAGACAGAAATAGTTATGAGATCAAAAGAGACCACATACTAAAGAAAGAAATTATCTCAAATCTATTTTATGCTGCAGCTCTCTCCTTTCCAAATTACCAATTCTGGTAATTCGGAGTTAAAAACTACTGTAATTTTCATATTCTACTGCATTTCCCAGCATCAAACATGAATTGCAACAACTCTATAATGATTTTAGAGTACATGTAGCTGCTTTCCAGAAAACTCTAATTGCCAAATAGGGTGTACTAATTCACCAGACTGAACCTCTGGAGAGACCATCTTTTGGACGTCATTGCACAGCATTGCTAGAGGGCTTCGAAATATCAGATGGATGTTTTTGTATTTGATTTTCCTCAAATTGCTAGAACTTAAATCAAAATGAAATATGAGTTAACAACGTGGTCATTTCAGCAACACGAGAATGTAATTTTCTACCAGCAGATAAGTCAGTATGATGTATCTATCCCTCAGGTAAACCACATTTGTGGAATGTAAAATTAACTGTGCTCAGCTCATGTCTAGTATACTAAAATACAAGTAAAAATACTGGATGCTCACTAAAGTAAGGACAATTCAACATGTTCCATGGAATCAGGTAGACAATGCTGAAGATGGAGCACAGTAAGTAGACAGACAGGCCCAACCATTCATTAAAAATAAGTAAAACAAACAGGCCAATCAGCAATATTGGCTATGAGAGTGTAATGGGATTTACCACAATTAAAGCCACATTGATTTATAACAGGCTACACTTTGTAACAGTGGCAGTTCATAAGTAAAACTAAACATGAACAGAAAACAGTCAGCAATGTTTTAAAATGTACTGAGAAGTGGATAATACCCTGTGTACACTTAACTGTGTAATCAGTTTGTATCCAATGTTTAAATAATACCTTCATACGCAGTTAATAGGCCGGATTTTGCGATAAGATTAATGGCGAGGCAAGCATTTATTGCCCATCCCTAATTGCCCTCGAGAAGATGGTGGTGAGCCGCCTACTTGAACCGCTGCAGTCAGTATGAAGGAGGTTATCCCACAGTGCTGTTAGGGAGGCAGTTCCAGGATTTTGACCCAGCGATGAAGGAGGAATGGTGATAGACTTCCAAGTCAGGATGGTGTGTGACTTGGAGGAGAACCTGGAGGTGATGGTATTCCCATGCGCCTGCTGCCCTTGTCCTTGTAGGTGGTAGAAGTCGCAGGTTTTGGAGGTGCTGCCGAAGAAGCCTTGGCTAGTTGCTGCAGTGCATGATGTAGATGGTATGCACTGCAGTCACGGTACGGTCGATGATGGAGGGAGTGAATGTCAAAGATCGTGACAATTAAGCAGGCTGCTTTGTCCTGGATGGTGTCGAGCTTCTTGAGTGTTATTGGAGCTGCACTCATCCAGGCAAGTGGAGAGTATTCCATCACACTCCTGATTTGTGCCTTGTAGATGGTGGAAAGGCTATGGGGGAGTCATGAGGTGAGACACTCACCGCAGAATGCCCAGCCTCTGACCTGCTCTTGTTGCAACAGTATGTGTGTTATGTTTCTGGTCAAGGGTGACCCCCAGGATATTGATGGTGTGGGATTCGGCGATGGTAATGTCGTTGAATGTCAAGGAGCGGTGGTCAAGACTCTCGCTTGTTGTCGATTAACATCGCCTGACATTTGTGTGGCGCGAATGTTACTTGCCACTTATCAGCCCAAGCCTGAATGTCATCCAGGTCTTGCATGCAGCAATGGACTGCTTCATATCTGAAGAGTTGCAAATGACACTGAACATTGTGCAGTTATCAGCGAACATCCCCACTTCTGAACTTATGATGGAGGGAAGGTCATTGATGAAGCAGCTGAAGATGGTTGGGCCAAGGATACTGCCCTGAGGAACTCCTGCAGAGATGTCCTGGGGCTATGATGATTGACCTCCAACCACCACAACAATCTTCCTTTGTGCTCAGTATGACTGCAGCCAGTGGAGAGTTTTCCCCAGGTTCCCATTCAATTCAGTTTTACTAGTGTTCCTTGGTACCACACTCCGTCAAATGTTGCTTTGATGTCAAGGGCAATCACTCTCCTCACCTCTGGAATTCAGCTCTTTTGTCCATGTATGGACCAAGGCTGTAATGAAGTCTGGAGCCAAATGGTCCTGGCAGAACCAAAACTGGGCATTGGTGAGCAGGTTATTGGTGAGTAAGTGCCGCTTGACAGCACTGTTGACAACACCTTCCATCACTTAGCTGATGATTGAGAGTAGACTGATGGGGCAGTAATTGGCCAGATTGGATTTGTCCTGCTTTTTGTGGACATACCTGGGCAGTTTTCCACATTGTCAGATAGATGCCAGTGTTGTAACTCTACTGGAACAGCTTGGCTCGAGGTGCGGCTAGTTCTGGAGCACAACAGCCAGGATGCTGTCGGGGCCCATAGCCTTTGCTGCATCCATTATGCTCAGCAGTTTCTTGATATCACATGGAGTGAATCAAATTGGCTGAATACTGGATTCTATGATGGTGTGGACCTCTTGAGGCGGCCGATATGGATCACCCACTCAGCACTTCTGGTTGAAGATGGTTATAAAGGCTTCAGCCTTGTCTTTTGCACTCACGTGTAGGGATCCGCCATCATTGAGAATGTGGATATTCATGGAGCCTCCTCCTCCAGTTAGTTGTTTAATGGTCCACCATCATTTGTGAAGGGATGTAGCAGGACTGGAGCTTTAATCTGATCTGTTGGTTGTGGGATTGCTTAGCCTTGTCTATAGCATGCTGTTTCTGCATTTTAGCATGCATGTATTCCTGTGTTGCAGCGTCCCCAGGTTGGCACTTCAATTTTAGGTACTCTTGGTCCTGCTCCTGGCATGCTCTTCTACACTCTTCATTGAACCAGGGTTGGTCACCTGGCTTGATGATAATGGTAGAGTGAGGGATATGCCAGGCGATGAAGTTAGATTGTGGTGGAATACAATGTTGCTGCTACTGCTGATGGCCCACAGTGTCTCATGGATGCCCAGTTTTGAGCTTCTAGATCTGTTCTGAATCTGTCCCATTTAGCACGATGGTAGTGCCACACAACACAATGGATGGAGTCCTCAGTGTGAAGACAGGACTTCATCTCCACAATGACCGAGGTGGTCGCTGCTACCAATCTGTCATGAACAGTTGCATCTGCGACAGGTAAATTGGTGAGGATGAGGTCAAGTAGGTTTTTGCCTTATGTTGTTTCTCTCACCACCTGCTGCAAGCCCAGCCTGGCAGCTGTGTCCTTCAGGACAGATGTTTGAGCAATAAATGAGGAAAGGGTTGGTTATGGGGAACGGGCAGGGAAGTGGAGCTGAGTCAAGCACAGCTGATTTCTTTCCCTAAAAAGGACATTAGTGAACCAAATGGGTTTTTACGACAATCCAGGAGTTTCATGGTCACCATTACTGACACTAGCTTTTATTCCAGATTTATTTAATTAACAGAATTTAAATTCCTCAGTTGCCAGGGTGGGATCTGAACTCATGTCTGTGGATCGTTAGCCCAGGCTTCTGGATTACTAGTCCAGTGATGTTACCACTCTGCTACCGTTCCCTGTTTGTGGTCAAAGCATTGGATTATCAGATCGTTTGAATTAAGAATAGACTACTGTCCAAATAAGTCAGAGGAGGTCTTGACCAAACTTTATTCTTCTTAGGTGGTCCCTCATATCGAGGAGGACTTGCTTCCACACCAAAAAAGGATGAGTTCACAGGTGTTTCAATGAAGGACCAGACATTCCAGGTCCCGAGCTACATATTGAAGGGTGCCAGTGCTTAAATTTATTAATTTTTTTTTATAAACGTGCGGTGGCCGTGGCATACCAGCCACCACACAGGCTTGAGAGAGCTAGGTCTTGATCCAGTAGCAAGGATTAACCAAGGATTAACTGGAAACCAGCTCTGCTGCACAGACCTAGTGCACACACACATATCAGTGTGGGCTGGTCCGTGTTGTCCCTGGGCCCCGAACTCACGCCTCTTCTGGGTCCTGATCATGTCACTCTACAATCTCTCTCTGCTCTTTTGCCCCGACCTCACCTCACCTCTCCTCTCCTACCTGCCCACGCTTCAATCAGCGACCTTGATTTTGGTGACGTCCAATCCAGTCACCCTTCTCCAAGTCATTGCCCTTCTGCACCAGCTCGCACTGCTCCCTGAAGTGGCAAACTTAATGGTGCTCTGGTAAGACACACCTTGAATATGGAATCCAGTTCTGATCACCAATAAACAAGGGAAACATTCAAACACTGGAGGCAGTAAGAGGAGGAGCCAGGAATCTGATGCCTGGGTCAAGGGCCTGACTGGAGAAACTTTGACATTTCCAACTATAGGTAGTAAGGATGGATTTGGGAGGGGATCTTAGAGGTACACAAGATTTGCATGGGAATGGAAAAAGTAAAACCAGATTATGTTAAACTGTGAAATATTACAAAGGGTCAACAGTTCAAACTAGTAAGAGATCATTTTTGCACTAATACCAGTTAATTATGTTTCACACAAACAGTGATCAATAAACTTCCAGAGAGACTTGTGAAGGCAAAAACCCTGGAATTATTTAACAGCGGAATGCTACAATGGGTCTTTTAGGATTGATAAATTAAGATTGGCTTTACTCAACTGTACTTATTTTGTGATCTTGAAGTAATAGACCGGAATTTGTGGGGGGTAATAATGGCGAACTTCGTGTTTGCTGTTATTACCCCTTTGAAACTGACCACAACTTCAACAAGTGCATCTACACGCAGAAAACCTGAACTTGCCGTCAGTCATTCACTGCTCTGACACTGGCTGTGCTGTATCCTCCCCTTTTCCACAATAATATTGCTGTTAAATACCCCATTAAATGTTAGGCCTTGTTGGATTAGGTGTAACTGGGGTTTTCAGCATGTAAAGCTCCAATATATTCAGATTGGAGAACGTACATGTAAATTGCTGTCTCACTTGAAACACATGATTTGCACACCAGAACCTTCTTGAAACTAATATCCCATGAAGAATTTGAAGTGTGCATACCACACTGCAGTGTGTTCAATGCTGGCTAGTCCACAATTACTTAGCTATTCCAGAGG
This sequence comes from Pristiophorus japonicus, assembly GCF_044704955.1. NCBI lineage: Eukaryota > Metazoa > Chordata > Chondrichthyes > Pristiophoridae > Pristiophorus > Pristiophorus japonicus. The sequence continues at coordinate 98,548,188 of NC_091981.1, forward strand.
TAATGCCTACTCACTTTTCCACTGCTGGATACACCAAAAGTAAGGAAGCTTAACACCTGTAGTGTCCAATGTACAACCCAAACTGAATGCAAAATCTATTCTACTGAATCACATCCTGTTGGGTCTCACTCCAGTTCATTCTGAATACCCAAATACTCTTGCTTTTTGTGGTATACATTAATGATCTAGACTTGAATATAGGAGGTATGATTAAGAAGTTTGCAGATAGAAACCTAGAAACATTGAAACTAGGTGCAACAGCAGGCCATTTGGCCCTTCGAGCCTGCATCACCATTCAATATTATGGCTGAACCTTCAGTACCCCATTCCTGTTTTCTCTCTATACCCCTTGATCCCTTTAGCTGTAAGGGCCACATCTAACTCCCTTTTGAATGTATCTAATGAACTGGCTTCAACAACTTTCTGGAGTAGAGAATTCCACATGCTCATAATGCAGTGAAGAAGGTTCTCCTCATCTCGGTCCTAAATGGCTTACCCCTTATATCCTTATAGACTGTGACCCCTAGTTCTGGACTTCCCCAGTATCGGGAACATTCTTCCTGCATCTAACCTGTCCAATCCCATCAGAATTTGGTGTTTCTATGGAATTTCTAAATTCCATTGAATACAAGCCTAGTCGATCAAGTCTTTCTTCATATGTCAGTCCTGTCATCCCAGGCATCAGTCTGGTGAACCTTCGCTGCACTCCCTCAATAGCAAGAATGTCCATCAGATTAGAAGACCAAAACTGTACACAATATTCAAGGTGTGGCCTCACCAAGGCCCTGTACAACTGTAGTCCCTTCTCCTATACTCAAATCCTCTCACTATGAAGACCAACATGCCATTTGCCTTCTTCACCACCTGCTAATACTATCATACTAAAATCCAATGTGTGGTTGATAATAAAGAGGAAAGTTGCGGACTGCAGGAAGATATCAACTTGTCAGGTGGGCAGAACAGTAGCAAATGGAATTTAATCCAGAGAAGTGTAAGGTAATGCATTTGGGAAGAGCTAACAAGGAAAGGGAATACACATTAATTAGGTAGGACCCAGAGAAGTGTAGAGGAACTAAGGGATCTTGGAATGCATGTCCACAGATCCCTGAAAGTAGCAGGCCAGGTAGATAAGGTGGTTAAGGCGGCATACATAAGAACATAAGAAATAGGAACAGGAGCCGCCCATATGGCCCCTCGAGCCTGCTCCGCCATTCAATAAGATCATGGCTGATCTGATCATGGACTCAGCTCCACTTCCCCGCCCACTCCCCATACCCCTTATCGTTTAAGAAACTATCTATTTATGTCTTAAATTTATTCAATGTCCCAGCTTCCACAGCTCTCTGAGGCAGCGACTTCCATAGATTTACAACCCTCAGGAGAAGAAATTTCTCATCTCTGCTTTAAATGGGCGGCCCCTTATTCCAAGATCAAGCCCTCTAGTTCTAGTCTCCTCCATCAGTGGAAACATCCTCTCTGCATCCACCTTGTCAAGCCCCCTCATAATCTTATACATTTCAATATCATCTCTCATTCTTCTGAATTCCAATGAGTAGAGGCCCAACCTACTCAACCTTTCCTCATATGTCAATCCCCTCATCCCCAGAATCAACCTAGTGAACCTTCTCTGAACTGCCTCCAAAGCAAGTAATATCCTTTTGTAAATATGGAAACCAAAACTGCACACAATAATCCAGGCGTGGCCTCACCAATACCTTATATAGCTGTAGCAAGACTTCCCTGCTTTTATACTCCATCCCCTTTGCAATAAAGGCCAAGATACCATTGGTCTTCCTGATCACTTGCTGTACTTGCATACTAGCCTTTTATATTTCATGCACAAGTACCCCCAGGTCCCGCTGTACCGCAACACTTTGCAATCTTTCTCCATTTAAATAATAACTTGCTCTTTGATTTTTTTTCTGCCAAAGTGCATGACCTCACACTTCGACATTATACTCCATCTGCCAAATTTTTACCCACTCACTTAGCCTGTCTATGTCCTTTTGCAGATTTTTTGTGTTCTCCTCACACATTGCTTTTCCTCCCATCTTTGTATCGTCAGCAAACTTGGCTATGTTACACTCAGTCCCTCCTTTCAAGTCGCTAATATAGATTGTAAATAGCTGGAGTCCTAGCATTGATCCGAGACACCGCACTAGTTACTGTTTGCCAACCAGAGAATGAACCATTTATCCCGACTCTGTTTTCTGTTCGTTAGCCAATCCTCTATCCAGGCTAATATATTACCCCCAACCCCGTGAACTTTTATCTTGTGCAGTAATCTTGTGTGGTAGCTTGTCAAATGCTTTCTGGAAGTCCAAATACACCATATCCACTGGTTCCCCTTTATCTACCATGTTCATTACATCCTCAAAGAACTCCAGCAAATTTGGAATGCTTGCCTTTATTAGCCGAGGCATAGAATACAAGAGCAGAGGGGGTTATGTTTGAACTGCATAAAGCACTGGTTAGGCCACAGCTGGGTACTGCATGCAGGTCTGGTCATCGCAGGAAGGACATGATTGCACTGGAGAGGGGACAGAGGAACTTTACGAGGACGTTGCCGGGAGTGGAGAATCTTAGCTACGAGGAAAGATTGGATAGGCTGGATTTGTTTTCCTTGGAACAGAGGAGGCTGAGGGGAGACCACATTGAGGTGTATAACATTTTGAGGGGCCTAGATATAGTGGATAGAAAGGGCCTATTTCCCTTAGTAGAGGGGTCAACAACCACGGGGCATCAATTTACAGTAATTGGTAGAAGGTTTAGAGGGAAAATTTCTTCACGCAGACGGTTGTGGGGGTCTGGAATTCTCTGCCTGAATAGGTGGTAGAGGCAGAAACGCTCACCATAATTAAAAAGTACTTGGATGTGCACCTGAAGTGCCGTAACCTGCAGGGTTACGGACCTAGAGCTGGAAAGTGGAATTAGGCTGGATAGCCTCTTGTTGGCTGGCATGGACACGATGGGCTGAAATAGCCTCCTTCCGTGCTGTAAACTTCTATGATTCTATGATGAACACATGTGCAGCACTTCAACAGGCATGTTCATGCAGTTAGAAATGTTAGGAAAGTTTGCTGTCCAACTGAAATATTTTGACAATGCTGCAATACTTTTGTAATACCATTTTTGGTTATTGTTTAAAACCAATTAATCTGGCATTCATGAATCAATTTTGCACTCAGTTCAAAGAGAAAGGTAGAAAATCTTATGACAGATAATCATTGTAACATGCTAAATGGCAGGTGGTTAACTAATTTTGAAAATGACAATTTGAATTGGTTTGAATGACAATGATGGTAGAGTTTCTGGAAATCATGTGTCCAGAACAACAAGTCTAAGAAATGTCTCCAGGTGAACTTGTCAGAGACACTAACTTGTACAGCAGGAGAAAGGGCTCCGAGAGCACAGGATGTGGTCAACAATAACTAAAGAATAAAGAGAGAAAGCAAAGTAGATGACTGTCTACTATGGGAGAGGAAGGGGGAGGGGGGGGAAGGGGGTAAAAGAGAAGAGAAGGACCTAAGGCGAAGGCAGTGGAAGAACCTCCTTAGGGTCTGAAATTGTCAAATAGGTAAACAGTGGATACTTATTATGGAGACTAGAACCATGGCTCTCGAGGGAAATCACAAGTAACGACGTGGCATCATGGAACAAGTGATGACTTGCCGGGGGGGGGAGGGGGGGGGGGGAGGGGCAGGAGAGGAGGAGGAGAAGAAAGAGTTGCATGAACAAATAAGACTTCTTCAGTCTTAAATGGCCGATCCCTTATCCTGAGACTATGACCCCCTAGTCCTGGACTCTCCCAAGGAAACAATATCACAGCATCTATGCGGTCAATCCCTTTCAGAATCTAGTATATTGCTCTGCGGTCACCCAACATTCTTCTAAAGTTGAGAGAGCATTAACCTAATCTACTCAATCTCTCTCATAGGACAACCCTCTCATCTCAGGGAATCAATCTAGTGAACCTTCGCTGCATTGTCTCCAAGGCATGTATGCCCTTTCTCAGATAAGGAGACAAAAACTGTGCACAGTACTCCAGATGTGCTCTCACCAAAGCCCTGTACGATTGTACTCCAACCCCCTTGCAATAAAGGCCAACATGCCATTTGCCTTCCTAATTGCTTGCTGTACCTACAAGCTAACTTTGTGTTTCCTGTACGAGGACACCTAAAACACTCAACACCAACAGAATTTCTCTCCATTTAAAAATATTCTGATTTTCTATTCTTCCCATCAAAGTGAATAACCTCTCATTTCCCCACATTACACTCCATCTGCCACTTTATTGCCCCCTCACTTAACCTATCTATATTCCTTTGCAGACTGTCCTCCTCACAGCTTACTTTCCCACCTAGCTTTGCTTGAATACATTGCGCTCAGTCCCTTTATCCAAGTCATTAATGTAGATTGTAAATAGCTGACACCCAAGCACTGAGCCTTGTGGCATCCCACTTGCTTTACCACAGTGAATATTAAGGAGGCAGATTAGACGCCGGCTTCACTTGAACAATACTAGGAATGAGAGGCTATAGTGAAGAAAGCATTGAAAAATTGAGGCTTTATTCAGTGGAACTGAGGTTAAGTGCAGTATTGATCAAATGGAAGTTTCAAAATTATGACGTTTTGAAAGTATATATAGAAAGCATGTATAGATTGACTTCCACTGGTTGAGAAATTGGTAACATAGGGACATAATTTCAGGATTATCATTAGAACAATGGGAGGTGGGCAGGGAAGGATTAGAATAAAGTTTTTTTCCTCAGGAGGATATTCAAAAAAATATAGCAAAAAAGTGACCCAGGAAACTACAGACCAATGAATTTGATGACCCTTCTGGGAAAGTAATGAAAACCTTATTGAAAAGAGAATGTCAAGGAGCAGCGGGATAGAAATAAAATCATAAATGATAGCCAATATGCATTCATGAAGGGGAGATCTTGCTAATTTAACTTACTGGTTTTCTTTGAAGGTTTGACAAAGGAGCTTGATAGAGGTAAGACAGTGGATGCAGTGTACTTGAATTTCAGCAAGGTTTTTGATACAGTTCCTCTGGAAAGGCTGGTTCTGAAAATTATGAAAGCAGGTATCAGTTGAAATATTTTATAATGGTTGTGTCCCACAGGGGGCTTTTTGCGGCAGCTCTTCTGTTTAATAACTTTATAAATAATCTGGAGTTAGAGGTCACAAGCAGTGGCTAAATTTGCAGATGATACAAAACTAATGGAAGTGATATAATTCAAACCTGAGCAGGATAAGGTACAGAAGGATTTGAATATATCTGGGAATTGTACAGATAGGTAGCTGATGAAATTCATTAAAGAAATGCAAACTGCTTCACATGGGGGGGGGGAAAAACATCCAGGAAGGGACGATTACTTAAATGGAAAATGACTGGGGGAGTAATGATTGACAATAAATTGAACCTATCGCAACAATGCTTGGCAGCAGTGAGCAAAGGAAATCAGATGTTAGGATGTAATAAAAGGTCAATATTGAGCCGAAATAGTGAGGTATTCCTGCCACTTTATAAATCACTGGTGCGACCGCACCATGGGCCGGATTTTCTGCTTGCGGGATTTTTCGGCGAAAAAACGGTAGCGATACGTGAAACTTACGTTTTCGCTGCGTAACTGTTTTAGGTCAAACTTTCGGCCTTTACATCTGCGCCAGGGGCACATCGGTGAGGGAGGCATTGCACAAGCATTCGCGACGCAAAACGCGACTTTCGGCAACTTTAGCCCGAGAGCGCTGAGCGCGCGCCTTGGGAAGGGAGGGAAAAAAAAATTACAGAAAAGTCACAAGACCCTTGACTATCTAATCGCTGCAAAAAATTTAAAAAACTTACCTTTTTGCAGGTTTTCATACTTCCCGCTATCAGCGGGGCTGCACCGACAGATTTAACCTGTCGCTATTCTGGGCGTGGTGTACGGGTCGGGAAAGTTCTGAATCTTGGACGCAAACGCAATCCAAGTTGTTGCACGTCGGCACACCTATCCCCGGCGGTACTTGAAAGCACCGCTGCAAACAGGAACACGAGGATCCCGCCCTGGCTTTACAACCGGGTTTTCGTCTCGGTCAAATCGCTGCAAAAACCCGGTCACAAATGTTAAGTAGCGAATAACTCCACGAGGGTAATTACGGTGAGCTAGTTCAGGCTTGACCTTACTCCAGTTTATTTATTCTCAAAGTGAGGATTCAACATGGCTGCCAACACCTGTCCTCACCGCACAGCACTGCCCCCCAATCATCAAGATCCACGGCACAGCCCTGGACACCATGGACCACTTCCCATATCTCGGGAGCCTCCTATCAACAAGAGCAGCCATCGACGACGAGATCCAACACTGCCTGCAGTGCACCAGTGCAGCCATCGGCCGCCTGAGGAAAAGAGTATTTGAAGACCAGGCCCTCAAAACTTCCACCAAGCTTATGGTCTACAGGGCTGTAGTAATACCTGCCCTCCTGTATGGCTCAGAGACATGGACCATGTACAGTAGACACCTCAAGATGCTGGTGAAATATCACCAACGATGTCTCTGGAAGATCCTACAAATCCCCTGGGAGGACAGGCGCACCAACATCAGCGTCCTCATTCAGGCTAACATCCCCAGCATTGAAGCACAGACCACATTCGATCAGCTCCGCTGGGCAGGCCACAGTTTGCATGCCAGACACGAGACTCCCAATGCAAGTGCTCTACTCTGAGCTCCTTCATGGCAAACGAGCCAAAAGGTGGGCAGCGGAAACACTACAAGAACACTCTCAAAGCCTCCCTGAAAAAGTGCGACATCCCCACTGACACCTGGGAGTCCCTGGCCCAAGACCGCCCTAAGTGGAGGAAGTGCATCCGAGAGGGCACCGAGCACCTAGAGTCTCAACACTGAGAGCATGCAGAAATCAAGCGCAGGCAGCAGAAAGAGCATGTGGCAAACCAATCCCACCCACCCTTTCCCTCAATGACTATCCGTTCCACCTGTGGCAGAGTCTGTGGCTCTTGTATTGGACTGTTCAGTCACCAAAGAACTCACTTCAGGAGTGGAAGCAAGTCTTCCTCGATTCCGAGGGACTGCCTATGATGATGATACACAGCTTGCACGTGTCTGCCAGTGACCATTAGGACTCCGACAGTCGTGCTTTCCAGTGGCAGGTAAAACCCAGTTAACATACATAACAGCAAACCTGCCGAAAACACGGCCCTAAGAATACTGTTCAGTTCTGGTCACCACTGCAAAAAAAAGATACTGCAACTATTGAAAAGATATGAAGCAAACAGACGCACAGAACCCACTCCATGTTAACTGCCAAGCTGCAGAATGATGACAGAAATGGAAACAAAACAGCTGCTTCATTCAAATTACAGAGATATTTCTTGCTTTAAATTACAATGTAGTTATCTTTTTAATGGAGTCTAGTTACTGTATCAGCATTGTTGGAACTTTGACTGCTGCTTGCAGAAAATAGTCTCTTTATATTTAAGTATAATAATACACATGGCCTGTCTTGCCTACAAATAGCTACTTCCAAGAGTTACTTCCAACTCTGTTTATGGTTATTTCCATGGTACTATGCCCCAATCTACCAGATTTATTGATTCAGTTTCATAGCTTACCATAGTGGGATTGGAATTTACAACCTTTGGGATGCTATTGTAGTACCATAACCACTAGGTTAGCGCTCCCCCTTCCAAGTCGGTTTATGCCATTTGTTGAAAAAAGGTCTCCCATCAGATTGAAATTGCTGGCTAGATATTGCAGATATCGCTGAGATTTTAGCGCCTTGGGATTTTGTACAACGTTAAAGGCAATGCACACACACGAGCTTGACAGAGCTTGGTCTTGATCCAGTGTCAAGGGTTAACCAAGACGACTGGAGACCAGCTCTGCTGCACGGACCTGGGCTGGCCCATGCTGCCCCTAGGCGCGCCCACACGCGCATACACATGCGCGCGCATACACATGCGCGCGCATACACATGCGCGCGCGCACCTGCATATATACAAATATATACACATGCATACGCATATATCCAGAAGCGCGCGCACACATGTATACATACACACACGTATATAAACACATATTATATAGGTTTCAAATAAATGGATTACAAATATTTCTAGCATCTAACCTCAGAACAAAAAATTTTTAAATATATCTTCTCAAATAAGTTATTAAAATATTGTTTTTAAATCCCCAATAGTTGAGTTGGTGCTAAACTGCCCAATGTGGAACTGAATCAAACATACGACGAGGATCCCAGGTTTAGTTTTGATTTGTCCTGAGTTAGTTATCTCAAGCAGTGCAGCAGTATAGGCACTATTCGGCTCAGTTTGGGGGAGGGGGGGAAAAGAGAAGAGAGGAAGAGCAAAAAGAAAAAGGAAACCTGAAACAAAATAAGCTTGCCATATATTAATCAATATCTAATAACTCCCACTGGAAAGTAACGTGCACATGTATGGCCAGGCTTGGGCTGTACTGCAATACCCTCCAGGCTAGCAGCTACCAACACTCACTGAATGAGCCCTACCTGGGTTTAGGTGGGATGGCTGGCCCCCATAGAATCAGATCGCCGTACTAGTCAGCTTTTTCAGCAGGGGGTAGGGAGAAAACTGGATGGGAATGTGTGTTTTTTAAAATGCTGCACAAAAAAAAAAAGATAGTAACTTAGACTTAACTTCAAAATACAATACTGCTATGCAAAGAACCCCAACAACCCTGCTATCCTAACCACCTAAAATAAAGCATTCAAGAGGTTAGCAAATCACTCAGAATAATTGTCACCACACCCATGAAAACAAAGGATAAAAATGGCAAGTCGATCCTCTAAACTTTTAGATAACATTTTTATTCTTTAGCAGTGGGCAAAATCTGCTTTTCGATTCAAACTGAAAAAAGTTGCTCATTGATAACGAGATTTTATTGAAGGAACTTTGCTCATTTAAGCAGCAATTGTGCTTCCAGAGACAGTAAAATTGATAAAATATAATTCAGAATGTTGATTCGCTTTATAATGGAGTTACATCGAGTCTACGGAACAGAAAAAGGTCTTTCAGCCCAACTGGTCTCTGCCAGTGCTGTGCTCCACTCGAGCCATCGAACCACATCAGCATACCCTTCTATTCCTGTCTCCCTCATAAGCTTATCTAGCTTTCCCTTGATATTTGTCTTAACTCATCCTCGTGGTACAGGTGCAGCACCTAAAATCCGGAACCCTTAGACTGAGGCCATTAGGATCCCGGGCTTTTGCTTTCGGACATCACGAATCCGGAAACACCCGAGCCCAGGTTCAGGTATTTCCGGATTTCGGAATGTCAGAAAGGGGGCAGAGGATTCCTGCCGAGGTGTCCGGGCGTGGCCCCGCTGATATGTTCGGGTGGACCAGCGAGGAGGCCGAGGTAATGACAGCGTCGGTGAGACGAGGCAAGGCCCGGTCAGGGCTCGGAGTACTGCATTATCGTCGGGTCCGGATTCCGGAACATTTTACGGATTCCGGATGGCCCTGCCACCAAACGGTCCGGATCTCCAGATTCTCTACGCTGCACCTGTAGTACATTCCACATTCTCACCGCTCATTAGTAAAGAAGTAGCTCCTGAATTCCCCGTTAGATTTTTTAGTGATTACCTTTATGGTCTCCAGTTTAGGTCTCACCCACAAGAGGAAACATCATCTCAAAGACCTCCATACAGCCCCAGCCCCGGCCGGCCCCAAGTGGCCAGAGAGTTCAGTGAGTTCGGGAGGCTAGGAGTCCGAGGAACAGGAGGGCCGGAGGTAGGCGAGGAGTTCATTTCTGGCGAGGAGCTCACAGCCCTCCTCTGGGCAGGTAAGTGGTTGGCTATTTGATTGCTAAGTATCGCTCTCTCTTCCTTTTTAATTTGATTTTAATTAGATAAGTCTAATTAGAGGGATGGCAGGGCAGCTCAGTCCTGTGGACTGCACATCCTACAGCATGTGGGAAGTCCTGGACGCTTCGCACGGCCTAGACAACCATGTGTGCAGGAGGTGTCTCCGGCTTCAACTACTTGAGCTCCTCGTTTCGGAGCTTGAGTCAATACTCAAGCTCGAGTAGTTGAAAGGAAGGGAAGTGGGTAACCACCAGATGGAGTAAGAAGGTAGTGCAGGAGTCACCCCATGAATCCATCTCGCTTTCCAAATGATATTCTCTTCAGAGGGCGATGGTGCCTCTGGGGAGTGCAGCCAGAGCCAAGTCCAAAGCACCACGGACGACTCAGCTGCAGAGGGGTGGGGGACAAAGAATGAGAGAGCTGTCGTAGTAGGGGATTCAATAGTTAGGGGAATAGAGGGGTATTTCTGCTGTCGTAGACCTGACTCCAGGATGGTATGGTGCCTCCCTGGTTCCAGGGTCAAGGATGTCAGAGCGAACGCAGGGCATTCTGGGGGGGGGAAGAGGGTAAACAGCTAGAGGTTGTGGTCCATATCAGGACCAACAACATAGGTAGAAAGAGGGATGAGGTCCTGTAGGCAGAACTTGGGGAGCTAGGAGAAAAAGTTAAAGGCTAGGACCTCAAAGTAATAATCTCCAGGTTACTCCAGGTGGCACATGCTGATGATTATAAGAATAGGAGAGAGAGGATGAATGCGTGGCTGGAGAGTTGGTGTAGGAGGGAAGGTTTAACATTTCTGAGGCATTGGGGAGATGGGACTTATACAAACCGGACGGGTTGCACCTCAACAGCGCCGGGACCAATATCCTTGTGGGAAGTTTTGCTAGTGCTGTTGGGTAGAGTTTAAACTAGCTTGGCAGGGGGATTGGAACCAGAGAACAAATTCAATAGGGAAGGAAGTAAAGCTGAAATTGGATAGCAAGAATTTAGAAAGTGAATCTGTAAGACAGAGGAAACAAGGGTTAGTAAGTAGTAATCAAGGAGCTCTTCTTGTGCTAAATGGTATATACTTTAATGCAAGGAGTATAGCGAATAAGGCGGATGAGCTGAGAGCACAGTTAGACACTTGGGAGTATGACATTCTAGCCATTACAGAGACATGGCTGAAAGGGGGGCAGGTTTGGCAGCTCAATATTCCTGGTTACAGGATTTTGAGACAAGACAGAGAGGAGGTTTAAAAAAAAAAGGAAGGGGATTCAAGGTGTTGATTAAATAAACTATTACAGCGGTGAGGAGGGACGTTATGTTAGAGGGATCATCAAATGAGGCCATATGGGTCGAATTGAAAAATAAAAAGGGGCGATCACACTGCTGGGCATGTATTATAGACCCCCAAACAGTGGGAGGGAGATAGAGCAGCAAATATGTAGGCAAATTTCTGTGAAGTGTAAAAACCAAAGGGTAGTAATAGTAGAGTATTTTAACTATCCTAATATTGATTGGGACAAATAGTGTGAAGGGTATAGAGGGTGCGGAATTCTTAAAATGCATTCAAGAGAATCTTTTTAGTCAGTATGTAACAAGCTCAATATGAGAGGGGGTGGTTCTGGATTTAGTTTTGAGGAATGAAGCTGGGCAGGTGGAAGGGGTATTAGTGGAAGAGCACTTGGGTGCCAGTGACCATAATTCAGATTCAAGTTAGTTATGGATAAGGACAAGGATAGACCAGGAATTAAAGTCCCAAATTGGAGAAAAGCTAACTTTGCTAAGTTGAGGAGTGATTTGGCCAGTGGACTGGAAACAGCTACTTGTAGATAAATCAGTATGGGAACAGTAGGAAGCATTTAAGGAGGAGATCCAGAGGGCTCAGGCCAAACATGTGCCCTTAAAGAAAAAGGGTGGGAATAACAATTCTAAGGCACCCTGGATGTCTAGGGACTTACAGGGGAGGATAAAGAAAAAAGGGAATGTGTCATATACTGACGGCTAAATACTGTCGAATCTCTGGTGGAATATAGAAAGTTCAGAAGTAAAATTAAAAAGGATATTAGGAATGCTAAGTGAGAGCATGAAAAATTCTTGGCAAATAAAATTAAGGAAAATCCAAAGATGTTCTATAAATATATTAAGAGCAAGAGGATAACTAAAGAACGGGTAGGGTCTATGAGAGGTCATGAAGGTAATCTTTACGTGGAAAGATGTTGGTATGGTTCTGAATGAATACTTTGCGTCTGTTTTCACAAAGGGGCAATGCGGATACTGCTATCCATGAAATAACATTTCTGGATGAAATAAACAGAGAGAGGAGATATTAAGGGGTTTAGCAACTTTGAAAGTAGATAAGTCCCCAGGCCTGTATGAAATGCACCATAGCTGTTGACCGAAGTAAAAAGAGGAAATACAGGTGTGACGCCCGAAATCTGGAAACCTTGGGACAGAGGCCGTTCCGGATATTTCCGGGGGGAGGGGGGGGGAGGAATGGGGGGAATGGAAGGAGGAGGAGTTCGGGCAGCCGACCCTGGATTTCGGAACATTTTACGGATAACTCCGCCACGGATTGGCCCGGAGTCCAGATTTTGGACGTCGCACCTGTAGCAGAGGCCTTGACCATCATTTTCCAGTCCTCTTTGGATTTGGGCATGGTGCCAGAGGACTGCTAATGCGGTACCGTTGTTTAAGAAGGGAGAAAGGGATAGGCCATGTAATTACAGGCCTGTCAGCCTAATCTCAGTGGTGGGAAAATTATTGAAAAAAATCCTGAAAGACAGGATAAATCTACATTTAGAAAGCTAAGGATTAATTAGGGAGTCAGTCAGTCAGTATGGATTTGTTAAGGGAAGATCATGTTTGATTAACCCGATTTAATTTTTTGAGGTGGTAGCAAGGAGGGTCGATGAAGGTAGTGCGTACAATGTAGTGTACATGGACTTTAGCAAAGCTTTTGATAAGGTCCCACATGGTAGACTGGTCACGAAGGTTAAAGCCCATGATAGAAACATAGAAACATAGAAACATAGAAACATAGAAACATAGAAACAAGTTGCAGGAGTAAGCCATTCGGCCCTTCTAACCTGCACCGCCATTCAATGAGTTCATGGCTGAACATGCAACTTCAGTACCCCCTTCCTGCTTTCTCGCCATACCCCTTGATCCCCCTAGTAGTAAAGGACTTCATCTAACTCCCTTTTGAAAATATTTAGTGAGTTGGCCTCAACAACTTTCTGTGGTAGAGAATTCCACAGGTTCACCACTCTGGGTGAAGAAGTTTCTCCTCATCTCGGTCCTAAATGGCTTACCCCTTATCCTTAGACTGTGACCCCTGGTTCTGGATTTCCCCAACATTGGGGACATTCTTCCTGTATCTAACCTGTCTAAACCTGTCAGAATTTTAAACGTTTCTATGAGGTCCCCTCTCATTCTTCTGAACTCCAGTGAATACAAGCCCAGTTGATCCAGTCTTTCTTGATAGGTCAGTCCCACCATCCCGGGAATCAGTCTGGTGAACCTTCGCTGTACTCCCTCAATAGAAAGAATGTCCTTCCTCAAGTTGGAAGACCAAAACTGTACACAATACTCCAGGTGTGGCCTCACCAAGGCCCTGTATAACTGTAGCAACACCTCCCTGCCCCTGTACTCAAATCCCCTCGCTATGAAGGCCAACATGCCATTTGCCTTCTTAACCACCTGCTGTACCTGCATGCCAACCTTCAATGACTGATGTACCATGACACCCAGGTCTTGTTGCACCTCCCCTTTTCCTAATCTGTCACCATTCAGATAATAGTCTGTCTCTCTGTTTTTACCACCAAAGTGGATAACCTCACATTTATCCACATTATACTTCATCTGCCATGCATTTTCCCACTCACCTAACCTATCCAAGTCACTCTGCAGCCTCATAGCATCCTCCTCGCAACTCACACTACCACCCAACTTAGTGTCATCCACAAATTTGGAGATACTACATTTAATCCCCTCGTCTAAATCATTAATGTACAGTATAAACAGCTGGGGCCCCAGCACAGAACCTTGCGGTACCCCACTAGTCACTGCCTGCCATTCTGAAAAGTACCCATTTACTCCTACTCTTTGCTTCCTGTCTGACAACTAGTTCTCAATCCACGTCAGCACACTACCCCCAATCCCATGTGCTTTAACTTTGCACATTAATCTCTTGTGTGGGACCTTGTCAAAAGCCTTCTGAAAGTCCAAATATACCATATCAAACGGTTCTCCCTTGTCCACTCTACTGGAAACATCCTCAAAAAATTCCAGAAGATTTGTCAAGCATGATTTCCCTTTCACAAATCCATGCTGACTTGGACCTAACATGTCACCTATTTCCAAATGCGCTGCTATGACATCCTTAATAATTGATTCCATCATTTTACCCACTACTGAGGCCAGGCTGACCGGTCTATAGTTCCCTGTTTTCTCTCTCCCTCCTTTTTTAAAAAGTGGGGTTACATTGGCTACCCTCCACTCCATAGGAACTGATCCAGAGTCAATGGAATGTTGGAAAATGACTGTCAATGCATCCGCTATTTCCAAGGCCACCTCCTTAAGTACTCTGGGATGCAGTCCATCAGGCCCTGCGGATTTATCGGCCTTCAATCCCATCAATTTCCCCAACACAATTTCCCAACTAATAAAGATTTCCCTCAGTTCCTCCTCCTTACTAGGCCCTCTGACCCCTTTTATATCCGGAAGGTTGTTTGTGTCCTCCTTCGTGAATACCGAACCAAAGTACTTGTTCAATTGGTCTGCCATTTCTTTGTTCCCAGTTATGACTTACCCTGATTCTGACTGCGTTTGTCTTTACTAACCTTTTTCTCTTTACATATCTATAGAAACTTTTGCAATCCGTCTTAATGTTCCCTGCCAGCTTTTTCTCGTACTCCATTTTCCCTGCCCTAATCAAACCCTTTGTCCTCCTCTGCTGAGCTCTAAATTTCTCCCAGTCCCCGGGTTCGCTGCTATTTCTGGCCAATTTGTATGCCACTTCCTTGGCTTTAATACTATCCCTGATTTCCCTTGATAGCCACGGATAGAGGCAAGAAGCAAAAGGTAATGGTGGATGGATGTTTTTAGTGACTGGAAAGATGTTTCCAGTGGGGTTCTGCAGATCTCAGTACTGAGTCTCGTTTTTTGTGGTATACATCAATGATCTAGATTTGAATATAGGGAGCATGATTAAGAAGTTTGCATTAAAATTGGCTGTGTGGTTGATAATGAAGAGGAAAGGCATAGACTGCAGGAGGATATCAATCTACTGGTCAGATGGGCAGAACAGTGACAAATGGAATTTAATTCAGAGAAGTGCAAGGTAATGCACTTGGGGAGGGCTAATAAGGAAAGGGTATACACATTAAACGGTAGGCCACTTAGAAGTGTTGATGGACAAAGGAACCTTGGAGTGCTTGTCCACAGATCCCTGAAAGTAGCAGGCCAGGTGAATAAGGTGGTTAAGGCGGTATACGAAATGCTTGCCTTTATTGGCCAAAGCATAGACTACAAGAGCAGGAGGTTATGCTTAAATTGTATAATACTCTGGTTAGGCCACAGCTGGAGTACTGCGTGCCGTTCTCGTCGCCGTATTATAGGAAGGACGTGATTGCACTAGAGAGGGTGCAGAGGAGATTTACTAGGATGCTGCCTGGAAAGGAGAAACTTAGCTAAGAGGACAGATTGGATAGGCTGGGTTGTTCTCATTGGGAAAGAGGAGGCTGAGAGGAGACCTCGGAGGTGTATAAAATTTTGAGAGGCCTGGATATAGTGGATAGCAAGGGCCTTAGTTTTAAGGTGGTTGGTGGAAGGTTCAGAGGGGATTTGAGGGGAGGCTTCTTTATGCAGAGGGTTGTGGGGGTCTAGAACTGTTTGGAAGCGTGGTGGGGGCCACATTTAAGTAGTGCTTGGATGGGCACCTGAAGTGCCGTAACCTGCAGGGTTACTGACCTAGAGCTGGTAAGTGAGATTAGACTGGATAACCTCTTGTTGGCTGGCACAGATATGATGGTAAGTATGGTAGAGAATTGAATACAGCCAGGATCTCCTGGACTAGTTTTGATCACCTGGATGGGTCGGAGAGGAATTTTCTCAGATTTTTTCCCCCAATTGGCCTGGGGTTTTTTTTAAATCTGTTTTTTTTGCCCCTCCCAGGAGATTGCATGGCTCCGTTTGGGTTGGAGTATAGAATGTTGTGGTGCAGGGGTTGTCACTGTTGTGTGGGGCGGATTACTTGGGCCGGATGCTCTTTACCTTTCCGCCAGTGTTCATAGGTTTATATGTAAACTTCAGGCCTGCTGACCGAGGGCCGTGTGGCTCTTTGTCGGCCAGTGTGGACACGATGGGCCGAAATGGCCTCCTCCTGCGCTGTGGATTTCTATGTTTATGAACTCGCCGCGCTCAACTTGGCCACGAGACCCACTTCCTGCACCCTATTCCCACAAAACTGCTGACCACCCAACTTCCTTTTCTGGATCCCATGTTAGCTGACATGGTTAACAGTGTTCTCTCTTCAGGTACTGTCCCCCTCTCATCTGCTGTCATCACCCCTCTCCTCACAAAAACAACCCTTAACCCCTCCGTCCTTGCAAACTACCGCCTCATCTGAAACCTCCCTTTCCACTCCAAAATCTTTAAACAGTTTGTCAGCTCCCAAATCCGTGCCCATCTTTCATTTCTGTCCCAGCCACAGTATCAAAAACTGCTCTCATCAAAGTCACAAATGACATTCTTTGTGACTGTGACGAAGGTAAACTATCCCTCCTCGTCCATGACTTGTCTGCAGCCTTTGACATGGTTGACCACTCCATCCTCCTCCAACACCTCTCCACCGTCGTCCAGCTGGGTGGGACTGCAATTGCCTGGTTCCACTCTTATCTATCTAATCGTAGCTAGAGAATCACATGCAATTGCTTCTCTTCCCACTCCTGCATCGTTACCTCTGGTGTCCCCCAAGAATCTATTCTTGGCCCCCTCCTATTTCTCATCTACATACTTCACTTGGCGAATTAATCTAAAAATACGGTCATTTTCCACATGTACGCCGCCAACACCCAGCTCTACCTCCCTGCCACTTCTCTCGACCCCTCCACAGTCTCCAAATTGTCAGACTGCTTGCCCCACATCCAGTACTGGATGAGCAGAAATTTTCTCCAATTAAATATTGGGAAGACCGAAGCTATTGTTTTCGGTCCCCACCACTAACTCTGTTCCCTAGCCACTGACTCCATCCCTCACCCTAGCATCTGTCGGAGGCTGAACCACACTGTTCGCAACCCAGATGTCATTTTTGACCCTGAAATGAGTATCCGACCACACATCTGTGGCATAACTAAGACCGCCTATTTCCACCTCTGTAACATGGCACGTCTCCACCCCTGCCTCAGCTCACCTGCTACTGAAACCCATATCCATGCCTTCGTCACCTTTGAGACTTGACTATCCCAATGCACTCCTGGCAGGCCTCCCATGTTCTACCCTACATAAACTTGGTCATCCAAAACTCAGCAGCCCGTGTCCTAACTCACACCAAGTTCCGTTCACCCATCACCCCTGTGCTCGCTGATCTTCACTGGCTTCTGGTTAAGCAAGCCTCGATTTCAAAATTTTCATCTTAGTTTTCAAATCCCTCCATGGACTCGCTCCTCCCTATTTCTAATCTCCTGCAGCTCCACAAACCCCACCCCCGAGATATCTGCGCTTCTTTAACTGTCCTCGAGCATCCCTGATTTTAATCGCTCAACCATTGGTGGCCGTGCTTTCAGTTGCCTTGGCCCAAGTGCTGGAATTACCTCCCTAAACCTCTCTTTCCTCCTTTAAGACATTCTTTAAAACCTACCTCTTTGACCAAGCATTTGGTCATCTGCCCTAATTTCTTATCTGGCTCGGTATCAAATTCGTGTCTTAAAACAATCCTGTGAATCGTCTTGGGACGTTTTACTACGTTAAATGCAAGTTGCTGTTGTTAAATGCCTTTATATCTTTTTTGATCTCTTCTAATGTCATTCCCACCTTGTTAATCACTCTGGAAAATGTTATGTTCTTAAATACTAAGGCAAAGTAACTAATCAATATTTCTGCCATTACCTGCAAGTTTAGCTTGTGCATCCATTAGTGCTCCTGAAATTAAAAAATTCAATTTCCTGTAGGGTACAATCTGATTTTAGGCACTAGCTATTTAAATTTAAAACGAACACACACTATAGAACCATAGGGCCCAAATTTGGCCCTCTAGTTTTTTCAGCGCACTTACGCCGAAAAGACACCCCGTATTCTGGCTCCTCTGCCGACTTTCCCGGGGCTTGGCACGGCAAGTCCATTGGGGAGGGGGCGGAGCTTGGGCCGTGCCTAAAAGAGTGCCGGCAGCTGTCCGCATGCGCAGTAGAGCGTTCGCGCATGCGCAGTAGCTCCTCCCATGATTGTGATGATGCGTGCCTGCAGCGTAGAACCCAACTTGCCCCGCCCCTATCTTGGGCCGAGTGGCCTGCCACAAGGCCAGCGGCTGCCTTCGCACGCTGAGGGCTACAAGAAACAGGTTGGTGCAGGGCGACTTTTGATTTTTAGGGGGCGGGGGGGGGGGGGGGGGGGGGAGGAAGAGAGTTTCTTTAAATGATTTAGATAAAATCTCTGTCAATGGCACAATGCAACTGGCTGTTAAGAGGTGAGAATGACCAGAGAAAACTTTCCTTACGTTTGGTCTCAATACCAACAAATATCTGGTCGTGGCTTTTGTTTTGGTAGTAATGATGACTTGGTAGGATTTTTTTTTTTTTTTAAATTGACCTAATTCTTAGTGAACAACTGCATGGATTCCCGTAGATACCCCGTTGGGAACATTCCATCAGCACCCACGGGTGCCTTATTGGGGAGTAACTGCATGGGCACCCTCAGGTACCTTGCGCAAGTGACCATCGTTCATTCACATGTAAGCCCAAGCCTTAACAATCGGAAAAGGGCAGGCTATGTGACCACAAGGGACATCACAGCCTGTTCCACTTTTCACCTGACCTCTACACAGAACAGTTCCAGCAGGCTTAATGGATAGCGACCAGGAGCTGGAACCCCGGTTGATTTTCCGCTCCCTCACCCGATGACAGCAAGGCCAGTTGTATTACTCCCATCACACCACCACCCACGATCACTACCTCATAATGGTGCGATGACACATGATGACAACTTGCATTAATATAGCCTTGCTAGCAAAATATTTGATTCATAAATTGTTTTATGAAACCCTTTGTCTTCTGATAAGATATTAAAAAGTGCATATTTTATGAAGCTTTATATAGTGGATTGCGTAAATTATGCAAAAGTTACAGTACAAGATCTGTATTAGTTGTTGTGAAGGTGTTTAGTGCTTTGCAAGGTCCTCTCTGCTTCCCTTCCCCCGCCCCCAATCTCTGGCTACCTGCGCTGATTTCTTAACTCTCCGCAAGGGTTTTCTGTGTGGCCACAAACGCTGGCCTAAGTTAGTTTGGAGCAACTATTAGTTGGCCATTTAAGCCAGTTTGGACAAACATGCAAAGGTGGCTGGTAACACCCTCTTTGGAAAAAAAAAACTTTAAAAAATCCTAACTCACTCACACTGGCACAAATTAAATGTGCAGAATGGGGATTTTTAAGATACTCCAGAAAAATCAAATTGCTCCAAAAAAAAAAAAAGAGCAACTCCTAGGCAAATTTGGTTGCAGCACATGAGGCCATTTGGCCCATCGAGCCTGTGCATTTAAAATTACTGAATTTGTGTGTCAAATTTCAAGCAAAGCAAAACAAGAGTGAAATTCCCCAAACATAAAATAGAATAATTTAATTAATGATCTTGAAAAAAACTACATTTTAACATTACAAAAAAAGCAAATTTTGTGAAAAGGAATCTCACCTTAAAGTTACTCAGTACCATCTCCCTCAATATCACAGACAAAAAATTAACTTCAATTTTCACTTTTCCCATGTTATTTTATTTTTTCTCCTGTTTTCCATAATACTATATACCTCCACAAAAAGCAACTGAGTGACCTGAAACTGGGTCTCTGCCAAAACAATTCATAACCCAATATTGCCCTCAGACCGTCGCACAATAAAGTAATGCACTCGGGCTCAATTCTGTGCATCCCACCCCCTCAAAAACATGGTAAAGCTCAAATAGGACATTAAGTGTAGGCTCACAGTTCACACTCCATGACAACAGAATAGTGCACCAAATCACTTAATGGCATATCCCTAGAATATTAAAATAGTTTTAATAGAACACATATTATATATATACTGCACATCACATATTGCATGGCAACTCGGCAGAACTGAATTACATACAGAATTACTTGTGAAATTGGTCTTCCCTACCACTAAATTCCTTCTCTGGAGAAATACCAGGACTTCATTGCTCCTCCACAATAACATGGATAACTTTAGTCAATCACCATATGCAGAAAATGCTGAACTTCAATGCGTTAAGAACCATACTAATTTAGAAACCAAACATTATTTAAGATACTATTTTGAAAAGGCTTGACAATGCACAAGCAAACAAAATCTGAGTCTTTACAAACTTAATCTGAACAAATCTTTTCCTTGTGTATCACATCGTACCCTATACTGTGCATGACAAATTTAAACATTAGATCTCCCGTGATGTTGCAGCTTACTGTTGTCGCAAAGCGACTTGAACCAACAGTGATTTGCCCATCTCTAATACAGCAAATTTACTGAAATACATATCCTATCACAAGGGGAAACATACTAATCCTGAAAAGATATAGGCCAGACATATATCTAATATTTTTAACTACCATACTACAAAACATAAAAGTAAACTGTTTCTTCCCTCAGAAACCTATATTCTCAGTTATTTACATTTATAGTTCTTTGCCCTACCTCCAATGGTGAATTTGCAGCATATCCAAGATCAAAATACTTTTATTTATTCCCTCTTCCTTCCCAAATCCCCTTTGCCCAATTTAAAAAAAAAACAATTTTTTTCCTTCCTCCTCCCTGTATTTCGCGTAGTTCTTTCGAAAGCAAATCATTTTTGCACCAGGCAAATTTTCCCAAAGTCTCCAATGACAGCACCTTGAATATCCTTCAGTTTGACTGCCTGAAATAGAACTCAAAGCAAGCCCTGCAAAACACTACAAAAATAACTGATTCCAAAAATCAGACAACTTTAACACTTAAAAATAAGTTCTTTATTATTTTTCTGCTACTTCTACCTCAGTTACTTGTAAATTTTCTGTGTGCTGTCATATAATATGTGCTATTGAAGTCCACATTGTATTTTGTAGTTTCATAGGGGAAAGATGAAACCTGAAACCCCATGGTGCATCATGTACACAGAGAATTTATTAACCCAGTTAAAACCCAGAAAGAGCAAAATTCACTTTCAGACCTTGTGCCTCAGAGTGTGTGGGGAGAAGCTCCTGGAAACATTTCCAACATGCAGTAGCTAATTTTATGGGTGAATTTAGTGAAGCTTTTTTAAATCAGTTATAAAATACCTTGCATTTATATAGCACTTTATCTTGTCATCAGGCAATTCTAAAGTGCTTCAGGGTTAATTAATTACATTTGTAGAGTAGTCACTGTTGTTATGCAGGCAGTCAATAGTTCTACGCAGCTTCCTTTGGTCTTGTGGTTTTAAACAGAATTCCAATACAGACTGCTGCTTCATCCAAAACTTGAGAGCTCAAGATTATATGGACAACCTGTCGGACTGCTTCCAGCCCAAGCATCATAGTCAGAGTACGGGGATTAATGAACAAACTTTAAACCTGCTTACAACTATTAACACAATTCAGCTTACAGCTTTCAAAAGACACTACAGCTATCAAACTTCTTACTGGTGTCGTTCCAGTGATTTTTTTTCTGGATGTTGGGTCTATACTATGTAGAAATACGATATAGGAACGTAACTTAATAGGAGCAAGAGTAGGAGTAGGCCATTTGGCCCCTCAAGCCTGCTTTGCCATTCAATAAAATCATGGTTGATCTGATCTTGGTCTCAACTCCACTTCCCTGCCCACTCCCCATAACTCAAAAATAGCAACTATCTTACTACTTCTACAGATGTTGACTGTATTTCTGGCATTTCCAGAGTGTGTACACCTTGGAGGTTAATTAGGGACCTCTGAGAGGGACATGTTAACTATGAGAGGGACATTACATTCAAACAGATACTACAGATCACATGTATGGTTATATGTTTGGACACCAGTTTACAGGGTTTCTCAAGTGCAAGTCAATATTCCATTAACCTTGCAAGGAGGAAGTTAAATAAAGGGAACTACACTCTACATTTGAATACACTGCTCCTGCTGCTGGAATGTTAAGGCAAATCTCCAGTTGATCTCCTGCAGTGCCGCTAAGAGAGAGTAAAGACCAAGTGAAATGGAGTTAGAGATAGGGTACATTTGGACCAGGATGCGCAGATTCAATTCAGTGCTTGTAATGTCTGTAAGCTTGTAATGTTTGTAGCTCCACACTGTGGATGTGGACGTATTGTGTACTGCAACTGCAGAGTTAATAATAAACCGAACCAGGCAGATTCCGGAGGCTTCCGAGAGAGCTGCCTGCCATGTAGAAAGCTGTGTGTGTGCTGTGCTCTGTGAATATATCGCATTTGGCAATGAGATGGGATTTTTTTGGATGATTTAAAGCTTAAATTTTGTTGGTGAAGGATTCAGTCAGCCGACAGAGACTTTAGAAGTTTGTCTCTTTGGGGAAAAAGCTACAAAAATCCGAGGTAAAATACAGCACACGGTGTGAACAGCTAGAGATTAAAATGGCAGGTGTGATGGGACATGTGGGGGAATATAGACACGACTGGAAACATTTTAAAGCGTACGTGGATCAGCTAGAAATGTATTTCACTGCAAATAACAATCGAAGTTCCAGACAATGCAGTCCAGAACCGGGCTGTGTTGGAATGCAAGAAAGCGATCTTATCGGAGGCGGGTCCGGCATTGTATGACACTCTGGTAAATCTGCTTATGCCTGATGAGCCAAAGAAGACAACGCTTAAAAAAAAAAGAGATTTTAACGAAGCTGGAGCAGCACTATAACCTCAAACCGTTCGATAGCTTTCAGCAATTTCTTTTTGGGATTCGGAATCAAAAGACTGATGATGGGTCAGTGATTACATCGTAGCATTAAAAAAGCTACCGATGCACTGTAATTTTGAAAACTTTCAAAACCGAGCATTACGGGATCGTTTTGTTTGTGGGGTGAAAAATGATGTGATCAGAAGTAAGTTATTGATGACGGATGACTTGACTTTTGAGATTGCTTGTCAGACAGCGAGGTCGATGGGCATGGCTGAACAGTATTCCTGAGATTAAATAATAATTACGGTCATTATTCAACAGAGGTAAATCACCTGCAGGTTCAAAGTAAAAGACGGTGGGGGCCCAAAGTCTCAGAAACTGGAAATTTAACAGAGCGTCGAAGTCGTGCTATAGGTACCTGGGACAACACATTGCTCAAAGGTGTCTATACATGAAGGCAGAGTGTTTCTTCTGCAGGAAGACTGGGCATCTTGCAAAGGCATGCCAACAGAAGGGTAAACCAGCTTTTAAAGCTCGGAGTCCAGTGTTCAAAGCTATGAGTAGAAATCCCAAGAGACTACATAGCATGGAAGAACAACAGGACGAGGAGATGTTAGAGTTACACGTCATCAGGAGCACAAGGTTAACGGACAGCGATTCGGAAAGCATCAAAATCCACATAGATGTTGCGAGGTTCACGATACCAATGGAAATTGACACGGGTGCATAATTGGGGATTTCCAACTAGAGAAATCCAAGATAGAGCTTCAAAGCTACTCGGGAGAGAAAATTCATGTGGTAGGTCATATCACCGTACCGGTGAAATATAAAGATCAATTTCAGAACTTGCCTCTAATAGTAGTGAAAGGAGACAAGTCTGCCTTACAAGGAAGAAATTGGTTGAGCTCACTGAAGCCGGATTGGAGTAAGATTTTGTGTGTGGAAGCGAGATTTATCATCAACGGATGAGGTTATCAAGAAGTATCCGAAGGTGTTCTGCGAATCGGGCAGTCCAAGCCAAGGCTTCAAGGCGAGTGTCAGGGTACAGAAGGATGCTAGATCCGTTTACTACAAGCCACGTTCCGTACCATATGCACTCGAGAAAGTTGAGCAAGAACTCAAAAGACGAGACTGAGAACATTATTTGTAAGATAGATTGATGTAATTGGGTTACACCCATTGCTGTTGTACCTAAGTCCGATAGTAAGGTAAGATTGTGTGGTGATTATAAAAGTAACTGTAAACCAGGTTCTAGAGGGTAATGTCCCCAAACATTGCCAAATGTAGAAGATTTGTTCACAACACTGACAGATGGTCAGATCTTCTCAAAACTGGATCTTACGAATGCCTACTTACAGCTTGAACTAGATGAGGAATCCAAGTCATGTTTGACTATAAATACTCATCTAGGCCTATATCAATTTAATAAGGCTACCGTTGAGTGTCTTCCGCCCCTGCCATATTCCAAGGGGTGATGAACCAGATTTTGCAAGGTATTGAAGGGGTAGTATGTTATTTGGATGACATACTAATTTTAGCACCAAATAGGCAAATTCATAATAACATATTGAATGAAGTCCTCAAAATGGCTAGAGAAGCACAGAGTACGAGTGCCTGTTCATAAGTGAGTGTTATTTAAAAACTCAGTGGAGTACTTAGGGTACAGAGTAGACAAAGATGGTTTACATCCAACAATGGAAAAATTGGATGCAATTAGAAATGCACCCACTCCCAGGAATGTCACTGAACTTCATTCATTCTTGGGTCTTTTGAACTATTATGGGAAGTTCCTACCAAATTTGGCTACAGTATTACACCCACTGAATGAACTATTGAAAAAAACAGGTCCATTGGAAGTGGTCAAAAGAATGTGATACAACATTCAAGGAGTGTAAAAGCAAATTGGTGGAGAGCACCACGTTAGTTCACTATGACATATCTAAGGAGATTAAGCCAACATGTGATGCCTCTCTGTATGGAGTTGGGGCAGTGATCACTCACGTATCACGTAGTGGGGAGGAGACACCAATTGCTTTTGCTTCACACACTCAGTGCCAGTGAGTGTAATTATACGCAAATTGAAAGGGAAGCTTTGGCATTAATTTTTGGGGTCAAGAAGTTTCACATATACTTGTATGGTCGTAAGTTTACCATCGTTATGGACCATAAGCCCCTAACAGCAATCCTCCATCCAAAGTCCCCAGTTCCAACATTAGCTGCAGCCCAAATGCAGAGATGGGCTTTGATTTTGTCAGCATATACATATGATATTGAATACAAATGATCAGCTGATCACAGTAATGCTGATGCTATATCTAGATTGCCTTCCCCATCACAAGTTACACCCGATAGGGAAGAAGTGTTTTATTTTTCATACGTTGATGAACTACCAGTCACAGCTGAAGAGATTGGTAGAGCAACCAAACGTGACCCAGTG
Source organism: Pristiophorus japonicus (assembly GCF_044704955.1). Taxonomy (NCBI): domain Eukaryota; kingdom Metazoa; phylum Chordata; class Chondrichthyes; family Pristiophoridae; genus Pristiophorus; species Pristiophorus japonicus. The sequence goes on from NC_091981.1 coordinate 98,573,516, forward strand.
ATGTCAAAGGTGTATGATTATTTTGCAAATGGATGGCCAAACCAGGTAACAGACAAAGATACACATCCATTCTTCATTCGTAGGAATGAATTATCAGTCGATAAAGATTGCATCATGTGGGGTGCAAGAGTGGTTATAACAAATAAATTCAGGTCCAAATTATTAGGAGATCTCCATGACCAGCACCTGGGAATGTGCTTGACCAAGAGTTTTGCACGCAGTTATTTATGGTGGCCAGGTCTTGATAAAGATAGAGTACATCGTGAGTCAGTGTACGACATGTCAATCGGTAAGTAAGCAAGCAACCACCACCAGTACGATTACAGCCATGGAAATGGCCTCCCAGGGTGTGACAAAGGCTACATATTGATTTTGCTGAGTTAGAAGGACCACAATTGTTCATTGTGATTGATAGCCATTCGAAGTGGGTTGAGGGGTTTCCAATGTGGAAAACAAGTAAAACATTGGACCATTTTGCAAGAATGATTTTCTTCATTTGGCCTCCCTGAAGAAACTGTTTCGGATAATGAACCACAATTTTGTTCAGAAGAATTTGCACAATTCATGAGCAAAAATGGTGTGAAACATACCAAGGTTCCACCATACCATCCTGCTTCAAATGGTGTAGCAGAGCACACTGTACAAATTGTAAAACGTGCCCTCATCAAACAAATGTTAGATCCAAATCCAAGGAAACGACAGTTGTCATTGGATCACAAATTGGCTCATTTTTTGATTACATATCAAAATACTCCTTATACAACTACTGGTAGAACACCAGCAGAGTTGTTTCTCAAATGATAGCCACGAACCAGATTCTCATTGTTAAAGCCCAATTTGGCACAGTCCGTAGAAGAGATACAATTAAGATAGAAAGAGAATCATGATAGAGGTAGAGTAAAAGAGAGAAGTGTGAAATTAAACTAGAAGGTGAGAGTGAAGAACCATCACCATAAATGGGTAAAGTGGTTAGCAGGAAGAGTGGTGAACATATGTGGTCCTCACACATATTTGGTAAAGATGTTTGATAACAGACAGGTTAGGTTTGTTCATATTGATCATATTTTACCTACAGACATGGAATGATTCAATTATTTCTGACTCAGATAGTTTTGATACACCAGTAGCAAATCCTAAATCTAATGTACTGGAAACAAATCCAGGAGAGAATCAAGTCTGAATCCGAGTCAGGAAAACAAAGAGCCTGAAGTTAGAGGGAGTTCAAATGAAAATCAAGGAAATTCCATGAAGGAAAACATCCCTCAGGATGAGCCTCGAATGAGTTTAGATTCAACACCATGTTTGAAAGGTTCTATTCGAGAGCAAAGGTATCCTCTTCGAAACAGAAAACAATTGGCAAAGTTAAATTCGTAAATATGGAAAAAAAGTCGATATCCTGTGTTATGTATAAACATGAAAGTTATGCATGATGTTTGTTATAATAACTTCATTAAGGAGGGAGAAGTGCAATGTCTGTAAGCTTGTAATGTTTGTAGCTCCACACTGTGGATGTGGACGTATTGTGTACTGCAACTGCAGAGTTAATAAACAGAACCAGGCAGATTCCAGAGGCTTCCGAGAGAGTTGCCTGCCATGTAGGAAGCTGTGTGTGCTGTGCTCTGTGAATATATCTCAGTACTTATTTTAAATTCATACATTTTTATCCATTATAAATTCCTGTGTCAGTATTTATAATGGAGACTACCGATGTAAGCTTGTCACAATGTAATTACACCTCTCAGCTAGTTGATGTGAAGTGTGCTAGATAATATACAAATAGATAGTCCTCCCTCTCTTTCCCACTTCATAAAAATACAAATGTGACTATTCTTTTCCCATATTTTAAACAAAGAGCACATTTTGTATTGATGTGATTTTACTGCAACAGCCATCTGAACATAACAGCCTTCATGGCTTGGCAACTGAGGGAAAGGTAGGTCAAAAGTACAGACATGTACTCTTCTCTAGTAGTCATTTTGCTTTACAACCAGGTGTTCATTATAAATCTGGTGAGATGCTGTTTATAAGAACAGGGATTTATCATACAATGTACATTGTATTATTCTGCTGTTACGGTGAATCTATAATATTTTTAGGCCAAGTCCAATTACTGTTAAATAAACTTTGGGGGAGTTCATTAGACTTCAACTGTTATTCAATTAAAAGTGGAAAGGAAGGCAGCACTGATGCCAATTCCTACAAATTAAACTTTAGTCAATTTAATGTTTCTTTCTTCCCTCCAAAAAAAATGAGATGTCAGCCCCATCATCAATCCTTCAACTACATCTTATAATTAGCCTCAACACAGAACTGCAATGATTCTTTGCCACCTCATGTTACTACTTCAGACATCCTGTACAACCTTTTCAAATCAGTTCTCACACCTGCACAACTTCAGTCCCAGTTGTCACTCCACTGTTCAGATCAACAGAAAAGTAGACATATCCATCGTACATTGGCACCTGTTATAAAATATATCTACACCAATTCAACATTTCTTTGCCAACAGGACTATGCACAACAGCTTTTTTCATGTACACCGTGTACCATATAAAGTTGCTACAGCAACTATGAAGCTGTTCAGAATCTGGCAATGGCTATTCAGCACTCAGCTACACTGCACTCTCTTCAAATTTGTTCCAGCATGAAACTTCCAACAATGTTCGTTCAGAGTATGTTCACTTGAGATTTGACCCATTTACAGTGCAAGAGAAAAAGGTCAAGTTTCTGCCAGCATCCAAACAGTAAATGGCATTTGAAACATGCCATCATTACAATATGAAATGTTCAGCAACCCATCATCATCATAGGCAGTCCCTCGGAATTGAGGAAGACTTGCTTCCACTCTTAACACGAGTTCTTTTGTGGCTGTACAGTCCAATACAAGAACCAGAGTCTCTGTCACAGATGGGACAGATAGATAGTCGTTGAGGGAAGGGATGGGGAGGACTGGTTTGCCACACACTCTTTCCGCTGCCTGTGCTTGATTTCTGCATGCTCTCGATGACGAGACTCGAGGTGCTCAGTGCCCTCCCGGATGCACTTCCTCCACTTAGGGTGGCTTTTGGCCAGGGACTCCCAGGTGTCAGTGGGGATGTTGCACTTTATCAGGGAGGCTTTGAGGATGTCCTTGTAGCGTTTCCGCTGCCCACTGTCTATAATTGTACATTATCAGTTATTTCGCATGACTTTATATGCTGCTTTTCTACTTCACTAGAAGTATTGATTTCTTTAAATATTTAACAGCTTTCACACGACTCTGGGGAGAACAGGAAAAAAAACTAATCTGCTCCACCATTAGCAAGGCCTTCAGCTTCCTCAGACCCACTCTCTAATTATCTCCCCTCCTCGAAAAATTCATCTCTTTGTCCAAGTCTTTGGTTACCCATTGGAATCTTTATATTCCTGGCTAAATATATTTTTCCCATATACTTATCTGAAGCACTTTCGGATGTGAATGACACTTTTTTTTTTTTAAAAGCAAGTTGTTGTTCACACTGGGCCAATACCTTCTTCCCATCATGTCTTGATTAATCCTCTGGGCAAATTCTTGCTGTAAGCACTGCAACTCGAACAAAAGCATCCAGTATCCGATGGTCCAACCCTTCTAAATTGCACTGGAGTCATATTCAATGTTGTACAAAGCTGAAGCCGCATAATACAGCCTCCCCAAGGTGGCGTAACACCGCTTTATTATGGAGTTAGCTCAGAAACTGACTAATGCGGTCACTTTTCCTCATCGTCAAGCAGAATCCACCTTGCAATAAAGTCCAAGAAATTACTTAATAAAATAAACAGCCCGAGTGATCACGCTCTAACAACGCCTCGCGAGTTCATTAAATACTGGGAAATTGCGGTTCCTATCCCAGGTAATCTAATGCTCGGGAGAACTAAAGACCCTTGCTGAAATAACTGCTGTGCTTTGATCATATAATCGGCAAGCGCCGTGTGCGGCCTTGAATCTAAACTCATTTTCGATATTGTAGATTGGAATCAGAAAGGGATAGCTATAGTTTGATGGCTAAGTAACGGCAATAGCCAGAAAGCAAACCTGCTGCCAAGCATCACGGCAGCTGTTTTTCAAACTCGTATTTTGACTCCGTGCCGCATACTACAATCTCTACTACACACACACACACAGCTGTTGCCTTTACTAATGCCCCAAATCACGCGTTTTCAGTCTAACCCCAAAGTTACTGAAACACGATTCGTTACACAACAGATCATCGTTAGATGTCGGACAGGTTAGTACAGCCCTCTGGCAGTGTTCAGCTAAAACACCTCAGCTTTCCCCTGCTCCAAAAAAAACGCAGTTTCCTTAACGTTATACAAATTCGCGTTTTCTGTATAAAAACCAAAACATTCTGTTACTTCGTCCCACTTTAAATACATCAGTTCAATATCACTTAGCATCCGACTCGTTAAAATTACATCGACCGTCCGGCATGAATTATTTTCCAGACCGTCCCTTGTTAATTTCGAAGTAATTCAAGCAAGTAGTTATTTGCTGCTTATGGGGCTAATCCATTATACAATAACGTCTGCTTGAATTAATGCAAGGTAACGCTCTGGGTGCGCGGAGTAAAACAGAATTTGACGTTTGCATTTGAAAACAAGTTATCCGCTTTCGACCAGTTGGAACATTGTGGCAGGTATCATCGACCGAAGAGGGCAGGAAGTCCACATGAAGTGCGAAACCCGACTTTGCGAAAGCGCTCGCCGCGCACAACCATCCCTTTACCTGTGCGCCCGGGGAGCCGGCAGCCAGTCAGTCCTCCGGCTCTTGGCTCGCTTTAGTACTTACTTTCGATATCTGGAACCTGCCGCAACACGCAGCGAAGATGCAGCCCCGGAGAGAGAAAACAATAGGCGAGATAGAGTTCGCTTCGAAATAAGCAACACAACATAAACGAAGAGTTGAAACTGAGAGGGAAACACAGGAGCCAAAACAACTGCAAATTGAACGGGAGCCCTGAAGCCGCGAGCTCCTCCCAAACTCGGAGCCGCCGCCGTCAGGAAGACCACAGCCACCAATCACACTGCCCGCCACTCTCTGATGCAACGCGCAAACTCGCCCGCCCTGTCGACATTTCCATGACGCGCTCTCGTCAATCAGCACTGTTCCTTCAAACACAAGGGGCAGGAGGATGTGTTTGTTTATTGACAACAACTTAATGTAGGTACTTAAGGTGATTGCAAGTGCTGACTTGTGTGCTTGAAGCCTCCTCGTAGGACTGCTCCTGGGCCTGGCCAAGGTGGCCATCAACAGGTCCAAGTGGCGGGAGGTCGAGTGGGTCGTTCATCATCATCATCATCATCATCGTCATAATAGGCAATCCCTCGAAATCGAGGAAGACTTGCTTCCACTCAAAGTGAGTTCTCAGGTGACTGTACAGTCCAATACACAGGTGGGACAGACAGTCGTTGAAGGAAAGGGTGGGTGGGGAGTCTGGTTTGCCGCACGCTCCTTCCGCTGCCTGCCTGCGCTTGTTTTCTGCATGCTCTCGGCGACGAGACTCGAGGTGCTCAGCGCCCTCACTTAGGGCGGTCTTTGGCCAGGGACTCCCAGGTGTCTGTGGGGATGTTGCACTTTATAAAGGAGGCTTTGAGGGTGTCCTTGAAATGTTTCCTCTGCCCACCTGGGGCTCGCTTGCCGTGTAGGAGTTCCGAGTAGAGCGCTTGCTTTGGGAGTCTTGTGTCGGTCATGCAGACAATGTGGTCTGCCCAACGGAGCTGATCGAGTGTGGTCAGTGCTTCGATGTTGGGGATGTTGGCCTGATCGAGAACACTGATGTTGGTGCGTCTATCCTCCCAGGGGTTTTGCAGGATCTTGCGGAGACATCGTTTGTATTTCTCCAGCAATTTCTGGTGTCTACTGTATATGGTCCATGTCTCTGAGCATACAGGAGGGCAGGTATCACGACAGCCCTGTAGACCATAAGCTTGGTGCCAGATTTGAGGGCATGATCTTCGATCTTCGAACACTTCCTCAGGCGGCCGAAGGCTGCGCGGCGCACTGGAGGCGGTGTTGAACCTCGTCGTCGATGTCTGCCCTTGCTGATAATAGGTTCCCAAGGTATGGAAAGTGGTCCACGATGTCCAAGGCCGTGTCCTGGATCTTGATGACTGGGGGGCAGTGCTGTGTGGCGCGGTCAGGTTGGTGGAGGACCTTTGTCTTAATGATGTTTAGTGTAAGGCCCATGCTTTCGTACACCTCAGTGAAGATGTTGACGATGGCTTGGAGTTCAACCTCTGAATGTGCGCGGTCGCAAACATCGTCCGCATACTGTAGTTCGACGACAGAGGACGGTCTTGGATCTAGCCTGGAGGCGACGAAGGTTTCCACTGCCAACCCAACTGCCTGCCTCATGTTCACGCCCAGGTGCCCCTGGAGATGGTGCACATGGTGTCTACCGGTTCGCTTGAGGCCTTCTGTGACCAGTGGAGGGACTGGATTGCGTCATTACAACAGGGAACAGAATTTTAATTTCATAGAATCATAGAACCATGGAAGTTTACAGCACGGAAGGAGGCCATTTCAGGCCATCGTGTCCATGCTGTCCAACAAGAGGCTATTGTGGAAATGTATTTTTGTCTAAGCTGATACCATACGGTATTTGTGTGCCCTTTGCAATATATATATATCAAAATGGAGTCCTGGCCCTTCCAGAACTTTCTGCATTTTAGCAGTCAGCTTGCATAAACAGCTAAACCTGGTTTGAGATGGCTGATGGCCATCAGACAGCTAGGAGACAAGTCATGCTGAGACAAGTACCCCTCATGGGGCTTTCCTATTGTCTACACTACAGGAGTTCCATGTCACCCCACCCTTATCTTCTAGCCATTATCTCTTGTAGAGACCTCATCCATTTGATGCAAACGATAAACTGACCAGGAAATTGAACAATCCTGCCACAATACAAGACAGGTGATAGCCCATTACATATGATTCATGGAGTAATGGCCGGCTGGCCAACTGATAACCCTGACAAAAGGAAATATCTGTAAACCATGTCAGGACCAGGATATAGTAATTCACTCTTTATCTGTATTCACTGACTGTGAGACAGAGCAATACACAGGGAGAGGCCAGAACTTGGGTTTTACTGTATAAATATCTTGTGAAGCTGTACCATTGCGGAGGTGTTCACTTAGCCCTTCACTGAGTGTAACCTGCCCCTTGCTAGCAAGCGAATTAAAGAAACTTCTACCGGAGCTGTAAGTGTCGGAGTCATTCTTTTCGGAGGTCGAGATTTCGACAGTTACTTCTTGGAGGTTCCACCGAGATGCATACTCTCTGTCCTGTAAGTAAAACGGATACAGGCATAGTGCCTCTCCAGTGAAAGGCTTCAGTGGCCAAACAAGGTGAGCCTTTTGCTCACAAGAGGTTTCTTCACTGTTGAATCGCATATGTAATCTGTTGTCCACAGGGGAGGTACTGCAATCTACAAAACTCTGCATTTAAAAGCTAAGGGTATTTTTTTATAACCATTTCTTTCTCAGCTCACCAGCAGAAGAGAACAGGTTCTGGAAAAATCTCGAAACAGCCCGGGGAAGGTTTCAGTAGGTAAGGGAGTGCTAGTCGATCGAAAAGGGTTCCAGGTTCTTATGTGATAAGATTTTTATTGTTTTTAATTCGGAAGGGGTTCTTATGTGATAAGAGTAAAAAAAAGGAAAGCGCTAATCGATCGAAGGTTCTTATGTGATAAGATTTTTATTGTTTTTAATTCGGAAGGGGTTCTTATGTGATAAGAGTAGAAAAAAAAAGAAAGCGCAATCGATCAAAGAGTTTGGGTACGGAACCATAAGTTTTATCAGTTTTTTTTATTAGGATAAGTTAAGGACTCGGTCTGTAGTGGCGTGCAACGCAGACTGAGAATATTGTTTGTTGTCCTTGTTATACTGTTGTGTGCAATACCTTTGTGAGAGATTGCCACTAGAGAAACGGGAAGAGTCACTAGGGAAAATTGTGATTCGGGAAAAAAAAACACAAGGATTGATTAAGAAAAGAAACAGTAACTGATTGATCAACTACGGTTGGTTCGTGCCAACATATCTCACACACCCAGACTGAGCCCGAATTAAGAGCCTTTTCAGGCCACGTAACGGCTAGGAGAAGTGGGCGTAGAGAACTCGGTTGGCCGAAAGGATTGTGAGATCAGAAACTGGAAAATCTTAATCATCCAGAATGGGTGCCGGAGCAAGTTAAAACACCACAAAAGGCACACCAGCCTATGTCATGCTCCAGAATTGTGGTCAGTCTTCAATTGACCAAAGAAACAAAAACGGTAAAGTGGACTAAGGGTGAAAACAGGCCATTTCCACCCGATGGTTCATTTAATTTAGAGAGAACAACATGTCTAGAGGAGTGTCTTATAAACAGAGATCCAGGTAGAAAAAAAAAGGAAAGTAATAGAAAAGGCCTGGGTTCCGATTCTTCAAGCCCATGTAAAATTAACAGAGGAAGTAAAACAAATGTAAAAAAAAAAAGAACCTGATAGTGACTTATGGATTCAAAAAAAAATAAAGCTAGCCCAAAAAAAAGCTTTATTGAATGGAGAGAGACTTTTGTGAATGTCTTGTCTTTGAATGAGAGCGCGTGAATGTCGTGTCTTTGAATGAGAGTGCTTCTGTGTTTTTTCCTTGTGTCTGGAAATCTGTTTGGAAAGGTTGTGGAGCTGCCTGTTTGTTTTAGCTCCACCCACTTTTTCAAACAAAGTGAAGTTTTTTTTAACCCTTCATAGTGTTGTCCTGTATGTGGGAAGTTTAAGACATTTTAAGTTAGAGGCGCAGGTGTGGATTTATTCGGATGAGAAGTTACGGAGCTAGGAAATGCACAAAGGATAGGTTTGTTGAGACATGGTCCCGGTGGTTAAAAGTTGTAATTACTTTTTTTTTTTAAAAGCCTTTGTGGGTCTCTCGAGGTGCAGGCTGGGGGAATACACTCTCATTGTCCTTGGTGTAAAATCTTGGTACAAAAGCTTCTAGCTCAGTAAGAGAATTTTTTGGGATAAAGAGTGGCAGTACAATAGTTGAATTGGGATTTTGAGATATTTCAGGTGATCTCCTTGATCAACATTTTGGGTGTATTGGAAAAATCTTGGGTTTGGAAGCCTTTTAATAAGATTAGAAAACAAGTACTTTACATTCTGTGATCTGGGAATCACTATAAGCATAACACACAGATTCGTCCAGTTCAGAAGCCCACACAAATGGAGGTGTGTCCAAGACCTACGAGCTGTGAATGAATCTACCATATTCTCACAATGCTTAAAGAAGGATTTGGAATGAAGTATCCCGGAATGCTTTCCAGAGTCTTAAGCAGCCCCTCACTTCAGCACCAGCCTTGGGATTACCAGATTACACTAAGCTATTCAACTTATTTGTGCATCACAAGTCGGGTTTTGCACAATCTGTTTTGACTCAGTTACATGGGGACAGGCAGCGACCGGTAGCATATTTCAGTACCCAACTAGACCCAGTGGCACGCGGACTACCAGGATGTCTTCCTTCGTTGGCAGCAGCTTATTATGCTATGCAACAGGCTCAGACAATAACTCTAAATCATCAGATCATTTTGTATATCCCACACTCTGTCGAGATTTTCCTTACTAAATGTGCCACCCAACACCTAACCGCCGCAAGAACCACTAAATATGAAGTCGAACTGTTATCAAATCCGAACCTTATCATCAAAAGATGCACTACCTTAAATCCAGCCACTCTACTCCCCACGGAAGACGACGGCGAACCCCATTCATGTGAAGTGGTAACCGAATTAGTGACTAAACCACGTATCAATCTAACAGATGTACCAATGTGTAACCCTGATCTAATGTACTATGTTGACGGATCAGCTCTACGAAATGATAGGGGCCAACCTAGAGCGGCTTATGCAATTGTAACTCAGTTTAATGTTGTCGAAACAGCCTCTCTTCCAGACTCCTTTTCAGCCCAACAAGCCGAATTGTTTGCGTTAACTCGAGCCTGTATTCTGGCTGAAGAACAAACAGTTAATACCTACACTGACTCCAGGTATGCTTTTGGGGTATCACATGACTATGGACAAATTTGGAAGATTCGCGGGTACCTGACTTCTTCAGGAACCACTATCAAAAATGCAGAACAAGTGGAAAATCTCCTGCGAGCCATTCAATGCCCCTTGAAACTTGCCATTATCAAATGCCAAGCACATACAGGCCAGTCGAATGAGGTGGCACTTGGGAATGCCAGAGCTGATAATGCAGTAAGTCAGCAGCTCTGTCAAAAGGGGGGATGCAGGTGTCATTGTTCCCACTAAGGAAAAATAATTGCTCAGACCCGCCACCCACTATTAATGACGTGCTGGCCTTTCAGACACAGGCCAGTACGGAGGAGGTGGTGACCTGGATGAAGGATCTATGTTATAAAAATCCAGGGGGAATATGGGTTCACCACGACGGCCGCGTGGTGGCCCCCAGATCCTTACTTCCATGGATTGCCCGATGTGTTCATACATTCACACACACGTGGGCAAAGGGGGATTGGCAGATTATATTTTGGCAACTTGGTATGCACCAGGTATTTCGGCAATTGCAAAACAAATCTGTGAAAATTGTGTTACCTGTCAGACAATGAATCCGGGTAAGACGGAAAAAGTAGAATCTGCCTCCCACCCAAATCCAGTCGGGCCTTTTGTACATTTACAAATGGATTTTATTGAATTACCTATGTGTATGGGATTCAAGTATGTATTAGTTATTGTAGATGTGTTCTCTAGATGGATTGAAGCCTTTCCATGTAAAAAGGCCGATGCCACTACTGTTGCTAAATGTTTGTTAAAAGAAATTGTACCGCGCTTCGGAATCCCTGCTAAGCTTTCTAGTGATAACGGGTCACATTTCACGGGAACTGTTATAAGAGAAATGTGTAAAGCTTTGCAGATTAATCAACGTTTTCATTGCAATTATCATCCACAATCAGCTGGACTTGTTGAAAGATATAATGGAATGCTTAAAAATAAGCTGGCAAAACTATGCAATGACACTGGACTGAAATGGACAGAACTGCTGCCCTTAGCTTTGATGGTAATGCGATCTGCAACCAACAGAACAACAGGCCTGTCACCGCATGAGATAGTTATGGGACGTCCCCAACGACTACCTTTTACAGCACCATTTACTGCAAAACAGATGGACATCCACAAAATGGAGGAAAATATGTTGAATTATTGTACTGCACTAACCAAATGTATTTCCAGCTTTCATTCACAGGTAAAGGAAGCCCAAGTCAAGCCAGCGGAAGGGAAGTGTCATAACCTGGAGCCAGGGGAATTCGTTTACATCAAGATTTTTAAAAGAAAAAGCAGTCTACAGCCAAGATTCGAAGGACCATACCAGGTCTTGCTGGCGACCAATACTGCAATCAAGGTAAAGGAAAGACCAACATGGATCCACGCATCCCATTGCAAACGGGCACCCGACCAGGAGGAAGGGAAGAAGGAATCAGAGGAACAGAAAAAGGAAGACTGAATAAGGAACTGTATGGACTATGGGGACTGATGGTGCTGGGCTTGACAGGGTTTTACTTCGCATTATTGATTACACCAGGGGTACAGACCCGCCACCGAAGGGAATTGCACGTAAACGTATTTATGGCGCTGAGTCATAGGTATGTTCACGAAAGAAACTTGTCAAGTTGTTGGGTGTGTTCCCATGTGCCTGTCCACTCCAGGGGGGGTATTCCCCTGAGATCTGTCCCCTTTAACGAATCAGAAATGGTAGAATGGTTGACAGTGCAAAATAGGACAAACCTAACTAAGGGGCCAGAAACGAAGGAGCAAACAGAATGGAGGTCGGCAGGGTATAAACTTACAGCCTTCCAGGGATGGTACCAGCCCAATTATGATAATAACCATCAGCCTCCCTTCCTAAGCATTACTCCCAGAATAGAAAATCCCGAAGGTATAATATGCCTAGTGAGTAATGAGACTGCAGGACCAGAAATGGGGCGCAGCAAGTGTTCCCAAATGACTAAATGACAAGCCACAACTAATCCCACTGAGAGAAAGATAGCAACCGTTGGCTGGACAACGGTCCATAACAAAGCCCCAGGTGAAGGGTGAGAAGGTGAGACCACTCGAGTATGGATAGTGCGAAAGGACCAGGAGCTGACGTCCTATAATTGCACCTACTTTATTTGTGGCCATAAAGCCTACCCATGGTTACCAGCCAACTGGACAGGGTCCTGTTACTTAGGATATGTGGTACCCTTTATCAGATCAATAAAGACTCTAAGGGATGCCTATGGAAGCCACAGATTTAAACGGGATTTGACTTGGCTAAACGGAATATTCAAGGTAATGGTGCCACCCTATGGAATAGCATCGACCGAATGGCAGTTACGGGAACTGGCTAACTTAGTCGAATCAGTAGCCAACGCAACTTCCCAAGCCTTTGAAGGGATAAATGACAAAATGGTAGCTATTCGAACAGTGGCTCTCCAAAATCGTATGGCCTTAGATTATCTCCTAGCCAAGGAGGGAGGAACATGCGCATTAATAGGTGAAGAATGCTGTACATATATCCCAGATAAATCAGAAGATATCGGCAGTCTAGCTGAAAACATCAGGAAAAAGGTAATAGAGTATAAACAGACAGTTGGCCAGGACGGTATCACCTTGTGGGGTTGGGCATCAGGATGGTTGGGAGCCCTGGGGAAATTTGTGGTACAGGGTTTGATCATATTCCTGCTGATAGTCTTCGCCCTGTATCTATTATTTGTCATCGTTAAGTGTTGCTGTGCCAGGGTGGGAGAAACTATGTTACCTACCGAGACCACGGCTAGAGTTATGGTAGCAACAACTGCTGAAGGCTCTTGTGTGGAAATGGAAATGGAGAGACTGTACAAGATCAGAATGGATTAAGTTGTCCTTGTGAAGGACAAAATGGGGGAATGTGGAAATGTATTTTTGTCTAAGCTGATACCATACGGTATTTGTGTGCCCTTTGCAATATATATATATCAAAATGGAGTCCTGGCCCTTCCAGAACTTTCTGCATTCTAGCAGTCAGCTTGCATAAACAGCTAAACCTGGTTTGAGATGGCTGATGGCCATCAGACAGCTAGGAGACAAGTCATGCTGAGACAAGTACCCCCCATGGTGCTTTCCTATTGTCTACACTACAGGAGTTCCATGTCACCCCACCCTTATCTTCTAGCCATTATCTCTTGTAGAGACCTCATCCATTTGATGCAAACGATAAACTGACCAGGAAATTGAACAATCCTGCCACAATACAAGACAGGTGATAGCCCATTACATATGATTCATGGAGTAATGGCCGGCTGGCCAACTGATAACCCTGACAAAAGGAAATATCTGTAAACCATGTCAGGACCAGGATATAGTAATTCACTCTTTATCTGTATTCACTGACTGTGAGACAGAGCAATACACAGGGAGAGGCCAGAACTTAGGTTTTACTGTATAAATATCTTGTGAAGCTGTACCATTGCGGAGGTGTTCACTTAGCCCTTCACTGAGTGTAACCTGCCCCTTGCTAGCAAGCGAATTAAAGAAACTTCTACCGGAGCTGTAAGTGTCGGAGTCATTCTTTTCGGAGGTCGAGATTTCGACACTATCCAACCTAATCCTACTTTCCAGCTCTAGATCCATAACCCTGCAGGTTACGACACTTCAGGTGCATATCCAAGTACTTTTTAAATGTGGTAAGGGTTTCTTTCTCTACCAACTTTTCAGGCAGTAAGTTCCAGACCCTCACAACCCTCTGCATGAAGAAATTTCCTCTCAAATCCCCCCTAAACCTTCTACCAATTACTTTAAATTTATGCCCCCTGGTTGTTGACCCCTCTGCTAAGGGAAATAGGCCCTTTCTATCCACTATATTTAGGCCCCTCAATATTATACACCTCAGTGAGGTCTCTGTCATATATGTATATTCTGTGTTTATACTACGCTGGTACCAACTGTGGGAGGCCCGGGCAGGAGATTTATAAAAGGCTGGTCACCACACAGTGAAGGCACTCTGCAGACAATAAAGAGACTAAGGTCACAGCAGTTCAAGCACAGCACTAGGCATCATGGAGTTATTCTACAGATAAGTAGAGACATATTAACTGACAACGAGTACAGATCACCGACTTACACACAGAGATGGCTGCCGTTGGTAGTTTAGAAAAGTTTACAGAGGGTGAATGAAGCCTTTACTCGGGTTTCACTGGCCAGGTTTCTACTCACACCGCTGCACCGAGGGCCAGGATTTAGCGGAATATGTCTCAGACCTACGAAGGCTCGCGGAACCGTGCGAATTTGGCGAACTCCTCAACAATGTGTTGCAGGACATTTTCGAGATGGGATGGGACGTGAAGTGGACCATCACCTTAAGCCAGGTGTTCACGACCTCAATGTTGAGATTCTCCCAGAATCAAAACTCACTAGCAAGTACTGTGCAGAAAATAACTGTTGATCAAAGAATTAGTCCGACTCAGTCCGCCAAGGGATGTAAATTGTGAATTGTTTAACATGCCTGCATTGCGGGGGTAACCATCGGGCCTATCTGTGTCGATTCAGACACTATGTGTACAAAGGCTGCGGCCGAAAGGGCCACCAACAGCAAATGTGCAGAAGAACTGCGATTCAAAACGTGGCAGAGGAGTCGGTAGGAGGTTTCCGATCCAGCAAGGATCATAAAGTACAAGCGAGAGAGGCGACTAAGCCCGAGGAAGCAGTGCACAGGGTGCGCACCTTCACTACCAAAAGTCCCCCCCATGATGATGAAAGTCAAGATAAATGGCATTCCTGTTTCCATGGAGCTGGACATGGGAGCGAGTCAGTCACTTATGAGCCAGAAGGCATTTGAGAGGCTGTGGGGCAACAAAGAACAAAGATCCAAGCTGAGCCTGTTTCAGACAAAGCTGCACACTTACACCAAGGAACTGATCCCAGTTATTGGCAGTGCGAATGTAAAAGTATCCTATGAAGGAGAGATACATGAATTGCCATTGTGGGTTGTACCAGGCGACGGGCCAACGCTGCTTGGCAGAAGCTGGATGGGGAAGATTCGGTGGAACTGGGAAGACGTCAAAGCACTATCTTCAGTGGATGATGCTTCCTGTGCTCAAGTGCTGAGCAAGTTCCCCTCCTAATTCCAGGCATCAGCAATTTCACAGGCGCCAAAGTGCAGATCCACTTGGTCTCTGAGGCACAGCTTGTTCATCACAAAGCTCGAGCGGTCCCTTAGATGATGAGGGAGAAAGTGGAGATTGAATTGGACAGACATCAACGAGAGGGAACCATATCACCAGTCGAATTCAACAAGTGGGCCAGCCCGATTGTTCCAGTACTAAAGAGCGATGGCACGGTCAGAATCTGCGGCGACTACTAGGCAACGATCAACCGAGTTTCATTACAGGGCCTGTACCCGCTACCCAAAGCCGATGATCTCTTTGTGACATTAGCAGGGGGAAAGGTGTTCACCAAGCTGGATCTAACCTCCGCTTACATGACCCAGGAGCTGGCTAAGTCGTCGAAAAAAACTAATGAGCATTAACACACACAAGCGACTGTTTTTGTATCACAGGTGCCCGTTCGGGATCCGCTCGGCTGCAGCCATCTTCCAAAGGAACATGGAGAGTCTATTGAAATCGGTTCCATGCACCGTTGTATTTCAAGATGACATCCTAATCACTGGTCATGACACCACCGAACACCTGCACAACCTGCAAGAAGTTTTAAGTCAACTAAACCGAGTCAGACTCTGGCTGAAACGATCCAAGTGTGTCTCCCTGGCACCAGAGGTAGAATTCCCAGGGAGGAAGATTGCGGCAGATGGCATCAGGTCCACGAACTGGAAGACAGAGGCCATCAAGAATGCACGCAGACCACGAAATGTAACGGAGCTGCGCTCGTTCCTGGGACGACTCAAATATTTTGGTAACTTTTTTCCAGGGTTGAGCACTTTGCTCGAACCATTGCACACGTTGCTACGCAAGGGAGACGAATGGGTTTGGGGTCAAAATCAAGAGACCGCCTTCAAAAAGGCCAGAAACTTGCTGTGTTCGAACAAGTTGCTGGTATTGTATGACCCAGGTAAATGTCTAGTTTTAGCATGTGATGCGTCGTCGACGGTGTCGGGTGAGTTTTACAGCAAGCAAATGTAGCAGGCAAACTCCAACCAGTTGCATATGCATCTAGAAGTCTATTCAAGGCCGAAATAGCCTACAGTATGGTCGGAAAGGAGGCTTTGGCCTGTGACTATGGGATAAAATAAATGCACCACTATTTGTTCGGACTCAAGTTCGAGTTAGAAACCGACCACAAGCCCCTAATCTCACTGTTTGCAGAAAGCAAAGGTATAAATACCAATGCTTCGTTGCGAATCCAAAGATGGGCACTAACACTGTCGGCCTACGATTATACGATCGGCCTTCAGCCGGCTACCGTAGCCCACCACCGGGGTGGAAATGGCGCAGCCCGCAGACCTATGCCTGGTCATGGACGTCTTCAAAAGCGAAGAGTCACCCGTTAGGGCCCGCCAGATCAGGACCTGGACCAACCAGGCCCCTGTGTTATCTCTTGTAAAAAGTTGCATCCTCGATGGGGGCTAGTCAGAGAAATACAAGATGAGATAAAGCTGTTTCACCGGGGTAAAGACGAAATGTCCATCCAATCGGATTGTCTCTTATGGGGCAACTGGGTCGTCCTGCCAAAAAAAGGCAGGGCAACCTTCATACGCGACCTACACAGTGCCCACCCAGGCATAGTCACGATGAAGGCTATCGCCAGGTCCCACTTCTGGTGGCCCGGCAGTGACTCGGACTTGGAGTCGTGCGTGCGCCAGTGTAATACTTGCTCACACAATTGAGCAATGGCCCCAGGGAGACTCCGCTTAGTCTGTGGTCCTGGCCCTCGAAACCATGGTCCAGGATCCACGTAGATTATGCGGGTCCCTTTCTAGGGAAATTGTTCTTTGTTGTAGTGGACGCCTACTCTAGATCGAATGTGTAATAATGGCATCCAGCACATCCACCGCCACCATTGAAAGCCTCAGGGCGATGTTCGCCACCCATGGCTTACCTGACATTCTGGTCAGCGACAATGGTCCATGTTTTAACAGCTCGGAATTCAATGAATTCATGACCTGCAATGGCATCAAGCATGTCAGGTCTGCCCCGTTTAAGCCCGCATCCAACGGCCAAGCGGAGCGGGCAGTCCAAACCATAAAGCAGAGCTTGAAACTATCCCGGAAGGCTCCTTACAAACCCGCCTATCCCGGGTGCTGATCAATTACAGGACACTTGCTTACCGGGGTCCCCCCTGCGGAGTTACTAATGAAACGTGCACTCAAAACCAGGCTCTCCATAGTCCACCCTGACCTCAACGATCAGGTGGAAACCAGGCGTTATCGGCAAAACATGTACCGTGATCGCGCGGGTGTATCACGCGACAGTACTGTAAACGACCCGGTGTTTGTGCTGAATCATGGTCACGGCCCCAAATGGGTCACTGGCACTGTTTTAGCCAAGGAGGGGAATAGAGTGTTTGTTGTCAAACTGCTTAATGGACAAACGTGCAGAAAGCAAACCAAATTGCGATTTACAGGTAACCGGGAACAACCGGGAGAGGACCTTACCTTCAGCGATCCACCTACACACACCCAACCAGCAACAGACCTAGCTGCCAACCATGAGGATGATCCCACTTTCTCCAACAATCCAGTCAGACCAACAGCGCTGCAAGACAACAGTGGCCCGACCAACTCACCCATGCCAGAAGTGATGCTCAGGCGATCAACCAGGGAGTGCAGAGTTCCGGATCACCTCAACTTGTAACTAATGCGCATCAAAGACTTTGGGGGGGAATGTTGTCATATATGTATACTCTGTGTATATACTATGCTGGTACCATTAGAGGGTGCAACTGTGGGAGGCCTAGGCAGAAGCTGTATAAAAGGCTGGTCACCACGCGGTGAAGGCACTCTGCAGACAATAATGGGACTAAGGTCACAGCAGTTCAAGCACAGCACTAGGCCTCGTGGAGATATCCTACAGATAAGTAGAGACATATTAGTCTGCCCTCAGCCTCCTCTGTTCCAATGAAAACAAACCCAACCTATCTAATCTGTCCTCATAGCTTAGATTCTCCACTCCCGGCAACATCCTCGTAAATCTCCTTTGTACCATCTCCAGTGCAATCACGTCCTTCCTGTAATGCGGTGACCAGAACTGCACCCAGTATTCCAGCTGTGGCCTAACCAGTGTTTTATACAGTTCAAACATAACCCCCCCTGCTCTTGTATTCTATGCTTCGGTTAATAAAGGCAAGCATTCCGTATGCCTTCTTAACCACCTTATCTACCTAGCCTGCTACTTTCAGGGATCTGTGGACATGCACTCCAAGGTCCCTTTGTTCCTCTATACTTCTCAGTATCCTATCATTTAATGTGTATTCCCTTTCCTTGTTAGTTATTCCCTCCCAAAATGCATTACCTCACACTTCTCTGGATTAAATTCCATTTGCCACTGTTCTGCCCACCTGTCCAGTTGATTGATATCTTTCTGCAGGCAGCAGCTTTCTTCTTCATTATCAACCACACAGCCGATTTTAGTATAATCTGCAAACTTCTTAAACATACCCCCTATATTCAAGTTTACATCATTGATGTATATCACAAATCTGATTTGATAAACTTCCCTTTAACCTTTTTTTTTGTGAATTTGCGAGTTCTGGTGGTTAAGGGGGCACATGTTTGAATTCAATTTTCAAATCATGTATTTAAAAAAGTTGCGTGCTTGAAGGTGCTGTCACGGTGTCTGTGTATCCAGTGATTCAATTGGGCAAAATTCTTCAACACATGTGTCAACCATGACTCAGTTGTTAGTAATCTGAGTCAGAAGGTTGTGGGTTTAAGTCCCATTCCAGAGAGTTGAGCACAAAAATCTAGGCTGACACTGTAGGGCAGAACTGAGGGTGTGCTACTTCGAGTGAGTGTCAGAGGTGCCGTCTATCAGATGAGACGTTAAACAGAGGCCCGTCTGCTCTCTCAGATGGCCGAGATCCTGTGGCAGTATTTTGAAGAAGAGCAAGGGAGCTATCCCAGTGTCCTGGCTAATAGTTATCCCTCAATCAACATACTAAAATCTGATTATCTGGTGATAAACTGCTGTTTGTGGGTGCTTCCTGTGTTCAAATTGATTGCCACATTTCCTACATTACAACACTGGCTACACTTACAAAGTTTTTAATTGGCTCTACAGTGCTTTGAGACGTCCGGAGGTCGTGAAAGGTGATATATAAATGCATGTGTTTCTTTCACATCATATTTAGATCACTGTCATTTTCTTGCAAAGTAACTTTCCAGTTTTGGTGTTGATGTCATTGGGAAGGCCAGCATTTAGTGCCCATCCCTAATTGCCCTTGAGAAGGTGATGGTGAGCTGCCTTCTTGAACCGCTGCAGTCGTGAGGTGAAGGTACTCCCACAGTGCTGTTCGGGAGGGAGTTTCAGGATTTTGACCCAGCGACGATGAAGTCAGGATGGTGTAGAGGATAACCTGCAGGTGGTGGTGTTTCCATGCACCTGTGGTCCTTGTCCTCCTAGGTGGTAGAGGTCACGGGTTTGGGAGATGCTGCCGAAGAAGCCTTGGTGAGTTTCTGCTGTGCATCTTCTAGTTGGTGCACACTCCAGCCACTGTGCACCAATGGTGGAGGCATTGAATGTTTAAGTTTGTGAATGATGTGCCAGTCAAGTGGGCTGCTTTGTCCTGGATGATGCCAGGCTTCTTGAGTTTTGTTGGAGCTGTACTTATCCAGGCAAGTGGAGAGTATTCATTCACACTAAAGGCAAGTTAGCCTGACATCAGTAGTAGGCAAAATATTAAAATCTATTATTAGGGATGTGGTAACAGGACACTTCGAAATTCATAATATGATCAGGCAGAATCAGCATGGTTTTATGAAAGGGAAATAGTGTTTGACAAATCTGTTAAGAGTTCTTTGACGGTGTAACTAGTAGGATGGATAAGAGGGAACCAGTGGATGTAATGTATTTGGATTATGAAAGAGCATTTAATAAGGTGTCACACAAGAGGTTATTCCATAAAATTAGGACTCATAGGATTGTGGGTAATATATTGGCATGGATTGAGGATTGGTTAATGGACAGAAAATAGAGTGTAGGAATAAACAAAACTTTTTCGGCTTGGCAGGCAGTAACTAGTGGGGTACCTCGAGAATCAGTGCTTGGGCCTCAGTAATTTACAATCTATATTAATGACTTCGCTGAAGGCACTGAGTGTAACATACCCAAGTTTACTGATGATACAAAGTTAGGTGGGAAAGTAATCTGTGAGGAGGCCGCAAAGAGGCTGCAGAGAGTTACAAACAGGTTGATTGAGTGGGAAAGAACATGGCAAATGGAATACAATGTGGGGAAGTGTGAAGTTATCCACTTTGGTAGGAAAAACAAATAAGCAGAATATTTTTTGAATGGTGACAGACTGGGAAATGTTTGCATTCAGAGGTGTCCTTGCATGAAGCACAGAAAATTAACATGCAGGGATAGCAAGCAATTAAGAAAGCAAATGGTATGTTAGCTTTTGTTACAAAGGGATTAAAGTATAAGAATAAAGAAGTCTTCCTACAATTATACAGGACATTGTTGAGGCTACACCTCGAGTACTGTGTACAGTTCTGGGCACCGAAATTGCCCCCTTCTTTAAGGCCCGTTACCAAGAGACGGTAATGGGACAGTAAGTCCTTTCTGACCGGGGGCAGGCAGATCGTCCAACCCATGTGGAATTATCCCCGAGCCGGGAGTGGCGGAAACGGTTTCCACCACATCCTGTGTTTCCGCCCTGCCCAGCGCTCCGACCCCAATACCACCCGATGATTTTTTCTGGGAAAAGGACTCAATTTCTCTCGATTCCCCGGCCCATGAATCCTGGTGGTAATTATTCATCTAATTCCAATTATCCATCCCAAACGGGATGGCGGGCAATTTCAGGAAAGACACACTTGCCTAGAGGGTGTGCAACAAAGGTAATTGAAATATATAAAATTCTTAAGGGGCTTGACAGGGTTAATGCTGAGAAAATGTTCCCCGTGGCTAGGGAATCTAGAACACGGTGTCACGGTCTCAGAATAAGGGGTACGCCATTTAGGGCTGAGATGACGAGCAATTTCTTCACCCAAAGGGTTGTGAATCTTTGGAATTCTCTACTCCAGAGAGCTGTGGATGCTCGGTTATTGAGTATATTCAAGACAGAGTCCGATAAATTTTGGAGAACTAAGGGAATTAAGGGATATGGGGATAGTATGGGAAGGTGGAATTGTGATAGAAGATTAGGCATGATCTTGTTGAATAGGCTCAAATGGCCTACTCCAGCTCGTATTTCTTATGTTTTTATTTTCACACTCCTAACTTATGCATCGTAGATGATGGAAAGGCTTTGGGGAGTCAGGAGGTGAGTCATTTGCTGCAGAATACACAGCCTCTGACCTGCTTCTGTAGCCACAATATTTATGTAGCTGGTCCAGTTACATTTCTGGTCAATGATGATCCCAGGATGTTGATGGTGGGGGATTTGGTGATGGTAATTCCGTTCAATGTCAGTGGCTAGACTCTCTTGTTGGAGATGGTCATTGGCTGGTACTTGTGTGGCATGAATATTACTTGCCACTTAAGCAGATGCATAGGCTTTGAGGTTTGAAACTTGGCTCTGGAGTGCAGGGACACATGATCCAGTCCAGGCTGAGTGAGCATCCAAGGAGGAAGATGGAGTTAATCGCAAACATGTACATTTTTTTGGCAGGGGTTAAAAACAATGACTTCAACTTCCCACAATTGTAGGAAATTTAGTCTCATCACCCATGATGTAATGCCAAGCAGGTAGTCTAACAGTTTAGAGATGAGAGTGGAGTCGAGGGAAGTGGTGGCGAGTTAGAGCTGGGTTGTATTTATGTGTTGGCTTTAATGTAAAAGAATATTTTAAGTCAATTCAAAAGTAGACATAATAAAAATGGAAGTGGAAGAGATTAGGAGCGCTGAACAACAGTTAGATTAATAAGATTGGTTTTGAGGATGTTTTTAAAGGTGGAGAGACAGAGATGGAGTAGGAAGTTCCAAAAGAAGAACCAAGATAATTGAAGGCACCATCAGCAATGGTGATCAAAGAAATTAAAGGCTAAAGCCACGGAGGGATTTAGAGATGAAAACAAGGTTTAAGAATTGAATACATTGAGGACAGGAGCCAGTGTCGCTCAATGAGGACAAGTGTAATGTGTCAGCAAGACTTAGTATGGAACAGGATACTAGCAGCAGAGTTTTGGACAAGTTGGAATTTATGAATGGTGGAAGATGGGAGATCAGAAGATCAGCATTAGAATAATCGAGTCTGTATGTCACAAATGCGTGTATAAGGGTTTAAGTAGCAAAGGGCTGAGAAAGGAACAGAGATATGCAAATTTGTAGAGGTGGAAGTAAAATGTTTTAATGGTAGATAGGATAGGATATGGGGTTTAAAGCTCAGCCCAGAGTCAGACAGTGCACCAAGATTATGAATGGTTTTCTTCAGCCTCAGCGAGTGGCTGAAGAAGGGGGAAAGAGTCAGTGTTAAGAATATGGAGTTTGTAGTATGGGCAGAAGATGATGGTTTGGGTCTTCCTGATGTTGAGCTGGAAAAATTTTTGACTCAGCTAGCACTGATAATGGAAAAGCAATGGAACAGCACAACAGCAGTCAAGGGGATTTAGCTATGAATGATGACACTAGAGATGCTCTGGCTATGATTGGATAGGTAAGAGTGGGAGCAAACGAGGACAGGAAGTGGGTCTCTTTGAAAAGATGAGCTCGGAGAAAGCACGAGGTGAGATAGAGAAACTACAGAAAGTCACGGGTTGACAGGTAGGGCAGTCAACGTGACCACATTGGTAACATATGAATGACAACACAGTTTTAAAGACCAAACCTAAAAGGCAATTTGACAGCCTGAACAGCTGACCATGTACTATCATGAGGTGCTTACTGTTGTGTATAGAAGAACTCCACGAGGCTGAGTACTGTGAGCTAAACTTAGTGTGACCTTAGTCTTTATTATAACCCCAGAGTGCCTCAACAACAAGGCAGCCCACCTTTTATACTGGCCCTGCACATGTGTGCAGGTAACCATTAGTACTCTTAGTCGCGCCCTCTGGTGGCAAATATTACATAGTTACATTCATAACATCACTCCCCCCCCCAAAGTCTTTGATACAACTTATTTACATATTGAGGCGATCCGGAGCCCTTCGCTCCCTAAGTGCAAACCCTGATCAACTAAGTGAAAACCCTGGTGTGTGTGAATTGGCCAGACCATTGCTGCACTGCACCACGGGCTGGTCCGACCGGACTGTCAGGAACATAGAAACAGAAAATAGGTGCAGGAGTAGGCCATTCAGCCCTTTGAGCCAGCACCACCATTCAATAAGATCATGGCTGATCATTCCCTCAGTACCCCTTTCCTGCTTTCTCTCAATACCCCTTGATCACTTTAGCCGTAAGGGCCATATCTAACTACCTCTTGAATATATCCAATGAACTGGCATCTACAACTTTTTGCAGTCGGGAATTCCACAGGTTAACAACTCTCTGAGTGAAGAAGTTTCTCCTTATCTCAGTCTTAAATTGCTTATCCCTTATCCTTAGACAATGTCCCCTGGTTCTGGACTTCCCCAACATCAGGAACATTCTTCCTGCATCTAACCTGTGCAGTCCCGTAAGAATTTTACATGTTTCTAGGAGATCCCCTCTCATCCTTCTAAACTCCAGTGAATAGAGGCCCATTCCATCCAGTCTCTCCTCATATGTCAGTCCTGCTATCCTGGGAATCAGTCTGGTGAACCTTCGCTGCACTCCCTCAATAGCAAGAACGTCCTTCCTCAGATTAGGAGACCAAAACTGAACACAATATTCCAGGTGAGGCCTCACTAACGCCCTGTACAACTGCAGTAAGACTTCCCTGCTCCTATACTCAAATTCCCTAGCTATGAAGGCCAACATACCATTTGCTTTCTTCACTGCCTGCTGAACCTGCATGCCAACTTTCAATGACAGATATACCATGATACCCAGGTCTCGCTGCACCTCCCCTTTTCCTAATCTGCCGCCAATCAGATAATATTCTGCCTTCGTGTTTTTGCCACCAGTGGATAGCCTCACATTTATCCACATTATACTGCATCTGCCACGCGTTTGCTCACTCACCTAACCTGTCCAAGTCACCCTGCAGCCTTTTAGCGTCCTCCTCACAGCTCACACTGCCACCCAGTGTCATCTGCAAACTTGGAGATATTACACTCAATTCAAATCATTAATGTATATTGTAAAGAGCTGGGGTCCCAGCACTGAGCCCTGCAGTACCCCACTAGTCACTGCCTGCCATTCTGAAAAGGACCCGTTTATCCTGACTTTCTGCTTCCTGTCTGCCAACCAGTTCTCTATCCACGTCAGTACATTACCCCCCATACCATGTACTTTAATTTTGCACAGAAATCTCTTATGTAGGACCTTGTCAAAAGCCTTTTGTAAGTCCAAATACACCACATCCACTGGTTCTCCCTTGTCCACTCTACCAGTTACACTTTCAAAAATTTTTAGAAGATTTGTCAAGCATGATTTCCCTTTCATAAATCCATGCTGACTTGGACCGATCCCGTCACTGCTTTCCAAATGTGCTGCTATTTCATTTTTAATAATTGATTCCAACATTTTCCCCACTACTGATGTCAGGCTAAATGGTCTATAATTACCAATTTTTTCTCTCCCTCCTTTCTTAAAAAGTGGTGTTACATTAGCTACCCTTCAGTCCATAGGAACCGATCCAGAGTCGATACACTGTTGGAAAATGATCACTAATGCATCCACTATTTCTAGGGCTACCTCCTTAAGTACTCTGGGATGCAGACTATCAGGCCCCGGGGATTTATCGGCCTTCAATCCCATCAATTTCCCTAACACAATTTCCCACCTATTAGGGATTTCCTTCAGTTCCTCCTTCTCACTAGACCCTCGGTTCCCTAGTATTTCTGGAAGGTTATTTGTGTTTTCCTTCATGATTTGTTTAATTGGTCCACCATTTCTTTGTTCCCCATTATAAATTCACCTGAAGCTGACTGCAAGGGACCTACGTTTGTCTTCACTAATCTTTTTCTCTTCACATATCTATAGAAACTTTTGCAGTCAGTTTTTATGTTCCCAGCAATCTTCCTCTCATACTCTATTTCCCCCCTCCTAATTAAACCCTTTGTCCTCCTCTGCTATATTACAAAATTCTCCCAGTCCTCAGGTTTGCTGCTTTTTCTGGCCAATTTATAGGCCTCTTCCTTGGATTTAATACTATCCTTAATTTCCCTTGTTAGCCACGGTTGAGCCACCTTCCCTGTTTTATTTTTACTCCAGACAGGGATGTACAATTGTTGAAGTTCATCCATATGATCTTTAAATGTTTGCCATTGCCTATCCACTGTCAACCCTTTAAGTATCACTCACTAGTCTATTCTAGCCAATTCACGTCTCATACCATCGAAGTTACCTTTCCTTAAGTTCTGGACCCTAGTCTCTGAATTAACTGTGTCACTCTCCATCTTAATAAAGAATTCTACCATATTATGGTCACTCTTCCCCAAGGGGCCTCGCACAATAAGATTGCTAATTAGTCCTTTCTCATTACACATCACCCAGTCTCGGATGGCCAGCCCTCTAGTTGGTTCCTCGACATATTGGTCTAGAAAACCATTCCTAATACACTCCAGGAAATCCTCCTCCACCGCATTGCTATCAGTTTGGTTAGCCCAATCAATATGTAGATTAAAGTCGCCCATGATAACTGCTGTACCTTTATTGCACACATCCCTAATTTCTTGTTTGGTGGGTTCATCCTCGTGATTGACAGCGAGGTCGATTGCTGATTGTGTGTGTGTTGGTGGATCGTCGATGGTGATGTCCTCTTCAAGTTGTTCCTGATTGTCAGTAAATCGCAATTTGGTCTGATCTAAATACTTTCTGCATGTTTGGCCATTTAACAGTTTGATTATAAACACCCTATTCCCTTCCTTGGCCAAAACAGTGCCAGCAACCCACTTGGGACCGTGACCGTAATTCAGGACAAACACAGGGTCGTTAACATCAATGTCACGTGAAACAGCCGTGCGATCGTGGTACATGTTCTGCCGGCGTCGCCGGGTTTCCATGTGATTATTAAGATCTGGGTGGACTAGGGAGAGCTTGGTTTTGAGGGCTCTCTTCATTAACAGTTCTGCCTGGGGTACCCCGGTGAGCAAGTGGGGTCGTGTCCGGTAACTGAGCAGAATGCGAGACAAGCGGGTCTGCTGGGAGTGATCTGTCATGCGTTTCATGCTCTGCTCGATTGTTTGGACTGCCCACTCTGCTTGACCGTTAGACGCAGGCTTAAACGGAGCAGACCTGACATGCTTGATGCCATTACGGGTCATAAACTCGTTGAATTCCGAGCTGGTGAAACACGGTCCATTGTTGCTGATAAGGACACCGGGCAAGCCATGGGTGGCGAACATGGCCCAGAGGCTTTCAATGGTGGCTGTGGATGTGCTGGATGACATGATTACGCAGTCAATCCATTTCCAGTAAGCGTCCACAACTACTAAAGATATCTTTCTTAGAAAGGGGCCGGTGAAATCTACGTGTATCCTGGACCACGGTTTCAAGGGCTATGACCACAGACTTAGTGGAGTCTCCCTTGGTGCATTGCTCAGTTGCGAGCAAATGTTGCACTGATGTACGCATGACTCCAAGCCTGAGTCAATGTCGGGCTTCCAAACATGCGACCTGGCAATTGCCTTCACCATGACAATGCTTGGGTGGGTACTGTGTAGGTCGCGTATAAACATTTGCCTGCCTTTTTTTGGCAAAACCATGCGATTACCCCATAAGAGATAATCTGATTGGATGGACATTTCATCTTTGCATCGGTAAAATGGCTTAATTTCATCTTGCATTTCCGGGGGAACGGCCGACAAGATCCCATTTCGGACGCAACTCCTTACTAATGATAGCACAGGATCCTGGCTGGTCCAGGTCATGATCTGGCAAGCTGTGACGGGTGACCCCTTGCTCGCAAAAGCATCCATTACCAGTAGCAAGTCTGCGGGCTGCGCCATTTCAACCCCGGTGGTGGGTAATGATAGACGGCTGAGAGCATCGGCACAGTTTTCAGTGCCTGGTCTGTGGCGGATAACATAGTCATAAGCGGATAATGTTAGTGCCCATCTTTGGATGCGGGATGAAGCATTGTTCTCTGAAAACAGCGAAGTGAGCGGCTTGTGGTCACTTTCAAGCTCAAACCGGTTATATATGCAGACTATAGATATACTCTCTGTGTAGTCACTGTATAGTTGCATAAGATGGAGACTTGTTACCTGATGTACTATCAATAAGGTTTACACTGTGTATATACTATGCTGGCACCACTAGAGGGTGCAACTGGTGGAGACCAGGGTTTCCTGCCCCTGTGGCCGAGGCTGTCCACCAGAGGGCACTGCAGTGGGAGACCTGAGGGTCACCTGCATAGGTGTGCAGGGCCCAGTATAAAAGGCTGCTCACCATGTTTGTGCCTCATTCTGGAGTTACATATAAAGGACCAAGGTCACTACAGTTTGAGTACAACACATTGCCTCGTGGAGTCATTCATAAGTACAGTACAGACATAACAAAACCGAAGTCCACTTAGGTATTGATGCATTTTCTTAACCCCATATACACTTGCTAATGCCTCATTCTCGACCATACTATAGGCTCTCTCAGCCTTAGACAGACTTCTAGACACATATGCAACCGGTTGGAAGTTGCCCGATACATTGGCTTGCTGTAACATACAGCCGACTCCATATGATGAGGCATCACAAGCTAGCACTAAATGTTTACATGGGTCATAGTGTACAAGTAACTTATTTGAACATAGCAGGTTCCTGGCCTTCTCAAAGGCTGTGTTTTGAGATTTTCCCCAAACCCAGTTGTCACCCTTACAACTCTAAGAACGTATGCAATCCGGGTAGAAAGTTATCGAAATAGTTGAGGAGACCCAGGAACAAACGCAGCTCCATCACATTCTGTGGTCTGGGTGCATTCTTGATGGCCTCCGTCTTTGAGTCCGTGGGTCTGATGCTGTCTGCTGCAATCTTTCTCCCCAAATATTTGACTTCTGGCACCAGGAAAACAAACTTGGAGCGTTTCAGCCTGAGTCCCACTAGATCAGACCAAATTGCGATTTACTGACAACCAGGAACAACTTGAAGAGGACATCACCATCGACGATCCACCAACACACACCCAACCAGCAATCGACCTCGCTGTCAATCACGAGGATGAACCCACCATTCCTGACAGTCCGGTCAGACCAGTCGCGGTGCAGTGCCGCGATGGTCCGGCCAACTCACACATGCCAGGGTTTGAACTTAGATGATCAACCAGGGAGCGAAGGGCTCCGGATCGCCTCAACTTGTAAATAACTTGTACCGAAAACTTGGGGGGGGGGGGGGGGAGTGATGTTATGTATGTAACTATGTAATACTTGCCACCAGAGGGCGTGACTGTTGAAGTCTTAATGGTCACCTGCACACATGTGCAGGGCCAATATAAAAGGTTGGCTGCCATTTTGTTTAGGCACTCTGGAGTTGTAATAAAGAAGACTAAGGTCACACTAAGTTTAACTCTCAGTACTCAGCCTCATGCAGTTGCCGATGCCTGGTTCGAATAGCAAGGGAAACTTGCTCAGCACTTGAGCCCATGAGGCATCATCCACTGAAGATAGTGCTTTGATGTCGTTCCAATTCCATGTAATCTTTTCTAGCCAGCTTCTGCCGAACAGTGTTGGGCCATTGCCTGGAACAATCCACAATGATAGGTCATGCACAGCTCCATCATACGATACCTTCACTGCCGCACTTCCAATGACTGGTATGAGCTCTTTGGTGTAGGTACGCAGCTTTGCATTAATCGGGCTCAGTTTGGGCCTTTGTGCTTTATTGCCCCACAGTTTCTCGAAAGCCTTCTGGCTCATTATTGACTGACTCGCACCTGTGTCCAACTCCATGGATACTGGAACTTCATTTAATTTGACTTTCAGCATTATATGAGGACTCTTGGTGGTGAAGGTATGTACCCCATACACTTCTTCCTCGGGTTGAGTTGCCTGTGCTGTGTGATTCGCGCCGGATCGATCATCCTCTGCCACGTGGTGTGTCGCAGCACGCTTGCACATTCGCTGGAGGTGCCCCATCGTGGCGCAGCCTTTGCACACATAGTGCTTGAATCGACATTGATGGGCCCGATGATTACCCCCGCAGCGCCTGTTATGTATTGTCCATGTACATTAAATGTATAGTTACAATGGTGTGCCACAAGGGGCACTGTGGTGGGAGACCTGAAAGTACCTGCGAGACAGAGTATAAAAGGCTGCCCACCAAACCTGAAGGGCACTCTGGAGTTAGACAATAAAGGACAAAGGTCACAGCAGTTACTACAATACCAGACTGTGTGGAGTCAGTGATTGAGTGCTACATACATCACAAAGTGGCGACGAGGACACGGACGAGCTCTTCATGCAACGATGGCTACTTTGGGCACGCTAAAGGATTTCACAGAGGGTAATGACTGGGATGCCTTTACGGAAAGGCTCGAGTACTATTTTATAGCAAACGGCCTGACAGGGGACACGAACACACTGTTAGAGAAGCGTAAGGCGATATTGCTGTCCAGTTGTGGCGGGGAGGTTTACCGTCTCGTCAGGGATTTGCTGGCACCCGCGAGAGCCAAGGACAAGTCATATGAGGAGATGATTGAACTCATTCGTAACCAATTGAAACTGAAGGAGAGCATCCTCACTGCCAGGCACAAATTCTACCACCACTGCAGACCTGAGGGCCAGGATGTTACAAAATATGCTGCGGACATCAGGAGACTTGCGGTGCCATGCGATTTTGGCACACACCTTAACAAGGCGTTGCGAGACGTCTTTGTTATGGGGATTGGCCATGAGGGTCTCCTTCACAAGTTGCTATCTACTGAACTTACAGTCAGCCTGCAGCAAGCCATCACCATCAGCCGGGCATTTATGACCTCGACTTGCAGCACCAAACAGATGATCCACACGGTCTCGAACCCGGCAGGTACTATTCACAGGATAGCGTCCGTCATGGACAAAACTGCAGAACGTGGCTCTACCCAGGGCAGAGAGCACGGACCTCAGGGTCCTGGAACTCAGAGTCCGCCGAGGGGGGCTAATCGAGTAGCACCATGCTGGCGCTGCAGAGGAAGCCATGGGGCTCACCGGTGCAGGTTTGCGGAGTATACGTGCAATACCTGCCACATGAAAGGCCACCTTCAGCATATGTGCAAAAGAAACACAACTCACCGTGTGGCTGAGGAGGTGATAGATGATCTGCTATCCAGCGAGGAGCATTGCGGTTTGGCTCGACGGGCATCCCAGCCCCAGGTAGAAGAAGGTGATGCGTTTGGACTGTATACGTGTACCGATGATTCGGCCCCAGTGATTATGGAAGTCAAGATTAACGGAGTCCCAGTGAGTATGGAAGTGGACACGGGGTTGGGTCAGTCGCTGATGAGTCGGAGAACTTTTGATAAACTGTGGATCAACCCAGCTGCACGACCCAAGCTGGTCCCGGTCACGGCGAAGCTGCACACCTACACCAAGGCACTGATACCTGTTCTTGGCAGAGCGGATGTGCAGGTATCTCACGGTGGTGAGACGCACGGTTTACCTTTGTGGATCATTGCAGGCGATGGGCCGACGCTACTCGGCAGGAGATGGATGGGGAAGGTCCGTGGGAGCTGGGAAGACTTCATTCCTCCACAGACCGCTATTCACCATGTTCACAGGCCGAGCAGGCCTCCACCTTCGGATCGGATGGCAGTGAAGGAAGCGTGTGTGGGGTTGGGCAGAGCAGCGGTGGCCGTCGACTCTCCCCTGCAAAGTCTGAGAGTGAGAAAGAGGTGCTGGAACCAGCAGCAGCGCCGACCGAGCTGGAGAGAGAGGGAGAGCAGGCAACAGCTCGGTGGATTTCTGGTCGCGGCGGATCTCCCTCAGAGCCACGGTGCTGGGTCTGTAGTGATGAGGCTTCTTCACTCCGCCCGTGGCCGGAGCGCTCTTCCGGGCCGCTTTGGTCACCAGCTGTTTGCGGGGAGAGAGAGAGAGAGAGAGAGAGAGAGGGAGAGAGAGAGAGAGCAGGCAACAGCACAGCGAGCTCATGGCAGTAGAGTTCTGCAGAGAGAGGCAGGCAGGCACCAGCAGAGCACCTAAAATGGCGGCGCCCAGTAGAAACCTCGTGGAAAAATCAAAATGGCATCTTAAAAGGGAAATGTACCCAGGAGTCTTAAAGGGGCCTTACACCGTTGGCGGTCCCCACAAAGAGACTTTTGTAAGGGCAAGAATGAGTCAAGATGATTGCTGTGATTTGTATGATGATGTGATTTATGACAAGAGTTAATATTTTGATGCTAAAATGATTACTGTGATTAAAATTATTGAGATGAGTGGTGAAAAGAGTTGATATCACAATGCACAGTTAAAAGGGTTAATGGATCTGTGACTAACATGACTAATGGATTAATGCGATTTCTGATTTTATGTGATTTATGCAATTGTTCAGTGGCTGCAGACAAGCTGCAAAGGCAACTATTTTATGAGAACAGAGGCAACGCACCAGTTGCGATACCCTGTCTCAGCGCAGCCCATTACCTCGGGCAAAAAGGGGCAGTATGCCGCCACCACACCTCACCCAGTGGAGCTGGGATTTAATAACTGTTCAGTGTATCTGCAACCTTTTGATATAACTCTTCAATGCATACAAATGTACTGTCCATGTGTACCTGCTTTCTACTGGAGATTATGTTTGTGTACTTGTATCACCCATGTAAGGACTACAAATACCACATGCTTGCACTGGATCGCAAGCATAATCTCTACGTGGGGGGGAAGAGGGAAGTGGATGGTCATGGACTCACACTCACAAATCAACCAGGACGAACAAGGCCGAGGTTACCGGCAATTTGCTTTTGGAACTGGAGGGGGGAGTGAGATGTTATGTATTGTCCATGTACATTAAATGTATAGTTACAATGGTGCGCTACAAGGGGCACTGTGGTGGGAGACCTGAAAGTACCTGCGAGACAGAGTATAAAAGGCTGACCACCACACCTGAAGGGCACTCTGGAGTTACACAATAAAGGACCAAGGTCATAGCAGTTACTACATACAACACCAGACTGTGTGGAGTCAGTGATTTGAGTGCTACATACATCACTGCGCCAACACCGTGCTAATGGATTCACATTCACCCCCAATGGCGGACTCTGAGTCATCACAGGTCTTGCAGCCACTGAAATATAGGTCCTGCCATACGCAGTTCGGCCTGCTAGCGACGTCACTTTATGCACAGTATTTACCGGTTAGCTTCGATGTTGAGAAGATATCTGTTTGGTGTTATCGTCTGTGGCCGTGCATGCCTGGGCGATCGCGATGGCCCTGCTCAGGTCTAGGGTTTCTGCAGCCAGCAGCTTGCGAAGAATGACCTCGTGGCTGATGCCCAGCACGAAAAAGTCCTGCAGCATTTGCCCCAATGCAGCTCCAAAATCGCAATGTCCCAAAGGTGTCTCAGGTCGGCAACATAATCCTCCACGTCCTGGCCCCCGGAGAGATGGTGTGTGTAAAAACGATATCTGGCTATGAGGATATTCTCCTTCGGCTTGAGGTGGTCCCGAACCAACGTGCACAACTCTGTATATTCCTTCTCTGACTCGACAAAGGCTTCCCAATCATCACCCTCTACGCATCTCTCCAATATTCCAACAGCAGCCATGGTTGCTTGAAGGTTCGTATTCTGTTACTCTTTGCCAATTGTTGTGTTTAGAACTCCATGAGGCTGAGTACTGTGAGCTAAACTTAGTGTGACCTTAGTCTTCTTTATTACAACTCCAGAGTGCCTAAACAACATGGCAGCCCATCTTTTACACTGGCCCTGCCTGCATGTGCAGGTGACCATTAGGCCTCCAACAGAAGCACCCTCTGGTGGTAAATATTACATAGTTACATACATAACATCTGCCACTGTACAAGCCGACACAATACCAAATTCAGAGATGGTAAGTTTTTTATACACTCCTACAGTCATGATACTTAAAATCAGTGTGATACTAATGTAAAATATTGAAGAAGATAAAATTCCAAGAGTATAATCTGTCAAGGGTTGTGGCTTGGAGAATATATTTTTAAAATAAACATTTCACTAAATGGATGCAAAGATGGGAGTTGCCAAAACTGAGTGTTTCATGGTTGATGTCACAAATATCCAATTCTACTTTTGAATCTGAACTTTTACTCATCCCTTAAAGAACACATAAATCAAGTTGAGCACTAAAATAACTTTTAATAAATGCCCAAAATGTGGTACAATACATTTACAGTTGTGCAAGAAAAATTCTGGCCAGAAAGTATGACAGAGGTATACAAAAATGAATGGCATGCAAAGAATCATGAAGTTCAAACAATCTACCATTTGTAACAAAAAAAGCAGAACAGTACAGAAAACAGACCTCCTTCAAACTGCCTCAATCCAGAAGTGACTAAATGCACAATTAATTCACCATTAACTGCCCTAGTGAAAATGATCAAGGCTAGTAATGCTGAAAAGTGTGAGGCTTTAGCTACCAGCCATAGAAGTCCATGATGGTTCCCAGTAATATTGAATTTCTCTAGACAATACATATTCCAAATAAGTTACAGTAAAAATGAATGATATTTTAATACAAAATCATGGAATTGATGGCCCAGAAATCTTGGCCTCCCCGAGTCCGTACAGAGTGTGTACGGACCCAGGAAGGCATCGCAAAAGCCGGTTTTCAGCGCACAATGCGCATGCGCTGAAAACCGGCTTTTTCGATCTGTCAAGCTCCAGTTTGACAGATCCTCCACATCTCGGGAGCGAGGACATTTGCAAGGGCAAGATTGCTGTATTTACCCATATCTTGCCCAGCAACTGTCCTCAAAACTCTTGCGCCTGATAAAAACAGGCACATAGCCTACTTTTACAAGCGTAAGAGTATTAAAACATACAAAAACATCATAAAATAAAATTAAAAAAAACATTTTATTGTACAAAAACCCTGCCCACTACTGTAAGTTTATTTTAAACCAAAGGAATTTTTTTTCTAAGACAATTATTAACTTTAATTTGAATTACTTTTAATTATGTGAGGTGTGTTTTTTATTTTTTATTGTGTTTAGTGTGCTTGTTTTGTTTTCTCATTAATAGCAATAAGAACTCATAGATACGGAGTTCTCATTGCTATTAATGAGAATGCTGTGGAATACTATACCTGATGCACCTTCTTCGTGGGAACCTCGAGGACAGGAGCACGCTTTGCAGTGCGGGAATCCCCAACGGAATCCCATGCTCCTCTGGGACCACCAGGTAAATTTGTAAAAATTGTCCAGTCGTAAGCGTTCGTCCGAAAGAAGTCTCCAACCGGAATTTCAGGGCCAGTAAAACTAAAGCCTGTTGACAGTTACAGATTCTTTATATCAACTTTTAAAAAATATGTAAAGATCAATATTCAATAGTGAGACTTTAGGGTATATATAAATAAGCAAAATTTATTCTCTGGTGAGTTTAGTTTTTATTTATTACTTCCGTGATGTGAGTAGTGTTGTGCAGTGGGTAGGTGCTGGGGAAGAGCTTGTTTTGTTCTGGAGACATAAGCCGCTGATGTTTGATTTTTTTAAATAGTAGAAAGATTCCAAAAATGCATTCCTAATTACGGGTGAGCAGCAAAAGACACTGCATTTTGATTTGTCATGCAGATTGAGAAGTGGTTGTTGGATAGCATTGTAAGCATTTTCAGTTCTGTTATAGAAAGGATTGAGCAATAAGTATCTAATGGAAAGAGATGCATCATCTTGGCAGGTGTAATAAGTGTCAAAACTTAGGAAACACTTGAACACAACCATGTTAAATTTCTTCATATATAACGTGTCATAGAATTTCTCAGTAATCAATTGCAAGTTATTTTGAGGTGCCGAATTTTCCATCAATAATATATTGGTTAAAATGGTAGCAGTAGTTAAAGTAACTATTTTGCCTTTTTTTATTTCTTCATGGGATGTGGGCAGCATTTCTTGCCCATCCCTAATTGCCCCTGAGAAGGTAGTGGTGGCTCGCCTTTGTGAACCGCTGCAGTCCATGAGGTGAAGGTATTCCCACAGTGCTGTTACTCACTCCCCCCTCCAGTTCCAAAAGCAAATTGGAACAGGAGTAGGCCATAGGCCATTCGGCACCTCGAGCCTGCTCCGCGTGGAAGGAGTTCCAAGATTTTGACCCAGCGATGATGAAAGAATGGTGATACATTTCCAAGTCAGGATGGTGTGTGACTTGGAGGGGACCTTTCGGGTGGTGGCGTTCCCATGCGCCTGCTGCCCTAGTCTTTCTAGGTGGCAGAAGTCACGGGTTTGGAAGATGCTGTCGAAGAAGCCTTGACACGTTGCTGCAGTACATCTTGTAGATGGTACACACTATAGCCACGGTATGCCAGTACTGGAGGCAATGAATGTTTAAGGTGGAGGATGGGGTGCCAATCAAGAGGGTTGCTTTGTCCTAGATGATGTCAAGCATTTTGAGTATTGTTGGAGCTGCACTCATCCAGGCAAGTGGAGAGTATTCCATCACAACCCTGACTTGGGCCTTGTAGATGGGGGAAAGACTTTGGGGAGTCAGGTGGTGAGACACCCGCCACAGAATACCCAGCCTCTGACCTGCTCTTGTAGCCACAGTATTTATGTGGCTGATCCAGTTAGTTTCCTGGTCAATGGTGACTCCCAGGATATTGATCGAGGGGGATTCGGCAATGGTAATTCCATTGAATGTTAAGAAGTGGTCTTTACACTTGTGTGGCATGAAGGTTACTTGCCACTTATCAACCCAAGCCTGAATGTCGTCCAGGTCTTGCTGCATGCAGGCACAGACTGCTTCATTTTCTGAGGGGCTGTGAATGGAACTGATCATCAGCAAACATCCCCACTTCTGACCTTGTGATGGAGGGAAGATCATTGATGAAGCAGCTGAAAATGATTGGGCCTTGGACACTGCCCTGAAGAATTCCTGCAGCGATGTCCTGGGGCTGAGATGATTGGCTCCAACAACCACAACCATCTTCCTTTGTGCTAAGTATAACTCCAGCCAATGGAGAGTTTTCCCCTGATTCCCATTGCCTTCAGTTTTACCTGGGCTGCTTGATGCTACACTCGGTCAAATGCTGCCTCGATGTCAAGAGCAGTCACACTCACCTCACCCCTGGAATCCAGCTCTTTTGTCCATGTTTGGACCAAGGCTGTAATGAGGTCTGGACATGAGTGGTCCTGGTGGAACTCAAACTGAGCATCATTGAGCAGGTTATTGGTGAGTAAGTGCCACTTGATACCTCTGTCGACAACACTTTCCATCACTTTGCTGATGATTAAGGCAGAAACACAAGGGCAGAGTATTATCTGAATGGTGGCAGATTAGGAAAAGGGGAGATGCAACGAGACCTGGGTATCATGGTTCATCAGTCATTGAAAGTTGGCATGCAGGTGCAGCAGGCGGTGAAGAAGGCAAATGGTATGTTGGCCTTCATATCTAGGGGATTTGATTATAGGAGCAAGGAGGTCTTACTGCAATTGTACAGAGCCTTGGTGAGGCCTCACCTGGAATATTGTGTTCAGTTTTGGTCTCCTAATCTGAGGAAGAATGTTTTTGCTATTGAGGGAGTGCAGCGAAGGTTCACCAGACTGATTCCAAGGATGACTGGACTGACATAGGAGGAGAGACTGGATCAACTGGGCCTTTATACACTGGAGTTTAGAAGGATGAGAGGGGATCTCATAGAAACGTATAAGATTCTGACGGGACAGGACAGGTTAGATGAAGGAAGAATGTTCCCAATGTTAGGGAGGTCCAGAACCAGGGGACACAGTCTTAGAATAAGGGGTTGGCCATTTAGGACTGAGATGAGGAGGAACTTCTTCACTCAGAGAGTTGTTAACCTGTGGAATTTCCTACCGCAGAGAGTCTTTGATGCCAGTTCATTGGATATATTCAAAAGGGAGTTAGATATAGCCCTTATGGCTAAAGGGATCAAAGGTTATGGAGAGAAAGCGGGAAAGGGGTACTGAGGTGAATGATCAGCCATGATCATATTGAATGGTTGTGCAGGCTCGAAGGGCCAAATGGTCTACTCCTGCACCTATTTTCTATGTTTCTTTGTTTCCTCAATCTAGACTGATGGGGCAGTAATTGGCCAGATTGGATTTGTCCTGCTTTTTGTGGACAGGACTTACCTGGGCAGTGTCCACATTGTCGGGTAAATGCCAGTGTTATAGCTGTACTGGAACAGCTTGGCTAAAGGCACAGCTAGTTCTGAAGCAAAAGTCCTCAGGATCACAGCCGGGACGTTGTGAGGGCCCATAGACCTTGCTGTATGCAGAGCACTCAGCTATTTCTTGATGTCATGTGGAGTGAATCGAATTGGCTGAAGACTGGCTTCTGCGATGGTGGGGATGTCAGAAGGAGGCTGAGATAGATCATCCACTTGGCACTTCTGGCTAAAGATGGTTGCAAACTCTTCAGCCTTGACTTTTCCACTCACATGCTGGACTCCGCCATCATTGAGTATGGGGATGTTCATAGAACCTCCTCCTCCCGTTAGTTGTTTAATGGTCCACCACCATTCATGAATGTGGCAGGACTTCAGAGCTTTGATCTAATCCGTTGTTTGTGGGATTGCTTAGCTCTGTCTAAAGCATGTTGCATCTGCTGTTTAGCATGCATGTGTTGCAGCTTCCCGAGGGTGGCACCTCTTTTTTAGGTATGCCAGCTACTGCTTCTGACATGCTCTTCTACATCCCTCATTGAACCAGGCTTGTTCCCCTGGCTTGATTTTGTGGTAAAGTAAGGGATATGACACTTTTATAGCCTTTGGCCATGGTCTTTGCTGTCAGTTCATTTTTCATAAACGAGTCCACACCATTTGCCCTCAGAGCAGCTGATATTCTATTTCTGGGCGAAATTGATTGTTAATTTGTATAAAGATGGAATCCTCTGCTTTCAGTTATATCCCTAATGGCAAATAGGAGATTGAGGGCCAGAACTTGCAGTTTCTGAGTGGTATTGGCCATTTCGGGGATAACTGGGTCGGCGAGAAATTGCCCAGCTGAGTTACGCCGGCAGTTTCGAAGTGCCACTGGGGAATGGACTGCTGGCGTGCACCATCCATAGATCGTCATGGTGCGATATTTGGCTCAGCGGTGACCTGTTGGTAAGTATAAATAAAACCGCCCACGAGAATCAGCAAAGCTGGGCGGTAGGTGAGTAGCCCTGCAAGTCATTGGTTTTTTACTAATTATTTAAAAATTCTGTTGTAGTGATTTAAGTTAAAAGGGTCCTGATACTGATTTTCTGATTTTTTTAAGTTATGTTTTTTGAAAAAATATTTTTAGCGTTTTTCTCCTTTCAGGCCCAACCCGCGGCCTCGGGGTAAATTTTTAGTCAATTTATTAATTATCACCCATTTTCTTTAAGAACCGCCCAATCGACCCAAAATTCACTTTTTTCGCCGAGAATCGGAGTGCAATGCCCATTTATTTGCATGGGGTATTTCTTTATGGGGGGAAGCTTACGCCTGCGATAATCTTGGGAATCTTAGCGGTCTTTTGGACGGCAATCGGATGCTGGCGGGTTGTTAGGAAATTCTAACCCTCAGTTTCTAGCCTCTTTTATTCAGAAGGCTTCAATCTTTAT
The DNA here is from genome assembly GCF_044704955.1 of Pristiophorus japonicus. Taxonomy (NCBI): domain Eukaryota; kingdom Metazoa; phylum Chordata; class Chondrichthyes; family Pristiophoridae; genus Pristiophorus; species Pristiophorus japonicus. Next base: position 98,612,371 of record NC_091981.1, read on the forward strand.
TTCCCAATAAAATACTATTTTTCAATATTAATGTTCAAAAATGGAACTTTTATTTTAAACCCTGTTCCTTCCCTGCCCCATAAAAACACATGTACTATTACAAGGGAGCAACATTTCAAAAAATATTAAACCTTTATTCCCCTGCTACTATCCCTTTTGCTGTCACTGGATTAAAATTTGGGGGACAAAATTGCCCTGTGCCCCAATTGGGGACAGTTGTTATGTCTCAAATAAAGCAATGTGACAGAGTACTGTAGACTTGAGTAAGTGTGACCTTCGTCTCTTTATTCTGACTCCAGAGTGCTGGCACAGCATGGGAAGCCTGCTTTATGCAGTGCTCTCAAGGGATGCTGGGATCCCTTGGGACTCCAACAGACGCGCCCTCTGGTGGTGGTAGAATGCTGGTTACAAGGTGTTGCATACATAACATCGCTGCCCCGCAAAGTCAATAGTACACTTATTTACAGGGTGAGACGATCTGGGGCTTTCCGCTCCCTAGTCGATCGTCTCGGTACAAACACAGGTGCAGGTGAGTTGTTTGGGCCTTCGCTGGGCTGCTGCGCAGCTGGCCTTGCTGGGCTGCTGGGGATGATGAGTTCAGCTTCGTGGTCAACCGTGATGTCGGTTGCCACTTATGTGCGTATCGGAGGGTCGAAGTTAGTGGTGTCCTCTTCAGGTTGCTCGTGGCTGTCTGTGAATCGCAGTTTGGTTTGGTCCAAATGCTTTCTGTAAGTTAGTCCATTTGCAAGTTTGACCTCAAACACCCTACTCCCTTCTTTGACTATGACAGTGCCAGCAAGCCATTTGGGACCATGTCCATAGTTGAGTACAAATACAGGGTCATTGATTTAATATCGCATGACAAATTTGCGCGATCATGGTACATGCTTTGTTGATGCCGCCAGCCCTTGACATGACCATGGAGATTAGGGTGGACTAGAGAGAGCCTTGCTTTGAGTGCCGTTTTCATGATCAGTTCGGCAGGGGGAACCCCGGTGAGCGAGTGGGGTCTTGTGCGGTAGCTGAGCAGGACTCGGGACAGGCAGGTCTGCAGAAAGCCTTCCGACACGCGTTTCAAGCTTTGTTTGATGGTTTGGACTGCCTGTTCTGCCTGGCCGTTAGATGCAGGCTTGAACGGGGCAGATGTGATGTGCTTGATCCCATTGCGGGTCATGAATTCCTTGAATTCACGCTGAAGAAACACGGCCCATTGTCGCTGACAAGGACATCAGGCAGGCCGTACGTGGCAAACATGGCTCGTAGGCTTTCGATGGTGGCAGTGGACGTGCTTACAGACATTATTACACACTCAATCCATTTTGAATAAGCATCCACAACAACCAAAAACATTTTGCCTAGAAATGGGCCAGCAAAGTCAACGTGGATCCTAGACCACGGTTTGGAGGGCCATGACTACAAACTTAGTGGTGCCTCCCTGGGTGCATTGCTCAGTTGAGAGCAAGTGTTGCATTGGCGTATGTAAGACTCTAAATGGAGTCGATGCTGGGCCACCACACATGGGATCTGGCTATAGCTTTCATCATTACTATGCCTGGGTGGGTACTGTGTAGGTCGCGTATGAACGTTTCCCTGCCTTTCTTCGGCAAAACCACGTGATTACCCAGAAAAGATGGTCTGCTTGTATGGACATTTCATCTTTGCGCCACTGGAACGGCTTGATCTCTTCATGTATCTCCGCTGGGACGCTGGATCAGCTCCCATGGAGGACACAGTATTTTACAAGGGACAGTAAAGAATCCTGACTGGTCCAGGTCCTGATCTGGCGGGCCGTAACGGGTGACTTTTCGTTTTCAAACACATCCATCACCAAGAGCAAGTCTGCAGACTGTGCCATTTCCACCCCGGTATTGGGTAATGGTAGCCGACTGAGAGCATCAGCGCAGTTCTCTGTGCCTGGCCTCTGGCGAATTACATAGTTATATGCAGACAGCATGAGCGCCCATCTTTGGATGCGAGCAGAGGCATTGGTATTAATACCTTTGCTCTCTGAGAATAGCGATATGAGTGGCTTATGGTCAGTTTCTAACTCGACCGTAAGTCCAAACAGATACTGGTGCGTTTTTTTCAACCCGTAAACGCATGCCAGAGCTTCTTTTTCAATCATGTTGTAGGCCCTTTCAGCCTAGGACAAACTCCTGGATGCATTAGCAACTAGTTGCAATGTTCTCGATTCGGTTGCTGGTTGTAACACATACCCGACCCAGTACGAAGACGCATCGCAAGCTAGCACTAAACATTTACATGGGTCATACAGAACAAGCAGTTGTTGGAACACAGAAGATTTCTGGCTTTCTCAAAAGCAGTCTCTTGTGATTTCCCCCATAACCAGTCATCTCCCTTGCATAGCAACCCATGTAGAGGTTCTAGCAAGGTGCTTAACCCGAGTAGGAAATTACCAAAATAATTGAGCAGTCCAAGCAATGACCGCAGCTCCGTCATGTTCTGTGGTCTCGGCGCATTCTTGATGGCCTCCGTCTTGGCGTCGGTGGGTCTGATGCCGTCTGCCGCGATTCTACTCGCTAAGAACTCGACCTCTGGTGCCAGAAAAACACACTTCGAGTGTTTCAACCTGAGTCCCACGTTATCTAGCCGACTTAGAACCTCTTTCAGTTTCTGCAAGTGTTCGATGGTGTCCTGACCTGTGATCAATATGTCGTCCTGGAAAACCACGGTGCGCGGAACTGACTTTGGCAGACTCTCCATGTTCCTTTGAAAAATAGCCGCGGCCGATCGAATCCCAAACGGGCATCTATTGTAGATGAACAGACCTTTGTCCGTGTTGATGCAGGTGAGGCCTTTCGAAGATTCCGCCAGCTCCTGCGTCATGTAGGCCGAGGTCAGATGCAACTTGGTGAACGTCTTCCCTCCTGCCAGCATCGCAAATAGATCATCTGCCTTGGGTAGCGGGTACTGGTCCTGCAGCGAAAAATGGTTAATCGTTACTTTATAGAAAACATAGAAACATAGAAAATAGGTGCAGGAGTAGGCCATTCGGCCCTTCTAGCCTGCACCGCCATTCAATGAGTTCATGGCTGAACATGCAACTTCAGTACCCAATTCCTGCTTTCTCGCCATACCCCTTGATCCCCCTAGTAGTAAGGACTTCATCTAACTCATTTTTGAATATATTTAGTGAATTGGCCTCAACATCTTTCTGCGGTAGAGAATTCCACAGGTTCACCACTCTCTGGGTGAAGAAGTTTCTCCTCATCTCGGTCCTAAATGGCTTACCCTTTATCCTTAGACTGTGTCCCCGTCAGAATTTTAAACATTTCTATGAGGTCCCCTCTCATTCTTCTGAACTCCAGTGAATACAAGCCCAGTTGATCCAGTCTTTCTTGATATGTCAGTCCCGCCATCCCGGGAATCAGTCTGGTGAACCTTCGCTGCACTCCCTCAATAGCAAGAATGTCCTTCCTCAGGTTAGGAGACCAAAACTGTACACAATACTCCAGGTGTGGCCTCACCAAGGCCCTGTACAACTGTAGCAACACCTCCCTGCCCCTGTACTCAAATCCCCTCGCTATGAAGGCCAACATGCCATTTGCTTTCTTAACCGCCTGTTGTACCTGCATGCCAACCTTCAATGACTGATGTACCATGACACCCAGGTCTCGTTGCACCTGCCCTTTTCCTAATCTGTCACCATTCAGATAATAGTCTGTCTCTCTGTTTTTACCACCAAAGTGGATAACTTCACATTTATCCACATTATACTTCATCTGCCATTCATTTGCCCACTCACCTAACCTATCCAAGTCGCTCTGCAGCCTCATAGCATCCTCCTCGCAGCTCACACTGCCACCCAACTTAGTGTCATCCGCAAATTTGGAGATACTACATTTAATCCCCTCGTCTAAATCATTAATGTACAGTGTAAACAGCTGGGGCCCCAGCACAGAACCTTGCGGTACCCCACTAGTCACTGCCTGCCATTCTGAAAAGTACCCATTTACTCCTACTCTTTGCTTCCTGTCTGACAACCAGTTCTCAATCCATGTCAGCACACTACGCCCAATCCCATGTGCTTTAACTTTGCACATTAATCTCTTGTGTGGGATCTTGTCGAAAGCCTTCTGAAAGTCCAAATATACCACATCAACTGGTTCTCCCTTGTCCACTCTACTAGAAACATCCTCAAAAAATTCCAGAAGATTTGTCAAGCATGATTTCCCTTTCACAAATCCATGCTATCTTGGACCTATCATGTCATCTCTTTCCAAATGCACTGCTATGACATCCTTAATAATTGATTCCATCATTTTACCTACTACCGATATAATTCCCTGTTTTCTCTCTCCCTCCTTTTTTAAAAAGTGGGGTTACATTGGCTACCCTCCACTCCATAGGAACTGATCCAGAGTCAATGGAATGTTGGAAAATGACTGTCAATGCATCCGCTATTTTCAAGGCCACCTCCTTAAGTACTCTGGGATGCAGTCCATCAGGCCCTGGGGATTTATCGGCCTTCAATCCCATCAATTTCCCCAACACAATTTCCCGACTAATAAGGATTTCCCTTAGTTCCTCCTCCTTACTAGACCCTCTGACCCCTTTTATATCCGGAAGGTTGTTTGTGTCCTCCTTAGTGAATACCGAACCAAAGTACTTGTTCAATTGGTCTGCCATTTCTTTGTTCCCTGTTATGACTTCCCCTGATTCTGACTGCAGGGGACCGACATTTGTCTTTACTAACCTTTTTCTCTTTACATATCTATAGAAACTTTTGCAGTCTGTCTTAATGTTCCCTGCAAGCTTTCTCTCATACTCTATTTTCCCTGCCCTAATCAAATCCTTTATCCTCCTCTGCTGAGTTCTAAATTTCTCCCAGTCACTGGGTTCACTGTTATTTCTGGCCAATTTGTATGCCACTTCCTTGGCTTTAATACTATCCCTGATTTCCCTTGATAGCCACGGTTGAGCCACCTTCCCTTTTTTATTTTTACGCCAGACAGGAATGTACAATTGTTGTAGTTCATTCATGCGGTCTCTAAATGTCTGCCATTGCCCATCCACAGTCAACCCCTTTAGTATCATTCGCCAATCTATCCTAGCCAATTCACGCCTCATACCTTCAAAGTTAGCCTTCTTTAAGTTCTGGACCATGGTCTCTGAATTTACTGTTTCATTCTCCATCCTAATGCAGAATTCCACCATATTATGGTCACTCTTCCCCAAGGGGCCTCGCACAACGAGATTGCTAATTAATCCTCTCTCATTACACAACACCCAGTCTAAGATGGCCGCCCCGCTAGTTGGTTCCTCGACATATTGGTCTAGAAAACCATCCATTATGCACTCCAGGAAATCCTCCTCCACCGTATTGCTTCCAGTTTGGTTAGCCCAATCTATGTGCGTATTAAAGTCACCCATTATAACTGCTTCACCTTTATTGCATGTACCCCTAATTTCCTGTTTGATGCCCTCCCCAACATCACTACTGCTGTTTGGAGGTCTGTACACTACTCCCACTAACGTTTTTTGCCCTTTGGTGTTCTGCAGTTCTATCCATATAGATTCCATATCATCCAAGCTAATGTCCTTCCTAACTATTGCATTAATCTCCTCCTTAACCAGCAATGCTGCCCCACCTCCTTTTCCTTTTATTCTATCCTTCCTGAATGTTGAATACCCCTGGATGTTGAGTTCCCAGCCCTGATCATCCTGGAGCCACGTCTCTGTAATCCCAATCACATCATATTTGTTAACATCTATTTGCACAGTTAATTCATCCACCTTATTATGGATACTCCTTGCATTAAGACACAAAGCCTTCAGGCTTGTTTTTTTAACAACCTTTGTCCTTTTAGAATTTTGCTGTACAGTGGCCCTTTTCGTTCTTTGCCTTGGGTTTCTCTGCCCTCCACTTTTCCTCATCTCCTTTCTGTCTTTTGCTTTTGTCTCCTTTTTGTTTCCCTCTGTCTCCCTGCATTGGTTCCCATCCCCCTGCCATATTAGTTTAACTCCTCCCCAACAGCACTAGCAAACACTCCCCCAAGGACATTGGTTCCGGTCCTGCCCAGGTGCAGACCATCCGGTTTGTACTTGTCCCACCTCCCCCAGAACCGGTTCCAATGCCCCAGGAATTTGAATCCCTCCCTGCTCAAGCCACGTATTTATCTACGCTATCCTGCAATTCCTACTCTGACTATCACGTGGCACTGGTAGCAATCCCGAGATTATTACTTTTGAGGTCCTATTTTTTAATTTAGCTCCTAGCTCTTTAAATTCGTTTCGTAGGACCTCATCCCTTTTTTTACCTATGTCGTTGGTACCAATGTGCACCACAGCAACTGGCTGTTCTCCCTCCCTTTTTAGAATGTCCTGCACCCGCTCCGAGACATCCTTGACCCTTGCACAGGGAGGCAACATACCATCCTGGAGTCTCGGTTGCGGCCGCAGAAACGCCTATCTATTCCCCTTACAATTGAATCCCCTATCACTATCGCTCTCCCACTCTTTTTCCTGCCCTCCTGTGCAACAGAGCCAGCCACAGTGCCATGAACTTGGCTGCTGCTGCCCTCCCCTGATGAGTCATCCCCTCCAACAGTACCCAAAGCAGTGTATCTGTTTTGCAGGGGGATGACCACAGGGGACCCCTGCGCTACCTTCCTTGCACTGCTCTTCCTGCTGACCTTCCATTCCCTATCTGGCTGTGGGCCCTTTTCCTGCGGTACGACCAACTCACTACAAGTGCTACTCACGTCATTCTCAGCATTGTGGATGCTCCAGAGTGAATCCACCCTCAGCTCCAACTCCGCAATGCGGTCCGTCAGGAGCTGGAGACGGATACACTTCCCGCACACGTAGTCGTCAGGAACACTGGTGTCATCCCTGAGTTCCCACATGGTACAGGAGGAGCATAACACGTGACCGAGCTGTCCTGCCATGACTTAACCCTTAGATAAGCAACAACAATGCTAAAGTTTACTCACTGTTACAGAAGAGAAAAAAGAAAACTATTCACCAATCACCAGCCAATCACTTACCCCCTTGGCTGTGATTGGTGATAGTCCCCACAAATTCTGGCTGTGCCTTCGCCCTTGAGAACTGGAACAATCGGACTGGCCCACTCGTTGAACTCAACCAGCACGATGATGCCCTCTCGTTGCAGCCTGTCCAGCTCGATCTCCACTTTCTCTCGCATCATGTATGGCACCGCACATGCCTTGTGGTGGAAGGGTCGTATACCAGGAACTAAGTGGATCTGTACCTTCGCCCCAAGGAAATTTCCAATGCCTGGCTCAAACAACGACAGGAACTTGCTCAAAACCTGGGCACATGAGGCGTCGCCGACAGACGAAAGCGCTCAGATGTCGTCCCAGTTCCAGTGGATTTTTCCCAGCCAGCTTCTGCCGAACAGTGTGGGGCCATCTCCTGGTACAATCCATAATGGTAGTTCGTGCATCACTCCATCATAGGAGACTTTTACTGCTGCACTGCCAATTATAGGGATCAGCTCTTCAGTGTAAGTTCTCAGCTTGGTATGAATAGGGCTCAGCTTGGGCCTTTGTGCTTAGTTGCACCACAGCTTCTCGAAGGCCTTTTTGCTCATGATAGACTGACTCGCACCCGTATCCAATTCCATGGATACTGAAATTCTGTTAAGTTCAAATTTTAACATGATCGGTGGACATTTCGTGGTGAAGGTGTGTACCCCGCATACTTCTGCCTCCTCCGTTCAAGTCTCTAGTTCAGTTTGATCTGCCATGGATCGGTCTTCCTCTGCAACGTGGTGGTTTGCAGGGTTTGCAGCTCGTCTGCACATTGTTCCACAGCCTTTGCACGCATAGTGTTTGAAGCAGCATTGATGGGCTCGATGATCACCTCCACAGCGCCAACAAGGTGTTAATTGCCTTGCATTCACACTTGATGGATGGCAGACTCTGAGTCATCTGAGATCGTGCAGCTGCAGGCCCTCTGGTGGTGGTAGAATGCTGGTTACAAGGTGTTGCATACATAACAGCGGTAACCTTCCGGGGCCAGGACTTTTAGCGCCCGCGGCGGAAGTCACGCCACCACCCTTACCGCCCCTGAAAGGAAGCGGAGCACAATCTCCCGTGCTCCACTTCCTTTGCGGGCAGTACCCAGGGCAATACTGATGTGGGGAGTCAAGTGCTACGTGGATGCTCCTCGTAGCGTTGACGTGCTTCATTGCTCCTCTCCTTCACTTAAAGGGGAGGGCCACTGCGCACTCTGCACAGCCTCTGATGGCCTCCATTGGGCCACCAGGGCAGCGTGCGACTGGGCCAGCAGCTCGGCCCCCAAGACAGAGTGCCGGGCTGCACGATGGTGGCCTGGATCACGCTCGGGCTGCTGTCATTTAGCCGACCCGAGAGTCGGCTGACAAAAAAAGATGGCGGCCCGAGCGCTGGCACTCTCCCCTTTAAGCCCCACCCCGAGAGCGGATGTCCACCAGCTTCGCGACCCATGCGGCAATTTCCCCCTTTGGGCGGTAAAAGGTCGGCATGGGGTAGTGAGGGGTCACCATGAGGTCCATCCCCTTTATCTCTCACTATTCACCAACAGCTTTCATTGCACACATCACTGTTTCTTCATTGGTGAATTTCCAAATTTTGTCCGTGGCAAGGTACCATGTCTGGTATGAGAATAAATTGGAAAATCAAGGACAATGTTCTGATCCAAACTTGTGAAAAACCTGGTACCTTGCTGGTACTTGAAAATCTTCCCTTAAATTCAATAACAACTTCCACTGCACATATCGCGCTCTCTATTCACTAACATTCCTTTTCACACATTGTTGTTTCCCTTTCTCTCTATTTAATAACAGTTTTCATTACACATACTGCTCTCTCTCTCTATTTACTAACGGCTCTTTGCACACATTGTTCTCGTCCTTTCTCTCTATTGAATAACAGTTGTCATTGTACACATTGCTCTCAGTTTTCATTACACATATTCGGCTGGATTTTTCTCATTGTTAAATTAAGAGTAATTGGACAGTGAGTCGTACTGCTGTCTGCCTGCCCCTATCAGCACTACCCTTGACCCTTGACTTTCTTCCCTCTCGCAAATGAGCCATGCGGTTGGCTCTCCTGCAGCGCTGCGGCACATGTAAATGACAGTGGGAAGGCAGGACCCAGTTACCCGCCCAATTTTCTTGCCTTCCGTTGCTACTGCTACTGACCCCAGGGATCGCTGGAGAGGTGGGGCAGATTACCTTGCCTGCCAAAACTGCTTTCAGAGGGAGCAGACCCAATAATGGGCAACTCTCCCTCTCCTGACACCCCTAAAAGTTACCTTGTTTCAACCTGAGCTCAGTTAAGCTTTTGATCTCCGGGGTGCTTCTGGCTCCTTTAATATCAGCTTCCTCCTTTTCTGCAGTGTCATCACCACATCATCCTACCATGCAACGTCCGGCTCCTTCTTAGTAGTAAAATTCCCACTGGGAGCCAGTCCTAAAACAATAATGTCTCCAGCCCCACCCGGCCTAAGAAAATGGGTCAGGTTTACAGTGGCTTTAAGGCGGTGAATGGAAGACCCACCACATGAGAAAGTTCAGTCTGTTCTCTCTCTATTCAGTAACAACTCTCATTATACATATTGCACTTTTTCTCTCCCCAATTCACCAACAGCTCTGATTGCTCTCTCTCTATTTATTAACAGCCATTATTGCACACAGTGTTCTCTTTCTGCACAGCTGCTTCCTCAATTGAGCACGCTGAGCAAGGAGCAACATCTACAGGATCATAAGGCAGGACATTACAGACCCATTGCCCCTGATTTTCCAACCATTATAAATAAACAGACAGAAAAGCATTGGCTTTGGGCCCACAATTTCTTGACCTGACCCTGCGAGCACTATTCCTTGCTGGAAGTGCCTGATCACTGAATTAGCCCTTATATTTACTAACAGTTCTTATTACTCATATTGCTCCCTTGCTGTTCACAAACAGCTCTCATTATATACATTGGTCTATATTGGGGGGTGCATCTTTCACTTGCTCTGCTCTACATCAAGTGTGTGTGTCTGGGGAGCTCCCAGGCTTCCCCTGGAAATAAAACCCTGAAAGACCTCGGCAGAACTTACAACAACTGAAATAAAAACAGAAAATGCTGGAAATCTCAGCAGTTCAAGCAGCATCTGTGGAGAGAAACAGAGGGAACATTTCAGGCCTGTAACCCTTCGTCAGAAAGTGGGTGGAGGGGTAGGTGGAAGGTGGAAACAGAATTTTTGTTTGGAACATGTCATGTATGTACATTCTGTTTGGAGCCACCAGATGGTGTCATTGTTGGAGACCACTGAGCAGCATGCACATGGTGCTGCTCTGGTATAAAAGGCCAGCCATGTTGTGCATCAGGCACTTTGGGCCGTAATAAAGCAGAGCCAAGGGTGTACCTTGTTCAATTAAACATTACTCAGTTTGTACCTTTATTGCATACATAACATTTGGCGACGAGAATACAAGAACCTTTGTTTGCAAAATGAGCATGATTGGATTTTTAGAGCGATTCGTGGAGGAAGAAGATTGGGCATAACAGAACAAAATTCTACACCCGCATGTGCACACAAGTTATTTTTGTATCATGCAGATAGGCTGTTTTCCAGCTATCCCACCAAGAACTGGAATAGTATACCTGACTGTTCTGGCCCGTTTTAACTACTGTCCTGCACTGGGAAAGTTATCATGCTCCAGCAACTTGAAGCACACTAGTAGATGCCACCTGCACTAACAGCTTCTTCGTGCAAATAAACAAAAAAAACCTTGAATAAAACAACTCCAAAACACTTACAATATTATTTTTTTAAATCCCAGAATGTGATGTTAGGGTTCTGGAGCGCATGAAGTTCACTTTTGTGGTTCTTTATGTGATCTTTGATTAAAGTACAGCTTTACAGTCACACCATGGAAGACACTATTCTACATCTAGGGATAGGGTTTCTGTTTTCAGCGCAATTGGCAATCTGGGCACAAACTGCGTTTGAAATTGCGCTACTTTTACGAAATGAAGTTATGGTTCATGTTTTCGTTCAAACTCATTTGCATAACGACAAGCGTAAAATTTTCCATGAACCAATGCAATCGGGCAGCATTTTAGAACATAATAGTTTATTTTTTTCCCTTTCATTAAAAAATATTCCTTGGTGTAGTTAAGAGTGGTAACCTGGTGCAATTTTATTAATACACCTGAAATTGGGGTTTTCACAATAAATAAGCATTCTTAACAAGAGTATCTAGCCCACTACCTGTGAGCAACCTGATTTAAAAACAATGAAAATGACTTTAAAAACTGTACTGAACCATTTGATAGTTTCATTGGTGTAGTCAGTTTCTCAGTAAATCAACCATTTTTTAATATTTAAAACCTTTTAAAAGATGCCTGCTAGTGCCTTTGCTCGTAAACCCCCCCCCCCCCAACTGCCAACTTAATTTGAAGAGCCTCCTCGAAGGGCCACGTGCTCATTAATTCGATCTGGGCACACGGCCATTTCAACGTAGCCAGTTTTGTGGGTGGGGCGAGGCTGGATTCCAGCGCTTTTTTAAAAACAAGCTTAAAAGATCACGGAAACACGATTTGTGCTGGACATAACTTGCGCTTGAAATTCCTTAATATTCTATGCTGGTTTGGCCGATTTGGATAAAACCACCACAACCTAGAGGAAACTTTACTCCTCTTTATGTCTTTACATACACTTTATGTGTCGAACTGTGGCTTCCAGGATATTACTGTAAAGCTTTAATCTAATCAAAAAGTGAAATGCAAACTACATGAATGGCTGAGAACAATAGCAGAGATGACTCAAGCATACAGTAAATTTGGTAGAGTGGATTCAGTAGTTGGTGATGAGTAAACTTGGTATGTTTAGAACAGCAAGGTGACTGGCAAGCTGCCCTGTGCAGTTACTTCCTTTCTCACTAAAATGAACATCCGTGGTATAACTGATGCAAAAACACCGACTGAATCTCCTCACCTCCAACTGATTGAACCACTATTCAATGGGATATGGTGTATATTCATCCTGTGGTCAGGAAAATGGTGGCAACGTTCTCACACATTTTATGTTGAGATATGCCGCTGACCACGTCACTCATGAAGAGTTCCTAGTATGAACATACGACGGACAGGTAAAGACCCTCTGGTGCATCAAGCCTGTCCCACACAATTCCGATATCTTGTGTATCACAACATAAACACTCCACCCCACCCGAAACCATGTGATCTTCTGGGAGAGGCAAAAACCAGTTTAAAAACCCGGACCAATTTGGGGAAGAAATTGTCCACCAAGTAAGGGCTCAAACTCACACTTGTTTGTTTCCAACAATAAACTAGCGATTATCCTCCTCAGATGAAAGAGGAAAAAGTAATCTCTTTGCTGTTGAGGTGGCTCTATGATAACAAGCCTGGCAATGGAACAACTGTTTCCTTTTTGACAGATTCTGATACCCGAAGTAGGTTGGTTTGTAGTGCTGCAGGGCATTATTGATAATGGTCCAGCGTGCATGGCTGTCTAATGAAAGATGGAAGGATACACCTATCACTGGAGGCTGGGAATCTTCTTTGGCTTCTGATAATCCTGCAAGCCAATTCCTTAATAGGTAGGATGATCTAGATGTACACCTGGAACACACTTGAAGTTTTCAAAGCTTTGTTTCTACTAATCTATACCTAAACTCTCTAGATTTAGGTCAGTGGAGTGCATTTCTATAGGGAGAGAATGTACATGCTTCCATAATGGGTAAGCATACAGTCTGCCTGTGTAGATTTCTCAGTAGCTTGGGCTAGAGTGTTTTAAACATGGCAATGAATTTCTGTGCATGCCAGACACCCATAAAACAGTAAATTTATGCAGAACAAGCAATGCAGCAGGTTGATGCATGCAGTTCCCAAGAACTAAGATATCTGGACAGCCACTTCCTCACAGGAAAGATATGATTAGAAAGTAAGGCCTAGAAAGTCAGGTGTTTAGTGGCAGCCGTTAAGGCCCACTTTCGGCAGATCCCAGGGCGGCGACCATTTTTGACATGTCAACAGCACTACCTTTGCCAGCACTCACAAGAAAAATAGGAAAGAGGCAGACTATGACGTCGATGAGTGTGCAATGCTCGTTTAATGCACAATCTGCCATTTTCGACGCGCCATTCCACTTACCACTCTCTCTTATGTGTGACCAGGTGACCAAGTGTTCAGCAACAGGAAGGTGCCTCCAGCAGCGATATTTAAAGGAATCATCATCAACAGCTTGCAGCTCACATTGTTTCTCAGTTTGACTGGCTCTGTGTAATTTTCTGCAACTCTTTCAGCTTTCTAAACTTCGTTAAAGTTGCTGAGGTCACAGGGAGTGTTGGTGCAAGTGGAGAACACCTTCATTCTTATTTAAAAGCTTCTGCTCACAACACTTGCTCACAGTCATGGTGGCTCTACTTGCAGTCCCCCTCGCGTTTGAGTATCTTCGGGAGAGGGAACAGAGACGGCAAAGAAGGGGAGAAGGTGCTCACAGAGGGAGGAGGAGGGGCAGGAGGGCTCTCAACAGGAGGCCTTACCCAACTAGTGTGCTCCAAGAGCACTTCTCTTACCTCCAATTAAGTGAGGAGCAGTGAATTAGGAGGCTCCATTCACCATGGAGGTGGTCACAGAACTCTATCACCTCCTGCAACCAGACTGCGGCCTCAGAGCAGGGTGACCACGGCTCTCCCAGTGGCCCTCTAGATCAGCGTGGCCCTCAATTTCTTCCAGTCTGCAGCAGGAGATATAGCTAACTTCTCCTAGTTCATCATCTGTCACTGCATCCGGGAGGTCACTGACTTTCTACTCCAGGAAAATGGACTTCATTGTCTTCTCTCTAAACAGAGAGAAGCAAGATGAGCGTGCATATGGCTTTGCCAGGATAGCAGGCTTCCCCATGATGCAGGGCACTATGGACTGCAGACACATGGCTTTGCAGGCACTGTATATCAATCCTGAAATGTTCCATAACCACAAAGGCTACCACTCAATTAATGTGTAGTTGTTGTGTGACCACGCCCAGCACATCATGATGGTGAATGTCCGGTATCCTGGAAGCAGTCATGATGCATTCATCCTGCGCCAGTCCAGTGTGCCAGCAATCTTCCAGCCACCACATCAAATCTGGGCGTGGCTGCTCAGAGATAAGGGCTACCCACTCTGCACCAGGCTGATGACTGCCCTCCGAAAGCCCAACACTCCTGCCCAGCACTCATATAATGACAGCCATGCTGCCACCAGGAACATCATCGAGCAGACCATCGGGTGCTCAAGCAACGGTTCCGCAGCCTTGACTGCTCGGGGGAGCTCTCCAGTACTCGCCTGAGCGGGTGTCCCATTTTGTGGTGGTCTGCTGCGTGCTCCACAACTTGGCCATCATGAGGGCGCAGCCCTTGCCACCATGGATTTCGGCACCACCTCAGGAGGGAGGGCGGTGACAGGCAGCAAACCACCGTTCCAGATGAACTATCCGTGACCGCCTCATCAACCTCTGGTTCCAGTGAACGAAAGCCCAGATCACCATTGCTCATCACTTCCCTAGCTTACCATCCCTCTGTCACGGAATATCAGCGTGTTCTCCGGGGCACAAAGCTGAAATTCTCTTAGTGTCTGTTGTTAGCGTGCCTTTACCTATCCTGGTGGTAGGCTGCTGACTTTCAGTGGGGGAGACTACAGTTGGCCTTGCATGGCAACCTCAATCAGTTGTGGACCTAGAGGGTCCGGCTATAGACTGCGCCATCTCGGCATGGGCGGCAGCAGCCTGGGCTGGTTGGCTAATAGGCAGCGGCAAGGGCAATGGTGGAGTGACAGTGGTGGGAGTAGGAATGCTGTCAACCTGGGAGAGGACAGCGGGTTCCTGCTCCACCGACCCACTGCCACTCCCCCGGGGCGGAACTTCAGCATTCCTAGCAACCTGTTCATGGACAACCCCGATGGCAGCAGTCTGCGCTTGCATGGCAGCAAGCTGAGCCTGCAGGAGAACAGTCTGCACTTCCACTGCAGCACTGAAACATTGGGTCACTTCTGTCTGTGCTGCAGTGGAATCCACAACATCGCAATTCATACGCTGGGTCCACAAGGTCTTTCTTGGAGTTACCCATCATTTCCATTCTAGAAATCATGGACTCCACCCTCTGCGGAAAGCCCCATTCAGCGTTGGAGCTGGACTCCTCCATGCTCCTTGACACTGACAAGAGGCTCTCTGGCAGGCCTGACATTTCACCTAGCATTTCCTTGTGCATGCCCATCACCCTTCTTCTGGAGGCCGCCCAATTAAGATCATCATCTGAGTCCTGTGCAGCAGAACTTGTGCACGAACTCACGCTCCGGGGAGCTGGCCCCCGAGCTATCTTTTCTCCCCAGCGTTGTTGCAGCCCACTTGTGCCCGGTGCCTCACCATGTGCAGATCCTGCCTCTATACTACACTCTAAATTCCACTCTGTGTCATTTTCTGAGCTGGTATCTGCATGTGTCAATGCAGTGCCAGTGTATCTTTTTCTTGATCATCTCCTTCAGTTTTTTCAAGATGAGGACTGGCTGGCCTGCTGGCAGTTCTTGGGTATCTGAAAGCAGACAGGCACAGGGTCAGGTTGTGGTGAGGAGTGGGATGAGGGGTGGAAGCAAGATATCCATGCATACACCATCAGCAGCTTGTAAGTGAGAAGAGACTGTGGGATGAGGGGGAAGTGGGATGTGAGAAGAAGGATTAGGTATGACCTTAACATCATCATCAGCAATGGCTTCAACTTCTCCACTGGCCACGGACTCTGTCACTGCCCCTCCAATAATGTCAAGCATCGATTCCTCCAGGTCGGTCAGGTTCTGTATTGCAGCTTGTCCCTCTCCTGTCTGCCATTTCTCCCTTCTGTTCTGTGCCATGCACGAAAAAGGGAAGTGTGTCAGTGAGTGTGGTGCAATGTGTTTAGGTGATGTGCCTGCCATAGTTGAATAGCTGTCGATGTGTGCAAGGTGTGAGAGTGGGTGTGAGAGTTGCAACAATAGTAAGATTGTGAGGGTGAAGTTAAGCCATGATTGTGAGGTATGAGTGGTGATAGGTAGAGATTGTTGGTAGGTGAGTGCTAGGCTGTGGTGCATTGAGCGTTGTATGAGGCTTGTAGTGCAGATAGTGGGATTTGCTGAAGCCTTCACTCACCTTGACCAGCCGTGTGAGGTCATTAAACTTTTTTCGGCACTGGATCCAGATCCTTGGGACCACACTGGTGGCTGTGACAGAGTCAGCTATTTCCTCCTACAGCATTCTGCAAATGGTCAGCGTGCAGGGCCAAGGCCTCCAGTGCAGCATCTGAAAACCTTCTTGCTTGCTCCCTTAGTTGCTGTGCCATGGCTTGCTGTACAATGAGGTGCTTCTGCAATAAAGCAGTAGTTAAGTAGTGCAGAGAGCCTACACCAAACAGGAGGAAACTGATAGTCTACAATGTTGCCATTGAAAAAGCTTTCAGAGATTGCTTTTTGAGCGAAGGAAACTACTTTTTTAATAAAATTTCACAATCTCTCAAATGGCCTAGTAGGTAGATGCAATAGGGCCAAAATTGACTCTTCCCTCAAGGCCTGTTAAGACCGGAAATCAGCGGCCACGCTGCGGAGTGTAATTGTTAAGTATGAATAAAGAGTCTGACCAGATACTGTGAGCTCAAAGTAAAGTGTGACCTCAGTCTTTTATTGCAGGTCTCCAGAGTGCCTCTCCAGCCTGTGAGGCCTCCTTAAGTACAGGTGCTCCTAAGGGATTGTGAGATCCCTTGGGTCTCCAGGGGATGAGCCCTCTGGTGGTTAAACAAGGTATTTACAGGTTTACATATATAATAACACTTCCCCCCCCCCTGCCAAAGTCAATAGTGTAACTATTTAAAGGGGGGGGGTGCGATCTGGGGCCTCTCTTTCCCTGGTTGATCGTCTCGGTGCAAATGCTGGTTTTGGTGAGTTGTTTGTTGGGCCCTCGCTGGGCTGCTGTGCAGCTGACCTTGATGGGCTGCCTGGTGTGGTGAGTCCTGCTGGGCTGCTGCGGGTGATGGGTTCTGCTTCGTGGTCAACCGCTGTGTCGGTTGCCACTGGTGTGTGTGTTGCGGGGGTCAAAAAAGGTAGGGTCTAATGTGGGTTGCTCTGGATAGTGAATCTGAGTTTGGTTTGGTCCAAATGTTTCCTGTAGATGAGTCCATTTGAAAGTTTGACCCGAAACACCCTACTCCCCTCTTTGGCCACGACAGTGCCGGGAAGCCACTTGAGACCTTGTCCATAGGTCAATACAAATACAGGATAATTAATCTCAATTTCGCGTGACACATTTGCATGATCATGATATATACTTTGTTGTAGCCGCCTGCTCTCTACCTGTTCGTGTAGATCAGGGTGGACTAACGAGAGCCTTGTCTTAAGTGCCTTTTTCATGAGCAGTTCAGTGGGTGGAATCCCAGTGAGCGAGTGGGGCCTTTTGTGGTAACTAAGCAGGACTCGGGATAGGCGAGTCTGCAGTGAGCCTTCAGTTATCCACTTCAAGCTCTGCTTGATTGTTTGCACTGCTCTCTCTGCCTGGCCATTGGATGCTGGTTTGAACGGGGCAGATGTAACATGTTTGATCCCATTGCGGGTCATGAACTCTTTGAACTCGGCACTGGTGAAACACAGCCCGTTTTCACTCACAAGGACATCAGGAAGGTCGTGCGTGGCAACCATGGCCTGCAGGCTTTCAGTGGTGGCAGCAGACGTGTTTGTCGACATTATCTCACATTCAATCCATTTAGAGTACGCATCTACAACCACTAGGAACATTTTACCCAAGAACTGGCCTGCATAGTCGACATGGACCCTATACCACGGTTTGGAGGGCCAAGACCATAAACTTAGTGGCGCCTCCCTGGGTGCATTGCTTAACTGTGAACATGTGTTACATTTGTGCACACAGGACTCTAGTACGCATCGACACCGGGCCACCACACATGGGATCTGGCTATCGCTTTCATCATTACAATACCTGGGTGGGTATTGTGGAGATCACTAATGAAAGTGTCCCTGCCCTTTTTTGGTACCACAGAAGGCAGTCTGCCTGTACAGACATTTCATCTTTGCGCCGCTGGTACGGCTTTATTTCTTCCTGCATCTCTAACGGGACACTGGACTAGCTCCCGTGAAGCACACAGTTTTTTCTAAGGACAGTAAGGGATCCTGGTGTAAGGGGTGGTTTTCAGGGGCTCAGCTTTCCCTTCTGACCTTATATGAGCGGTTCCGAATCGCTCCCACACCCTTGGTTCTAGACACTTGAATTATGAAGACACTGACAAACTTGGATAGACAATCGGTTTCAAGGTAGGAAGCATGTATGGCTTTATTGGGCCCAAGTTTCGGTCCATGCCTAGAACGGCGCAGTCCTGACCTGGACGCCCGTTTTTTGAGCCAGAAATTGCGCCTAAAAAATACTTACCGATGCTCCTGCTCCCTGCAGGTCCTCTGGAGCTGGGCATGGCGCAGCATGAGCTGTGGGGGGCGGAGCCAGGTCCCTGTGCTGAAAACAGTGCCGGGACCTCTGCACATGCGCGCTACAGTGGGCGCGCATGTGCAGTAGCTCCAGGTGCCCAAAACTGTATGGGAGGGGCCCGAAGCACGCAGCACCTAGCCCTGGCCGAATGGCCTCACTGGGGCTGCGTGGATCAGGCAGCACCTCCCAGGCCCAGCTCCTGCTTCCCCCCGACCTGACACACCCCCCCAGACCAGACCCTACCCGACTCCCGCTCCCCGACCCCACGCCCCCGGACCAGACCTGACCCGAACAGACTCCCACTCTCCCCCCCGCCCCACCCCGGACCCGACCCGACCCCGGACCCGACCCGAACAGACTCCCACTCCCCCCCCGCCCCCAGCACCCGGACCCGACCCCGGACCCGACCCGAACAGACTCCCACTCCCCACCCCCCCGACCCGACCCTGGACCCGACCCGAACAGACTCCCACTCCCCCTCCCCCCTCCAGGACCCGACCCGACCCGAACAGACTCCCACTCCCACTCCCGCCCCCCAGACCCGATCCGACCCCGGACCCGACCCAAACAGACTCCGACTTCCCCCCCCCCCCCCCCCGCAGCCCCCAGACCCGACCCGTCCCTGGACCCGAACAGATTCCCACCCCCCTCCACCCCCCCCCAGACCCGACCCGACCCGAACAGACTCCCACTCCCACGCACCCCCCCAGCCCCCGGACCCGACCCGACTCCCACTTCCCCCCCACCCCCCCGGATCCGACCCGACCCGACACTGGACCTTCCCCCCCCCCCGCCCCGACGCCCCCGGACCAGACCCGAACAGACTCCCACTGCCCCCCACCCCCGCCCCCGGACTGGACCTCACCCCACCCCTGGCCACCTACCTTTAAATCAAGTCTTGGGCCCGGCCGGCTTCCTCCCTCTCCCTTCCTCCCTCCCCCCCTTCCTCCCTCCCTCCCTCCCTCCAACCCCCTCTCTCCCTCCCTCCAACCCACTCTCTCCCTCCCCCTCCCTCCTTCTCTCCCTCCCCCTCCCTCCCTCTCTCCCTCCCCCTCTCTCACTCCCCCTCCATCTCTCTCTCCCTCCCTTCCCCACCCTCCCTGTCTTCCTCCCTCCCTCTCTCCAACCCCCCCTCTCCCTCTCTCCCCCTCTCTCCAACCCCCCCTCTCCCTCTCTCCCCCCTCTCTCCAACACCCCCCCTCCACCCCCTTCCCCCCCTCCGCCGCCCTCCTCCCCCCCTTTTCCCCCTTCTCCCCCCTCCTTTCTCCCCTTCCCTCTCTCCCTCCCTCTTTCCTCCCTCCCTCCCTCTTCCCTCCCTCTTTCCTCCCTCCCTCCCTCCCTCCAAACCCCCCTCCACCTCCCCCTTCCCCCTCCACCCCTCTCCTTCCCCCCTTTTCCCCTTCTCCCCCCCTCCCTCCCTCTTTCCCTCCATCTTTCCTCCCTCCCTCCCTCTTTCCTCCCTCTCCCTCCCTCCCTCTGTTTCGTGGGCTTCGTGCTCTGTCAGTTCATGATGAGTTCTAGTCGTTTCCTTCACTATTCCATTTCTTCACTCCCCAGCTCCTGCTGCTTGTGTCGGTGTCTGTGTTCGAGTCTGTGTCCTATCAGTGTATCTTTCCTTGTAAAACTGGGAATAGATATACCCCAAAAAAGGCTTCCTTATCTCCCATCGAATCTGGCCCAGCTCTTTGTTTCGATTGTGCAGCCCAGCTAACTGAAACTTGATTAAGTGGTTTTAATCTGGCGTTAATAGGCTTTTCAAAGTTGATGAGCTCTCGTCTATTGTGCTAGTCTGGCCTGAGCCAGATATTTCTATGCCTGTTGAAAAGGTGTTGGAATATGTATGTGACATTTGGATCCTCTGGGTGGGGTGATACTGTTTCTTCCATGGTCGATTGTTTAAATGCTAATGTTTTCTAGGGGCATGTTTCGAGGGTGAACAGTTCTCAGACAATTTGATTAGCTCCAATGTCCAAACTGAATGAAGTCCCACCCCCCTGTTCTGGCAGTCTGTTCCAAAATGCTCCTTTAGAGATCTTAAACTTGTAAAGCTCAGAGTTTTTCCTAGGATACCAAAATGTTCATTGCGTTCCAAATTAAATTCCTTTTCCTATGAGTCCAAACACTGGGGGGGTCTCCATGAATGCATCCCCTTTTATCCCCTGCAGGCGTCGTCTGCCCCTTTAAACTCATTTTAAAAGTCCAGAAAGGGATTCTTCTCCTCTGCAGGGGAAAGGTACCAGGAATCTATGTGAAATATTGGTCAATTCTACACTGGCTTGTCCAGATTCTAATCTGTCGGGCTGTGACGGGTGATTGCTCACTTTCGAATGCTTCCATTACCATGACTAAATCTCTAGGCTGTGCCATTTCCACCCCCATGGTGGGCAATGGCAGCCTACTGGGAGCATCGGCACAGTTTTCTGTGCCTGGCCTGTGACAGATGGCGTAGTTGTACGCGGACAACGTGAGCGCCTATCTCTGGATGCGGGCCGATGCATTCATATTTATCCCCTTACTTTCGGAAAAGAGGGATATCAGTGGCTTATGGTCAGTTTCCAATTCAAATTTGAGCCCAAACAGATATTGATGCATTTTCTTTACCTCATAAACACACGCGAACGCTTCTTTTTCAATCATGCTGTAGGCCCTCTCAACCTTAGACAGGATGCATAAGCAACCGGTTGCAGTTTCCCAAAATCATTAGCTTGTTGCAATACACACCCGACACCATATGACGACGCATCACATGCTAGTACCAAGCGCTTACATGGATCATACAACACAAGCAATTTGTTTGAGCATAACAGTTTTCTAGCTCTTACAAAGTCATTTTCTTGGTTTTTACCCCATACCCATTCGTCTCCTTTACGCAGTAAGGCGTGCAGTGGTTCTAACAGCGTGCTGAGACCCAGTAAGAAGTTACCAAAATAGTTCAGGAGTCCTAGGAACGACCGCAGCTCCATCACGTTCTGTGGCCTTAGTGCATTCTCGACTGCCTCCGTCTTCAAATCGGTGGGCCTGATGCCGTCCGCCACGATTCTTCTCCCCGGAACTCCACTTCAGGCGCCAGGAAAATGCACTTCGAGCATTTTAACTTGAGCCCCATGCGATTAAGCCGACTAAGAACCTCCTCCAGGTTCTGCAGATGCTCGATGGTGTCCCGACCTGTAACCAAGTTGTCGTCCTGGGAGACCACCGTGCGCAGGACTGACTTCAGTAAGCTTTTCATGTTTCTCTGGAATATCGCTGGGGCTGCTCGAATCCCAAACAGGCATCTGTTGTAAATTAAGAGACCTTTGTGCATGTTGATGCAGGTGAGACCCTTTGATGATTCATCCAGGTCCTGCATCATGTAGGCAGAGGTCAAGTACAGCTTCGTGAACGTCTTTCCTCCTGCCAGCTTCGCAAATAGGTCGTCTGCCTTTGGTAGTGGGTATTGATCCTGCAGGATGAAACGATTGATAGTTACTTTGTAACCACCACAGATTCTGACGGTGCCGTCTCCCTTGAGGACTGGAACAATTGGACTGGCCCACTCGTTGAATTCGATCGGCGAAATAATGACCTCTCGTTGCAGCCGGTCCAGCTCGATCTCCACCCTCTCTCTCATCACGTATGGTACTGCCCTCACCTTGTGATGGATGGGTCGCACCCCTGGAATTAGGTGGATCTGCACTTTTGCTCCTTGGGACTTCCTGATGCCTGGTTCAAACAGCGAGGGGAACTTGTTTAGGACCTGGGCACATGAAGTATCGTTGACTGACGAGAGCGCTCGGACGTCATCCTAGTTCCAGCGTATCTTCCCTAGCCAGCTCCTGCCGAGCAGCATGGGGCCATCGCCCGGTACCACCCAGAGTGGTAGCTTGTGCCCCGTTCCATCGTAGCACTGCCGATTACAGGAATCAGTTCCGTTGTGTACGTTCTCAGTTTAGTGCGAATGGGAGTCAGGACTGGCCTAGAGGCCTTGCTGCACCACAATTTATCAAACGTCTTTTTGTTCATAATGGACTGGCTTGTGCCCGTGTCCAGCTCCATTGACACCGGGAGTCCATTTAATTCAACCTGCAGCATTATCGGGGACACTTTGTGGTAAATGTGTGCACCCCATATACCTCTGCCTCCTTGGTCTGAGGCTCAGGTTCGTCATGATCCACCTGGATCTGTCCTCCTTTGCAACATGGTGGTTTGCAGGATTAGCAGGGTTTGCAGCTCACCTGCACATATGTTGGAGATGTCCCATTGTTCCACAGCCCTTGCAAACGTATCCTTTGAAGCGGCATGAATGAAAACAATGATCACCCCCTCAGTGCCAACAAGGTGTTAATAGCCTTGCATTCATCACCCTTGATGGTGGATTCTGAGACATATGCGAATATGCAGCTGCAGGCCTGCCTTGTACGTTACGATTCGAAAACAACATTACTTTGTTCACGGTACTTGTAGCAGCACTCGTGTGCTGAGCGATTTGTTTGGTATTTTCACTGGTGGCGATGAACGCCTGGGCAATCGCTACGGCTTTACTCAACGTTGGGGTCTCTACAGTCAAAAGTTTGTGAAGTATTACTTCATGGCCAATGCCAAGTACAAAGAAGTCCCTGAGCATGTTCTCCAAATGTCCTTCAAATTCGCAATGTCTTGCAAGGCATCTTAGCTCGGCGACATAGCTCACCACTTTCTGGCCTTCAGACCTCTTGTGCGTGTAGAACCGGTACTTCGCCATCAGAATGCTTTCCTTCGGGTTAAGGTGCTCCCGGACCAGTGTGCACAAGTCATCATATGATTTCTCTATGGGTTTCGCAGGAGCAAGCAGATTTTATATGAGGTCATACTTTGGTGCCCCGCAAACGGTGAGGAGAATGGCTCTTCGTTTGGCAACATTCGCTTCTCCTTCCAGCTCGTTAGCTACGAAGTATTGGTTGAGTCGCTCCACGAAGGTTTCCCAATCATCCCCCTCCGAAAATTTCTCCAGGATGCCCAATATTCTCTGCATCGTTGCGGTGGGGTTCGTCATCTGTACCTCGTCGCCAGTTGTTAAGTATGAATAAAGAGTCTGACCAGATACTGTGAGCTCAAAGTAAAGTGTGACCGTAGTCTTTTATTGCAGATCCCCAGAGTGTCTCTCCAGCCTGTGAGGCCTCCTTAAGTACAGGTGCTCCCAAGGGATTGTGGGATCCCTTGTGACTCCAGGGGATGAGCCCTCTGGTGGTTAAACAAGGTATTTACAGGTTTACATATATAACAGTAATCGCCGCCGATTTTTCATGTAATGGCCGCCAATATCAAAATTCCACGCCTATGGTATCCCGGTGGTGACCCGCTCTCCCCTACCGCTCTGCTGCTGCCAAGCCATCCTAAGTGCGCATCGTCGATGTACCCCCCTCCCCCCCCACCCCAGCCAACAGCGAAATTGCGGCGAGAAAATCTTCCGCCCATTGGGCGGTGCCAAAACCTGCTTTTTTGTGATGGTCAGTGAAGCTGAGGCCTTCTATAATGGCGGTGCAGCTTTACCATTAAAGGGGAGGACAAACTGCACTGCTGTCATGTTTTTTTTGTCAGCCGACTGCCATGTTGGACCGACAATTATGCCCCTGGGTTTGGCTGGGCTGCTAACTGATGGCCCAGTGGACTGAACATTAATAATCGCACAGGCTCTCCCCATTAACTGAAGGGGAGAGCCGTGGTGACGCGCCGCTGTCATGACATCATCAGCGCTACACTGACAGCAGCAGTTACTCCGCAAACCCCCCCCCCCCCACTCACAACATCCACCCCTCAAGTCTGCTCACCACCGCACTACCACCTCCATTATGAACGACTTCCGGTCTGTTGGAAAAATAAAGCCAAAGAACAGAGTTTCGCTCAAGAGGCCACCTGATCCACCGCAGCGATGAAGCGGGGGGCAATTTTGGCACCTATGTTTGTTGTAGCATAGAGTCAGGCAAACCACAAAGGTCACAGATTTGACTCTTGGTCTTAATCAAGTTAACACATCAGTCGAAGGTGGTGGTAGAGATGCTACCATTGAGCTCAGCACTTCTGGGTTAGAAAGGCTAAAAAGGCAACCAGGATTCTATCCTTTGATCTCTATTCACACGACTGCTGGAAAGTCTAGGTTTCAGATGAGGACAGGATCAGGTTTGACTGTTTTGTCCCCCACAATAAAATAGCCTGCCAAAACTCACAATCAAGGCACATACATGGCCACTTGAGTAAAATACAAGAGGGCAGAAGGCCCCCATGTTAATGTAGCTCATAATCAATCAGCACTCTCGGGAAAGGAGGGGAGAAAATTAGAAAAATAAGATAAATAACAGAGGAAAACAATTTCTCCCAGTTACAGAAGTTAGGTCGATATGGAGGTGGGAAGGGAGCAGCGGGGCGGCGAGGAGTTCCAGATGAGAAACCCGGAAGTACAGGTTTCCTGAACGTTCCACTGAATTTAACAGCAAGACACATTTTAAATGTTTTCACCAGGTTTCCCGCCCAACAGCCAGCCTGATTGACAAACTGCATGCCTGTCGGGCAGGTAAGCCTGTGTCCAATTTGCGTCAGTGGGTGTGATGACCCGCATGACGCGATCTCCACTAGAGCATTTAAAAGGACACTCCAGGATGCACGTTGAAACAATTGGAGTTGTCATGAAGAAATAAAGAAGTGTTGGAATGTAGGGGTGTGCTATTGGGGGAAGTGAGGACCTGGAGGGATATACTGTTCCCTAGTGATAGGAGGAAGAAGCCTGCAGGTGACACAAAGAAGGCTTTGCTGGACGTTGCCCAGGAGGCCAGCAGCAGGAGCATGGTGGCATGCTCCTAGATCCAATGCAGCAAGCGCTTCAATGAGCTAAGCAGGGCAGGAAAGCTGAGAGCAATGGCACACGGCCCTACATCCTGATGTGCCTGTCACCCCAACCCACTCACTCTGCCTTCCCAAGCCTTCTTCAGCACATCATTCCTCACACCAACCTACCTTGCCGGTACACCCATCCCTCTGTGTCGATGCACTTCCTCACAACCCCATCTATTCATCCAACACTGGCATTCATCCTCATCCTTATGCAATATCATGCCTCTCCTTCATAGTCACCCTCAACAAGTGCTATTACTCTCACGCATAGGTCTTTCCCTCCTTGCAGGAGAAGAGAGCAGAAAACAGCAGGAAGAGACAGGGAACTGGAGGTGGCCCTCCAACCAGCTCTCAATTAACATCTGCAGAGGAGGAGGCACTGGAGATCAGTGGAGTCTTGGCATGACTGGCTGTCAGTGATGGGGAGATGAGAGCCTGCCAGTTACCTGGTGACAGAATTAAATATGCCACATGGCATAAAAGGATCTCGGCTAGGAAGATCAGGAAGTAGAATCTGTATGAGTGGAGATAAGGAATAACAAGGAGCAGAAAACACTGGTGGGAGTATATAGACTCCCTGACGGTAGCTATACCATTGGACAGAATATTAATCAAGAAATAGTAGGAGCTTGTAATAAAGGTAATGCAATAATCGTGGAGGGTTTTAATCTTCATATAGACTGGACAAATCAAATTGGCAAAGGTAGTCTGGAGGACGAGTTCATGGAAGGCATTCCGGACAGTTTCCTAGAACAATACAACATGGAACCAAACAGGGAACAGGCTATTTTAGATCTTGTATTGTGTAATGAAATGGGGTTAAATAGCAATCTCATAGTAAAGGGTTCTCTGGGGCAGAATGATCATAATAGGATAGAATTTCATATTAAGTTTGAGAGTGACTTGCCTAAATCCGGAACAAGAGTCTTAATCTTAAATAAAGACAATTATATAGGTATAAGGGGTGAGTTGGCTAAGGTAGTTTGGAAAAATAGATTCAAAGGTACGGCAGTAGATAAGCAGTGGTTAGCATTTAAAGAAATTGTCATGTATGTACTTTTGGGATCACTAGCCACTAGATGGTGTCACTGTTGGAGGCCATTGGGCTGCAAGCACATGTGTGCAGCCCAAGTATAAAAGGCCAGCCAGTTTGTATATGAGTCACTTTGGGCCTTAATAATGCAGAGCCAAGGTCATGCCTCTTGGAGTTAAACAGTTCTCAGTCTAACAGTTATTGCATACACAACATTTGGCGACGAGACAACAAGAACCTTTGCATGCAAAAATGAGCACAATTGGATTGTTGGAGCGATTTGTGGAAGGAGAAGATTGGGCAGACTTTGTGAGCCGTTTGAGCCAGTTCTTCGTTGCCAACAAAATGGAGGAGGTCGGCGACACAGATCGGCGCCGGGCGGTGCTCCTTATTGTTTGCGGTCCAAAGATTTATGGTCTGATAAAGAATCTACTCCTACCTGTCAGTCCAACAGAGAAGACGTATGAAGAATTGTGTGCACTGTACAGGACCACCTTAAGCCAGACGAAGGCATCATC
Organism: Pristiophorus japonicus; assembly: GCF_044704955.1. Lineage (NCBI taxonomy): Eukaryota > Metazoa > Chordata > Chondrichthyes > Pristiophoridae > Pristiophorus > Pristiophorus japonicus. Next base: position 98,639,240 of record NC_091981.1, read on the forward strand.
ATCTCGAGATACAGACTTTACACGCATGTTCGCTCAGAGGGCCAGAATGCGGCAGAATTCATTGCCAACCTGAGACGTCTAGCGGGACCATGTAAGTTCGGGGCTGTGTTGGCAGACATGCTGCGGGACTTCTTTGTAATCAGCATCAACCACGAGGTGATCCTGCGTAAACTACTGGCAGTGGAGACTTGAACAGGACCATCATGATCACTCAGTCATGTATGATGATGGATAGAAGCCTAAAGCAGATATCAGTGAAAAATTGAAACTTGGCAAGTACTGTAAATATGAAATATGATTGATTCGGCATTCGGCAGAGCAGCACATGGCAGGGCCTACCCGACTGCGTACGCGAAACCTGTGGCTGTCCAAAGTCCGCCAGCCGGAATGCATCCAATTTCTCCGTGTTGGCATTGTGGGGGAAATCACCGGCACACCACAGTGCCGATTTAAGCAATATAGTTGCAAAGGCTGTCTGAGAGTGGGGCATTTCTAGCGGAAGTGTCCGCAGATGAGCAAGTGTGCTGCGACACACCATGTGGAGGATGATGGTCAGACTAGCGCGGATCTGGATAGCAATCCGAGATACCAGAGGAGGAAGTGTATGGACTGTACTCGTTCCTAACTAAGTGCAAACCAATAATGATCAACGTGAAATTTAATGGGGTGCCGGTATCGATGGAACGGGACACGGGGGCGAGTCAATCGATAATGAGTCAGTGAGCATTCGACAAGCTATGGGATACTAAGACTGTGAGGCCCAGGCTGAGTCCAGTCAATGCCAAGTTGCGCACGTACACCAAAGAACTCATAACGGTGATTGGCAGTGCCACAATTAAAGTGTCGTATGATGGTGCGGTTCACGAGTTATCACTATGGATTGTCCCAGGCAATGGCCCAATGCTGTTCGGCAGGAACTGGCTTGAAAAAATCCAATGTGATTGGAATGACATCAAGGTGTTGTCATCGGAGAAAGATACATGTGCCTAAGTACTGAGCAAGTTCCCCTCGCTGTTTGAACCAGGCATTGGCAATTTCATGGGAGCCAAGGTGCAGATCCACGTGGACTAGGATGCAAGACCTGTCCATCATAAAGCTCAGGCAGTTCCGTATATGATGAGGTTGAAATCGAACTGGACAGACTCCAGCGTGAAGGGATCATATCACCGGTTGAAGTTAGTGAATGGGCCAGCCCCATTGTTCCTGTGCTGAAAAGTGATGGCACAGTCAGAATCTGTGGAGACTACAAGGTTACGGATCAACAGGGTTTTGAAACAGGATCAGTACCCGTTTCCGAAGGCTGATGACTTGTTTGCAACGCTAGCGGGGGGGGAAGTCGTTCACCAAACTGGACTTGATGTCGGCCTACGTGACACAGGAGCTGGTCGAGACGTCGAAGAGACTTATGTGCATTAACATGCATAAAGGACTGTTTATTTATCACAGGTGCCCTTTTGGAATTCGCTCGGCTGCAGCAATATTTCAGAGGAACATGAAGAGTCTACTGAAGTCCGTTCTCAGAACTGTCATGTTCCAAGATGACATCCTGATCACAGGTCATGACTGCGAGGAACATCTGAACATCCCGGAAGAGGTTCTACATAGTCTGGACAAAGTGGGACTCAGACTGAAATTCTCGAAGTGTGTCTTCATGGCACCAGAGGTCGAATTCCTGGGGAGGAAAATTGCTGCTGACAGCATCAGGTACCACAGACGCGAAAACCAAGGCCATCAAGCATGCACCCAAGCTGCAGAATCTGACGGAGCTGTGTTCATTTCTGGGCCTACTCAACTACTTCGCTAACTTCCTACCTAAATTGAGCACCTTGTTAGAATCACTGCACATGCTACTAAGAAAAGGCGACAACTGGGTGTGGGGTGCGTCTCATAGAAACATAGAAAATAGGTGCAGGAGCAGGCCATTCAGCCCTTCTAGCCTGCACCGCCATTCAATGAATTCATGGCTGAACATGAAACTTCAGTACCCCCTTCCTGCTTTCTCGCCATACTCCTTGATCCCCCGAGTAGTAAGGACTTCATCTAACTCCCTTTTGAATATATTTAGTGAATTGGCCTCAACTACTTTCTGTGGTAGAGAATTCCACAGGTTCACCACTCTCTGGGTGAAGAAGTTTCTCCTCATCTCGGTCCTAAATGGCTTACTCCTTATCCTTAGATCTCAAGACAGAGCTTTTGAGAAAGCCACTAATCTGCTTTGCTCTAACAAGCTGCTGGTACACTATGACCCATGTAAACGTTTAGTATTGGTCTGTGATGCTTCGTCATATGGAATTGGTTGCGTACTCCAACAAACTAATGAGTCGGGTAAACTTCAACAAGTCGCATATGCTTCAAAAAGTTTGTCTAAAGCCGAAAAAGCCTACAGCATGGTAGAGAAAGAAGCACGAGTCTGTGTATATGGGGTTAAAAAGATGCATCAGTACCTGTTTGGTCTTCGGTTTGAACTGGTGACAGATCACAAGCTGCTCATTTCACTGTTCTCTGAAAACAAAGGTATGAATACCAATGCTTCATCCTGCATCCAGAGGTGGGCGCTGACATTATCCGCTTATGATTATGTCATTCGCCATAGACCTGGCACCAAGAATTGTGCCGGTGCTTTGAGCCATCTGTCGTTGCCCACACCGGAGGTGGAAACGCCACAAGCGGCGGACCTATTGTTAGTTATGGATGCTTTTGAGAGTGAAGGAACCCCTGTCATGGCTCAACAAGTTAAGACCTGGCCCAGCCAGGACCCGAATTTATCGGTGGTGAAGAGTTGCATCCTCAAAGGTGATTGGCTTGCCATACCCAAGCAAATGTGCGAGGAGACCAACCTTACATTCATCGCAAAAACGAACTGTATATTCAGTCAGACTGTATACTGTGGGGCAATCGTGTTGTTATGCCCAAGAAAGGGAGAGAGAAATTTGTACGTGAGCTACATAGCACACATCCCGGCATTGTAATGATGAAAGCCTTCACCAGGTCTCATGTATGGTGGCCGGGAATTGACTTTGAGCTGGAATCATCTGTGCATCAGTGCAATACTTGCATGCAGCTCAGCAAAGCACCAGCAGAATCGCTGCTGACTCTGGTAGTGGTCGTCCAAACCATGGTCCAGGATCCACATAGACTTTGCAGGTCCCTTCCTGGGGAAGATGTTTTTAGCTGTGTTGGATGGATATTCGAAGTGGATACAGTGTATAATCATGTCATCCAGCACATCCACAGCTACCATTGAGAATCTCAGTATCATGTTCGTGACACATGGTCTGACTGACATCGTTGTTAGTGACAACGGATCGTGCTTCACCAGTCAGGAGTTTCAGGAGTTCATGAAACTCAATGGTATCAAACATGTAAGGTCAGCACCTTTCAAACCTGCATCCAATGGGCAAGCAGAATGTGCTGTCCGAATTATAAAGCAGAGTATGAAGCGAGTAACCCAAGGGTAGCTGCAGACCCGCCTGTCATGCATACTGCTTAGTTACAGGACAAGACCATACACACTTACCGGGGTCTCGCCTGCTGAACTAATGATGAAGAGAGGTCTGAAGATCAAGCTATCTGTTGTACACCCTGACTTGAATAATCATGTTGAATATAGAAGACAAAGTCAGCAAGGGTATCACGATCGTGCAGCTATGTCATGCGATATTTCTGTAAATGATCCTGTATATGTTCTGAATTATGGTCAGGGTCCCAAGTGGTACTGTCATGGCCAAAGAGGGCAACAGAATATTTATTGTCAAGCTCAAAAATGGGCAAACATGCAGGAAACATATGGATCAGACAAAGCTGCGGCACACAGATGAACTGGAACAGTTGGAGGAAGAGACAATCGACGACCAACCAACCTACCCCCCAGTCATCAGAGGACTCAGTGGTCATCAGTGAATCGGAAATTTCAATCACTGTCATGTTCAATGAAAATGGACTTTCAATCCCTGACATGGCCATTGCCACTCCCACCAGGTCAGCCACCCAGCCACCAGCCACAACAGACTCTGAACACTCACCCAAGGCTGGAGTTGAACTGAGACGGTCAACCCGGGAGCATAAAACATCAGACCATCTCAATTTGTAAAAGACTGTGTTAATATCTCAGAGGAGGGTATTGTCATGTATGTACTTTTGGGATCATTAGATGGCGTCACTGTTGGAGGCCATTGGGCTGCACGCACGTGTGTGCAGCCCAAGTATAAAAGGTCAGCCATTTTGTATATTAGGCACTTTGGGCCTTTATAAAGCAGAGCCAAGGTCACACCTCTTGGAGTTAAACAGTACTCAGTCTAACAGTTATTGCATACACAACAGAAATATTTCATAATTCTCAACAAAAATATATTCCACTGAGAAACAATAACTCCACGGGAAAAGCAATCCATCCATGGCTAACTAAAGAAGTTAAGGATAGCATTAGATTAAAAGAAATAGCTTATAATGTTGCAACGAATATTAGTAAGCCTAAGGATTGGGAGAGTTTCAGAAACCAGCAAAGGACGACAAAAAATTTGATAAAAAGGGAAAAAATAGAATATGAGAGAAAACTAGGATGAAATATAAAAACAGATTTTAATAGCTTCTACAAGTATGTAAAATGGAAGAGAGTAGCAAAATTAAATGTTGGTCCCTTAGAGGCTGAGACAGGGATAATTATTACGGGGAATCATCATTATAGGCAGTCCCTCGAAATCAAGGAAGACTTGCTTCCACTCTAAAAATGAGTTCTTAGGTGACTGAACAGTCCATTATGGGAATTACAATCTCTGTCACAGGTGGGACAGATAGTCGTTGAGGGAAGGGGTGGGTGGGACTGGTTTGCTGCAAGCTCCTTCGCTGCCTGCGCTTGGTTTCTGCATGCTCTTGGCGATGAGACTCGAGGTGCTAAGCGCCCTCTCGGATGCTCTACCTCTACTTTGGGCAGTATTTGGCCAGGGACTCCCAGGTGTCGGTGGGGATGTTGCATTTTATGAAGGAGACTTTGAGGGTGTCCTTGAAACGTTTCCTCTGCCCACCTTGGGCTCACTTGCCGTGTAGGAGTTCCGAGTAGAGCGCTTGCTTTGGGAGTCTTATGTCAGGCATGCGAACAATGTGGCCCGCCCAGCAGAGCTGGTCGAGTGTGGTCAGTGTTTCGATGCTGGGGATGTTGACCTGGTCGAGGACGCCAACGTTGGTGCGTCTGTCCTCCCAGGGGATTTGCAGGATCTTGCGGAGACATCGTTGGTGGTATTTCTCCAGCGACCTGAGGTGTCTACTGTATATGGTCCACATCTCTGAGCCGTACAGGAGGGTGGGTATCACTACAGCCCTGTAGACCATGAGCTTGGTGGCAGATTTGAGAGCCTGATTTTCGAACACTCTTTTCCTCAGGCGAATGAAGGCTGCGCTGGCACACTGGCACAGTGTTGAAATGGCAGAAACGTTAAACAAATATTTGGTATCTGTCTTGATAGTAGAATACACAAAAAGCATACCAAATATTGTGGGGAATCAAGGGTCTAATGAGGGTAAGAAACTTAATATAATTAATATTAGTAGAGAAAAAGTACTAGAGAAACTAATGGGACTAAAAGCCAACAAATCGTCTGGACTTGACGGCCTACTTCCTCGGGTTCTAAAAGAGGTGGCTGCAGAGATAGTGGATGCATTGGTTTTGCTCTTCCAAATTTTCCTGGATTCTAGAACGGGCTCAGTGGATTGGAAGGTAGTAAATATAACACTGCTATTCAAAAAAGGAGGGAGAGAGAAAACAGGGAACTACAGGCCAGTTAGCTTGACATCAGTCATCAGGAAAATACTTAAATTATTAAGGAAGTGGTATTTAGAAAATCATAACATGATCAGGCAGAGTCAACATGATTTTATGAAAGGGAAATCGTGTTTGACAAATTTATTAGAGTTTTTTGAGGATGTAACAAGCAGGGTAGATAAAAGGGAACCAGTAGATGTAGTTTATTTAGATTTGCAAAAGGCATTTGATAAGTTGCCACATAAAAAGAGAGGGGCTCATGAGATTGGAGGTAATGTATTAGCATGGATAGAGGATTGGTTAATGGACAGAAAACAGAGAATAGGAATAAATGGATCATTTTCCGGATGGCAGGCTGTAAATAGTGTGGTGTCGCAAGGATCAGTGCTGGGGCCTCAGTTATTTACAATCTATATTAATGTCCTAGATAAAAGGACCGAGTGTAAAGTTTCCAAATTTGCTGATGATACAAAGCTAGGTGGGACAGAAAGCTGTGAGGAGAACACAAAGCATCTGCAAAGGGATATAGATAGACTAAATGAGTGGGCAGTAAGGTAGTAGATGGAGCGGCCATCAGAGGGAGCAGCGTGCGGCGGCAGACCACTGCAGGGAGCAGAGCGTGCTGCTGCAGGAGGGCGATGGCTGCGAAGTCAGGTCACTGATTGCAGTGCGGGCAGGCATAGCAGGAGAGGCGAAGGAGCGGCAAGAGTTTGTAGAAGGAAGTGACCGGGGCCCAGAAGAGGCGAAGGTCCAGGGGCAGCACGAGCCAGCCCACATTGCTATATGTGTGCATGCTCGGTCCGTGCAGCAGAGCTGGTCTCCAGTCGTCTTGGGTAATCCTTGCCACTGGACCAAGACCTAGCTCTATCAAGCCCGTGTGGTGGCTGGTGTGCAACGGCCACCACACGTTAAAATAAAATCCAAGCACAGGTATCTTCCACCCTCCAAGATGTAGTTCGGGATCTGGAATATTGGGTCCTTCATTGAAACACCTGTTAACTCATCCCTTTTTGGTGTGGAAGCAAGTCATCCTCGCTTCGAGGGACTGCCTATGATGATGATGGATAGATGGAGTATAATGTAGGGAAATGTGAGGTTATTCACTTTGGCAGAAGAATACAAAATCAGAATACTTTTAATTGGTGAGAAACTTTTAAATGCTGGTGTTCAGAGAGATTTGGGTATCCTCGTACAAGAAGCACAGAAAGCTAGCACGCAGATACTGCAAGCAATAAGGATGGCAAATGGCATGTTGGCCTTTATTGCAAGGAGGTTGGAGTATAAGAGTAAAGTCTTGCTACAACTGTACACGGCCATGGTGAGACCACACCTGGAGTACTGTGCACAGTTCTGGTCTCCTTATCTAAGGAAGGATATACTTGTCTTGGACGCGGTGCAACCACAGTTCACTAGATCGATTCCTGGGATGAGAGGGTCATCCTTTGATGAGAGATTGATAGAATGGGCCTATACTCTCTGGAGTTTAGAAGAATGAGAGGTGATCTCATTGAAACATACAAGATTCTGAAGGGGATTGACAGGGTAGATGCTGAGAAGTTGTCTCCCCTGGCTGGAGTGTCTAGAACTAGGGGGCACAGTTTCAGGATAAGGGGTAGGCCATTTAAGACAGAGATGAGAAGGAATTTATTCACTCAGAGGGTTATGAATCTTTGGAATTCTCTGCCCCAGAAGACTGTGGATGCTGAATCTCTGAATATATTCAAGGCTGAGATTTTTGATTTTAGGGGAATCAAGGGATATGGAGATTGGGTGGGAAAGTGGAGTTGAAGACAATGTTCAGCCATGATCGGAGCAGGCTCGAGGGCACGTATGGACTATTTCTGCTCCTATTTCTTATGTTCTTATATAACACTCAGTCATGTTGACTTGATGTCAATAGCGAATGAAATATGACCATTTGCATAATGATAACTTCAAGCATTCTTACCTTCATTGTACTCATTCATGACTTTTATCTTCCACAGGGCATTCACGTGTGCAGCAGAAGATGGTCAAGGTCGCCTATGATGACGACGACTCCCTCGAGTATACACCGTCACTGGACGTATGCAGAGAATGCACCAGTTCAGATACTCGCAGTTCAGTGGCAAGAGTTAGAGAGTTAGTTTGGTTTTCACATGGTGATTTGCATTTCACCAGTGAGCAGGAGTTGATGGTGGAGTCGGGGACAGCAGTGGTGAGATGGTGTCGGAGGTCACAGGACTCTCCAAGCTCTGCTTAGCTGGTCGCAGATACTGTACCCTGGGGGCTGTCAATGAAGAGGATACTTACTGAGCAGCAGCAGAGAATGTGCAATGTACTGACAGGCCTTCCAAGTGCACTGTGCATGATTGGAGGAGTCCGCCTCAGGCATGTGTGGGATGTTGTTGCAGACCATTGCGATTATAACTTCCATGAAAAGAGTGACTAACTGCATGGATCTTCAAACACGGCAATCAAACGAGTGCATGTCACATTCTGAATGCCAGTTTAAATAGGATGAATGATACCCTAGCCTTGGCCTGTCTTCGCCCCCTGATCTGCAGCAAAGTGTTCTCCATCACAATACTAGCAGAGATATGCAAGTGGACCATGAGAGGGATGATGATGAAAGGGGACATGGAACTGGGGACTCCACTCAAAGCGCGCCACTTCTCACCTGTTGCCTCCCACCTCAGTCATCCCGACATGCTGTCTCGTGGCCCAAAGGCCTGATCTGCCTCTGCATAGGTGCAGGTGGAGCAGTCTTTGACAGGGCCTTCATGGGCTCCAAAACCCAAGGATGTTGGCCAAGAACAACTCAACAGTCAGAGCAGTGATCTGAGCAGCCCGCCTCTACCTCTGCTGAAGCCACAGGTGTTGCATCACATAGAAGTGATAGGAAAGTAAGAGTAAAGATTTGTAGTTGCACATTGGTGTCTTGGACATTGTAATTTTATTGAGTTTCTGTTGTGTATTTAAAATGCACAAATATTAGGGGGCGAAATTTACTCTTTTTATAGCCCTGTTAGCGCATCCGAAGGCTGTTTTCGGCCAAGGAAGAGGAATGTGCCCGGGTGTTTGCAGAGGTGCTACTATGGCAGTACCATGCCCCGCGGTTAGCGCCCTGGGCTGCCGTGAAGCCAGCGATTAAATCATTGCTGTGTACGGTGACCCCACACTGACCCCTTAATGCCCCGCAGGGGAAATTACCCATTGCGGGTCACGAAGCTGGCCGACATACGCTTTCGGGCAGTACTTAAAGGGGAGAGCGCCAGAACCCCAGGCCGCCATCTTAGTTTGTCGGCTGAATCTCGGGTCCGCTCGATGATGGCAGCCCTAGCGTGATCCGGGCCACCATCATGCAGCCCGGCACTCCGCCTTGGATGCCGGGCTGCTGGCCTGTTCTCATGCTGCCCTGGTGGCACAGTGGCGGCCACCAAAGGGTCTGTAGAGTGCGCTGTGGCCCTCGCCTTTAATGGAAGGGGAGAGTAATTGTAGCGCTTGACTCAGTGTGCATTACTGTCCCAGGACGCCCCTACAGGGTGATTGCATTCTGCTTCCTTTGAGGGGCGGCAGGCCCAATTCAGTGTCGGGGGAGGAACCTCCGTGCTGGGCGCTAATAGTCCTGGCCTGGAAGGTTACCGCCTGCAATCGGGACACGAGGCAATCTCGTCCCCATTTGCACCAATTTCCCGTCTTGCCCTTTCATGATCGTTGGCCGGCAAGTGGCCTTTTCAGTTGTTTGAAGATGAATGGGAAGACATGAATTGATGGCGACCAATGTGAAAAGGAGGCTTGATTGTTTCCAGTACTGCTTTGTGTTAGTGGCATGGGGTGGGGGCGGGGGGGTGAGGGGGCTGGCTAAAGTGGCTTCTGCATGTGGTTGTTAGACAGATGCACTGGTTGAACCTAAGTGAATTTCGCAATAATCAGAGCAATGTGCGCTGCTGATGGTGCATTGCCTGCATCAACTTCCATCTCCTTGTCTTCCTCCTTCTCCTCGGAATTGCCGAAGAGGCTCTGTGCTCTGCACCTTGATCCTCCTGCAGGTCCAAATCTCGCTGCCAGGCAATGTTGTGTAGAGCCCAGTACACCACAATCATTCTGGGCTAGTGTAATATGAACTGTCCAGGCACCTGAAGCGCATCTTCATCATGCCAATGGTTAGTTCGATGACACATCTGGTGGTCATATGGCATTCATTGTACCATTCCTGGGCCTCATTCCTCGGGTTTTTGAGAGGTGTCATCAGCCACGTTTTAAGTGGGTATCCCTTGTCTCCAAGCAGCCAGCCAGTAACTCTACTTGCAGGTGTGAAGAGATCAGGGAGCTTGACGAAAGCATCATGGCAGCTGCCCAGGAATCTTGCGCAGACCTGCATAAGGATCTTTTTGTGGTTGTACACCAGTTACACATTGATGGAGTGGAAGTCTTTTCAGGTGACGAATACTCCTGGGTGATCTATGGGTGCCTTAATTGCCACATGTGTGTAGTCGATGACACCCTGCACCTGTGGGAAGCCAGCTAGAGCTGCAAACCTGAGCACCCACTCATTCTTTCTGGCATCATCGCAGGCAAAGTTGACATCATTGACGGCCCTGGAAAGCAAGCCATCAGTCACCTGTTTTATGCATTTGTGGGCCACCAACTGTGAGATCCTGCAAATGTCTCCGGAAGAAAAAAAGAAATAATTTGCATTTATATAGTGCCTTTAATGACATCAAGATGACCTAAACAGCATTACAGTCAATTAAATATTTTTGAAGTGTGGTCACTGTTGTAATATAGGAAACACAGCAGACAATTTCCGTACAGCAAGGGCCCACAAACAGCTGTGAGCTAATGAGCAGATAATCTGTTTTAGTGATGTCAATTTATGGATAAATATTTGTTAGGACACTGGGATAACTCCTCTGCTTTTCTTTGAAATAGTGCTATGGGATCTTTTACGTCCACCTGAGAAGCAAATGTCTCATCCAAAAGACAGTACCTCCGACAGTGCAGCACTCCCTCAGCAGGCACACAACATCAAAAAAACATAGAATATGTACAATTCAACATCACATAAGAACATAAGAAGTAGGAACAGGAGTAGGCCTTATGGTAGGCCTTATGGTCCCTCGAGCCTGCTCCGCCATTCAATAAGATCATGGCTGATCATCAACCTCAACTTCACTTTCGCGCCCGGTCTCCATGGGCTAGATTTTACACTTTTGTGCTTATCGCCTAAAAATGGGCGTTATTTCCGGCGGTAAAAATGGGTTTTCAGATCGCCGGCTTCTCACCCATTCGCAAAGCACCTAGTCTCCATTTTTGAAATTGGGCGTTACCACGAGCGATATGAAATGGGCGGTCGTGTTAAATCTCGCTGACCTTCTGCCATAAAGTGTCGCCATCCTTAGTAACGGCATGGCAACGCTCGATTCCCGCGATTCAGGAGGTCAAGGGTCATCATGACATGCGCAGAAGAGACAGAGAGACAGGGAGCTGAGAGGGACTGAAGGCATGTGTGGGTGTGGTGTGGCTGCTTTGGGAAGACGGAGGGAGACTTTAGAGCTATAGCGCAAATAGGGAAACAAAAATTAGCTGTTACCAGCCACATATTTGCCCGGATTTGGCCTATAATGGAGGGCGAGGAGGAAGCATCACAGCACGATGTGGAGACTAATGCTGGAGAGAGCAGTGAGATGGGAGAGGAGCACATTGGAGGGCACAAATGAGCAAGGAGGTTCTCAGAAGAGCCAAATGCCTCCCTCCTGCAGGCGGTCGAGTTATGCTGGCGTGATTTGACACAGTGAGGGCGTGGGAAGCCCACCCCAAAGGCCTACCAGAAGATATGGGCCGAGATAGCAGAGGTGGTCTCGTCGGCGACCAACGAGGTGCATGAGGGCAACCAATGCCGCAAACAAAGGAATGACCTTGTGGTATCCGCAAGAATAAGTATTACATTTCTTTACATGTACTTACGTATTTATATAATTTGATTTGTATCAGCAGATGTGAGGTCTTTCACTTTTACTGGGAATGTTTTACTCAAAGCCTGCGGTCACGGTACACCTCTTTAGGTAAAGAATGATAATTATCATAATAAGTGTTATGTTTGTAATGTACTTATGAATAACTCCATGAGGCAATGTGTTGTACTCAAACTGTAGTGAGCTTGGTCCTTTATTCGTAACTCCAGAGTGAGGCATGGTGGCTGCCCTTTTATACAGCCCCTGCCACCAGGGCAAGAAACCCCGGTCTCCACCAGTTGCACCCTCTACTGGTACCAGCATAGTATATACACAGCGTAAACCTTATTGATCGTACATCAGGTAAACAAGTCTCCATCTTATGCAACTATACAGTGACTACACAGAGAGTATATCTACGGTCTGCATATATAAAATCACTCTCCCCCAGTCCTTTGTGCCAATTACCTTTGCACAATGTGCTCTGGCTTAGTTCTCCCCAGACTTAAGTGCCAATAGCCTTGCATCTTGGCTGTGCTTCAGCTTGGTCTCTCTCCCTGTTAATCCCCAAGTCCTTTTGCCACCACGTTGGGTAGTGGTTAGCGGTTTGGATCGTTCGATGATGCAGTGGAGGTTCCAGTGGGTTCTGGGTGTGATCCATGTGTGTGTCCATGGCAACATACATCCATCCCCCGCCGCCCCCACAGCGAGATCATGCAGCAGGCCCATGACATTAACATACAGGATCAAACACAGTGCAAGTACGAAGAAAGAAAGTACAGTTTGTATTGTGTCACCTTGGTTCAGTGACTTACATATGTTACGGTTTACGGTCGTGCGCCAGGATTGGGTAGATTGCATTCATGGTTCAGTCATGGTCAGTACTGAGGTAGCAGTACAGGTACTGAGGTCGCTGGTTCCAGAGCAACCAGACGGGGTCCTAGTCGTCTGATGGCGGCACTGCGCCCCTTGCTAGCGGGGTGGGCTTGGTTCGCTCACCTTGCCAGGACTCAGGGCCTTTGCCGTTGCGTAGTGGTGGGCAGAGCCACAGATGTGTGTGGCCTTCCTGACCTCCTTTGAAGGCTGCAGAATCTTCTGCCTGCTCTCTAACGTTGTAGCTGTTCCAGGTCCTGTTTGGGGAACTCGTCGGTTCTGACCTTTCGGTCCCGGACATGGCCGAGGTAGGGACTGGGTCTGGGGGCTGCGCCGTCTCCATCCGGATGGTGGGCAACGGTGGCCGACTGCGTGTATTGGCGCCGTTTTCGTTTTCAGGTCCATGGCGAATAGTGCCATCGGGTGCCTGCAGTGTGGGATAGACCTGGGGCAGGGCATCAGGATCAGCGTCTTTACCCTCCCGAATTTGCTCGCTTGCTACTTTTGGGGACACTCTATTCCCGACATCTCGCAACAACATTTTGTTCTTTACATTAGGAATAGTACCGACATCTCGCAACAACATTTTGTTCACAATCTTAATTGGTTCGTTACATTGATTGCCATGCATACAATTTCTCTTTAAGTTTAGTTGGTTGCAGGTCTCCTTTAAGAGAACCCTGCTGGCTTTACCCCAATCAAATCCTTTGTTAGACACCACGTGTTGGTCCCTCAGCATTGCACCTTGTGGTCTGGCAGTGGCCATCTTTTCTTTCAGCTATGCTGCACCTCGCTACAGCAGGGTCGCCATCTTGCCTCTGTTCTCGAGGTCGACTGCCTTGATCCTTCTCTCCCACGATTCTGCCACAAAGACAGAGTTAGATATGGCCCTTACGGCGAAAGTGATCAAGGGGTATGGAGAGAAAGCCGGAAAGGGGTACTGAGGTTGAATGATCAGCCATGATATTGAATGGTGGTGCAGGCTCGAAGGGCCAAATGGCCTACTCCTGTATCTATTTTCTATGTTTCTAAAGCTGGAAGAGTACCTGTAAATTCGATATTCCTCCCCAGGAGTCCTGCCACTGGAGCCGGGAAGGTACTTTTAGGTAGTTCCGGTCGGATCATTGCCACGCAGTCGTGGTGGACGGTCTGTGCCTCAGGTGCTGCGCTGGTCTGTTCTCTGGTGCCTGGCCCAAGCGAAGGTGAGGTTTTGCTCTGCCTCTGAACAGGGGAGACATCGATTGCTGGAGTGAAGAGGTCATCCCATTTCCACTGGATCTTCCCAATCCACCTTCTTCCGAGTAGCGTTGGACCATTACCTGCAACAATCCAGAGGTAACTTGTGCACCACGCCATTATGGATTACACTTACATCCGCACTACCAAGGACTGGGATCAGCTCCTTGGTGTAGGTGCGCAACTTTTCCTGTACTGGAACCAGCTCGGGTCGTTTTTCGTTCCATAGCCTCTCAAAGGCATCCTGGCTCATCACTGACTGGCTCACTCCCGTGTCCACTTCCATGAAGACTGGAACGCCGTTTATTTCGACTTCCATCTTCATTGGAGGACAATCGGTGGTGCGGGTATACACTCCATACACTTCTTCTTGGGGCTGAGCTGCCTCTCTGGCCAAATCATCATACTCCCCGTGGATTCAAAGTCATCTACTGACTCCTCTGCTAGATGGTGAGTCGTATTTCTTTTACACATACGCTGGAGGTGGCCCTTCGTGTTACAGGCTTTGCATACGTACTCAGCAAACCGACATTGGTGAGCCCTATGGTTTCCTCCGCAACGCCAGCATGGTGCTACTCGATTAGCACCCCTCGGCGGAGTCTGAGTTTTGGAACCCTGAGGTCTGTGCTCCCTGCCCTGGGCAGAGCCATGTTCTACAGTCTTGCCTGTGAAAGGCACCATTCTGTGTACAGTACTTGCCGAGTTTGAGTCCACAGGATGAATAATTTGCTTGGTGCTGCAGGTCGAGGTCATGAATGCCTGACTGATGCTGATGGCCTTCTGCAGGTTGACTGTGGTGTTGGCAGATAATAGCTTGTGAAGGAGGCCCTCGTGGCCAATTCCTATAATGAAGATGCCTCGCAATGTTTCGTTGAGGTGCGTCCCAAAATCACACGGTGCCGCAAGTCTCCTGAGGTCGGCAACATATTTTGCAATCTCCTGGCCTTCAGGTCTGCGGTGAGCGTAGAATCTGTGCCTAGCCGTGAGGATGCTCTCTTTTGAGTTTAGTTGGTTGCGAATTAGTTCAGTCAGCTCATCGTATGTCTTATCCTTGGCCTTCGTGAGTGCCAGCAAGTCCCTGATGAGGCGGTAGACCTCGGGCCCACAACTGGTCAGCAGTATAGCCTTGCACTTCTCCGCCGATACGTTCGTCTCCCCTGCCAGGTCGTTTGCCACGAAATATAGTTCGAGCCTTTCCGTGAAGGCATCCCAATCATCACCCCCTGCAAAGTCTTTTAGTATGCCAAAGGTAGCCATAATCACGTGAAAGTCCGTATTCTCATCACCAGTTGTTATGTCTGTAATGTACCGATGAATAACTCCACGAGGCAATGTGTTGTACTCAAACTGTAGTGACCTTGGTCCTTTATTCATAACTCCAGAGTGAGGCTGCCCTTTTATACAGCCCCTGCCACCAGGGCAGGAAACCCCGGTCTCCACCAGTTGCAACCTCTAGTGGTGCTAGCATAGTATATACACTTTATTGATAGTACATCAGGTAAACAAGACTCCATCTTATGCAACTATACACTGAGTACACAGAGAGTATATCTATGGTCTGCATATATAACAATAAGCATGATTACAACTGTCGGTTATGTGTTGTATCAGTCTCTGTGACAGTATCAAGCAATGATATCACGCAATGATCTCATGCCATGTTGTCCTGTCACCTTTTGCAGAAGAAGCTATCGACGATGAGGTCCATGCAGAGGCGAACGGGTGGGATGCCACCAGCCTCAGCGACATCACTGAGACGGAGGAGCGGGTGCTTGCACTCGTGGGGAAGCACACCCGGACAGCCATGGAAGCATCTAGTGACTTTACATTATGCAATGGTGTAAGCTTTACTCACGTGGCCTGAAGTGATGCCACGTGAGTAAAGCTTACACCATTGCTTCATGTAAAGTCAATAGATGCCACACCCACTCATATCCGAACAATCATATATGATAGATGATTTCTGAAATTGTCCTAGAAATAATGCTGGCCTAATGAAAATCATTGCAATGCAAATGTGTTGATGGTCATGAAATGTGATGTCTGTGATGATTTTGCTCATGGTGGTGCTTTTGTCATGCATATACTGTGTGTAGCGCTGAAATCACCTTGTGACCCTAGCACCCCCTTCTCCTCTAATAACCTCATTTGTGTTATGCAGCTCAGCCAGCAGCGCGGCCCCAGGCAAGACCACAGAGGCCAGAAGGTGGGGGCATGGGGCCTGACTCTCCGGACGATCCTACATCTGGTGCGGAAGAGCTTCGATTCTCGCCCGTCAATCCGCTGGGTCTGTTCTCTACGGATGAGAGCGCGGATTTCGAGGAACCTGCATCTCCACGCTCCAGAAGCCATTCCACCCCAAGGTCATCTAGTGGTCCTCCGGTCATTCCCGCCTCCACTCTGGAGGTACTGGCCCCAAGCACCTCGCCACAGGGCACCCCATTTGTCCCCAGGACGGCGCCGACCCCGCAAGGCCTTGTGGATGTGGCAGGTCTGTTCCACGAGCGCCACATGACAGTGCAGAGATGGTACAGTTGTCCAGGAGGACTGTAGACATTGGTGACCAGCTCATTGAAGCATTGGAGGGCATATCCCAACAGCTGGCCACCATGACGGAGTACATTCCGCGGATGCCGGAGGCCCTGGATGCGATAGCCAGGAACACTGCTGGCACAGGCCTCCCAGTGGTCTCTGAGCGTGGCACTCCACCCCTAGGTCCGCACCACCGCTGTGAACAACAGATGAGTGCAAAGACCAAGATCCTGCTTCTGCCTCAGAGTATGTTGCCCCCTCGGCACTCCCCGCTCCCGTACCATCGGCTCTGCCTTCACCCCCACCAATGAGGCACTGCCTGAGGAGCTCTTCAGCCAGGTGCCATTCGAGCAAGGAGGGGAAGGGGTAGAGGTGGGGAGAAGAAGGGGAGGAGGTAAGGAAAATAAGGTGCATGTGCGCAGGTGATGGCTGTGTTATATCTCCATCTGGGTGTATGCAATTTGTTGTAATGTATGGGGGGAGGGGGCCACCCTCCTGCTTTGCCTTTGTATTCTGTGTTGCTGGACATGTTGAACATTTGATTGATGTCAATGGTGGAAAAAGTGGGGTGTGGGCGAGGTTTGGGTGTTTTTGCCTGTGATACTTATGATTTCAGACCAATGTTGGTATAAAAATGTTTTTATTGAACATAACCTTATAGCGCATTGTCTCAGATAGCTGGACCATTACACACTGGTGATTCCTTAACATGAAAGGGTTAAATAAAACTTAACTTCAATCAATGTAAACTTTAACTGGCACCAAGGTGATGGGTACCATTGATGTCTGAGCTGCACACACACAGCAGTGTGTCAGCATTGTCACTCACAGCAACGTTCTTTCAGGCAAATCGTTCAGATATGAGCTCCTCACGTGAAAGTCTTGCAGCTATGTAGCCACCACGGGCCCTTTCCTGTGGTCTGAAGGGGGGCGTGGGCATGGTTGCTTAGCCAGCCTGATTGTCTGGCCCTAAGTCAGCATCCAGTCCCTCGTTGTCCTCTTCCTCTCTCTCCCGAGGTGGAGCATCAGTCCCTTCTGGTAATTCTTGTCCCCTCCTGATAATCAGATTGTGCAGTATGGAGCACACGACCACGAATTTACCTACTTGTATTGTAGCTCCTCTCCTGAGTGGTCCAGACAGCTGAAGCGCTGCTTAAGCACAGTTATTGTTTTCTGGACCACATTGCGTGTGTCTCTGCGGCTCTGGTTGTATCGTTCCTCGGCCTCGGTGTGGGTGTCACACAGGGGGGTCATCAACCAGGTGGCTAGGCCATATCGGTTATCACCAAGCATCCAGTATTGTCCTTGTGGCTAACTTTTAAAGATGTCAGAGACAGCACTCTCACGCAGGATGTGAGCCTCATCGAAGCTGCCCGGATATTTGGCATTCACTGCCAGCATGATCTGGTTGTGGTCGACAACTAGTTGGACCTTCAGGGAGTGAAATCCTTTTCTGTTACGAAAACGCTCTGGGTCCTGAGAAGGTGCCCACATGGCGACGGGAGTGCACTGTATTGCTCCCTGCACCCTTGGGAACTTAGCAATGCGGTAGAATGCTCCAGCCCTGTCAGTCTGAGCCTTCATGGTCATGGGGAAGCTGATAAAGTCCATCCTTCTCATGTACAGGGCCTCCATGACCTATCTAATGCAGCGGTGGGTGGCATGGTGAGACAGAGGGCAAATCTCGACCGCAGAAGCCCGAAATGAACCGAATGCGTAGAAAAACAATGCCGCGGTGACTTTGACCTCAACCGACACTGATGACCTGATGGCAGGCTGCATATGTGGCCTGATGAGCTCACATATTTCATTGATCACTACCTTGTGGAAGCGCAGTCTCCGAAGGCAGGTGTGCTCGGGCATGTCGAGGTAAGACCTCTTTTCCCTGTACGTGCGGGCTGTGTATAGTCTGGCCTTCCTCCTCATTCTTGCACATCTTAAGTTGGGGACATAATGATGTGCATCACACATTGAGCCATCTACACTCTGCAGCATCTGCATATTAATCGATGCAGGCTGAGAAATGGCTGGCCCCATTGCAATGAGAGTATAATAGCGATTGATCAGAAGCAATAATTTCCTCACTAAAATACACCTAGAGTAAACACCCAATAGTCCAGAGTCTGAAAATATGTCTGTTGAGATGGTCACTTCACCTGAGAAGAACTCCAGAGTCAATGCAAACTCCCCCGAAGTTGAAGCAGCCTTTTGAATGACGCGAACTGCGATTTAAAAAGTGGCAGCCACAACGCTGGCTTTAGTTCAGAATAGTTCCACTTTTTTGGGGTGTTTTTTTGGGCGAGCGATATTGTGGGCGATATGTGTGCGAGATGGTGAAAGTGACACTGGACGATCTCCTGGGCGTTAGTTTCGCCAAATGTGCTCTTTACGACAAAAAAAATGGGCGGGCGGTATTATTGAATCTCGGCGTTAATTCCGTGCGGAAAGTAACGCTGGGCGATATTATGGGTGTTGATTTCACCCATTCTGATGATTCCGCCCCAAAAAAGTGGGCGGGTGGTATTATTTTTTCCCACCATTACGCACATGGAGAAAGTAACGCTCGGCGATAAGTTTCCAAAAAATGCCCGTCAGTTTCCATTTTTTGGCTAAATGGGTGATATATGGGCGTTATATGTCATTTGAGCGGTAAAATGGACGTTAAGTGGGCGTTAAGCATGCAAAATACGAGGAAACTCTAGCCCCTTATCCCTTGATTCCCCTAGTCTCCATCTAGTACTGTGATCTTTATGACAGCGCTCGTAAACTTTCATATGAAAGGAAGAGATTTGCATGCCAGCAAAAAGGAAATTAATTGCTGAAGATTACAAAGAGGATTAGATTGGAACATCTGCTGTGTTAAGTAGCTCTGTGAGATTATAAAGCACACCAGGCAAGCATTAATACATAAGGACATCTAGTGGTCATTATTTGTAAAGTAATCAAAAGTAAAGCATAAAATAAGGTTGACTTTGTGGTAGTGCAATCAATAATCATACCCTCACACATATGGTCTGCCTACTGGAACAAATCGAGCCATGCACTCATTCTTTAGTTAAAACGTTAAAAGTAAATCACTTCAGAGCTGCGGATAGTTCAGCTGTATAGGGCTACCAATAACATTTATATATAGCCTTTCACGATTTCAGGACATCCCAAAGCAAAGTGAAGTTCCCAGGATAGAGGGCTAACACCACTACTCTACTGATTTGCCAAGCTTAGAGCTGCATTGATTTGTGGAGTGTGCTCTTTTGCATAACTCCCAACAGCTCTCTGAAAAGCAGCACTGGAACAATACCTGGAAGAGATCATCATTCCCCTCAATAGCAGCATAGCCCATCCAGATCTGTAGGTGAAAAGGAGGTTAACAATAGAGGGATTTCATGTCCCCCAAAATATAAATGGAAATCAATAACTAAAATCATGTTGCTGCGGAAGGGATAAAACAATTCGTGTATAAATCACCCATGACCACTCTGCTGCAGCTCCTGTGGTTTTACAGAGAGTGCCATTGCCTATAGTATGGAAAATCCTGAACAAGAAAACTTAATAAGGGAGGAAAATCTAACTTTAAAAATGGGAGAAGAGTTATAATAAAA
Source organism: Pristiophorus japonicus (assembly GCF_044704955.1). Taxonomy (NCBI): domain Eukaryota; kingdom Metazoa; phylum Chordata; class Chondrichthyes; family Pristiophoridae; genus Pristiophorus; species Pristiophorus japonicus. Next base: position 98,659,171 of record NC_091981.1, read on the forward strand.
TTTGAAAAATTAAAGAGTATACAACAGAATCTAGATGCTAAAGAGTAATATACAAATGAAGTATTCAACTGTATATTGGCTCAGAAACTCCTGCCTCCCGGGTCCGTACGGAGTGTGTACAGATCCAGGAAGGCATCGCAAAAGCCGGTTTTCAGCGTACAATGTGCATGCGCTGAAAACCGGCTATTCTGATCTGTCAAACTGGAGCTTGATGGATCCTCCACATCTTCACAGCCAGGACATTCGCATGGGCAAGATTGCGGTATTTACCCATATCTTGCCCAGTGGATGTCCTGAAAAATCTTGCGCATGATAAAAGCAGGCTCATAGCCTATTTTTACAGGCATAAGAGTTTTAAAATACACAAAAACATTATAAAATAAAATTTAAAAAACAAATGTTAATGTTTAAAATCCACTATGGTAAGCTTATTTTAAACCATAATTTAAAAAACTTTTTTAAAAATCTGAAAATTAATTAAAATATGTGGTGTATTTTTTCTATTTTTTATTAGAGTTTTGTGTGTTTGGGGAGGGTTCCCATTCATAATAATGGGATCTCCAACTTACGGAGTTCCCATTATTATGAATGAGAACATACTTTACCTTGATTGGCTGCCCAGAGCCATGTGACTGCAGCTCCAGCCCAGCGTACGTCCAGACGTGCACACGCTCCGATGTGCAGTCAGTGGAGGCCTCAGGACCGGGAACTCGCGTGGGCGCAGCAGGAACAGGTAAGTGCGCATCTTTTTTAACTTTTTCCCTCGATTGCCCGCGGGAAGCAGCCGACAGGGATTTCAGGGCCATTGTTTTACTGCAACTCATACATTAATATTTTGGGTCATTTTTCTCTTTTATGTTTCCCACTGCTCCTCTCATTTGTTTTATTCGTTCATGGGATGTGGGTGTCGCTCGCAAAGTCAGTGTTTATTGCCCATCCCTAATTGCCCATGAGTAGGTGGTGGTGAGCCGCTTTCTTGAATCACTGAAGTCCATTGGTGAAGGTGCTCCCACAATGCTATTACGGAGGGTGTTTAACCGAGCGCAGATGAAGGAATGTTAATATATTTCCAAGTTAGGATGGTGTGTGACTTGGAGGGGAACCTGGAGGTGATGGTGTCCCCATGTGCCTGCTGCGCTTGTCCTTCTAGGCGGGAGAGATCACGAGTTTGGGAGGTGCTGTTGAAGAAGCCCTTGTGAGTTGCTGCAGTACATCTTGTAGATGGTACACACTGCAACCACAGTGTGGTGGAGGGAGTGAATGTTTAAGGTGATGGATGGGGTGCCAAACGAGCAAGCTGTTTTGTCCTGGATGGTGTTGAGTTTCTTGAGTATTGTTGGAGCTGCACTCAGCCAAGCAAGTGGAGAGTATTCCATCACACTCATGACTGTGCCTTGTAGATGATGGAAAGGCTTTGGGGAGTCATGTGGTGAGTCACCGCAGAATACCCAGCCTCTGACCTGCTCTTGTTACCACAGTATTTATGTGGCTAGTCCAGTTAAGTTTCTGGTCAATGGTGACCCCCCCAGGATGTTGATGGTGGGGGATTCGGTGATGGTAATCTCATTGAATGTCAAGAGGCGGTGGTTAGACTCTCTCTTATTGGAGATAGTCATTGTCTGGCAAATGTGTGGCACAAATGTTACTTGCCATTTATCAGCCCAAGCCTGAATGTCATTCAGGTCTTACTGCAGGCAGGCACGGACTGGTTCATTGTCTGAGGATTTATGAATAGAACTGAACAATGTGCAATCATCATCGGACATCCCCACTTTTGACCCTATGATCGAGGAAAGGTCATTGATGAAGCAGCTGAAGATGGTTGGGCCCAGGACATGGCCCTGAGGAACTCCTGCAGTGAAGTCCTGGGACTGAGATGATTGACCTCCAACAATTACAACCATCTTCCTTTGTGCAACTAGCCAGTGGAGAGTTTCCTCCCTGATTCCCATTGACTTCAATTTTACTCGGACTCCTTAATGCCACACTCAGTCAAATGCTGCCTTGATATCAAAGGCAGTCACTCTCACTTCATCTCAGGAATTCAACTCTTTTGTCCATGTATGGACGAAGGTCTTGAGCTGAGTGTTCCTGGCGGAACCCAAACTGAGCATTGGTGAGAGGGTTATTGGTGAGTAAGTGCCGTTTGATAGTACCATTGACGAAACCTCCCATCACTTTGCTGATGATTGAGAGTAGATCGATGGGGCAGTAATTGGCTGGATTAGATTTGTCCTGCTTTTTGTGGACAGGTCATACCTGGGCAATATTCCACATTGTCAGGTGGATGCCAGTGTTTTAGCTGTACAGCTTGGCTAGAGAGACAGCTAGTTCTGAAGCACAAATCTTCAGCACGACAGGCGGGATGTTGTCAAGGCGGCCTTGCTGTATGCAGTGCGCTCAGCCATTTTTGATATTATGTGGCATGAATCAAATTGGCTGAAGACTGGCTTCTGTGATGGTGGGGGCCTCAGGAGGAGACCGAGATGGATCATCCACTCGACAATTTTGGCTGAAGATTGTTGCAAATGCTTCAGCCTTTTGCACTTGCATGCTGGGCTCCGCCATCACTGGGGCTGTAGCCCTTCCTACCCTTAGTGCTTCATCCAAGTGGTGTTCAACATGGAGAAGTACTGATTCATCAGCTGAGGGAAGGCTGTAGATGGTTATCAGCAGGAGGTTTCCTCTCCCATGTTTTACCTGATGCCATGAGACTTCATGGGGTCTGGAGTCATTGTTGAGGATTCCCAAGGCCCCCACCCTCAATTGTCGAGCGCTGTGCCGCTACCTGTCCTACCGGTGGGACAGGGCATACTTAGGGATGGTGATGGAGGAGTCTGGAACGTGGCTGAAAGGTATGATTCTGTGAGTATGACTTGTCAGGCTGTTGCTTGACTAGGTTGTGGGACAGTTCTCCCAATTCTGGCAGGAGGACTTTGCAGAGTCGACTAGGCTGGGTGTACCTTTGTCATTTCTGGTGCCTAGGTCAATGCCAGGTGGCTCATCCAGTTTCATTCTTAGTATACTTCTTTGTAGAGGTTTGTTACAAAAAGCTAGGCCATTTCAGAGTGCAGTTAAGAGTCAACCCCAAGTTGCTGTGGGTTTGGAGTAACATGTCGGCCAGATAAGATTTATTTCCCCAAAGGACCAGAGTAGATGATGAGACTTGCAGGACTCTACAGTGGGGGTGAGTACCACTCTGTGATTGCCAAGCAGGCAGTGGACAGAACTAATTAGCACGATTGTTGCTCCTTCTCAGATGGCCACTTTAATGCTGCATGGGGCTCCAATTAGTTGGCTGTCCAATAACTGCCAGAACTTGTTTAACAAATTATAATCAAGAACACTAGTTCACGGTTTTCACAGAAAAATGGACAGAATCATGAAATGCAATTATATGTAATAAAAATGAAATTTAACTTATTCAGTAACTGTAAGCAAGTGGGCCTGATTATAATTTCAGTAATTCACAACATCTGAGTTCAAGACTGGTTTGTAGTCCAATGGTCCCACTAATAATACTGGTCATTCCCTATCAATATTAATAGTAACTGAATATCTGAGACAACAGGGCTTGGCATTCCAGCAGGCTTTAAAATGTTAGCATAGTTCAACACACTCTAGGCTTCAAGTTGTGAGCCAACAGTTTTAATGAATTATTATTAGTCAATCAGGCTGAATAGGCAAAAAAAGTCACAATACCTTCACTGCATTGCCTCACATGGATATTTGCAAAATCAAAAGAGCCAACAATTTTAAGAAGTATATATGATAGGATATTTTCAATGCTCAATTCAGCAGAATAATATATCATGGATGTATAGTTTTATTTTAAATTATCACCATTTCAGATTCAGTTTTAAGAAAATATAGTAAAAAGAAGTAACTGATTTAGTAGAAAAACTTAGCAGGCCATCTTTTTAAAAAATCATACCTTTTGTTATTAGACCAAGTTCCGACCACTGGGAGCACATTACAAAGCGTGAGCGGCTGCAGAGAGAGAGGGAAAAGTGCAATAGAGCCTGCGAATGGAGAGCAGCGTGCTGAAGCTGGAGCTGGGGGGCCCGGGGTACAGTGTCAGTACTATATGGACAAACTCACAAGCTGCACCAAGCTAAAGGTGCTCACCCACACTGCGATCCCTGAAAATTAGGATGAGAGGACCTGAGGGAGGGGGTTAGTGGAATATGTGTGTGTGTGTGTGTGTGTGTGTGTGTGTGTGTGTGCTGGGCCCATGCAGCAGAGCCTGGTCTCCAATCTTCTTGAGTCCCCTTGCCATTGGACCAAGACTTTGCTCTGTCAAGTTCGTGTGGTAGCTGGTGTGCAACGGCCACCCCACATTAAAAAAATTCACACACAGGTATCTTCCACCCTCTAGAATGAAGTTCGGGACCTGGAACATCAGGCACCTTAGAACTCTTATTAGTGTGGAAGCAAGTCATCCAGGGGACTGCCTAAGAAGAGAAGACAACCGGTAGGAGAATCTCTGGGAGCACATTACAACCAGTGGGAGAATCTCTGGGAGCACATTACAACCAGTGGGAGAATCTTTGGGATCACATTAGAGCCAGTGGGAGAATCTCTGGGAGCACATTACAACCAGTGGGAGAATCTCTGAGAGCTCATTACAACCAGTGGGAGAAACTCTGGGAGCACATTACAACCAGTGGGAAAAATTCTGGGAGCACATTACAGCCAGTGGGAGAATCTCTGGGAGCACATTACAACCAGTGTGAGATTCTCTGGGAATACATTACAACCAGTGTGAGAATCTCTGGGAGCACATTACAGCGAGTGGGAGAATCTCTGGGAGCACATTACAACCAGTGTGAGAATCTCTGGGAGCACATTACAACCGGTGGGAGAATCTCTGGGAGCACATTACAACCAGTGTGCAAATCTCTGGGAGCACATTACAACCAGTGTGAGAATCTCTGGGAGCACATTACAACCAGTGTGAGAATCTCTGGGAGCAAATAACAACCAGTGGGAGAATCTCTGGGAGCACATTACAACCAGTGTGAGAATCTCTGGGAGCACATTACAACCAGTGTGAGAATCTCTGGGAGCACATTACAGTGAGTGTGAGAGAAGCTTGCCTCAAAATTTTCAGCCCAGGTCAGCCCTCGCCACTGACAATGCAAACCCAAAATTGTCGACAACACAATTGTAGGGCCCTATTTGCTTCTGCAATTTAGTAAACTTAAAGTTGCCTCATTTTTTAAAAAGTTCAAAATTCTGTTTAATTTTCAGGGCATGAGACATGTTATTAGTTTGGGTAGTTTCTGTGAATTAGAACCTGCTGGAATCCCAGAATCACATTCTGATCAATTACATAAACTGAAAAAATTTTGATTGACTGCCATTTTCTTTTGCAGTAATTAACATATATTCATACACATCTTACCTGAAGGCATATCTTTACTGCACTCAATCACTTGTAAACAGACCAGGTTGATATCTTAAGCTGCATTCATACCATCACCTTTGCATCAAAACTAAATGATTTCAAGTGTGCATCATTGTAAAAGTGGCAGCATAAGGACTTCACAAACTTAGTATTGAATCTCTTTTATATTATGAAATTGTGGATGCTTTTGTCCAATCTCTTCCAATATTAAACAGTAGTCAATGGGAAAACAGAGCTTTGCAGACATCATGGGTCAGATTATTACTCTAGTCTTGCCAACAGTTTAGCATAACTGCAGCCGTATTTGGATTTTTCTGTGTATTAGTTGTAGTGAACAATTTGCAGTGAAGTCAGTATGCGTATACCATAATACAAAATATATACTTAATATGTGATTTAACCTGTCTCCATGGCCCGATTTTTTACCATGGAGTCGAGTTGGGTGCGAGCAGGCCGCACAGTAGGCTGGGACCACAATGTTCTGTTCAGTGTGTTCTTTAGGTGACTTTAAATTAATAGCCCAACTTAAAGCAGTCATATGTGTTTCCTGACCCAATTAAATGGAGCGGGTCTGATGATGTCATCGATGACTCGTTCCCAGTGCTAATATTTAAAGCAGCCTTACGCACAACTCATTTGAAGGTTGCTAGTGGAAACTGAAATACAAAGGGCTGAATGCTGTTCTAAACCATCAATGATAGATAGTCAAAGGCAGAGGGCTGCACCCCGATTATCTGATGCATCTCTGCATACTCTGGTGGCAGCAGTCAGAGCATGCAGGGAGATCCTGTTCCCTGCAGATAGGCGCAGGAGACCTCCCAAAGGCACCAAAAGAGCCTGGCTGGAGATAGCAGAGGTCGTCAGCAGCAAGGCTGTGGTTAGGAGGAGCTGGATCCAGTGCAGGAGATGATTCAATGATCTCATGAGGTTAGGAGAGGTGAGTGCAATGCCACAATAATCTTCATCCCGGTGTGCTTGTCACCACATCCCCAACACTCTGCCTTCCAAAACCTACTCCTGCACATTATTCCTTACACCAACGTACCTTGCACGTCCATCCATTCCTCTCTCTATGTACTTACTCACATCCCCATCTGACTAACCATCCCTGGCACTTACCTCATCCTAGCAATCATAGCAAGTAACACCATAGAAGGAGGCCATTTGGCAAAGACACGCCACTCCCTCATAATCACCCTCTACAGATGTAACTCATCCATTCCTTACACTAATTCCATCACTCTCACCCAAAGTTCTCTTCTTTCTCTCCTTGCAGGAGAAAAGAGCCCAATACATGAGGGACAGACAGAGAACCGGAGCTGGCCCTTCATTATTCACCCAACTGACACCAGCAAAGGACGGGGCTCTGGAGATCTCGTGAGTTGCACAGCTTCTGGTGGTGGGAGATGGAAAGCATGGGCATCATAGCAACCTGGTGACAGAATTACATCTCACACAGCCACATCTGACTGATGTCAGTAGCCAGTGAAATGCCATCATGTGTGTAATGGTAACATTACCCATTCTTATTATCACACTTTTAATTCATCTCTTTACTCTCCTACAGGTCCATCGAGTGCCCACAACACCACAGTCCAGCCGGAGAAGGAAGGCGACTCCACAGAGGAGCCTCCAGTGTCTGAGGGTGCACCGTCAGCAGACCCAATGCACCCAGCACCAGTGGAGATACGCACAACCTGATGGGTGCTGTGCGAGATAGAATAGTGTTGTCACCTGGCGTCTCACAATTCACAAGTGAGCAAGAGCAGATGGTGTTGACAGGGACAACAACGGAGAGTCCTCGCCAGAGGGCACAGGATACTCCCAGCTTTGCTCAGCTGCATTCAGATGCTGAGCCTCGGGGGCCATCGAGAAAGAGGGTGATCTCGAAGAGCCAGCAACAATTGCATGAGGCTCTAGCAGCATTCGCAGCCACAATGTCTACAAATGTGCAGAGAATGGAAGAGTCCATCTCCAACCTGAGCAAACCATGCTGCAGGCAATGGCAATGATGTGCTGTTCAATGGAAAGGATGGCCACCTGCATGGAGCAGCAAATGTGTCAGTCACATGAGCACATGCAAGCTGTGGACAACAGATGGCAGACATTCATAGACCTTGTTATGTCTTCAATAAAGAGTCAGACCAGATACTGCAAGCTCAAAGTAAGGTGTGACCGTAGTCCTTTATTACAGGTCTCAGAGTGCCTCTCCAGCCTGCGAGGCCTCCTTATGTACTGGTGCTCCCAAGGGATTGTGAGATCCCTTGAGACTCCAGGGGATGAGCCCTCTGGTGGTTAAACATGGTATTTACAGGTTTACATATATATCAGACCTGATCTCCAGGAGGGATAGAAACGTATACTTGGGCATTCATCACCCCACTAATGTGCAGCAAGGTGCTCTCCAACTCCTTGCTAGCAGGGAAGTGCGGGTAGCCAATGAGAGGGATGATGGTGAGAGGGGACATGGAAGTGGGGGTTCTTCTTAAAGCAAACCCATTTTTCTCCCATTACCTCCCCCTCAGTAAAAGCCCCACGTGTTGCCTCGGATTGCGATGGCAGAATCTGCCCCTACACAGTTGCAAGAGGAGCTGAACTGTGAGGCCATCAGAGGCTCCAAAACCTAGAGGACATCCGTCATAAGTGTCTAACGAGTCATAACAGTGAAGTGAGCAGCCTGCCTCTACCTCTGCTGAAGCCATAGGGGTTGCACCTTGTAGAAGCACTCGGAAAAGAAAACAGACATGGGTTAGACTTTCTACTATGATCGCTATCGCCCAAAAATGGCCGATATTTCCGGCGTTAGTGCTTTTTTTATTTTTCAGGATTGCTGGAATATCACTCATTTTAAAAACTGCTAGTTTCACCGTTTTAATTTGGGCGATAGCGATGTATTCAGTCGTGCAAGGCTGGCGTCCATAGCAACAGCCGTTCTGCGCATGCGCTTTTTTTTCCAGCAAAGAACTTTTCCCGCGATTCAGGAGACCAGGGGTCATCTGCGCATGCTCAGAAGGCAAAGGGAGGGAAAGAGAGAAGGAAGTTTTGTGGAGTCTTGCATTTGAAGGAATTGATACAAAGAATAATCAGATAACATGGAGATGGAACACGAGGAGCCGGGAGAGAGTGTTGAGGAGGTTGCAGGGGGAAGGAGGGCAAAAGCCTTCACCGAAGAGGCGAACGAGGACCTTAGTCCACGAGGTACAGACTCGGTGGGTCCAATTAACCCAAGGTGGGCGTGGGAAACCTGCCCCCTTTTACTCTAATGTTGCTGAGATGCCTTAAACTTAATCAACAGTGTTAATTATTATTTAAACACTTTGATCGAAAATTGAGGCTAAAGAAATGACTGGAAATAGACAGACCGCAAACACTCGGCATTTCTACCACTTTAGTCTAGAAGGAGAATTATTAAATTATATCGCTGTTTGTGTGCTATGAGCAACTTGGGCACTGTCTCCTTTTTGGTTAGTTTGGTGGATGGGGGCACAACTGCCCAGACTGTGTGAGTCTCTCCGGCTGCTGTCAGTCACACAGTGACCCAACCTGGACTGGGGGAGAGCCCTGGGACACTTTGGGACATTAGCTCCGGTCACACGGAGGTCTCTGAGCACAGCCCAGGGACTCGGTGCTCCTTCCCCTCATGGTGCTGTCATTGCCGAGCTCACCAGCTCAACAGTGGTCCTGATTCACCCCTTCTGGGACCTCCATCAATTCCAATAAACCGCCTCCCTCCCCGAATGGCAAGGCCCATGGATGGGGCCCTTCCTGGGGATTGTACGCGAGAGGGTTGGTGTCAAGCATTAGTTCCTAAACACGATCTTATTAAATAATTTCTCTGAACATAGATGTTATAACCATGCATCCATTGGTTACAAACCGTATTCGTATATAACGTTAACATTAACAATGAATAGCATGTGGGTTACAATATCTGTTGTGTTTCTGTAAAAGTACCTAAGCAATTAGCTTACGCCATGCTTGTCACGTTTGCAGAGGAAGGTATCTAAGAATCAGGTGGAGTGGAGGTGGACTGGAGGAGGGTCTGCTGACCTTCACACTTTGACCAATCTCGAGGAGCGTTTTGCAGCCTTAGTAGGTACACATAATCATTCTGCCACCTGTGGTGGTACAGATCCCATTGTTGCACCACTTGAGTAATGTGTAAAGCAATGGTAAACCAGTGGTAATTTAAAGTAATTTAATGCCATTTGATTATAATATATGAATGATGTAATGTTATGCGTGCAGCTTCTGTACTCTCATGTTAATTATATGTAATGTCTTTCGTTCACATTTATTGCAGTAGTGTTGCTCCTCGTACATATGTCTGCCCAGCGCAATCATTCCCATGTCTTCCCTTCTCTTCTACTAACCTCAATTATGTTTTCCAGATCCCCCGGCTCCTCAGGCAGAACGGGAGGCCCCTGGAGCATCACCCCAATCGATGCAGGTCGTGCTGACCACGGGGGAAGAACAAGATACGACCGAGGAGGAGGATGATGAGCCTGAAGGATCATCTGTAGTGCCTACGGCCACGTCATCCTCAACGGATGAAGTAGCGGGGCCAAGCGGCTTGCAGCAGGACACTCTGAGTCATCCAGTGCCCACACCGACCTCGCGGAGGTTGAGTTGGTGAGGTAGGCACGCGCAGCGACAGGCAGATGTGAACGAGGGTGAGCGTTGACATTGGTCGAGAGCTCCTCCAAGCATTTGGTGGGTTGACCGGCAACATTGCCACACTATCTGCTAGAATCTCGGAGGATATGGGGCAGATGGTTGTGGCAATGCGGCGAACGGCTGACTCCGTCAATGCCATGCGGCAGCTGATAGTTTCGATATGGCATTGCATCCCAAGGTTCCGTACCACCATCAACTTCGACAGATGCGGGTCAGGAGGAAGCAGTTGCTTCTGACTCGGAAACGTCTTCTCCTTGGCTCCCTAAAGTCAATCTGCTAACGTCATCCCCCTACCCACCCCCCCACAGCAGCAGCCCTCGAGGTGCTCTACTGCAAGACAACTTGGCCCCGTTACTAGGGGCATAAGTGGGAATGGGGGGGGTTCAGATGAGGGGGGAGGGTAAAGGTAGAGGAGGGAAGTGTGGCCGCAGGTAGGAGTGGGGGGCCTAATCTATTTTTGTTATTAAAAATGTGTTGAATGTTGGGGGTTGTGGGAGGGTGTTATCGTTAATTAGAAATGATTGTTGTTGGAAAAGTGTTGTTGACTGTTGGGGGTGGGTGGGAGATGGGTGTTATTTAGTTTGCTATAGTTTGTTGAAAATGTTTTTATGTCTTGTTAAATTATTAAAACTTTTTATTGAACTTTACAATTGTTGTGCAGTGTCTTCTAATAACGTAAGGTTAAAAACCAATACAGGGGTTGTAAACAATGGCCAGGCCAGGCCAGGCAAGGATGAAACATAACACAACTGTAGCTGTCACCAATGTAACTTCACGCAAAACGTTCATTTATGAGCTGCTGATGCAAGTTTTGCAGCTGCATAACTACCATGGGGGCTTTTCCAGTGGTGTGGGGGGTGGTGGTAGTATGGGTTAATTGCCAGGCTAATTGTCCTCCCCGAGGCACTCATCTTGCTCCTCCTCCTCGTCCTCCTCTTCTGCCTCCCCTCTGTCCTGAGGTGTACCGGCAGTCCCAACTGGCAATTGATGTCCTCTCCCGATAACTAGATTATGCAACATGCAGCACCTCATCATTATAGGCGGCCCCTCGAATGAGGATGACTTGCTTCCACGAGAGTTCACAGATGTTTCAATGAAGGACCCGATGGTCCAGTTCTGAACTCCAATTGAGGGGGTGGAAGATGCCTGTGCATGGATTTTTTTAACGTGTGGTGACCGTTGCACAATCCCTTGGGAGCACCTGTACATAAGGAGGCTTCACAGGCTGGAGAGGCACTCTGGAGACCTGTAATAAAGGACTACGGTCGCACATTACTTTGAGCTTGCAGTATCTGGTCAGATTCTTTATTCAAGACATAATAACTGGCGGCGAAATACAGACGACGAACTTAACCGCAATAATGCAGACAACAGTGGGCATCCTGGAGAAATTTTTGGAGGGAGATGATTGGGAAACCTTCGTGGAGCAACTCGATCAATACTTCGTGGCCAACGAGCTGGAAGGAGAAGCGAACGCTGTTAAAATGAAGGGCAATAATCCTCACCGTTTGTGGGGCACCAACGTATGGCCTCATTAAAAATCTGCTCGCTCCAGCGAAACCCACAGAGAAGTCGTACGATGATTTGTGCACACTGGTCCAGGAGCAGCTAAACCCGAAGGAAAGCATTCTGATGGTGAGATATTGGTTCTACATGTACAAGAGGTCTGAAGGCCAGGAAGTGGCGAGCTACGTCGCCAAGCTAAGGCACCTTGCAGGACATTGCGAATTTGAAGGACACTTGGAGCACATGCTCAGGGACTTTTTTGTACTTGGCATTGGCCATGAAGGAATACTTCGCAACCTTGAGTAAAGCCATAGCGATAGCTCAGCATTCATGATCACCAATGACAATACCAAACAAATCTCTCAGCACATGCGTATTGCTGCAAGTATTGCGAACAAAGTAATGTTGTTTTCGAATTGTAACATACAGGGCAGGACTCACATGCCTGCAGCTGCACGTCCGCAGATGTCTCAGAGTCCACCATCAAGGGTGGTGAATGCAAGGCCATTAACACCTTGTTGGCGCTGCGGAGGTGATCATCGCTTCCATTCATGCCGCTTCAAAGAATATGTTTACAAATGCTGTGGAACAATGGGATATGTCCAATGTATGTGCAGGCGAGCTGCAAATCCTGCTAATCCTGCAAACCACCATGTTGCAGAGGAGGACAGATCCACGGTGGATCACGATGAACCAGAGCCTCAGACCGAGGAGGCAGAGGTATATGGGATGCACACATTTACCACAAAGTGTCCCCCGTTAATGCTGAAGGTTGAATTAAATGGACTCCCGGTGTTAATGGAGCTGAACACGGGCGCGAGCCAGTCCATAATGAGCAAAAAGACTTTCGATAAATTGTGGTGCAGCAAGGCCTCAAGGCCAGTCCTGACTCCCATTCATACTAAACCGAGAATGTACACAAAGGAACTGATTCCCGTAATCGGCATTGCTACCGTAAAGGCCTCCTACGATGGAGCGGTGCACAATTTACCACTCTGGGTGGTATCGGGCGATGGCCCCTCGCTGTTCGGCAGGAGCTGGCTGGAAAAAATACGCTGGAACTGGGATGATGCCCGAGCACTCTCGTCCGTCGATAACAGTTCATGTGCCCAGGTCCTAAATAAGTTCCCCTCGCTGTGCGAACCGGGCATCAGGAAGTTCCAAGGAGCTAAAGTGCAGATCCACTTGATTCCGGGGGCGTGACCCATCCATCACAAGGCGAGAGCGGTACCGTACATGATGAGAGAGAGGGTGAAGATCGAGCTGGACCGGCTGCAACGAGAGGGCATCATTTCGCCGATCGAATTCAATGAGTGGGCCAGTCCGATTGTTCCAGTCCTCAAGGAAGATGGCACCGTCAGGATCTGTGATGATTACAAAGTAACTATCAATCATTTCTCCCTGCAGGATCAATACCCGTTACCAAAGGCAAACAACCTATTTGCGACGCTGGCGCGAAGAAAAATGTTCACGAAGCTGGACTTGACCTCGGCCTACATGACGCAGGAGCTGGAGCAATCTTCGAAGGGCCTCAACTGCATCAATACGCACAAAGGTCTCTTCATTTACAATAGATGCCCATTTGGGATTCGATCAGCCACGGCGATATTCCAGAGAAACATGGAAAGCTTGCTGAAGTCAGTCCCGCGCACCGTGGTCTTCCAGGACGACATCTTGGTTACAGATCGGGACACCGTCGAGCACCTGCAGAACCTGGAGGAGGTTCTTAGTCGGCTTAATTGTGTGGGGCTCAGGCTAAAACGCTCGAAGTGTGTTTTCCTGGCTCCTGAAGTGTTGTTCCTGGGGAGAAGCATCGCGGCGGACGGCAGATGCAATCAAGAACGCACTGAGGCCACAGAACGTGACGGAGCTGCGGTCGTTTCCAGGACTCCTGAACTACTTTGGTAACTTCTTACTGGGTCTTAGCACACTGTTAGAACCACTGCCCTCTTTACTGCATAAAGGAGATGAATGGGTATGGGGTGAAAGCCAAGAACATGCTAGGAAACTGTTATGCTGAAACAACTTGCTTGTGTTGTATGATCCATGTAAGCGTTTGGTACTAGCTTGTGATGCATCGTCAATCGGTGTCGGGTATGAATTGCAACAAGCTAGTGAATCTGGGACATTGCAACCTGTCTAAGGCTGAGAGGGCCTACAGTATGATTGAAAAAGAAGCATTAGCGTGTGTTTATGGGGTAAAGAAAATGCATCAGTATCTGTTTGGACTCAAATTTGAATTGGAAACCGACCATAAGCCACTTGTATCCCTCTTTTCTGAAAGTAAGGAGATAAACACGAATGCATCGGCCCGCATCCAGAGATGGGCGCTCACGTTGTCCGCATACAACTATGCCATTCGCCACACGCCAGGCACAGAAAACTGTGCCGATGCTCTCAGTAGGCTGCCATTGCCCACCACAGGGGTGGTGATGGCACAGCCCGCAGATTTAGTTATGGTAATGGAAGCAATCACCTGTAACCGCCCGACAGATTAGAACCTGGATGAGCCAGGACCCCTTTACTGTCCTTAGTAAGAAACTGTGTGCTCCACGGGAGTTGGTCTAGTGTCCTGTTAGAGATGCAGGAATAAATAAAGCCATACCAGCGGCGCAGAGATGAAATGTCCATGCAGGCAGACTGCCTCTTATGAAGTAATCGGGTAGTGGTGCCAAAAAAGGGCAGGGACACTTTCATTAGTGACCTCCACAGCACCCTCCCAGGCATTGTAATGATGAAAGCGATAGCCAGATCCCACAAGTGGTGGCCCCGTATCGATGCAGACTTAGAGTCCTGCGTGCACAAATGTAACATATGTTCACAGTTAAGCAATGCACCCAGGGAGGCACCACTAAGTTTATGGTCCTGGCCCTCCAAACCGTGGTCCAGGGTCCATGTCGACTATACAGGCCCATTCTTGCGAAAAATGTTTCTTGTGGTCGTAGATGCGTACTCCAAATGGATTGAATGTGAGATAATGTCGGCAAGCACATCCGCTACCATCATTGAAAGCCTGCGGGCCATATTTGCCACGCACGGCCTGCCTGATGTCCTTGTGAGTGACAATGGGCCGTGCTTCACCAGTGCCGAGTTCAAAGAGTTCATGACCCGCAATGGGATCAAACATGTCACATCTGCTCCATTTAAACCATCGTCTAATGGTCAGGCAGAGCGAGCAGTGCAAACAATCAAGCAGAGCTTGAAGAGGGTAACTGAAGGCTCACTGCAGACTCGCCTATCCCGAGTCCTGCTTAGTTACCGCACAAGACCCCACTCGCTCACTGGGGTTCTCCCCGCTGAACTGTTCATGAAAAGGGCACTTAAGACAAGGCTCTTGTTAGTCCACCCTGATCTACACGAACAGCTAGAGAGCAGATGGCTTCAACAGAATACATATCATGATCGCACAAATGTGTCACGCGAAATTGAGATTAATGATCCTGTATTTGTGTTGAACTATGGACAAGGTCCCATGTGGCTTCCCGGCACTGTCATGGCCAAAGAGGGGAGTAGGGTGTTTCTGGCCAAACTTTCAAATGGACTCACCTGCAGAAAACATTTGGACCAAACCAAACTCAGATTCACGGATTATCCAGTACAACCCACAATAGACTCTACCTTGTTCGACCGCGCAGCAGCCAGCGAGGGCCCAACAAACGACTCACCAAAACCAGCATTTGTACCGAGACGATCAACCAGGGAAAGGAAGGCCCCAGATCGACTCACATTTTAAATAGTTACACCATTGACTTTGGGGGGGAAGTGTTATTATATATGTAAACCTGTAACTATCTTATTTAACCACCAGAGGGCTCATCCCCTGGAATCCCAAGGGATCCCACAATCCCTTGGGAGCACCTGCACATAAGGATGCCTCACAGGCTGGAGAGGCACTCTGGAGACCTGTAATAAAGGACTACGGTCACACATTACTTTGAGCTTACAGTATCTGGTCAGATTCTTTATTCAAGACATAATAACTTCCACTTCATAAATCCATGCTGACTCTGCCTGACCAAATTTTGCTTTTCCAAATGACCTGCTATTGCTTCTTTAATAATGGACTCCAACATTTTCCCTACCATAGATGTTAGGCTAACTGGTCTATAGTTTCCTGCTTTTTGCCTGCCTCCTTTTTTAAATAGGGGCGTTACATTTGCAGTTTTCCAATCTTCTGGGATCTCCCAGAATCGAGGGAATTTTGGTAAATTACAACCAATGCATCCACCATCCCTGCAGTTACTTCTCTTAAGACCCTAGGATGCAAGCCATCAGGTCCAGGGGATTTATCTGCCTTTAGTCCCATTATCTTACTGAGTACCACCTGCTTGGTGATTGTGATTGTGTTAAGTTCCTCCCCCGCTATAGCCCCTTGACTATCCACTGTCGGAGTATTGTTCTTGTCCTCTACTGTAAAGACTGATACAAACTATTTGTTCAGCGTTTCTGCCATCTCCATGTTCCCCATTACTAATTTCCCGGTCTCGTCCTCTAAGGGACCAACATTTACTTTAGCCACTCTTAAATCAGTTAATTCAGAAACTAGGGTCCTAAACTTAAGGAAAGCTAACTTCGATGGCATGAGGTGTGAATTGGCTAGAATAGACTGGCAAATGATACTTAAAGGGTTGACAGTGGATAGGCAATGGCAAACATTTATAGATCACATGGATGAACTTCAACAGTTGTACATCCCTGTCTGGAGTAAAAAATAAAACAGGGAAGGTGGCTCAACCGTGGCTAACAAGAGAAATTAAGGATAGTGTTAGATCCAAGGAAGAGGCATATAAATTGGCCAGAAAAAGTAGCAAACCTGAGGACTGGGAGAAATTTAGAATTCAGCAGAGGAGGACAAAGGGTTTAATTAGGAGGGGGAAAATAGAGTATGAGAGAAAGCTTGCCGGAAACATAAAAACTGAATGCAAAAGCTTCTATAGATATGTGAAGAGAAAAAGATTGGTGAAAACAAACATAGGTCCCTTGAAGTCAGACTCAGGTGAATTAATAATGGGGAACAAAGAAATGGCAGACCAATTGAACAAATACTTTGGTTCTGTTTTCACGAAGGAAGACACAAATGACCGGATGTACTAGGGGACCGAGGGTCTAGTGAGAAGGAGGAACTGAAGGATATCCTTATTTGGCGGGAAATTGTGTTGGGGAAATTGATGGGATTGAAGACCGATAAATCCCCAGGGCCTGATTATTTGCATCCCAGAGTACTTAAGGAGGTGGCCCTAGAAATAGTGGATGCATTGGCAATCATTTTCCAACAGGCTATCGACTCTGGATCAGTTCCTATGGACTAGAGGGTAGTTAATGTAACACCACTTTTTAAAAAAGGAGGGAACGAGAAAACGGGTAATTATAGACCGGTTAGCCTGACATCAGTAGTGGGGAAAATGTTGGAATTTATTATTAAGGATGAAATAGCAGGGCATTTGCAAAGCGGTGACAGGATCGGTCCAAGTCAGCATGGATATATGAAAGGGCAATCATGCTTGACCAATCTTCTGGAATTTTTTGAGGATGTAACTAGTAGAGTGGACAAGGGAGAACCAGTGGATGTGGTGTATTTGGACTTTCAAAAGGCCTTTGACAAGGTACCACATAAGAGCTTGATGTACAAGATCAAGGCACATGGTATTGGGGGTAATGTACTGGCATGGATAAAGAATTGGTTGGGAGGCAGGAAGCAGAGAGTCGGGATAAACGGGTCCTTTTCGGAATGGGAGGCAGTAACTAGTGGAGTACCGCAGGGCTCAGTGCTGGGACCCCAGCTCTTCACAATATACATTACTGATTTGGATGAAGGAATTGAGGGTAATATCTCCAGGTTTTCAGATGACACTAAACTGGGTGGCGGTGTGAGCTGTGAGGAGGACGCTAAAAGGCTGCAGGGTGACTTGGACAGGTTAGGAGAGTGAGCAAATGCATGGCAGATGCAGTATAATGTGGATAAATATGAAGTTATCCACTTTGGGGGCAAAAACACGAAGGCAGAATATTATCTGAATGGCGGCAGATTAGGAAAAGGGAAGGTGCAACGAGACCTGGGTGTCATGGTTCATCAGTCATTGAAAGTTGGCATGCAGGTGCAGCAGGCAGTGAAGAAGGCAAATGGCATGTTGGCCTTCATAGCTAGGGGATTTGAGTATAGGAGCAGGGAGGTCTTACTGCAATTGAACAGGGCCTTGGTGAGACCTCATCTGGAATATTGTGTTCAGTTTTGGTCTCCTATCCTGAGGAAAGACGTTCTTGCTACTGAGGGAGTGCAGCGAAGGTTCACCAGACTGATTCCACGGATGGCTGGACTGACATATGAGGAGAGACTGGATCAACTGGGCCTTTATACACTGGAGTTTAGAAGGATGAGAGGGGATCTCATAGAAACGTATAAGATTCTGACGGGACGGGACAGGTTAGATGTGGGAAGAATGTTCCCGATGTTGGGGAATTCCAGAACCAGGGGACAAAGTCTAAGGATAAGCGGTAGGCCATTTAGGGCTGAGATGAGGAGAAACTTCTTCATTCAGAGCGTTGTTAACCTGTGGAATTCCCTGCTGCAGAGAGTCGTTGATGCCAGTTCATTGGATATATTCAAGAGGGAGTTAGATATGGCCCTAAAGGTCTAAAGGGATCAAGGGGTACGGAGAGAAAGCGGGAAAGATCAGCCATGATCTTATTGAATGGTGGTGCAGGCTCAAAGGGCCGAATGGCCTACTCCTGCACCTATTTTCTATGTTTCTATGTTTCTATGTTTTCTTTTTTATATACCTATAGAAACTCTTGCTATCTGTTTTTATATTTTGTGCTAATTTAATTTCATAGTCTATCTTCCCTTTCATTTTTTTAGTCATTCTTTGCTGGCTTTTAAAAGCTCCAAGTCTTCTGTCCTCCCACTAGTTTTGGCCACTTTGTATGGCCTTCTTTTTAATAGGATACCGTTCTTTATTTCTTTAGTTAGCCATGGATGGCTACCTTTTCTCTTCCACCCTTTCCTCCTCACTGGAATATATTTTTCTTGAGAGTTGTGAAATAGCTCCTTAAACGTACATCACTGTTCATCAACCATCCTACGCTTTGATCTATTTTCCCAGTCCACTTTACACAACTCTGCCCTCATACCTTCATAGTCTCCTTTATTTAAGTTTAGTACGCTGGTTAGAGATCCAATTTTCTCACCCTCCATCTGAATTTGAAATTCAATGATGCTATGATCACTTATTCCAAGGGGATCCTTATCTAGAAGATTCGTTATTAATCCTGTCTCATTACGGAGGACCAGATCTAAGATAACCTGCCCCCTGGTTGGTTCTGTTATATACTGCTCAAGGAACCTGTCCCTTACGCACTCTATGACCTCCTCCTCAAGGCTACCCTGACTAATTTGATTTGTCCAATCAATATGGAGGTTAAAATCGCTGTTCCCTTTTTACAAGCCCCCACTATTTCCTGGTTTATGCTCTGACCAACAGAGTTGCTACTGTTAGGGGGCCTATAGGCTACGCCCACCAGTGACTTTTTCATTTTATTGTTCCTTATCTCCACCCAAACTGTTTCAACACCCTTATCATTTGAGCCAATATCGTTGCTTACTATTGTTAGAGAGAGATTTCCCCCCTGGGCAGCAGCACCTGTAGCATAGATGTTGGAACGAAATGTGTAATTGTAGTATTCAATGTGTGTGTAAAATGTATAAAGGTGGCTACTTGTGGTTTAGCAAAGCCCCAAGGGATTTCAGCCAGCAGAAAAAGGCGGCATTCTTGGTTACTGATAACGGCTGTGTTCTCACGCAGAAATACACCAGCTCTGCAGATATTCGGAATCATCGAGCTACTAAGCCCAGACGAGACGTCCTGGTCCATGTTGGAACAATACGACTCTGTAACAGGACTAAGATAAGGAGACTACCGAAAGACAGCACCCAAGGACAGTAAGATAAGGTATGGGGCCTGGACCATGTCACAAGATCATGAGTAACTCTTAGCAACACATCTCTTGGCAACACATGAGGCGATCACGCAGCCACCTAATGTTTAGAGACTAACTCTATTGGTCTACTTGAATCTATATGTAATCTATAATCAATATGATTAGATAGTATCTGACCGAAATGGGCTGATGTAACTGTATTAAACTGTTGTAAAACATATAAAATTCCATGAAACCTTTTGTTCGGCGGAGAGAGGTACCTGGACCCACCAGTTGCTTCATCTCCCCGCCGGCGTAATAAACTGTTTTGATGTATGGACCGACCCTGAGTGACGAGTGATTCTTGGAGGGTACATTCGCGCTAACAATGGCGTCACGAACAGGATATTGCAGAGGCCGTGTGACACCCCTGGAGAATCCGGGTGAGTATGGGCAATAAATCCCGGGGGGAAGGGACCAGGCGGTGTCCGGAGGCCGACGCAATATCCGACCTGCAAGGAGGGTCGGCCATACAGACAAAATGGTGGAAGGTAGCCGTTAGGGGGGGTATAGAACACTGCGGGAATTGCTTATACGTGTTTTAGGAATTGCGCGAGTTTGTGTAATAGCAGATTTGTAACCTGACAGTGGATAGAAACAGCCTCCTACAAGTCGAGCTGGGTGCGGACCTCTGAGAGTGAGGTGCTCTTACTACAAGTCGAGCAGGTAATAGTGGACCTCTGAGAGTTAGACCTCTAGCTATTCCCAACTTACGAGTTAGAAACAGCCTCCTACAAGTCGAGCTAGGAGCGGACCGCTGGGAGTGAGGTGGTCTCTTACCTGCCACCTGGCGGAGAAACAAAAGAAAGTAATAGAAAAGGCCTGGGTTCTAATTCTTCGAACGCACGTAAAATTAACAGAGAAAGTAAATCAATCATGTATTTATAAAAAAAAAATAGAGCCGGCCAAACAATAAGCTTTGTTGAATGAAGAAAGAGTTTTGTGAATGTCTGTCCTTAAGTGAGAGTGCTTGTGTGATTTTTTGACTGCGGAATGAATTTTTCATGTGTCTGAAAGCCTGTTTGGAAAGGTGGTGGAGCTATCTGTTTGTTTTAGCTCCACCCACTTTTTCAGACAGAGTGAAAGTTTTTTTTTTAACCCTTTGTAGTGTTGTCTTGAATGTAGGAAGTTTTAAGTTAGAAATGCAGGCGTGGATTTATTTGGATGATAAGTTACGGAGCTAGGAAATGCCCAAAGGACATAGGTTTGTTGAGCAAAAGATAAAAAATACATGGTCCTGGTTGTTTAAAAACAATATATATTATTGGACACGCTCACTTACTTGTCAAAAGAAAACCCGCAATCATCGATTACATTGGGTTGAAAGACATAAATTTAGTCTGGGAATGAGATAAAGAATGCCTTTAAAAAAAAGCTTGCGTGGGTCTCTCGAGGTTGCGGGTTGGGGGAAGTACGCTCCCATTTTCCTTTGTGTAAAACCTTGAGGTGAAAGCTTCTAGCTCAGTAAAAAGAGTTTTAAATAAAAGATTGGCATTACAAAATTTGAATTAAGAGAAGGCACAGCAAAATACTGAGATAGATTCAAACTAAAAAAAATATTAAATTAAATCTGATGTTAAAACGGCAAGCTTTAGCAGTTTAGAAAAAAGGACATTGTAACGGCCTTGAAACTGGAATGATTTACCGAGACACGAACCCTCTGTGTAAAATACAAAAGCTAATTTGAAGAAAGAAAGGAGATCTAAATCAATTAAAAAAAAAATCTTCGGCAAGCACTTGAATTAGAAGTTAAGAAAAAATTGGAGTTTAATCTAAAATGCTGTCTTTCCTGATGAGAAGACTTTTATTATGACGGCTTTATTAATGATTTCTGCTGTTTTAACGGATTCCTAATTTCTAAGCAAGTTTTGAAGGCACAAAGACTTAAAAGAAAATCTTTTCAGATGATTACGCGAAGTCACGTAATGACATCAAACCTGTAAAGGAGTTAACCCTTTCTATTGACAGCTGTTTTATATTGGACATTATTAATTTGGATTTCTTAATAGAATAAAGAAGACTCACCTGACCGATAAAGGAAATGGTGGGATAGTCAGGCGAAAAAAATAAAATAGAACGAGCCTACAAACCCAACTTCACCCTTGCCTCCGATTTCACAGAGTGACATGCATGGATAAAAGATGAGTAGACCAGAACCTAACACCTGGTGACGACCAGGATCTGTTTAAAATTTGCAGACAAAACACTCACCGAGATGGAATCACAGTGGCCACTTCAGCTCTGCAGCATGATACTAGGGATCTCGACACTCATACAAGCATCAGATAATCCGGATGGACTACGGGGGATGCAGCAAATGCAGGAAAGACACACTTACCCGAATTATGGGATCTTGTTTAATTTAACTGATGGAATATGTATTCCAGCAGTCAAGGAGTGGAGCAAGGACAGAAATTATTTTAACACTTAATGTTAAGCATGGAATTGTGCCTGTTCTGATCAATATTTCAGGCATACAAATGCCGGAGTATTGTACAGAACAAGCAAGGAATATGTATAGTGTATTAAGTAAGGTTGTAATGCAGCAGGCTGCCGATGTCATGGGTGCCAGTAGGTTCCAAGGACAAAAGCAGGTGCATAGGCATAAGAAGGGAATAATTAATGACGCTGCTACCGGTTTTAATACCGGGACCTCCATAGTAAACTCACTGGATATACAAGGACTGAATGAAAAGGTGGAACAACTTAAAGAGGTAATGAGGGAACTGTTAGAGCGGACAGAGCAGAATCAGAAAGACCAAGCCGACTTAGGAAGGGAAGTAATGGAGATACAATTAGATGGAATTTCAGTAATCGAGACACATGCCAAAACAATTAATCGTCTAATTGACAGAGAAAAGGAAGATGCCGGAAAGCTCCGACATGGGCAACTCTGTCACGCTTATGGTTTGTGGATGGTAGGACAGATACGACACAACCTCGATCAGATCCAAAGGGGGTGGTACCAGACTGGATAGACAGCTCACATCTGGCTCAGCTAGCCAAGCTGAAGGGGACACTGGATAACTGCACTCTGAAGGGACTAACCAGAGTATACCCAGCGATCCCAAACTGCCATATGGGCACAGCTGCGGGAGTGGGGATTGTCTTGATGATCCCTATAGTCACATGAGACTCAGGTCCATTTCTCCTTTATCAACTGGAGAATATTGGGGTTGTACGGGACAATGCCTCTCTCCGTTACTACTTAACCGCAGACTCCGCTATCCGTAGAGATAACACGCTATACGGCGTCTCCCTGACAGGGTGCAAACAAAGGGGCGAGATCACGGTGTGCCCCCACCCGGTGGGACAGGGAGAATTAGATGAGTGTGGTTTTAATCGAACCGATGGATGCGTTTTGGAAATAGTACCTGCTCCTACACATTTTGCGCGGGCTGGGTACGGAGGCAAAGGGAGATACTGTGTCTCCACCACAGAACACTCATATCAGTATAACGGCTTGCAATGCCAGAACCCGCAACCAAACTTCTGCTTTACACCCCTACGACCCGTTACTATAGGGCAAGCCCGCATTATCCAAGTTAGACGGCGAGGTACCGAGATCATTGACGCCACCGATCAGCTCCATGATCACCTGCAGGACTATGACGAGCCAGAACAGGCCCCTATTCCCCATACAGCTAGTCCTAGCATTAGCATGGGGAGTCATGCCTTGCCGGTCCTGCAGATATTATGCACAACAACGGAGGTTTAACACCAGAGCTCAGATAATCAAGGAAGTTCGCGTGACTGGCCAGCACATTGAAGCAGGGAGTACTGGGTGGTGCACAAACATAATATAATATAAATTAGTGTCGGTTTCAGGGGGCTAGGATTAGCCCCTTTACCGAAAAGGGGGAGTGTTAGAGAGAGATTTTCCCCCTGGGCAGCGGCACCTGTAGCATAGATGTTAGAACGAAATATG
Source organism: Pristiophorus japonicus (assembly GCF_044704955.1). Classification (NCBI taxonomy): domain Eukaryota; kingdom Metazoa; phylum Chordata; class Chondrichthyes; family Pristiophoridae; genus Pristiophorus; species Pristiophorus japonicus. Next base: position 98,682,666 of record NC_091981.1, read on the forward strand.
TAATTGTAGTATTCAATGTGTGTGTAAAATGTATAAAGATGGCTACTTGTGATTTAGCAAAGCCCCAAGGGATTTCAGCCAGCAGAAAAAGGCGGCATTCTTGGTTACTGATAACGGCTGTGTTCTCACGCAGAAATACACTTCAGCTCTGCAGATGTTCGTAATCATCGGGCTACTAGGCCCCAGACGAGACGTCCTGGTCCATGTTAGAACAATATGACTCTGTAACAGGACTAAGAAAAGGAGACTACCCAAAGACAGAACCCAAGGACAGTAAGATAAGGGGTGGGGCCTGGACCAAGTCACAAGATCATGAGTAACTCTTAGCAACACATCTCTTAGCAACACATCTCTTGGCAACACATGAGGCGATCACGCAGCCACCTAATATTTAGAGACTAACTCTATTGGTCTACTTGAATCTATATGTAATCTATAATCAATATGATTGGATAGTGTCTGGCCGAAATGGGCTGATGTAACTGTAGTAAACTGTTGTAAAACATATAAAAATCCATGAAACCCTTTGTTTGGCGGAGAGAGGTACCTGGACCCACCAGTTGCTTCATCTCCCCGCCGGCGTAATAAACCATTTTGATGTATGGACCGACCCTGAGTGACGAGTGATTCTTGGGAGGTACATTCGCGCTAACACTATTGCAGTGATTCCATCCTTTATCAATTGAGCTACCCCACCTCCTTTTCCTTTCTGTCTGTCCTTCCGGATTGTCAAGTACCCTTGAATATTTAATTCCCAGTTCTGGTCACCTTACAACCATGTCTCTGTAATGGCTATCAGATCATACCCATTTATCTCAATTTGTGCCGTCAACTCATCTATTTTGACGATGGCTTGTTCATTGTAGGAACATTTTATGGTGAACTTACGGGACACTTACTACAGCATGTGGCTGCATTGGAGCAAGTTAAGTAAATCTGATCATGATAAAACCATCCTAGGTTGCCTGGGCAGCAATGTGCACCACTGCTGGTGCCATCTGCACTTCAGGTTCTTCCTCCTCCTCCTCGTTTTCCACCTCCTCCTCCTCCTCTGAAGAGGCTGTATGCTGTGACCCTTCCTCCTCCTGCAGCTCCAATCCTCGCTGCTGCACTATGTGGTGCAGCACACAGCATATGAAGATGATTCTGGAAACCCTGGCTGGTACGTACTGAAGGGCTCCTCCAGATCTGTCAAGGCATCTGAAGCGCATCTTCAACATGCCTATTGTTTGCTGCATGACACGTCTGGTGGACATGTGGCTGTCATTATAAGGCTCCTCGGCCTCAGTACTTGGCGTTCTCAAGGGTATCATGAGTCAAGTCTTCAGTGGATAGCCCTGGTCTCCAAGCATCCAGCAGTAAGTCTGTTTGGAGGTGCAAAGAGCTGAGGGAGAGTGGACATGCGCATGACAGCTGCCAGGGAATCTGGCGCACACATGTATAATTATCTTTTTATGGTTGCTGACGAGCTGCACTTTGAGGGAGTGGAAGCCCTTGCGGTTCACAAGCATTCCTCGCAGATGAGGGGTGTCTTGATGGCCACATGTGTGCAATCGATGATGCCCTGCACCTGATGGAAGTCAGCTGGAGCCACAAAGCCGAGCGTCCACTCAGTAGCACTGGTCTCATCGGTGGCAAAGTTGATATAATTGGCTGACTTGTGAAACATGGCATTGGTTACCTGGGTGATGCATCTGTGGGTGGCTGACCGCGAGATCCCACAAATGCCTGCTGCAGATCCCTGGAAGGAGCCTGAGGTGAAGATGTTGAGGGCAGTGGTGAATTTGCCAGCCACTGGTAAGGAGTGTCCACCAGGTACTCTGGGCTGCAGGCCTTGTTCCAGCAAGCTACAAATGTCTGTGATGACCTGGCACGATAACCTGAGCCTCCTGAAGCACTGCTACTCAGTAATATTGAGGAAGCTCATCCTCTGCCTGTATAACTTGTGTTGGGGTTATCGCCTTCGGCACAGTGCAGCCCTGTACTGACCCCCTCTCCACTGTGGAGCATCAAGTCAGTGAGGAGAAGTCTGGTGTTGTGGTTGCTGCTGCTGGTGGTGGGGCCCATCTTGGTCCGATACTGAGGATTAAGGGGAGACAGTATAAATGGCACCCATGCTAATGTAGTAGATGGCAGGTAAAGTTGAGATCAGGGAGCCAATCCCTCAGTGTTCTAATACTGAGCAGCAATGCGGTGACAGTGGCTTCTGAGGTTTCAGAAATGACCTACAAAGTGCTGATGCCTAAATCTGTGGACAAAATGGAGTGTGGTTCCATGAAGCAAGTAATAAGGTATAATGGAGTATTGATGTGCTTTTCCACGCTCTCAATGAATGGACTCACTAATGACCAGTGAGCTTCCACCACCCCTTCACAGGCGAGGTACCTGAGCTGCGTGAATCCTGTGCGTAAAAGTCAAAAGCTGGCGTTTAAAAACCCTCTTAAGGGTTTCCCAACAGCAGTTAATGACTTGAATGAGCTCGATGCGAGGCGGTGGGACGATGGCGTGTTCTCCATGTACCCGCATTCCCCACGCGCTTGTGGGATTTTTCCTGCCGACCCGTCCCCAACTCGCATACTCGGTAATAGGAAAATTCCAGCTCGTGTCAGAAAACGGAACAGTAATCTGAAGTAGTTGCATGTAAACTGAATATAAGAGTGCGAGTATAGGAATGAGAGAACCCCATTCAGCTGTTTAATTCACCTTTAGGTTCAAGTCCATGGGCTCGAACCTCCACTTTTTTTTGCCTGCTTAACGCCCATTTAACGCCCATTTAAACGTTGAAATGACGTATAACGCCCAGATATCGCCCATTTTTGCACAAAATGGAAACTGGCGGGCATTTTTCAGAAACTTATCGGCGAGCGTTACTTTCCTCATGTGCTTAACGCCGAGAAAAAATATTACTGTCCGCCCATTTTTTTTGGGCGGAATCAGCAGGATGGGTGAATTCAACGCCCATAATATCGGCCAGCACGGAATTAATGACGAGATTCAATATTAACGCCCGGTGACGGTTTTTTGTCGTAAAGATCATTTTTACCCAAACTAGCGGCCATGAAGATCACCCATCGTCAATCTCATCACCTCGCACACATATCGCCCACAATATTGCTCGCTCAAAAAACCGCCCACAAAAAGTGGAGCTAACCGGAAAGAATCACGGTATTATGGACGCCATGTTGTAGATCACATGTCGTGTCCTTTAAAAGGCCGCTGTGTTTCAACCTCGGCGGAGTTCAGATGTACTCTGCAGTTGGAGTTGATGTGAACATCTCTAAAAACATCATGACCACACTGTGACCGATTGGAATTGAAGAGGTATGCTCGTCGGGACATTCCTTGTTTGTGTGCAATCGGTGGAAAACAGAGAACTACTGCAATGGGGCCTGTCCTTTCTCACCCTCTCTTGGTGACCAAATACATGCAGCAGACTCGATAGCGCAGAAGGAACGCTGCACTGCATTATGTACCCAATGTACGAAGTGATAGACAGACGTTACACCCCCCCGCCCTCCTCCCCCCCAAGTACAAGGAGAAGCATTCTTGCCTCGATTTGCCCGACACCACCTGCCTTCAGAGACTGCGCTTCCACAAAGAGGTTATCACTGAGGTATGCCAGCTGATAAGGGCAGACCTGCAGCCTGCCAGCACCATTAGAACTGCACTGTCCGTTGAGGTCAAAGTCACCACGGCACTGTCATTCTATGCCTCGGGTTCTTTTCAGGCCACAGCTGACGACATTTGCGGAGTTTGTCAGCATGCCACACATCGCTGCATCAGCCAGGTCACTGAAGCCCTGTACGCACGCATGAGGGACGTGATCGGCTTCCCTTTGACCAGGGGCGCACAGAGTGAGAGGGTTCCAGGTTTCTCCAGAATTTCAAACTTCCCCAAGGTGCAGGGAGCAATCGACTGTATGCACATTGCGATGTGGGCACCTTTTCAGGATGCTGAGGTTTTCAGGAACCACAAGGGATTCCACTTCCTGAATGTCCAGCTGGTTGTCGACCACCAGCAAATTATACCGGCAGTAAATGCTCAATTTCTGGGCAGCATCCATGATGCTCACATCCTGCGTGAGAGCACTGAATCTGACTTGTTTAACAATAAGCCACAAGGTCAATGCTGGATGCTTGGTGACAAAGGATATGGCCTCGCCACCTGGCTGATGACCCCCTTGCATGATACCCACACCGAGGCCGCGAGGTGAGGCGATACAATGAGAGCCACAGAGCAACTCGCAATATCCTGGAGAAACCATTGGAGTGCTGAAGAGGTGCTTCAGATGCCTGGACCACTCAGGAGGCGAGCTCCAATACCACCCTGAGCAGGTAGCTCAATTCGTGGTGGTGTGTTCCATGCTACATAACTTGGCTATTAGGAGGGGACAAGAATTGCCTGATGAGTCTGACAGTCCACCTCACCAGAGAGGAAGAGGAGGATGAGGAGGCGGATGCTGACATCGGTCCCGACAATCAGGCTGACGCTGAAGCCATACCCCCGCCCCCGTGTAGACCGCATGAAAGGGCCCATGGTGGCATGATAGCTGCAAGAGCCTTACGTCAGGAGCTCATCAATGATCGGTTTGCCTGAAAGAACATTGTTGTTATTTATAAGGCTGACACACTGCTGGGTGTGCAGGTCATACATCAATGGTGGGAATCACTTTAGTGACAGTTAAAGTTTACGTTGATTGAAGTTAAGTGTGATTATACCCTTTGATGTTAAGGAATCACCAGTGTGTAATGGTGCAGCTATCTGAGCCAATGTGCTGCAAGATTTTGTTAAATAAAAACATTTAAACCGAACATTAGTCTGAAATCATCAGTATTTCTGTACAAACCAACCCTTTCACCTGCCCCCCCCCCCCCCACTCCGGTTCTCCTCTTCACCTCTACCCGTTCCCCTTAGCCTCCTGACTCCGCCTGGCCGAGGAGGTCCTCAGGCGATGCTTCATTGTGGGGGCGGGGATGTGGTGGTGATGGCCGAAGCACTGCTTGGACAGATATGGGAGAGGATGGTCCCGAGGTGGGAGCATGCTCTGAACCACAAGCAAGATGTTGCTGCTGGCTCTCATGTGTGGTTGGCAATGGGGGTGCAGCACCTTGGGGTGCAGTGCGGCGCTCCGGGACAATTGGTAGCTCTCTGCCACCAGTGTACCTGGCTACCAGCTCCAGGGCCTCCTCCATCCCTTCCATTTTATGTTATTTGTTGGGCAAAAACTCGGTGCCAACTATGTTCTTGGTACTTAGTGGGCTTTTTGCTGCTGGTGAATCTCCGTCGTGCCTCCCACAACAGCCAAACAAGCACTCACCACAGCCACACATGCTTTCAGTCCCTCTGAGCTCCCTCTCTCTCTCTGTCTCCTCTTCTGCGCATGTCATGATGACCCTTAACCTCCTGAATCGCGGGAATCGAGCGTTGTCATGCCGTTGCTAAGGATGGACACACGTTACGGCAGAAGGTCAGAAGAATTTAACGCTACCGCCTATTTGATATCGCTCGCGGTAACGCCCATTTTCAAAAATGTAAACTAGGTGTTTTGAGAATGGGCGAGAAGCCGGCGATCTGAAAACTCTTTTTAAACGCCCAGGCCGGAAATATCGCCCATTTTTGGGCGATAAGCTCAAAAGTGGAGGTTCTAGCCCCATATTCCTCTACTTTCTTTTGGAGGAATTTGATAATCTGGGAAAAGTTTACACCGGTAGCTTTAGTGCTCCCATATCTCCTAAATATCAATTATGTTCCCTGCATTTTTCTATTTTATTTCAGTCTGCTTTTTCTGTGTTCATTGGCAAGAATGCATTAGTATGCACAAGCATAAATTCTGGAAACTAAACAATTTGCATATTTTTATTTAATGTTTTCTTACCAAGATGTATAGGACTAGATTTTCCACTTTTGTGCAGATCGCCCAAAAATGGGCGTTATTTCCGGCATGGGCTGTAAATATGGGTTTTCAGATCGCCGGATTGTCGCCCATTTTCAAAGCCTCTAGTTTCCATTTTTAAAAATGGCCGTTACCCCGAGCGATCTGAAATGGGCGTTAGCGTTAAATCTCTCTGACCTTCCGCCATAAAGTGTCACCGTCCTTAGCAATGGCATGGCAACGCTCGTTTCCCGCGATTCAGGAGGTCAGGGGTCATCATTACATGCGCATAAGAGGAGACAGAGAGAGAGGAAGCAGAGAGGGAGTGAAGGCGTGTGTGGGTGTGGTGTGAGTGCTTGTTTGGCTGCTTTGGGAGGTAGGAGGGAGAGTTTCGAGCTTTATACCAAATTGTGCAAAAAAAGTTAGCTGTTACCAGCCAGATATTTTCTCGAATTTGGTGCCTATAATGGAGGGAGTGGAGGAGGCGACACAGCACGCTGTGGAGACTGACGCTGGTGAGAGCAGTGAGCTGGGGGAGAAACAAATGGGAGAACGAAAGAGAGCAAGGAGGTTCTCGTTCGAGGCAGATGCCTCCCTCGTGCAGGAGGTCGAGTCACGCTGGGGTCAATTGACATAGGGAGTGTGTGGGAAGCCCACCCAAAAGGCCTACCAGAAGATATGGGCCGAGATAGCCGAGGTGGTCTCGTTGGCGACCAACGAATTGTGTGTGAGGGCAACCAATGCCACAAGTGATGGAACGATCTTGTCGGATCCGCCAGAATAAGTATTACATTTATTTACATATACTTATATATTTATGTAATTTGATTTGTAAGTGTCATGAGTGACTATAATCAAATGTGAGGTCTTTCACTTTTACCGGGAATGTTGTACTCAAAGCCTGCGGTCACGGTGTACGTCTTTAGGTAAAGAATGATAATGATCATAATAATCATGATTACATCTGTCGGTTATGTGTTGTATCAGTCTCTGTGACAGGACCTGGCAATGATATCATGCAATGATCTCATGCCATGTCATGCTGTTGTTACTTTTTACAGAAGAAGCTTTCGAGGATTAGGGCTGAGCAGAGGTGAATGGGTTAGGGGGCCACTAGTCATCATCGACCTCACTGACATCGAGGAGTGGGTGATCTCACTCGTGGGGACCCACCCCCAGTCGGCCATGCAGGCAGCTGCAGAACCTGATGCCACGTGAGTAAAGTATACATCATTGCGTGATGTAAAGTCAATAGATGCCACACCCACTCTTATCCGAACAATAATATATGATAGATTATAGCTAACAGTGTCCTCTAAGTAATGCTGGCCTCATGAGAATCATTGCAATGCAAAATTTGTTGATGGTCATGAAATGTGATGTCTGCGATGATTTTGATGGCAGTGGTGCTTTTGTCTTGCATATGCTGTGTGTAGTGCTGGACTCACCTTGTGACCCACTTCTCCTCTAATAACCTCATTTGTGTTTTGCAGCTCAGCCACAGGGCACCCCAGGTGTCCCCAGGACGGCGCCAACCATGCGGAGGTTTCGTAGACGGGGCAGGTCTGCTCCACGAGACCACTGAGCCCAGAAGCTGGGGGCGGGGGCCGGACTCGCTGGATGATCCTACATCTGGTGCTGAGGAGGTCTGATTCTCGCCCGTCAATCTGCTGGGTCCATTCTCAATGGATGAGAGCACGGACTTTGAGGAGCTTGCATCGCCAGGCTCCAGAAGGCATTCCACCCCAAGGCCATCTAGTGCTCCTCCGGCCATTCCCAACTCCACTCTGGAGGTACCGGGCCCAAGCACCTCGCCACAGGGCACCCCAGGTGTCCCCAGGATGGCGCCGACCCCGCGGAGATTTCGTAGACGCGGCAGGTCTGCTCCACGAATGCCAGATGAGAGCGGCAACATGGTAGACTTCTCCAGGAGGACTGTTGCCATAGGTCATCAGATCCTACAAGCATTGGGGGGCATATCCCGACAGCTGGCCAGCATCTCCGGCACCATGACGGAGTACGTTCCACGGATGGCGGAGGCCCTGGAGGCGATAGCCAGGATCACTGGTGGCACAGGCCTCCCTGTGGTCCCGGAGCACGGCACACCACCCCTAGGTACTGCACCCACATTGCCAACGACACATGAGAGGCAGAAGCAAGATCCTGCTTCTGGATTCGAGAATGCTCCCACCTCGGTAACCCCCGCTCCTGTATCTGTGCAACCACCAGCTCTGCCTTCATCCCCCCCAATGAGTCACCGCCTGAGGAGCGCCTCGGCGAGGCACCGTGGAGTGAGGAGAAGAAGGGGTAGAGGTGGGGAGAAGAAGGGGAGGGGGGAAGGAAAGTGAGGTGCATGTCCGTAGGTGATGGCTTTGTTATATCTCAATCTCGGTGTATGTGTTGTAAGGTATGGAGGGAGGGGGCCACCCTATTGGTTTGCATTTGTGTTCTGTGTTGCTGGACATGTTGACCATTTGATTGATGTCAATGTTCTAAAAAGTGTTGTGGGGTGGGGTGGGGATGGGGTGTTTTTGACCATTATACTTATGATTTCAGACCAATGGTCGTATTAAATGTTTTTTTATTGAACATAACCTTGTTGTGCATTGTCTCAGATAGCTGGACCGTTGCACACTGGTGATTCCTTAACATGAAATGGTATGATTAAACTTAATTTGAATCAACTTAAAGTTTAACTGGCACCAAGGTGATGCCCACCATTGATGTCTGAGCTGCACACACAGCAGTGTGTCAGCTTTGTCAATAACAGCAACGTTCTTTCAGGCAAAGCGCTTATTTATGAGTTGCTGATGTAAGAGTCTTGCAGCTCTGTAGCCACCACGGGCCCTTTACTGCGGTCTGGAGGGGTTCAGGGGCATGGTTGCATAGTCAGCCTGATTGTCTGGTCTCTCATCCCTCTCTCTCCTGAGGTGGACCATCAGTACCTTCTGGCAATTCTTGCCCCCTCCTGATAGCCAGGTTGTGCAGCATGGAGCACACGACCACGAATTGAGCTACCTGATCAGGATGGTATTGTAGCTCCACTCCTGAGTGCTCCAGGCATCTAAAGTGCTACTTAAGCACACCAATGATTTTCTGGACCACATTGCGTGTGACTCTGTGGCTCTCGTTGTATCGTTTCTCGGCCTCGGTGTGGGTATCACGCAGGGGGTTATCAGCCAGGTGGTTAGGCCATATCGGTTGTCACCAAGCATCCAGCATTGACCTTGTGGCTGACTCTTAAACATGTCAGATACAGTGCTCTCACGCAGGATGTGAGCCTCATCGATGCTGCCCGGAAATTTGGCATTCACTGCCATAATTACCTGGTTGTGGTCAACAACGAATTGGACCTTCAGGGAGTGAAATCCTTTTCGATTGCGAAAAACCTCCGTGTCCTGAGAAGGTGCCCGCATGGCGATGTGCGTACAGTGTATTGCTCCCTGCACCTTGGGGAAGTTAGCAATTCGGTAGAATCATAGAGCCCTGTCAGTCTGAGCCTCCATGGTCATAGACAAGCTGATCCATCCTACGTACAGGGCTTCAGTGATCTGTCTAATGCAGCAATGTGTGGTATGCTGAGATATAGCGCAAATAGCGACTACGGAGTCCTGAAAGGAACCGGACGCCTGGAACAACAGTGCCGTGGTGACCTTGACCTTGACGGACAGTGAGGTCCTGAAGGTGCTGGCAGGCTGTAGATCTGCCTTGATCAGCTGGCATAGAAACATAGAAACATAGAAATTAGGTGTAGGAGCAAGCCAGTCAGCCCTTCGAGCCTACACCGCCATTCAATAAGATCATGGCTGATCATTCAACCTCAGTACCCCTTTCCTGCTTTCTCTCCATACCCCTTGATCCCTTTGGCTGTAAAGGCCATATCTAACTTCCTTTTGAATATATCTAACGAACTGGCCTCAACAACTTTCTGCGGCAGAGAATTCCACAGGTTAACCACTCTCTGAATGAAGAAGTCTCTCCTCATCTCGGTCCTAGATGGCTTACCTCTTATTCTTACACTGTGACCCCTGGTTCTGGAACTCCCCAGCAACGGGAACATTCTTCCTGCCTCTAACCTGTCCAATCCTGTCAGAACTTTATATGTTGCTATGAGATCCCCTCTCATTCTTCGAAACTCCAGTGGATACAAGCCCAGTTGATCCAGTCTCTCCTTATATGTCAGTCCTGCCATCCGAGGAATGAATCTGGTGAACCTTCGCTGTACTCCCTCAATAGCAAGAATGTCCTTCCTCAGAATAGGAGACCAAAACTGAACACACTATTCCAGGTGTGACCTCACCAAAGCTCTGTACAACTGCAGTAAGACCTCCCTGCTCCTATACTCAAATCCTCTAGCTATGAAGGCCAACATGCCATTTGCCTTCTTCACCGCCTGCTGTGCCTGCATGCCAAACTTCAATGACTGATGTACCCTGACATATCTCACTGATAAGTGCAGTGTGGAAGCGCAGTCTCTGAAGGCAGGCATTCTCGGATAAATCGAGGTAAAACTGCTTTTCCATGTAAGTGCGGGGGCTGTATGGTCTGGTCCTCCTCATCAGTCTGACACGTCTTAGATTGGGCACATATTGCTGTGCATTAGACGTTGTGCCATTTGCACTCTGCAGCATCTGCATTGTAATCGATGCAGGCTGAGAAATGGCTGGCCCCATTCCAATAACTATAAGTACAATGCCGATTGTTCAATAGCAATAAATTTCCCCACTAAGACACCTAAAGTAAAATGCAATCGTCCACAATATGATAAGCTGTCTGTTCAGATGGTCACATCACCTGAAAAGAACTTCAGAGTACATCCAAACTCCCCCAAAGTTGTAGCAGTCTTTTCAATGAAGTGACCTGCGATTTACAAAATGGCATCCACACCACTGTGATTAGTTCAGATCTGTTCAACTTTTTCACAGCGGTTTTTTTCGGTGAGTGAGATTGTGAGCGAAATGTGTGCGAGGTGTTGAAAGTGACGCTGGGTGATATACTGGGCGTTAGTTTTGGCAAATGTGATCTTTACGACAAAAAAAAGTGGGCAGTCGGTATTATTGAATCTCGGCGTTAAGTACGTGCCAAAAGTAATGCTGGGTGATATTATGGGTGTTGGGTTCGCCATTCTGATGATTCCGTCCCAAAAAAGTGGGCAGGTGGAATTATCTTTTCTCGGCGTTACGTCCATGCCGAAAGTAACCCTTGGCGGTGTGACCGAGAAATGGGCGTCAGTTTCCATTTTGTGCCTAAATGGGTGATATATGGGCATTACACCTCATTTGGGTGTTAAAATGGATGTTAAGTGGGCGGTATGCATGCAAAAATAATAGAAAATCTAGCCCATAGAGTTTTAGCATTGATAATAATGTTGGCAATATTAGCAGATGAACATTTAATGTATGACATTCCTTTGTCTTACTTTAACAGGTCACACATATTCACACTATTCAATAAAAAAAATGGCATATCATTTTTTAAATATATTCTTTAAATTGTAACATATTTGAAGTTATGTGTTACAAAAAGAAAGATGCAGTAAATCCCAACTTTTTGTACATTCAAACCATAAGAAAAATTAAGAACTAGCTATTTGGGTTTTTGAAGCCCATTCCTCCAGTACCCCTACCTCTCCTCCACAATAAGAATATAAAAAAGTCAAGGGTGAATTATATTGTCTAAATATAACAAGGGTTTTCCATAAAACAATCACACAGAGCACACACAGAGGGATTGGTTAGCATACTCCATGCAGAGAGAACTCTGAAATTAGTTTTTTTGCAATTGTTGTTCATATTTCTCTTCAAGTTATATTGGATTTAATGGTACAATGGTATTTCATCCGTACATTTAGTCACATATTTATAGACGTTGAAACATTTAAATTATAGGCCCCAAATTTCCACACGCGGCAAAACAGGCGCCCCTCTGAGCTGGGCGCCCGTTTTTCACGCCGAAAACGGCGCCTGAAAAAAAACGCGGTATTCTCGAGCGCTTTGCAGCTCGATGTCTGCTTGGCGCGGCGCACAGGGGGCGGAGCCTACCACTCGCGCCGATTTTGTAAGTAGGAGGGGGCGGGTACAATTTAAATGAGTTTTTTTGGTGCCGGCAACCCTGCGCGTGCGCGTTGGAGCATTCGCGCACGCGCAGTCTGAAGTAAACATTGGCACTCGGCCATTTTAAAAAGTGCTGCAGAAAAAGTGAAAATTTGTTTATTGAACCCTTGCAAAGGCTTGCATTTTAATTTTCTTGATATTTCTGTGTGTGAGGGAGTGCATTCTGTAATTAAAGATAGACTGTGATAAACGGGACACACGTACTTGTTTGAGACTATTCAAATTCTTTGTAGCTGTTCAATTTTTAACATTTTTTAATAAAACCACATTGCCCTTCCATGATCAGCACTGAGGCTTCTTCCAGCTTTCTCCCCCTGCCGTCGGTCGGTCCCGACGGCAAACCGCTGCCTGAAAGGCCTGCCTGAAGCACTTTCACACAGGTAGGAACATGGTTTATTTAATCTTTTCTTTGCTTATAAATTTTTATTCAGGTTGGATTTATTTGTAAAATATTTGTATAAGTATAACTAAGGATTTATTGTAGAATTTAATGACTTCCCTTCCACCCCCTCCACCCCCCCCACCTCGTTCCGGACGCCTAATTTGTAACCTGCGCCTGATTTTTTAACGTGTAGACAAGGTTTTTTCAAGCCTACAAAAATCTTCACTTGCTCCATTCTAAGTTAGTTTGGAGTACGTTTTCACTGTGGAAACTTTCAAATCAGGCGTCAGTGGCCGGACACGCCCCCTTTTGAAAAAAAAATTCTGTTCAAAAGTGAAACTGTTCTACCTGACTAGAACTGCAGAAAACTTAAATGTGGAGAATTCCGATTTCTAAGATATTCCGTTCTCCACCAGCTGCTCCTAAAAATCAGGAGCAAATCATGTGGAAACTTGGGGCCATAGTTACTGGTTTTAATCCTGAATGTAATCCATATTCCAAAGTAGGACTCTTATCAGAGGAAGGTTAGCCATGGGTAACTATGCATTTGCTCATGGAAAAACATATCTCAAATAATCTATATTTAAAATCAAATACCATTTGGATGATTGAAGCACTTAGAAATTATATTTTAATTGAGGTAGATTTTTGCTGCTTTGCAATGATCTAATCTTTGATCTAATACAGACAGAAATCCTTTAGTCTGTACTTTTCAGTTTTGTTTCTGTCAATAAAGAATTTGCATTATGTAGTATTAACAGCTGTAAAACCATCAACTAGTACTCGTGGGCTGAATATTTAGTACTTTATGGATGATATATATTAAATAACTTGAAGTCAGTACATTTATATTGATTTGCATTTCATCAACAAATTGCTGATGTATTATTTGGAGGTTCATATCAAGGCTTCCATTTTGTGCAGGATAAAGCAAAGGCTGCAGAAATTGTGAAAGGTCAAGTAGACACTCTAAGCTAACAGGGTAAAGTTGAAGTGGTGAACTATTATTTGAATAGACAGTGGTTAAGTTGAGTGGAACATCTTAGAATAACTCCAGAAAGGCATTCTAGTCTTTAAACAACTCGAGTCCTGATTGGTGGTTGCTTCAACCTATGTCTTGTCCAAGTCCTGATCTATTACCTCTGGTCTGTTTAACATACTAGCAAATTTTGTTAAATTCATAATATTATTTGATGCCATTTCAATACACTGAACCTTGACATTGCATATTGAATGATGAGCTTAAACAGAAGGAAAGTCATAGGGGAGTACTCTTTGTCCAAAGTACTATCAATTTTTATATTGAAAAATATATTTATAAAAATCCATGTTTGGCATTTCTTTTTTAAACATGTAAGATTTCTGATGTTCCACTGATACAAACCAGATTGGATCTGCAGCATACCCAGTTCCTACCATGCTATCCTAGAATCGGGTTGTTCTAGACTGATGATCAAATGCGTCCAAAGTTGCATTCAATTGAACAACTCCATAATGCTTCCAATCAATAGCATTATTAGATCAGACTACCATTAAAGAGATCTGATCTGGTGCATGACAATGGTAGATCAAAAAAAATTAGTTTCTTTAAAGAAAAAACTTCAAGAAATGTTTTTCAAAATATCAGTGAATCTTGTATGCTGTTGCTCACAGTGAACTGGAGGATCACAAGACAATTATGGATGAGGAATGACTTTCAGCCTATCTTAGTTAATCCATCCAGTATGACCCTACAATTCCCATGTTTCAGCAACCAATTGGTTTTAAAGTATTCCAGGGTTTTCATCCTTGCTGCTCTTAACCAAGAGTCCATTACTTGTGGAGAACTTACTGATATCAGTCCTAAATGTACCTTTTACTAGTTTGAATCCATGGCCCTTTGTCCTACTTTTGAAATGTAATTGAAAGTAATATTCTGGATTTACCTTTTTCATTTCATTAATTATCCTTCCTAATATACTTCCTAATGGATCACCTCTCAGACACCTGCTTTCTAGGAAGAAAAGCTCTATTCATACCTCTAACACAAGGGATGAGCCATTGCGGCACTTCTTTGCTCTGCCTTCAACACTTAAATATTTCCCATTTATCTTAGTGACCATGGGCTAGATTTTCCATTCTTTTTACATGCACACCACCCACTTTACGTCCATTTTAACGTTTAACCATATATCGCCCATTTAGCCACAAAATGGAAAGTAACGCCCATTTTTCGGTCACTTATCGTCGAGCGTTATGTTTGGCATGTACGTAATGCCGATTAAAAAATAATACCGCCCGCCCACTTTTTTGGGCCGGAAAGATCAGAATGGGCGAAACCAACGTCCATAATATCACCTAGCGTTACTTTCAGCATGCAATTAACGCCAATATTTAATAATACCACCCGGCCATGTTTTTTGTCGTAAAGATCACATTTGCCGAAACTAATGCGCAGAAAATCGGCCAGTGTTACTTTCGGCACCTCTCACACGTCTCGCCGACAATATTGTTCGCCGAAAAAACCGCCGTGAAAAAGTCACTCTGACCTGAACTAATCACAGCGGTATGGACGCCATTTTCTAAATCGCAGGTCGCTTCATTTAAAAGGCTGCTCTGCTTCAACTTCAGGGGAGTTTGGATGTACTCTGAAGTTCTTTTCAGGTGATGTGACCATCTGAACAAACATCTTATCATACTATGGACAATTGGAATTTACGTTAGGTGTTTAGTGGGGACATTTATTGTTTGTGAACAATCAGTGTAGTACTGATAGCTATTGGAATGGGGCCTGTGATTTCGCAGCCTGTCTTGATGAGTACACACATGCTGCAGACTAGAGATGGCAGAAGATATATTCGACAGCATTATGTGCCCAATCTAAGACGTGCCAGACTGATGAGGACGACCAGACCTTACACGCCCCACACTTACAAGGAGAAGCGGTCTTACCTCAACTTGTCCGATAACACCTACCTTAGGAGACTGCGCTTCCACAAGGAGGTCATCAGTGGCCAGCTCATCAGGGGAGATGTGCAGCCTGCCAGCACCATCAGGATCGCACTGTCCGTCGAGGTCAAGATCACCACGGCACTTTCGTTCTATGCGTTGGGTTCCTTTCAGGCCTCAGCTGGCAACATTTGCGCTATATCTCAGCATGCCACACATTGCTGCATTAGATACGTCACTTTACGCACGCAGAATGGACTTTATCAGCTTCCCTATGACCAGGGAAGCTCAGACTGAGAGGGCTTTAGGATTCTACCAAATTGCTAACTTCCCCAAGGTGTAGGGAGCAATAGACTGTACGCACATCGTCATGCGGGCACCTTTTCAGAATGCAGAGGTTTTTAGGACCTGCAAGGGAATCCATTCCCTGAATGTGCAACTCGTTGTCGACCACCAGCAAATAATTATGACAGTAAATGCCAAATTTCCGGGCAGCATCTATGATGCTCACATCCTGCGTGAGAGCGCTGTATCTGACATGTTTACCAGTCAGCCACAAGGTCAATGCTGGATGCTTGGTGACAAAGGATATGGCCTCGCCACCTGGCTGATGATCCCCCTGCATGACACCCACACCGAAGCCGAGAAGCGATAAAACGAGAACCACAGAGCCACTTGCAATATCGTCGAGAAAACCATTGGAGTGCTTAAGCAGCGCTTTAGATGCCTGGACCACTCAGGAGGAGAGCTCCAATACCACCCTGAGCAGGTAGCTCAATTCGTGGTGGTGTGCTCAATGCTGCACAACTTGGCTATCAGGAGGGGTCAAGAATTGGCAGAAGGGTCTGACGGTCCACCTCAGGAGAGAGAGGAAGAGGAGGATGAGGAGGTGCACTCTGACCTCGGGCCACACAATCAGGCTGACGATGAAACCATGCCCCCGCCCCGCCTCCAGACCGCAGGAAAGTGCCCATGGTGGCTACATAGCTGCAAGATTCTTACATCAGCAGCTCATTAATGAGCACTTTGCTTGAAAGAATGTTGTTGTTATTTACAAAGCTGCAACACTGCTGGGTGTGCAGGTCATACATCAATGGTGTGCATCACCTTGGTGACCGTTAAAGTTTAAGTTGATTCAAGTTAAGTGTAATTATCCCCTTTCATGTTAAGGAATCACCAGTGTATGACGGTGCAGTTATCTGAGACAATGCGTAGCAAGGTTATGTTAAATAAAAAACATTTAATCCAACCAATTGTGTGAAATCATAATTATAACTGTAAAAAACACCCCAACCCACCCCTGCCCCACCCCACAACAAATTTATTACATTTACATCATTCGACTGGTCACCATTTCCAGCAACACAGAACACAAATGCAAACCAACAAGTTACCCCCTTTGCCCCTTCCCCCGACCCTCCCACCAAAATAGCACCAACAGCATAAAAATATGCTCCAAGACAACACCTGCGGCTGTGCATCTCACTTTCCTTCTCCCCGCCGCCCCCGTTTCCCCTTCCCACCGCTATCCCTTCCCCTCCTGACTCCAAGCCGCCTAGCCGAGGAGCTCCTCAGGTGCTGCTTCATTGGGGGGGATGACAGCAGAACCACTGCTTGGAAGGATACGGGAGAGGACAGTCCCGAGGTGGGAACGTGCTCTGAGCCAGAAGCAAGATCTTCCTCCTGGCTGTCATGTGTCATTATCAATGGGGGTGCGGCACCTTGAGGTGTAGTGCCGCGCTCCGGGACCACTGGGAGGCCTCTGCCACCAGTGTTCCTGGTGATCAGCTCCAGGGCCTCCGCCATCCACGGCACATACTCTGTCATGTTGGTGGACAAGCTGGCCAGCTGGTGGGATATGCCCCCCCATTGACTGTTGGATCTGCTGACCTATGTCAACACTCCTCCTGGACAAGTGTACCATGTCCTCGCTCAGATCTGCCACTCGTGGAGCAGACCTGCTGCGTTGAACCAACCTCCGCTTGGTCGGCGCCGTCCTGGAGACACCTGGGGTGCCGTGTGGCAAGGTGCTTGCGCCCAGTACCTCCACGGTGGATGTGGGAATGGCTGCAGGAGCACTAGATGTCATCGGTGTCGAATGGATTATGGAGGTTGGGGATGCAGGCTCCTTGAAGTCGGCACTGTCATCCATTGAGAAGGGACCCAGCAGATCCACGGGCGAGAATCGGTGCTCCTCAGCACCAGATGGAGGATCGTCCGGTGAGTCCGTCCCCGTGCCCCCACCTTCTGGGCTTGGTGTTCTGACATGGGGCCGCACTGCTGGCTGAGCTATAAATGAGGTTATTAGAGGAGAAGGGGGTGTAAGGGTCACAAGGTGAGTCCCGCGCTACACACAGCATATACACGACAAAAGCAACACCGCTATCAAGATCATCACAGACATCACATTTCATGACCATCAACAACTTCTACATTGCAATGATTCTCATGAGGACATCATTATTTAGAGAAGAATTTTATGATTCATCTATCATATAATATTGGTCAGATATGAGTGGGTATGGCATCTATTGACTTTACATCACGCAATGGTGTATACTTTACTCACGTGGCATCACATCGGGCTCTGCTGCTGCTTGTTTGGCTGACCTTAGGTGGGTCCCCATTAGTGCCAGCATCCGCTTCTCGATGTCGGTGAGGTCGATGATGACTGGTGGCTCCCACCCATTCGCCTTGGCTCGGCCCTAGTCCTCGAAAGCTTCTTTTGTAAAAGGTAACAACAGCACGATGTGGCATGAGATCATTGCTAGGTACTGTCACAGAGACTGATACAACACATAACCGACAGATGTAATCATGATTATAATGAAAATGATCATTCTTTACCTAAAGATGTACAACGTGACCGCAGGCTTTGAGTACAAACTTCCCGGTGTAAGTGCAAGACATCACATCTGATTTTAATCAATCATTACACTTACAATTCCAATTATATAAATAAATAAGTACCTGTAAATAAATGTAATACTTACTCTAATCCGACAAGGTCGTTCCATCGTTGCAGCATTGGTTGCCCTCATGCACCTCGTTGGCCGCCGACGAGACCACCTCGGCTATTTCGGCCCATATCTACTGGTAGGCCTTTGGGGTGGACTTCTAAAAGGACAAAGGGTGTTAAAAAAGCAAGCCTGAAGGCTTTGTGTCTTAATGCAAGGAGTATCCACAATAAGGTGGATGAATTAAGTGTGCAAATAGATGTTAACAAATATGATGTGATTGGGATTACGGAGACGTGGCTCCAGGATGATCAGGGCTGGGAACTCAACATCCAGGGGTATTCAACATTCAGGAAGGATAGAATAAAAGGAAAAGGAGGTGGGGTAGCATTGCTGGTTAAAGAGGAGATTAATGCAATAGTTAGGAAAGACATTAGCTTGGATGATGTGGAATCTATATGGGTAGAGCTGCAGAACACTAAAGGGCAAAAAACGTTAGTGGGAGTTGTGTACAGACCTCCAAACAGTAGTAGTGATGTTGGGGAGGGCATCAAACAGGAAATTAGGAGTGCATGCAATAAAGGTGCAGCAGTTATAATGGGTGACTTTAATATGCACATAGATTGGGCTAGCCAAACTGGAAGCAATACGGTGGAGGAGGATTTCCTGGAGTGCATAAGGGATGGTTTTCGAGACCAATATGTCGAGGAACCAACTAGGGGGGAGGCCATCTTAGACTGGGTGTTGTGTAATGAGAGAGGATTAATTAACAATCTCATTGTGCGAGGCCCCTTGGGGAAGAGTGACCATAATATGGTGGAATTCTGCATTAGGATGGAGAATGAAACAGTTAATTCAGAGACCATGGTCCAGAACTTAAAGAAGGGTAACTTTGAAGGTATGAGGCGTGAATTGGCTAAGATAGATTGGCGAATGATACTTAAGGGGTTGACTGTGGATGGGCAATGGCAGACATTTAGAGACCGCATGGATGAATTACAACAATTGTACATTCCTGTCTGGCGTAAAAATAAAAAAGGGAAGGTGGCTCAACCGTGGCTATCAAGGGAAATCAGGGATAGTATTAAAGCCAAGGAAGTGGCATACAAATTGGCCAGAAATAGCAGCGAACCTGGGGACTGGGAGAAATTTAGAACTCAGCAGAGGAGGACAAGGGGTTTGATTAGGGCAGGGAAAATGGAGTACGAGAAGAAGCTTGCAGGGAACATTAAGGCGGATTGCAAAAGTTTCTATAGGTATGTAAAGAGAAAAAGGTTAGTAAAGACAAACGTAGGTCCCCTGCAGTCAGAATCAGGGGAAGTCATAACGGGGAACAAAGAAATGGCAGACCAATTGAACAAGTACTTTGGTTTGGTATTCACTAAGGAGGAGACAAACAACCTTCCGGATATAAAAGAGGTCAGAGGGTCTAGTAAGGAGGAGGAACTGAGGGAAATCTTTATTAGTCGGGAAATTGTGTTGGGGAAATTGATGGGATTGAAGGCCGATAAATCCCCAGGGCCTGATGGACTGCATCCCAGAGTACTTAAGGAGGTGGCCTTGGAAATAGCGGATGCATTGACAGTCATTTTCCAACATTCCATTGACTCTGGATCAGCTCCTATCGAGTGGAGGGTAGCCAATGTAACCCCACTTTTTAAAAAAGGAGGGAGAGAGAAAGCAGGGAATTATAGACCGGTCAGCCTGACCTCAGTAGTGGGTAAAATGATGGAATCAATTATTAAGGATGTCATTGCAGCGCATTTGGAAAATGGTGACATGATAGGTCCAAGTCAGCATGGATTTGTGAAAGGGAGATCATGCTTGACAAATCTTCTGGAATTTTTTGAGGATGTTTCCAGTAAAGTGGACAAAGGAGAACCAGTTGATGTGGTATATTTGGACTTTCAGAAGGCTTTCGACAAGGTCCCACACAGGAGATTAATGTGCAAAGTTAAAGCACATGGGATTGGGGGTAGTGTGCTGACGTGGATTGAGAACTGGTTGTCAGACAGGAAGCAAGAGTAGGAGTAAATGGGTACTTTTCAGAATGGCAGGCAGTGACTAGTGGGGTACCGCAAGGTTATGTGCTGGGGCCCCAGCTGTTTACATTGTACATTAATGATTTAGACGAGGGGATTAAATGTAGTATCTCCAAATTTGCGGATGACACTAAGTTGGGTGGCAGTGTGAGCTGCGAGGAGGATGCTATGAGGCTGCAGAGTGACTTGGATAGGTTAGGTGAGTGGGCAAATGCGTGGCAGATGAAGTATAATGTGGATAAATGTGAGGTTATCCACTTTGGTGGTAAAAACAGAGAGACAGACTATTATCTGAATAGTGACAGATTAGGAAAAGGGGAGGTGCAACGAGACCTGGGTGTCATGGTACATCAGTCACTGAAGGTTGGCATGCAGGTACAGCAGGCGGTTAAGAAAGCAAATGGCATGTTGGCCTTCATAGCGAGGGGATTTGAGTACAGGGGCAGGGAGGTGTTGCTACAGTTGTACAGGGCCTTGGTGAGGCCACACCTGGAGTATTGTGTACAGTTTTGGTCTCCTAACTTGAGGACGGACATTCTTGCTATTGAGGGAGTGCAGCGAAGATTCACCAGACTGATTCCCGGGATGGTGGGACTGACCTATCAAGAAAGATTGGATCAACTGGGCTTGTATTCACTGGAGTTCAGAAGAATGAGAGGGGACCTCATAGAAACGTTTAAAATTCTGACGGGTTTGGACAGGTTGGATGCAGGAAGAATGTTCCCAATGTTGGGGAAGTCCAGAACCAGGGGTCACAGTCTAAGGATAAGGGGTAAGCCATTTAGGACCGAGATAAGGAGAAACTTCTTCACCCAGAGAGTGGTGAACCTGTGGAATTCTCTACCATAGAAAGTAGTTGAGGCCAATTCACTAAATATATTCAAAAGGGAGTTAGATGAAGTCCTTACTACTCGGGGGATCAAGGGGTATGGCGAGAAAGCAGGATGGGGGTACTGAAGTTTCATGTTCAGCCATGAACTCATTGAATGGTGGTGCAGGCTAGAAGGGCTGAATGGCCTTCTCCTGCACCTATTTTCTATGTTTCTATGTTTCTATGTTTCCCACAGCCTCCCTGGGTCAATTGACCCCAGCGTGACTCGACCTCCTGCATGAGGGAGGCATTTGCCTTGTCCGAGAACCTCCTTGCTCTTTTGCGTCCTCCCAATTGTTCCTCTCCCAGCTCACTGCTTTCGCCAGCTTCCTCAGTCTCCACAGCGTGCTGTGTCGCCTCCTCCATCTCTTCCATGTCAAATATTACTTTTTCCATAAAAACTCGGTGCCAACTAGCTTCTTTGTGCTTAGTAGGCTTTTTGCTGCTGGGGAATCACCCTTGTGCCTCCCACAACAGCCAAAGAAGCACACACCACACCCACACACGCTTTCAGTCCCTCTCTGCTCCCTCTCTCTCTGTTTCCTCTTATGCGCATGTAATGATGACTCCTGACCTCCTGAAACGCGGGAAACGAGCGTTGCCATGCCATTGTTATGGTCGGCGACACTTTACGGCAGAAGGTCAAAAAACTTAACGCTAATGCCCATTTCAGATCGCTCGTGGTATCGGCCATTTTCAAAAATGGAAAGTTAGGGTTGTGAAAATAGGCGATAGTCCCATACGCTGGAAATAACGCCCATTTTTGGCCGATCTGCACAAAAGTGGAAAGTCTAGCCCATATATAACTGGAAACAGTAATCTGACTAGAGTACAATACAGTTGGTTCATGACTTCAACTGGCCTCTGTTCTACTATTTTGGTTATATAGTTCAACATTCTAATATTTGTTGATTTATGCTCATAGAATCATAGAATTACAGAAAAATTATGACACAGAAGGAGGCCATTTGGTCCATCGTGTCTGTGCCGGTCAAAAAAGAGCTACTCAGCCTAGTCCCACCTTCCAGGGCTCAATTTTCCCCAATTATCTCTTTTTTTGGCCTGCACCGTTTTTTTTTTGAGTAAATTAAAATCTGCAAGTTTCCCCAAAGTTCTGCGCGAGTGTTATTCACATAGGTAGGAATCTTTTAGGCTCCGATTTTTTTACCTCATTGGGGGTGTAACCTGCGCAATTCTGGCCATTGAAGCAAGTTTGGCCAGCTTTGATTTATTCCAATTTTTCTTAGGACGGCATCTGTGACCGCTCTGGACAAATCCTCTGGGCAGTTAACAAAATCGCCTCAGATAAGAGAATCAGTGCAGCAGATCCAGTTCCACGGCCCGATCAGCAGCGACAGAGAGGGGGGAGAAGAGAGAGGAGAGAGGGGAGAGAGGGGAGAGATGGGGGAGGTCATCTGGCCAGAGTTAGGAGCGGCACCCAGCACCAGGAGGGGAGGGAAGCCTTTCAGCCAGGGTTAGGAGCGGCAACTGGCACCGGCACCAGAGATTCTTTCGGCCAGGGTTCGGAGTTCCACCGGGCACCGGGAGAGGGGGATCAGGATAGACTTTTAGCACAAACACTTTAATAATTTAATGCTGGTAAGCTGCTGCAATGTGTAAAGTGCTTGTGCAGGTTGCTGTGAGCTGGTCAGAATGTGTTGTATGTTTCACTTTCCAGCCTCAGCCCGCAGTGTATCCTGGCAACCCAATCTTTTTGGCGCAGATCTTAGGCTCCACCCCCAAAGCTAAAGGACAGGCTAGGCAGCGCCAAAATGTACAATTCAAATTGGGAAAGCTGGATGACTTTTTTTAGCGTAGTTGGGCCCCAAAAAAACAGGCGTAACTCTTCAAGTACGCCTAAAAACGGTTTTGGGGAAAATTGCGCCCTCGATCTGCAGCCCTGTAGATTATGGCTCTTTAAGTACTTATCCAAGTACTTATTAAATGTGATGAGGGTTTCTGCCTCTACCACCCTTTCAGGCAGTGAGTTCCAAACCCCCACCACTCTCTGGGTGAACAAATCTTTCCTCATCTCCCCTCTAATACTTCTACCAACTACTTTAAATCTATACCCCCTGGTTAGTAACACCTCTGTTAAGAGAAATAGGTCCGTCCTATCTACTCTATCTAGGATCCTCATAATTTTATACACCTTAATTAAATCTCCCCTCAGCCTCCTCTTTTCCAAGGTAAACAACCCCAAGCCTATCCCATTTTTCCTCATAGCTAAAGTTTTCAGTCCTGGCAATATCCTCATAAATCTCTGCATCCTTTCTAGTGAAATCACATCCTTCCTGTAATGTGGTGACTAGAACTGCATGCAGTAGTCAAGCTGTGGCCTAACTAATGTTGTATACAATTTTAGCATAACTTCCCTGCTCCTGCATTCTATGCCTCGGCTAATAAAGGAAAGCATTCCATATGCCTTTTTAACTACCTTATCGACCTGTCCTACCTTTTAGGATCTGTGGACATAATTCCAAGGTCCCTCTGTTCCTCTACACCTCTCAGTATTCTCCCATTAATCGTATATTCCCTTGTCTTGTTGCCACTCCACAAATGCACTACATCACACTTTTCCAGATGGAATTCCATTTGCCACTTTTCTGCCCAACTGACCAGTTCATAGATATCTTCCTGCAGTCTGGAGCTTTCCTCCTCACTTTCAACCACACGGCCAATTTTTGTAACATCTGCAAATCTCTTTATCATGCCCTCTACATTTAAGTCTAAATAATTAATATATGCTACAAAATGTAAGGGGCCGAGTACTGAGCCCTGTGGAACCCCACTGGAAACAGCCTTCCAGTCACAAAAGCTCCCCTCAACCATTACCCTTTGCTTCCTGCCACTGAGCCAATTTTGGATCCAATTTGCCATTCCCCCTTGGATCCCATGGGCTTTGACTTTTTTGATCAGCCTGCCATGTGGGACCTTGTTAAAAGTCTTGCTAAAATCTATGTAAACGACATCAAATGCACTGTCCTCATCGACCCTCCTTGTTACCTCCTCAAAGAACGCAATCAAGTTAGTCAGTCATGACCTTCCCTTAACAAATCCATGCTGACTGTCCTTGATTAATCTGTGTCTTTCTAAATGAAGGTTTATACTGTCCCTCAGAATTGATTCCAGTAATTTACCCACCATTAAGGTTAAACTAACTGGCCTGTAATTGCTCGGTTTATCCCTTCCTCCCTTTTTACACAATGGTACAATGTTATCCTCTGGTATAACTCCTGTAACCAGGGAGGATTGGAAAATGATGGTCAGAGCCTCCGCAATTTCCTCCCTAGCTTCTTTTAATAGCCTCGGATATATTTAATCCGGTCCTGATGATTTATCTGCTTTCAAGAATGTTAAATCCCTTTAATACTTCCTCTCTTGCTATGTTTATCCCATCCAATATTGATTATCTCGCTCCTGAACTTCAACGTTGGCAACGTCCCCCTCTTTTGTAAAGACAGCCACTAAGTATTCGTTTAGCATTTTTTGCTTAAAGGAAAGCTAGAGATCCTGGGAGAATCAAGTGGGCAGTTGGGATCAAGAATAACATCTGTCAGCTGCTTTAGAAAGGTAAAACCAGAAGAAGAATGCCACCTCCATCGGGTGGGCTTCGCCATAAAAAATGAGCTAGTTGGCCATCTCAGAGACTCCCCTTGGTGATAAACGAACGCCTCATGACCCTTCGGCACAACCTAGCCCGGAAGCAATGCACTACGGTCATCAGTGCATGTGTCCCAACATTGGAAGCTACAGATGAGATCAAAGAAGAATTCTGCTCCAACCTTGAAGAATTCCTGTCCCGAGTATCAATGAGCAACAAGCTGATCCTCCTTGGTGACTTTAACGCCCGAGTTGGAAAGGACACAGGCCTCTGGGGAGATGTGATCGGCAGAGAGGGGTTAGGGAAAACCAACTCCAACGGTAACCTCCTGCTGACAAAATGCTTAGAACATGGCCTTGTCATAACCAACACCTTGTTCCGTCAGGAAAACAAGTATAAGGCTTCATGGCAACACCATCGATCAAAGCACTGGCATCTGCTAGACTATGTCATCGTCCAAGCAAGGGACCGCAAGGACGTGCACATCACCCATGCCATAACAGGAGCTGACGACTGCTGGATACCGCCTAATCCACTCGATGATGTCCATTAATGTTGCCCAAAAACAGCGGCAGCAACAGAAACAATGCTGCAGGAAAATCAATGCTGGAGCAATCAGAGACCATGCTAAGAAAGTACTATTCAGCCAACGCTTCACTACTAACCTGGCGAGTCAAAATGATCCAGAGACGCAGGGTGCTCATGGCGCCTGGTCTGCCTTCAAGGTCTCCATAATTAAGACCTGTGAGGAGACACTCAGTGACTTGGCCAGGAAACACCAAGACTGGTTCGACGTGAACGACCAGATCAGGGAGTTAATAATCTGCAAGCGCAAGTTATTCTTGAATTGGAAACAGCAAGACAACTCGAGTGCAAGAAAACAGATCTATAGACGTCTGAAGGCCGAGATCCAACAAAAAACTCGCAAAATGGTGGATTGAGGAAGCGCAGGAGATCCAGCAACTATCCAACAACCACAACGGCGTGGATTCTTCAGTGCAGTAAAGACCACCTACAAGCCAAGCGCCCAAGGTCCTAGCCCATTGTGGTCGAAAAACAGAGAAGTTTTAATCAAGGACAGAGAGGCAGTCAGGGCTCGCTGGAAGGAGCACTTTGAAGATCTCCTTAACTGAGATTCTGTCTTCGACATAAGTGTACTCGACTCCATCCCACAGCATGCTATGCGCCACCATCTCAGTACAACCCCAACCCTCCATGAGGTTGAAAAGGCCATTCGACAACTGAAGAACAAGGCCTCAGGAGCGGATGGAATACCCACCGAAGCACCAAAACATGGCGGAGAAGCACTATTGGCGTGAATACATGAGGTCATTTTTCTTATTTGGAAGGGAGAGAGCATGCCAGGGGATCTCAGAGACGCCATAATCGTGACCATCGTCAAGAAAGAAGATAAGTCCGATTGCGGTAACTACAGAGGAATTTCCCTGCTGTCTACCACCGGGAAAGTTATCGCAAGAATCCTCCTCAACTGTCTTCTCCCTGTGGTAGAAGAGCTCCTCCCAGAGTCACAATGTGGATTCTGCCCACCAAGGGGCACAATGGACATGATCTTCACTGTGCGACAAACGCAAGAGAAATGCAGGGAACAACACCAACCTCGATACATGACCCTCTTTGACCTGACAAAGGCCTTTGACACTGTCAATCATGAGGGATTATGGAGTGTATTCTTCAAATTGGGCTGTCCTCCATTTGCTTCATGCAAGCCGTGATCCTGACCAATGGATCCACCACAGACCCAATTCCTGTACGAACCGGGGTGAAGCAAGGTTGTCTCATTGCACCAACGCTCTTCTTGATCTTCCTTGCTGCAATGCTACATCTCACCATCAGCAAGCTTCCCGCTGGAGTGGAGATAATCTATAGAACAAACGATAAACTGTTCAACCTCTGTTGCCTTCAGTGCAGATCCACGGTCGTCCCATCATCTGTCATCGAATTACAATATGCAGATGACACTTACGTCCGCGCTCACACGGAGGACAAACTCCAAACCATCATCAACACATTCAACGATGCATACAAGGGCAAGGATCTTACACAAAGGAGCTCTATGTTATGTATGCAATAAAGGCACAAACTGTTTAACTGAACAAGGTACAAGCTTGGCTCTGCTTTATTACGGCCCAAAGTGGCTGACTCGCAAAATAGCTGGCCTTTCATACCAGAGCAGCACCATGTGCGTGCTGCTCAGTGGCCTCCAACAATGACACCATCTGGTGGCTACAAACAGTATGTACATACATGAAAATACCCTCCTCTGGGATCTTATCACAGTCTTTCACAGGTTGAGATGGTCCGGTGCTTTACACTCCCAGGTTGACCGTCTCAGTTCGATTCCGGCCTTGGATGAATGTGCGGAGTCTGTTGTGGCTGGATGGCTGACTTGTTGGGGATGGCAGTGGCCATGTCAGGAATTGCAAGTCCATTTTTATTGAACAAATCTGTGATGGAAATTCCGGGTTCACTGATGACCCTTGAGTCCACTGAAGGCTGCTGATAGGTTGGTTGGTCGTTGACGGTTTCTTCGTCCGACTGCTCTGGCTCGTCTGTGTGCCTCAGCTTTGTTTGATCCGTGTGTTTCCTGCAAGTTTGCCCATTGTTGAGCTTAATAACAAATACTCTGTTGCCCTCCTTGGCCATGACCATACCAGCGATCCATTTGGGACCCTGACCATAATTCAACACATATACAGGATCATTAACAGAAATCTCGCGTGGCATATTTGAGCGATCGTGGTACCCTTGTTGACTCTTTCTTCTGCATTCAACATGATTACTTAAATCCGGATGTACAAGAGATAACTTGGTCTTAAGACCTCTTTTCATTATAAGTTCAGCAGGTGAGACCCCTGTGAGTGTGTGGGGTCTTGTTCTGTAACTCAGCAGTATGCAAGACAAGTGGGTCTGCAGTGACCCTTGGGTTATTCTCCTCATGCTTTGCTTGATAATTTGTACTGGACGTTCTGCTTGCCTGTTTGACACAGGCTTGAACAGTGCTGACCTTACATGTTTTATACCGTTAAGTCCTGAAACTTCTGACAGGTGAAGCACGGCCCATTGTCACTCACCACTATGTCAGGCAGACCATGTGTCGCGAACATGACATTGAGATTCTCTATGGTTGCCATGGACGTACTGGATGACATGATTATGTATTCTATCCACTTCGAATAAGCCTCCATTACCACTAAAAACATCTTGCCCAGGAAGGGACCTGCAAAATCTACATGGATCCTGGATCAAGGTTTGGATGGCCATGACCACAGACCCAGCGGCGATTCCGCTGGTGCTTTGCTGAGCTGCATGCAGGTGTTGCACTGATGCACGCATGCTTCCAGCTCAGATTCAATTCCTGGCCACCATACGTGGTACCTGGCGATGGCCTTCATCATCACTATACCAGGATGTGTGGTGTGTAACTCACACACAAACTTCTCTCTCCCTTTCTTAGGCATTACAACTTGATTGCCCCACAATATGCAATCTGCTTGAATAGACAGTTTGTCCTTGCGACGAATGTACAGTTTGGCCTCCTCGCACATTTTCTTAGGTATGGCAGACCAATCCCCTTTGAGGATGTAACCCTTTACCACCAATAATATCGGGTCCTGGCTGGTCCAGGTCTTAACTTGTTGAGCCATGACAGGGGTGCCTTCACTCTCAAAAGCATCCATGATTAACATTAAATCTGCCGGTTGTGGCATTTCCACCTCCGGTGTGGGCAACGGCAACCGACTCAATGCATCGGCACAATTCTCTGTGCCAGGTCTGTGGTGAATAACATAATCATAGGCAGATAATGTCAGCGCCCACCTTTGGATGCAGGATGAAGCGTTGGTATTGATACCTTTGCTCTCGGAAAACAACGAAATGAGCGACTTGTGATTGGTCTCTGATACAAACCTCAGACTGAACAGGTATTGATGCATCTTTTTAACACTGTACATACATGCTAAAGCTTCTTTTTCTACCATACTGTAGGCTCTTTCTGTTTCAGACAAACTTTTGGATGCATACGCGACAGGTTGAAGTTTCCCCGAATCATTGGCTTGTTGTAACATGCAACCAATTCCATATGACGATGCGTCACAGGCCAAAACTAAACATTTACATGGGTCATAATGTACCAGCAGCTTGTTTGAGCAAAACAGATTGGTGGCTTTCTCGAAAGCTCTGTCTTGCAATGCGCCCCATACCAAGTTGTTGCCTTTTCTCAATAGCATGTGCAGTGGTTCAAGTAAGGTGCTCAATTTAGGTAGGAAGTTACCAAAGTAGTTGAGTACACCCAGGAACGAACGCAGCCCCGTCACGTTCTGCGGCTTGGGTGCATTCTTGATGGCTTTGGTTTTCACGTCAGTAGGTCTGATTCCAGCAGCGGCGATTTTCCTCCCGAGGAATTCGACCTCCAGTGCCATGAAGACGCACTTTGAGCGTTTAAGTCTGAGTCCCACTCTGTCCAAATGCAGTCGAACCTCTTCCAGGTTGTTCAGATGTTCCTTGGAGTCACGACCGGTGATCAGGATGTCATTTTGATTCTGGGAACGGAATTCAGTAGACTTTCCATATTCCTCTGGAATATTGCTGCAGCCGAGCGACTTCCAAACAGGCACCTGTGGTAAATAAACAGTCCTTTGTGCGTGTTAATGCATGTAAGTCTCTTTGACATCTCGACCAACTCCTGCGTCATATAGGCCAATGTCGTCCAGATTTGTGAACGACTTCCCTACGGCTAGCGTCGCAAACAAGTCATCAGCCTTCGGTAACGGGTACTGATTTTGTTTCGAAACCCTGTTGATCGTAGCCTTGTAGTTGCCACAGAATCTGACTGTACCATCACTTTTCAGCACAGGAACAATGGGGCTGGCCTATTCATTAAATTCGACCAGTGATATGATCCCTTCATGCTGGAGTCTGTCCAGTTCAATTTTGACCTTCTCCCTCATCATATACTGCACTGCCCGAGCTTTATGATGGACGGGTTTTGCATCTGAGTCCACGTGGATCTGCACCTTGGCTCCCGTGAAGTTGCTGATACCTGGTTCAAAGAACAAGGGGAACTTGCTCAATACTTGGACACATGTATCTTCCTCCGACGACAACGCCTTTATGTCGTTCCAGTCGCATCTGATTTTCTCCAACCAGCTCCTGTCGAGCAGCATTGGGCCATTGCCTGGAACAATCCACAGTGGTAACTTGTGAACCGCACCGTTATACGACACATTAATTTGTGAACTGCCAATCACCTTTATCAGTTCTTTGGTGTACGTTCGCAGCTTGGCGTTAACAGGGCTTAGCCTGGGCCTCGCAGTCTTAGTATCCCACTGCTTATTAAATGCCCTCTCGTTCATGATCGATTGACTCGCCGCTGCGTCCAGTTCCATCGATACTGGTATCCCGTTAAACTTCACATTAATCAAAATTGGTTTACTCTTGGTTATGAAAGAGTACAGTCCATACACTTCCTCCTCTGGCATCTTGGATCCAGATGCATGAAGGCCAAAATGGAAGAGAATAATCCGTGAGGGCATCGACCACTTTGAGTCTCTTCGCCGGGAGCAAGCGGAGATCAAGTGCATATGGCGGAAGGAGCGCATGACAACCCAAGCACATCAAAAAACCGGCACTTCAACCAACGTACTTTCAACCATTGTGTGTCCAACCTGCGACAGAGATTGTAGCTCCCGTATTAGACTAAACAATCATCTGAAAATTCATTTTTAATGTGGAAGCAAGTCATCCTCGACTCCGAGGGACTGTCTATAATGATGATGATGATTCATTTAGTACCTTAGCCATATCCTCAGCCTCCACACATAGATCACCATTTTGGTCCCGAATAGGCCCTACTCTTTCCTTAGTTATCTTCTTGCTCTTTATGTAATTATAAAACATCTTTGGTTTTTCTTTGATTCTACTTGCTTCTATTGATTCTTTTTTTTCCTGCCCTCTTTTTGCTTTCCTAATTTCCTCCTTAATTTCACTCCTGCACGTTCTATACTCTTTTAGGTTTCCTGCAGCATTGAGCTCACGATATTGTATATAGGCTTCCCTTTTGTACCTTATCTTACCCTGATTGCACCTTGTCATTCAGGGGGTTCAAAATTTGGCAGTTCTACCCTTTTTCTTTGTGGGAACATGTTTACCCTGATCTCCATGTACTCCTCCCACTACTCTGACACTGATTTACCTTCAAGTAACAGTTTCCAGTCCACTTTTTGTAAATCACTTCTCAGCCGAGTAAAATTGGCCTTCCCCCAATTTAGAACCCTTACTCCTGGTTTTTTTCTGTGTCCTTATCCATAATTATGTTAAAACTAACTGACTTATGATCACTACCACTGCTACTCCTTCCACTTGCCCAGCTTCATTCCCTAACATTAAATCCAGAACTGCCCCCCCGCCATCCCCCTCTTGTTGGGCTTGCTATGTGTTGACTAAAAAAAGTTCTCCAGAATGCAATTTAGTAATTCTGTGCCCTCTGTACCTTTTACATGGAGAGTATCCCAGTTAATATCAGGGTAATTGAAATCCCCCACTATTACTACGCTATTGTTTTTGCACTTGTCAGAAATTTGCCTACAAATTTGCTCTTCTATTTCCCTCAGACTGTTTGGGGGCCTATAGTACACACCCAGCAGTGTGATTGCCCCTTTTTTGTTCTTTAGTTCAACCCATATGGCCTCGTTTGATGATCCTTCTAATATATCATACCTCCTCACAGCTGTAATTGTTTCTTTAATCAATTCTACGACCCCCTCTCCCCCTTTTTTAACCCCCTCTCTATCTCGCCTGAAAACCCTGTAACCAGGAATGTTGAACTGCCATTCCTGGCCTTCTTTCAGCCATGTCTCAGTAATGGCTATAATATCATAATGCCACGAGTCTATCTGTTCCCTCAGCTCATCTGCCTTATTCCCTAGACTCCTTGCATTAAAGTATATACGATTTAACATTACCAAACTGCCTTGTTGTCTATTTTCTAGCCTTTGTTTGCTCTGCCTTCCAAATTACTAATTTTATGCTTTCCATTTCCAGCTTAGCTTCTCTTCCTTCTGTCAATGCTCTCAGGTTCCCACCCCCCTTCCAACCACGCCCCCCCCACTCCCGCCTCCCGCCCCCTACACTGCGGGAGGATATTGTTCCGAGCTCTGTTGAGGTGCAACCTGTCCAGCTTGTACAGGTCCCATCTCCCCCAGAAATGGTCAAAATGCCTCAGGAATCTAAAGACCTCCCTCCAGCACCATCCCTCCAGCCACGTATTCATCCATTCTATCCTCCTATTTCAGCACTCACGAGCATGTGGCACCGGGAGTAATCTGGAGATGACTACCTTTTTGGTCCTCATCCCTCTTTCTGCCTAAATCGTTGGTACCGATATGGACCACGATCTCTGGCTGATCACCCTCCTCCCTCAGAATGCCCTGCAGCCGTTCAGTGACATCCTTGACCCTGGCACCAGGGAGGCAACATACCATCCTGGAGTCACATCTGTGGCCGCAGAAACGCCTGTCTGCTCCCCTGACTAACGAATCCCTTAAATCACTATTGCCCTTCCACGCTTATCCCTGTCTCCCCACTGTGCAGCTGAGCCACCCATGGCACCATGGACTTGGTTCTGGCTGCAGTCCCCAGAGAAACCAGTATCCAGAACTGAAAAACGGTTAGTGAGCGAGATGCACTCTGGGGACTCCTGCCCTGCCAGTTTCCTTTCTGCCTGCACACTGTTAAGCTGCGGGGTGACCACTTCCAGAAATATGCTATTCACGAATTGCTCAGCCTCACGAATGCACTGCAGTAACTCCAGCTGCCGCTTAAGCTCTGAAACCCAAGCTCTTTACTGGTTGGACTCATTGGGCCCGAACTTGGTGGCCTTACCGCCCACTGCTGCCGAGTTTTTTGGACAGTCTCCCCTCGGTGCCAGTTTCCTCGAGGCCTCCTGCCGGCAGGAAGGGAGGACCGCTGGGAACCGCCCACTGACGGCCGTTAGTGCGCAAGGCGTGTAAGTGTCCTCCCATCCACCGAGCTGGCCGATTCCTCCAAGCGTGAGTCGGCGGTAGCAGGGGGAAGGACCGCTGCATGGAAGCAAGTCTAACCCCAATGGTAAGTATGAAGACCTACAAAAAAAGGTTAGTAAACTTCTATTATTTATTTTTTTTGCAACGATTCATCTGGATGGGGGTCCCCTGAATGTTTTCCAGTGATATTTTTTTTCTGTGCAAATTTTTATTTTTATGTGTTCCCCGACTCAATCCTCAGTGGCACTTTGGCCAGGATTGCTTTTGCCGCTGAGATTGGGAGCTGCCAGCCACATTCGTTTTTTTGCCGCCGAGCGGTTTTTGCAGATCTTTTTGAGGAATCTCCCTGCCAAAGTACTGCCAGGTCTCTCGCCGGTCCTTTGGGCTGCACTTGGGCGGGCATTAGCTTTGACCAAGTTCGGGCCCATTTTGAGTTCTGAGACTATAAAAACTCCTAAATCACTTTCAACTTCATCTTTTGCTATTTCAACACCATTCCTGGAGTATGTCCATTGTCCATTTTCTCCTTCCCCTATGTCGTACTTTACACTTGCCTGGATAAAATATCATCTGCCATTATTTAGCCTACTTACATAATGGGCCTGAAATTCCGATTGAGGTCTTCCCGCGGGCAAACAAGTGAAATAGGGAAAAAGATGTGCATTTACCTGTTGCTGCTGCGCCCGTTCGAACTTCCGAGCCTGAGGCCTCTGGTAACTACGCGTCGCAGCGCGTGCACGTGGGGACGTGCGCAGGTCGGGAGCTGGAGACAGCAGCCAATCAGATTAGTATACTTTCTCATTCATAGTAATAGGAGTTCCGTAAGTCCAGAACTCCTACTACTATGAATGAGAAAATCCCCCAAACACCCAAAACACGATAAAAAATAGAAAATAAACTACATATTTAACATTCATTTAAATTAAAGTTCTTATAAAAAAAATATTTTCCCGACTCTTTTTGAAGTTTTTTTTAATTAAACCTTAAAATAAACTTACCGTAGTGGGGAGGGTTTTTAAAATGTTTCTGTGTATTTTTAAACACTTTACCCTGTAAAAGTAGGCTATACTTCTGCTTTTTCAGGCGCAAGCTTTTAAAGGACATTTGCAGGGCAAGATATACGTAAATATCGGAAATCTTGCCCTGCAAGTGTCCTCGCTCCCGATATGTGCGAGATCTGTCAAGCCAGAAACTTGACAGATCGAAAAAGTCGGTTTTCAGCGCATGCGCATTGCGTGCTGAAACCCGGCTTTTCCGATGCCTTCCCGGGTCCGTAGAAACTTCATACGGACCTAGGACATCGGAATTTCAGGGCCATGTGCAACTAATTTGGTAATTTTTGAGCTGTCTCCTCCAATTCCACTGCTGCTCCTAGTTGAAGTATCATCTGAAAGTTTGATTCATTTGCATTGGGTTTCTAAGTTCAAGTCATTAATGTAAATTAGAAACAGTGATGGTGACAACACTGAGTTCCGGGAACCCCTACATAATTCCTTAGTCTCTCACTCATCACCTCTGTGCTTGCTGACCTACATTGGCTCCCAGTATGGCAGCACCTCAATTTAAAATTTTGCAAAATCCCTATTTCTTTTGCTCCACCATTGGTAGCCATTCATCTGCCCAGACCCTAAACTCTGGAATTCCCTCTCTAAACTTCCCCACCTGTTGACCTCTCTCCTCCTTGAAGTCGCTCCTTAAAACTTACTTCTTTGACCAAGCTTTGACCAACCTGCCCTAATATATCTTTATGTGACTTGGTGTCAAATGTTGTCTGATGATAACGCTCCTGTGAAGTGCCTTGGGATATTTTACTGCATTAAAGATGCTCTATATATATATGTGCAAGTTGTTGTTGTAATAAGTATCAACTGTTCAGCCAATTTCTTATCTATTCCCAAAATTTACCTTAAATCCTGCTTTGAGCGTAACTAAATGCCTTTTGTGTGGAATTATGTCAAATGCATTCTGGAAGTTCAGGTACAACATGCGATAAAGCCTAAAAGAAGTTAAGGAAGTTGGTCAGACAGGATCTTCCCTTGCTGAGTCCATGTTGAGTGCTATTTACTAAATGATTATTGCACAGATAAACTTCAAGTTTACACCTGATAATTACTGGTATTATTTTACATGACATTAACATAATGGTCTGCACTTGCCTGTTTTGGTTCTGATTTGCCATCTTTTTTGAATATGGGCATTACGTTGACCTACTTCCAAATTACTGGTACTTCCAATGTCCAGTAATTCCCTTGTAATTATTGCCAATGCTTCACAAATCTCCTCCCTAATCTCCTTTAATGCCGTTGGTAAGTATCTTCAATAATTTGTGATTTAATGGGGCAGATTTTGCAGTGGGTATGAAGGTGTACTCTCAGAGTACGCTGTCAAACCGTCTTTGAAATATACTGCAAGTTCTGGATTTCCTATTGCGCATGCACTAAATCCCGAGCTTGCGATCTGTCAAGATACGCCTTGACAAATGACC
Source organism: Pristiophorus japonicus (assembly GCF_044704955.1). NCBI lineage: Eukaryota > Metazoa > Chordata > Chondrichthyes > Pristiophoridae > Pristiophorus > Pristiophorus japonicus. Next base: position 98,717,959 of record NC_091981.1, read on the forward strand.
CGCACCGACAGGGAAATACTCATTGCTGGCGCAGAGTTGGGCTAATTGTACACCAACTGCCCAGTAATTATGTCTGAAAAGTTTACGGTTAGTGAAAACAGCCACAGGAGCCTGTTTCACATCTTAAAAGAAGATTAATGTATATGTTTAGATTTTGGTGGAGCAAACTTTTTTTGTAAGTCAAGTTTCATTTTAATTATTTGGAAAGTTGAATAACATAGAAGCATAGAAACATAAAAAATAGGTGCAGGAGTAGGCCATTCGGCCCTTCGAGCCTGTACCGCCATTCAATGAGATCATGGCTGATCATTCCCTCAGTACCCCTTTCCTGCTTTCTCTCCATACCCCTTGATCCTCTTAGCCGTAAGGGCCATATCTAACTCCCCCTTGAATATATCCAATGAACTGGCATCAACAACTCTCTGCGCCAGGGAATTCCACAGGTTAACAACTCTCTGAGTGAAGAAGTTTCTCCTTATCTCAGTCCTAAATGGCCTACCCCTTATTCTAAGATTATGTCCCCTGGTTCTGGATTTCCCCAACATCGGGAACATTCTTCCCGCATCTAACCTGTCCAGTTCCGTCAGAATCTTATACGTTTCTATGAGATCCCCTCTCATTCTTCTAAACTCCAGTGAATAAAGGCCCAGTTGATCCAGTCTCTCCTCATATGACAGTCCAGCCATCCCCGGAATCAGTCTGGTGAACCTTCGCTGCACTCCCTCAATAGCAAGAATGTCCTTCCTCAGATTAGAAGACCAAAACTGAACACAATATTCCAGGTGAGGCCTCACTAAGGCCCTGTACAACTGCAGTAATACCTACTGCTCCTGTATTCAAATCCCCTAGCTATGAAGGCCAACATACCATTTGCCTTCACCCCTGCTGTACCTGCATGCCAACTTTCAATGACTGATGAACCATGACACCCAGGTCTCGCTGCACGTCCCTGTTTCCTAATCTGCCGCCATTCAGATAATATTCTGCCTTCTTGTTTTTGTACCCAAAGTGGATAAGAAAGTTAACTAAAGTGAACACCTATCAGATTTCAATGACCAAATCTGTGCTATCTAGATGTCTAAAGTAAATGTTGGTCCCTTAGAAGATGAAAAGGGGGATTTAATAATGGGAAATGTGGAAATGACTGAGACTTTAAACAATTATTTTGCCCCTGTCTTCACAGTGGAAGACACAAAAACTATACCAAAAATTGCTGGTCACAGGAATGTGGGAAGGGAGGACCTTGAGACAATCACTATCACTAGGGGGGTAGTGCTGGACAGGCTAATGGGACTCAAGGTAGACAAGTCCCCTGGTCCTGATGAAATGCAACCCAGGGTATTAAAAGAGATGGCAGAAGTTATAGCAGATGCATTCGTTATAATCTACCAAAAGTCTCTGGACTCTGGGGAGGTACCAGCGGATTGGAAAGCAGCTAATGTATCGCCTCTGTTTAAAAAAGGGGGCAGACAAAAGGCAGGTAACTATAGGCCGGTTAGTTTAATATCTGTAGTGGGGAAAATGCTTGAAACTATCATTAAGGAAGAAATAGCGGGACATCTAGATAGGAATAGTGCAATCAAGCAGACGCAGCATGGATTCATGAAGGGGAAATCATGTTGAACTAATTTACTGGAATTCTTTGAGGATATAATGAACATGGTGGATAGAGGTGTACCGATTGATGTGGTGTATTTAGATTTCCAAAAGGCATTCGATAAGGTGCCACACAAAAGGTTACTGCAGAAGATAGAGGTACGCGGAGTCAGAGGAAATGTATTAGCATGGATAGAGAATTGGCTGGCGAACAGAAAGCAGAGAGTCGGGATAAATGGCTCCTTTTCGGGTTGGAAATCGGTGGTTAGTGGTGTGCCACAGGGATCGGTGCTGGGACCACAACTGTTTACAATATACATAGATGACCTGGAAGAGGGGATAGAGTGTAGTGTAACAAAATTTGCAGATGGCACAAAGATTAGTGGGAAAGCGGGTTGTGTAGAGGACACAGAGAGGCTGCAAAGAGATTTGGATAGGTTAAGCGAATGGGCTAAGATTTGGCAGATGGAATACAATGTCGGAAAGTGTGAGGTCATCCACCTTGGGAAAAAAAACAGTAAAAGGGAATATTATTTGAATGGGGAGAAATTACAACATGCTGAGGTGCAGAGGGACCTGGGGGTCCTTGTGCATGAATCACAAAAAGTTAGTTTGCAGGTGCAGCAGGTAATCAGGAAGGCGAATGGAATGTTGGCCTTCATTGCGAGAGGGATGGAGTACAAAAGCAGGGAGGTCCTGCTGCAACTGTATAGGGTATTGGTAAGGCCGCACCTGGAGTACTGCGTGCAGTTTTGGTCACCTTACTTAAGGAAGAATATACTGGCTTTGGAGGGGGTACAGAGACGATTCACTAGGCTGATTCACAAGATGAGGGGGTTACCTTATGATGATAGATTGAGTAGACTGGGTCTTTACTCGTTGGAGTTCAGAAGGATGAGGGTTGATCTTATAGAAACATTTAAAATAATGAAAGGGATAGACAAGATAGAGGCAGAGAGGTTGTTTCCACTGGTCGGGGAGACTAGAACTAGGGGGCACAGCCTCAAAATACGTGGGAGCCAATTTAAAACTGAGTTGAGAAGGAATTTCTTCTCCCAGAGGGTTGTGAATCTGTGGAATTCTCTGCCCAAGGAAGCAGTTGAGGCTAGCTCATTGAATGTATTCAAGTCACAGATAGATAGATTTTTAACCAAAAAAGGAATTAAGGGTTATGGGGAGCGGGCGGGTAAGTGGAGCTGAGTCCACGGCCAGATCAGCCATGATCTTATTGAATGACGGAGCAGGCTCGAGGGGATAGATGGCCTACTCCTGTTCCTAATTCTTATGTTCTTATGTTCTTATGTTCTTACAACAAGAGCAGGCATCGACGACGAGATCCAACACCGCTTCCAGTGCGCCAGTGCAGCCTTTGGCCGCCTGAGGAAAAGAGTGTTTGAAGACCAGGCTTTCAAAACTGCCACCAAGTCCATGGTCTACAGGGCTGTAGTAATACCTGCCCTCCTGTATGGCTCAGAGACGTGGACCATGTACCTCCTCCTTCACTGTGGCATTGACAGCATCCTCTTCTTTAGTGAAGACAGATGCAAATTACTCATTTGGTACCTTAGCCTTCTGCCTCAATAAGAAAATCTATATTTTGGTCCCTAATCAGCCCAACTCTTCCTTTGACTACCCTTTTACTATTTATATCTCGTCATCAATGTCTGCTCTTGTTGATAGGAGGCTCCCGAGATATGGAAAGTGGTCCATGTTGTCCAGTGTCGCACCATGGATCTTGATGTCTGGGGGGCAGTGCTTTGCGGTAAGGACAGGCTGGTGTAGGACCTTTGTCATGCTGATGTTTAGCGTAAGGCCCATGCTTTTGTATGCCTCAGTAAATACATCGACTATGTCCTGGAGTTCAGCCTCTGTATGTACGCAGACGCAGGTGACACAAGACGCAGGTAGCCTGCTCCGCTGGGCAGGCCATATAGTTCACATGCCAGACATGAGACCCCCAAAGCAAGCGCTCTACTCGGAGCTCCTTCACAGCAAACGAGCCAAAGGTGGGCAGCGGAAATATTACAAGGACACCCTCAAAGCCTCCCTGATAAAGTGCAACATCCCCACTGACACATGGGAATCCTTGGCCAAAGACTGCCCTAAGTGGAGGAAGTGCATCCAAGAGGATGCTGAGCACCTTGAGTTTCAACACTGAGAGCATGCAGAAATCAAGCACAGGTAGCGGAAAGAGCGTGCGGCAAGCCTGTCCCACCGACTCCTTCCCTCAACAACTACCTGTCCCACCTGTGACAGAGACTGTGGTTCTGGTATCGGACAGCCACCTAAGGACTCATGTTAAGAGTGGAAACAAGTCTTCCTCGATTCCGAGGAACTGCCGATGATGATGACTACTTATATGTTTATAAAAGATTTTTGAGTTCCCTTTTATGTTACCTGTTAATCTATTCTCATACATTTTCTTTGCCCCTCTTATTTCCTTTTTCCATTCTCCTCTGTACTTTCTGTATTCAGCTTGGTTCACTATTACATTATTGGCCTGACATTTATCATAAGCCTTCTATTTCTTTGTAATTTTAATCTCTGTATCTTTAGTCACCCAGGGAGCTCTAGCTTTGGATGCCCTTCCTCTCCCCCTTGTGGGAATGTATTGATTTGTATCCAAGCTATCTCCTCTTTGAAGGCCTCTCATTGCTCTTTTACTGTTTTATCTGCCAATCTTTGATTCCAATCCACCTGGGCCGGATCCCTTTTCAATACACTGAAATTAGCCCGCCTCCAGTTGATTAATTTCCCATTTAATTGTTCCTTGTTCTTTTCCATAACTACTCTAAACCTAATGATATTTTGATCACTTAAAAATTGTGTCTTTGATTCCAAATACTCTCCCACTGAAACATATTCCACTTCCTCCACTTTGTTCTCCAGAACCAAATCCAGCACTGCTTCTCTGGTAGATAGAGCTTTAATGAAGGGGGGCACGGGCAGGGTGGAAGGTTTCAGGAAAGGATAAATTTAAAAGCAATAAGATAAATGTCAAGGCTGTAGAGCAGAACAGTGATTTCCATTATAAAGGATTAAATAGGATATACAGAAACAGGCCATTCGGCCCAACTAATTCATGCATTCATTTATGCTGCACTCGAGCCTCCTCCTGTCTTTCCTCATCTAAGTCTATCAGCATAACCCTCTATTCCCTTCTCCCTCATATGCTTATCAAGCCTCCCCTTAAATGGATCTAAACTATTTGCCTCAACAATTCCCTCAACTATTCCCTGTCGTAACGAGTTCCACATTCTCACTACTCTCTGGGAGGTCCCAGCAGATTGGAAAACTGCAAATGTAACGCCCCTATTTAAAAAAGGAGGCAGACAAAAAGCAGGAAACTATAGACCAGTTGGCCTAACATCTGTGGTTGGGAAAATGTTGGAGTCCATTATTAAAGAAGCAATAGCAGGACATTTGAAAAAGCAAAATTCAGTCAGGCAGAGTCAGCATGGATTTATGAAGGGGAAGTCACATTTGACAAATTTGCTGGAGTTCTTTGAAGATATAACGAACAGGGTGGATAAAGGGGAACCAGTGGATGTGGTGTATTTGGACTTCCAGAAGGCATTTGACAAGGTGCCACATAAAAGGTTACTGCACAAGATAAAAGTTCACGGGGTTGGGGGTAATATCTTAGCATGGATAGAGGATTGGCTAACTAATAGAAAACAGAGAGTCGGGATAAATGGTTCATTCTCTGGTTGGCAATCAGTAACCAGTGGGGTGCCGCAGGGATTAGTGTTGGGATCCCAACTATTTACAATCTATGTTAACGACTTGGAAGAAGGGACTGAGCATAACGTAGCCAAGTTTGCTGATAATACAAAGAGGAAAAGCAATGTGTGAGGAGGATACAAAAAATCTGCAAAAGGACATAGATAGGCTAAGTAAGTGGGCAAAAATTTGGCAGATAGAGTATAATGTTGAAAAGTGTGAGGTCACTTTGGCAGAAAAAATCAAAGAGCAGATTATTATTTAAATTGAGAAAGATTGCAAAGTGCTGCAGTACAACGGGACCTGGGGATATTTGTGCATGAAACATGAAAGGATAGTATGCAGGTACAGAAAGTGATCGGGAAGGCCAATGGTATCTTGGCCTTTATTGCAAAGGGGATGGAGTATAAAAGCAGGGAAGTCTATCTACAGCTATATAAGGTATTGGTGGGCCACACCTGGAATACTGCCTGCAGTTTTGGTTTCCATATTTACGAAAGGATATACTTGATTTGGACGCAGTTCAGAGAAGGTTCACTAGGTTGATTCCGGGAATGAGGGGGTTGATTTATGAAGAAAGGTTGAGTAAGTTGGGCCTCTATTCATTGGAATTCAGAAGAATGAGAGGTGATCTTATTGAAAAGTATAAGATTATTGTCATGTATTCAACTGTCATTGTAATCCATATATAAACTGACCTAAGTTGTACACCATGAGAACACTGACCACTAGGTGGTGAACTTGTGGGAGACACTCCTAACCTGGACTTTCAGGTAAAAAAGAGGAAGTTCCACCCACCTTCATCACTTCAGCGCTGGAATAAAGGTCACTGGTCACAGAGTGACCTTCTCTCAAGTATGGGCCTCCTGTGCATTTGTACTGTATAGTAAGGATATATCATTGGCGACGAGAAACTGGGATTTAAACCACTCGAGCATGGCCACTAGCAGCACAGACGAGAGGTACTGTGTTGGTGATGATTGGGACAATTTTATTGAGAGACTACAGCAAAGTTTCGCCACTAAGGAATGACTGGGATAGGATTCGGCTGACAAACGCAGGGCTCATCTCCTGACAGTTTGTGGATCCAGGACGTACTCCCTGATGAAGGACCCTCTAGCGCCAGAGAAGCCGGCGGACAAGACTTTTGAAGAGCTCAGTAAGTTGATCGGGGAACACTTTAAACCGGCGAGCAGCAAGCACATGGCGAAACACCGGTTTTACACGCACCAGCGGCGAGAAGGGCAAAGCGTTCCTGACTTCGTGGCAGACCTCCGGCGACTGGCGAGCCTATGTAAGTTCCCAGATGCATGCAGAGCAGAGATGCTGCGAGACTTTTTTATTGAGGGCACGGGCATGCTGGGGTTTTCAGGAAACTAATTGAGACCAAAGACTTGACCCTGGAAACAGCGGCTTTGATGGCCCAGACATTTATCTCAGGGGAGGAAGAGACCAGAATGATGTTTGACAAAAATCTTGGTTTAAATGCAGCAAACGGACAGGGAGTCAACATTGTTAACGCGGCACACAGTTCTCCAGGCAGACAAGGGCAATCGGACATGCCCGAGCATGTAGTCGAACCCAAAGGGGGAATTCAACAGAGACAATGGCTAGCTGAACGGCGATTCATGCCATTGCAAGAGACAATGCGGCCAGTAATGGGGCCATCAACACCTGTCAATGGTGCATTTAAGGACAGTTACAGAGACAGTCAGAGACGATCGACTGGTAATGGACTTTTTGTTTTCAACAACGGCTCATGTTGGAGGTGTGGAGGCATACACCCAGCCAGAGCTTGCAGGTATCAGCAATATATCTGCAGAAATTGCAACGTCAGTGATCACTTGGCACGTATGTGCAGGAAGCCTGCAACCAGATTGATGTACGAGGAGGACGGGCCCGATGTAAGCCCTACGAGGCCAAATGGACACTGGGGGAAATCGCTCGAAGCTGAAGTTCAGCGAGTTCATGTGGAGCACATATACAGTTCATACACCAGGACGCCACCGATAATGATGAAAGTGCTCCTCAATGGCATCCCAGTATCAATGGAGCTAAACACACGGGCCAGCCAGTCCCTGATGAGTATAAAACAGTTCGACAAGTTGTGGGCGTCCAAGACCAGGAGGCCAAAATTATTGCCGATTGACGCACAGCTATGGACATATACAAAGGAGATCATTCCGGTGCTAGGCAGCGCCACGGTAGTCGTGATCCACAAAGATTCGGAGAGCAGGTTGCCACACTGGATTGTCCCGGGGACGGTCCCGCACTGCTGGGGAGGAGTTGGCTTGCTGTCATGAACTGGAAATGGGGCGATGTCAATGCAATTTCTTCTGTGGAGCGAATATCATGCTCACAGGTCCTGGACAAATTTGACTCATTATTTCAACCCGGCATTGGCACTTTCATGGGGACCAAGGTAGTGATTTACATAAACCTGGACGCCAGGCCAGTAGACCACAAGGCCAGAGCGGTGCCGTACGTGATGTGGGAAGGCGAATTGGACCGCCTGCTGAGGGAAGGCATCATCTCGCCAGTCGAATTCAGTGACTGGGCGAGCCCGATTGTGCCGGTGCTCGAGGCGGATGGGTCGGTCAGGATATGTGGCGATCACAAGACCACCATCAATTGGGTGTCACTCCAAGACCAGTACCCGCTACTGAGAGTGGAGGACCTCTTTGCGACGCTATCCGGTGGCAAACTTTTTTCAAAATTGGACCTGATCTCAGCTTACATGACCCAAGAGCTGGTGAATAAGTCGAAGAAGCTGACCACCATCACGACACACAAGGGGTTGTTTGAGTACAACAGATATCCGTTCGGGATTCGCTCGGCCGCCGTGATCTTTCAACGAAACATGGAAAGTCTCCTCAAGTCAATTCCAAGGACGGTGGTTTTTCAAGACGACAACCTCATCACGGGTTGCGATACTGAAGAACACCTCCACAACCTGGAGGAGGTGCTACGCAGACTGGACCGGGTAGGTCTGCGACTGAAAAAGGCGAAGTGCGTCTTCCTAGCTCCAGAGGTAGAATTCCTGGGGATACAGGTAGCAGCAGACAGGATCAGACCTACTGCGTCCAAAACGGAAGCGATCCAGAGAGCACCCAGACCCCGTAACATGACGGAGCTGCGTTCGTTCCTGGGGCTCCTGAACTATTTTGGTAACTTTCTTCCCAAATTGAGCACGCTGTTAGAGCCGCTACACGTGTTCCTACGCAAAGATCTCGAATGGGTTTGGGTGGACAGCCAGGAAAGGGCTTTTGATAGAGCATGCAATTTGTTATGCTCCAACAATCTCTTAACACTAGATGACCCATGTAAGAAACTTGTTTTCACATGCGATGCGTCGTCCTATGGTATCTGGTGTGTGTTGCAGCATGTTAATGCCAATGGTCAGTTACAGCCGGTAGCTTATGCCTCCAAAAGTCTGTCCCAGGCAGAAAGGGGCTACGGGATGGTAGAAAAGGAAGCGCTTGCATGTGTATATGAAGTAAAAAAAATGCACCAGTACCTGTTTTGCAGGAAATTTGAGCTGGAGACAGATCACAAACCCCTTACGTCCCTTTTGGCCGACAACAAGGCCATAAATGCAAATGCGTCGGCCCGCATACTCACGTTAGCCGCCTATGACTATACAATTCGACACAGACCGGGCACTGAAAACTGCGCCGATGCACTCAGCAGGCACCCACTAGCCACCACCGATGAGGCAACCGAACATACTGCTGAGATGATCATGGCTGTTGAAGCTTTCGAAAGCGAAGGTTCACCCGTGACAGCCCGTCAGATCAAAGTCTGGACTAATAGAGACCCGCTACTGTCTTTAGTCAAGAAATGTGTCCTGAATGGGGACTGGGCAGCCACGTACGGTGCATGCCTTTAGGAATTTAAACCATTTCACAGGCACAAGGATGAACTCTCGATTCAGGCCGATTGCCTACTATGGGAGAACTGAGTAGTCAAGCCCCAGATGGGCAGAGAGGCGTTCATCCGAGAACTCCACAAGGAGCACCCGGGCATTGTCATGATGAAGGCAATTGCCAAGTCACACATTTGGTGGCCAGGGATAGATGCAGACCTTGAACTTTGTGTTCGCAGGTGCAACACGTGTGCCCAGCTGGGCAATCCGCCCAGGGAAGCCCCCCTTAGCCCCTGGTCCTGGCCCGCCAAGCCATGGACACGCATCCATGTGGACTACGCAGGTCCTTTCATGGGAAAAATATTTTTGGTTTTAGTAGACGCCTACTCCAAATGGATCGAATGTGACATTCTCAATTCAAGCACAGCCTCTGCCACGGTAGAAAGTCTACGGGCAATGTTCGCCGCCTATGGTCTACCGGACGTCTTAGTCAGCGACAATGGCCCGTGCTTTACAAGCATTGAGTTCCAGGACTTCATGGCAGGAAATGGTATCAACCATGTCAGGACGGCACCATTTAAGCCGGCCTCAAACGGCCAGGCGGAACGAGCAGTGCAGATAATCAAACAGGGGATGCTCAGAATCCAAGGGGGTTCCCTACAAAGCCGCTTATCACGCCTCCTATTGGCAAATAGATCCCGACACTCGCTCACAGGGGTTCCACCCGCAGAACTGCTAATGAAAAGGACGCTCAAAACCAGGTTATCCTTCATACACCCCATCATGAAAGAAATTGTTGAGAGCAGGCGCCGGTCACAATATGACTACCATGACAGGAATGCGAGGGCGTGATGTATTGATATCAATGACCCTGTCTTTGTCCTCAACTACGCTGCAGGGCCCAAATGGCTCGCAAGCACTGTGATTGCCAAAGAGGGGAATAGGATTCTGGTAGTTAAACTTACCAATGGACAAATCTGCCGCAAACATGTGGATCAAACAAAAAGGAGGTTCAGCAACCCCATAGAAGAAGCAGAGGAAGAACACGATGTAGAGTTCACTCCACCACAGGTGACCGAACACCCGAACCAAGTGAAGGAGAGCCCAGTCACTGTGGGCGGTCCGGACAGACCTGAGGCACCGCAAACAACAGACACTCAGGCCAGCGCCCAACAACCGGAGCCCCAACTCAAGCGCTCTACAAGGGAGCATAACACACCAGAGAGACTTAACCTGTGATCCCAATAAGACTTTGGGGGAGGGGTGATGTCGTGTATTCAACTGTCATTGTAATCTATGTATAAACTGACCTAAGTTGTACACCATGAGAACACTGACCACTAGGTGGTGAACTTGTGGGAGACACTCCTAACCTGGACTTTCAGGTAAAAAAGGGGACGCTCCACCCACCTTCATCACTTCAAACGCTGGAATAAAGGTCACTGGTCACAGAGTGACCTTCTCTCAAGTATGGGCCTTGTGTGCATTTGTACTGTATAGTAAGGATATATGAATTATGAAGCAGCTTGACAAGGTGGATGCAGAGAGGATGTTTCCAATGATGGGGGAGACTAGAACTAGAGGGCATGATCTTAGAATAAGGGGCCGCCCATTTAAAACAGAGATGAGGAGAAATTTCTTCTCTCAGAGAGTTGTTAATCTGTGGAATTTGCTGCCTCAGAGAGAGCTGTGGAAACTGGGACATTGAATAAATTTAAGACAGAAATAGACAGTTTCTTAAACAATAAACGGATAAGGGGTTATGGGGAGTGGGCAGGGAAGTGGAGCTGAGTCCATGATCAGATCAGCCATGATCGTATTGAATGGCGAAGCAGGCTCGAGGGGCCGATGGCCTACTCCTGCTCCTATTTCTTATGTTCTTATGTTCTTAAAGAAGTTTCTTCTGAATTCCCTATTTGATTTCTTGGTGACTATCTTATATTGATGGCCTCTAGTTATACTCTTCTCCACAAATGGAAACACTCCCTCTCTGTATCTACTCTATCAAAACCTTTCATAATTTTAAAGACCTCTATTAGGTCACCCCTCAGCCTTCTTTTTTCAAGCGAAAAGAGACCCAGCCTGTTCATCCTTTCCTGATAGGTAAACCCGCGCATTTCTGGTATCATCCTCGTAAATCTTCTCTACACCCTCTCCAGTGTCTCTATATCCTGTTTATAATATGCCGATGAGAATTGTACGCAGTACTCCAAATGTGGTCTAACCAAGATTCGATACATGTTCAGCAAAACTTCACTACTTTTCAATTCTATCCCACTAGAAATAAACCCTAGTGCCTGATTTAGTTCTTTTATGGCCTTGTTAACCTGTCACTACTTTTAGTAATTTGTATATTTGTGCTCTGAGATCCTTTTGCTCCTCTACCTGACCCAGACTTGCATCCTCCAAGTAATAAGTGTCCTTCCTATTCTTCCTGCCTAAATGTAATACCTCACTTTTATCTGTGTTGAATTACATTTGCCAATTATATGCCCATTATGCAAGTTTATTAATGTCTTCCTGTAATCTGTAGCAATCCTCCTCAGTATTAATATCCACCCCTCCCCAATTTGGTGCCACCACAAATTTAGAAATTGTGTTTTTGATTCCAAAGGCTAAATCGTTAGTATAAATTGTGAACAACAGTGGTGTCAGCACTGATCGTTGTGGAATACCACTATCCACCTTCTGCCACTGGGAATAGTTACTCTTTACCACTTCTTTCTGTTTTGAAGCTAACCATTCTACTACATGTCCCTGACTCCGCATTCTCTGATCTTATTCATTCATCTATTATGTGGTACCTTAGCGAAGGTCTTTTGAAAATCTAGATAAATTACATCTACTGCATTGCCTTTGATCTCTTTGAATGGCGGAGCAGGCTCGAGGGGCCGAATGGCCTACTCCTGCTCCTAATTCTTATGTTCTTATGTTCTTTTGCTATTTGGTAACAATAAGCAGAATGAGTCAGGAAGGGTATTAGTGACAGGGCATTAGTGATAAAAGTGGTATCAGGGAAAAATAGAAAAAAGGTAAAGCTAAAGGCACTAGATCAGAGTCAACAAGAATTTATGAAAGTGAAATTGTATTTGACAAATCTGTTAGAGGTTTTTGAGGTTGTAATCAGCAGCGTAGATAAGGGGAACAGTGAATGTAGTGTATTTGGATTTTCAAAAAACATTCGATAAGATGCCACACAAGAGGTTATTACACAAGATTAGGGCTCATTAGGGATTGCGGGTAATATATTAGCATGGATACAGAATTGATTAATGGACAGAAAACAGAGAGTAGGGATAAAAGAGACATTTTCCGATTGGCAGGTTGTAACTAGAAGGGTACCGCAAGGGATTAGTGCTTGGGCCTCAGCTATTTACAATCTTTATTAATGACTTAGATGAGTGAACCGAGTGTAATGTATCCAAGTTTGCTGACAATGCAAAGTTAGGTGGGAAGGTAAGTTGCAAGGAGGTCGCAAAGAGACTGCAAAGGAATATAGACAGATGACCCTTCTTTCCCGTCTCAAATGGGAGTAGGTAAGCAAACTCTACTTCCATTTGAGAGGGGAAAAGAGCACAATTGCAGCAGATATTTTAACTTGCAAAAGGTTAATCTGGACATTAAAAAGTTTTTCTTCTATTCATCTCAGACAAATACACCAATACCATTCCACAGAAACTTAATGGAATGTCCTGTTTTCTTTAAAGTGCTCCCTTTATCCGACTGTTTAAATCTTGAACAGCATGTAACACTAATCTCTCAAATTCTTTCGTAATGATGATATAAACACATGGGCAAGATTAATTCACTACATACGCCTCCAGGACACAAATGGTACACCTCCAACTTGGTCTACCATTAAACAATTAACATGTAGCTATAGAAAATCTACTTAAGCATGATAATTGGCTATCCATTTAAAGAAAGACTTGCATTTATATAGCACCTTACACGACCACCGGACGTCCCAAAGTGCTTTATAGCCAATAAGGTACACTCTCTGAGGGTGCACAGTAACACGACCCATGCGCACCCAGCGCCATCACAGATATGCGCATGTCGATAGTTCCTGTGAGGCATAGAGTAGTGTTGTCACCTGGTGTCTCACACATCACAAGTGAGCAAGAGCAAATGGAGGAGACAGGTACAGCAGCAGTGAGTCCTCACCATGGGTGCAGGATGCTCCAAGCTCTGCTCAGCTGGATGCAGATGCTGAACCTTGGGGGCCGTCGACAAAGAGGAAGATCTTTGAGGAGTAGCAACAAATCTGTGAGGCACTGGCAGCTTTTCCAGCTGTGATGTGCCCGATTGTACAGAGAATGGAGGAGTCCATCTTCAACATGAGCAGCACCATATTGCAGACAATGGTGATTACGTGCTGTTCCATGGAAAGGATGGCCACTTGAATGGAGCAGCAAATGCGCCAGTCGAAGAAGTACATTCTTGCTGTGACCAACAGGTTGCAGACTCTCATTGACCGCTAGAAGGTACAGCAACGTAGACTCGGATGTTCATCGTCCCACTAATGTGCAGCATGTGTACTGCTAGGGTTACTGTTACGGAAGCCTTTCTCTCTCTGTAGAGGTGCGAGTTCGGGTCCCAGAAGAGGCGTGGACCCTGGGGCAGCACGGGCCAGCCCACACTGCGGTATGTGTGCGCTCTAGGTCCGTGCAGCAGAGCAGGTCTCCAGTTGTCTTGGTTAATCCTTGCCACTGGACCAAGACCTAGCTCTGTCAAGCTTGTCTGGTGGCTGGTGTGCAACGGCCAGCACACGGTAAAAAAATCCACACACAGGCATCTTCCACCTAATAGGTGGTGCATTCACTTAATCCTTAGCTTAAACCCAAACCAATCCAATCCCACAAATTCGGGCCTACCTCAGGCTTTCCACCACACCACCCATTGGCGACAGTGACGGGACTACCAGCGATGACTGAGACTCTTGCAGCGGCGACCTGGACCTCGACTTCCCCCCTTCGGCGACATCCTCCACGACGTCAACTCACCTACCTCACCCGATCCTCGATCCCCGACTGTTATGTATGTAAACATTACCAATGTGTAAGACTTGCCACCAGAGGGTGCACCTGTGGGAGACCCAAGGGTCACCTGCACACCCTCGGCAAGCAGGTATAAAAGGCAGTCTGCCATGCTGGCTCCTCACTCTGGAGTTACAATAAAGAGACCAAGATCACAACAGTTTGAGCTTAAGATGTGCAGTCTTGTCGAGTTATTCTAAACGTAACAATTGGTGATGAGTAACAGATCACGAACTTTCATGCAGTTATGGCTGCCATTGGTATTCTTGAGAGATTTGTTGAGGGTGATTATTCGGAAGTCTTCGTTGAGCGTCTTGACCAGTACTTCATGGCCAATGAGCTGGAAAAGGAAGAAACCGCGATCAAACGCAGGACAATTCTCCTCACCGTTTGCGGGTCCATGATATATGGCCTCATCAAAAATCTGCTAGCACCGACGAAACCAATGGAGAAGACATATGAAGAGTTGTGCACGCTGGTTCGGGAACACCTCAAGCCGAAGGAGAGCATCTTGATGGCCAGTTATCACTTTTATACGCACCACCGCTCCGAGGGCCAGGATGTGGCGAGCTATGTCGCCCACCTAAGACGTCTTGCGGGACTGTGCATATTTGCTGGATTTTTGGGGGAAGTGTTGCGGGACTTTTTCATGCTTGGAATTGGCCACGAGGTCATTCTTCGCAAACTGCTGTCTGCCGAATCCCTAGATCTGAGCAAGGCCATCACGATAGCCCAGGCTTTTATGTCCACGAGCGATAACACTAAACAGATATCATTGCAGCATCAGAACTCACCGGCAAGTACTGTGCATAAAATAATGCCTTCAGCAGGCAGAACTATACATGGCAGGGCCTACACGCCCACAGAGGCCAGACCTAGGATGACTCAGAGCTCGCTGTGGGGCATAAATGCGAATCCATTAACCCCATGTTGGCGCTGCGGGGGTAATCATCGAGCCCATCAATGTCGATTCAAGCACTACATGTGCAAGGGCTGTGGAACAATGGGGCACCTCCAGCAAATGTGCAGACGTGCTGCGACTCACCACATGGCAGAGTCGGCAGAAGATGACTGATCCGGCATGGATCACGCTGAACGAATAAGAGAGGCAACTCAACCCGAGACTGAAGAGGAAGTGTATGGGGTACACACCTTCACCACCAAAAGCCTTCCGATAATGTTAAAAGTCAAATTAAACGGCATTCCAGTTTCCATGGAATTGGACATGGGGGCGAGTCAGTCAATTATGAGCCAGAAGGCTTTTGAGAAACTGTGGGGCAACAAGGCACAAAGGCCAAAACTAAGCCCGATCCACACCAAGCTGCGCACTTACACCAAAGATCTCATACCAGTCATTGGCAGTGCGGCAGTGAAGATATCGTACGGTGGAACTGTGCATGATTTACCACTATAGATTGGGATGGCCCAACGCTGTTCGGTAGAAGCTGGCTAGGAAAGATCCGATGGAACCTGGACGACATTAAAGTACTGTCTTCGGAGGATGACGCCTCGTGCGCCTAAGTGCTAAACACATTCCCGTTGTTATTCAAGCCAGGCATCGGCAACTTCACAGGCGCCAAAAAGCAGATCCATCTAGTCCCTGATGCATGACCCGTTCATCAGAAGGCCCGAGCAGTTCTATACATGATGTGAGAGAAAGTCGAGATCGAGCTGGACAGACTTCAACCAGGGGGGATCATATTGCCAATCGAGTTCAACGAGTGGGCCAGTCCAATTGTTCCGGTGTTGAAAAGCAACGGGATGGTCAGAATATGCGGGGACTACCAGGTAACGATCAACCGAGTCTCGTTACAAGACCAGTACCTGTTGTGTATGCATGCCTGTTTACTGTGTGATGTCTGTAACACTGTTATGCAACACGGAATGTACCCTTACACTGTACACACCTTGCCTGTACACCAGAGGGTGCTGCTGCTGGAGACATAAGAGTTACCTGCACACTGCAGGTAACCCAGTATAAAAAGGAACACACAGCTTGTTGTCTGCACTCAGGAGCTGCAAATAAAGGACTACAGGTCTGCACAGTTAAGTATCATACCCTGCCTCGTGGAGTCATTACTAAAGGTGCCTACATATACTACAGTACCCACTACCCAAAGCAGATGACCTGTTTGCAACACTAGCAGGGGGGAAGTCGTTCACCAAGCTGGATCTAACCTCTGCTTACATGACACAGGAGCTGGCTGAATCTTCAAAAAAATTGACATGCATCAACACGCACAGAGGACTGTTCATATACCACAGATGCCCCTTTGGGATTCACTCGGCGGAGGCCATGTTCCAGAGGAACATGGAGAGTCTGCTGAAATCGGTTCCGCGCACTGTGGTGTTCCAAGACAACATCTTTATCATTGGCTGCAACACCACCGAACACTTGCACAACCTGGAAGAGGTTCTGAAGCAACTGGACAGAGTGGGACTCAGGCTGAAATGCTCCAAGTATGTTTTCCTGGCGCCAGAGGTTGAATTTCTGGTGAGAAAGATTGTGGCGGACGGCATCAGACCCACGGACTCCAAGACGGAGGCCATCAATAATGCACCCAGACCACAGAATGTGACGGAGCTGCGTTCGTTCCTGGGAATCCTCAACTATTTTGGTAACTTTCTACCTGGGTTGAGCACTTTGTTGGAACCATTGCATTTATTGCTACGCAAGGGTGACGACTGGGTTTGGGGTAAATCTCAAGAGACAGCCTTTAACAAGGCCAGAAACCCGCTATGTTCCAACAAGTTACTTGTATTGTTTGACACTTGTAAACGTTTAGTACTAGCTTGTGATGTATGGGGTCGGTTGTATGTTTGCCAATGTGTCAGGCAAACTGCAACCGGTTGCATATGCATCCAGAAGCTTAGCTAAGGCTGAAAGAGCCTACAGTATGGTTGAGAAAGAAGCATTAGCATGCGTATACAGGGTTAAGAAAATGCACCAATACCTATTTGGGCTCCAGTTCGAGCTCGAAACCGACCACAAGCCGCTCATTCCGTTGTTCTCAGAAAGCAAAGGTATTAACACCAATGATTCGTTCCGCATCCAAAGATGGGCACTAACATTATCTGTGTATGATTATGTAATCAGCCACAGACCAGGCACTGAGATCTGTGCGGATGCCGTCAGTTGGCTACCATTACCCACCACCGGGGTGGAAATGGCGCAATCCGCAGACTTGCTCCTTGTAATGGATGTTTTTGAGAGTGAGGGGTCACCCATCATGGCTCGCCAGATCAGGACCTGGTCTAGCCAGGACCCGGTGCTATCACTTGTAAAAAGCTGTGTCCTCAATGGGAGCTGGTCGTCAGTCCCAGGGAAAATGCAAGACGAAATTAAGCCGTTTCTGTTATGTCTCAAATAAAGCAATGTGATTGAGTACTGTAGACGTGAGTAAGTGTGACCTTAGTCTCTTTATTCTGACTCCAGAGTGCTGGCACAGCATGGGAAGCCTGCTGGGATCCCTTGGGACTCCAACAGATGCGCCCTCTGGTGGTGGTAGAATGCTGGTTACAAGATGTTGCATACATGTAGGAGACCCAAGGGTCGCCTGCACATACTGGGCAAGCAGGTATAAAAGGAAGTCTACCATGCTGCCTCCTCACTCTGGAGTTACAATAAACAGACCAAGGTCACAACATTTGAGCTTAAGATGTACAGTCTTGTGGAGTTAGTCTAAACGTAACACCGATGACACCCGGCGAGCCAGGTAAGCCTCCGACCAGGCAATCGAGCCTCCACCCTTCTAGTGGCGACCGGACCCCCTCCAGTGGCAGTAGATGGGTCTCTCCTCCACGACGGCGTCTGGGCCTCCTCGACGACGGCTGGACCTCTCCTTCCCGACAGGTGACCTCTTCCTCAACGGTGACCGGGACTCCTCTTCGGGGATGGTGGCTGGCCTCTCCTCCTCCTTCACCAATGACTGGACCTCTCCTTCCCCACTGGAGACCTGGCCTCTTCTCCTCCTCCAGCACGTGGTGAGTACCATGGGTGTGATCACCCTGACCTCCCACATTGAACTCCAGGGAACCGCAGACCCCTCAATGCCTGCCCCCAACCAAGCCTCGGACCAGCTACCATCAAGGGCGCTACTCAGCACTGACCTTGTGGCCAACATCTCGCCGTAGGCAACTAGGCCAATACAGCAGTGCCTGGTCTCCAGTCGTCTTGGATCCTCTTGCCACTGGACCAAGACCTTGTTCAGCTAAGTCTGTGTGGTAGCCGATGTGCAATGACCACCCCGCATTAAAATAACTCACGCACAGGCATCTTCCACTCCTTTAACATGAAGTTTTGGACCTGGAACGTTAGGACGCTCATGGACAACTCCAACAGTGACAGGCCGGATCACCGCAACTCCATAGTTGATATCGACATCGCCGCCCTAAGCGAGACCTGGCGGGCAGGAGAAGGCCAGCTCAAGGAACATAAGAACATAAGACCATAAGATATAGGAGCAAGAGTAGGCCATATGGCCTCTCGAGCCTGCTCCGCCATTTAATACGATCTTGGCTCATCCGTTCATGGACTCAGGTCCACTTCCCTGCCCGCTCCCCATAACCCCTTATTCCCTTATCGGTTAAGAAACTGTCTATCTCTATCTTAAATTTATTCCATGTCCCAGCTTCCACAGATCTCTGAGGCAGCGAATTCCATAGATTTACAACCCTCTGAGTAAAGAAATTTCTCCTCATCTCAGTTTTAAATGGGTGGCCCCTTATTCTAAGATTATGCCCCCTAGTTCTAGTCTCCCCCATCAATGGAAACATTTTCTCTGCATCCACCTAGTCAAGCCCCTCATAATCTTATACGTTTCGATAAGATCACCTCTCAATCTTCTAAATTTCAATGAGTAGAGGCCCAACCTACTCAGCCTTTCCTCATAGGTCAACCCCCTCAACTTTGGAATCAACCTAGTGAACCTTCTCTGAACTGCCTCCAAAGCAAGTATATCCTTTTGTAAATATGGAAACTAAAACTGTACGTAGTTTTCCAGGTGTGACCTCACCAATACACTGTACAACTGTAGCAAGACTTCCCTCTTTTATACTTCATCCCCTTTGCAATAAAGGCCAAGATTCCATTGGCCTTCCTGATCAATTTCTGTACCTGCATACCAACCTTTTGTGTTTCATGCACAAGTACCCTCAGGTCCCGCTGTACTGCGGCACTTTGCAATCTTTATCCATTTAAATAATAACTTGCTCTTTGATTTTTTTTCTGCCAAAGTACATGACCTCACACTTTACAAAATTATACTCCATCTGCCAAATTTTTGCCTACTTACTTAACCTGTCTATGTCCTTTTGCAGATTTTTTGTGTCCTCCTCACACATTGCTTTTCCTCCCATCTTTGTATCATCAGCAAACTTGGCCACATTACACTCGGTCCCTTCTTCCAAGTCGTTAATATAGATTGTAAATAGCTGGGGTCCCAGCACTGATCCCTGCGGCACCCCTCTAGTTACCGATTGCCAACCCGAGAATGAGCCATTTATCCCGACTCTCTGTTTTCTGTTCATTAGCCAATCCTCTATCCATGCTAATATATTACCCCCAACCCCGTGAACTTTTATCTTGTGCAGTAACCTTTTATGTGGCACCTTGTCAAATGTCTTCTGGAAGTCCAAATACACCACATCCACTGGTTCCCCTTTATCCACCCTGTTCGTTACATCCTCAAAGAATTCCACCAAATTTGTCAAACATGACTTCCCCTTCATAAATCCATGCTGACTCTGCCTGACCGAATTTTGCTTTTCCAAATGTCCTGCTACTACTTCTTTAATAATGGACTCCAACATTTTCCCAACCACAGATGTTAGGCCAACTGGTCTATAGTTTCCTGCTTTTTGTCGGCCTCCTTTTTTAAATAGGGGCGTTACATTTGCAGTTTTCCAATCTACTGAGACCTCCCAGAGAATCCAGGGAACAAGGCGGAGGTTGCACCTTCTTCTGGAAAGGGAAACCAAAGGAAGAACGCCGCCTCCACAGAGTCGGTTTCGTGATCAAAAATGTGCTGATTGACCGCCTCAAAGGTTCCCCCTGTGGGATTAGCGAACGTCTCGTGACTCTCCGCCTCACCCTATCCTGGAACCAATGTGCCACAGTCATCAGTGTGTACGCCCCAACATTCGATGCGACAGGTGAGACCAAAGAGGGTTTTTACTCCAACCTCGAAAAATCCCTGTCCCGCGTCCCTGCGGATGACAAACTGATCCTCCTAGATTACTTCAACGACAGGGTCGGCAAGGACACAGCCCTCTGGGAAGGTATGTTTGGCAGAGAGGGGGTAGGGAAAACCAACTCCAGCAGTACCCTACTCCTGACAAAATGTCTAGAACATGAACTTGTTATCACCAACACCTTGTTCCGCCAGAGGGACAAATAAAAAGCATCGTGGCAACACTCTCGCTCCAAACACTGGCACCTGCTCGACTATGTCATCGTACGAGCCAGGGATCGCAAGGATGTGCGCATCACCCGCGTCATGACAGGAGCTGATAACTGCTGGACGGACCACTGCATAATCCATCATTGATATCAACATAGCCCCAAAGCGGAGGGGGCAGCAAAAATGACAATGCCGGGGCACTTAAAGACCCAGCTAAGAGAGCCCTATTCCAGTCAATGCCTCACAGCTAACCTGGCGTGCCTTGATGACCCTGAGACGCAGAATGCCCACAGTGCTTGGTCTGCCCTCCAGGCATCTATAACCAGTGCCTGTGAAGAGACGCTCGGTCACTCAACCAGGAAACACCAGGACTGGTTTGATGAGAATGACCAGAGATCCAAGAGTTAATAGATCGCAAATGAAGGGCATTTCTGAGCCTTAAACCACATCCCAACTCGGGAGCAGCAAAGCAGCATTACAGACGGCATAAGGCTGAGGTCCAACAAAAAACCCGGGACCTAAAGAACAGGTGGTGGATGGAGAAAGCACAGGAGACACAACAGCTGGCCGACAGCCATGATGTGCGAGGATTCTTCATCGCAGTCAAGGCCACATATGGACCAAACTCCCAAGGCCCCACCCCACTCCTGGCCAAGAACAGGGAAACACTCATCAAGGACACCGAGGCAGTCAGGGTCCGCTGGAAGGAGCATTTCGAAGATCTTCTCAATCGAGACTCTGCCTTTGACTCAAGTGTTCTCGACTCCATCCCGCAGCACGCTACTCGCCACCACCTCAGTAAAACCCCAGCACTGCATAAGGTAGAAAAGGCCATAAGAGAGCTTAAGAACAACAAGGCTACGGGAACGGATGGTATCCCCACTGAGGCACTGAAGTATGGCGGAGAGACACTGTTGGCGCAAACACATAACCTCATCTCTCTCATCTGGAGGGAGGAGAGCATGCCGGGAGATCTCAGAGATTCAGTGATCATGACCATCTTTATAAAAGGGGACAAGTCCGACTGCGGCAACTACAGAGGAATCTCCCTGCTATCAGCCACTGGGAAAGTCGTCGCTAGAGTCCTTCTTAACCATTTTCTCTCTGTGGCTGAGGCGCTCCTCCTGGAGTCACAGTGCGGACTTCGCCCCTACGGGGCACAACGGTCATGATTTTTACAGCGCGACAGCTGCAGGAAAAATGCAGGGAACAGCACCAGGCATTATAAATGGCCTTCTTCGATCTTACAAAGGCCTTTGACACTGTCAACCGCGAGGACCTATGGAGCATCCTCCTCCGTTTCGGATGCCCCCAAAAGTTCGTCGCCATCCTCCAACATGGATCCTTATCAACGGATCCATTACAGACCTAATCCACGTCTGGACCAGGGTCAAACAGGGCTGTGTCATCACCCCAATCCTCTTCTCAATCTTCCTCGCTGCCATGCTCCACCTCACAGTCAACAAGCTCCCCGCTGGAGTGGAACTAAACGACAGGACCAGTGGGAACCTGTTCAACCTTTGTCGACTCCAGGCCAGGTCCAAGACCACCCCAATCTCTGTTGTTGAGCTATAGTATGCAGACGACGCCTGCGTCTGTGCACATACAGAGGCTGAACTCCAAGTCATCGTCAACGTATTTACTGAGGCGTACAAAAGCATGGGCCTTACGCTAAACATCCGTAAGACAAATGTCCTCCAACAGCCTGTCCTGGCCGCACAGCACTCCCCCCACCCCCTCCCCAGTCATCAAGATCCATGGCGCAGCCCTGGACAAAGTGAACCATTTCCCATACCTTGGGAGCCTCTTATCAGCAAGAGCAGACATTGACGACGAGATTCAACACCACCTCCAGTGCGCCAGCGCAGCCTTTAGCTGCCTGAGGAAAAGAATGTTTGAAGACCAGGCCCTCAAATACACCACCAAGATCATGGTCTACAGGGCTGTAGTAATACCCACCCTCCTGTATGGCTCAGAGACATGGACCATGTACAGTAGACACCTCAAGTCACTGGAGAAATACTACCAATGATGTCTCCACAAGATCCTACAAATCCCCTGGGAGGACAGATGCACCAACATTAGCGTCCTCGACCAGGCCAACATCCCCAGCATTGAAGCACTGACCACATTTGATCAACTCCACTGGGCAGGCCACATTGTTCGCATGCCAGACACGAGGCTCCCCAAGCAAGCGCTCTACTTGGAACTCCTTCACGGCAAGCGAGCCAAAGGTGGGCAGAGGAAACGTTACAAGGACACCCTCAAAGCCTCCCTGATAAAGTGCATCATCCCCACCGACACCTGAGAGTCCCTGGCCAAAGACCCCCCTAAGTGGAGGAAGCGCATCCGGGAGGGTGCCAAGCACCTCGCGTCTCATCGCCGAGAGCATGCAGAAATCAAGCGCAGGCAGCGGAAAGAGCTTGCAGCAAACCAGTCCCACCCACCCCTTCCCTCAACGACTATCTGTCCCATCTGTGACAGAGTCTGTGGTTCTCGTATTGGACACCTAAGGACTAATTTTTAGAGTGGAAGCAACTCTTCCTCGATTCCGAGGGACTGCCTATGGAGATGAAGAAGAAGATGAGCAGTAAAGTCCTCCAGCTCTTTGTTAGCAGTGAAGTGCGGGTGGGCCATGAGAGAGATGATGCTGTGAGGGGACTCTGCTCAAAATGCTCCCACTTCCCCCCCACCCTTGCCTCCCCCTCAGTCAGAGCCCCACATCCCGATGGCCAAGTCTGCCCCTGCACAGGTACAGGAGGAGTAGTCTTTGGCGGGGCCCTCACAGGCTCCAAAACCAAGAGGACATCCGCCAGAAGTGTCGAAGCTATCACAGCAGGGAAGTGAGCAGCTGCCTCTACCTCTGCTGAAGCCACAGGGGTTGCACCTCATAGAAGCATTCAGAAAAGAAAAATGACACAATCGTAGATGCACAAACATATGTGCTTGTTTTTTTTTTTAATTGTTGCTCGGATGTGGGCATCGCTGGCATGGCAAGCATTTAATTCCCATTCATAATTGCCCTTGAGAAGATGCCGCCTTCTTGAACCGCTGCAGTTCGCGTGGTGAAGGTACTCCCATAGTTCTATTCGGGAAGAAGTTCTAGGATTTTGATCCAGTGACTATGAAGCAACGGTGATATATTTCCAAGTTAGGATGGTGCGTGACATGGAGGGGAACGTGGAGGTGGTGGTGTTCCCATGTGTCTGCTGCCCTTGTCGTTCTCGGTGGTAGAGTTCATAGGTTTGGGAGGTGCTGTCAAAAAAGTCTTGTTGAGTTGCCGCAGTGCATTTTGTAGATGGTACACACTGCGGTCACGGTACGCTGGTGTTGGAGGGAGTGAATGTTGAAGGTGGTGGATGGGGTGCCTATCAAGCAGGGTACTTTGTCCTGAATTGTGTCGAGCTTCTTGAGTGTTGGAGTTGCATTCATCCAGGCAAGTGGAGATTATTCCATCACACTCCTGACTTGTGCCTTGTAGATGGTTGAAAGGCTTTGGGGAGTGAGGAGGTGAGACACTCGCTGCAGAATACCCAGCCTCTGACCTGCTCTTGTAGCCACAGTATTTAAGTGGCTGGTCCAGTTAAATTTCTGGTCAATGGTGAACCCCAGGATGTTGATCGAGGGGGATTTGGCGCTGGTAATACCATTGAATGTCATGGGGCGGTAGTTAGATGCTCTCTTATTAGAGATAGTCATTACCTGGCTCTTGTGTGGCGCGAATGTTACTTACCAGTTATCAGCCCAATCCTGAATGTCGGTCACCAGTTGTTGCTGAGTGAAATCTGTGTCTCTCTCTCTCTCCAATGATACCAACCACATTTTTTTCTCCCGATACCAAATAAACTAATCATGAAAACCTTTCAGAAGCTGAATTAACCGAGTTCCATATGCCAACAAGTCCTACTTTAAAAAAAATTATGGGTTACCTTACCTCTTAGCAAAGTGTTTTATACATATGTTTGCCTTTAATAATGCTGGCTTCCTCTTCATCATCATCATAGACATCCCTCGGAGTCGAGGACAACTTGCTTCCACTCTAAAAGTGAGTTCTCAGGTGACTGAAGAGCCCAATGTGGGACCTACAGTCTCTGTCACAGGTGGGGCAGACACTGGTTGAAGGAAAGGGTGGTCGGGGAGGCTGGGTTGACTCATGCTCCTTCCGCTGTCTACGCTTGGTTTCTGATTGCACTCGGCGAAGAGACTTGAGGTGCTCAGTGCCCTCCCAGATGCTCTTCCTTCACTTTGGGCTGTCTTGGGCCTGGGATTTCTAGGTGTCAGTGGGGATGTTGCACTTTATTTTGGAGGCTTTGACGGTGACCTTGAAGCTTTTCATCTGCCTACCTTTGGCTCGCTTGCCGTGTTGAAGCTTCGCGAAGGGCGCTTGCTTTGGGAGTCTCGTGTCGGGCATGTGGACAATGTGGTCTGCCCAATGGAGCTGATCGAGCATGGTCAATGCTTCGATGATGGGGATGTTGACCTGAGCGAGAACACTGATATTGGTGTGTCTGTCCTGCCAATGGATTCACAGGATCTTGAGGAGGCAGCGCTGGTGGTACTTCTCCAGCGTTTTGAGGTGTCATTTGTATATGGCTTCCTCTTAGTGCCCTTGCTACTGCCTTACCTTTCCTTATATTTTCTATATCCCTTATTGACTTCCAAACACAGTGTCAGCTTTGGCTCTAAGTCAGAAGGTTGTGGGTTCAAATCCCATTCCAGAGCACAAAAATCTAGGCTGACACTCCAGTGCAGTCCTGAGGGAGTGCTGCACTGTCAGAGGTGCCATATTTCAGATGAGCCATTAAACCAAGGCCCTGTTTGCTCTCTTAGCTGGATGTAAAAGATCCCATGGCACTATTTCGAAGAAGAGCAGGGGAGTTAACCCTTGTGTCCTGGCCAATATTTATCCCTCAATCAACATAACAAAAACACATTGGGCTAGATTTTTCATTATTTTTGCAAGCATAACACCCACTTAACAGCCATTTTACCGTTGAAATGTATAACGCCCAGATATCGCCCATTTAGCCACAAAATGGAAACTGAGGCCCATTTTTCAGACACTTATCGGCGAGCATTACTTTCACCATGTAATTAACGGCGGGAAAAAATAATACCGCCCAAAAAAAGTGGACGGACGGTATTATTTTTTCCCGCCGTTACTTACACGGCGAAAGTAATGCTTGGTGAAACCGACACCCATAATATCGCCCAGCTTTACTGTCATGTATGTACATGCTGTTTGTAGCCACCAGTTGGTGTCATTGTTGGAGACCACTGAGCAGCACGCACATGGTGCTGCTCTGGTGTATAAAAGGCCAGCCATTTTGTGAGTCAGACACGTTGGGATTAAATAAAGCAGAGCCAAGGTTGTACCTGGCTCAGTTAAACAGTACTCAGTTTGTACCTTTATTGCATACATAACATTTGGCGACGAGAATACAAGAACCTTTGTTTGAAAAATAAGCACGATTGGATTTTTAGAGCGATTTGTGGAGGGAGAAGATTTGTGAGCCATTTGAACCAGTACTTCATGGCCAACAAAATGAAGGGGGTCGACGATGCAGATCGGCGCCGGGCTGTGTTCCTCACTGTGCACAGTTCAAAGATCTACGGTCTGATAAATAATCTACTCATGCCTAGTGATCCAACAGAGAAAACGGACAAGGAGTTGTGTACATTGGTATGGGAGCACCTCAAGCCAGACGACGGCATCATCATCTCGAGATACAAGTTTTATAAACACGTTCGATTGGAGGGCCAGAGCGCGGCGGAATTCGTTGCCGCCCTGAGACATCTAGCGGGACCGTGCAAGTTCGGGACGGGGATGTCAGACATGCTGCGGGACTTCTTTCTTATCGGTATCAACCACGAGGTGATCCTGTGCAAACTTCTGGTGGTGGAGGAGTTGGATTTAAAAAGGGCCATCCAGATCGCTCAATGTATGACGACGGACAGGAGTTTAAAGCAAATATCGGTGAAAAACCGAACCTCGGCAAGTACAGTAAATGCAATTGATTCGGCGTTCGGCAGAGCGGCACATGGAGGGGACTATCCGGCTGCGTTCGCGAAACCTGTGGCTGCCCAAAGTCCGCCAGCAGGAATGTATCCGACTTCTCCGTGTTGGCGATGTGGGGGAAATCATCGGCACCAGCAGTGCCAATTTAAGCAAAATAGTTGCAAAGGCTGTCTGAGAGTGGGGCACCTCCAGCTCAAGTGTCCACAGATGAGCAAGCGAGCTGCGACACACTACGTGGAGGATGACAGTCAGACTAGCGCGGATCCGGATACGCAATCCGAGATGCCAGAGGAGGAAGTGTACGGACTGTACTCTTTCATAACTAAGAGTAAACCAATTTTGATTAATGTGAAGTTTAACGGGATACCGGTATCGATGGAACTGGACACAGGGGCGAGTCAATCGATCATGAATGAGAGGGCATTTAATAAGCTGTGGGATACTAAGACTGTGAGGCCCAGGCTGAGCCCTGTTAACGCCAAGCTGCGCACGTACACCAAAGAACTGATAAAGGTGATTGGGAGTGCACAAATTAAAGTGTCATATAATGGTGTGGTTCACGAGTTACCGCTGTGGATTGTTCCAGGCAATGGCCCAACGTTGCTCGGCAGGTTAGAGAAAATCAGATGCGACTGGAACGACATGAAGGCGTTGTCGTTGGAGGAAGATACATGTGCCCAAGTATTGAGCAAGTTTCCCTCGCTGTTCGAACCGGGTATCGGCAACTTCACGGGAGCCAAGGTGCAGATCCACGTGGACTCGGATGCAAGACCCGTCCATCATAAAGCTCGGGCAGTGCCGTATATGATGAGGGAGAAGGTTGAAATTGAACTGGACAGACTCCAGCGTGAAGGGATCATATCACCAGTCAAATTTAATGAATGGGCCAGCCCCATTGTTCCAGTGCTGAAGAATGATGGCACAATCAGAATCTGTGGAGACAACAAGGCTACGGTCAACAGGGTTTCGAAACAAGATCAGTACCCGTTACTGAAGGCTGATGACTTGTTTGCGACGCTAGCCGGAGAGAAGTCGTTCACAAAACTGGACTTGATGCTGGCCTATATGACACAGGAGTTGGTCGAGAAATCGAAGAGTCTTACGTGCATTAACACGCACAAAGGACTGTTTATTTACCACAGGTGTCCGTTTGAAATTCGCTCGGCTGCAGCAATATTCCAGAGGAATATGGAAAGTCTACTGAAGTACGTTCGCAGAACCGTCGTGTTCCAAGATGACATCCTGATCACTGGTTGTGACTCTAAGGAACATCTGAACAACCTGGAAGAGGTTCGACTGCTTTTGGAAGAGCGGGACTCAGACTTAAATGCTCGGTGCGTCTTCATGGCACCGGAGGTCGAATTCCTTGGTAGGAAAATCGCCGCTGATGGCATCAGACCGACTGACGTGAAAACCAAAGCCATCAAGAATGCACCCAAGCCGCAGAACATGACGGAGCTGTGTTCATTCTTGGGTCTACTCAACTACTTTGGTAACTTTCTACCTAAATTGAGCACCTTACTTGAACCACTGCACATGCTATTGAGAAAAGGCAACAACTGGGTGTGGGG
Source organism: Pristiophorus japonicus (assembly GCF_044704955.1). Lineage (NCBI taxonomy): Eukaryota > Metazoa > Chordata > Chondrichthyes > Pristiophoridae > Pristiophorus > Pristiophorus japonicus. The sequence goes on from NC_091981.1 coordinate 98,746,173, forward strand.
CGCATCGCAAGACAAAGCTTTCAAGAAAGCCACCAATCTGCTTTGCTCGAACAAGCTGCTGGTACATTATGACCAATGTAAACATTTAGTTTTGGCCTGTGATGCATCGTCATATGGAATTGGTTGTGTGTTACAACAAGCCAATGAGTCGGGGAAACTTCAACCTGTCACGTATGCATCCAAAAGTTTGTCTAAAGCAGAAAGAGCCTACAGTATGGTAGAAAAAGGTTTAGCGTGTGTGTATGGTGTTAAAAAGATGTATCAATACCTGTTCTGTCTGAGGTTCGAATTAGAGACCGATCACAAGCTGCTCATTTCGTTGTTTTCTGAGAGCAAAGGTATCAATACCAATGCTTCATCCCGCATCCAAAGGTGGGCGCTGACATTATCTGCCTATGATTATGTCATTCGCCACAGACCTGGCACAGAGAATTGTGCCGATGCTTTGAGCCGGTTGCCATTGCCCACACCGGAGGTGGAAACGCGACATCCGGCAGATTTAATGTTAATCATGCTTTTGAGAGTGAAGACACCCCTGTCACGGCTCAACGAGTTAGGACCAGCCAGGACTCGATATTATCGGTGGTAAAGGGTTGCATCCTCAAAGGAGATTGGTCTGCTATACCTAAGCAAATGTGCGAGTAGGCCAAACCGTAAATACGTCGCAAGGACAAACTATCTATTCAAGCAGATTGCATATTGTGTGGCAATCATGTTGTAATGCCTAAGAAAGGGAGAGAGAAGTTTATGCGTGAGTTACACAGCACACATCCTGGTATAGTGATAGAAACATAGAAACATAGAAAATAGGTGAGATGATGAAGGCCAGGAATTGATTCTGAGCTGGAAGCATGCGTGCATCAGTGCAACACCTGCATGCAGCTCAGCAAAGCACCAGCAGAATCACTGCTGAGTCTGTGGTCATGGCCATCCAAACCTTGGTCCAGGATCCATGTAGGTTTTGCAGATCCCTTCCTGGGCAAGATGTTTTTAGTGGTGGTGGATGCTTATTCGAAGTGGATAGAATGCATAATCATGTCATCCAGTACATCCACGCAACAATAGAGAATCTCAATGTCATGTTCGTGACACGTGGCCTGCCTGACATAGTGGTAAGCGACATGGTGCTACTCTGGTATAAAAGGCCAGCCATTTTGTGAGTCAGACACCTTGGGATTAAATAAAGCACAGCCAAAGTCGTACCTTGCTTAATTAAACATTACTCAGTTTGAATCTTTATTGCATACATAACAGTTACTTTCCGCAAGTAATTAATGCCGAGATTCAATAATACCGACCGCCCATTTTTTTTTGTCGTAAAGATCACATTTGGCGAAACTAATGCCCAGGAGATCGCCCAGTGTCACTTTCACCACCTTGCACACATCTCGCCCACAATATCGCTCGCCAAAAACATTGCTCTGAAAAAGTGGAACTGTTCTGAACGAATCACAGCGGTGTGGGTGCCATTTTTCAAATCGCAGGTAGCTTCATTCAAAAGGCTGCTTCAACTTCGGGAGAGTTTGGATTGACTCTGGAGTTCTTCTCAGGTGAAGTGACCATCTCAACAGACATATTTTCAGATTCTGGATGATTGGGTTTTACTGTAGGTGTCTTTTAGTGTGGAAATTATTGCTTCTGATCGATCGTTATTATACTTTCATTGGAATGGGGCGAGCCATTTGTCAGCCTGCATCGATTAATATGCAGATGCTGCAGAGTGCAAATGGCACAACGTCTAATGCACATCATTAATTGCCCAATCTAAGACGTGCCAGAATGAGGAGGAGGTCTAGACCATACACAACCTGCACTTACAGGGAGAAGAGGTCTTACCTCGACGTGTCTGAGCACACCTGCCTTCGGAAACTGCGCTTCCACAAGGTGGTGATCACTGAAATATGTGAGCTCATCAGTCCAGATATGCAGCCTGCCATCAGTACATCACTGTCGGTCGAGGTCAAGGTCACCATGGCACTATCTTTCAACGCACCCGGTTCCTTTCGGGCCTCCACAGTCGAGATTTGCCCTCTGTCTCACCATGCCACCCATCGTTGTATTAGACAAGTCACGGAGGCCCTGTACGCGCATAGGATGGACTTTATCAGCTTCCCCAGTGTTATATATGTGGACTTGTATTTACTCTCTACTGCCAACAGAGGGCTCATCCCCTGGAGTCCCAAGGGATCCCATAATCCTTTGGGAGCACAATTATTTAAGGAGGCTTCACAGGCTGGAGAGGCACTCTGGAGACCTGCAATAAAAGACTCAGGTCATACTTTACTTTGAGCTCACAGTGTTCAGTCTGACTCTTTCTTCAGACGCAACAACTGCCGACGAGATACAGATAGTGAACCCAAAGATGCAGAGAATAGCGGGCATCCTGGAGAAGTTCTCGGAGGGAGATGGTTGGGAAACTTTTGTGGAGTGACTCGACCAATACTTTGTGGCCAACGAGCTAGATGGGGAAGATGCCCTGCCAAACGAAGGGCGATCCTCCTCACCGTCTGTGGGGCACCAATGTATGGCCTCATGAAGAATCTGCTCACTCCAGCGAAACCCACGGAGAAATCATACAACGATTTGTGCACACTGATCTGAGAGCATTTGGACCCGAAGGAAAGGGTTTTGATGGCGAGGTACCGGTTCTACACCTACAAATGGTCTGACACCAGGAAGTGGCGAGTTATGTCACCGAGCTAAGACATCTTGCAGGTCATTGCGAATTTGAACGACATTTGGAGCACATGCTCAGAGACTTTTTCATATTTGGCATTGGCCACGAAACCATACTTCGCAAACTTTTGACTGTAGAGACCCCAACCTTGAGCAAGGTCATAGATATAGCCCAGGCATTCATTGTCACCGGTGACAATATGAAGCAAAGCTCTCAGCACACAAGTGCTGCTACAAGTACGGTGAACAAAGTGATGTTGTTTTCGAATTGTAACGTACAGGGCAGGTCACACATGCCTGCAGCTGCACATCCGCAGATGTCCCAGAGTCCACCATCAAGGGTGATGAATGCAAGGCTATTAACACCTTGTTGGCGCTGCAGGGGTGATCATCGTTTACATTCATGCTGATTCAAAGAGTACGTTTCCAAGGGTTGTGGAACAATGGGACACCTCCAATGAGCTGCACAGCCTGTTAAACCTGCAAATCACCATGTTGCAGAAGAGGACAGATCCACGGAGGATCACGACGAACCAGAGCCTCAGATCGAGGAGGCAGAGATACATGGGGTGCACATATTCACCACGAATTGTCCCCCGATAATGCTAAATGTTGAACTAAATGGACTCCCGGTGTCACTGGAACTGGACATGGGCATGAACCAGTCCATCAAGGACAAAAAGACATTCGAAAGGTTGTGGTGCAACAAGGCCTCAAGTCCAGTCTTCAACCCAGTTCGCACAAAACTAAGAACTTACACTAAAGAACTGATTCCTGTAATTGGCAGTGCTACCGTAAAGGTCTCAAGCTACCAATCTGGGTGGTACCGGGCGATGGTCCCACGCTGCTCGGCAGGAGCTAGCTGGGAAAGATACGCTGGAACTGGGACGACGTCCGAGCGCTATCGCCCGCTGATGAGACTTCATGTGCCCAGGTCTTTAACAAAATTTCCTTCGCTGTTCAAACTCGGCATCGGGAAATTCCAAGGAGCAAAAGTGCAGATCCACCTAATTCCGGAAGCGCGACCCATTCATCACAAGGTGAGAGCAGTACCGTACATGATGAGAGAAAGAGTAGAGATCGAGCTAGACCGGCTGCAAAGAGAGGGCATCAATTCACCGATCGAGTTCAGCGAGTGGACCAGGCCTATTGTCTCAATCCTCAAGGGAGACGGCACCGTCAGAATCTGTGGTGATTACAAATTAACTATCAATCGTTTCTCCCTGCAGGACCAATATCCACTACAAAGGCTGACGACCTCTTTGCATCGCTGGCGGGAGGAAAGACATTCACGAAGCTGGATCTGACTTCAGCCTACATGACACAGGAACTGGAAGAATCATCGAAGGCCCTCAGCTGCATCAACACGCACAAAGGTCTTTTTGTTTATAACAGATGCCCGTTTGCAATCCGATCAGCGGCGGCGATATTCCAGAGATACATGGAAAGTTTACTGAAGTCGGTCCCGTACACCGTAGTCTTCCAGGATGACATCTTGGTCACAGGTTGGAACACAGTCGAGCATCTGCAGAACCTGGAGGAGGTTCTTAGTCGACTCAACTACGTGGGCTCAGGTTAAAACGCTCGAAGTGCGTTTTCTTGGTGCCTGAAGTGGAGTTCATGGGAAGGAGGATTGCGGTGGACGGCATCAGGCCCACCAATGCGAAGACAGAGGCAATCGAGAATGCACCGAGGCCACAGTCTTTTCTGGGACTCTTGAACTACTTGGTAACTTCTTATTGGTTCTCAACTCACTGCTAGAACCACTGCATGTCTTACTACGAAAAGGGGCCGAATGGGTTTGTGGTAGAAGTCAAGAAAATGGCTTTGTAAAAGCGAGAAAATTGTTATGCTCAAACAAATTGCTTGTGTTGTATGATCCATGTAAGCGTTTGGTACTAGCATGTGATGCATCGTCATATGGTGTCGGGAGTGTATTGCAACAAGCTAATGATTTCGGGAAACTGCAACTGGTTGCTTATGCATCCAGGAGTCTGTCTAAGGCTGAGAGAGCCTACAGCATGATTGAAAAAGAAGTGTTAGCGTGTGTCTATGGAGTAAAGAAAATGCATCAATACCTGTTTGGGCTAAAATTCGAATTGGAAACTGACCATAAGCCACTTATATCCCTGTTTTCCGAGAATAAAAAGATAAATACCAACGCATTGGCCCTCATCCAGAGATGGGCGCTCACGTTGTCTGCATACAACTATGCCATCCGCCACAGGCCAGGCACAGAAAACTGCGCCGATGCTCTCAGTAGCCTGCCATGGCCCACCACGGGGGTGGAAATGGCGTAGCCCGCAGATCTAGCCATGGTTATGGAAGCACTTGAGAATGACCGTCACCCGTCACTGCCCGGCAGATCAAAACCTGGACAAGCCAGAACCCCTTATTATCTCTAGTCAAAAGCTGTGTGCTTCACGGGAGCTGGTCCAGTGTCCCAGTGGAAATGCAGGAAGAGATAAAGCCATTCCAGCGGCACAAAGATGAAATGTCCATACAGGCAGACTGCCTTCTGTGGGGCAATCGAGTAGTGGTCCCCAAGAAGGGCAGAGACACCTTCATCAATGACCTCCACAGTACTTACACAGGCATCGTAATGATGAAAGCGATAGTCAGATCCCACGTGTGGTGGCCCGGTATCGATGCGGAATTAGAGTCCTGCGTTCACAGATGTAATACATGTTCGCAGTTAAGCAATGTACCCAGGGAGGTGCCGCTAAGTTTATGGTCTTGGCCCTCCAAACCGTGGTCTAGGGTACACGTCGACTATGCTGGCCCATTCTTGGGTAAAATGTTCCTTGTGGTTGTAGACACGTACTCCAAGTGGATTGAATGTGAGATAATGTCGGCTAGCACGTCCGCTGCCACTACTGAAAGCCTGTGGGCCATGTTTGCCACACACGGCTTACCCGATGTCCTGGTGAGCGACAACGGGCCATGTTTTACCAGTACTGAGTTCAAAGAATTCATGACCCATAACGGTATCAAACATGTCACATCTGCCCCGTTTAAACCAGCGTCCAATGGTCAGGCAGAGAGAGCAGTGCAAACCATCAAGCAAGGCTTGAAGAGCGTAACTGAAGGCTCACTGCAGACTCGCCTATCCTGAGTCCTGTTTAGCTACCGCATGAGACCCCACTCACTCACTGGGATCCCACCTGCTGAATTGCTCATGAAAAGAGCACTTAAGACAAGGCTCTCGTTCGTTCACCCTGATCGACATGAACAGGTAGAGAGCAGGCGGCTTCAACAAAGTGCTTACCATGATATCGCAAATGTGTCACGCGAGATTGAAATCAATGATCCTGTATTTGTATTAAATTATGGACAAGGTCCCAAGTGGCTTCCCAGCACTGTCATGGCCAAAGAGGGGAGAAGGGTGTTTCGGGTCAAACTTTCAAATGGATTCATTCACCGGAAACACTTGGACCAAATCAAACTCAGATTCACGGACTATCCTGAGCAACCCACCTTAGACTCTACCTTTTTTGATCCCCCAACACACACACCAGTGGCAACCGGCACCATGGTTGACCATGAAGCAAAACCCGTCATCCACAGCAGCCCTGCAGGGCCCAACACACCAGGCAGCCCAGCAAGGCCAGCTGAACAGCAGCCTGTGAGGGCCCAACAAATGATTCAACAATACCAGCTTTCACACCGAGACGATCAACCAGGGCAAGAAGGGCCCCAGATCGACTCACATTGTAAATAGTTACACTATTGACTTTGGGGGGGAGTGTTGTTATATATGTGGACTTGTATTTACTCTGTACTGCCACCAGAGGGCTCATCCACTGGAGTCCCAAGGGATCCCATAATCCTTTGGGAGCACAGGTATTTAAGGAGGCTTCACAGGCTGGAGAGGCACTCTGGAGACCTGCAATAAAAGATTAAGGTCACACGTTACTTTGAGCTCACAATGATCAGTCTGACTCTTTCTCCATACACAACACCCAGGATCACGGAGGCTCAGACTGACAGGGCTGGAGCATTCTACCACATTGCTAAGTTCCCCAGGGCGCAGAGAGCAATGCAGTGCAATCACATCACCATGCGGGCACCTTCTCAGGACCCAGAGCTTTTTCGTAACAGAAAAGAATTTCACTCCTTAAAGGTCCAACTAGTTGTCGACCACAACCAGATAACAGTGGCAGTGAATGCCAAATGTCCGGGCAGCTTCAATGAGGCTTACATCCTGCTTGAGAGCGTTGTCTCTGACATGTTTAAGAGTCAGCCACAAGGACAATGCTGGCTGCTTGGTGACAACCGATATGGCCTAGCCACCTGGCTGATGGCCCCCCTGTGTGACACGCACACCGAGGCCGAGAAGCGATACAACCAGAGCCACAGAGACACACGCAATGTGGTCCAGAAAACAATAACTGTGCTTAAGCAGTGCCTTAGATGCCTGGAGCACTCAGGAGGGGAGCTACAATACAACCCTGAGCAAGTAGCTAAATTTGTGGTTGTGTGTTCCATGCTGCACAACCTGGCTATCAGGAGGGGGCAAGAATTGCCAGAAGGGACTGATGGTCCACCTCAGGAGAGGAAGAGGACGACGAGGAGCTGGATGCTGACCTAGGGCCAGACAATCAGGCTGACTATGCAACCATGCCCATGCCTCCCTCCAGACTGCAGGAAAGGGCCTGTGGTAGCTACATAGCTGCAAGTCACTGACATCAGCAGCTCATAAATGAGCGATTTGCCTGAAAGAACGTTGCTGTGATTGACAACACTGACACAATAGTGTGTGTGTGCAGCTCAGACATCAATGGTGGGCATCAGCTTGGTGCCAGCTAAAGTTTAAGTTGATTCAAGTTAAGTTTTATTTAACCCTTTTGTGTTAAGGAATCACCAGTGTGTAACGGTCCAGCTACCTGAGACAATGCGCAACAAGGTTATGTTGAATAAAAAACATTTCATATGACTATTGATCTGAAATTATAAGTATCACGGGCAAAAACACCCCACCCCCACCCCACTTTTTCAACCATTAACATCAATCAAATGGTCAACATGTCCAGCAGCACAGAATACAAAGGCAAAGCAGGAAGGTGCCCCCTCTCCCCATACATTACAACAAATTGCATACACCCAGATGGCGATATACCTCAGCCACCACCTGCAGACATGCACCTCACTTTCCTTCCCCCCTCCCCCCACCCCTTCTTCTCCCCACTCTACTCCGTCCCCTCCTCGCTCCATGCTGCCTGGCCGAAGAGCTCCTCGGGCAGTGCCTCATTGGGGGGAATGAAGGCAGAGGCAGTGGTTGCATGGGTACAGGAGTGGGGGGTGCCGAGGTGGGAACATTCTCGGATTTTGGTCCTTCCTCTCATCTGTCGTTCGCAGTGGTGCTGTGAAACCTAGGGGTGGAGTGCTGCGCTCTGGGACCACTGGGAAGCCTGTGCCAGCAGTGTTCCTGGCTATCGCCTCCAGGGCCTCCGCCATCCGCGGAATGTACTCAGCAATGGGATATAGAAACAGGGAAACATAGAAAATAGGAGCAGGAGTAGGCCATTCGACCCTTCGAGCCTGCACCGCCATTCAATGAGTTCATGGCTGAACATGCAACTTCAGTACCCCATTCCTGCTTTCTCGCCATACCCCTTGATCCCCCTAGTAGTAAGGACTACATCTAACTCCTTTTTGAATATATTTAGTGAATTGGCCTCAACAACTTTCTGTGGTAGAGAATTCCACAGGTTCATCACTCTCTGAGTGAAGAAGTTTCTCCTCATCTCGGTCCTAAATGGCTTATCCCTTATCCTTAGACTGTAACCCCTGGTTCTGGACTTCCCCAACATTGGGAACATTCTTCCTGCATCTAACCTGTCTAAACCCGTCAGAATTTTAAACGTTTCTATAGGTCCCCTCTCATTCTTCTGAACTCCAGTGAATACAAGCCCAGTTGATCCAGTCTTTCTTGATATGTCAGTCCCGCCATCCCGGGAATCAGTCTGGTGAACCTTCGCTGCACTCCCTCAAGAGCAAGAATGTCCTTCCTCAAGTTAGGAAACCAAAACAGTACACAATACTCCAGGTGTGGCCTCACCAAGGCCCTGTACAACTGTAGTAACATCTCCCTGCCCCTGTACTCAAATCCCCTCGCTATGAAGGCCAACATGCCATTTGCTTTCTTAACTGCCTGCTGTACGTGCATGCCAACCTTCAATGACTGATGTACCATGACACCCAGGTCTCGTTGCACCTCCCCTTTTCCTAATCTGTCAACATTCAGATAATAGTCTGTCTCTCTGTTTTTACCACCAAAGTGGATAACCTCACATTTATCCACATTATACTTCATCTGCCATGCATTTGCCCACTCACCTAACCTATCCAAGTCACTCTGCAGTCTCATAGCATCCTCCTCGCAGCTCACACTGCCACCCAACTTAGTGTCATCCGCAAATTTGGAAATACTACATTTAACCCCCTCATCTAAATCATTAATGTACAATGTAAACAGCTGGGGCCCCAGCACAGGACCTTGCGGTACCCCACTAGTCACTGCCTGCCATTCTGAAAAGTACTTATTTACTCCTACTCTTTGCTTCCTGTCTGCCAACCAGTTCTCAATCCATGTCAGCACACTACCCCCAATCCCATGTGCTTTAACTTTGCACATTAATCTCTTGTGTGGGACCTTGTCGAAAGCTTTCTGAAATCCAAATTCACCACATCAACTGGTTCTCTCTTGTCCACTCTACTGGAAACATCCTCAAAAAATTCCAGAAGATTTGTCAAGCATGATTTCCCTTTCACAAATCCATGCTGACTTGGACCTATCATGTCACCTCTTTCCAAATGCGTTGCTATGACATCCTTAATAATTGATTCCATCATTTTACCCACTACTGAGGTCAGGCTGACCGGTCTATAATTCCCTGTTTTCTCTCTCCCTCCTTTTTTAAAAAGTGGGGTTACATTGGCTACCCTTCACTCCATAGGAACTGATCCAGAGTCTATGGAATGTTGGAAAATGACTGTCAATGCATCCGCTATTTCCAAGGCCACCTCCTTAAGTACTCTGGGATGCAGTCCATCAGGCCCTGGGGATTTATCGGCCTTCAATCCCATCTATTTCCCCAACACAATTTTCTGACTAATAAGGATTTCCCTCAGTTCCTCCTTCTTACGAGACCCTCTGACCCCTTTTATATCCGGAAGGTTGTTTGTGTCCTCCTTAGTGAATACCGAACCAAAGTACTTGTTCAATTGGTCTGCCATTTCTTTGTTCCCCGTTATGACTTCCTCTGATTCTGATTGCAGGGGACCTACTTTTGTCTTTACTAACCTTTTTCTCTTTACATATCTATAGAAACTTTTACAGTCTGTCTTAATGTTCCCTGCAAGCTTTCTCTCATACTCTATTTTCCCTGGCCTAATCAAACCCTTTGTCCTCCTCTGCTGAGTTCTAAATTTCTCCCAGTCCCTGGGTTCGCTGCTATTTCTGGCCAATTTGAATGCCACTTCCTTGGCTTTAATACTATCCCTGATTTCCCTTGATCGCCACGGTTGAGCCACCTTCCCTTTTTTATTTTTACGCCAGACAGGGATGTACAATTGTTGTAGTTCATCCATGCGGTCTCTAAATGTCTGCCATTGCCCATCCACAGTCAACCCCTTAAGTATCATTCGCCAATCTATCCTAGCCAATTCACACCTCATACCTTCAAAGTTACCCTTCTTTAAGTTCTGGACCATGGTGTCTGAATTATGCACCCCAATGCATCGAGAATCTGGTCACCAATTCTCCTGGACAACTGTACCATCTCCCCGCTCTCATGTCGGACCAGACCTGCTGCGTCCACGAAACCTCTGCGGGGTCAGCGCCGTCAGCACAAATAGGGGGCCCTGTGGCGAGGTGCTTGGGCCAGGTACCTCCAGAGTGGAGGCGGGAATGGCCGGAGGAGCACTAGATGGCCTTGGGGTGGAATGCCTTCTGGAGCCTGGCAATGCAGGTTCCTCGAAGTCCGCGCTCTCATCTGTAGACAACAGACCCAGCGGATTGACGGGTGAGAATCGGACCTCCTCAGCACCAGATTTAGGATCGTCCGCTGAGTCCGGCCCCGCCCCCACCTTCTGGCCTCTGTGGTCTGCGTGGGGCTGCACTGCTGGCTGAGCTGCAAAACACAAATGAGATTATTAGAGGAGAAGTGGGGTGCTAGGGTCACAAGGTGATTAGAGCATTACACACTGCATATGCACGACAAAAGCACCATCGCTATCAAATCATCACAGACATCACCTTTCATGACCGTCAACACATCCTGCATTGCAATGATTTTCATTAGGCCAGCATTATTTATAGGACAATTTTACAAATCATCTATCATATATGATTGTTCGGATATGAGTGGGTGTGGCATCTACCGACTTTACATTACGCAATGGTATAAACTGTACTCATGTGGTATCACTTCAGGGTCTGCAGCTGCTTGCGTGGCTATCCGGGTGTGCTTCCCCACGAGTGCGAGCACCCGCTCCTCGATGTCAGTGATGACGCTGAGGACTGGTGGCCCCCCACCCGTTCGCCTCTGCATGGACCTCATCGTTGATAGCTTCTCCTGTAAAAAGTAACAGGACGACATGGCATGAGATCATTGTGTGATATCATTGCTAGGTACTGTCACAGAAACTGATACAACACATAACCGACAGATGTAATCATGATTATTATGATCATTATCATTCTTTACCTGAAGACGTACACCATGAACGCAGGCTTCGAGTACAATATTCCTGGTAAAAGTGAAAAACCTCACATCTGATGATAGTCACTCATGACTCTTAAAAATCAAATTATATAAATACATAAGTACATGTAAATAAATGTAATACTTACTCTTGCGGATCCGACAAGGTCGTTCCATCGTTTGCTGCATTGGTTGCCCTCACGTTCCTCATTGGTCGCCGACGAGACCACCTCTGCTCTAGGTACGTGGAGTCAGAGGAAATGTATTAGATGGATAGAGAATTGGCTAACTAACAGAAAGCTGAGAGTCGGGATAAATGGGTCCTTTTCAGGTTGGAAATCGGTGGTTAGTGGTGTGCCACAGGGATCGGTGCTGGGACCACAACTGTTTACAATATACATAGATGACCTGGAAGAGGGGACAGAGTGTAGTGTAACAAAATTTGCAGATGACACAAAGATTAGTGGGAAAGCGGGTTGTGTAGAGGACACAGAGAGGCTGCAAAGAGATTTGGATAGGTTAAGCGAATGGGCTAAGGTTTGGCAGATGGAATACAATGTCGGAAAATGTGAGGTCATCCACCTTGGAAAAAAAAACAGTAAAAGGGAATATTATTTGAATAGGGAGAAATTACAACATGCTGCGGTGCAGAGGGACCTGGGGGTCCATGTGCATGAATCCCAAAAAGTTAGTTTGGAGGTGCAGCAGTTAATCAGGAAGGCGAATGGAATGTTGGCATTCATTGCGAGAGGGGTGGAGTACAAAAGCAGGGAGGTCCTGCTGCAACTGTACAGGGTATTGGTGAGGCCGTACCTGGAGTACTGCGTGCAGTTTTGGTCACCTTACATAAGGAAGGATATACTAGCTTTGGAGGGGGTACAGAGACGATTCACTAGGCTGATTCCAGAGATGAGGAGGTTACCTTATGATGATAGATTGAGTAGACTGGGTCTTTACTCCTTGGAGTTCAGAAGGATGAGGGGTGATCTTATAGAAACATTTAAAATAATGAAAGGGATAGACAAGATAGAGGCAGAGAGGTTGTTTCCACTGGTCGTGGAGACTAGAACTAGGGGGCACAGCCTCAAAATACAGGGCGAGCCAATTTAAAACCGAGTTGAGAAGGAATTTCTTCTCCCAGAGGGTTGTGAATCTGTGGAATTCTCTGCCCAAGGAAGCAGTTGAGGCTAGCTCATTGAATGTATTCAAATCACAGATAGATAGATTTTTAACCAATATGGGAATTAAGGGTTATGGGGAGCGGGTGGGTAAGTGGAGCTGAGTCCACGGCCAGATCAGCCATGATCTTGTTGAATGGCAGAGCAGGCTCGAGGGGCTAGATGGCCTACTCCTGTTCCTAATTCTTATGTTCTTATGTTCTTATGTTCTCTTGGATCATATCTTCTGGTAAGCCTTTGGGGTGGACTTCCCATGCCCTCCCTGGGTCAAATCACCCCAGCTTAACTTGACCTCCTGCAGGAGAAAGGCATTTGCCTCATCCGAGACCCTCTTCTCTCTTTTGCGCCCTCCAATGTGCTCCTCTCCTAGCTCACTGCTCTCACCAGTGTCAGTCTCCACAGTGTGCTGTGTCGCCTCCTCCTCTCCCTCCATTATATCCACCAAATTTGGGCAAATATCTGGCTGATAACAGCTAATGTTTTTTCACAATTTGCTCTAAAGCTCTAAACTCTCCCTCCTTCCTCCCAAAGCAGCCACACCACACCACACCCACACACGCCTTCACTCCTTCTCAGCTCCCTCTCTCTCTGTCTCCTCTTATGCGCATGTCATGATGATCCTTGACCTCCTGAATCGTGTGAATCGAGCGTTGCCATGCCATTGCTAAGGACGGTGACACTTTACGGCAGAAGGTCAGCGAGATTTAACGCTACCGCCCATTTCATATCGCTCACGCTAACGCCTAATTTAAAAAATGTAGACTAGGGGCTTTGAGAATGGGCGATAAGCTGGCGATCTGAAAACCCATTTTTACCACCAACGCTGGAAATAATCTTCATTTTTGGGCGATCTGCACAAAAGTGTAAAATCGAGCTCATTATCTAGTCTTTATCACATTGTCAGAGCTTGCTGTGTGCAAATTGGCTGCCGCGTTTCCTACATTACAACAGTGACTACACATCAAAAAGAAAGTACTTCATTGATTGTAATGCGCTTTCGGATATCTGGTGGTCATGAAAGGCACTATATAAATCTTTCTTTTCTTTTATACAGCATAACGCAATGACCAGAATCACTAAAGCTGTTATCTGTGCTATCACCAATCCCATCTAGAACAACCTAGCCCAAGGATGTCGTTCCATACGAGAAACTGTTCCCCACCATTCATGATTCCCAGTCTCGGCATTGCCTGTTCTGCCTCTTATTTGTCTGTATCATTTGCACTATGTGTTTCTGAGATGTCCTAGTTCACTCAATTATGGCCTTTAAGGCCAGAGATACTGGAGGGATATGGTGTCCCATATGCGAAATGGATTATGAAAGTAAACAAGCACGAAATATAAAAACAGGTAGTAAAAGTTTCTACAGGTACATAAAAAGGAAAAGAGTGGCTAAAGTAAATGTTGGTCCCCTGGAGGAGGAGGCTGGGGAATTAATAATGGAGAACAGGGAAATGGCAGAGACGTTGAACAAATATTTTGTATTGGTCTTCACGGTAGAAGACACGAAAAACATCCCAATAGTGGATAATCAAGGGGCAATATGGAGGGCCGAACTTAATGCTATCACTATCACTAATGAAGTAGTACTCGGTAAAATAATGGGACTAAAGGCGGACAAGTCTCCTGGACCTGATGGCTTACATCCTAGGGTCGTAAAAGAAGTGGCTGCAGAGATAGTGGATGCATTGGTTGTAATCTACCAAAATTCCCTGGATTCTGGGGCGGTCCCAGCGGATTGGAAAACCGCAAATGTAACTCCCCTATTTAAAAAAGCATGCAGACAAAAAGCAGGAAACTATAGACCAGTTAGCCTAACATTTGTCATTGGGAAAATGCTGGAGTCCATTATTAAGGAAGCAGTCGTGGGACATTTGGAAAAGCATGATTCAATCAAGCAGTGTCAGCATGGTTTTATGAAAGGGAAATCATGTTTGACAGATTTGCTGGAGTTCTTTGAGGATGTAATGAGCAGGATGGATAAGGGGGAACCAGTGGATGTGGTGTATTTGGATTTCCAGAAGGCATTCGATAAGGTGCCACATAAGAGGTTACGGCACAAGATAAAAGCTCACAGGGCTGGGGGTAATATATTAGCATGGATAGAGGATTGGTTAACTAACAGAAAGCAGAGAGTCGGGATAAATGGGTCATTTTCCGGTTGGTAAGCAGTGAATTGTGGGGTGCCGCAGGGATCAGTGCTGGATCCCCAACCATTTACAATCTATGTTAATGATTGGATGAAGGTGGGAAAGAAAATTGTGAGGAGGACACAAAAAATTAGTAAAGGGATATAGACAGGTTAAGTGAGTGGGCAAAAAATTGGCAGATGGAGTATAATGTGGCAAAATGTGAGGTTATCCACTTTGGCAGAAATAATAGAAAAGCAAATTATAATTTAAATGGAGAAAAATTGCAAAGTGCTGCAATACAAAGGGAATTGGGGGTCCTTGTGCATGGCGAACAAAAAGTTAGTATGCAGGTACAGCAATTAATCAGGAAAGCAAATGGAATGTTGGCCTTTATTGCAAGGGGGATAGAGTATAAAAGCAGATAAGTCGTGCTACAACTGTACAGGGTATTAGTGAGGCCACACCTGGAATACTGCGTACAGTTTTGGTCTCCATATTTAAGGAAGGATATACTTGCATTGGAAGCTGTTCAGAAAGGGTTCACTAGGTTGATTCCGGAGATGAGGGGGTTGACTTATGAGGATAGGTTGAGTAGGTTGGGCCTATACACATTGGAGCTCAGAAGAATGAGAGGTGATCTTATTGAAATTTATAAGATAATGAGGAGGTTCGACAAAGTGGATGCAGAGAGGATATTTCCACTCATAGGGGAAACTAGAACTAGGGGACATAGTCTTAGAATAAGAGGCCGACATTTAAAACTGAAATGAGGAGGAATGTCTTCTCTCAGAGGTTTGCAAATCTATGAAATTCTCTGCCCCAGAGAGCTGTGGAGGCTGGGTCATTGAATATGTTTAAGGCAGAGATAGACAGATTTTTGAGCAATAAGGGAGTAAAGGGTTATGGGGAGCGGGCAGGGAAGTGGAGCTGAGTCCATGATCGGATCAGCCATGATCTTATTGAATGGCGGAGCAGGCTCGAGGGGCCAAATGGCCTACTCCTGCTCCTATTTCTTATGTTCTTATTGTTATGTATTTAACCCTTGCAACCTGTATCACACCACCACTAGAGGGCCTACCTGTTGGAGTCCTGAGGGATCACAGCATCCCTTGGGAGCATGGTATATAAGCAGGCCACCCACGCGGTACCTGCACTCTGGAGTCTAATTAAAGGAGCGAAGCTCACACTTACTCATTGCTTACAGTACTCAGTTTCATCCTTTATTATGAGCGTTACACTTATGTTCTTATGTTTCAGAGGCAGTCTCACCTATAGATAAGTAGCATTATTATGATGTATTGGTACCAATGCTTTAGCATTGACAACAACGTTTTAGCACCGAAACAAGTGTTTCTCATTGGAGTTAGAGAAAACTGGCATTCTAGTATGGGACATTGGGTTGAACCCACAGTCATATGAGTGGCCGTGGCAGTCATACAATACTGTCCTTTTTTGAAGTCATAGCCAGAAGATCACCTGCAATGACTTCTCTTCCCACTCCCGCATGGTTACCTCTGGTGACCCCAAGGATCTATCCTTGGCCCCCTCCTATTTCTCATCTATATGCTGCCCCTTGGTGACATCATCCAAAAATATAGCATCAGTTTCCACATGTATGCTGATGACACCCAGTTCTACCTCACCATCATTTCTCTCGACCCCTCCACGGTCTCTAAATTGTCAGACTGCTTGTCCAACATCCAGTACTGGATGAGCAGAAATGTTCTCAAATTAAATATTGGGAAGACCGAAGCCATTGTCTGTAGTCCCCGTCACAAACTCCGTTCCCTAGCCACCAACTCCATTCCTCTCCCTAGCATCTGTCTAAGGCTGAAACAGACTGTTCACAACCTAGGTGTCATATTTGACCCTGAAATGAGCATTTGGCCACATATCCGCGGCATAAGTAAAATCGCCTATTTCCAACTCCGTAACATTGTCCGTCTCAGCCCCTGACTCAGCTCATCTGCTGCTGAAACCCTCATCCATGCCTTTGTTACCTCTAGACTTGACTACCCCAATGCACACCTAGCTGGCCTCCCACATTCTACTCTACGTAAACTCGCACCAAGTCCCGTTCACCCATCACCTCTGTGCTCGCTGACCTACATTGGCTCCCAGTTAAGCAATGCCTCGATTTCAAAATTTTCATCCTTGTTTACAAATCCCTCCATGGCCTCTAGCTCTGTAATCTCCTTCAGCCTCACAAACCCCTGAGATATCAGTGCTCCTCAAATTCTGCCCTCTTGAGCATCCCTGATTATAACTGCTCAATCATTGGTGGCCCTGCCTTCTGCTGCCTGAGCCCTAAGCTCTGGGACTCCCTCCCTAAACCTCTCCACCTCGCTACCTCTCTTTCCTCCTTAAAGTCGCTCCTTAAAATCTACCTCTTTGACCAAGCTTTTGGTCACCTGCCCTAATTTGTTCTTATGTGGTTCAATGTAAAAAAAAATTTTTTTTGTCTTGTAGCACTCCTGTGAAGCACATTTTACTACATTAAAGGTGCTATATAAATACAAGTTGTTGTCATTATTGTTGTTTTCCTTTATACACGGTATTAGTTTGGTCTTCACCCCATTTACTTATTCCAATCTGACATATTGGTGATTTTTTTGTCAAGGGTGAACCCACAAGCTGGGACAGAATGTTGATAGATTATGTCACATCTACAAACCCATGTTGTCCCTTTCAGAGTACAACACTGCCTATCTGGTGCTGTCCAAGTCCCCTCCTTCTTATCTTGGATATTCCTCATACTGTTTATGGATCAGATCTAACTCAGAGTCTTCCACCATTCCAATCAATTCTACCCTATACTCCTTCTAAGGTAGCATTTCATTTCAATTTTTTGTTAACAAAGGCAAGACCAAAACCATTGGTATAATATTTTCATTTCTTTCCCCTTCCCAGTAGATAATTCCCATTTGTTGCATCAAACCATAGTCCCATTCATTCTCTGAATTCTTTGAATTGTTAAACTACCTTCCCATTTCTTTTTCATGAATAAACAGAGGCACCTCACATCTCTTTAATTGATCCATTCCTTTCTGGATTACGTTCATCACAAAAGCCGCAAACAGGCTACACATAATACCTCTCGTCTCCTGCTTTTCATTATTATTATCGATTAAATAATTCATTCTTTTCTGTTCTTTGCCCAATTCTCTCACAAACTCCTCAGTAGATAATAAGAGGTTGGAAATTCGGTAACGCCGATTTTGAGGTGATAATCGTGTCGGGCGGTAACTATAGTGCCCGCGAAATGTTTGCGCCGCCGACCGGGAAATGAGGTTGAAACTCAGTGTTATATATGCAGACTATAGATATACTCTCTGTGTAGTCACTGTATAGTTGCATAAGATGGAGACTTGTTAGCTGCTGTACTGTCAATAAGGTTTACACTGTGTATATACTATGCTGGCACCACTAGAGAGTGCAACTGGTGGAGACCGGGGTTTCCTGCCCCTGTGGCAGAAGCTGTCCACCAGAGAGCACTGTGGTGGGAGACCTGAGGGTCACCTGCATAGATGTGCAGGGCCCAGTATAAAAGGCTGTCCACCATGCTTGTGCCACACTCTGTGGAGTTACTAATAAAGGACCAAGGTCACTACAGTTTGAGTACAACGCATTGCCTTGTGGAGTCATTCATAAGTGCCTTACAGACATAACACTCAGCAAGAGGGAAAGGGAGTGCTAATTCAGTCGTTCCACACTTCTCCTTTGGTGGTGAAACCAAAAATCGCTGCGCTAAATTTGAAGAAGAGTTACGCGTGCTCCGAAGTCCGCTATACATTCTGAGGACAGCCAATTCTTAAAGGCGTGGTCAGATTAGTATGCGCATGCGCAGTTTCACTCTTAGCAGAGCGGGAAAATGGTGGAGCAGGAAGGTCGCCAGCGTACCCACCACTTCTCAGCCATGGCCATTGGCGCCTTAATAGAAGCTATTGAGACGAGGTGGAGTGTGCTGCAGCTTCCAGGTGGAAGGAGGCCCATTCCACGAGTGTTCCAAAGGCATTGGAGGGAGGTGGCCCAGTACATTTCCGTGAGGAACATGGTGGTCAGAACTGCAACACAATGTCGCAAGAAGTTCAACGACCTCTCTAGGATCGTCAGGGTGAGTACCCTTTCTCTTAACATTGCAATGCCATAATGTGAACCTCACTGTCTCACACAATGTAAACTCTTTCCAGTACCTGCTCCTTCTCTACGTGTACCAGGCCATGGTCTTCATTGGTGAAGCCCCCATAAAAGCTCAGGCTCAGTTCACCAGCCATTCCTGCCCATGCAAACATCGCTCACCATCTTGTTCCCTACTCGGCCTCACCCCTCCTCGCTTTCCACCACGAGGGACCTGGGGGTCCTTGTGCATGAATCCCAAAAAGTTAGTTTGCAGGTGCAGCAGGTAATCAGGAAGGCGAATGGAATGTTGGCCTTCATTGCGAGAGGGATGGAGTACAAAAGCAGGGAGGTCCTGCTGCAGCTGTACAGGGTATTGGTGAGGCCGCACCTGGAGTACTGCGTGCAGTTTTGGTCACCTTACTTAAGGAAGGATATACTAGCTTTGGAGGGGGTACAGAGACGATTCACTAGGCTGATTCCGGAGATGAGAGGGTTACCTTATGATGATAGATTGAGTAGACTGGGTCTTTACTCGTTGGAGTTCAGAAGGATGAGGGGTGATCTTAAAGAAACATTTAAAATAATGAAAGGGATAGACAAGATAGAGGCAGAGAGGTTGTTTCCACTGCATGGGGAGACTAGAACTAGGGGGCACAGCCTCAAAATACAGGGGAGCCAATTTAAAACCGAGTTGAGAAGGAATTTCTTCTCCCAGAGGGTTGTGAATCTGTGGAATTCTCTGCCCAAGGAAACAGTTGAGGCTAGCTCATTGAATGTATTCAAGTCACAGATAGATAGATTTTTAACCAATAAGGGAATTAAGGGTTACGGGGAGAGGGCGGTTAAGTGGAGCTGAGTCCACGGCCAGATCAGCCATGATCTTATTGAATGGCGGAGCAGGCTCGAGGGGCTAGATGGCCTACTCCTGTTCCTAATTCTTATGTTCTTATGTTTCACTCTTGATATGCATTCACAATACTTCAGCCTCATCACTAATCTTAGATGGTTGTCAACTTATCCCACCATTCACAAATCCACTCTGCGCAGCCATGCAGATTAAAATGGACATCTGCACAGTTGCTGGCAGCTATTCAACTATGGAAGGCGCATGTGGCACATGATGAACTGCACACTCACTCACACCTTCTTGTATTTCTTATTGCAGTCGAAACTGGCTCACAACTGGAGAGAGCAACGGTGGAGGGGAGCCTGACATACAAGGCCTCAGGGACACACCAGTTGGTGCGGTAGCAGTCGGTGAAGCAGAGCCCCCTGTGGACAGTGCCGGTATGTGAATGCCCTTTGGGATTTCTATGATATCCTTGACCCTTGATAGCATACCCCCTTTACATATAAATGCCCAATGCCATCTCTTTCTTCCCTTCCTGCCCCCTCCCCTGCTGCTAACCACAGTTCTGTTGCTTTGTGCTTACAGATAAGGAGCTAGAAATGCGGTAGCCTGTCCGTAAGTGTCCACTTCGACCGATGGGGGAGATGATGAGGAAGGTGATGAAAATGTGGTGACAGCGCAACCCTCCATCAGTTGCACCGAGTGGGGACACCATCTCGGTGGAAGAGCCAACATTCTCAGTTTTGAAGAGCCTGAGGCTCCTGGCACCAGTGGCCAGCAGCAATGCCCAGCCCGAGGGGAAACTCGGGGGTCATCTCCCCGGAGGGTGAGTCTGCACATGATTCCGGCTCAGAGACAGTCAGATGTGAACCAGGCTACGACCAGAGAGTCCATGCAAATGCATGGGTGCATTGGAGAAGGTCATGCAGAGCATGGATGCACTTGTTCTGAAGTTGGGGGACGCTGCCTTGAGCATTGCCTGGTCCAATGAGTCCACCCTTCCCACTTACAGATGGACTCAACCAGCGACAGTGGAGTGCCAGAGCTGAAGGCGCATGCCATAGTTGACGTGGCAGCAGCTATCACAGCACAGGCCCAAGCCACACAAGGACTTCATGATGTGGTGCTGTCAATGATTGCTGGAATCAACTTTCAGACTGCTGTATTTCAGACTCAGTCTGTTCTGAGTCAGTCATGGAGTGATGTCATGCAAACATTAACTGCTGCCATCATCTCTGTGTTCCCCACTGTCCAACAGGGAAGTGACGGTGCTGAAGCAGGCCAGCAAACTATGTTCCCAAAGATTGCTCCGGATGCTGAGGCTCCAGTTTGGGTGAACCACTGGAAATGGAAGGAGCTGTCTGTTGTGTATAGAAGAACTCCACAAGGCTGAGTACTGTGAGCTAAACTTAGTGTGACCGTAGTCTTCTTTATTACAACTCCAGAGTGTCTAAACATCATGGCAGCCAACCTTTTATACTGGCCCTGTACGTGTGTGCAGGTGACCATTAGGAGTCCAACAGTCGCACCCTCTGGTGACAAGTATTACATAATTACATACATAACATCACTCCCCCCCCCAAAGTCTTCAGTACAAGTTATTTAAAAGTTGAGACGATCCGGAGCCCTTCGCTCCCTGGTTGATCGTCTAAGTTCAAACCCTGGCGTGTGTGAGTTGGCCGGACTATTGCGGCCTTGCACCGCGGCTGGTCTGACCGGACTGTCAGGAACGGTGGGTTCATCCTCGTGATTGACAGCGAAGTCGATTGTTGGTCGGATGTGTGTTGATGGATCGTCGATGATGATGTCCTCTTCAAGTCATTCCTGATTGTCAGTAAATCGCCCTTTGGTCTGATCTAAATGCTTTCTGCACGTTTGGCCATTTAACAGTTTGATTATAAACACCCTATTCCCTTCCTTGGTCAGAACAGTGCCAGAAACCCACTTGGGACCATGACCGTAATTCAGGACAAACACAGGATCGTTAACATCAATGTCGCGTGAAACAGCCACGCGATCGTGGTACATGTTCTGCCAGTGTTTCCACGTGATCATTAAGATCTGGGTGGACTAGGGAGAGCCTGGTTTTGAGGGCTCTCTTCATTAACAATTCTGCCTGGGGAACCCTGGTGAGCAAGTGGGGTCGTGTCTGGTAACTGAGCAGAATGCGAGACAAGTGGGTCTGCAGGGAGCTGTCCATCATGCGTGTTGTGCTCTGCTTGATTGTTTGGACTGCCCGCTCCGCTTGACCATTGGATGCGGGCTTAAATGGAGCAGGCCTGACATGCTTGATGCCATTGTGGGTCGTAAACTCGTTGAATTCCGAGCTGGTGAAACACGGTCCATTGTCGCTGACAAGGACGTCGGGCAAGCCATGGGTTTCGAACATGGCCCGGAGGCTTTCAATGGTGGCTGTGGATGTGCTGGATCACATGATTACACATTCAATCCATTTGGAGTAAACGTCCACAACTATGAAAAATATCTTTCCTAGAAAAGGGCCGGCGAAATCTACGTGGATCCTGGACCACGGTTTGGAGGACCATGACCACAGACTCCGTGGAGCCTCCCTTGGTGCATTGCTCAGTTGCGAGCAAGTGTTGCACTGATGCACGCATGGCTCCAAGTCCGAGTCAATGCCGGGCCACCAAATATGCGACCTGGCAATTGCCTTCATCATGACAATGCCAGGGTGGGTACTGTGTAGGTCGTGTATAAATGTTTCCCTGCCTTTTTTTGGCAAAACCACACGATTACCCCATAAGAGACAATCTGATTGGATAGACATTTCATCTTTGTATTGGTGAAGCGGCTTAATTTCATTTTGCATTTCCCTGGGAACGGCCAACCAGTTCCCATTTAGGATGCAACTCTTTACTAATGATATCACAGGATCCTGGCTGGTCTAGGTCCTGATCTGGCGAGCTGTGACAGGTGACCCCTCGCTCTCAAAAGCATCCATGAGCAGTAGCAAGTCTGCGGGCTGCGCCATTTCAACCTCAGTGGTGGGTAATGATAGCCGGCTGAGAGCATCAGCACAGTTTTCAGTGCCTGGTCTGTGGATAACATAGTCATAAGCGGATAATGTTAGTGCCCATCTTTGGATGCGGGACGAAGCATTGGTATTTATACCTTTGCTCTCTGAAAACAGCGAAATGAGCGGTTTGTGGTCAGTTTCAAGCTCAAACCGAAGTCCAAATAGGTATTGGTGCATTTTCTTAACTCCATATACGCATGCTAACGCCTCTTTCTCGACCATACTATAGGCTCTCTCAGCCTTAGACAGACTTCTAGATGTGTATGCAATCGGTTGAAGGTTGCCCGATACATTGGCTTGCTGTAACACACAGCCAACCCCATACGATGAGGCGTCACAAGCTAGCACACTAAACGTTTACATGGGTCATAGTGTACATGTAACTTATTTAAACATAGCAGGTTCCTGGCCTTCTCAAAGGCTGTGACTTGAGATTTGCCCCAAACCCAGTCATCATCCATACGTAGCAACATGTGCAAAGGCTCTAACAACATGTTCAACCTGGGTAGAAAGTTACTTGAAATAGTTGAGGAGTCCCAGGAATGAACGCAGCTCCGTCACATTCTGTGGTCTGGGTGCATTCTTGATGGCCTCTGTCTTTTAGTCCGTGGGCCTGATGCCGTCTGCTGCAATCTTTCTCCCCAAAAATTCAACTTCTGGCACAGGAAAACAGACTTGGAGCATTTTAGCCTGCGTCCCACTCTGTTTGGGCGACTTAGAACCTCTTTCAGGTTGTGTAGGTGTTCGATGGTGTCACGACCAGTGATCAGGATGTCGTCTTGAAACACAACGGAGCGCGGAACAGATTTTAGCAAACTCTCCATGTTTCTCTGGAAAATGGCTGCAGCCGAGCGAGTTCCCAAAGGGCACCTGTGGTATATAAACAGCCCTTTGTGTGTGTTGATGCACGTCAGTCTTTTCGAAGATTCAGCCAGCTCCTGTGTTATGTAGGCGGAGGTTAGGTCCAACTTGGTGAACGACTTCCTCCCCGCTAACGTTGCAAACAGGTCATCCGCCTTGGGCAGTGGGTACTGGTCCTGTAGTGAGACTCGGTTAATCGTTACCTTGCAGTCTTCGCAGATTCTGACTGTGCCATTGCATTCTAAGCCGGAACAATTGGACTGGCCCACTCGTTGAACTCGACTGGCGATATGATTCCTTCGTGTTGGAATCTGCCCAGTTCGATCTCGACTTTCTCCCTCATCATGTATGGAACTGCTCGAGCCTTGTGATGGACAGGCCCTGCATCAGGGCTGAGATGGATCTGTACCGTGGCGCCTGTGAAGTTGACAATGCCTGGTTCGAAAAGCGAGGGAAACTTGCTCAGCACTTGAGCACATGAGGCGTCATCCAATTCCATCTAACCTTTTCTAGCCAGCTTCTGCTGCACAGCATTGGGCCATTGCCTGGAACTATCCACAATGATAGGTCATGCACAGCTCCATCATATGATACCTTCAGTGCCGCACTTCCAATGAGCTCTTTGGTGTAGGTACGCAGCTTTGCATTAATCGGGCTCAGTTTGGGCCTTTGTGCTTTATTGCCCCTCAGCTTCTCGAAAGCCTTCTGGCTCATTATTGACTGACTCGCACCCGTGTCCAAGTCCATGGATACTGGAACTCCATTTAATTTGACTTTCAGCATTATAGGAGGGCTCTTGGTGGTGAAGGTATGTACCCCATACACTTCTTCCTCGGGTTGAGTTGCCTGTGCTGCATGATCCGAGCCGGATCGATCATCCTCTGCCACGTGGTGTGTCGCAGCACGTTTGCACATTTGCTGGAGGTGCCCCATCATTGCGCAGCCTTTGCACACGTAGTGCTTGAATCGACATTGATGGGCCCAATGATTACCCCCGCAGCGCTACCACGGTGTTAATGGATTCACATTCACCCCCGATGGCGGACTCTGAGTCATCACAGGTCTTGCAGCCGCAGACATATAGGCCCTGCCATATGCAGTTCGGCCTGCTAGCGACATCATTTTATGCACAGTACTTGCCGGTGAGCTTCGATGTTGAGAAGATATTTGTTTGGTGTTGTCGTCCGTGGTCATGCATGCCTGGGCGATCGCGATGGCCCTGCTCAGGTCTAGGGTTTCGGCAGCCAGCAGCTTTCGAAGAATGACTTCGTGGCTGATACCCAGCACGAAAAAGTCCCGCAGCATTTGCCCCAATGCAGCTCCAAAATCGTAAAGTCCTGTGAGGTGTCTCAGGTCAGTGACATAATCTGCCACGTCCTGGCCCCCGGAGCGATGGTGCGTGTAAAAACGATATCTGGCCTTGAGGATACTCTCCTTCGGCTTGAGGTGATCCTGAACCAGCGTGCACAGCTCTGTATACTCCTTCTCCGTTGGTTTTGTCGGTGTGAGTAGATTCTTAATGAGGCCATATATTTTAGGCCCACAGGCGGTGAGGAGAACCGCCCTGCACTTGGCTGCATTAGTGTCTCCTTCCAGCTCGTTGGCCACGAAGTACTGGTCGAGATGCTCGACGAAGGCTTCCCAATCATCACCCTCTATGAATTTCTCTAGTATTCCAACGGCAGCCATGGTTGCGTGAAGGTTCGTATTCTGTTACTTGTCGCCAATTGTTGTGTATAGAAGAACTCCACAAGGCTGAGTACTGTGAGCTAAACTTAATGTGACCTTAGTCTTCTTTATTACAACTCCAGAGTGCCTAAACAATATGGCAGCCCATCTTTTATACTGGCCCTGTACGTGTGTGCAGGTGACCATTAGGAGTCCAACAGTCGCGCCCTCTGGTGGCAAGTATTACATAGTTACATACATAACATCTTTGCTCTAGATGACAGCATTCCGGCTCACACCACTGCCACTCTGCCTTTGCACCTGACGCAGTTTACACGTCAGCCATCTGAGACTGCTGCCGCCGATGCTGAGGTGGTTCAATCCGCAGCAGGGCCTTCCAGGCCCAGAGCTGGTCCAGGGCATCCTGCTAAGCCATCTGTACTGTCTCCCTTCGACTCACAGCAGCCCTCAAGTAGCCTTGCAGTAGGCACTAAGCCTACATTTAGGAGGAGCAGTAGGCATGGGAGGAAGGTAAAGATAAGGGCTGTCAAATCCTAGAGCAAATCTGAATAAAGACTTTGACCACTATAGACAGATGTCCTCATCCTGTAAATATCATTGTAAATATCACGTTGTGTTGTTTGACACCTGCCATTGGTGCATGGGTCTGGGCCTAATATGGCACATGGAAGCTGGTGTGGAATCAACAAATGGCGTCGGCGTTTGTACACGTATTGCTGAAGTTGATTGTGTGTTATGCTATTTCAAGGAGCATTTGTAAAAATTATTATACGCTGTTGGTGAGGGGTTGTTGGTGTGATGTTTGAGGCGGGACTTTTGATGCCATTTAAAAAATGTCCATTTGACCGGTTGCAGTCCCGTTTTGTGTATTAATGTGTAATTTCACGGAGATGTGCCATTCTCGTAGCACATAGCATGGTCATTATTAGCTGCATCCCTCAGCATCCTCCAATCAAGAGAACTGATGCATTATGAGCTGCTGATGTGTGGCCCTTGCACTGGCAGCAGCACCACGCTGCCTCCGCCGTGGATGCTGCTCCTCCTCCACGTCTGGCTGCCTATTCGGAGCCTCAGCAGACTCCTGTTCCTCTTCCTCCTCCTCCTGAGGTGGGGCTGCAATCCCCACTGGCAATGCCTGGCCCCTCATTATGGCCAAGTTGTGCAGCATGCAGCACACCACAATGAATAGTGACACCTGTTGAGGGGAGTATTGAAGGCTGCCTGGAGAGCGGTCCAGGCATCGGAAATGCTGCATCGACACCCCTATTGTCTGCTCGATAATGCACATTGCACTCATTGTAGCGATGCTCCGCTTGCGTGGTGGGGTTGCGGATGGGGGGGGGGGTCACTAGGCAGGTAGCTAAGCCGTATCCCTTGTCCCCAAACAGCCAGCTTCGGCCTTCCTGTGGTGGCTGAAACATTCATGGCATAGTGCTCTCAAGCAGGATGAACACATCATGTGCGTTCCCAGGATAGCGGGCATTTACTGCGAGGATGCGCTGCGTGTGGTCGTACACCAGCTGCACGTTCAGGGAGTGGTATCCCTTTCGGTTTCTGAATACCTCTGTGTTGTGAAATGGTGTTAGCAAGGCCACGTATGTGCAGTCAATTGCTCCTTGAACCCTCGGGAAGCCCGCAATCTGGGCGAACCCACATGCGCACTTATGCTGTTTCTCCCTGCTCATTGGCAATGTTATGCAGTCCATTCTGCGGCTGTAGACAGCCTGTGTGATGTGGCAGATGCAGCAATGTGCAGTGAATTGAGAGACGCTGCATATGTCCCTGATGCGGACTGGAAGGAGCCGAAGGCATAGAAGGTCAGCGCCACACTGACCTTCACTGTGATGGACAGCTCAGTCTTGGTGCCGATGTGAGGCTGCAGGTCTGCCTGTAGGAGATGGCATCATCATCATCATCATAAGCAGTCCCTCGAATCGGGGATGACTTGCTTCCATGTTAAAAAGTTCACAGGTGTTTCAATGAAGGACCAATATTCCAGGTCCGAACTAAATCTTGAAGGGTGGAAGATGCTTGTGCGTGGATTTTTTTAACGTGTGGTGACCGTTACACACCAGCCACCACACGGGCTTGACAGAGCTAGGTCTTGGTCCAGTGGCAAGGATTAACCAAGACGACTGGAGACCAGCTCTACTGCACAGGCCTAGTGCGCACACATATCGCAGTGTGGGCTGGCCCATGCTGTCCCTGGGCCCTTGAGCCCCGAATTCACGCCTCTCCTGGGCCCCGATCACATCCCTCTACAATCTCTCGCCGCTCCTTCGCCCCGACCTCGCCGCTCCTGCTGTACCTGCCCACGCTCCAATCACCGACCTGGATCTTGGTGATGGCCCTCTTCTCTGCCGTTGCTCTCCTGCTCCAGCACGTGCTGCTCCCTGGAGTGGCATGCTGCAACGCTGCTCCTTCCACTCCCGGCCTGCTCCGATGGTGCTCGCAGGCCGGGGGCTGCTCAGCCTGCTGGGCTAGGCCGCCACGCTGCTCCTTCCACTCCCCGGCCTGCTCCAATGGTGCTCAATAGTATATCCCTGCAATGACCTCCTTTTGAAAGCACAGCCTTCTGACACACTGCTTCTCCGACAGGTAGAGAGGTATGAGCGTTGCAGCCGGTAAATCCCTGGCGGGGGGGTAAGGCCTCCTGCCCCTACGTCTACAGGCTCTCCTCATTTGTGGGCCAACATGGCCAACAGCCCTTCTATCTTGACACCGCCTAACAAGAGCATGTAGAAGGCGATGCTGGTGAGCTAATAATGCACCCATTAAATTGTTAAACTCAAGTTGAAATGACCTGTAATGTCAGATAAATCTGCCGTTCCAAAGTCAGACGTTCACGCACCATGCTCTGTCGAAACCTTGCACTCAATGTGACTTCCGATGAATATTCTTCCTTCTCCCTTTACATAGCCTGCAGGTATCGACTATGGGGAGTGGGACCACCTAGTTTTTCTGGCGTGATTAGGGGCAGACGATAAATGAGTCGGCCACACCTAATTTTGCGAGCGGCTCGCTAGAGGGTCGTTACACATGGACTAACGTCATGATCTGACTGAATGTACGCAGCGAGGCAGTAGCATTTTGCATCACCGGTAAACCGGAAGCAAATTTCCTGGCGGGGCACTGCAAGCTACGCGGCCGAGCAGTAAACAATTCCAGACTCATTACCGCCCCTCCAGGGCGTTAACTGAGGCACTCCACAACCAAATTTTTCCCCCAAGGTGTTTTGTTTTTCCACTAAATCATCTCCCCCTTCTGGGTTCATTTTGGATAAATTGTCCTTGAATTGCTTCCTCATCACCTCATCATGTTCCCACATTCCCTTTATATCGGGTTGGGTCATTCCAGACAAAGCTGCTCCTACGCCCATCCATTCCATTCTTACCCTTCTTACACCTATCTTCCCACTGATCTGATTCTTCTTCTAGTCCTTTACGCTTCTCTCCACTGAGACTGGCAATATTCTATGCAACATATCTGTATAATTACAATGACAAAGCTTTTTGTATCCAATTTTATATTCAATAACACTGATACAATCTCACAACGGACATCATTATATTGTACAGGCCCGGATCCGATTACTTCGAGTCAGTTTTTATTTGGGTTTGTTTGTTGAGGTGGGCATGTATAATTTTGTGAGTTTGAGTTGAACACATGCTCAAGCTTTTCCTTAACATGTTACATTAATATAAACAAAATTTACAGATACTGCAATTAAACGGCTAGTACTGTCCATGACGGAGCATTCCATTCCTGACGTGCATTTGGGAAAGCTGTGTTTGCAGATTCTTGGCCAGGTCAATGCTTATTTCAACTCACTGTAATCAGAATTAATTAATAAGGCTGCTTTATAGGGAAGTGGAGCTGAGCCCATGATCAGATCAGCCATGATCTTACTGAATGGTGGAGCAGGCTCGAGAGGCCAAATGGTCTACTCCTGCTCCTATTTCTTATGTTCTTATACGGGATCCCCAGGTCCCCTATTTTGCTGATGATAGACCCTTGGATTCTGATCCACTTAAAAGTGATCTTAGTTAAACCAAAAGTATAATTTCCCATACAACATCATTGTGTTTGTAACCCATCTCCTTCTGGAACTTGCACTCTCCAGTTGCTTTCATCAGTGGATCTTCCCGAGCCGACAAGGCTTGTCACATAATTCCATCTTCTTTCCAGTTGTTGTTTCACGCTGGTAAAGGTCAGCAGTATTACAATGACGATCCACATCCTGTTCCTGTTAAAATATAATTAAATGCAGCATTTATTCACTATCTAGTTATCTGGCCTTTTTTCTTGTACAGGTTACACTGATCTCCACGATATCACACATATTGTGGTTTCTTCACTCATTTCTGAACGGCCAATTTAAGGTTTGTTTCTTCCAATTTGTCCATGATTTCATACGGACCTTCCGAATTAGCCCCCCAGCCTCCACCATTTATAAAATTTTTAAGCATGACTTGATCACCAGTCAAGTAGTTAATGCAATAGGTGGAGTGGTCGTCCCTGGTGGTGCTAAAATGGGCAGCACCCATCTTCTCCACTGCATGGAGCAGAGTGGACTGTAAAGATTGTTGGAGGTTCTGGAGGAACTGGCTATGGATCTGGCGAGTAGCAATGGGGAGTGGAGCCCTACTTAGATGTGCAGTTTGCATCTGTCGGCCTGTCATCAGCTCAAATGGGCTGTAGCCCGTAAAGCTCACTGGTGTGGTACGGATGGCCATCAGAGTACCAGGCAAAGCCCTAACCCAATCACTGATGGTCTTAACCAGATCATCAGTTCCCTGCATGACAGCTTTGCTCAGCCCTGCTTTCAGAGTGTGATTAAAGCGTTCCACCATCTCACTACTCTGCAGGTTGTAGAGGATGTGGAAATGTTGTTCCACATCGATGAGGCGGCACAGGTGTTGCATCACTTCTGCTGTAAAATGTGATCCATTATCACTCTCTATCCTTTTTGGCAAACCCCATCTGGTAAAAATTTGCTCCCACAAAATCTTTGCCGTGGTAACTTTACCATTTTTATGGGCTGGGATGGCTTCAGTCCACCGGGTCAACTTATCTATAACAACTAAGATAAACCAATACCCCCCTTTTGCTGTGGGTAATGGGCCTGTATAGTCAATCTGCAATGTTTTCCACAGATCATTATTCAGATGGGAGGTACCCATCAGGACCTTTCATTTAGTTGGGGCTGGATTCATTTAGGCACAAATGAGACACAAAGCGAGGTAATGTTGAACAGCCTGATGCATCATTGGCCACCAGTAACAACTGTGTAGCATATCCATAACCCGAGAAACGGAGGCCTGTTCCCAAATTTGATGCACATACAGAATCAATTCTTTTCTGAGACTATGGGCTCAATTTTCCCCAATGCCGTTTTTTGGCATATTTCAAGAGTTACGCCTTTTTTTTTTACCCCGACTACGCCAAAAAAATAACTTGAAAGTTTCCCCGTACTAATTTTTTAAATGGGCGCCGCGCAGTTTGTTCTTTAGCTTCAGGGAGTAGAGTCTAATGTCTGCGGCGATAAAAGGATGCTCCCACTTCTGCACATGCACAAAAAAAAAGATGTTTTTTATGTGACTGCAATGGGCGCGCATGCCCAGTACATTTCCCGATCTACATTCGGCCATTTTTAAAGAGCCAGTTGTGTGTGAGAACTGTGTGAGAACTTTAATTCTCAGTTTATAAAAATCAGAGCTGCAACATGCAACACAGCTCAAGCACCAAGAATTTCTCACAAGAGGAAGTGGAGGCACTAATTACTGTGATTGAGAACAGATGGCACGAGCTGGATACTAGCAGAGGTCACATAAAAGTTTCACTAAAAGAAATGAAGAAACACTGGAACCAACTTGCAGAAGATTACTGTGCAATGGTGCCCATCCCGAGGTCTGGAGGCCAGTGCAAAAAGAAATGGCAGGACCTTGGTCAAATAGTTAGTGTAAGTAATATTTTCATTTATTCACTGGAATTACAATTGTAAATATGGTCAAGTGTATATGGCCCACCCAGCAGAAAGACACCCTCTCTAAAAAGTTATATTTTCATCTTTGCTGAGGAAGGTGGCACACAACAAAAGAGAGAGAACTCGAACAGAAGGAGGCCTGCCAAATCTGCAGCCACTGACACACTTGGAAGAGAGGGTCGCTGCTTTGATGGGTCCTGCCTGGAGAAAAGCAACCACCACTGCACAAGCTGGGCCCACACTCGAGAAAGAGGCTAACTGCTGCAAATTCCACGGTCTGGCTTTGCTAAAAGTCAGGTACTGCGCTGGCTAGCCATGCTTCGGTTCATGGGGATATCTCCATCAGCTAAGCTTCGGTTGACGCAATGTGCTATCATTCATCGGGGTCCTTCACATGAGCCTGCTGCCTGCGCTGTGTGAGCCTACTCATGCCACCCTGCCCCCTTCTCTGCTGCTAACCATTTGTCTGTTCTGTTATATTTTTCAGAACTTGAGGCCAACCCTGAGGAGGCTGAAGCCAATGCAGAAGAAGATTCAGACACAGACGAGCCTGAAGAGGAGAATATCTTCCAATCCCACCTTCCGGACCAGAACGGGCCTGCATAGTCGCGTGTACCCTAGACCACGGTTTGGAGGGCCAAGACCATAAACTTAGCAGCGCCTCCCTGGGTACATTCCATGGGGGTGAGAGTGAGGGGGAGGGGGAGTAGGAGGATGAAGCTCCCATTGTTGTAGTCACTCTGGAATGTTGTGTATAGAGAAAGAGTCAGACTGAACACTGTGAGCTCAAAGTAAACTGTGACCTTAGCCTTTTATTGCAGGTCTCCAGAGTGCCTCTCCAATTTGTGAGGCCTCCTTAAATACCTGTGCTCCCAAGGGATTATGGGATCCCTTTGGACACCAGGGAATGAGCCCTCTGGTGGTGGTACAGAGTAAATACAAGTTTACATATATAACAACACTCCCCCCCCCACCCACCCCCCGCCCGAAAGTCAATAGTGTAACTATTTACAATGTGAGTCGATCTGGGGCCCTTCTTGACCTGGTTGATCATCTCGGTGTGAAAGCTGGTATTGTTGAATCTTTGTTGGGCCCTCACTGGGCTGCTGTGCAGCTGGCCTTGCTGGGCTGCCTGGTATGTTGAGCCCTGCTGGGCTGCTGTGGATGATGGTTCTGCTTCGTAGTCAACCATGGTGTTGGTTGCCACTGGTGTGTGTGTTGGGGGATCAAAAATGATAGGGTCCATGGTGGGTTGCTCAGGATAGTCCATGAATCTGAGTTTGATTTGGTCCAAGTGTTTCCGGTGAATGAGTCCATTTGAAAGTTTGACCCAAAACACCCTTCTCCCCTCTTTGGCCACAACAGTGCCGGGAAGCCACTTGGAATATGCATCTACAACCACAAGGAACATTTTATCCAAGAACGGGCCTGCATAGTCGACGTGTACCCTAGACCACGGTTTGGAGGGCCAAGACCATAAACTTAGCGACCCCTCCCTGAGTACATTGCTTAACTGCGAGCATGTATTACATCTGTGAAGGCAGGACTCATCGCAAGTCCGCATCGATACCGGGCCACCACATGTGGGATCTGGCTATCGCTTTCATCATAAAGATGCCTGGGTGGGTACTGTGGAGGTCATTGATGAATGCCCTTCTTGGGAACCACTACTCAATTGCCCCACAGAAGGCAGTCTGCTTGCATAGACATTTCATCTTTGCGCCGCTGGAATGGCTTTATCTCTTCCTGCATTTCCACTGGGACACTAAACCAGCTCCCATGAAGCACACAGCTTTTGAGTAGAGATAATAACGGGTCCTCGTTTATCCAATTTTGATCTGCTGGGCAGTGACGGGTGATTGCTCACTCTCAAATGCTTCCATAACCATGGCTAGATCTGCGGGCTGCAACATTTCCATCCCCGTGCTGGGCAATGGCAGCCTACTGAGAGTATCAGCGCAGTTTTCTGTGCCTGGCCTGTAGCGGATGGCTTAGATGTATGCGGACAATGTGAACGCCCATCTCTGGATGTGGGCCAATGCGTTGGTATTTATTCCTTTACTCTCGGAAAACAGGGATATAAGTGGCTTATGGTCGGTTCCCAATTTGAATTTTAGCCCAAACAGGTATTGATGCATTTTCTTTACCCCATAGATACATGCTAACGCTTCTTTTTCAATCATGCTGTAGGCTCTCTCAGCCTTAGTCAGACTTCTGGATGCATAAGCAACCGGTTGCAGTTTCCCAAAATCATTAGCTTGTTGCAATACACATCCGACGCCATATGACGACGCATCACATGCTAGTACCAAACGCTTACATGGATCATACAACACAAGCAATTTGTTTGAGCATAACAATTTTCTCACTTTTACAAAGGCATTTTCTTGCCCCAAACCCATTCATCCCCTTTCCATAGTAAGACATGCAATGGTTCTAACAGTGTGATGAGACCCCGTAAGAAGTTACCAAAGTAGTTCAAGAGTCCCAGAAACGACCGCAGTTCTGTGGCCTCGGTGCATTCTCGATTGCCTCCGTCTTCGCGTTGGTGGGCCTGATGCCGCCCGCCGCAATCCTCCTTCCCAAGAACTCCACTTCAGGCGCCAGGAAAATGCACTTCAAGCATTTTAACCTGAGCCCCACATGGTTGA
Source organism: Pristiophorus japonicus (assembly GCF_044704955.1). Classification (NCBI taxonomy): domain Eukaryota; kingdom Metazoa; phylum Chordata; class Chondrichthyes; family Pristiophoridae; genus Pristiophorus; species Pristiophorus japonicus. The sequence goes on from NC_091981.1 coordinate 98,780,060, forward strand.
GTCGACTAAGAACCTCCTCCAGGTGTTGCAGATGCTCGACTGTGTTCCGACCTGTGACCAAGATGTCGTCCTGGAAGACCACGGTGTGCGGGATCGACTTCAGTAAACTTTCCTTGTTTCTCTGGCATATCGCCGCCGCCGATCAGATTCCAAACGAGCATCTGTTATAAATAAAAAGACCTTTGTGCGTGTTGATGCAGGTGAGGGCCTTCGATGATTCCTCCAGTTCCTGTGTCATGTAGGCTGAAGTCAGATCCAGGTTCATCAACGTCATTCCTCCCGCCAGCGTTGCCTTTGGTAGTGGGTATTGGTCTTGCAGGGAGAAATGATTGATAGTTATTTTGTAATCGCCAAAGATTCTGATGGTGCCGTCTCCCTTGAGGACTGGGATGATAGGACTGGCCCACTCGTTGAACTCGATCGGTGAAATGATGCCTTCTCTTTGCAGCCAGTCTAGCTCGATCTCTATCCTTTCTCTCATCATGTACGGTACTGCTCTCGCCTTGTGATGGATGGGTCCCGCCCCCGGAATTAGGTGGATCTACACTTTTGCTCCTTGTAATTTCCCGATGCCTGGTTTGAACAGCGAAGGAAATTTTGTTTAAGACCTGGGCACACGAAGTGTCGTCAGCGGGCGATAGCGCTCGGATGTCATCCCAGTTCCAGTGTATCGTTCCCAGACAGCTGCTGCTGAGCAGCCTGGGACCATCGCTCTGTACCACCCAGAGTGGTAGCTTGTGCACCGCTCCATCATAGGAGACCTTTACAGTAGCACTGCCGATTACAGGAATCAGTTCTTTTGTATAAGTTCTTAGTTTCGTGTGAACTGGAGTTAAGACTGGCCTTGAGGCCTTGTTGCACCACAACTTTTTGAAAGTCTTTTTGCCCATGATGGACTGGCTCACGTCTGTGTCCGCTCCATTGACACCGGGAGTCCATTTAGTTCAACATTCAGCATTATCAGGGGCAATTCGTGGTGAATGTGTGCACCCCATGTACCTCTGCCTCCTCGGTCTGAGGCTCTGGTTCGTCGTGATCCTCCGTGGATCTGTCCTCCTCTGCAACATGGTGGTTTGCAGGTTTAAGAATTTGCAGCTTGCCTGCACACCCGTTAGACGTGTCCCATTGTTCCACAGCCCTTGCAAATGTACCCTTTGAATCAGCATGAATGGAAATGATGATCACCCCCGCAGCGCCAACAAGATGTTAATGGCCTTGCATTCATCACCCTTGATGGTGGACTCTGAGACATATGCGGATGTGCAGCTGCAGGTATGTGTGACCTGCCCTGTACGTTATGATCCGAAAATAATATCACTTTGTTCACAGTACTTGTAGCAGCACTTGTGTGCTGAGAGATTTGCTTCGTATTGCCACTGGTGGCAATGAACGCCTGGGCTATCGCTATGGCCTTACTCAAGGTTAGAGTCTCTACAGTCAAAAGTTTGCGAAGTATGGTTTCGTGGCCAATGCCAAGTACGAAAAAAGTCTCTGAGCATGTACTCCAAATGTCCTTCAAATTCGCAATGTCCTGCAAGGCGTCTTAGCTCGGCGACATAACTCGCCACTTCCTGTCCTTCAGACGTTTTGCAGGTGTAGAACCGATTCCTCGCCATCAGAACGCTTTCCTTCGGATCCAAATGCTCTCGGACCAGTGTGCACAAATCGTCACACAATTTCTCCGTGGGTTTCGCGGGAGTGAGCAGATTCTTCATGAGGCCATATGTTGGTGCTCCACAGATGGTGAGGAGACTCGCCCTTCATTTGGCAGCATTCTCTTCCCCATCTACCTCGTTGGCTACGAAGTATTGGTCGAGTCGCTCCACAAAAGTTTCCCAATCATCTCCCTCCGAGAATTTCTCCAGGATGCCCACTGTTCCCTGCATCTTTGGGTTCGCTCTCTGTATCTCGTCGCCAGTTGTCGTGTATGGAGAAAGAGTCAGACTGAACACTGTGAGCTCAAAGTAAAGTGTGACCTTAGTCTTTTATTGAAGGTCTCCAGAGTGCCTCTGCAACCTGTGAGGCCTCCTTAAATACCTGTGCTCCCAAGGGATTATGGGGTCCCTTGGGACTCCAGGGGATGAGCCCTCTGGTGACTGTACAGAGTAAATACAAGTTTACATATATAACATGGAGGAGGTGCAGGTGCTGCCCATTGAGGTGCCAGCCCTTTTCCTGAGTACGAGTGTTGGGACATTCCATGGTTTTGCACAGTCCGAGACTACGGTTCCCCGTGGGATGCAGCAAGCCACACCCAGGGTGAGGAGGGGAAGGAGAGCTTGACAGCGCTCTCCCTCAATTGCAGGATGTAACAGATGTGCTTCAGATGATGGCAATGAGTGCAGAGAGCATTGACCTTATGCAATCATCCCTGGACACCATCAGTGGGGTGGGTGATGAGGTATCAGGACTGTCTGGAGAAGTAACAACACTCTCATGAGAAATGGGAACACTGTCCGGGCACATGAGGGAGGGAATGTTGCAGGTAGCTGATACACTGTAGACGAACATGAGGGAGGGAATGTTGCAGGTAGTTAAGACACTGTTGGGGCATATGAGGGAGGGAATGTCGAAGGTAGCTGCTACAATAAGGGAACAAACCCACATCCCGTGGCCATTGAGGGAATCAACTGTCACTCCCACTCCAATCCCCAGACCAGCCTCTGAAGAGGTCTAAGCCGGGCCTTAACATTACTGCCTGCCCACGCCACCCATCAAGAAGTGCGCATTACCCGAGATGCTAGAAAGAATAAGCTTGGTACCAACCCGAGAAATGCTGTGCCACCGTCTGCGGGCAGGAGTGGAGTCGCCAAGACTAAGCGCAGCGGGCAATCTTAGAATAAGGTGGAAGAGAGATGGGTGCAGCCTTTCTTTGCTGTTGTTGTTGATGTTGTTACTGTTGTAACTGTTCTCAAATTAAAAGTTTTTTCTAAGTTATGTAAATTTACAAGTTTAAAAGTTTTCAAGAGATCTTAAAGTTTTTAAGTGATCTTAAAGTTTGTAAGTGATTTTAAAATTTGTCAGTGATCTTAAAGTTTGTAAGTGGTCTAACTGAAAACTTTAAAATTTGATGAAAGAATATTTTTATTCAAGTTAAGTACAAACAAGTGTTAAACTTTTGAATAAAATATATTTTAAATTATAACAATCATTTCCATTATTTGTTCCATTATTAACACAACTTTTTAAACTAAAGAAGAATCATTTCCATTATTTGTTCCATTATTAACACAACTTTTTGAACTAAACAAGAACCATTTCCATCATTTGTTCCATTAACACAACACAACATTACGAAACAAGTCCAAACAATAAACATGGTCCATTTGGAATATTTGCTGCTGAGCCTTCAGGCAGCAAAGCGTTCACGGATGAGCTGCTGGTGCAAGGCTCAAGCAATCGTTAAAGGGGCATGTCAGCTTGCCCTCCCCCACCGTCGTGCTCCGGGTTCAGGTAGTTGCATGGCTTCCTTCAACTCCTCCTCCTCCTCATCATCATCTGCATCTTCCTCCTCATCATCAGTCACTCTCACCTCAGGTGGGTCTTCTATTACCAGGTGCTGCTGCCTCATGATGGCTAAGTTATGCAGCATGCAGCACACAACAGTGAACTGACCGACAATCTCAGGGGAGTATTGCAAGTAGCCTCCGGAACAGTCCAGGCATCGGAAATGTTGCTTCTAGATGCCAATGGTCCTCTCTATTATGCTGCGCGACGCAATGTGCGACATGTTGTATTCCCGGTTAGCTTCCGTCCGGGTTACGCATAGGGGCGTCATGAGCCAGGTGGCGCGGCCATACCCTTTGTCTCCCAGCAGCCAGCTCTGCCCTTCTGGCTGCTGCTAAAACATGGCAAAAATAATGCTCTTGCGTAGGATGGGTGTGCCGATTTTTTATTGTGCGCTGGTTTTTCTTAAGTGCCCAGAAGGTTTTTTGTGAGTGGTCATATATGCCGTCCTAGGAAAAATGTAAGTTGGCTGAACCTGCTTAAATGTGTAAAATTGGCGCAGACGTCAGGTTACGCCCCCTATGACGCAAAAAATACTAACCTATTAAATTTGTAACTAAATGAGTTATGCTGGCGCAGAAACTTTGGGAACACTTGGTTATTTTAATTTATGCCAAAAAATGCGGGGCATGCCAAAAAAATGGTGCAAATAACTGGGGAAAATTGAAGTAGGGGTGACACAATTCAGTTTGGGGTCATCCTCATGGTACAAAATCTCTTCATGTAGGATAAGCGAACCAAGGAAAGAAAGAAAGACTTGGATCTACATTGCGCCTTTCACGACTACCGGACGTCTCAAGGCGCTTTACAGTCAATGAAGTACTTTTTTGAAGTGTAGTCACTGTTGTAATGTGGGATAAGGGTGGGGGAAGATACTTCCCAGGGTGTGGTCCATACTAGAGCATCAACCTTGAGGAGAGAGACAGAGGAAAGAAACACAGAAACATAGAAAATAGGTGCAGGAGTAGGCCATTCGGCCCTTCGAGCCTGCATCACCATTCAATATGATCATGGCTGATCATGCAACTTTAGTACCCCATTCCTGCTTTCTCTACATAACCCTTGACCCCTTTAGCCATAAGGGCCATCTAACTTCCTTTTGAATATATCTAATGAACTGGCCTCAACAATTTTCTGTGGTAGAGAATTCCACAGGTCTTTAAATCCTTTGTCCTGCTGCTTTGAGCATCCTGCAAAGCTACAATTTAATTATGGGGGCAATATTGACAATGCCATACCTCATGCAAGCCTTCTGCTTGATGGTTCTGCGGAGGAGACGATTGATTCGACATCATTGCATGAGGAACATCAGACCACATAGGAGGATGGGCAGGAGGCCTTACCCACATCGGGTATATCGAGACAGGCATTCCTACCTGCACCTGAGTGATGCAGACTGTGTCAGAAGGCTGCATTTCCACAAAGATGTTGTAACTGAGATCTGTGAGTTAGTAAAAGCAGATCTGCAACCTAGAAGCGTCAGGAGGACTGCTTTGTCAGTTGAAGTAAAGGTTACAGCTGCACTTTCATTTTATGCATCTGGATCATTCCAGGCCACAACTGGGGATGTGTGCACCATTTCTCAACATGCAACACATATCTGCATTTGTCAGGTGACTGCTGCACTATGTGCCCGGAGGAATTACTACATCAAGTTCGCCATGACTGCCCAGGCAATGCGTGAAAGGGCTGTGGGCTTCTCCAGGATTTCTGGCTTCCCAAAGGTACAGGGCTGCATTGATTGTACCCACATCACCTTGCGAGCACCTTTGGAGGATTCCGAGATGTACAGGAACAGAAAAGGCTTCCACTCCGTGAATGTGCAAGTTCGTGTGTGATGACATGCATCGCATCATGTCAGTTGATGCAAGATACCCTGGAGCACCCATGATGCGTTCATCCTATGCGAGAGCGCTATATCTGCCATGTTTCAGCAGCAGCAGCCAGAAGGGCAGAGCTGGCTGCTGGGAGACAAAGGGTACGGCCTCGCTACCTGGCTCATGACGCCCCAATGCGTAGCCCGGATGGAAGCTGACCAGAAATACATGTCGCACATTGCAACACACAGCATAATAGAGAGGACCATTGGCATTTTGAAGCAGCGTTTCTGATGCCTGGACCATTCCGGAGGCTACTTGCAATACTTCCCTGACATTGCCGGTCAGTTCACTGTTGTGTGCTGCATGCTGCATAACTTGGCCATCATGAGGCAGCAGCAGCTGGTAGTAGAGGACCCACCTGAGGTGAGAGTGGCTGATGATGAGGAGGAAGATGCAGATGATGAGGAGGAGGTGCAGAAGAATGAGGAAGCCATGCAACTACCTGAACCCGGAGCACGACGGCGGAGGAGGGCGGGCCGTCGTGTCCCTTTAACGATTGCTCGAGCCTTGCGCCAGCAGCTCATCCGTGAATGCTTTGCTGCCTGAAGGCTTAGCGGCAACTATTCCACATGGACTATGTTTACTGTATGGACCTGTTCCGTAATGTTGTGTTGTGTTAATGGAACAAATAATGGAAATGGTTTAGTTATAATTTAAAATATATTTTATTCAAAAGTTGTTGGGCCCTGGATGTGCCTCACTGCATCACACCGCTCGGGCACGCAGCATCAGAGAGTGGGGCCCTGGTTGTGCCTTGCTACACCCCACTGGATTCCCCAGCCTCAGACTGTGAGAAACCATGGAATGTCCCAACACTCAGGAAAGGGGCTGGCACTTCAATAGGCGGCACCTGCACCTTCTCCAGAGTAAGTACAAGAGTGGGGGCTTCATCCTCTCCCTCCCCTTGCCCCTCCCCCTCACCCTCACCCCCATGCTCGTGGTCTGGAAGGTGGGATTGGAAGATGTTCTCCTCTTCAGGCTCGTCTGTGTCTGAATCTTCTTCTGCATTGGCTTCAGTCTCCTCAGGATTGGCCTCGTGTTCTGCAAAATATAACAGAACAGACAAATGGTTAGCAGCAGAGAAGGGGGCAGGGTGGCATGAGTAGGCTCACACAGAGCAGGCAGCAGGCTGATGTGAAGGACCACGATGAATGATAGCACATTGCATCAACCGAAGCGTAGCTGAACCGAAGCATGGTTAGCCAGCGCAATACTTAACATTTAGCAAAGCCAGACTGCAGAATTTGCAGGACTTACCCTCTCCCTTGCATGTGGGTCCAGCTTGTGCTGTGGTGGTTGCTTTTCTCCAGGCAGGACCCATCAAAGCAGCGACCCTGTCTTGCAAGTGTGTCAGTGGCCGCAGATTTGGCGGGCCTCCTCCTGTTCAAGGTCTTTCCCTTTTGTTGTGTGCCACCTTCCTCTGCAAAGATGAAAACAAAACTTTTTAGGGAGGGTGTCTTTCTGCTGGGTGGGCCATACAGATGGTCACATTTACAATTGCAATTCCAGTGAATAAATGAAAATATTACTTACACTAACTACTTGACCAAGGTCCTGCCACCTCTTTTTGCACTGGCCTCCAGACCTCAGGGTGGTCACCATTGCACAGCAATCTTCTGTAAGTTGGTTCCAGCGTTTCTTCATTTCTTTTTGGGTGAAACTTTTATGTGACCTCTGCTAGTGTCCAGCTTGTGCTATTTGCCCTCAATTACAGTAACTAGTGCCTCCACTTCGTCCTGTGAGAAATTCTTGGTCTTTGCACCATGTTCCATATTGCAGCTCCGTCTTTTCCACTGAGAATTAAAGTTCTCACACACAAGTGGCTCTTTAAAAATGGCCGAATGCAGACTGGGAGGCGTACTGTGCATGTGCGGCCATAGCAGCCACGTAAAAAACGTCATTTTTTTTCACACATGCGCAGAAGGGGGTGGGGGGGGGGGGCATCGTTTTGTCGGCACAGACAATAGGCTCCTACCCAAGAAGCTAAAGGATAGGCTGCGCGGCGCCAATTTCAAAAATTAGAACAGGGAAACTTTCAAGTTATTTCTTTGGAGTCGTCGGGGCCACAAAAAACGGGCGCAACTGTTGTAATACGCCAAAAAACGACATTGAGGAAAATTGAGCCCTTAATGAGGACAAGTTGAGTGTCCTGTGGAATCCAGCATGCAGCACCTGTATAGTATTGTCCCTCTTCATAAAACCTGGAGCTATCCACATAAACACTAATGGAGCCCACCATTGGTATGGTTTTAAGAGGTCTACTAGATACGACGTCTTTCACTTTACAGGCATGGGGTGCACCCTCATACATAGAAACATAGAAACATAGAAACATAGAAAATAGGTGCAGGAGTAGGCCATTCAGCCCTTCAAGCCTACACCACCATTCAATAAGATCATGGCTGATCGTTCACCTCAGTACTCCTTTCCTGCTTTCTCTCCATTTCCCTTGATCCCTTTAGCCATAAGGGCCATATCTAACTCTCTCTTGTATATATCCAATGAACTGGCATCAACAACTCTCTGCGGCAGGGAATTCCACAGGTTAACAATTCTCTGAGTGAAGAAGTTTCTCCTCATCTCAGTCCTAAATGGCTTACCCCTTATCCTTATCCTGGTTCTGGACTTCCCCAACATCGGGAACATTCTTCCTGCATCTAACCTGTCCAGTCCCGTCAGAATTTTATATGTTTCTATGAGATCCCCTCTCATCCTTCTAAACTCCAGTGAATACAGGCCTAGTCGATTCACTCTCTCCTCATATGTCAGTGCTGCCATCCCGGAAATCAGTCTGATGAACCTTCGCTGCACTCCCTCAATAGCAAGAACATGCTTCCTCAGATTAGGAGACCAAAACTGAACACAATATTCCAGGTGAGGCCTCACCAAGGACCTGTACAACTGCAGTAAGACTTCCCTGCTCCTATACTCAAATCCCCTAGCTATGAAGGCCAACATACCATTTGCCTTCTTCACCGCCTGCTGTACCTGGATGCCAACTTTCAATGACTGTTGTACCATGACACCCAAGTCTTGTCGCACCTCCCATTTTCCTAATCTGCCGCCATTCAAATAATATTCTGCCTTCATGTTTTTGCCACCAAAGTGGATAACCTCACATTTATCCACATTATACTGCATCTGCCATGCATTTGCCCACTCACCCAACCTGTCCAAGTCACCCTGCAGCCTCTTAGCGTCCTCCTCACAGCTCACACCGCCATCCAGCTTAGTGTCATCTGCAAACTTGGAGATATTACACTCAATTCCTTCATCTAAATCATTAATGTATTTTGTAAATAGCTGGGGCCGCAGCTCTGAGCCCTGCAACATATGAGCTAATTGGTAGATGTGGTGGTTTTGGATGTAATATCTTTACTGCCCAATTCCAAGATCCATCTTCCTCACCGTGCCGGAGACAGTCCTTTCATCTGGCCCTTCACTAATAACGCCACTGGGGTATGAGGGCTGTGCAAGATTAACTGACTAAATCCTACCAAATATTCTGTTTGTGCTTCACTAACCAGTGGACCCCCAGAATCTGCTTAATACATTGGTCGTCGATCTCTCAACAGGGGTGAGTGTGCATGAGAAATATCCTACTTGGATGCACCTACCGTGCACCTCTTGCATTATTATGGCAGATATACATTGCTCTGAAACTGCTACTTCCGTACTGAAGGGCTGAGAGGAATCAGGGCTTCACAAGGCTGGAGCTCGTGTGAGCGCCACTTTAACATTTTTGAATGCCTGATGTGATTCCCAGTCCCAATTCTCTCCCTGTAGATGGTGATACAACAGGGCTGCAAACTCACTGAATCCTTCAATAAACTCTCTACAAAATCCCACAATACCCAGGAACGACTGCAAAGCCGTGTGTGGTCTTGCTAGTTCCGCTACCAATCGATCTTGGCTGGATCTGGGGTTTTTCCTCCCTGTTCAATTTTAACATCCAAAAAAGTTAGTTTTCTGTGCAAGTACAACTTTTTTCAGGTTAATTTCAAATAGAGCCTCTTCTAAGAGGCTCAAGACTTCCTCCAAGAGGAGGTAATGCTTCTCCATTGACTCTGACTGCAACAATAAATCATCAACATACTGAAGCACATCGTCAGGGGCCAGTCTCCTGGCAAATCGAATAACGAGAGCTGTAGATAGGGATTTAAATTAAACAGTCAGGGGGGGAGGGGGAGGGGGTGGGGGGAAGGGTTCAGGTGAGGGGAAATTAAAAAATTCAAAGAGAAAGGAGATAGCATTGGTCAGGGTAGCGATAGGGGTAATGATAACCAGAGTGTGACAGGAAGGGACAGAGCAGATAAACATAAGGGTGCACCAGAAAATAGATTCAGAGTAGGGAAAAATGGTAAAAAGACAAAATTAAAAGCTCTTTATCTGAATGCATGCAGCATTCGTAACAAGATAGATGAGCTGACGGCACAGATAGAAATAAATGGGTATGATCTGATAACCATTACAGAGACATGGTTGCAAGGTGACCAAGGCTGGGAACTACATATTCAGGGGTATTTGATATTTTGGAAAAATAAGCAGAAAAGAAAAGGAGTTGGGGTAGCTCTGTTAATAAAAATGAGATCAATGCAGTAGTGAGAAATGATATTGGCTCAAAAGATCAAGATGTAGAATCAGTTTGGGTGGAGATAAGAAATAGTAAGGGAAAGAAGACATTGGTGGGAATAGGCTATAGGCCCCCTAACACTAGCTACACTATAGGACAGAGTATAAATCAAGAAATAATGGAGTCCTGTAAGAAAGATACGGCAATAATCATCGGCGATTTTAATCTTCATACTGATTGGACAAATCAAATTGGCCAAGGTAGCCCTGAGGATGAGTTCATAGAATGTATTCAGGATGTGTTATGTATGTAATAACTCGATAGACTGAATACTGTAAACTAACACCGGTACAAACCTGGCTCTGCTTTATTAGGGCCCAAAGTGATTACATTACATGATGGCTTGCCTTTTATATCTGGGCCGCACACACATGCATACAGCCCAATGACCTTCAACAGTGGTGCCACCTGGTGGCTAGTAACCCCAAGCATACATACATGACAATATCCCCCTTTATGATATTAGTAACAGTCTTTTTATAAATTGAGACGGTCCGGGGCTTTCCGCTCCCGAGTTGATCGTTTCAGTTCAACTCCAGCCTTGGGCAAGCGTTCTGAGTCTGTTATGACTGGGGGCTGGGTGGCCGATCTGATGGGAGTGGCAATGACCACGTCAGGGATTGAAAGTCCAGATTAATTGATGACAGCGGAGTCCTCTGATGACTGAGGGTAGGTTGGTTGGTCACTGATTGTGTCTTCCTCAGACTGTTCCAGTTCATCCGTGTGCCGCAGCTTTACCTGATCAACATGTTTCCTGCATGTTTGCCCATTCTTGAGCTTGACGATAAACACTCTGTTACCCTCTTTGGCCGTAACAGTACCGGCGATCCACTTCGGACCTTGACCATAATTTAGTACATACACAGGATCGATAACAGATATGTTGTGTGACACAACAGCACAATCATGATACCACTGCTGACTTTGACGTCTATATTCAACATGATCGTTCAAGTCAGGGTGAACAAGAGGGAGCTTGGTCTTAACTCTCTTCGCCAATAGTTCAGCAGGGGGGACCTCGATAAGCGTGTGGAGTCTTGTCCTGTAACTAAGCAATATGCATGACAAGCGAGTCTGCAGTGAACCTTTAGTTACACGTTTCATACTCTGCTTGATGGTTTGGACAGCACGCTCTGCTTGACCATTAGATGCGGGTTTGAATGGTGCTCACCTCACATGTTTGATACCATTGAGTTTCATGAATTCTTGAAACTCCAGACTATTGAAGCAAAGTCCGTTGTCGCTTACAACGATGTCAGGCAGACCATGAGTGGTAAACATGACACGAAGGCTCTCAATAGTAGCTGTGGATGTACTGGATGACATGATTATGCACTCTATCCACTTGGAATATGCATCCACCACAACTAAAACATCTTTCCCAGGAAGACACCTGCAAAGTCGATGTGGATCCTGGACCATGGTTTGGATGGCCACGACCACAGACTCAGCGGCGATTCCGCTGGTGCTTTACTTAGCTGCATGCAAGTATTGCACTGATGCACTCATGATTCCAGATCAGAATCAATTCCAGGCCACCATACATGAGACTTGGAAATGGCTTTCATCATGACAATACCAGGATGAGTGCTATGTAGATCACGTACAAATTTCTCTCTGCCTTTCTTCGGCATAACAACACAATTACCCCACAGTAAACTATCTGACTGAATGAATAGTTGGTCTTTGCGACGGTTGTAAGGTTTGGTCTCATCATCCATTTGCATGGGTATGGCAGACCAATCATCACTAAGGACACAACGTTTCACAAACGATAATATCGGGTTCTAGCTGGTCCAGGTCTTAACTTGTTGAGCTGTGACAGGGGTTCCTTCACTTTGAAAAGCATCCATAACAAACAGTAGGTCTGCAGGTTTTGGCCTCTCCACCTCTGATGTGGGCAATGGCAGACGGTTCAGTGCATCGGCACAATTCTCGGTGCCAGGTCTATGGCGAATGACATAATCATAGGCAGATAATGTCAGTGCCCACCTCTGGATGTGGGACGATGCATTGGTGTTTATACCTTTGTTTTCCAAAAACAATTAAATGAGTGGTTTGTGATCTGTTTCCAGTTCAAACCTGTTATGTTTAGAATAACTCCAGAAGACTGAGTACTGTAAGCTTAAACTGATGTGACCTTAATCTCTTTAATAAAACTCCAGGGTGCCAAAGAGGCATGGCAGACAACCTTTTATACTTGCTTGCATGAGGTTTTACACAGTTATAATGTTTACATACATAACATCACTCCTCCCCAAAGTCTTTGATACAAGTTATTTACAAGTTGAGGCGTTCCGGGGCCCTTCGCTCCCTGGTTGAACGCCTGAGTTCGAACCCTGGCATGGGTGAGTTGGTCAGGCCATTGCTGCACTGCAGAGCGGTTGGTCTGACAGGACTGTTGGGCATGGTGGGTTCATCCTCTTGATTGATGACGAGGTCGATTGCTGCTTGAGTGTGTGTTGGTGGATCGTTGATGGTGATGTCCTCTTCAAGTTGTTCCTGGTTGTCAGTGAATCGCAGTTTGGTCTGATCCAAATGCTTTCTGCACGTTTGTCCATTACATAGTTTGACAATAAACACTCTATTCCCCTCCTTGGCCAAGACAGTGCCAGCAACTCATTTGGGACCATGACCGTAATTAAGGACAAACACAGGGTCGTTAACATCAATGTCATGCGATATAGCCATGGGATCGTGGTACATGTTTTGCCGGTGACGCCAGGTTTCCAAATGATCATTGAGATCCAGGTGGACTAAGGAGAGCCTGGTTTTGAGTGCTCTCTTCATTAACAATTCCACCAGGGGAACCCCGGTAAGTGTGTGGGGTCGCGTCCGGTAGCTGAGCAGACCTGAGATAAATGGGTCTGCAGGGAGCCGTCCGTCACGCATTTCAAGCTCTGCTTGATAGTTTGGACCGCCCGTTCTGCTTGACCGTTGGATGCGGGCTTAAGCGGGGCAGATCTGACATGCTTAAAGCTATTGCGGATCATAAACTCATTGAATTCAGAGCTGGTGAAACATGGTCCATTGTCACTGACAAGGAAGTCATGGGTGGCAAACATGGCCCGGAGTCTTTCAATGGTGGCAGTGGACGTGCTGGATGACATGATTACACATTCAATCCATTTAGAGTAAGCATCCACTACTACCAAGAACATCTTTCCTAGAAGGGGGCCAGCGAAATCTACGTGGATCCTGGACCACGGTTTGGAGGGCCATGACCACAGACTCAGTGGAGCCTCCCTTGGTGCATTGCTCAACTGTGAGCAAGTGTTACACTGGTGTACGCATGACTCCAAATCCGCGTCAAACGTGCGACCTGGCGATAGCCTTCATCATGACTATGCTGGGTGGGTAGTGTGTAGGTCGCATATAAACATTTCCCTGCCTTTTTTTGGCAAAACCACGCGACAATCCGACTGGATGGACATTTCATCTTTACATCGATGAAACGGCTTAATTTCATCTTGCATTCCCCGGGAACAGCCAACCAACTCCCATTGAGAATGCAACTTTTTACTAGTGATAGCAAAGGGTCCAGGCTAGTCCAGGTCCTGATCTGGCGAGCCGTGATATCAAAAAATCCATGACCAGAAACAAGACTGCGGGTTGCACCATTTACACCCCGGTGGTGGGCAATGGTAGCCGACTGAGGGCATCAGCACAGTTCTCCGTGACTTGTCTGTGGCGGATAACATAGTCATAAGCGGACAATGTTAATGACCATCTTTGGATGAGGGACGAAGCATCGGTGTTTATACCTTCGCTTTCTGAAAACAGCGAAATGAGCGGTTTGTCGTCGGTTTCAAACTCGAACCGGAGTCCAACTAGGTATTGGTGCATTTTCTTAACCCCGTATACGCATGCTAACACCTCTTTCTCGACCATACTGTAGGCTCTTTCAGCCTTAGACAGACCTCTAGACGCATATGCAATCGGTTGCAGTTTGCCTGATACATTGGTTTGCTGTAACTCACAGCCAACCCCGTACGAAGATGCATCACAAGCTAGCACTAAACGTTTACATGGGTCATACAATACAAGTAACTTGTTAGAACATAGCAGGTTTATGGCCTTCTCAAAGACTGTCTCTTGAGATTTACCCCAAATCCAGTCGTCACCCTTACGTAGCAACATGTGCAATGGTTCTGGCAAAGTGCTCAACCCGGGTAGAAAGTTAACAAAATAGTTGAGGAGTCCCAGGAACGATCGCAGCTCCATCACATTCTGTTGTGTGGGTGCATTCTTGATGGCCTCCGTCTTTGAGTCCATGGTTCTGATGCCATTTGCTGCAATCTTTCTCCCCAAAAATTCGACTTCTGGCACAAGGAAAACACACTTGGAGCATTTCAGCCTGAGAACCACTCTGTCTAGTCGACTTAGAACCTCTTCCAGGTTGTGCAGGTGTTCAGTGGTGTCACGACCGGTGATCAGGATGGCGTCTTGAAACAGAAGGGTGCGCGGAACCGATTTCAGCAGACTCTCCATGTTCCTCTGGAAAATGGCAGCAGCCGAGCGAAGCCCAAAAGGGCATCTGTGGTATATAAACAGTCCTTTGTGCGTGTTGATGCACGTCAATCTTTTCAAAGATTCAGCCAGCTCCTGTGTCATGTAAGCAGAGGTTAGATCCAATTTGGTGAATGACATCCCCCTGCTAATGTTGCGAACAGGTCACCCGACTTCGGTAGTGGATACTGGTCTTGTAACGAGACTCGGTTAATCGTTACATAGAAACATAGAAACATAGAAAATAGGTGCAGGAGTAGGCCATTCGGCCCTTCGAGCCTGCACCAACATTCAATAAAATCATGTCTGATCATTCCCTCAGTACCCCTTTCCTGCTTTCTCTCCATACCCTTTGATCCCCTTAGTCGTAAGGGCCATATCTAACTCCCTCTTGAATATATCCAATGAACTGGCATTAACAACTCTCTGTGGCAAGGAATTCCACAGGTTAACAACTCTCTGAGTGAAGAAGTTTCTCCTCATCTCAGTCCTAAATGGTCTACCCCTTATCCTAAGACTGTGTCCCCTGGTTCTGGACTTCCTCAACATCGGGAAAATTCTACCCGCATCTAATCTGTCCCGTCCCGTCAGAATCTTATATGCTTCTATGAGATCCTCTCTCATCCTTCTAAACTCCAATGTATAAAGGCCCAGTTGATCCCGTCTCTCTTCATATGTCAGTCCAGCCATCCCGGGAATCAGGCTGGTGAACCTTCACTGCACTCCCTCAATAGCAAGAACGTCCTTTCTCAGACTAGGAGACCAAAACTGAACACAATATTCCAGGTGAGGCCTCACCAAGGCCCTGTACAAGTGTAGTAAGACCTACCTGCTCCTATACTCAAATCCCCGAGCAATGAAGGCCAACATACCATTTGCCTTCTTCACCGCCTGCAGTACCTGTATGCCAACTTTCAATGACTGATGAACCATGACACCCAGGTCTCGTTGCACCTCCCCTTTTCCTAATCTGCCGCCATTCAGATAATATACTGTCTTCGCGTTTTTGCCCCCAAAGTGGATAACCTCACAGTTATCCACATTATACTGCATCTGCCATGCATTTGCCCACTCACCTAACCTGTCCAAGTCACCCTGCAGCCTCTTAGCGTCCCCCTCACAGCTCACACCACCACCCAGTTTAGTGTCATCTGCAAACTTGGAGATATTACAATCAATTCCTTCATTTAAATCATTGATGTACATTGTAAAGAGTTGGGGTCCCAGCACTGAGCCCTGCGGCACTCCACTAGTCACTGCCTGCCATTCTGAAAAGGACGCATTTATCCCGACTCTCTGCTTCCTGTCTGCCAACTAGTTCTCTATCCACGTCGGTATATTACCCCCAATACTATGTGCTTTGATTTTGCACATCAATCTCTTGTGTGGGAACTTGTCAAAAGCCTTTTGAAAGTCCATATACATCCACTGGTTCTCCCTTGTCCACTCTACTAGTTACATCCTCAAAAAATTCCAGAAGATTTGTCAAGCATGATTTCCCCTTCATAAATCCATGCTGACTTGGACCGATCCTGTCACTGCTTTCCAAATGCGCTGCTTTTTCATCCTTAATAATTGATTCCAACATTTTCCCCACTACTGATGTCAGGCTAACCAGTCTATAATTACCCACTTTCTCTCTCCCTCCCTTTTTAAAAAGTGGTGTTACATTAGCTACCCTCCAGTCCATAGGAACTGACCCAGAGTTGATAGACTGTTGGAAAATGATCACCAATGCATCCACTATTTCTAGGGCCACTTCCTTAAGTACTCTGGGATGCAGACTATCAGGCCCCGGGGATTTATCGGCCTTCAATCCTATCAATTTCCCGAACACAATTTCTGCCTGATAAGGATATCCTTCAGTTCCTCCTTCTCACTAGAGCATTGGTCACATAGTACTTCCGGAACGTTATTTGTGTCTTCCTTCGTGAAGACAGAACCAAAGTATTTGTTCAATTGGTCTGCTATTTCTTTGTTCCCTATTATAAATGCACCTGAATCCGACTGCAAGGGACCTACGTTTGTCTTCACTAATCTTTTTCTCTTCACATATCTATAGAAGCTTTTGCAGTCAGTTTTTATGTTCCCGGCAAGCTTTTTCTCGTACTCTATTTTCCCCCTCTTAATTAAACCCTTTGTCCTCCTCTGTTGAATTCTAAATTTCTCCCAATCCTCTGGTTTGCTACTTTTTCTGGCCAATTTATATGCCTCTTCCTTGGATTTAGCACGATCCTTAATTTCCTTTGTTAGCCACGGTTGAGCCACCTTCCCTGTTTTATTTTTACTCCAGACAGGGATGTACAATTGCTGAAGTTCATCCATGTGATCTTTAAATGTTTGCCATTGCCTATCCACCGTCAACCCTTTAAGTATCATTTGCCAGTCTATTCTAGCCAATTCATGCCTCAAACCATCGAAGTTACCTTTCCTTAAGTTCAGGACCCTAGTTTCTGAATTAACTGTGTCACTCTCCATCTTAATAAAGAATTCTACCATGTTATGGTCACTCTTCCCCAAGGGGCCTCGCACAACAAGATTGCTAATTAGTCCTTTCTCATTACACATCACCCAGTCTAGGATGGCCAGCTCCCTCGTTGGTTCCTCGACATATTGGTCTCGAAAACCATCCCTAATACACTCCAGGAAATCCTCCTCCACCGCATTGCTACCAGTTTGGTTAGCCCAATCAATATGTAGATTAAAGTCACCCATGATAACTGCTCTGTACCTTTATTGCACGCATCCCTAATTTCTTGTTTGATGCTGTCCCCAACCTCATTACTACTGTTTGGTGGTCTGTACACAACTCCCACTAGCGTTTTCTGCCCTTTGGTATTTCTTAGCTCCACCCATACTGATTCCATGTCATCCAAGCTAATGTCCTTTCTTACTATTGCATTAATTTCCTCTTTAACTAGCAACGCCAACCGCCTCCTTTTCCTTTCTGTCTATCCTTCCTAAATGTTGAATACGCCTGGATGTTGACCTTGTAGTCTCCGCAGATTCTGACTGTGCCATCGCTTTTCAACACCGGAACAATTGGGCTGGCCCACTCGTTGAACTCAACTGGCGATATGATTCCCTCTCGTTGAAGTCTGTCCAGCTCAATCTCGACTTTCTCCCTCATCATATATGGAACCATTCGAGCCTTGCGATGAATGGGTTGTGCATCAGGGACTAGATGGATCTGCACCTTGGATCCTGTGAAGTTGCCGATGCCTGGTTCAAATAGCGATGGAAATTTGCTCAGCACTTGAGCGCACGAGGCATCATCCACCAATGATAGTGCTTTGATATC
Organism: Pristiophorus japonicus; assembly: GCF_044704955.1. Taxonomy (NCBI): domain Eukaryota; kingdom Metazoa; phylum Chordata; class Chondrichthyes; family Pristiophoridae; genus Pristiophorus; species Pristiophorus japonicus. The sequence goes on from NC_091981.1 coordinate 98,797,890, forward strand.
ATCCCAGTTCCATCGAATCTTTCCTAGCCAGCTTCTGCCGATTGATAGATTGGCGAATGATACTTAAGGGGTTGACAATGGATGGGCAATGGCAGACATTTAGAGACCACATGGATGAACTACAACAATTGTACATCCCTGTCTGGCGTAAAAATAAAAAGGGGAAGGTGGCTCAACCGTGGCTATCAAGAGAAATCAGGGATAGTATTAAAGCCAAGGAAGTGGCATACAAATTGGCCAGAAATAGCAGCAAACCTGGAGACTGGGAGAAATTTAGAACTCAGCAGAGGAGGACAAAGGGTTTGATTCGGGCAGGGAAAATAGAGTACGAGAGGAAGCTTGCAGGGAACATTAAAATGGACTGCAAAAGCTTCTATAGATATGTAAAGAGAAAAAGGTTAGTAAAGACAAACATAGGTCCCCTGCAGACAGAATCAGGGGAAGTCATAATGGGGAACAACGAAATGGCAGACCAATTGAACAAGTACTTTGGTTCGGTATTCACTAAGGAGGACACAAACAACCTTCCGGAAATAAAAGGGGTCAGAGGGTCTGGTAAGAAGGAGGAACTGAGGGAAATCCTTATTAGTCGGGCAATTGTGTTAGGGAAATTGATGGAATTGAAGACCGATAAATCCCCAGGGCCTGATGGTCTGCATCCCAGAGTACTTAAGGAGGTGGCCTTGGAAATAGCGGATGCATTGACAGTCATTTTCCAACATTCCACAGACTCTGGATCAGTTCCTATGGAGTGGAGGGTAGCCAATGTAACCCCACTTTTTAAAAAAGGAGGGAGAGAAAACAGGGAATTATAGACCGGTCAGCCTGACATCGGTAGTGGGTAAAATGATGGAATCAATTATTAAAGATGTCATAGCGGCGCATTTGGAAAGAGGTGACATGATAGGTCCAAGTCAGCATGGGTTTGTGAAAGGGAAATCATGCTTGACAAATCTTCTGGAATTTTTTGAGGATGTTTCCAGTGCAGTGGACAAGGGAGAACCAGTGGATGTGGTGTATTTGGACTTTCAGAAAGCTTTCGACAAGGTCTCACACAAGGGATTAGTGTGCAAAGTTAAAGCACATGGGATTGGGGGTAGTGTGCTGACGTGGATTGAGAACTGGTTGGCAGACAGGAAGCAAAGAGTAGGAGTAAATGGGGACTTTTCAGAATGGCAGGCAGTGACTAGTGGGGTACCGCAAGGTTCTGTGCTGGGGCCCCAGCTGTTTACATTGTACATTAACGATTTAGACGAGGGGATTAAATGTAGTATCTCCAAATTTGCGGATGGCACTAAGTTGGGTGGCAGTGTGAGCTGCGAGGAGGATGCTATGAGGCTGCAGAGTGACTTGGATAGGTTAGGTGAGTGGGCAAATGCATGGCAGATGAAGTATAATGTGGATAAATGTGAGGTTATCCACTTTGGTGGTAAAAACAGAGAGACAGACTATTATCTGAATGGTGACAGATTAGGAAAAGGGGAAGTGCAAAGAGCCCTGGGTGTCATGGTAGATCAGTTATTGAAGGTTAGCATGCTGGTACAGCAGGCAGTTAAGAAAGCAAATGGCATGTTGGCCTTCATAGCGAGGGGATTTGAGTACAGTGGCAGGGAAGTGTTACTACAGTTGTACAGGGCCTTGGTGAGGCCACACCTGGAGTATTGTGCACCGTTTTGGTCTCCTAACTTGAGGAAGGACATTCTTGCTATTGAGGGAATGCAGCGAAGGCTCACCAGACTGATTCCCGGGATGGCGGGACTGACATATCAAGAAAGACTGGATCAACTGGGCTTGTATTCACTGGAGTTCAGAAGAATGAGAGGGGATCTCATAGAAACGTTTAAAATTCTGACGGGTTTCGACAGGTTAGATGCAGGAAGAATGTTCCCAATGTTGGGGAAGTCCAGAACCAGGGGTCACAGTCTAAGGATAAGGGGTAAGCCATTTAGGACCGAGAAGAGGAGAAACTTCTTCACCCAGAGAGTGGTGAACCTGTGGAATTCTCTACCACAGAAAATTATTGAGGCCAATTCACTAAATATATTCAAAAATGAGTTAGATGTAGTCCTTACTACTAGGGGCATCAAGGGGTATGGCGAGAAAGCAGGAATGGGATACTGAAATTGCATGTTCAGCCATGAACTCATTGAATGGCGGTGCAGGCTCGAAGGGCCGAATGGCTTACTCCTGCACCTATTTTCTATGTTTCTATGTTTCTATGTTTCTATGAACAGCATTGGGCCATCGCCGGGTACACTCCACAATGATAAGTCATGCACAGCTCCATCGTACGATACCTTCACTGCCGCACTACCAATGACTAGTATGAGCTCTTTGTAAGTGTGCAGCTTTGTATAAATCGGGCTCAGCTTGGACCTTTGTGCCTTGTTGCCCACAGTTTCTCAAAAGCCTTCTGGCTCATAACTAACTGACTCGCCCCCGTGTCCAACTCCATGGAAACTGGAATGCCATTTAAATTGACTTTCAGCATTATAGGAGGGCTCTTGGTGGTGAAGGTGTGTACCCCATATGCTTCTTCCTCGGCCTCGGGTTGAGTTGCCTCTCTACTCGTTCTGTGTGATTCGCTTTGGATCATCCATCTTCTGCCGACTCTGCCACGTGGTGAGTCGCAGCACCTTTGCACATTCGCTGGAGGTGCCCCATTGTTTCACAGCCTTTGCACACATAGTGCTTGAATCGACATTGATGGGCGCAATGATTACCCCCGCAGCGCCAACGTGGTGTTTTGGAGTCGCATTCATGCCCCATGGTGGACTCTGAGACATCCTAGGTCTTGCAGCTGCAGATGTGTAGGCCCTGCCATGTACAGTACTTGCCAGTGAGCTTCGATGCTGAGAAGATATCAGTTTAGTATTATCGTTCGTGGACATGAAAGCCTGGGCTATTGTGATGGCTTTGTTCAGGTCTGGGGATTCGGCAGACAGCAGCTTGCGAAGAATGACCTCGTGGACGATTCCAAGCATGAAAATGTCCCATAGCATTTTCCCCAAATATCCAGCAAAATTGCAAGGTCCCGCAACGCATCTTAGGTCAGCGACATAACTCGCCACATCCTGGCCCTCAGAGCAATGGTGCATATAGAAGCGATACGTTGCCATTAATATGCTCTCCTTCGGCTTGAGGTGTTCCCGAACCAGCGTACATAACTCTGTATATGTCTTTTCCATTGGTTTCATCGGTGCTAGCAGAAGCTTGATGAGGCCGTATATTGTGGACCCACACACGGTGAGGAGAATCACCCTGCGCTTGATCGCTTTATCATCCCCATCCAGCTCGTTGGCCACGAAGTACTGGTCGAGACATTCAACGAAGGCTTCCCAATCATCACCCTCTATAATCACTCAAGAATACCAATGGCAACCATAACCGCGTGAAAGTTCGTGATCTGTTACTCGTTGCCAATTGTTATGTTTAGAATAACTCCAAAAGACTGAGTACTGTAAGCTTAAATGATGTGACCTTAGACTCTTTAATAAAACTCCAGAGTGTCAAAGCAGCATGGCAGACAACCTTTTATACTTGCTTGCATGAGGTCTTACACAGTTATAATGTTTACATACATAACAAAACCAAAGACCAAACAGTGCCGATGCATCTTTTTAACCCCATTCACACAGGCTAATGCTTCTTTTCTACCATGCCCTTTCCGCCTTTGATAAACTTTTAGAAGCATACGCAACAGGTTGTAGTTACCCGACTCATTAGCTTGTTGGAGCACGCAACTAACTCCATATGGCGAAGCATCACAGGCCAATACTAGACGCTTACATGGATCATAATGTACCAGCAGCTTGTTAGAGCAAAGCAGATTAGTAGCTTTCTCAAAAGCTCTATCTTGAGACGCACCCCAAACCAAGTTGTCGTCTTTTCTTAGCAGCATGTGCAAAGGCTCTAATGAAGTGTTCAATCTAGGTAGGAAATTACCGAAGTAGTTGAGTAGACGAAGGAACGAATGCAGCTCCGTCACATTCTGCATTTTTGATGGCCTTGGTTTTCGAGTCCTTAGACCTGATGTCATCAGCAGCAATTTTCTTCCCCAGGAATTCGACTTCCGGTGCCATGAAGACGCACTTCGAACTTTTCAGTCTGAGTCCCACTTCATCCAGATGATGTAGAACCTCTTCCAGGTTGTTCAGATGTTCAGTGGTGTCACGACTGTGATCAGGATGTCATCTTGGAACACGACGATTCTAGGGACGGACTTCATTAGACTCTTCATGTTCCTCTGAAATATGGCTGCAACCGAGCAAATTCCGAAAGGACACTGTTGTAGATGAACAGTCCTTTATGAGTGTTGATGCACGTAAGTTTCTTCGACATCTCGACCAGCTCCTGTGTCATGTAGGCCGACGTCCGATCCAGTTTAGTGAACGACTTCCCCCCAGCTAGTGTTGCAAACAGGTCATCAGCCTTCGGTAACGGGTATTGATCCTGTTTCGAAACTCGGTTGATCGTAACCTTGTAGTCTCCACAGATTCCGACAGTACCATCACTCTTCAACACAGGAACAATGGGGCTGGCCAATTCGTTAAATTCGACTGGTGATATGATCCCTTCACGCTGGAGTCTTTACAGTTTGATTTCAACCTTCTCCCTCCTCATGTACGGAACCGCCTGAGCTTTATGATGGACGGGTCTTGCAACCGAGTCCACGTGGATCTGCACCTTGGCTCCCGTGAAATTGCCGATGCCTGGTTCAAACAGTGAAGGGAACTTGCTCAGCACTTGAGCACACGGAGTATCATCCTCCGATGACAATGCTTTGGTATCATTCCAATTCCATTAGATTTTTTCTAGCCATTTCCTGCCAAACAGCATTGGACCATTGCCTGGAACAATCCATAACAGTAAATCATGAACTGCACCATCATACGACACCTTGACTACTGCACTGCCAATCACCGTTATGAGTTCTTTAGTGTACGTACGCAACTTGGCATTGACTGGACTCAGCTTAGGCCTCACAGCCTTAGTATCCAACAGCTTGTCGAAGGTCCTCTGGCTCATTATTGATTGATTCGCACCCATGTCCAATTCCATCGGTACCGGCACATTGTTAAGCTTCACATTAATCATTATCGCTTGGCTCTTTGTTAGGAACGAATACAGGCCATACACTTCTTCCTCTGGTATCTCGGATTGCATATTTGGATCCGCGCTATACTGGTCATCATCCTCCACATGGTGTGTCGCAGCATGCTTGCTCAGTTGCGGACACATGTGCTGGAGATGCCCCAGTCTCGAACAGCCTTTACAAATGTACTGTTTAAACCAACACTGATGAGGCCGATGATTGCCCCTACCAACGCCAACACGGTGAAATCGGATTCATTCCCGTTGGCGGACTTTGGGCAGCCACAGGTTTCGCATACGCAGTCGAGTAAGCCCTGCCATAAGCACCTCTGCCAAACGACGATCCAATCTTGTTTACAGTACTTGCCGAGTTCCAATTTTTCGATGATATCTGCTTTAAGTTTTTGTCCATCGTCATGCATGCCTGGGCAATCATGATGGCCTTGCTCAAATCCAGCATCTCCGCCGCTCCGCCATTCAATATGATCATGGCTGATCTTGGCCTCAAATCCACTTCCCTGTCTGCTCCCCATAACCCTTGATGCCATTATCATTCAAAAATTTGTCTATCTACACCTTAAATATATTCAATAACCCAGCCTCCATAACTCTCTGGGGTAGAGAATTCCAAAGATTCACAACTCTCTGAGAGAAGAAATTCCTCTACATCTGCGTTTTAAATGGGCGACCACTTATTGTGAAACTATGCATCCGAGTTCTAGATTCCCCTACGAAGGGAAACGTCCTCTCTGCATCTACCCTGTCAAGCCACCTGAAAATCGTATACATTTCAATAAGATTACCTCTCATTCTTCTAAACTCCAATGAGTATAGGCACAACCTGATCAACTTTTCTTCTGAAGACAACTCCTTCATCTCAGGAATCAAGCTCGTGAACCTTCTCTGAATTACCTCCAATGCAAGTATATCCCTCCTTAAATAAGGAGACCAAAACTGTACACGGTACTCCAGGTGTGGTCTCACCAACATCTTGTACAGTTGTAGTAGGACTTGCCTAATTTTATATTCCATCCCCCTTGCAATAAAGAACATAAGAACATAAGAAATAGGAGCAGGAGTAGGCCATTTGGTTTTTCGAGCCTGCTCCGCCATTCAATAAGATCATGGCTGATCTGATCATGGATTCAGCTCCACTTCTCTGCCCACTCCCCATAACCCTTTACTCCCTTATTGCTCAAAAATCTGTCTATCTCTGCCTTAAATATATGCAATGACCCAGTCTCCACAGCTCTCTGAGGCAGAGAATTCCATAGATTTACAACCCTCTGAGAGAAGAAATTTCTCCTCAACTCAGTTTTAAATGGGCAGCCCCTTATTCTAAGACTATGTCCTCTAGTTCTAGTTTCCCCTATGAGTGGAAATATCCTCTCTACATCCACCTTGTCGAGCCCCCTCATTATCTTATAAGTTTCAATAAGATCACCTCTCATTCTTCTGAACTCCAATATGCATAGGCCCAAACTACTCAACCTATTCTCATAAATCAACCCCTCATCTCCGGAATCAACCTAGTGAACCTTCTCTGAACAGCCTCCAATGCAATGATATCCTTCCTTAAATACGGAGACCAAAACTGTACGCAATATTCCAGGTGTGGCCTCACCAATACCCTGTACAGTTGTAGCAGAACTTCTCTTATTTTATACTCTATCCCTCTTGCAATAAAGGCCAACATTCCATTTCCCTTCCTGATTACTTGCTGTACCTGCATGCTAACATTTTGTGCTTCATGCACAAGGACCCCCAGGTCTCTCTTTACTGCAGCACTTTGCAATTTTTCTCCATTTAAGTTATAATTTGCTTTTCTATTATTTCTGCCAAAGTGGATAACCTCACATTTTCCCACATTATACTCCATCTGCCAAATTTTTGCCCACTCACTTAGCCTGTCTATGGGCTAGAACTTCCACTTTTTTTATATGCTTAATGCCCACTTAACGCCCATTTTACCGCTGAAATGACGTATAATGCCCATATATCGCCCAATTTGGCACAAAATGGAAACTGGCGAGCTTTTTTAGGAGACTTATCGCCGAGCGTTACTTTCCCCATGGGCTTAACGCCGAGAAAAAATATTACCGGCCACCCACTTTTTTGGGGCGGAGTCAGCAGATGAAATCAGTGTCCATAATATCGCCCAGCGTTACTTTTCGCATGGAATTAACGCCGAGATTGAATATGAACTCTTGCCCACGGCTTTTTGTCGTAAAGAGCATATTTACTCAAACTAGCGACCATGAAGATTGCCCACCTCACACACATATTGCCCACAATATCGCTCGCTCAAAAAACCACCCACAAAATGTGGAACTAACCGGAACGAACGCCAGTGATGTAGCTGGCACTTGTTAAATCCCACTCTTATGTGAGGAGCTGATATCTTAAAGATTTGCCTGAAAGAGCGCTGATGTGAGTGACAATGCTGACACACTGCTGTGTGTGTGCAGCTCAGACATCAATGGTGCCCATCATCTTGGTGTCAATTAAAGTTTACGTTAATTGATGTTAAGTTGTATTTAAAGCTTTCATGGTAAGGAAGCACCAGTGTGTAATGGTCCAGCTATCTGAGACAATGTGCAATAAGGTTATGTTCAATAACAAAAGTTTAATACCAACATGGGTCTGAAATCATAAGTATCACAGCCAATAACACCCAACCCCCGCCCCCATACATTGCAACAAATTGCATACACCCAGATGGAGATATAACACAGCCATCACCTGCACACGTGCACCTCACTTTCCTTCCCCCTTCTCCTTCTTCTCCCCACCTCTACCACTTCCCCTCCTTGCTCCACGGCGCCTGGCCGAGGAGCTCCTCAGGCAGTGCCTCATTGGAGGGGATTAAGGCAGATGCGTTGGTTGCATGGGTACGGGAGCGGGGGGGTGCCGACGGGGCAACATTCTCTGATGCAGAAGCAGGAGCTTGGTCCTTGCTCTCAGCTGTCATTCACAGTGGTGGTGTGGAATTTAGGGGTGGAGAGCTGCGCTCAGGGACCACTGGGAGGCCTGTGGCAGCAGTGTTCCTGGCTATCGCATCCAAGGACTCCGCCATGCGCGGAATGTATTCGGTCATGGTGGCCAGCTGTCGGGATATGCCCCCCAATGCTTCGATGAGCTGGTCACCAATGTTTACAGCCCTCCTGGACAACTGTACCATCTCCGCTCTCATATCACGCTCGTGTAACAGACCTGTCACGTCCATGAGGCCTCCATGGGGTCAGCGCCGTCCTGGGGACAAATGGGGTGTCCTGTGGAGAGGTGCTTGTGCCAGGCACCTCCAGAGTGGAGGCGGGAATGACCGGAGGACCACTAGATGGCCTTGGGGTGTAATGGCTTCTGGAGCGTGGCGATACAGGTTCTTCAAAGTCCGTGCTTTCATCCGTCGAGAACAGACCCAGCGGATTGATGGGCGAGAATCGGAGCTCCTCAGCATCGTCCGTCGACTCCTGCTCCGCCCCCCCATCTTCTGGCCTCTGTGGTCCTGCCTGGGGCCATGCTGCTGGCTGAGCTGCAAATCACAAATGAAGTCATTAGAGGAGAATGGGGTGCTAGGGTCACAAGGTGAGTCCAGCGCTACACACAGCATATGCACGACAAAAGCACCACTGCTATCAAAATCATCGCAGACATCACATTTCATGACCATCAACACATTGTGCATTGCAATGATTTTCATTAGGCCAGCATTATTTCTATGACACTTTTAGAGATCATCTATCATATATGATTGTTTGGATATGAGTGGGTGTGGCATCTATAGACTTTACATGATGCAATGGTGTAAGCTTTACTCACATGGCATCACTTCAGGGTCTGCAGATGTGTCCATGGCTGTCCAAGTGTGCTTCCCCACAAGTACGAGCACTTGTTCCTCCATCTCTGTGATGTCGCTGGGGACTGGTGGCCCCCCACCTGTTCGCCTCTGCACGGACCTCATTGTCGATAGCTTCATCTGTAAAAGATGACAGGATGACATGGCATGAGATCATTGCATGATATCATTGCTAGGTACTGTCACAGAGACTGATAACACATAACCGACAGATGTAATCATGATTATTATGATAATTATCATTCTTTACTTAAGGACGTGCACTGTGACTGCAGGCTTTGACTATAACATTCCTGGTAAAAGTGAAAGACCTCACATCTGCTGATAGTCACTCATGACTGTTACAAATCAAATTATATAAAGACATAAGCACATGTAATTCAAAGTAATACTTACTCGTGCGGATCCGACAAAGTCGTTCCATCGTTGCGGCATTGGTTGCCTTCACCACCTCTGCTATCTCGGTCCATATCCTCTGGTAGGCCTTTGGGGTGGGCTTCCCATGCCCTCCCTGTGTCAAATCACCCCAGTGTAACTTGACCTCCTGTAGGAGGGAGGCATTTGCCTCGTCCGAGAACCTCCTGCCTCTTTTGCGGCCTCTAATATGCTCCTCTCCCACCTCACTGCTCTCTCCAGCATCAGTTTCCACAACGTGCTGTGATGCTTCCTCCTCTCTCTCCATTAGAGGCCAAATTCTGGCAAATATGTGGCTGTTAACAGCTAATTTTTGTTTGCCTACATGCTGTGAAGCTCTAAAGTCTCCCTCCTTCCTCCCAAAGCAGCCACACCACACCCAGCCACGCCTTCAGTCCCTCGGAGTTCTCTCTCTCTCTCTCTGTCTCCTCTTCTGCGCATGTCATGGTGACCCTTGACCTCCAGAATCGCGGGAATCGAGCATTGCCATGCCGTTGCTAAGGACAGCCACACTTTCCTGTAGAAAGTCAAAAAAATTTAACGCTACCGCCTATTTGATATCACTTGCGGTAACGCCCATTTTTAAAAAGGTAAGCTCGGTGTTTTGAGAATGGGCGAGAAGCCGGCGATTGGAAAACCCTTTTTTAAAGCCCAAGCCGGAAATAACGCCTATTTTTGGGTGATAAGCACAAAAGTGGAGGTTCTAGTCCCATATCCCTTTACAGATTTTTTGTGTCCTCCTCACAATTTGCTTTTCCACCCATCTTTGTATCATCAGCAAATTTGGCTACATTATACTCGGTCCCTTCATCCAAGTCATTAATATAGATTATAAATAGTTGAGGACTCAGCATTGATCCCTGCAGCACCCCACTAGTCACTATTTGCCAACTGGAAAATGACCCATTTATCCAGACTCTCTGTTTTCTGTTAGTTAACCAGTCCTCTAACCATGCTAATATATTACTCCCAACCCCGTGAGATTTTATCTTGTGCAGTAACTTCTTTTGTGGCACCTTATCGAATGCCTTCTGCAAATCCAAATACACCACATCCACTGGTTCCCTCTTATCCACCCTGCTCATTACATCCTCAAAGAACTCCAGCAAATTTGTCAAACATGATTTCCTTTTCATAAAACCATGCTGACTCTGCTTGATAAGAACATAACAACATAAAAAATAGGAGCAGGAGTAGGCCATATGGCCCCTCGAGCCTGCTCCACCATTTATTATGATCGTGGCTGATCCGATCATGGACTCAGGTCCACTTCCCTGTCCGCTCCCCATAACCCTTTAATCCCTTATCGGTTAAGAAACTGTCTATCTTTGTCTTAAATTTATTCAATGTCCCAGTTTCCACAGCTCTCTGAGGCAGTGAATTCCACAGATTTGCAACTCTCTGAGAGAATAAACTCCTCCTCATCTCAGTTTTAAATGGGCGGCCCCTTATTCTAAGGTTCTGCCCCTTGGTTCCCATCTCCCCTATCAGTGGAAACATCCTCTCTGCATCCACCTTGTCAAAACCCTTCATAATCTTTTACGTTTCAATAAGATCACCTCTCATTCTTCTGAATTCCAATGAGTAGAGGCCCAACCTGCTCAACCTTCCCTCATAAGTCAACCCCCTCATCTCCGGTCAAACCCCTCATCTCTGGTCAAACCCCTCATGTCCGGTTATCATGCTTTTCCAAATGTCCCACTACTGCTTCCTTAATAATGGATGCCAGCATTTTCCCAAGGACAGATGTTAAGCTAACTGGTCTATAGTTTCCTGCTTTTTGTCTGCCTCCTTTTTTAAATGGGGCGTTACATTTGCGGTTTTCCAATCTGCTGGGACTGCCCCTGAATCCAGGAAATTTTGGTAGGTAACAACCAATGCATCCACTATCTCTGCAGCCACTTCTCTTAAGACCCTAGGATGTAAAGCATCAGGTCCAGTGGACTTGTCTACCTTTAGTCCCATTATGTTACCTATTACTACTTCATTAGTGATAGTGATTGTATTAAGTTCCTCCCTACCTATAGCCCCTTGATTATCCACTATTGGGATGTTTTTAGTGTCTTCTACCGTGAAGACTAATACAAAATATTTGTTCAATGTCTCTGCCATTTCCCAGTTCTTCATTATTAATTCCCCAGTCTCATCCTCCAGGGGACCAACATTTACTTTAGCCACTCTTTTCCTTTTATATATACCTGTATAAAGGCCAACATTCCATTTGCCTTCCTAATTACTTGCTGTAAATGCATGCTAACTTTTTGTGTTTCATGTACAAGGACCCCCAGATCTCTCTGTACCGCAGTATTTTATATTCTCTCCCCATTTAAATAGTAATTTGCTTTTTTATTTTTCCTACCAAAGCGGATAACCTCACAGTTTCCCACATTATACTCCATCTGCCAAATTTTTGCCGACTCACTTAGCCTATCTATGTCCCTTTGCAGATGCTTTGCGTCCTCCTTACAACTTCTTTCCCACCTATCTTTGTATCATCAGCAAATTTGGCAACATTATACTCGGTTCCTTTCATCCACATCATTAATATTGATTGTAAATAGTTGAGGCCCCAGCATTGATCCTTGTGGCAGCCCACTAGTTACTGTTTGCCCACCTGAAAATGACCCATTTACCCTGACTCTCTGCTTTCTGGTAGTTAGCCAATCCTCTATCCATGCTAGTATATTATCCCCAACCCTGTACGCTCTTATCTTGTGCAGTAACCTTTTATGTGACACCTTATTGAATGCCTTCTTGAAATCCAAATACACAGCATCTTCTGGTTCCCCTTTATCCAGGAGGGAGACAGAAAGCGGGAAACTTTAGACCAGTTAGCCTGATGTCTGTCATTGGGAAAATGCTGGAGTCCATGATTAAGGAAGTAGTAGCAGGACATTTAGAAAAGCATAATACAATCAAGCAGAGTCAGCATGATTTTATGAAATGGGAAATCATGTTTGACAAATTTGCTAGTGTTCTTTGAGGATGTAACGACGAAAGATTAAAAAAGCAAATTATTATTTAAATGGAGAGAGACTGCATAATGCTGTCAGACAAAAGGATCTGGGGATCCTTCTGCATGAAACACAAAAAGTTAGCATGCAGGTACAGCATGTAATTCGGAAGGCAAATGGAATGTTGGCCTTTATTGCAAGGGGTATGGAGTTTAAAAGTGTGGATGTCTTGCTACAACGGTACAAGGTGCTGGTGAGACCACACCTGGAATACTGCGTACAGTTATGGTTGTCATGTATGTAACCACAATGTAACACCACTGTATTACTGTATACACTCAACCTAGATGCACACCTTGACCACAAGGGGTGAACTTGTGGGAGACACTCCTTACCTGGTCACACAGGTATAAAAAGGGAGGTCCCACGCAGGGTCATCGCCTTTGTAGTCCTGTGAATAAAGAGTTAAGGTCACAGAGTGACCTTGTCCCCAGAATGTGCCTCGTGTGGTTTCATACTGTAGGGTAAGGACTTTACATTGGCGACGAGAAACGGGAATTCACGACCCACAAGAATGGCCACCGGTAGCACAGAGGAATGGTACTGTGTTGGGGAAGACTGGGACGATTTTGTCAAGAGGCTTCAGCAAAGCTTCGTTACGAAAGAATGGCTGGGGGATGCAGCGGCCGACAAGCTGCGGACCAAAGACTTACGCGCTCATGAATGACTTACTAGCACCCGAAAAGCCGGCGGACTAAACCTTTGAAGAACTTAGCAAATTGATCGGGGAGCACCTCAAACCAGCGAGTAGCATACATATGACCCGACATAGATTCTACACCCATCGACGTCATTAAGGACAGAGCATACCGGACTTCGTAGCGGACCTCCGGCGTTTGGCCAGCCTCTGTAAGTTCACAGACGCCTGCAGAGGGGAGATGCTAAGGGACTTCTTTATCGAGGGCATCGGTCATGTGGGAGTTTTCCACAAATTAATTGAGAACAAGGATTTGATCTTGGAAGCGGCGGCGTTGATGGCTCAATCTTTCATGGCGGGGAGGAAGAGATGAAAATAATATACGTGCGCAATTCTGCCTCTAACGCGGCGATGGATCAGGGAGTCAACATCATCAATGCGACTCAGAGCCCTGCAGGCAGGCAGGGGCAGTCTGACACTCCCCAGGCAGCAATAGACCCCAGAGTAGGACTTCAACAGAGACAATGGCAGGCTGAATGGACATTCATGCCATCGCAGTGGACAATGCGGCCGGGATGGGGCCATTGACACCCACCAATAGGGTACTTAAGAGCAGTCAAAGGGACAGTCAGCACGGAATGCCTGGCCATAGTCCCTTTGTTCCCAACAATGGAAACTTTAACATGCTGGAGGTGTGAGGGAAAACACTCAGCTAGATCTTGCAGATTTCAACAGTTTGTCTGCAGGAACTGCAATCTCAGTGGCCACTTAGCTCGAATGTGCAGGAAGTCTGCAACCAGACTAATATCTGAGGCGGATGGACCAGAAGAGGGTTCTTTGAGACAGGATGACTTTTGGGGCAAATCGATGGATGCCAAGGTTCAGTGAGTCCATGTGGCGAATATTCAGAGTTCATACACCAAAACGCCACCAATGATGATAAGGGTTTTATTAAATAGTATCTCAGTACACATGGAGTTGGACACTGGGCCCAGCCAGTCACTCATGGGCGTTCAGCAATTTGAGAAGCTATGGCCACTTAAAGCCAGTAGACCCAAATTAGCACATATTGAGACAGAATTATGGACTTACACTAAAGAAATCATTCTGGTGCTAGGCAGTGCAATGTTAGTTGTCACACACAATGGGTTAGTGAATCGGCTGCCACTCTGGATTGTCCCGGGCAATGATCCTGCACTGTTGGGGAGGAGCTGGTTAGCCGAGATGAACTGCAAATGGGGGGATGTTCACGCAATGTCATCTGTGGAGCGAAGTTCGTGCTCACAAGTCCTACAACAATTCGATTCACTATTCCAACCTAGCATCGGGACGTTCAAAGGCACTAAAGTAGTGATATACATCACCCCGGACGCCAGGCCAATGCACCACAAAGCCAGAGCGGTGCCGTATGTAATGAGGGAAAATATCGAGAGCGAATTGGACCGGCTGTTGAGAGAGGGCATCATCTCGCCTGTTGAATTCAGCAACTGGGCGAGCCCCATCGTTCCCGTCCTAAAAGCGGATGGCTCTGTCAGGATCTGTGGCGACTATAAGGCCACCATCAATCGGGTGTCCCTACAAGATCAATATCCGCATCCGAGAGCAGAGGACCTCTTCGCCACACTGGCAGGCGCAAGCTCTTCACCAAGTTGGACCTCACTTCAGCCTATATGACCCAGGAACTGGCTGACGAATCCAAACTACTGACCACCATCACCACGCACAAGGGACTGTTCGTTTATAACAGGTGCCCGTTTGGCATTCGATCAGTATTCCAGGACGACATCCTCATTACGGGTCGAGACACCGAGGAACACCTCCACAACCTGGAGGAGGTGCTATGCCGAATGACCGAGTAGGCCTGTGACTCAAGAAGTCTAAATATGTGTTCTTAGCTCCTGAGGTTGAGTTTCTGGGCAGGAGGGTTGCTGCAGATGGGATTCGGCCCACCGAATCCAAAACAGAGGCGATTCGACGAGCACCCAGGTCCTGCAACACATCGGAGTTGCGTTCATTTCTGGGACTGTTGAACTATTTCGGGAACTTTCTGCTGAACTTGAGCATGCTGTTGGAGCCGCTACACATGCTCCTGCATAAGGGTTGCAATTGGTTTTGGGGGGATTGTCAGGAACGGGCTTTTGATCGGGCGCGAAACCTACTTTGTTCAAACAAGTTGTTGACCCTGTATGACCCCTGTAAAAAATTGGTTCTGACATGTGATGCATTGTCCTATGGGGTTGGGTGCGTGTTGCAGCAGGGCAATGCTGAGAGTCAACTACAATCTGTGGCTTATGACTCCAGGTCGCTCTATCAAGCAGAACGGGGATATGGGAAGGTCGAGAAGGAAGCGCTTGCATGTGTCTGTGGTGTAAAAAAAATGCATCAGTACCTCTTTGGTAGGAAGTTTGAATTAGAGATGGACCACAAGCCATTAACATCCCTGTTGTCAGACAGCAAGGCTATCAATGCCAATGCATCAGCTCGCATACAGCGATGGGCTCTGACGCGCTCAGCAGGCTCCCACTGGCCACCACCGAGGGGGCAGCGGAGCAAAGCGCTGAGATGATTATGGCTGTCGATGCCTTTGACAGCGCAGGCTCCCCCATCACAGCCCGCCAGATCAAAATCTGGACAAACAGAGATCCCCTCCTATCCCTCATTAAGAAATGTGTCCTGACTAGGGATTGGGCGCCCGCACACGGAGCATGCACTGAGGCAGCCGGGTAGTTATGCCCCAGAAGGGCAGGGAAGCATTCATCAGGGAACTCCACAGCGAGCACCCAAGAATTATGCTGATGAAGGCCATTGCCCGATCACATGTTTGGTGGCCTGGAATTGATTCAGACCTGGAACACTGTGTTCACAGGTGCACGACGTGTGCCCAGCTGGGTAATGCCCCCAGGGAGGCCCCGCTCAGCCCGTGGCCCTGGACCACCAGGCCATGGTCACGCATTCATGTTGACTACGTGGGGCCATTCATGGGAAAGATGTTCCTTATTGTGGCAGATGCGTACTCGAAATGGATCGAGTGCATCATTGTGAATTCATGCACGTCATCCACCACCGTGGATAGCCTACGTGCGATCTTTGCAACCCATGGCTTGCTGGACATCCTGGTTAGTGATAATGGCACATGTTTCACAAGTTACGAATTCCGAGAGTTTATGTTGGATAATGGCATCAACCACGTCAGGACTGAGCCGTTTAAGTCGACCTCCAATGACCAGGTGGAACGTGCGGTCCAAATCATTAAGCAAGGTATGTTCAGGATTCAAGGACCCTCCCTACAATGCTGTCTATCGCGTCTCCTGCTGGCCTATAGATCCCGACCGCACTCGCTCACGGGGGTCCCGCCCGCAGAGCTACTAATGAAACGGACACTCAAAACTCGGTTGTCCCTCATTCACCCAGTTCTGACCGATATAGTTGAGGGCAAGTGCAAGTCACAAAATGAGTATCATGACCGTAATTCGAGGGGGAGATGTTTAGAAGTAAATGATCCCGTATTCGTCCTCAATCACGCCATGGGGCCCAAATGGCTTGAGGGCACTGTAATTGACAAAGAGGGGAATAGGGTCATCGTGGTAAAACTCAACAATGGTCAGATATGCCGTAAGCATCTGGACCAAGTAAAAAAAAGGTTCAGCATCGACACGGAAGAACCTGATGAAGACGATGAGATGGAGCTCACAACACCACCAGTGATCGAGCAACAAGAGCAATCAGAAGAATGCACAGTCCCTTCGGTCAGCCCGGACAGGCCGGAATCACCACAGGTGACAGACACTCATGTCAGTGTCCAACAACCAGAGCCCCAACTGCGGCGCTCCACGAGGGAGCGTAGACCATCTGAAAGACTAAACCTATGATTTCAATAAGACTTTGGGGGGGTGGGGGAGGTGATGTCATGTATGTAACCACAATGTAACACCACTGTATTACTGTATACACTCAACCTAGATGCAAACCTTGACCACAAGGGGTGAACTTGTGGGAGACACTCCTTACCTGATCACACAGGTATAAAAAGGGAGGTCCCATGCAGGGTCATTGTCTTTGGAGTCCTGTGAATAAAGAGTTAAAGTCACAGAGTGACCTTGTCCCCAGAATGTGCCTCGTGTGGTTTCATACTGTAGAGTAAGGACTTTACAATGGTCTCCTTATTTAAGGAAGGATATTCTTACATTGGAGGCAGTTCAGAGAAGGTACACTAGGTTAATTCCTGAAATGAAGGGATTGTCTTATGAAGAAAGGTTTAGCAGGTTAGGCCTGTACTCATTGGAGTTTAGAAGAATGCGAGGTGATCTTATTGAAACATGTAAGATTCTGAGGGGGCTTGACAGGGTAGATGCAGAGAGAGTGTTTCCCTTCATGCGGGAATTTAGAACTAGGGGGCTTAGTTTCAGAATAAGGGGTCGCACATTTAAAACGGAGATGAGGAGGAATTTTTTCCCTCAGAGGGTCGTGAATCTTTGGAATTCTCTACCCCAGAGTGCTGTAGAGGCTGGGCCGTTGAATATATTTAAGGTGGAGATCGGCAGATTTTTGAACGATAAGAGCCAAGGGTTATGGGGAGTGGGCAGGAAAGTGGAGTTGAGGCCACGATCAGAGCAGGTTCGAGGGGACAAATGGTCTACTCCTGCTTCTAATTCTTATGTTCTTATGTTCTTATGTGAGATTGTGAGCAGGACAGCAATATGTCTGAGGTACACTGATGAAATAAACTGGGTAAGTTGTGAAATCCCTGGGGTAGCCCTATCCAAGTGTACTGTTGTCCCCTGAAGGTAAATGACATTTATATTGACTGGATGCACTTGAATGCTCCAGAATCACATCAGGGTGACTGGCTACTAATGGGGTGGCTGATGGTAATCGACAGTCAAGCTTTTTACCGGCCATGCGGGTACATTGTTCCAGGGGACACATTCCTGTAGTATCCCCCAGCCTAAAAGGGACTTAATGATGTTCCCAGTTGCCTGTTCTGCATCTTTTGGATACAGGTACTGCTTCTGGGGTGAAGGGTCCTCACCATTTAGTGCTAACACCATATTTGTCACCCTCTCACAAACATGCTTATGCTGTGCCCATACTTTCTGATGTTTCCAAATTAGGTCTGCCAAACAGTGATCTGTAATAATAATGTAATAGTCTGTAATAGTAGGTGAACATCATAAACCCCTATCCCGTTTACTGTTTGCACTGACTGTACATCAAGGATTACGGTTGGTACATGCGTGTCATGGGGTGGATCGGGTCCCTGCCAAATCATATGGTCTGCAACATCAACAATCAATTTCCCTTTTGCAATCCCATCTGACCCTCAAATTGACCCTTCTTGTATGGAGGCCATAAACAATGATAATTCAAACTTAATACTGCCAATTTGTAATTGAAGGGAACAGTCATCTCTGCTGAGATGCCTCCTCCTCCTACTCCCAATAACTGCAGGTAATGCCCTCTAAAGGAGATATTTTCATGGTGATTGATGGAACAGGGTGGCCCCTGTGTCCAATAAAAAATTGTCTCGGCCGCCTCTTACCAAGACTGAGACACAAGGTGTACCCTCTTCATTATATTGAAGCTGAGTCACTGCAGCTACCACAACCTGTCCCAATCAATCCTTTTTAAAAGGGTTTCAGTTTGTGGTTTTTTCACTCCCCCAATTCCTTCACTCCCCCAATTTCTGTAAGGCCCAAATTGCTTCCAAGTACACATTCTATTCATCTGGAAGACGTTGAACTGAGACTCTCTGTCCTATTTTCTGTTTGGGTCCCTGTCCATAGATTCCTCCTCCCTCAGATCAACATTGTCATTTAGTATGTCCCGACTTGCCACAGTTACCACAGGTGTTTTGTGTATGACACTCCTTGGCAAAGTGACTGTTTCCCACAGTCAAAGCAAGGTCTCCCTCCTTTTGCCCCTTCATTAGTCACAACTGCCGCTGCTTTTTTAGTTTTGGTGATTGTCGGGGTTTTATGTTCGAGTCGGGATTCATGCCTGGTTCGAAGGGCTATCTGAATATCCCTCCCTTTCCCTTCTCACAGCTTCATCGCCCTCAGCTCCTCAGTGTATTGACAAAGTATATATTCACAAGCAGGATTTACTACGGTCTTGTACTTATTAATCATTAAACTCTAAAAAGTGGATCGTCCTCAGAAAATTTGACTCAATCACCATGGGGTCCACGGTTTTGATTATACAATTCCACAAAGTCCTTCCAATACTGAGTGCTCATCCCTGGGCTTATGGTCCATAATCTTTCCCATATCCGCCACTATCCTATATCCCACTGCCTCACACATTATGGTCTTACGCTTTTCATGGTCTGGGAATTAGCCCTCTTCCCACTGTACAAACTCATCAGGCAATGTCACACTTGTAGGTAAGACAGCCTGTAGCAGTCGACAAGCATCCTTGTCTGTAAAGGCGTACGCCTGCTGTAGCAATCATATCTGAGTTGGGTCTCCTAATCCCTCATATTTAGGGAATTGGGCACTGAGTTTGCATGATTCTAAAAGGGTCAGATGCTGACTTACTTCTCTCTTTTCATATTCATATGCTGTTTGACCTGTTTGTGTATCTGTCTCCCCTTTTGTGCGCAAGTGTTTGGTCACTAAGGGGGCCATTTTAACAGACCGTATTACCACCTGTTTTAGACCGGGTATTATCCACGAAATCCTCTGCATTACTACTGATACTAGAAGTATCACTTCCCCCCTGCTCAGCATCAGAACCTCCACCTTCAGTGTTCTTCTGAACTGTGGGGGTGCTGATGGGAGGACTGGATCATCCTCGTAAGTGCTGGCAGACACTTTAACTTTTTCTTATCCTCTGCTCTTCGCCGTCTCTCCTCTCTCCATTGCCTTACCACCTCTCTATCCCTGTTTTCTTGCGACAAATTACATAGTTCTCGATAAGCTATTTTGATATCCTGCATCTTAGTTATTGTTTCTGAAGAATCCTGCAGCTGGGCACGTAATTGGTGCATCTCCAACTGTTGGTTGGCAGCTAATCTCCGTTCTGTATGTACAGGACTGTTTTCGTTTATCAATCTCTTTCCTTCTGCCTCTAGAGCGTGAACCTGGCTACTCTGTTTAGTGAATTTCTCATTCAAACTAATTATTATTTACACCTGTGTCATTATGTAATTGGCCTTTCGTGCTTTCTCTTTTTCATTTACATTTCAATTCTCACACTTCTTTGAAAGGTCCCCCATAAGGGTTATTAGTGTTACCGTCCGCAAAAGGTCCTTCTCTAGTGCGCTTTTGGACATAATTCTCTGCCCATGCATTCGACGATAATATTTCTTTATCATTGCCATCCATTTTTATTTTTACAGCTGTTTTCTGTTTGGCCCTCTCCTTCTTGGACTTGGCCTTTATTGGAGGTGATCAGTCTCCAATCTCCTCACTTACAACAACCTCCCCCTTTCTATGATGCTACTAAGAGATTGAGGACTATATGATTAGTACAGCGGTCCTTCAGCCACTGTCACTTTAAAACACCATGGGCTGGATTTTTGGCTTTGATGTTTTTGGGGCGGTAATGAGGGCAGGACGGTAAAATTTGTGCCCGGGAATAGTTTGAGCCTCAGTACATAACATTGGACAGGTGGGCCCTGAGTCAGGGGGCGCAGCATTAAGGGAGTCGTTGCACACATCTCTTGGGCATTACAATGGGAAACTCCAGAACTAAAGAGATGGGCTGGGAGCACTCCGAAAGACGCCTGGGGGAGGGGGCGGGGGGGAAACAAAATCTAAAAAAAACCCACAAACACATTCTCAAAACATTGCCCATGACACCACAACACAAATCGCAGAAAAAAATTAACAGAAAAAAACAATACCATTTACTGTGGGAGTCCATTACTTACCTCTCTGCAGTCGGTATAGTATGAACACCTGATTTCATAGGCGTTCACTGCGGGGCGCGCTTCAGGGCGTACGGGTTGGGCAAGAGTCAAAACTCACACTGGTGTCGTAACCAGGGGCGATGCGCACTGGCTCAGCTCTTCCAGCCGATGCTGCTCCGCGCCACCGCAAAACTGGACCTGAGAATTGCTGCGGGTCACTGGAGGCTGACTGCCCGGCCAGAACACCTCACCGCCGCCATTACCGCTGCTCCGGGATGAAAAATGGAGCGGAGAGGAGCAGAATATTCGCCCCATATAGCTTAATATCTGCTATATCCTCTGTTGTGTATGCAATAACTGTTAGACTGAGTGCTGTTTAACTCCAAGAGGTATGACATTGGCTCTGCTTTATTATGGCCCAAAGTGACAAAATACAAAATGGCTGGCCTTTTATACTCGGGCTGCACACAGGTGCGTGCAGCCCAATGGCCTCCAACAGTGACGGCATCTAGCGGCTAGTGATCCCAAAAATATATAGAAACATAGAAACATAGAAAATAGGTGCAAGAGCAGGCCATTCGGCCCTTCGAGCCTGCACCGCCATTCAATATGATAATGGCTGATCATTCAACCTCAGTATCCCACCCCAGCCTTCTCTCCATACCCCTGATCCCTTTAGCCGTAAGGGCCACATCTAACTCCCTTTTGAATATGTCCAACGAACTGGACTCAACAACTTTCTGTGGCAGAGAATTCCACAGGTTAACAACTCTCTGAGTGAAAAAGTTTCTTCTCATCTCAGTCCTAAATGGCTTACCCCTTATCCTTAGACTATGTCCCCTGGTTCTGGACTTCCCCAACATTGGGAACATTCTTCCTGCATCTAACCTGTCCAGTCCCGTCAGAATTTTATACATTTCTATGAGATCCCCTCTCATTCTTCTAAATTCCAGTGAATATAAGCCTAGCCGATCCAGTCATATGTCAGTCCTGCCATCCTGGGAATCAGTCTGGTGAACCTTCGCTGCACTCCCTCAATAGCAATCACGTCCTTCTTCAGATTAGGAGACCAAAACTGCACACAATACTCAAGGTGTGGTCTCACCAAGGCCCTGTACAACTGCAGCACGACCTCCCTGTTCCTATACTCAAATTGTCCTCGCTATGAAGGCCAGCATACCATTTGCTTTCTTTACTGCTTGCTGTACCTGCATGCCTACCTTCAATGACTGATGTACCATGACACCCAGGTCTCGTTGCACCTCCCCTTTTATTAATCTGTCACCATTCAGATAATAATCTGCCTTCCTGTTTTTGCCACCAAAGTGGATAACAATACCACCCCTCTGAGATATTAACACAGTCTTTTACAAATTGAGACTGTCCGGTGTTTTACGTTCATGGGTTGACCGTCTCAGTTCAACTCCAGCCATGGGTGAGTGTTCAGAGTCTCTTGTGACTGGTGGCTGGGTGGCTGATCTGGTGGGAGTGGCAATGGCCATGTCAGGGATTGAAAGTCCATTTTCATTGAACATGTCAGTGATTGAAAGTCCCGATTCACTGATGACCACTGAGTCCTCTGATGACTGGGGGGTAGTTTGGTTGGTTGTCGATTGTCTCTTCCTCCGACTGTTTCGATTTGTCTGTGTGTCGCAGCTTTGTTTGATCCATATGTTTCCTGCATATTTGCCCATTTTTGAGCTTGACAATAAATACTCTGTTGCCCTCCTCAGCCATGACAGTACCAGCGATCCACTTGTGACTCTGACCATAATTCAGAAGAAATACAGGATCATTTACAGAAATATCACGTGACACAGCTGCGCGATCATGATACCCTTGCTGATATTGTCTTCTATATTCAACATGATTATTCAATTCAGGATGTACAAGAGATAGCTTGGAGTTAAGACCTCTCTTCATCATTAGTTCAGCAGGCGAGACCCTGGTAAGCGAGTGTGGTCTTGTCCTGTAACTCAGTATGCATGACAGGCGGGTCTGCAATGACCCTTGGGTTACTCTCTTCATACTCTGCTTTATGATTTGGACAGCACGTTCTGCTTGCCCATTGGATGCAGGTTTGAACGGTGCTGACCTTACATGTTTGATACCATTGAGTTTCATGAACTCTTGAAACTCCTGACAAGTGAAGCACGATCCGTTGTCGCTAACAACGATGTCAGGCAGACCATGTGTCGCGAACATGATACTGAGATTCTCAATGGTAACGTGGATGTGCTGGATGACATGATTATACACTCTATCCACTTCAAATATGCATCCACCACAACTAAAAACATCTTCTCCAGGAACGGAACTGCAAAGTCTATGTGAATCCTGGACCATGGTTTGGATGGCCACGACCCACAGACTCAGCAGCGATTCCGCTGGTGCTTTGCTGAGCTACATGCAAATATTGTACTGATGCACACATGATTCCAGCTCAGAGTCAATTCCCGGCCACCATACATGAGACCTGGCGATGGCTTTCATCATTACAATGCCAGGATGTGTGCTATGTAGCTCACGTACAAATTTCTCTCTCCCTTTCTTGAGCATAACAACACGATTGCCCCACAGTATACAATCTGACTGAATATACAGTTCGTCTTTGTGACGAATGTACGGTTTGGTCTCCTCGCATATTTACTTGGGTATGGCAGACCAATCACCTTTGAGGATGCAACTCTTCACCACCGATAAAATCGGGTCCTGGCTGGGCCAGGTCATAACTTGTTGAGCCGTGACTGGGGTTCCTTCACTCTCAAAAGCATCCATAACTAACAATAGGTCCGCCAGTTGTGGCGTTTCCACCTCCGGTATGGGCAACGACAGACAGCTCAAAGCATCGACACAATTCTCGGTGCCAGGTCTATGGCAAATGACATAATCAAAAGCGGATAATGTCAGCGCCCCACCTCTGGATGCGGGATGAAGCATTGGTATTGATACCTTCATTTTCAGAGAACAGTGAAATGAACGGCTTGTGATCTGTCTCCAGTTCAAACCGAAGACCAAACAGGTACTGACGCATCTTTTTAACCCCATACACACAGTCTAGTGCTTCTTTCTCTACCATGCTGTAGGCTCTTTCCGCTTTAGACAAACTTTTTGAAGCATACGCGACTGGTTGAAGTTTACCTGACACATTAGTTTGTTGGAGTACGCAACCAATTCCATATGACGAAGCATCACAGGCCAATACTAAATGTTTACATGGGTCATAGTGTACCAGCAGCTTGTTAGAGCAAAGCAGATTAGTAGCTTTCTCAAAATCTCTGTCTTAAGACGCACCCCACACCCAGTTGCTGCCTTTTCTTAGCAGCATGTGCAGTGATTCTAGTAAGGTACTCAATTTAGGTAGGAAGTTACCGAAGTAGTTGAGTAGACCCAGGAATGAACGCAGCTCCATCACATTCTACAGTTTGGGTGCATGCTTGATGGCCTTGGTTTTCGCGTCTGTGGGCCTGATGCCATCAACAGCAATTTTCCTCCCCAGGAATTCGACCTCGGGTGCCATGAAGACGCACTTCGAGCATTTCAGTCTCAGTCCCAGTTTGTCCAGATGATGTAGAACCTCTTCCAGGTTGTTCAGGTGTTTCTCAGAGTCATAACCTGTGATCAGGATGTCATCTTGGAACACGACGGTTCTGGGAACAGACTTCAGTAGACTCTCCATGTTCCTCTGAAAAATTGCTGCAGCTGAGCGAATTCCAAAAGGGCATCTGTGATAAATAAACAGTCCTTTATATGTGTTAATGCACATAAGTCTCTTCAACGTCTCTCCTGTGTCATGCAGGCCGACGTCAAGTCCAGTTTGGTGAATGACATCCCCACGGCTAGCGTTGCAAACAGGTCATCAGCCTTCGGAAACGGGTACTGATCTTGTTTCGAAACCCTGTTGATCGTAGCCTTGTTGCCTCCACAGATTCTGACTGCCATCACTTTTCAGCACAGGAACAATGGGGCTGGCCCATTCATTAAATTCAACCGGTGATATGATCCCTTCACGCTGGAGTCTGTCCAATTCGATTTCGACCTTCTCCCTCATCATATACGGAACTGCCCGAGTTTTATGATGGATGGTTCTTGCATCCGAGTCCACGTGGATCTGCACCTTGGCTCCCGTGAAGTTGCCGATGCCTGGTTCAAACAGCGAGGGGAACTTGCTCAGTACTTGGGCACATGTATCTTTCTCCAACGACAATGCCTTGATGTTGTTCCAATCGCATCTGATTTTTTCAAGCCAGTTCCTGCCGAACAGCATTGGGCTACTGCCTCGGACAATCCATAGCGATAGCTCGTGAACTACACCATCATACCGCACTTTAATTGTGGCACTGCCAATCACCGTTATGAGTTCTTTGGTGTACATGCGCAACTTGGCATGGACTGGACTCAGCCTGGGCCTCACAGCCTCAGTATCCCACAGCTTGTCGAATGTCATCTGGCTCATTATCGATTGATTTGCCCCCGTGTCCAGTTCCATCGATACCGGCACCCCATTAAATTTCATGTTGATCATTATCGGTTTGCTCTTAGTTAGGAACGAGTACAGTCCATACACTTTCTCCTCTGGTATCTCGGATTGCGTATCCGGATCCGCGCTAGTCTGACCATCATCCTCCATGTGGTGCGTCGCAGCACACTTGCTCATCTGCGGACACTTGCGCTGGAGATGCCCCACTCTCAGACAGCCTTTGCAACTATATTGCTTAAATCAGCACTGCTGGTGCCGGTGATTTCCCCCACAACGCCAACACGGAGAAATCGGATGCATTCCCGCTGGCAGACTTTGGGCAGCCACAGGTTACGCGTACGCAGTCGGGTAGGCCCTGCCATGTGCCGCTATGCCAAACGCCGAATCAATCATATTTACAGTACTTGCCGAGTTTCGATTTTTCACTGATACCTGCTTTAGACTTCTATCCGTCGTCATGCATGACTGAGTGATCGTGATGGCCCTGTTCAATTCCAACGTCCCCACTGCCAGTAGTTTACGCAGAATCACCTCGTGGTTGATGCCAATTACAAAGAAGTCCCGCAGCATGTCTGCCAACACAGACCCGGACTTACACGGTCCCGTTAGACGTCTCAGGTCGGCAACAAATTCCACCGCATTCTGGCCCTCTGAGCGAACGTGCATGTAAAATCTGTATCTCGAGATGATGATGCTTTCGTCTGGCTTAAGGTGGTCCTGTACCAGTGTACACCATTCTTCATATGTCTTCTCTGTTGGACTCACAGGCAGGAGTAGATTCTTAATCAGGCC
Source organism: Pristiophorus japonicus (assembly GCF_044704955.1). NCBI lineage: Eukaryota > Metazoa > Chordata > Chondrichthyes > Pristiophoridae > Pristiophorus > Pristiophorus japonicus. The sequence continues at coordinate 98,824,029 of NC_091981.1, forward strand.
ATAAATCTTTGGACCGCAAACCGTGAGGAACATCACCCGGCACCGATCTGCATCGCCGACCTCCTCCATTTTGTTGGCCATGAAGAACTGGCTCAAATGGCTCAAAAGTCTGCCCAATCTTCTCCTCCCAAAAATCGCTCCAACAATCCAATTGTGCTCATTTTTGCATGTAAAGGTTCTTGTTGCCTCGTCGCCAAATGTTGTGTATGCAATAACTGTTAGTCTGAGTACTGTTTAACTCCAAGAGGTATGACCTTGGCTCTGCTTTATTAAGGCCCAAAGTGACTAATATACAAAATGGCTGGCCTTTTATACTTGGGCTGCACACACGTGCGTGCAGCCCAATAGCCTCCAACAGTAATGCCATCTAGTGGCTATTGATACCAAAAGTACATACATGACACCTTCATAATGGAACTGAGCACTGTGCAATCATTAGTAAACATCCCCACTTCTGACCTTATGATGGAGGGAAGGCCATTGATGAAGCAGATGAAGATGATTGGGCCTAGGACACAGCCCTGAGGAACTCCTGCAACAATGTCCTTGGGCTTAGATGATTGGCCTCCAACAACCATAACCATCTTCCTTTGTGCTAAGTATGATTCCAACCAGTGAAGAATCTTTCCCCTGATTCCAATTGACTTCAATTTTAGTAGGTGTTGACTTAAAACAAAGTTCTGTATGTTAATAATGAGTTCAGTCTTCTGGTTATATTCATTTTATTCTTTAACTTCAGCATAGAAAGCAATTTACATGTGAAGTATAGTCATAGATAGAACACGCAAACCGAAGAATGAGTCACACCAGTCGAAGGAGAACATGCTTACTGTGAACAACAGATTTCAGACTCTCATTAGCCTCATCACTAGAAGGTATAGCAACGTAAACTTGTGCGTTCATCGCCCCACTGAGGTGCAGCAAAATGCTCTTCAGCTCTTTGCTAGCAGGGATGTGCGGGTGACCCATGAGAGAGATGATGCTGAGAGACAACATGGAAGTGGGGGATTTGCTCAAAGTGCTCCCACTTCTCCCCCGTTGCCTCCTCCTCAGTCAGAGCCCCACATGCTGCCTCAGATCCCGAAGGCCGAGTCTGCCCCTGTACAGTTGCAGAAGGAGCAACCTTTGATGGGGCCCTCACAGGCTACAAAACCCAGAGGACATCTGCCAAATGTGTTGAAACAGTCAGAGCAGGGAGGTGAGCAGCTGCCTCTACCTCTGCTGAAGCCACAGGGGTTGCACCTCCTAGAAGCACTCGGAAAAAAAAAATTACACAATTGTGGATGCACAAAGGTAAGCGGTTGTTTTTTTTTAATCGTTGCTAGGATATGGGCATCGCTGGCAAGGCAAGCATTTATTGCCCATCCCTAATTGCCCTTGAGAAGGTGGTGGTGAGCCGCCTTTTTGAACCGCTGCAGTCTGCGTGGTGAAGATACTCCCATAATTCTATTAGTGAGGGAGTTCCATTATTTTGACCCAGTGACTATGAAGGAATGGCGATATATTTCCAAGAAAGGATGGTGTGTGGCTTGGAGGGGAATTGGAGCTGATGGTGTTCCCATGTGGCTGCTGCCTATGTTGTTCTCGGTGGTAGAGTTTATGGATTTGGGAGATGTTGTCGAAGAAGTCTTGCCGGTTTGCCACAGTGCATTTTGGAGATGGTACACACTGCAGTCATGGTGAAGGTCATTGACAAAGCAGCTGAAGATGGTTGGGCCTAGGACACTGTGGTGAGGAACTCCTGTCTTTGGGCTGAGATCATTGGTCTCCACAACAACTATCTTCCCTTGTGCTAGAAATGACTCCAGCCAGTGGAGAGTCTTTTTCACTGATTCCTATTGACTTCAATTTTCCTAGGCGTTGAATTAAAACAAAGTTCTGTTTGTTCACTTGAGTAGTGTAATGAGTTCAGTCTTCTGGTTATATTCATCTTATTTTTTAACTTCAGCATAGAAAACAATTTAAAAACAGAGTATCGTTACAGATAGGACATGGGTCTTTTCTTGCTGCTTGAACAAAGGAAATAGCTTACATTTATACTCTGTTTTCTTATCAAACTGGAGCAAGCAATCTCTAATATGGTAGTCTCTGGCACAAGTCTTCATTTTCTTCAACATACATCAACAACATTTGAAGCACATAAAAACATTGTGGCCTTACTGTGATAAATATAAACCTTCCAGTCTCTAGACTTTCTTATCCTAACATTATGGGCCCAAGTTTCCACACGATAAAAAAACGGGTGCCGTTTTTCGCGCCTAAAACGGCGCCGGAAAAAAAACGCGCGATTCTGGAGCGCCCTGCAGCTCCTTGTCTGTTTGGCGTGGTGCCCAGGGGGGCGGAGCCTACACTCGCACCGATTTTGTAAGTGGGAGGGGGCGGGTACCATTTAAATTAGTTTTTTTCCTGCCGGCAACGCTGCGCGTGCGCGTTGGAGCGTTCGCGCACGCGCAGTGTGAAGGAAACATAGAAACATAGAAAATAGTGCAGGAGTAGGCCATTCGGCCCTTCTAGCCTGCAACGCCATTCAATGAGTTCATGGCTGAACATGCAACTTCAGTACCCCATTCCTGCTTTCTCACCATACCCCTTGATCCCCCTAGTAGTAAGGACTCCATCTAACTCCCTTTTGAATATATTTAGTGAATTGGCCTCAACAACTTTCTGTGGTAGAGAATTCCACAGGTTCACCACTCTCTGGGTGAAGAAATTCCTCCTCATCTCGGTCCTAAATGGCTTACCCCTTATCCTTAGACTGTGTCCCCTGGTTCTGGACTTCCCCAACATTGGGAACATTCTTCCTGCATCTAACCTGTCTAACCCCGTCAGAATTTTAAACGTTTCTATGAGATCCCCTCTCATTCTTCTGAACTCCAGTGAATACAAGCCCAGTTGATCCAGTCTTTCTTGATAGGTCAGTCCCGCCATCCCGGGAATCAGTCTGGTGAACCTTCGCTGCACTCCCTCAATAGCAAGAATGTCCTTCCTCAGGTTAGGAGACCAAAACTGTACACAATACTCCAGGTGTGGCCTCACCAAGGCCCTGTACAACTGTAGCAACACATCCCTGCCCCTGTACTCAAATCACCTCGCTATGAAGGCCAACATGCCATTTGCTTTCTTAACCGCCTGCTGTACCTGCATGCCAACCTTCAATGACTGATGTACCATGACACCCAGGTCTCGTTGCACCTCCCCTTTTCCTAATCTGTCACCATTCAGATAATAGTCTGTCTCTCTGTTTTTACCACCAAAGTGGATAACCTCACATTTATCCACATTATACTTCATCTGCCATGCATTTGCCCACTCACCTAACCTATCCAAGTCGCTCTGCAGCCTCATAGCATCCTCCTCGCAGCTCACACTGTCACCCAACTTAGTGTCATCCGCAAATTTGGAGATACTACATTTAATCCCCTCGTCTAAATCATTAATATATAGTGTAAACAGCTGGGGCCCCAGCACAGAACCTTGCGGTACCCCACTAGTCACTGCCTGCCATTCTGAAAAGTACCCATTTACTCCTACTCTTTGCTTCCTGTCTGACAACCAGTTCTCAATCCATGTCAGTACACTACCCCCAATCCCATGTGCTTTAACTTTGCACATTAATCTCTTGTGTGGGACCTTGTCGAAAGCCTTCTGAAAGTCCAAATATACCACATCAACTGGTTCTCCCTTGTCCATTCTACTGGAAACATCCTCAAAAAATTCCAGAAGATTTGTCAAGCATGATTTCCCTTTCACAAATCCATGCTGACTTGGACCTATCATATCACCTCTTTCCAAATGCACTGCTATGACATCCTTAATAATTGATTCCATCATTTTACCCACTACCGATGTCAGGCTGACCGGTCTATAATTCCCTGTTATCTCTCTCCCTCCTTTTTTAAAAAGTGGCACTTGGCCATTTTTGTAGTTCTTTGTAGCTGTTTAATTTTTGAACATTTTTTAATAAAAGCACATTGCCATCAGCACATCAGCACTGAGGCTTCTTGCAGCAGTGAGAAGGCTGCAGGAAGCCTCAGAAAGTTGAGGCAGCCGTTTCCCTCCCCTCCCCGCCCGCCGTTGGGAAATAACGGCTTTCTCCTCCCCCCCCCCGCGGGAACGAACGCCTGCAGCATTCTCCCTGGCTGAAGCACTTTCACACAGGTAGGAAGATGGTTTATTTAAGCTTTTCTTTGCTTATAAATGTTTATTCAGGTTGGATTTATTTGTATAATATTTGTAGAAGTATAAATAAGGATTTATTATAGAATTTAATGACTTCCCTTCCCCCCCCCTCCCCTCCACCCCCTCACCTCGTTCCGGATGCCTAATTTGTAAACTGCGCCTGATTTTTTAATGTGTAGACAAGGTTTTTTCAGTTCTACAAAAATCTTCACTTGCTCCATTCTAAGTTAGTTTGGAGTACGTTTTCACTGTGGAAACTTTGAAATCAGGCGTCAGTGGCCGGACACGCCCCCTTTTGAAGAAAAAATTCTGTTCCAAAGTGGAACTGTTCTAACTGACTAGAACTGCAGAAAAAAAATGTGGAGAATTGCGATTTCTAAGATAGTCCGTTCTCCACCAGTTGCTCCTAAAAATCAGGCGCAAATCATGTGGAAACTTGGGCCCAATATTTCTCATGTAAACATTCTATTCTCAAAATATCTAAGGCTGGTGTTTGGTTGCAAAGACCAACTGCTGCTAAGTAACTCTGTGCCTCTCTCTCTCTCTCTCCTCCAATGTACCAACCACATTTTTTTCTCCCTATATTGATTTGAGCTAAACATGAACACCTTTCAGAAGCTGAATTAACAGAGTTCCATATGCCAACAATAACAACAACTTGTATTTATATAGCACCTCTAATGTAGTGAAACGTCCCAAGGTGCTTCACAGGACTATCATGCGATAAAAATTTGACACCGAGCCGCAAAGTAGATATTAGCGCAGGTGACAGGCATGTTTTAAGGAGCGACTTGAAGGAAGAAAGAGAGGTAGAGAGGCGGAGAGGTTTAGGCAGGGAGTTCCAGAGCTTGGGGCCTAGGCAACAGAAGGCACAGCCACCAATGGTTGAGTGATTACAATCAGGGATGCTCAGGAGGGCCGAATTAGAGGAGTGCAGACATCTCAGAGGGTTGTGGGGCTGGAGGAGATTACAAAGATAGGGAGGGGATTTGAAAATAAGAATGAGAATTTTAAACTGAGGCATTGCTTAACCAGAAGTCAATGTAGGTCAGCGAACACATGGGTGATGGGTGAGTGGGACTTGGTGTGAGTTAGGACACGGGCAGCCGAATTTTTGATCACCTCTAGTTTACATAGGGTAGAATGTGGGAGGTCAGCCAAGAGTGCCTTGGAATAGTCAAGTCTAGAGGTAACAAAGGCAGGGATGAGGGTTTCAGCAGTGGATGAGCTGAGGCAAGGGCGGAGACGGACGATGTTACGGAGGTGGAAATAGGCGGTCTTAGTTATGCTGCGGATATGTGGTCGAAAGCTAATTTCAGGGTCAAATATGACACCAAGTTTGCGAACAGTCTGGTTCAGCCTCAGACAGGAGTTGGGGGAGAGGGATGGAGTAAGTATCTAGGGAACGGAGTTTGTGGTGGGGACCAAAAACAATGGCTTCGGTCTTCCCAATATTCAATTGGAGAAAATTTCTGTTCATCCAGAACTGGATGTTGGACAAGCAATCTGACAATTTAGAGATCGTGGAGGGGTCACGAGAAGTGGGTGTGAGGTAGAGCAGGGTGTCATCAGCGTACATGTGGAAACTGATGCTATGTTTCTGGATGATGTCGCCAAGGAGCAACATGTAGATGAGAAATAGGAGGGGGCCAAGGATCGATCCTTGGGAGACACCAGAGGTAACGATGCGGGATTGGGAAGCTGTTGCAGATGATTCTCTGGCTACAATTAGATGGATAAGAATGGAATCAGGCAAGTGCAGTCCCACCCAGGTGGACAACAGTGGAGAGGCATTGGAGAAGGATAGAGTGGTCAACCATGTCAAAGGGCTGCAGACAAGTCAAGGACAAGGAGGACTAGTTTGCCTTTGTCACAGTCACAAAGGATGTCATTTGTGACTTTGATAATAGCCGTTTCGGTACTGTGGCAGGCGCGGAAGCCGAATTGAAGGGATTCAAACATTCAAACACTCGGGCTCCTTGATGCCACACTCGGTCAAATGCTGCCTTGATGTCAAGGGCAGTCACTCTCACCTCACCTCTGGAATTCAGCTCTTTTGTCCATGTTTGGACAATCATGCTTGACAAATCTTCTGGAATTTTTTGAGGATGTTTCCAGTAGAGTGGACAAGGGAGAACCAGTTGATGTGGTATATTTGGACTTTCAGAAGGCGTTCGACAAGGTCCCACACAAGAGATTGATGTGCAAAGTTAGAGCACATGGGATTGGGGGTAGTGTACTGACATGGATTGAGAACTGGTTGTCAGACAGGAAGCAAAGAGTAGGAGTAAATGGGTACTTTTCAGAATGGCAGGCAGTGACTAGTGGGGTACCGCAAGATTCTGTGCTGGGGCCCCAGCTGTTTACACTGTACATTAATGATTTAGATGAGGGGATTAAATGTAGTATCTCCAAATTTGCGGATGACACTAAGTTGGGTGGCAGTGTGAGCTGCGAGGAGGATGCTGTGAGGCTGCAGAGTGACTTGGATAGGTTAGGTGAGTGGGCAAATGCATGGCAGATGAAGTATAATGTGGATAAATGTGAGGTTATCCACTTTGGTGGTAAAAACAGAGAGACAGACTATTATCTGAATGGTGACAGATTAGGAAAAGGGGAGGTGCAAAGAGACCTGGGTGTCATGGTACATCAGTCATTGAAGGTTGGCATGCAGGTGCAGCAGGCGGTTAAGAAAGCAAATGGCATGTTGGCCTTCATAGCAAGGGGATTTGAGTACAGGGGCAGGGAGGTGTTGCTACAGTTGTACAGGGCATTGGTGAGGCCACACCTGGAGTATTGTGTACAGTTTTGGTCTCCTAACCTGAGGAAGGACATTCTTGCTATTGAGGGAGTGCAGCGAAGGTTCACCAGACTGATTCCCGGGATGGCGGGACTGACCTATCAAGAAAGACTGGATCAACTGGGCTTGTATTCACTGGAGTTCAGAAGAATGAGAGGGGACCTCATAGAAACATATAAAATTCTGACGGGGTTAGACAGGTTAGATGCAGGAAGAATGTTCCCAATGTTGGGGAAGTCCAGAACCAGGGGTCACAGTCTAAGGATAAGGGGTAAGCCATTTAGGACCGAGATGCGGAGGAACTTCTTCACCCAGAGAGTGGTGAACCTGTGGAATTCTCTACCACAGAAAGTTGTTGAGGCCAATTCACTAAATATATTCAAAAAGGAGTTAGATGAGGTCCTTACTGCTAGGGGGATCAAGGGGTATGGCGAGAAAGCAGGAATGGGGTACTGAAGTTGAATGTTCAGCCATGAACTCATTGAATGGCGGTGCAGGCTAGAAGGGCCGAATGGCCTACTCCTGCACCTATTTTCTATGTTTCTATGTTTCTATGTTTGGACCAAGTCTGTAATGAGGTCTGGAGCCGAGTGGTCCTGGCAGAACCCAAACTGAGCATCGGTGAGCAGGTTATTAGTGAGTAAATGCCGTTTGATAGCACTGTCGACAATACCTTCCATCACTTTGCTGATGATTGAAAGTAGATCGAGGTATTTGCCAAAATGTTAGTGTTAAGTTTCAGTTCTATTTATGACGCACAAAAATGTATTTATTTGCACCACTTTCCTGCCTTGTCCATTTTTGCCTGCTACCTGGGAAGTGGCCTTGTCAGTTGGAGTGAATGGTAAAACATTACTTACCCTTGAGTTTGGTGTTTGTTTGACAGGAATGGTTTGGTAATTTTAGGGCTGCTTTGTGGTGTTGGTGGGGGTTGGATGGGGGAATGTTGGTACAGCACCTGGGAGCCAGATGGGTGCACTGGTGCAACTTAACTAAATCGTGCCATTATGAAGCCATCCCAGGTCACCCGGCAGCAATGGGCATAGCTGCTGATGCCATCGCCACCTCAGGTTCCTCCTCCTCCTCCTCATGTTCCACCTGTCCCTCCTCCTCCTTTACAGAGGCTGTGCGCTCTGAGCCTTGCTCCTCATGCAGCTCCAATCCTTGCTGCTGCGCTATGTTGTGCAGTGCGCAACAGATGACAATGATTCTGGAGACCCTAGCTAGTGTGTACTGAAAGGCTCCTCCAGAAATGACAAGGCATCTGAAGTGCATCTTCGGCTCGCTAATTGCTTGCTTTCTGACACATCTGGTCACCATTTGGATTTCATCATAGTGATCCTCGGCATCATTGCTTGGCCTCCTCAAGGGTGTCATCAGTTATGTCTTCAGTGGATAGCCCTTGTCTCCAAGCAGCCAGCCAGTATGTCTATTTGGAGGTGCGAAGACCTGAGGGAGGGTGAGCTTTCGCAGCACGAAAGATTCATGACAGCTGCCAGGGAATCTGACACATACATGCATGATGATCTTTTTATGGTTGTAGACTAGCTGCACATTGAGGGAGTGGAGGTCCTTCTGGTTCACAAACACTCCCGGGCTATCAGGGGGTGCCTTGATGGTCACAGGTGTGCAGTCGATGACGCCCTGCACCTGTGGGAGGACAGCCAGAGCTGCAAAGCCGAGCACCCGCTCAGTAACACTGGCTTCATCAGTGACAAAACGGTTGGTTGACTTGTGAAACATGGCAACGGTCACCTGGGTGATGCATTTGTGTGCAGTCAACTGCGAGATCCTGAAAATGTCTCCTGCAGATCCCTGAAAGGAGCCTGAGGTGAAGAAGTTTTAAACTAATAAGATGGGGGGAGGGATCGACAAGAAATAAAACCAGCCTAAATATAAACAAAACAGGAATGGAGAGCATAGGAAAAAATAAAGTAAGGGAGGACATTGATGGCCAGGGAATAAATGGAGTTATAAAACACAAATGTAAAAAGATGGTTAACAATAAAGTGAGAGGAACTGCTTTTAAAAATGAGTTAAACTGTCTGTACAGCAATGCACACAGTGTCCGTAATAAAACAGGGGAGCTGAAGGTAATATGTTGCGAGGAACCAGCCATAGTAGGAAGTACTGGGACATGCTGACAGAAAAATCAGGACTGGGAATTAAACATTGCAGGGTATAACATGTTTAGAAAAGATAGAGAGGGAAAAAGGGGAGGTGGAGTATCTGCACTTATTAGGGATAACATAATGGCAGTAGAAAAAAGTGATGCAGCTATCAGCAAAATAGAAATGGAATCCATGTCGATAAAAGATAATGGGCCCAAAATTCATCGACATACCACCCACTACCGCCCGCTTACCACTGAAGAATACAAGTTTTGTCAAAAAACAGTTATATACCACCGACATACCGCCGAGCGGTATGCACACCGTCCGCCATGTAGAACCGCCCGCATACCACCCAAAAAGTGCAAGTTTCATGACATATCACGGACATACCACCGGAACTGCATACCGTCCTGGAGAAGATGGTTTTACTCGATCTTAAGTGGGCGGGAATGGGCGAAAGTGTTCGGTGCCGCCATTTTGAAATCGGGAACAGGGGTCAACAAAGGCAGCACCTCAGTATTTCAGAGGTGAACAGTGACTTTACAGTGGGATTTACAGATGGAAAGGTATTTTCATTGGTACTAATTACATTATTAAGCTGGAAGGCATTTGAGTTAATATTTTTTTCATCTAAAAATCGTTTGAGTTTATCTCAGGATATTTGAGGAGATTCTGGAGATTTAAAAAGAATGGGGCCTGTATTATCTCAGCCTATATTATCTCAGCCTGTATTGCTGACTACCTGTCTAAAGCAGGATCCAGATGGGAGAAGGTTTATTGAGCTGAATTATCAGGGTAATGGAGGAGGTCGCAGACTGATGATGAGGAGGGGGAGGCCTTACCCCCAAAGGATTTTCAAGGAGAAGCGTTCATACTTGGACCTGACCGATCAACAGTGCGTTCAAATGCTGCGCTTCAAAAAATAGGCGATCAAATATGACATTTACCAGCTCATTAAGGCAAGTCCTGCAGCCCAGTACCACCAACATTACTGCACTCTCTTTCGAGGTGAAGGTGACTGCGGCACTTTCCTTTTATGCATGCGGCTCTTTTCAGGCATCAGCTGGGGACATTTCTCAGCACGCTACTCATCGCTGCATTCCACAGGTAACTGAAGCACTGTATGCAAGCCAGATGGAATTTATAAACTTCCCAATGACCAGTGAGGCACAGAGTGAGAGGGCTTTGGGTTTTGCACGCATTGCCGGCTTCCCCAAGGTGCAGGGTGCTGTTGACTGTACCCATATTGCCCTGCGAGCACCATTACAGGAGGCGGAGGTGTACTGAAACCATAAAGGATTCCACTCCCTCAACGTTCAGCTCGTCTGCAACCATACACAGTGCATAATGGCAGTGAATGCCTCCTGTCCAGGGAGCATCCACTTGTGTAAGAGCACAGTGTACGACCTGTTGAAGTCTGAGCCACAAGGTAAATGCTGGATGCTGGGGACAAAGGGTATGGCTTCATCACCTGGCTCTTGACCCCGCTACGGAACCCTCAGACAGAAGCCGAGCAATGATATAATAAGAGCCATATAGCCACACGTAATATTATTGTAAAGACAACTGGAGTGCTGAAGCAACACTTTCGATGCTTGAGCCACTTGGGAGATAGGGTTAGGGTTCCAGAGATGAGGGGGTTGACTTATGAGGAAAGGTTGAGAAGGTTGGGCCTCTACTCATTGGAATTCAGAAGAATGAGAGGTGATCTTATTGAAACATATAAGATTATGAGGGGGCTTGACAAGGTGGATGCAGAGAGGATGTTTCCACTGATACGGGAGACTAGAACTAGGGGGCATGATCTTAGAATAAGGGGCCGCCCATTCAAAACTGAGATGAGGAGGAATTTCTTCTCTCAGAGGGTTGTAAATCTGGGGAATTCGCTGCCTCAGCCAGGACACTGAATACATTTAAGACAGAAATAGACAGTTTCTTAACCGATAAGGGATTAAGGGGTTATGGAGAGCAGGCAGGGAAGTGGACCTGAGTCCATGATCGGATCAGCCATGATCGTATTAAATGGTGGAGCAGGCTCGAGGGGCTGTATGGCCTACTCCTGCTCCTATTTCTTATGTTCTTATTAGGCTGCAATACCACCTTGAGCAGGTTGCTCAGTTCACAGTGGTGTGCTGCATGTTGCATAATTTAACAATCATGCGCGGACAGGAATTGCCACAAGGGACTGCGGGACCACCTGAGGAGAGAGTGCAGGGGATGGAGGAGGAATAAGAGGAAAATGAGGGGAAGGAAGATGAGGAGGAGCTTCCAGATGAACTCATGGCACCAACCACACCAACACCTCAGCGGAGGGCACACGGAGAGTATGCCACTGCAAAATTGTTACATCAGCAGCTCATAAATGAATGCTTTGCTTGAATGTGGAGAGTTGTGTTATGCCTGTAATGTACTTGTGAATGACTCCACGAGAAAATGTGTTGTACTCAAACTGTAGTGACCTTGGTCCTTTATTCGTAACTCCAGAGTGAGGCAGCTGCATGGTGGTTCCCCTTTTATACAGCTCCTGCCACCAGGGCAGGAAATCCCGGTCTCCACCAGTTGCACCCTCTAGTGGTGCCAGCATGTATATACACAGTGTAAATCTTATTGATAGTACATCAGGTAAAGAAGTCTCCATCTTATGCAACTACACAGTGACTACACAGAGAGTATATCTATAATCTGCATGTATAACAGCACTCTCCCCCAAGTCCTTTGTGCCAATTACCTTTGCACTATATGCTCTGGCTTAGTTCTCCCCAGACCTTGGCTGTGCTTTGGCTTGGCTCTCTCCCTGTTAACCCCCAAATCCTTTTGCCACAACATTGGGTAGTGGTTACCAGTTTGGATGGTTTGATGATGCAGTGGAGGTTCCAGTGGGTTCTGGGTGTGATCCATGTGTGTGTCCATGGCTACATACATCCATTCCCCCCCCCCCCCACCCGCTACCGCCCCACAGAGCGAGATCATGCAGCTGGCCCATTACATTAACATACAGGATCAAACACAGTGCAAGTACAAAGAAAGGAGAAAAAAACATTTTTTACAGTTTGTATCATGACACCTTGGTTCGGTGGCTTACATTCGTTACGTTTTACAGTCATGCGCCAGGATTGGGTAGATTGCATTCATGATTCAGTCATGGTCAATACTGAGGTAGCAGTACAGGTATGCGAGGACGCGAGTTCCAGAGTAGCTGGACAGGGTCCTAGTCATCTGATGGTGGCGCTGCACCCTTAGCTAGCGGGGTGGGCTTAGTTCGCTCACCTTGCCAGGACTCAGGGCCTTTGCTGTTGCCTAATGGTGGGCAGAGCCACAGATGTGTGTGGCCTCCCTGCCCTCCTTTGAGGGCTGCAGAATCTTCTGCCTGCTCTCTAATGGTGTTGGGAGCCTGGCTGTTCCAGGTCCCATTTGGGGAACTCGTTGGTTCTGACCTTTTGCTCCCGGACATGGCCGAGGTAGCGACTGGGTCTAGGGCCTGGGTGGTGGGCAATGGCGGCCGACTGCGCATATTGGCACCATTTTCATTTCCAGATCTGTGGCGAATAGTGCCATCGGGTGCCTGCAATGTGGGATAAACCTGGGGCAGGGTATCAGGATCAGTGCCTTCACACTCCCGAATTTGCTCGCTTGTTACTTTTGGGGACACTCTATTCCCAAAATCTCACAACAACATTTTGTTCTTTACATTCTTAATCGGTTCGTTACATTGATTGCCATGCATACAATGTCTCTTTAAGTTCAGTTGGTTGCAGGTCTCCTTTAAGAGAACCCTGCTGGCTTTACCCCAATCAAATCCTTTGTTAGACACCACGTGTTGGTCCCTCAGCGTTGCATCTTCTGGTCTGGCTGCGGCCATTTTTAATTCCAGCCATGCTGCACCTCGCTGCAGCAGGGACGCCATCTTGCCTCTGTCCTCGAGGTCGACTGCCTTGATCCTTCTCTCCCACGATTCTGCCACAAATGCTGGAAGAGTGCCTGTGAATTCGATCTTTCTCCCCAGGAGTCCTGCCACTGGAGCCAGGAAGGCACTTTTAGGTCGTTTCAGTCGGATCATTGCCACGCAGTCGTGTTGGATGGTCTGTGCCTCAGGTGCTACGCTGGTCTGTTCTCTGGTGCCTGGCCCAAGCGAAGGCGAGATTTTGCTCTGCCTCTGAACACGGGGAAATCGATTGCTGGAGTGAAGAGGTCTTCCCCATCTACCTTCTTCCGAGTAGCGCTGGACTAACACCTGCAACAATCCACAGAGGTAACTTATGCACCGCGCCATTGTGGATTACACTTACATCGCATTCCCAAGGACTGGGATCAGTTCCTTGGTGTAGGTGCGCAACTTTTCTTGTACTCGAACCAGCTCGGGTCGTTTTTCGTTCCATAGCCTCTCAAAGGCATCCTGGCTCATCACTGACTGGGTCGCTCCCATGTCCACTTCTATGAAGACTGGAACGCCGTTTATCTTGACTTCCATCTTCACTGGAGGACAATCGGTGATGCAGTATACACTTCATACACTTCTTCTTGGGGCTGAGCTGCCTCTCTGGCCAAATCATCATACTCCCCGCTAGATTCAAAGTCATCTACCGACTCCTCTGCTAGACGGTGAGTCGTATTTCTTTTACACATATGCTGGAGGTGGCCCTTCGTATTACAGGCTTTGCATACGTACTCAGTAAACCAACACTGGTGAACCCTACGGTTTCCTCCGCAATGCCAGCATGGTGCTACTCGATTCGCACCCCTCGGTTTTGGAACCCTGAGGTCTGTGCTCTCTGCCCTGGGCAGAGCCACGTTCTACAGTCTTGCCTGTGAAAGGCACCATTCTGTGTACAGTACTTGCCGGGGTTGAGTCCACAGGATGAATAATTTGCTTGGTGCAGCAGGTCGAGCTTATGAACGCCTGACTGATGCTGATGGCCTTCTGCAGGTTGACTGTGGTGTCGGCAGATAATAGCTTGTGAAGGAGGCCTTTGTGGCCAATTCCTATAACAAAGATGTATCACAATGCTTCATTCAGGTGCGTGCCAAAATCACACGGTGCCGCAAGTCTCCTGAGGTTGGCAGCATATTTTGCAATCTCCTGGTCCTCTGCGGTGAGTGTAGAATCTGTGCCTTACCGTGAGAATGCTCTCTTTTGGTTTTAGTTGGTCGTGAATTAGTTCAGTCAGCTCATCGTATGTCTTATCCTTGGCCTTCGTGGGTGCCAGCAAGTCCCTAATGAGGCGGTAGACCTCGTGCCCACAACTGGTCAGCAGTATAGCCTTGCGGTTCTCCGCCGATGCATCCATCTCCCCTGCCAGGTCGTTTGCCACGAAATATAGCTCGAGTCTTTCCGTGAAGGCATCTCAATCATCACCCTCTGTGAAGTCTTTTAGTGTGCCAAAAGTAGCCATAGTAGGGTGAAAGTCTGTAATCTCATCGTCAGTTGTTATGTCTGTAATGTACTTGTGAATGACTCCATGAGGCAATGTGTTATACTCAAACTGTAGTGATCTTGATCCTTTATTCGTAACTCCAGAGTGAGGCAGCTACATGGTAGCTCCCCTTTTATACAGCCCCTGCCACCAGGGCAGGAAACCCCGGTCTCCACCAGTTGCACCCTCTAGTGATGCCAGCATAGTATATATACACACAGTGTAAACCTTATTGATATTACATCAGCTAAACAAGTCTCCATCTTATGCAACTATACAGTGACTACACAGAGAGTATATCTATAGTCTGCATATATAACAAGTTATGTTTCATATTTTCCTGCACCCAGTGTGTGGGACCCGAATGACTGTTACTCCAAAAGTTTGACTGTACAAGAGTGCTTAATTTCAATTGAAACGTTGATGTAAAAATGAAAAAAAAAGAATAATTGTAAAACTTGTAACTATAACTTTGTAAAACTGTAACAACTTTAACAACTTTAACAACTTGCGATAAACTTTTAAAAATCAAGCTTTAACAATTAAAATTAACAATGAATTAACATTGACAACAACAAAGCATCCTTTACTGTCCTCGACCTCGACCACATACTCGCCCAACCTTCGGACTCACCACCCCTTTCCTATTCCCGTCCTTCTCTTTCCCACTGCCCCTGAGCCCGGACCTCCCCGTGGTGGTACCGTGGTGGAAGGGCACCCGGAGTGCTGTTGCTTTCGTTGGGGGTGAGACATTGCAGGCGCAATGAATGGGGCTTCAGGAGAAGCTTGTGATCCGGAAGGCATGGCTTCAGGGCTGGAAGCCTCTGTCAGTTCACCATCCTCAGGTGCTGTCGACCCGACTACTATGGCATGGGGGGATTCCGCGCCATGTCCGATCCTGTTGATTGCCGCACAGCATCGACGGAGTCGGCAGTTCGCTCCATCGATGTGATCAGACACAACATATCCTCTGACTGTCATTCTGATTGCGATGTTTCCGGCTGTCGTAGCAATGGCCTTGAGCAGCTCTCGA
The DNA here is from genome assembly GCF_044704955.1 of Pristiophorus japonicus. Taxonomy (NCBI): domain Eukaryota; kingdom Metazoa; phylum Chordata; class Chondrichthyes; family Pristiophoridae; genus Pristiophorus; species Pristiophorus japonicus. Next base: position 98,839,566 of record NC_091981.1, read on the forward strand.
CCTATGTCGACACTGGCCTGTGACAGATGCACCATATCCTGGTATGCGTCTATCTGTCTTGCAGCAACTGACATTTTCTGCACCAACCTCCGTCGCTGCGGAAAGGCGCTGCACCGCTGGGGGTGCGTTGCTGCTCACTGCTGGTTCCGCAGAATCTGAGGAGGCATGGGGGAATCCCCTGAATATAGAGTCGGTGGTGGAGGATGTACCAGCTGGCCCACATGGAACTGTTATATTCTCCTCCGTCTCCACACCCACCTCCACTGGCTCCAGGATGAGCTGCTCTTCCTTTTCCTCTTCATCATCTCTGGCATGGGTGAAGTCAGAGGTGGAGGCAATGGATCTGTCGTCTGTTCTCTCTGCGGAGGTCTGGTCTGAATCCTCTGAGTCTGGAAGTACAAAACAACATTCAAAAATGCATGGCACCAGGGGAGGTGTCAGGGTTAAAGGGTTACATGAGTACAGTGATGTAGTGCAGTCTTACTTAAATGTCCACCACGGCTGCATTACTGTATTACATATATACATATACATTGCGTTACATGCACCCAACATTGCAGTATATCACATGAACCCAACATTACAGTGCAATAAACTTACATTACATTACATGAGGCCAACATTACAGTTACAGTTACATTACATGACATTACAGGACTGCAACACAGAGCGGGGATTGTATTGAACTGACCAACTGTGTGGGTGGGTCAACTCCAACGCTGGTGGTGACATCGTTGCTATCCCCGACCAGCGACAGGGCATGGATCTCAATCTCCGTCAAGGGTTCTTGCGTTGGGGGTCATTATCCAGTACGCCGCTGATCCATTGCTATTGCAGATGTCTTCTTCTGCAGAAAGTAAAGTAAATGAAAGTAAAAATCTTCAATCCATTTAACATCGCAGACACACAGGTTCGCGCGCACACACACACATCAAAACACTGCGTTGATCCTCTTGTCATTGCCTGAAAGCACAAATACATCGCCGTAACCTTAAGATAATTAACATGTGACACTGAATCTACATTTACAGGGTACATGGCACGTGGGGTGTGCATAACTAAAATTATTACTTACTCTTGCTACCCTCACCAGGTCGTTCCACCTCTTTCTCCAGCATACCATTGTACTTGTGGAGGAGACAGCCTCCCCGATCTCATCCCATATTCTGTTGTACTCCTTTGGGGGGGGCGGGGGGTGGGGGGGCTTTCCACGACCACCCTTCGTAAAGCCAGAGTATCTCTTTGTGATGTTTGCCAGCAGGGCAGGTAGCTCTGTTTCATCGAAGGCGGGCACCCTCAACCTCCCATCCTTCTCGATATTCCTGCACTTAGACTTCTTTTTCAGCATTTCCATTAGATTTATATTTATTATATGATTTTTTATTGATAAAATATGTATTATTATTGATATCGTATTATTATTATTTGTTATTAATACTATTTGACTCTGGAATCTCTGCTGATAACAACTAACCCTCAAATACTTTGCTGCTCCTTCTCACTCTCTCTCCCTCGACTCCAACTCTCTCTGCATGCGCAGGTAACCCCTGACCCCCGAAATCGCTGGGTAAAAGCATCTGTGAAAAAACGACAAAAAAAAATTGCACATGCACAGTGCAGTGCCGCACCATCCATCGACAAGAAAGTCGATTTTGATTGACTATAATGCTGCATACCGCCCACTGCACACCGCTCGCATACCGCCAAAAAGATTTTCACAAAACTAGCGCTCTCTGGTTTCGGCGGTATTCCAGCGATTTTAAACGACGCACTACCGGAATACTGCCGAGAAATGGGCGGACCTTACATCCTGATGAATTTCAGGCCCAATAAAGGATCAATCACACTAATAGTCTACAGGCCACCTAATAGTGGAAGGGAAGTGGAGGAAGAAATATGAAAACAAATTAGGAAATGAGTAAAAAACATAGAATGATAATTATGGGGGATTTCAACTCCCCCGATATTAATTAGCCAGACGAGATAGGTAAAGGGGATAAGGGAATGAAGTTCCTACAATGTGTACAGGACTCCTTTCCAACCCAATATGTAAAAAGCCCAACAAAGAAGGATTTGTTATTGGATCTAGTAACGGGGAATGAACCAGAGCAGATAAAAAAAAGAAAAGGTAGGGGAATATCTAGGCAATAGTAAGCATGCATTAAGGTAATAATTGAGAAGGACATACGTATGACGAAGACCAAAGTAATAGATTGGAGAAAAGTCAATTTTGAGGGGCTGAGAATAGGACTTGGGGAAATAAAATGGACAACAATATTGGCAAACAATGATGTAAAGCAGCAGTGGGAAATATTTAAAACTGTGTTCAACAGAGTCCAGGAAAAATATATTCCACTAAAAAACAAGAACATGCTAAACACTAATGAGACACCATGAATGAATAAAGACATAAGCGAAAAATTTGGGGTTAGGAATGAGGCATACACTAAGTACATGGACAGCAGGGGAGAGCATGTCAAGAGAGAATATGAAGAGATTAGGAGAGAAGTCAAAAAAAAATAACTAGAAAGGCAAAATGGAACGATGAAGTTAAATTATCAAGGAACATAAAACAAAATAGTAAAATATTTTACAGGGACATAAATAAAAAAAGATAAGTTGGGATGGGAATTGGGCCACTAAAGAAAGAAAGAAAAACTTAGATTTATATAGCTGCTTTCATAACCACTGGATGTCTCAAAGCGCTTTACAGCCAATTAAGTACTTTTGAAGTGTAGTCACTGTTATAAGGGATGGGCAGGATAATATCACATGCAGCAACAGAGAGATGACAGAAATATTAAATATTACTTTGCTTCAGTATTTACCAAGGAGACAGAACATGTGGACATGACATTGGACGATGAGATTAAAAATGAGATAACTGCATTGAACATAAAAAAAGGAGAAATGTTAATAAACTAATCAAACTCAAAGCTAATAATATTACTGGTCCAGACAGATTACAACCACGCATTTTAAAAGAATCTAGGGAAGAGATAGCAGAGTATATTTAACAATTCGTTAGAGTAAGGTTTAATACCAGAGGACTGGCGGGTAGCTAATGTAATACCTTTTTTTTAAGAAGGGTGATAGAACATGCCCTGAAAACTATAGACCAGTCAGCTTAACATAGGTGGTTGAAAGAAAGAAAGACTTGCATTTATATAGCGCCTTTCATGACCACCGTATGTTTCAAAGTGCTTTGCAGCCAATGAAGTACTTTTGGAGTGTAGTCACTGTTGTAATGTAGGAAACGCGGCTACCAACTTGCACAGAGCAAACTCCCACAAACAGCAATGTGAAAATGATGAGAATATCTGTTTTTGTTATGTTGATTGAGGGATTAATATTGGCCAGGACACCAGAGATAACTCCCCTGCTCCTCTTCAAAATAGTGCCATGGGACCTTTTACATCCACCTGAAAGGGCAGTCAGGGCCTCAGTTTAACATCTTATCCGAAAGATGGCACCTCCGACGGTGCAGCACTACCTCAGCACTGCACTGGAGTGTCAGCATAGATTTATGTTCTTAAGTTCCTGGAGTGATCCTTGAACCCACAACCTTCTGATTCAGAGGCAAGTGTGCAACCGACTGAACCACAGCTGACAAAGGAAAAATAATCCAATCCTACTAAAGGAGAAAATAGGACATCTAGAAACCAAAAATATATTAATGAATAGTTAGCATGGATTTCAAAAGGGAAAGTCTTGCTTGACCAACCTCATTTTGAAAATGTTACAGAGAGAATAGACAAGGGTAATGCAGTAGATGTAATTTATCTAGATTTTCAATAGGCCTTCGATAAGGTACCATATAACAGACGAATGAATAAGGTCAGAGAATGCAGAGTCAGGGGACAAGTAGCAGAATGGATAACTAGCTGGGGTAAAGGGTAGCTGTTCAGAATGGCAGAAGGTGGGAAGTGGTGTTCTACAAGGATCAGTGCTGGGACCACTGTTGTTCTCAATTTATTAACGATTTAGACTTTGGAATGAATAACACAATTTCTAAATTTACAGATGACACCAAATTGGGTGGGTGGGGGGTGGTAGTAGAGCTGAACTGCAACAAATTACAAGACATTACTAAATTTGAAGAATGGGCATATAATTGGCAAATTAAATCAACACAAATAAATGTGAGGTATTACATTTTGGTAAGAAAAATAGGGATGTCACTTATTACTTGGAAAATAAGAATCTAAATGGGGTAGAAGAGCAAAGGGATCTTGGAGTACACATACACAAATCACTAAAAGTAGCAACACAGGTTGACAAGGACAGACCAAGACCTAGCTCTGTCAAGCCCGTGTGGGGGCTGGTGTGCAACGGCCACCACACATTAAAAAAATCCACGCACAGGCATCTTCCACCCTTCAGGATGTAGTTCAGGACCTGGAATATTAGGTCTTTCATTGAAACACCTGTGAACTCATCCTTTTTTGGCGTGGAAGCAAGTCATCCTCGTTTTGAAGGACTGCCCATGATGATGATGGTCAACTCAGTGAAACCATTGACTAGTTTGGATTAAAAGGCAGGTTACAGAAACTGGTATTTGTGTTTTACATGAAAGAATCTGGAAAGAAGCCTTTAATGATGTGGCTTCTGTGACTATTGGTTTCTGTGGAAATATTAACCCCTTCTTTGAGGGAGAAACATAGATCCCTCACAATCATTTACTCTAAGGGTAATATTTCCACAAAGGTTGAAAGGAGGACGGACGTGGCTTTATAGCGGTCGCAATCACCATCTCGTTTTCTACTTTCTTGACCATAGCTTTTAAGCACCATACAATAATTATTAATGCCATTAGTACAAATACTTGTGAAACAGCCAAAATATGAGAGAGAATGTGGATCCATGGGGAATTTCAATGTGCAGTCCCATGTCCCACCAGTGTGTGGCATCCCCTATGTGGGAGCACAAGCCCGCACTTCTGAATTCTTTGCTTCAGCGCGGTCTGGAGATCGAAAGGGTTAAAAGTTGGAAGATTGGAGTTTGGATTAAAAAATAGGAAGATTGGATCGAAAGAGGCTGCTGGACGATCGGAACCACGAAATGTGACTTTCTGATCACCTGGATGTTTACAGTACTTCAAGGTGGGAATCGATTTATGGCAGTGAGACTTGACTTTAGGATAATGAGTAGCTGGTCATTGTCTGTATGTTTGTATTTGAGTGTACCTTGTTGCTATTTGATGATATCATCTGTATGTTAAACGATGTTAAGTATTTGAGTGTAACTTGTTACTATGCGAATAATAGTAATTCATGACACTGTCTGTATTTGAGTGTACCTTGTTACTATTTGATGACATCTGTATGTTAAACAATCTGGTTTGTGTAAAGTAATTCAGAAAGTTAGCTGTGATTGTCTAAATGCAAAAAATAAGAGTTCAAAGGCTTTTTTAGGTATAAAGAGATGGAACTGGCTTTTGTCCCACACACACATACACACACCAGTGACACTGGAATCTTGAAAGGTGTGCTACTGCTTGGAGAGCTGCCTTTGCAAGCAGAGAATTTGTTTAATATGAATGTCTGAATAAAAGACCCTATCCGGCCTTTGCTACAACTGAGTGTGTGCGTGTAATTCGATGTTTAAAGCAACGAAGCGAAAAGAGCAAGACAGCCTTACAGCACCCTACTCCTGGAATTTCTTTAAGTACTCCCTCATTCTCTTGCTGTAAAGTATAATAATGACGTTGTGAGGCACTGACGCGTGCCATCAATTTCTTCAGAGCCTCTGGCATCTCCGGGATGTCATAACTGAATTTTGTGACATTCTCGTGTAATTCTTGTTTCAATACATCCCGAACCTGCAGGTTTACCTCCGCCGGGGTTCTTGCATGAATGAGGTTTTTAGTCCCTGTTATAACTGTCTTGATGGGGACAAAGCAATATGTCCCCGGGGAAATAGCACACCTGACTTTCCCGTGATGGTATAGTCCTGCAAAGTGGTGAAGCTATCTTTGTCCTAACATCCGAAAGGCCCGTCACTTCCATAGCACAATTCTCACTATGTTGATTCTAATCAAAACTGCATGTCGTCAATGCATGATTGTATAAATCATACTGACATTTGTATGCATCCTTGCTGTTGCTACGTCCCTTCAGGTTTGGTTCTAACCAGGTCAACTCTCCTAGCCATGTTACCCACTGCGCGGTTGTCAGGAACTGACTGATGGCGTTCCCTCGTACTACCCTTGTATTTTCTACTCTAAACAGGGGATTGGGCGTGGTTCGGTTCAGAAGGCTGGGGAGCTGGATAGCCATTCCCAATAGCCTTTGGTCCCCCACCCTGTGACATTCATGCTCGACTGAATAAACTTTAGCCAGGTTTCTAATCTTACACGCCTCGGTGTCGCCAGCGTACCGGGAGAGCCAGACAAGTGTTGATTCGTCCCCCATGTGGGGAGGCGTCCTTCATTAATATCCTTCAAATTTCCCGGGCTTGTTCTACTAACCAACTTCCGTAAATAATGCACACGTTGTTCTGAGATGCTTGGTCAGACTTTCTATCTTCTCTGATTATTTCATTAATTTTTTTAGTCTTGTTTTCTATTTCGTGTATAGTGTCCTGTAAATGTACAGTCATTATTTCCACTCTCGATATTATTTTCACTGATTACTATATCTTTCGATTTTTCCCATACCGTACGTAGTTGATGTTGTAAACTAGCTAGATCCATAGAGCTGACGACCAAAGTTGGTGTGTTAAATCCAGTGAAGGCATCATTCAATAACTCCCGTCGCCTCCTCATTCCTCCCTGACTAGTTCGGTTGCTGCTCGGGTTTGCTGCGTTCCTGCTCTCTTCTATGTTGGTCATGTTATATCCTTGGTCTCGCCCAGTCTCGTTGTTATACCCAAATATGTCTTTTACCTTCTCTCTACCTACGGATAGTGTGGTCCTTTCCCAGTATTGGTTAAACATTTGATTCATCATTTCCTGAGTCAGTTGTTTCAGTTTCCTGGTAAGACCAGTCCCGTAAGATTTAGGAAAACACGAACCATTTCTGCCACTACTTGATGATAGATTACCTTGTGTGTCGGTATCACTACCAGGCCGTTCCCTAGCCCTGGTGATAACTGGGGACCGTTCTTGTTGTCCTTTACTCGGTGGATCTGGAGTCTTGGCCTGTATATGGGCCATAAGTTTTACACTGGGCATATACCCTAGTCCCAGCACACATCCGTCAACCAGAATATTACAATGAATCCTTGATCCATCCTTGTCTGCCCATCTTCTTATAGATATGGCAAAGCTATCTGTCTCATCCGCATCTCTGCCACTACTGTTTGGCTCAATGTCAGACCCTATGCAAGTCTATTTGCCCTCATGCCCTCGCCACCATCGAGGTCAACATAACTGGATATATCCCTTCCCTTTCGACACTATCGGGTTCCCGCTTGTTCCCTTTTCCATGTGTCACGGTGGTCCTTCCTCATGAATTGCCATGTCCCTATTCCTTTTATGTTACATCTGATGCATGCTCCATATCCTTCCCTTATTTCCCACATGTGAACTCCCCCTTTGATTGTTTTGCAAACTATCTTAACCTCTATCATCTCGTAACGTGTCTGACTGGTGTTTAACTACAAGGGAATTTCCCCTTCGTACAATCCCCATGTGTCATTGTGGGTGGTCGATCTCCTTCCTCTGAGGACCTGGGGTTTCATCCCATAAAGTTCAAGCATGTCCCCAGTAAGCGGTGGTAGTGACTATGGCGATGTTTGCTAAACCGAGTAACTTCAGTAATGCCCATTAGTTCTTGGTTAGCCATTGTAGCTTATCGTATCTGAAAGGGAGGTGGTGTAATATTCATTCTCTCGCAGTTTTTAGCTGATTTATGTGGCACCACTTTCTTGCCCTTGCTCCCTTCTTTTCTAGGAATTGGATCAAGTAAACTGCTGGATTCAACCTATCCACAATCGGATAGGGTCCCCTCCATTTTGGCTCAAAGGTGTTTTCCTTTTTCCCATAATTTATGACCATGACGTTATTTCCCACCTGGTATTTTTCAAATGGCCGTAGCTTTTTGTTAAAGTGTTTTTTAACCTGTATCTTTGACTTCCCTAGGTTTTGGGCCACAAGCTGGTTCATTTGGTTGGTATATTCCATCAACATTTGCAACCATTTAGAGCTACACGGTTCTTGTATTAGGGGGCTTGTCCCGGTTAGGGTTATGTGGCCCAGGGTTCTCATTAGTCTACCTGCCATGGCTTGGTATGGAGAGACTCCTGTCATCTTATGGGGTGTTGATTTTATTGCCTTTAAACACACTGGTAACATACTAGCCCATTGAGTGGGGTGGTCTGCACATAAGTTGTTAAATATTGTTTTGAGGCTCCGGTTTCCTCTTTCCACCACTCTCGATGACTGGATGTGGTGGGAGATATGTAGTTTGTGTTTAATCCCCATAATTTCCTGTAGATTGGTAAAAATATGTCCCGTAAAGTGTGACCCTTGATCGCTGTGGACCTGTAACGGTATTCCCCACCTGCAGAACACCTCACTCAATGAAATCTTAGCGCCGTGTTGGAGGGAATGCCTCTATCCATTTAGTAAACTGGAGAACCACTTCCAAGCCGTAAAATTGACCTGTGTTTTGGGTAGTGGGCCAATGAAATTAATCTGAAGGTGGGTCCAAGGTCCCTCTGGGGAAGGGATGCTCCTGAGGAGGGCTCGATTTGTGTGTGGAGGAGGGTTGTGTTGCAGACAGGGCAGGCACCGTGATACATACAGTTTCACTGTGTTCTCCATATCAGGCCACCATGCTATTGCAGCTATTTTATCCAGTGTGGTAGAGGCTGAATATTGCCCACCTATCGGGTGGGAATGGAACAGGGAAAGCAGTTCCTCGCCCACCACCAGTGGCACACATACCGCCGGGCTGGCATCTGCCATTCTCTGGAACATTAATAACTGATCAGTTGGGTCAGAGCTGGGGATCAAAATGATCTTGGAGGCCCAAGCTGTGGGCTGAGGAAGGGGCTTGCCCTGCTCGTGCCAGGCACATTCTGTGGCGTATGGCTGATATTGATCTTGTAAAGATACTAGATCGATGTGTTTGAGGGCAGGGCTTCTAATGACTGGGCAGCATGGTTCAGTGTGTGGAATCTCTGGATCCCTGTGAACAGCGGCATCGTTGGTGGCCCTGTCTGCCTCGGCATTCTGGCAGAGTGTGGGGCACCTATCTTATGTGCAGCCACCGTGCCAATGAAGCAAGGTTGGGAACGTTGCTTGAGAAATGCCTTGGGCAGGTGTAGCCAGGGGCCACGTGAGGGGTTTGCCTTCCTCCGTACAGTAATTATTTTTATGATACAAGGGTAAGGTCAGCATTGTATTAATAGCGTAGACACTGTTAACTGGACGGTCAGATGTTTCTTTGACTGCTGCCAAAAGTGCCAACATTTCAGCGTACTGTGAGGAGTGATGTGTGCATTTTAGCTTGATGATCTGGTCTGGTAGGATGACAACGTATCCGGTGTGCGGTGATCTGTGTAGGTGAAACAAGGAGTCATCAACATAGACATCGGGCGCCACCTTTGTTGGTTCCCTCTCAACAGCATGGGAGTCAAAGTCAATGAGGGGCAGTGGGCACTTATGGGGGTCGCCCTCGTGAGCTAAGATCTGTGGCAGCAGTGTGATCACTTTGGGGGTAATGTCGATGTCCCTTTGCAAAAGTTCAAGTGTCCACTTGCTGATCCACTGTGAAGATATTACGGAGTCCCCTGGTTTGAGCAGCAGTTTTAATGGCGTGTGTGGACTGTGTAAGACGGTGCCTGTAATGAAAGTAAAATGATGCACCGACTAGAAAACAACCAGCGGGTATCGCTCGCATGCCTGTAGGTCTTTTCAACTCCTTGCAAAATTCTCGATGCGTATAAAAACATAGAAAATAGGTGCAGGAGTGAGCCATTCGGCCCCTCAAGCCTGCAACACCATTCAATAAGATCATGGCTGATCATTCTCTCAGTACCCCTTTCCTGCTTTCTCTCCATACCCCTTGATCCCTTTAGCCGTAAGGGCCATATCTAACTCCCTCTTGAATATATCCAATGAACTAGCATCAACAACTCTTTGCGGCAGGGAATTCCACAGGTTAACTCTCTGAGTGAAGAAGTTTCTCCTCATCTCAGTCCTAAATGGCCTGCCCCTTATCCTAAGACTGTGTCCCCTGGTTCTGGACTTCCCCAACATCGGGAACTTTCTCCCTGCATCTAACCTGTCCAGTCTCGTCAGAATCTTATATGTTTCTATGAGATCCTCTCTCATCCTTCTAAACTCCAGTGTATAAAGGCCTAGTTGATCCAGTCTCTCCTCATATGTCAGTCCCACCATCCCGTGAATCAGTCTGGTGAACCTTCGCTGCACTCTCTCAATAGCAAGAACGCCCTTCCTCAGATTAGGAGACCAAAACTGAACACAATATTCCAGGTAAGACCTCCCTGCTCCTATACTCAAATCCCCTAGCTATGAAGGTCAACATACATTTGCCTTCTTCACCGCCTGCTGTACCTGCATGCCAACTTTCAATGACTGATGAACCATGACACACAGGTCTCGTTGCACCTCCCCCTTTCCTAATCTGCCGCCATTCAGATAATATTCTACCTTCGTGTTTTTGCCCCCAAAGTGGATAACCTCACATTTATCCACATTATACTGCATCTGCCATACATTTGCCCACTCACCTAACCTCTCCAAGTCACCCTGCAGCCTTTTAGCGTCCTCCTCACAGCTCACACCGCCACCCAGTTTCGTGTCATCTGCAAACTTGGAGATATTACACTCAATTCCTTCATCTAAATCATTAATGTGTATTGTAAAGAGCTGGGGTCCCAGCACTGAGCCCTGCGGCACCCCACTAGTCACTGCCTGCCATTCTGAAAAGGACGCATTTATCCCGACTCTCTGCTTCCTGTCTGCCAACCAGTTCTCTATCCACGTCAGTACATTATCCCCAATACCATGTGCTTTGATTTTGCACACCAATCTCTTAGGTGGGATCTTGTCAAAAGCCTTTTGAAAGTCCAAATACACCACACCCACTGGTTCTCCCTTGTCCACTCTACTAGTCACATCCTCAAAAAATTCCAAAAGATTTGTCAAGCATGGTTTCCCTTTCATAAATCCATGCTGACTTGGACCGATCCTGTCACTGCTTTCCGTATGCGATAGGCTGCAATCAGCAAGCTCTCTCCTGACAGAGGACGGTGGTGAGACTCTGCTCAGTTGCTCCGACCTCCAGGTTGAAGGGCTGGGTTGGATCCGGGGAGACTAAAAATGAAGCCTGTATTACAACAGCTTTCAGCTTGTCCACAGACTGGGTGTGGGTACCTGTCCAGGCTGTATGAATATCCTCACCCTCAAGCTTCAGGAGCTCATAGAAGGGCTTTGCCAATTCTGCAAATCCTGGGATGAAATTTCTTTGGTATTCCACCAAACCCAGGAATGACCGTAGGGCAGTTTTTGAAGTAGGCAAGGGCAGTCTCTGAATGATTTTGACTTTGTGGGAATCGGGGAAATGTACTATCAGGAGAGATTGAAGCTCCCAGAAAGGTGACATGATCTTTAACCAACTGGACTTTGCGAGGATTGATCTTTATTCCTGATTTCGTAATGTGTGAGTAGTTCATCCAGGAAAGGTAAGTGTTCTTCGATGCTCCCTGGTGCTAGCAGCAAATCGTCCATATATTGGAGTAAACAATCGGGGCATGAAAAGGACTTGAGGAACGCCACCATTCTTTTGTAGAATATGGTCAGGGCAAAGTGGAAGCCCTGTGGCAGGCACGTCCAGGGATAGCTTTGGTCCTCGAAGGTGAAAGCAAATTTATACTGATCGCCCTTTCAAACAGGAATAGACCAAAAGCGTTGGAGAAATCGAGAGTGGTGAAAACCGTAGCATGGACTGGGTTCTGCGACAATAGGGTAGGGGTTTCCCTTACAACTGGCCAACATGCAGGACTAACAGAACTCAATTTACAATAGTCAATGGTTGGTCTCCAGGTTCTTTTCGGCTTCTTAACGGGCCAAGCAGGCGAATTGGTCGTGAAAGTGCCAGATCTAAGAATGCCCTGCTGAACAAGAAACTCAATCGTGTCTCGAATGTACGGGTGGCTCTTTCTCAGGATGGGGTACTGTTTGGTGAAGGGATGAGAGGGCCCTCTATCAATTCTTCCCCTTCCATTCTCCCGCGCAGTCGTGCTTGGTAGTGGCAAAGGCAACTAGATGTTTGTTAACAAGGCGCCTAACATGCTTGTCCCATGGTCGGCTGGGGGAGGGTCATAAAGGACACCTTCTTAATAGCAAACACCGCAGGGGCATCCGAGATTTCGAGTGTACCGCCATAAGTTCCTAACCCTATGCACAGTCAGGATTATAGTCGATAATTGCCCCGTATTGATCGGCTCCCAAAATACCTCTACTATCCAGAGTTGACATCAACATAGGTGAGGGGGGACCTTAAAAGGTGAGACCTCCCAACTGCAGTTTGGAGTCCTGTCCTGTATAGGCAGCTATAGTATCTCTGTTAAAGCCTTTAAGAAGTAAGCAACCCTTGCTCGCCCCGGCATGGCGTTTAGGGTGTGGGGTGTGGATGATGGTAACAACAGAGCCAGTATCTATAAGAATAACACTGCCGGCCCCCCCTCTAAAACAGCGACAACTGGCCACCCATTACCATCATGTTGGAACCCCACTTCCGACAATCGATTGGGGGGGGGGGGGGGGGGGGGGAGGGGGAGCACCAAACCTTTTTATTTCAGACCCTCCAAGGTTTTTCCCCCATGGAGGTGCACTAGGACCCGCCCTTGCACCCATGCTGATCTGATAGAGGCACAATCCCTCGCTGTAGTGAGAATGACTTTCTATATATATATTGCGAGAGAGAGAGAGAGAGAGAGAGAGAGAGAGAGAGAGAGAGAGAGAGAGAGAGAGAGCAGAAATCAGCTACAAACTTCTGAAAACAAAATTTCTGTACAAAATGGGATCAGCAAGAGCCTTTCCCTTAGGCATGAAAGCAGGAGTAAGGTGGGAGTATTTGTGCGCGTTTCCAGCTGTCACTTAATGAACTCGCACAATGACCACTGAGCTCCCACATCCCCTTCACAGGCGAGTTTTCCGAGGTCATAGAAACATAGAAATTAGGTGCAGGAGCAGGCCATTCGGCCCCTCGAGCCTACACCAACATTCAATAAGATCATGGCTGATCATTCAACCTCAGTACCCCTTCCCTGCTTTCTCGCCCTAGCCCTTGATCCCTTTGGCTGTAAGGGCCATATCCAACTCCCTTTTGAATACCTCTAACAAACTGGCCTCAACAACTTTCTGCGGTAGTGAATGCCACAGGTTAACCACTCAGGGAAGAAGTTTCTCCTTATCTCGGTCCTAAAATGGCTTACCCCTTGTTCTTAGACTGTGACCCCTGGTTCTGGAACTCCCCAGCAATGGGAACATTCTTCCTGCCTCTAACCTATCCAATCCAGTCAGAATTTTATATGTTTCTATGAGATCCCCTCTCATTCTTCTAAACTCCAGTGGATGCAAGCCCAGTTGATCCAGTCTCTCCTCATATGTTAGTCCTGCCATCCCAGGAATCAATCTGGTGAATCTTCGCTGTACTCTCTCAATAGCAAGAATATCCTTCCTCAGATTAGACCAAAACTGAACACAATATTCCAGGTGTGGCTTCACCAAGGTTCTGTACAACTGCAGTAAGACCTCCCTGCTCCTATACTCAAATCCTCTAGCTATGAAGACCAACATGCCATTTGCCTTCTTCACTGCCTGCTGTACCTGCATGTCAAACTTCAATGACTGATATACCATGGCACCCAGGTCTTGTTGCGCCTCCCCTTTTCCTAATGTCACCATTCAGATAATATTCTGCCTTCCTTTTTTTGCCACCAAAGTGGATAACCTCATATTTATCCACATTATACTGCATCTGTCATGCAGTGAATCTGCCATGCAGTGAATCCTGTGTGCAACCAGGTAAAGTAGATACCGCATTTAAAAAGCTGTTAAGGTCTCAACGAGCAGTTAACTACCTCAATAATGTTGCCCGCCTCTCCTGAGCGGATCCGTGGTGTGCTTCGAAACATGCCCCAGTTAAATGCGGAAGTCAGCTGGTCCCCGACAAGCTGTCAATTTCAGCAGTTTTAACTGCCGACCTGCTCCCAAACCCACACGCTCTGCAATGTGAAAATTCCAGCCTTGGTCTCCTTACCCAAGGAAGGATACACTTGCCTTAGAGGGAGTGCAACAAAGGTTCACTAGACTAATACTTGGGAAGGGGACATTTCCTTTGAGGAGCGATTGAGTAGACTAGGCCTATATTCCCTGGAGCTTAGAAGAATGAGGTGATCTTATTGAAATCCATAAAATCTTTAAGGGGCTTGACATGGTAGTTGCAAGGAGGATGTTTCCCCTGGTTGGGGAGTCTAGAATAAGGGTTCAGCAATTTAGGACTGAGGAGAAATGTTTTCACTCCAAAGGTTGTGAATCTTTGGAATTCTCCCTCCGAGGGAGATGGATACGCGATAGTGGAGTATAATCAAGATGGAGATTGATAGATTTTTGGATTCTAAGGGAACCAAAAGGATAGGATAGTGTGCGACGGTGGAGTTGAGCTAGATCAGTCATGATCTTATTGAACGGCAGAGCAGGCTCGAGGGGCCGAATGGCTTATTCCTGCTCCTATTTCTTAGCATAATCAGACAATAGCCCATGAGTGACTAAAAGCTTATAGTGAAAGAGATAGTTTTTTTTAAAAAAAAGGAGTCATAGAGGGGCAGAGAGGTTTAGAGAGGGAATTCCATAGCTTAGGGCTTAGATGGCTGAAGGCACTGCTGCCAATGGTGGGGTGAAGGGAGTGGGGAACGCACAAGAGGCCAGTGTGGAGGAATGCAGAGGTTATAGAGATAGAGAGGGCAAGGCCATGGAGGGATTTGAACATATGAGAATTTTAAAAATCAAGGCAGTGTTATACCGTGAGCCAATGTAGGTCAACAAGCACAGAGGTGATGGCTGACCAGGAACAGATTAGTGTTACGATACGAGCTCATCCAAAACTACACTGCTCAAGTTTATGGAGGGTGGTAGCTGGGAGGCTGGCCAGGAGAGCATTGGAATAGTCGATACCGGAGGAAACAAAAGCATGGATGAAGGTTTCAGTGTCAGATCAGCAGAAGCAGGTGATGTTACTTAAGTCAAAGTATTGTCTTTATGATGGAGAGGATACAAATCATAGTATAGCACAAAATTCAGCCCATTGTGCCCAGTACTAGCTCTTCAACTGGAACTGTTCAATCGAATTGTATTTCCCTGTCCTTTATCTCCTTTTGCATCCTTCATTTTCAGGTACTTATCCAATTTATTTTTAAATAATGTTATAAGTTGCTGTCCCAGTTGTCACTTGTGGATGTGTTCCACGTTCTAATGACATGATAAAAACATGTTTTAACTTCCCCTTCATTCTTCTGGGAATAATTCTGAATCTATGCCCCATGTTAACCAGTGGAAATTATCTTTCCCTACTTGTCCTCTCAAAACCTCTTTATAACTCTGAATACCTTGATATTTCCCTTAACCTTTTCTGTTCAAATGGGAAATTGTTTGCGCCCCTCTACAATAATCAATTCCTGTCATAACCCCAGTGAATGCTCCCTTTGATGGGAGTGCACATACAATACTCCAAAAAGTGGCCTAATTATCATACAAATTCAGCATCCTATTTTAATATTTAATAATTTATAAAATCTAGGAATCCATTTGCCTTTACTACCTGTACTCCCCCCTTAAGATTTATTGATCTGCATCCCTATGTCTATTCCTCCAGTCTGAAGAATCTAATCATTTCATTTATACTTCCTTTCACTGTTTCCCCAGAATTTACTACTTCATATTTCTCTCCACTAAACTGAATCTGCCACCTATCTTAACTGTTAATGTTCTCCTTTGCATTCCTGAGTTTGCTATGCCCCTAATTTTGGGTCCTGTAGTTTTTCCTTCATTGAAGTGGGATCTGATGGCTTTTTGACCAGTAGGTGGGTGGTCTGTGAATTGGCACGACTGCAGAGAGGAATCTGGGCTTTAGCACTGATGTGGAGCATGGTAATTGGTGCTTTAGGAGATTCCCTAGGATTTATCAACACTATGGGGAAGGCCCAGGAGTCCAAGCACTGAAGGAACAGGCGCCTGCAGTCTGGCAGCACCCAAGGTTGGAGGATTAGGCTGGGGTCTAATAACATAGGTGGGTCTCAGAATCTGGTCATATTGGGAAATCCTGGGGGTCTTGAGGTTTTGCAGCACTGGGGAGAGTGCTGTGGAGTTTACAACCATTAAGGAGTCCAGTGTTTGGGACCACAGCAGATGGGGAATCTGCACAGAAGATTGGTTCTAGCAGCACTTGGGGGGTGGGAGAGAAGAGAACACAACGGGTCTGCAACCCAGAGAGAGGGGAATTTGGAAATAAGTTTGTAGATGATCTGCCCAGAGAATTAAGTACTTCTTGGTGAATTGGCTGTTTTAATGAATATAAATTGCATATATTTTACATTGTCAGAAATCCCATTAAACATTCTAAAGTTTATTGATAGCATTGTTTCCATGTGGATGTTGGGGTGTTGAATTGGGAGAAGTGCATGTCTCCAGTAAACATTTGGAAAACAAGCGAGTGTTTTGCTTAGTAACTGTATAAACAATCTTTATATAAATGGTCATGTATTTATAATTCTCAAATATAAACAAATTATGAATATTCCAAAGACAGGTTAATAGATACCTTCCTTCAACTGACAAATGGGATTGTTCTGGGAAAAAGTGCAACCACAATCTCAAGCTTTTGTTACAAAGGCTGAGGTTCACAAAATAAAAATGTTGATTTTAAGATTTGGGGCTACTTTTTCAATAGAAAGGAAATTCTCGCTCTCAATCCTAACAGCCCACCAGTGCCCACTTGCCGCCCAAAAGACCGCCAAGATCATCGCTGGCATAAACTTACCCCACAAATATTTTTTAAATCAGTCGAGGTGAAAAACATGGGCATTGCACTCCCAATCTGGGCACAAAAGTGGAATTTAGGATTGATTGGGCGGTTCCTAAAGAAAATGAGCAATAAATTTTTTTTTTTTTAAATCACTGAAAATTTACCCCGAGTCTGCGGGTTGGGCATAGCAGCAGAAAACAAAAGAATTTTTCAAAAACCATCATAAAAACATTTTCAAGACTCAAACTAATTCACAGAATTTTAAAATGGAGTAAAAAAAAACATTACTAACCTTTTTCTTGCAGAGCTACTCCTCACCTACCACTTAACTCCCCTGATCCTTGTGGGCTTTTTTTTCATACTTACCTACAAGTCACCGTTGAGCCAAATATCGCGCCAGGGCGATCGCAGGACGTGCACGCCTGCAGTCCGCTCCCCAGCGGTGCCTCGAAACCGCCGGCGTAACCCAGGTAGGGAAATTTTCACTCACTCGATTATCACCCACAATGGCCAATACCACCCAGAAACCGGGCGTTAAGTCATTAGGTAAATTCAGGGCTAGAATTGTCAAAGGTTGTATTTTAAAGCAAAGTATATTCACACCAGTTTAAAGCAGGGGTGTTGCAAAGAGAAAGATAAAAGGCTAATTTTCCCCAAAGACCCGAAAAGCACCCAATGTATTGGGCAGACCATGACAGATGTCTGATAAAGGCCCTCGCCTCTGGTGAGCAAAGGGAGAATAAAACACATACAATAGTAATTTATTTTTGAATAGAAAGTTGCTTCAGCAAGTATTCACCTGGCTCAGAAGTTTAGCATATGGTCTGGTAGTTAGAAGTCATAAGACTGCGCGCATGTTTATTTTGATTTCATGCAACGACATACTGAATTGATTGTGGAGTCATTTTATAACTTAGTTGGTATCTGGTCTCATCTTACCAGTCATTTTCTCAGTTCACCTTCGAAGAGATAGGAGGCATGAGTGAAGGACATGAATATCCAGATCAGATCATAAGATCATGGTTACACCTTCAGGTTATACGATTATATTAAAAGATAGAGCAACGAGTCAACTTTGGTTGGGGGATGTACGTGCAGGACAACTAGCATCACTGAACCAGAACATATCTACTGCAGTCCCTAAAATTGTAGCAGTACTTGGGACATAAAATTGTGAAATTTGAGCTATTATTTATGGGGCAAAACATGGCTGACAAACATTTTGTCCCAAAAAGTATTGAGCAATTTAATTGGTTTGTGTTCTTTTAGATGCAGATCATTCAGGATTGGTGTTTTTAAACAAATCTTCTCATTGGCTAGAAAACGACCACTTTCCTTACTTTTGATTCGTGTCTCTTACCTCTTCAGTCTGATTTGTTGCTGTTTTACTTTAAGTTACAGGAATTGTGCACAGTACCACTTTTTAATATACTAGATCTTCCATAGGTGATCATAATGAGTCACATGATATTGGGGGGGGGGGGGTGGGAGATTATTTTGACTCCTTTGATGGTTTGCCTTATCCTCTTTAAAAATCCACATCACATTACAATTAGCAAATTTGCATCATAATATATTTAATGATCTCCAATCACATGAAAGAAGTTGAAATGGAGGTGGAAATAATTTGGTAAATACAACACAATTTGCATTAAACAGCATGAAAGGAAGCATGCAATAGCCATATTGCGTGATAACATAGATAAAGCCATAGCCAGCTTTTTCACTTACACAGTGAGTCACAATACAATCTGGAGGACAGAGTCCACTGAAGCCCTACTGTCAGCAGATGGGGAAAGCCTACATTATTTTATTATAAATGTGTATTTCCCTATTGCTTCATTTAGGGTTGAAAAGGTATGCAATGCTTTGGCTATATCTAATGCTGTAAATGAATTGCTGCACAAGTATCACAACATATGAAAGGAGACCATTTGGTCCAGGCACAAACACAGCTTCAACAATGAGTTTTTGCTCCTGTACGGTGCTGTGAAGGCCATTCCAGGTAATTACTCTGAAGTAATTTCCTGTGAGTCTTGAACTTTCATTTGCTTTTAGTAAACCTGCATTTATAAATAAATCACTAGCTACTGTAAATTGCTGTTTGTTAACCTACAGAGTTTGACATCTGTTTTGAATGTGACACTGCAATCCAAAGCAGACTGGGTGTTGGAGATCAAGAGAAATCAGAACAATGGCTTCGTCCAATCCTTTAGGTGATTACATGCAGAGTTCTTTTTTTTTTTTTAATTCATTTTCCAGTACTTAAATCTATTTTCAAATACTAATCATTGCCTAAATTACCATTGGTTATTGTTCCTTCCACCTCATTCTATATTGCTGAAGCAGAAAAATCTCTAGTTCATTTCCCATAATCTAGTTCAGAGGAGCAAGCCAAAATATTACTTAAAAATCCCCATATCACCAAAAAGCTATGACTTTTCACGAGATGGAAACAAACCGGTTAGTGAAACAAGCACACCTGAGTCGAGATACTGAACCGCAGGGAGTATGCCACAGTACTCAACTGCAACCAACCATCATGGCAATATTTTTCAAAAAGAAACAATGAGTCAAAGTCTCCACATCTTGCTAGTGTACACTATTCATTGCAATATTTCCATGGTTTTATTGGGTACTAAAAAGTGTAGATTGGGACATTTGTTGTCCCCATAAGATAATGGCCATCTTGAGAAGCTGTCACTCACTAATCAGAATGCACAAGTAATGTAATGGTGTAAAATTGTTCAAGCTTGAACAGTATTTAGCGAATTAGCTTGAACACCTTTCTGAATTGGTATTTTGACCATTAAAAAAGGTGAATTAAAATGGTGCATTTGTGCTGTCGAGTGACCCAAGGTGGAAAACAGTGAACAAAGCTGTGTTGCATCACACCAAGGATCAGCTAAGTCAGTAAACTTTATCCCCCATTGTTATTCCAAATCAAAATAAAAAAGACTGCAGGAAAAATTCCACTGTGGACTGGTATTAATTGGTTTCCACCACCCAGGAAAGCAGCATTTATATAAAAATATGGTACCAGGGCATATTAACAGATGGGAGGTCAGCTTGAGGGGAAGCCAAGTTACTAGGAAGAGCACCAAACCAAGTGAGTCATGAAGGCATAATGGCAACCAAAAGAACAAGATATGTCAAATTTGCTACTCGTCTCCTTACTCTATTTACATATGCCTGGAAATGCAACAGCTACAGTGGGGAAACCCCTACTTAAATTACATAACTTCCAAAGCTTCCACGATATGGACATCCGATTTAACTGCTTTTTGTAAATATTCACTGCCATTACATTCCAGCACATTAACTTTAAAATATCATGAATATTTTCCCCAGCATGATTTGAATATATAAACCCAGTGCTTAGGTTATCAGCCTCAATGGCCACCCACTGAGGTAGAGGACAGTGTTTTACAGATTTTAGCAAGGCATAGATCATTCAAGTACTTCAGTTTAAAAAAAACCTACGGTATTATTTGAAGAAATCACTAATTTGGGGTCAAGAATATGATCATGTGTCAAATACAACTGGCAGCACTATCAAAATTGTACAAGATCTAATACTTCTTTTTCATTAGTGTGTCAATTTTTCTAGAGATTGTGTAATGTGAACTGCAGTTTAATTTTTGTCAAATTTACCATGCAAACAAATGCTTAAGTTTAAATAGTATCAAATCTCATGTCCCAACATGTTGTGTAATACAGCTTTCAGACACTGAATTTGGTGCTCATGAATACCAACCAGAATTAAAATACATCAATCCCATTTTTTATATTGAGATACACAGCAACTGCAAACTTAAATACCGGAATAGTAAATCACCTTCCGTTCTCAATGTCCCAGGTCACTATTTCTCAACAAAAAGGGGGTAATTAGTACTTGTTCCAAAGATGCCAGTAGATGTTGAGAATGGTTCAGTTGAAGCAACCTCCAATTCATAGCAGTGATTGGCCTTTACTCCAATAGTTCTGGCTGGGAATTCAATGGGAGTTGATGAAATCTGGGAGAACCCAAACTGTTAGTATATTAACAATCTTCCCCCATCACCATAGTTGAATAGATTACACCACTAGTGACAATGAACAGAAACAATGTGGGTGATTGACGGTCCCTTTTATTGCCTGATTGAAAGGATCACCAGTGATTTATAAGTTTAAAACTGTACAGTACAGTGTTACAGGATGTTAGAGAATGCCTTGAACAGGACACACATGGTTTAAAAAACCCACAGGTAGTTAAAAATTCAATTGCAACAGCAATGGTGCCACCATTTCCAGGTTGCTCAATCGAGAGACAAATCTACCCATCAATAAATAAGGCAGCAGATGCTGTAGCTGAAAGTTACTTGGCTGTGGCAGATTTGAGATAAGCTATCAAGTCTTCACGCTCACTCTTCTTCTTGAGACCTGCAAAGATCATTTTTGTTCCTGGGATATATTTCTTCGGATTCTCCAAGTATATCCTGAGTGTGTCCTCACCCCAGGTAATACCTACACAAAGACATGAAACATGAGCACCATCAAATGAAGAAAATGCAAAATAGATGGGACCCACCACTCCCATAAAACAGCTGCCCTCAAGAAACAGAAGGCTATCCTAATGCTAATGGTTCAACAGGTTTACACCATAAGCAACTGAGCCATGCGGAATTTGCCTGTTTAATCGGGGAGGACGGCTGAAGAGACATTACAATTGGTCGGAGTATCTCTGGATTTTAGGAGGGTCAGGGAAGCCACAGTCCCTACACTGGATCACTATCCAGCAACCACTGCTGAAAGTACACTAATGACATCTGTAGTCAAGGTTTCTTGCGTTCAGTCATGGTTCAAACATGAATAATCACTTGAGCAATGTTGTGGAAGATGTTCATGGAGCTGCATCCCATAAAGGAGTGAATTTAGGATGACAATGTATCTGAATGCACAAAGCATCTGTAACAGTGCAAATAGATGTAAACGGATACAATATAGTTGCAATTACGGTGACCAGGGTTGGGAACTGAATATGTAAGGATATTCGATATTCAGGAAGGGACAGGCAAAAAGGAAAAGGAAGAGGGGGTGGTGTGGCTTTGTTAGTAAAGGATGAAATCAGAGCAATAGAAAAGGATATTGGCTCAGAAAATCAAGATGTAGAATCAATCTGGATGGAACCAAGGGGCAGAAAACATTGGTGGGAGTTGTCTATAGGCCTCCAAACAGTAGTGGTAGTGTAGGGGACGGCATCAAGCAGAAAATTAGAGATGCACGTAGCAAGGGTACTACAGTAATCGTAGGTGACTTTAATATACATATAGACTGGCCAAACCAAATTAGTTTTTTTTTTTTAAAAAGACAAGTTGAGGAGCCTACTAGGGAACAGGCTATCCTAGATTGGGTATTGTGAAATGAGAAGGGGTTAATTAACAGTCTTGTTGTGCAGGGTCCTTTAGGGAAGAGTGACCATAAAATGATTGAATTCTTTATGAAAAGTGAAGTAGTCCAATCCAAAACTACAGTCCTAAATCTAAACTAAGGAAACTAGTAAGGTATGAGGAATGAATTGGCTATGATAGATTGGGAAGATTCATTAACAGGCATGATGGTGGATAGGCAATGGCTAATATTTAAGAAACGAATGCATGAATTGCAAGTTATACATTCCTTTCTGGTGTAAAAACACGAAAGGAAAAATGGCTAACAAAATAAATTAAGGATAGTATTAGATACAAAGTAGTTATACAAAGTTCCCAGAAAAAGTAGCAAGCCTGAGGATTGGGAGCAGTTTAGAATTCAGCAAAAAAAGGGGAAAAATATTGGAGTATGAGAGTAAACTTGCAAGGGACATAAAAACTGACTGCAAAAGTTTCTACAAGTACGTAAAAAGAAAGAGATTAGTGAAGACAAATGTAGGTCATTTAGACAAACGGGAGAATTTGTAATGGGGAACAAGGAAATGGCAGGACAATTAAATACTTTGGTTCTGTCTTCACGGAAGAGAACACATAACGTCTCAGAAATGCTAGGGAATCAAGGGTCTTGTGAGCAAGAGGAATTAAAGGAAATGATTATTAAGAAAATAGTGCTGGAGAAACTAATGGGACTGAAGGCAGATAAATCCCCAGGGCCTGATGATCTGCATCCCAGAGTACTAAAGGAGGTAGCCATGGAAATAATGGATGCATTGGTTGTCATCTTCCAAAATTCTATAGATTATGGAACCGTTCCTGCAGATTGGAGGGTGGCAAATGTAACCCCACTATTTAAAAAAGGAGAGAAAACGAGGAACTATAGACCGGTTAGCCCGACATCAGTAGTAGGGAAAATGCTGGAGTCGATGATAAAGTAAGTGATAACGGCACACTTAAATAATATCAACAGAATTAAATAAAGTCAACATGGATTTAGGAAAGGAAAATTGTGTTTGACAAATCTACTAGTTTTGAGGATGTAACTGATAGAATAGATAAGGGAGAACCAGTAGTTGCAGTGTATTTGGATTTTCAGAAGGCCTTTGATAAAGTCCCACACAAGAGGTTAGTGTGCAAAATGAAAGCACATAAGATTAGGGGTAATGTATTGGCATAGATTGAAAACTGACAGGAAACAGTAGGAATAAACAGGTCTTTTTCAGGGTGGCAGGCAGTGACTAGTGGGTGATTTGGATGAGGGAACCAAGTGTCATATTTCCAAGTTTGCTGATGACACAAAAGTAGGTGGGATTGTGAGTTGTGAGGAGGATGCAAAGACACTGCAAGGTGATTTAGATAGGTTGAGTGAGTGGGCAACACATGGCAGATGCAGTATAACATGGATAAATGTGAAGTTATCCACTTTGGTAGGAAAAACAGAAAAAGTATTATTTAAATGGTGATGGCTTGGGAAGTGTCGATGTACAGAGGGGCCAGGGTGTCCTTGTAACACCAATCATTGAGAGCAAACATGCCAGTGCAGCAAGCAGTTAGGAAGGCAAATGGTATGTTGGCCTTCATTGCAAGAGGATTTGAGTACAGGAGCAAGGATGTCTTACTACAGTTATACAGGGCCTTGGTGAAACAACACCTGGAGTAGTTTGTGCAGTTTTGGTCTCCTTACCCAAGAAAGGATATACTTGCCATAGAGGGATTGCAGCGAAGGTTCACCAGACCGATTCCTGGGATGGCAGGACTGTTGTATAATGAGAGATTGGATCGACTAGGCATGTATTCACTAGAGTTTAGAAGAATGAGGGGGGATCTCATTGAAACGTCTAAAATTCTGACTGGGTTGGATAGACTGGATGAAAGGAGGATGTTTCCCCTGGCTGGGAAGTCAAGAACAAGGGGTCACAGTCTCAGGATAGGGGTTGGAAATTTAGGACAGAGGAGGAGAAATTTCTTCACTCAGGAGGGTAGTGAACCTATGGAATTCCCTACCACAGAAGGCCATGGAGGCCAAGTCACTGAATATATGATACAGACAGAGACACAAAAGGCATCAATGGGTATGGGTAAAAAGCAGGAATATGGTGTTGAGATAGAGGATCAGCCATGATCATACTGAATGGCAGTGCAGACTCGAAGGACCGAATGGCCTACTACTGTCCTATTTTTTATGTTTCTATGACATGTGAAAATGTAATGAGAATGGAGGACTTTGTGCTCAAGGAATGAACTGTAAGCAATATGCATCTGAAGGTCAGATATAACTGAGGGAATTCTTCCACACATACGCAATTTCCTTTATTATTTCAATATCTTAAAATCAGTCATCTTTAACTTCCTGGGAATTCAATCCACGTTTACCTGGTCTATTACAGCTCACTCCTTTATCTGGATGAATAGTCACTGGACTGCCCCTCCACCAGACCAATACACTTGGCCTAAAGTGTGATTGTCCAAGATACCATTAGCATCAGATCAATCTTTGCACCTGCAAGCTAGCCTTTAATGACATGTACCTGGACCACTAAACTCAGTTATCACCTACCCCACCATTTAGACTGTATTTCCAACTTTAAGTGTACCACCTCAATTACATGGAACTGCATCTGCCACTAATTAATTCAAGTCCTTTTTTAAAAAAAAACAACTTGCTGTACTCTTCACAATTCACCAAAACCACTCACTTTGTCTCATCTTGAAGCATGGATATACTCCCCTATATAGAAACTTACAGCACACTGACCAATTTCATTGGCACCAACTCTTGGACCCATTCACCTACTTCTTCCACATATCCTTTTCCTTACGATTTATCCACTTTTTATGGATTCTGCTTTCACCTCTGTTTCTGGTAGGACATTCTACATCCCAACAGCCCTCTGCATAATAAAATTATCTTATTGCTCCCTTCATTCTTTTGAAGACCTTAAATTTATAACCTTAGTTATCAAAACTCAACCAGTAGAAATTTCTCATCAAATCCCTTTCATTTTGAAAAAAAAATCAGATCTCCATGTAATTTTTGTTCTAAATGAAAAGCTCCCATTTAATAGTGGATTCTAGGAGGTGACAAAAAGCATGGAATGAGAATTTCAGCAGATAAGCTAACATGGAGAAAGGCAATGCTACGAAGGCGAAAGTCAGCAATCTTTATTATGAAGGGGATAAGGAGTTGGAAACTCAACTTAGGTTGAATAGGACACCAAGGCTGCAAAGAATCCAAAACAATGGCTGGAGAGGATATTATTATTATTTTTTTAATTTGTTCATGGGATGTGGGCATCATTGGCAAAGCCAACATTTATTGCCCATCCCTAATTGCACCTCAACAGAGCCAGGACCAATATCCTCGCCGGGGGGGGGGGGGGAGAAAGAGAAAGAGATGGGGATTTAAGCAAGCTTGGCAGGGGGGTGGGAACCAGAGAGCATTGTTAGAGGGGAGAGAAGCCAAGTTGGAAATGGAAGGCAGAAGATTAGTAAGTGAGTTTGGAAGACAGAAAAAAAAAGGCTGGAAAATAGACAAGGCAGTTTGGCAATGTTAAATGGTATATACTTTAATGCAAGTAGTCTAGGGAATAAGGCAGATGAGCTGAGAGCACAGATAGACATGTGGCATTGTGACATTATAGCCATTACTGAAACATGGCTGAAAGGGCAGCTCAACATTCCTGGTTACAGGGTTTTCAGGCGGGATAGAACAGGGTTTAAAAAAAGGAGGGGGGGGGGGGGTCGCAGTATTGATTAATGAAACAATTACAGATGTGAGGAGGGACGATATGTTGGAAGGATCAAATGAGGCCATATGGGTGGAACTAAAAAACAAAAAAGGGGCACACTGCTGAGAGTATACAGTCCAAGGAAGATAGAAAAGCAAATTTGTAGGAAAATTTCTGACAAGTGCAAAAACAATAGGGCAGTAATAGTGGGGGATTTCAATTACCCTAATATTACCCGGGATACTCAGTGTAAAAGGTACAGAGGGCACAGAATTACTAAATTGTAATCTGGAGAATTTTTTTTAGCTAATAAATAGCAAGCCCAACAAGAGGCTGGGGGGGGGGGGGGGGGGGGGGGGTGAAGGGGTGAAGGAGGGGGGGGGGGGGGGTGCCAGTTCTGGATTTCGTGTTCGGGAATGAAGCTGGGCAGGTGGAAGGAGTAGCAGTGGGAGAGCATTTTTGTTGTAGTGATCATAATTCAGTTAGTTTTATCATAATTATGGATAAGGACAAAGAAAAAACAGGAGTACAGGTTCTAAATTTGGGGGGGGGGGGGGAGGAAAAAGAGAAAAAGAGGCCAATTTTATTAGGCTGAGAAGTGATTTACCAAAAGTGGACTGGAAGCAGTTACTTGAAGGTAAATCAGTGTCAGAGCAGTGGGAGGCATACAAGACGGAGGTACATGGAGTTCAGGGTAAACATGTTCCCACAAAGAAAAAGGGTAGAACTGCCAAATGTAGAGCCTTCTGGAAGGTGCATACAAGGCAAGATAAGGCAAAAAAGGAAGCCTTTGTCAGACATCATGAGCTCAATACTGCAGGAAGCCTAGAAGAGTATAGAAAGTGCAGGGGTGAAATTAAGAACGAAATTAGGAAAGCAAAAAAGAGGACATGCAAGTAGAATCAAGGAAAACCCAAAGATGTTTTACAATTACATAAAGAGCAAGAGAATAGGACCTATTAAGGATCAAAATGGTGATGTGTGTGTGTGGGTAACATACTAAATGAATACTCTGTGGCTGTCTTCACAAAAGAGGGGGATGATGCCGATGTTGAAGTTCAGGAAGAAGGTATTGAAATATTAAACAGGATAAACAGAGGAAATTTTAAGGGGTTTAGCATCCTTGCAAGTAGATAAATCGTCATCGGGACTGGGTGAAATATATCCGAGGCTACTAAAAAAAAAAGTAAGGGAGGAAATTGCAGAGGCTCCTGGATACAGGAGTTATGCCAGAGGATTGGAGAACTGCCAACGTTGTACCATTGTTTAAAAAGGGATAAACCAAGTAATTAGAGGCCAGTTAGTTTAACCTCAGTGATGGGCAAATTACTGGAATCAATTCTAATTTCAGAAAGACAGATCAATCAAGATCAGTCAGCATGGATTTGTTAAGGGAAGGTTGTGTCTGACTAATTTGATTGAGTTCTTTGGAGGTGGTAACAAGGAGGGTCGATGAGGGCAGTGCATTTGATGTAGTTTACATGGATTCTAGCAAGGCTTTTAACAAGATCCCACATGGTAGGCTGATCGAAAAAGTAAAAGCCCATGGGATCCAAGGGAAGAGTGGCAAATTGGATCCAAAATTGGCTCAGTGGCAGGAAGCAAAGAGTAATGGTCGCAGGGAGCTTTTGTGACTGGAAGGTGGTTTCCAGTAGGGTTCCACAGGGCTCAGTACTCGGTCCCTTACATCTTGTAGTATATATTAATGATTTAGACTGAAATGTAGGAGACATGATAAAGAAATTTGCAGATGATACAAAAATTGGCCGTGTGGTTGACAGACTGCAGGAAGATATCAATGAACTGGTCAGAAAAGTGGCAATGGAATTCAATCCGGAAAAGTGTGAGGTAATACATTTGGGGAGGAGCAACAAGACAAGGGAATACATAATACAAGGGAGGCGTGGAGCAACAGAGGGACGTTGGAGTGTATGTCCACAGATCCCTGAAGGTAGGACAGGTCAATAAAGATAAAGATAGTTAAAAAGGCATATGGAATGCTTTCCTTTATTAGCTGAGGCATAGAATACAAGAGCAGGTAAGTTATGCTAGAACTGTATACAACATTAGATAGGCTACAGCTCGAATACTGCGTGCAGTTCTGGTCACCACATTGCAGGAAAGATGTGACTGCACTGGAGAGGGCACAAGAGGAGATTTGAGGATGCTGCTTGGTCTGGAGAATTTTAGTTATGAGGAAAGTTTGGACAGAGGAGGCTGAGGGGAGGCCTTATTGCAGTGTATAAAATTTTGAGGGCCTAGATAGAGTTGATAGGAAGGACCTATTTCACTTAGCAGACAGATCAATAACCAGAAGGCATAGATTTAAAATAGTTGGTAGAAGGATTAGGGGGGTGAGGCAACATTTCTTCACCCAGAGGGTGATGAGAGTCTGGAACTCAGTGTGGTAGAGGTAGAGGCAGAGACCCTCATCACATTTAAAAGTACTTGGATGTGCACTTAAAGAGCCATATCCTACAGAGCTATGGACCTAGTGCTGGAAGGTGGGAATAGGCCATATAACTCTTTTGACCGGCAGACACGATGGGCCGAATGGCTTCCTGTGTCATTATTTTCTATGATTCTATGAATGTCCAGTCAAGGCCAGCCATACCTACTGCTACCAAAAGATCTGGTTACCTAGATGAATAAGCATTTACTGTCTTCAGAGATGCAATTGCTTGAGAAATGTGCCAATATTTAGAGGCATTCTGTGCTTCTGACTGCAGCACAGTGGAATGCAAATTGGAGATTATAGGACCAAAACTTAGATGTTAAGGAAATCTCAAGACATACAAAGATGGGACAAATGGGAACAAACTAAAAAGTACACAACATTGAATAAAGGGAAAACAATGGTCATGTTAAAACTTCAAGCGCAGCAAATTAATTTGCAAGTTTCATTTGATGCAGTCTTTACACACATGCTCAACTGCAAATCTTATTCCCATTCTCTCCAAGAGTCATTAATTCCACTCCTTAGTTTCTCAGATTTTAATTCCTAGTGTATAAATGCTGTTGAAAAACCTTCAATTAATAGCAACTACCTACCCAATATCAAATGTCTGAATTAAGCTTAATCTGTATTTTCTGAACAATTTACACATGCATGTAAAAAGAACTTTCAGGTAGCAACTAGTTTTAATACTTCCACAATGAACTATTCAATTTGACAGTTCGTTCACATTTAACATAAAATGGACATATTTCTATCTCAGTTCAAACATTAGTCAACAATTCAAAAGCTGCCATAGAATGAAGTACCTGAAGCCTCACTTTTCAAGCCATCTATTAAGATACCGTCACATGCTGTCTGTATCCAACTTATGTAACTAATTATAGATTTGACTGTTAAGAGTTGCTACTTCAAGTAGCTGAAGTAGCAATCTGCATCTAAAACAACTTGCCTTTGTTTTTGTTTGCGTCTGTGTAAGAAAATCCTTCAGCCTGCCCAGTCTTGCGTCCAAATAAACCAGACAGGTTTGGCCCAGTCTTGTGTTTGCCTCCATTTTCAACAGTGTGACATTGTGCACATTTCTGAACAAAGACCTTCTTGCCCTTCTCTACATCACCCATTTTGCTCTGTAGTTACTTGAGCTAAGATAGGAAGGGAGAAAGTATTAGTCAAACAGCAGCACTGCCTACATCTATTAGTGACTTTGTGATAGCTCTGCCTCCATTGTGAAAGTTCAACCATTAAAAGCACTAAATTAGTATAGTGCATCTAAAAAACAAACATTCACATTCTAAACTCATAAGGATGCAGTTATTTGCACTGTGAACATGCTCTGATTGGCTCTCCATTATCACATGACCCAATTGCTGATTGGTCCCTTGGAGAATAAGCCACACAGAATTCTCTCTGGGATGTGTAATTGGAATCACCCAGCCCAAGTTGAGTGACTCTGCAAAGTGTAATTCGAGCCATTCTGACTTCAGAACCCAGAGAGGATAGAGCTCCACCAACCCAGCAAAAGCCTCGAGTTCCTGATCCCATCCCAGCCCAAGTGCATGCCGCCCTCAGCTGAAGTTGCTGACACCCCCAATCCAAGTTCACCACCACCCCCCCAGGACTTGGTGAGTTAGGATATGAGCAGCAGTAGAATTTGGGATGAGCTCAAGTTTATCGATCATGGAAAATGGGAGGCCAGCCAGGAGAGCATTGGAATAGTAAAGTGTAGAAGCAACAAAGACATGGATGAAGGTTTCAGCAGCAAACGAGCTGAGACGGGCCATTTTAGAGGCAGAAGCAGGTGGTTTTGGTGATAGAGCACAGCAAATGTGGAGGAAGCTCATCTCAGGGGTCAAGTAGAACACCAAGGTTACGAACGTTCTGGTTCGGCCTCACAGTAGCCAGGGAGCGGGATGGAGTTGGTGGCTAGGGAACAATTGCGGGGACCAAAGTCAATGGCTATGGTCTTCCCATCATTCAGTTGGAGGAAATTCCTGCTCATCCAGTACTGGATCTAGTCAAGCAGCATGATAAATCAGATAGTACAGGGGTCAGGAAAGGTGATGGAGAACTGGGTGTTTTCAGCATATACATGAAATCTGATGCTATGTTTTCAGATGATGTCACCATGGGCCAACAAGTCAATAAGAAATAGGAGGGGGACCAAGAATAGATCCTTAGGGAACTCCAGAGGTAATGGGGCAGGAGCAGGAAAATACATCATTGCAGGTGATTCTCTCACTGCAGCCAGACAGATAAGAATGGAATCAGGTGAGGGCTGACTCACCCAGCTGGATGACAGGAGAGGTGTTGGAGGAAGATGGTGTGGTCAACAATGTCAGAGGTCTTTGCAGACAGGTAGAGAAGGAGAGATAGATAGTTTACCACAGTCAGTCTCATGGGATGTCATTTGTGACTTTGATAAGGGCCATTTCATTGCTGTGGCAGGATTAAAGCGTGCATCCTTCATTCTCAAAAGTAATTTATAAAGCTATCAAAGCAATTTTCTTTAAATAAAAGAATGCTGACTTGCGGTTTTATTTCTAACTTTAAATTCAACATGCATGTTCACTTCACAGCTTGAAACAAGCAGAGGAAAGATTAAAGGACAAACTCAAGGTCATTCTAAATCCTAACGTGGGTCAAAAAATCCAATTATTTTAAGTTTTCAAGTGCCTTTAAACACTAAAATCCTCAATCGTGGACAGAATGAGATACCGGAAATGAGACAGTGAATCATCATGAATCAGGCAAGGAGGGGGACTCAAGGTTGCTGAAGTCAGCAAGTCACCAATACTGAAACTGCACAAGGTGAAACAAGCGATTGCACAAGGTGAAACAAGGAGATTTAAAAAGGGCAACGGACTTGAACCAAAGACCCGGAAACGACTACTGCCCGGTACTACACAACGTGCTAGGGTTATTTTGTAGCAGTTTAGTGACATTCGGCCTAGAGTTGCTGCCCTTCACTTCCCCAAATTCAGACAACCAGCCACGTATCGGAAACACTGGGACACTTTCACTTTCTTTAACTCACACCGACTAGAGTAGCGACAGTTATTAACCCTTTTTTTTAAAAAGACACAAGGTTATATTTTTGCGGCGCAGTAATTCCCGCCCAAACCTGCAGGTCTGATCTCCATGTCTCGAATCTCAGTTTTTTAAAGCGCGACAAGCAACTCACATTGGAACAAATCCCGGGTAAGCGGACTTGTCGATCCGCAGAATCAGCCCTCACCCTGAAACACAAGCCGCCAGCAGACAGGCGGGAGACACGAGAACTTCCTGCACACCCAGGGGCAACCTCCAAACTCAATACTCACCCGCAATGCCGGTTTGAAACCAAGTTTCCTCACTAGTTGCGACAATACGTTTCACATTAAAAAGGTTAAACGTGCTGAAACATTGAGATTCCAGGCCACTGCTTCTGGTGACCGGATTCAGGAGGAAGGAAGGGAAGGTCATCGGCCCCACAAGTAACTCCGGCCTGCCGGTTTCACTGCACCGCAGCCCCGGGCATTTGGTGTGGAGAATGAGAGCCACAGCCTCTGTAACTATACAGCGGGGCGCTATCCCCGCTCACTGCCTGCCGGCTAGCCCAATCTCGCTCTCCGAGCCCACACCTGTCCTTGTGCTAACGCCGGGCTCCATGCTCACCTCACAAGCACCCGCCGCCTCGTTCCCATTTACTCCCCTATCGCCACTCCAAATTCAGCCTCACCTCACCACTTGTCCTCAAGGTCGTCCACGCCGTTCCGGCAAGCCGCAGGACTTTATCAGCAGCTTCAAGTGTGGCTGAGAGAGCAGGAAGTGGCGCCTCTAAAGCGTCAGCACTGAAGCCGGCATTGAGCCTGTCAATCACCAGCCTGACCCCGCCCCGTAAGACATCATTTTAAAAAGACATGCATTTCAAAAGCGCCTTTCGCAGCCAATGAAGTACTTTTGGAGTGAAGTTACTTGTAATTTACAACAAATGTACATTCCTTTAAGGCACAAAAAAACAAACAGGTCCAACCGTGGCAAACACGAGAAGTTAAAGATAGTATTAGATCAAAGGAAGAGGCTTATAATGTTGCCAAAAAGAGTAGTAAGCCTCAGGATTGGGAAGATTTTAGAATTCAGCAAAGGAGGACCAAGAAATTGATAAAGAAAGGGAAAACAGAGTATGTGAGTGAACGAGCGAGAGACATAAAAACAGACTAAAAGCTTCTATAGGTATGTAAAATTCAAAAGATTAGCAAAAGTAAATGTGGTGCCTTACAGGCTGAGACATGAGAAATTATAATGGGGAATAAGGACATAGAAACAGAGGAATTATGTGCAGCAGCAGGCCATTAGGCCCTTCGAGCCTGCACCGACACTCAATAAGATCATGGCTGATCATTCAACCTCAGTACCCCTTTCCTGCTTTCTCTCCATACCCCTTGAGCCCTTTGGCCGTAATGGCCATATCTAACTCCCTTTTGAATATATAAGAACATAAGAATTAGGAACAGGAGTAGGCCATCTAGCCCCTCGAGCCTGCTCCGCCATTCAACAAGATCATGGCTGATCTGGCCGTGGACTCAGCTCCACTTACCCGCCCGGTCCCCATAACCCTTAATTCCCTTATTGGTTAAAAATCTATCTATCTGTGACTTGAATACATTCAATGAGCTAGCCTCAACTGCTTCCTTGGGCTGAGAATTCCACAGATTCACAACCCTCTGGGAGAAGAAATTCCTTCTCAACTCAGTTTTTAAATTGGCTCCCTCGTATTTTGAGGCTGTGCCCCCTAGTTCTAGTCTCCCCGACCAGTGGAAACAACCTCTCTGCCTCTATCTTGTCTATCCCTTTCATTATTTTAAATGTTTCTATAAGATCATCCCTCATCCTTCTGAACTCTAATGAGTAAAGACCCAGTCTACTCAATCTATCATCATAAGGTAACCCCCTCAAGTCCGGAATCAGCCTATCTAACGAACTGGCCTCAACAACTTACTGCGGTAGAGAATTCCACAGGTTAACCACTCTCTGAGTGAAGAAGTTTCTCCTCATTTCGGTTCTAAATGGCTTACCCCTTATTCTTAGACTGTGACCCCTGGTTCTGGAACTCCCCAACAACGGGAACATTCTTCCTGCCTCTAACCTGTCCAATCCCGTCAGAATTTTATATGTTTCTATGAGATTCCCTCTCATTCTTCTAAACTCCAGTGGATACAAGCCCAGTTGATCCAGTCTCTCCTCATATGTCAGTCCTGCTATCCCGGGAATCAATCTGGTGAACCTTCGCTGTACTCTCTCAATAGCAAGAACGTCCTTCCTCAGATTAGGAGACCAAAACTGAACAGAATATTCCAGATGTGGCCTCACCAAGGCTCTGTACAACTGCAGTAAGATCTCCCTGCTCCTATACTCAAATCCTTTAGCTATGAAGGCCAACATGCCATTTGCCTTCTTCACCACCTGCTGTACCTGCATGCCAAACTTCAATGACTGATGAACCATGACACCCAGATCTCGTTGCACCTCCTCTTTCTAATCTGTCACTATTCAGATAATATTCTGTCTTCCTGTTTTTGCCACCAAAGTGGATAACCTCACATTTATCCACATTATACTGCATCTGCCATGCATTTGCCCACTCACCGAACCTGTCCAAGTCACACTGCAGCCTCTTAACATCCTCCTCATAGCTCACACCGCCACCCAGCTTAGTGTCATCTGAAAACTTGGAGATATTACATTCAATTCCTTCATCTAAATCATTGATGTGTATTGTAAATAGTTGGGGTCCCAGCACTGAGCCCTGCGGCACCCTACTGGTCACTGCCTGCCATTCTGAAAAGGACCCGTTTATTCCGACTCTCTGCTTCCTGTCTGCCAACCAGTTCTCTATCCACGTTGTTGTGTATCTGTAAAGCATGCACTCCCATGTTCCGCCACCAGGAAGTGCATCCCCTGAAGTCCCAAGGGATCCCAGCATCCCTTGGGAGCACTGTATATAAGCTGGCCCCGAAGGCCTGTTCCTCACTCTGGAGTGTCTTAATAAAGACGGAGGTCAATGTTACTTCAACCTCCCTGTGTGCAGTCTCATCTGTGTTAGGAACACAATAACTGGCGACGAGTATACGAATCCAACGCAAAGATGCAACAAACTGTGGGCGTCCTGGAGAAGTTCTCGGAGGGTGAGGACTGGGAAGCCTATGTCAAACGGCTAGACCAGTACTTTGTATCCAACGAGCTGGACGGAGAAGGAAGCGCTGCAAAAAGGAGAGCGGTCCTCCTCATGGTTTGCGGGGCACCGACCTACAGCTTCATGAAGAATCTTCTGGCTCCGGTGAAACCTACAGATAAGTCGTATGAGAAGCTGTGTACACTGGTTCGGGAGCATCTTAACCCGAGGGAGAGCGTGCTGATGTCGAGGTATCAGTTCTACACGTGCCAGTGATCTGAAGGTCAGGAAGTGGTGAGCTACGTCACCGAGCTAAGGCGACTTGCAGGACAATGTGAGTTTGATGGCTACCTGGAGCAAATGCTCAGAGACTTTTTTGTACTGGGCATTGGCCTCGAGATCATCCCACGAAAACCTTTGACTGTAGAGACACCGACCCTCAGTAAGGCCATTGCGATAGCACAGGCGTTTATATCCACCAGTGATAACACCAAACAAATCTCTCAGCACACAAGTGCTAGCAATGTTCATAAATTAACTGGAACTGTGTTTGCGAGCAGAAATGTACAGGGCAGAAACCATGAATCTGCAACTGCCAGCAGGCCTCAGGTGACCCAGATGACTTAGAGTCCACAACAAAGGATGAATGCAAGGCAATTCACACCTTGTTGATGTTGTGGAGGCTTCCATTCAGCCTATTCATGCTACTTCAAAGGGTATGTTTGCAAGAGCTGTGGAACAATGGGGCTCCTCCAACAAGCTTGCAGATGAGCTGCAAGCTCTGCAAAACCTGCTAACCACCACGTGGCAGAGGAAGATCGGTCCATGGTGGATCAAAGCAATTTCGAGCCTCAGAGAGAGGAGGCAGAGCTAAAGTACATGGGGTGCACACATTTTTGACGAAATGTCCACCTATAATGCTAAATCTAAAATTGAATGGCTTACCCGTAGCCATGGAACTGGACACTGGCACTCCATCATGAGTAAAAGGATGCTTGAGAGACTGTGGTGCAACAAGGCACTCAGACCAGCCCTGAGCCCCATCCGCATGAAACTGAGAACGTACACCAAAGAGCTTATCACTGTCCTGGGCAGCACCATGGTCAAGGTCACCTATGAGGGCACGGTGCACGAACTGCCACTCTGGATTGTCCCGGGCGATGGCCCCACACTGCTTGGAAGGAGATGGCAGGGCAAAATCCGCTGGAACTGGGATGACATCCGAGTGCTATCACATGTCGATGAGGCCTCATGTACCCAAGTTCTCAACAAATTTTCTTCCCTTTTTGAGCCAGGCATTGGAAACTTTTCCGGGGCGAAGATGTGGATCCACTTGGTCCCAGAGGCACGACCCATGCATAAACTGACCTAAGTTGTACACCGTGAGAACATTGACCACTAAGTGGTGAACTTGTGCGAGACACTCCTAACCTGGACTTTTAGGTATAAAAGGGGATGCTCCACCCACCTTCATCACTTCAGTGCTGCCTAATAAAGGTTACTGGTCACAGAGTGACCTCTCAAGTATGGGCCTCGTGTGCATTTATACTGTATAGTAAGGACATATCATTGGCGACGAGAAACTGGGATTTAAACCACTCAAGCATGGCCACTAGCAGCACAGACGAGAGGTACTGTGTTGGTGATGATTGGGACAATTTTATTGAGAGACTACAGCAAAGTTTCGACACTAAGAAATGGTTGGGACAGGATTCGGCCAACAAATGCAGGGCTCATCTCCTGACGGTTTGTAGATCCAGGATGTACTCCCTGATGAAGGACCTTCTAGTGCCAGAGAAGCCGGCGGACAAGACTTTTGAAGAGCTCAGTAAGTTGATCGGGGAACACTTTAAACCGGCGAGCGGCATGCACTTGGCAAGACACCGGTTTTACATGCACCAGCGGCGAGAAGGGCAAAGTGTTCCAGACTTCGTGGCAGACCTCCGGCGACTGGCGAGCCGATGTAAGTTCCCAGATGCATGCAGAGCGGAGATGCTGCGAGACTTTTTTGTTGAGGGCATCGGGCACGCTGGGGTTTTGGGATTGAGACCAAAGACTTGACCCTGGAAAAGGCGGTTTTGATGGCCCAGACATTTATCTCAGGGGAGGAAGAGACCAGAATGATGTTTGACAAAAATCTTGGCTGAAATGCAGCAAATGGACAGGGAGTCAACATTGTTAACGCGGCACACAGTTCTCCAGGCAGACAGGGGCAATCGGACATGCCCAAGCATGTAGTCGAACCCAAAGGGGGAATTCAACAAAGACAATGGCTAGCTGAACGGCGATTCGTGCCATCGCAAGGGACAATGCGGCCAGTAATGGGGCAATCAACACCTGTCAATGGTGCGCTTAAGGGCAGTTACAGAGATAGTCAGAGACGATCGTCTGATAATGGACCTTTTGTTTCCAACAACGGCTCATGTTGGAGGTGTGGAGGCAAACACCCAGCCAGAGCTTGCAGGTATCAGCAATATACCTGCAGAAATTACAACGTCAGCGGTCACTTGGCGCGTATGTGCAGGAAGCCTGCAGCCAAATTGATGTACGAGGAGGACGGGCCCGATGTAAGCCCTACGAGGCCAAATGAACACTGGGGGAAATCGCTGGAAGCTGAAGTTCAGCGAGTTCATGTGGAGCACATATACAGTTCATACACCAAGGCGCCACCGATAATGATGAAAGTACTCCTCAATGGCATCCCAGTATCAATGGAGCTGGACAGGGGCCAGCCAGTCCCTGATAAGTATCAAACAGTTCGACAAGCTGTGGGCGTCCAAGGCCAGGAGGCCAAAATTATTGCCGATTGACGCACAGCTATGGACATATACAAAGGAGATCATTCCGGTGCTTGGCAGCGCCATGGTAGTTGTGACCTACAAAGATTCGGAGAACAGATTGCCACTCTGGGTTGTTCCGGGGGACGGTCCCGCACTACTGGGAAGGAGTTGGCTTGCTGTCATGA
Organism: Pristiophorus japonicus; assembly: GCF_044704955.1. Taxonomy (NCBI): domain Eukaryota; kingdom Metazoa; phylum Chordata; class Chondrichthyes; family Pristiophoridae; genus Pristiophorus; species Pristiophorus japonicus. Next base: position 98,877,267 of record NC_091981.1, read on the forward strand.
ACTGGAAATGGGGCGATGTCAATGCAATTTCTTCTGTGGAGCGAATATCATGCTCACAGGTCCTGGACTAATTTGACTCATTATTTCAACCCGGCATTGGCACTTTCATGGGGACCAAGGTAGTGATTCACATAAACCCGGACACCAGGCCAGTACACCACAAAGCCAGAGTGGTGCCGTACGTGATGCGGGAAAAGATAGAAGGCGAATTGGACCAACTGCTGAGGGAAGGCATCATCTCGCCAGTCGAATTCAGTGACTGGGCGAGCCCGATTATGCCGGTGCTCAAGGCGGATGGGTCGGTCAGGATATGTGGTGATTACAAGGCCACCATCAATCGGGTGTCACTCCAAGACCAGTACCCGCTACCAAGAGCGGAGGACCGCTTTGCGACGCTATCCGGTGGCAAACTTTTTCCAAAATTGGACCTGACCTCAGCTTACATGACCCAGGAGCTGGCGAGTGAGTCAAAGAAGCTGACCACCATCACGACACACAAGGGGTTGTTTGAGTACAACAGATGTCCGTTCGGGATTTGCTCAGCCGCCGCGATCTTTCAACGAAATATGGAAAGCCTCCAAGTCGATTCCAAGGACGGTGCTTTTTTGAGATCACATCCTCATCACGGGTTGCGATACTGAAGAACACCTCCACAACCTGGAGGAGGTGCTACGCAGACTGGATCGGGTTGGGCTGCGACTGAAAAAGGCGAAGTGCGTCTTCCTAGCTCCAGAGGTAGAATTCCTGGGGATGAGGGTAGCAGCAGATAGGATCAGACCTACTGCGTCCAAAACGGAAGCGATCCAGAGAGCACCCAGACCTCGTAACACGACGGAGTTGCGTTCGTTCCTGGGGCTCCTGAACTATTTTGGTAACTTTCTTCCCTAATTGAGCACGCTACACGTGCTCCTACGCAAAGGTCATGAATGGGTCTGGGGGGACAGCCAGGAAAGGGCTTTTGATTGAGCATGCAATTTGTTATGCTCCAACAATCTGTTAACGCTACATGACCCATGTAAGAAACTTGTTTTAACGTGCGATGCATCGTCCTATGAGGTCGGGTGTGTTGCAGCACGTGAATACCAATGGTCAGTTACAGCTGGTAGCTTATGCCTCCAGAAGTCTGTCGCAGGCAGAAAGGGGCTACGGGATGGTAGAAAAGGAATCACTTGCATATGTATATGCAGTAAAAAAAATGCACCCGTACCTGTTTGGCAGGAAATTTGAGCTGGAGACAGATCACAAACCCCTAACGTCCCTTTTGGCCGACAACAAGGCCATAAATGCAAATGCAAATGCAAATGCATCGGCCCGCATATAGAGGTGGGCACTCACATTAGCCGCCTATGACTATACAATTCAGCACAGACTGGGCACTGAAAACTGCGCTGATGCACTCAGCAGGCTCCTACTAGCCACCACCGTGAGGGCAACCGAGCATGCTGCTGAGATGGTCATAGCTGTTGAAGCTTTCGAAAGCGAAGGCTCACCCATGACAGCCCGTCAGATCAAAGTCTGGACAAAAAGAGATCCGCTACTGTCTTTAGTCAAGAAATGTGTCCTGAATAGGGACTGGGCAGCCACGTATAGGGCATGCCCTGAGGAATTCAAACCATTTCACAGGCACAAGGATGAACTCTCGATTCAGGCCGATTGCCTACTGTGGGGAAACCAAGTAGTCATGCCCCACATGGGCAGAGAGATGTTCATCAGAGAACTCCACAATGAGCACCCGAGCATTGTCATGATGAAGGCAATTGCCAGGTCACACGTTTGGTGGTCAGGGATAGATGCAGACCTGGAACTTTGTGTTCGCAGGTGTAACACGTGTGCTCAGCTGGGCAATGTGCCCAGGGAAGCTCCCCTTAGCCCCTGGTCCTAGCCCGCCAAGCCATGGTCACGTGTCCATGTGGACTACGCAGATCCTTTCATGGGAAAAATGTTTTTGGTTGCAGAAGACGCCTACTCCAAATGGATCGAGTGTGACATTCTCAATTCAAGCACATCCTCTGCCACAGTAGAAAGTCTACAGGCAATGTTTGCCGCCCATGGTCTACTGGACGTCTTGATCAGCGACAATGGCCTGTGCTTTACAAGCACTGAATTCCAGGACTTCATGGCAGGAAATGGTATCAACCATGTCAGAACGGCACCATTCAAGCCAGCCTCAAACGGCCAGGCGGAACGCGCAGTGCAGATAATCAAACAGGGGATGCTCAGAATCCAAGGGGGTTCCCTACAAAGCTGCTTATCACGCCGCCTGTTGGCCAATAGATCCTGACCACACTCGCTCACAGGGGTCTCACCCACAGAGCTGCTAATGAAAAGGACGCTCAAAACCAGGTTATCCCTTATACACCCCACCATGAAAGAAATTGTTGAGAGCAGGCGCCAGTCACAATGTGACTACCATGACAGGAATGCGATGGCACGATGTATTGATGTCAATGACCCTGTCTTTGTCCTCAACTTCGCTGCAGGGCCGAAATGGCTCACAGGCACTGTGATTGCCAAAGAGGGGAATAGGATTCCGATAGTTAAACTTACCAATGGACAAATCTGCCGCAAACACGTGGATCAAACAAAAAGGAGGTTCAGCAACCCCATAGAAGAAGCAGAGGAAGAACACGATGTAGAGTTCACTCCTCCACAGGTGACCGAACACCGGAACCAAGCGGAGGAGAGCCCAGTCACTGTGGGCAGTCCGGACAGGCCTGAGGCACCGCAAACAGCAGACACTCAGGCCAGCGCCCAACAACCGGAGCCCCAATTCAGGCGCTCTACAAGGGAGCGTAAACCACCAGAGAGACTTAACCTGTGATCCCAATAAGACTTTGGGGGAGGGGTGATGTCATGTATTCAATTGTCATTGTAGCCCATGCATAAACTGACCTAAGTTGTACACCGTGAGAACATTGACCACTAGGTGGTGAACTTGTGGGAGACACTCCTAACCTGGACTCTCAGGTATAAAAGTGGAAGCTCCACCTACCTTCATCACTTCAGTGCTGGCTAATAAAGGTTACTGGTCACAGAGTGACCTTCTCTCAAGTTTGGGCCTCGTGTGCATTTATATTGTATAGTAAGGACATATTAGATTGAACATGAAATAATGTCGGGAAGCACCGCCACCACCACCATTGAAAGCCTGAGGATCATGTTTGCCACCCCCGGCCTGTCTGACATACTGGTCAGTGACAACGGGCCATGTTTCACCAGTGCCGAATTTAAAGAATTCATGACCCATAATAGGATCAAACATGTCACCTCGGCCCCGTTTAAACCAGCCTCCAATGGGCAGGCAGAGCGGGCAGTACAAACCATCAAACAGAGCCTTAAACGAGTCACAGAAAGTTCACTCCAAACCCGCCTGTCCTGAGTACTGCTCAGCTACCGCACGAGACCCCACTCGCTCACAGGGGTGCCCCTGGCTGAGCTACTCATGAAAAGGACACTTAAAACCAGACTCTCATTGATTCACCCAACCTGCATGATCAGGTAGTGAGCAGGTGGCAGCAACAAAATGTAAATGATGGTCGTGCCACTGTGTCACGGGAAATTGATTTGAATGACCCTGTGCATGTGCTAAACTATGGACATGGTCCCAAGTGGATCACGGGCATGGTGATAGCTAAAGAAGGGAGTAGAGTGTTTGTAGTCAAACTACACAATGGACAAATTTGCAGAAAGCACCTGGACCAAACGAGGCTGCGGTTCACAGACTGCCCTGAACAACCCACAGCAGACACCATCTTTTTCGAGCCCACAACACACACCCAAAGGATCAACTACACCACCCCGGACCAGGAAATCAAACCCATCACGCCCAACAGCCCAGCAAGGCCAGGCTCACCCAGCAGCCCTGCAGGGCCAACAACACGCCAGCCCAGCGGGGGCACAGCCAACACACCAATGTTGGGGAAGTCCAGAACCAGGGGTCACAGTCTGAGGATAAGGGGTAAGCCATTTAGGACCGAGATGAGGAGAAACTTCTTCACCCAGAGAGTGGTGAACCTGTGGAATTCTCTACCACAGAAAGTAGTTGAGGCCAATTCACTAAATATATTCAAAAGGGAGTTAGATGAAGTCTTTACTACTCGGGGGATCAAGGGTTATGGCGAGAAAGCAGGAAGGGGGTACTGAAGTTTCATGTTCAGCCATGAACTCATTGAATGGCGGTGCAGGCTAGAAGGGCTGAATGGCCTGCTCCTGCACCTATTTTCTATGTTTCTATGTTTCTAACAGACATTTGTACTCCCATGTTCCACCACCAGGCAGTGCATCCCCTGAAGTCCCAAGGGATCCCAGCATCCCTTGGGAGCACTGTATATAAGCCGGCCCCTAAGGCCTGTTCCTCACTCTGGAGTGTCTTATTAAAGACTGAGGTCACTGTTACTTCAACCTCCCTGTGTGCCGCCTCATCTGTGCTGGGAACACAATACATGTCAGTACATCACCCCCAATACCATGTGCTTTAATTTTGCACACTAACCTCTTGTGTGGGATCTTGTCAAAAGCCTTTTGAAAGTCCAAATACACCACATCCACTGGTTCTCCCTTGTCCACTCTACTAATTACATCCTCAAAAAATTCTAGGAGATTTGTCAAGCATGATTTCTCTTTCATAAATCCCTGCTGACTAGGACCGATCCTGTCACTGCTTTCCAAATGCGCTGCTATTTCATCTTTAATAATTGATTCCAACATTTTCCCCACTACCGATGTCAGGCTAACCGGTCTATAATTCCCTGTTTTCTCTCTCCCTCCTTTTTAAAAAAGTGGTGTTACATTAGCTACCCTCCAGTCCATAGGAACTGCTCCAAAGTCAATAGAATGTTGGAAAATGATTACCAGTGCATCCACTATTTCTAGGGTCACTTCCTTAAGTACTCTGGGATGCAGCCTATCAGGCCCTGGGGATTTATTGGCCTTCAATCCCATCAATTTTCCTAACACAATTTCCTGACTAATAAGGTTTTCCTTCAGTTCCTCCTTTTCGCTAGACCCTCCAACCCCTAGTATTTCCCGAAGGTTATTTGTGTCTTCCTTCGTGACAGATCCAAAGTATTTGTTCAATTGGTCTGCCATTTCTTTGTTCCCCATTATAAATTCCCCTGATTCTGACTGCAAAGGACCTACATTTGTCTTCACTAATCTTTTTCACTTCACATATCAAAAGAAGCTTCTGCAGTCAGTTTTTATGTTCCCGCCAAGCTTCCTCTCATACTCTATTTTCCCTCTCCTAATTAAACCTTTTGTCCTCCTCTGCTCAATTCTAAATTTCTACCAGTCCTCAGATTTGCTGCTTTTTCTGGCCAATTTATATGCCTGTTCCTTGGATTTAACACTATCCCTAATTTCCCTTGTTCGCCACGGTTGAGCTACCTTCCCCATTTTATTTTCACTCCAGACAGGGATGTACAATTGTTGAAGTTCATCCATGTAATCTGTAAATGTCTGCTATTGTCTATCCACTGTCAACCCTTTAAGTATCAGTTTCCAGTCTATCCTAGCCAATTCACCGAAGTTACCTTTAGTTAAATTCAGGACCCTAGTCTCTGAATTAACACTGTCACTCTCCATCTCAATAAAGAATTCTACCATATTATGGTCATTCTTCCCCAGGGGGCCTCACACAACAAGATTGCTGATTAGTCCCTTCTCATTACACAACACCCAGTCTGGGATGGCCAGCTCTCTAGTTGGTTCCTCCCAGCTCTCTAGTTGGTTCCTCATGGCAGAGAAATTAAACAAATACTTTGTGTCTGTCTTCACGGAAGAAGACATAAAAAACCTCCTGGAAATAGTGGAGAACCGAGGGTCTGGCGAGAATGAGGAACTGAGTTCTGTAGCCACTGACTCCATCCCTCTCCTCAGCATCTGCCTAAGGGTGAACCAGACTGTTCGCAACCTAGGTGTCATATTTGACCCTGAAATGAGCTTCCGGCCACATATCCGCGGCATAACTTAAAGCTGCCTATTTCCAACTCAGTAACATTGCCTGTCTCTGCCCCTGCCTCAGCTCATCTGCTGCTGAAACCCTCATCCATGCCTTTGTTACCTATAGACTTGACTACTCCAACGCACTCCTAGCTGATCTCTCACATTCTACCCTACATAAACTTGAGGTGATCCAAAACTTGGCAGCCCGTGTCCTAACTTGCGCCAAATCCACTGTGCAAGCTGACCTACATTGACCTCGATTTCAAAATTCTCATCCTTGTTTACAAATCCCTCCATGGCCTCACCACTCCCTTTCTCTGTAATCTCCTTCAGCTTCACAACCCCCCGAGATATCTGCGCTCCTCAAATTCTGACTTCTTGAGCATCCCTGATTATAACTGCTCAACCATTGGTGGCTGTACCTTCAGCTGCCTAGACTCCAAGTTCTGCAACTCCCTCCCTAAACCTCTCCGCCTCTCTGCATCTCTTTCCTCCTTTAAGATGTTCCTTAAAACCTACCTCTTTGACCAAGCTTTTGGTCATCTGCCATAATTTCTTCTTATGTGGCTCTGTGTCAAATTTATTTGTTCTGTCTTATAACACTCCTGTGAAGAGACTTAGGATGTTTTACTACGTTAAAGGTGTTATACAAATGCAAGTTGTTGTTGTTGAAAGAAATTAGCATTGGTAAAAAAAATAGTACTGAAGAAATTAATGGGACTGAAAGCTGATAAATCCCCTGGACCTGATGGCCTACATCCTAGGGTTTTCAAAGAGGTGCCTATAGAGATAGTGAATGCATTGGTAAAATTCCTGAGATTCTAGAATGGTTCCCGTGGATGGGAAGGTAGCAAATACAACCCCGCTATTTAAGAAAGGAGGGAGCGAGAAAATGTGGAACTACAGACCAGTTAGCCTGACAACAGTAATACGGCAAATACTAGAATCTATTATTAAGGGCGTGGTAACAGGGCACTTAGAAAATAATAATAAAGATTGGGGAGGGTCAACACGGATTTATGAAAGGAAGATCATGTTTGACAAATCTGTCGTTTGGGGTTGTAACTTGTGTAAGGTTTCGATCAGACTCGGCAAAAGAATTGACAGTGAAACTAACACATTTCAACAAGTAGGGACAATTTATTAAGCAAAACAGTACAAAAGCTGAACAAAATAGAGGCAGTAAATAACAGGCTTAGACAGGCTTTACTTCCCATTTTGGTTCTCAATGGCGGAGCACGACGACTTGGCTTCAGTCACATCTATGTCAATGCGTCCTCTTTTGTTTGTAGTTCTGTCTTCTCCACTGTGACAATCAGTGTTTGGCTTGTCCTTGCTATACTGTCCCGAGTGCATAACCTGCTCGGGCACGAGTCCTTCTGGCCAAGTGATTGGCTCTTCGAGCACATGATCCGTCCATAATTGGTCCCTGTCGGCTTAGTCCCAGCCCCTGCCTAGTGGTGGACGTAGAGTCTCTCCACCCGATGTTTTTGCTTACACAAGTTAATTATATTATTCACTCAGAGCCTAAATGCCAGCATTAAAATCACATATGTACATGATTTACCCATAGAAATTGAATACTAACATGATTTTCTTACAAACTTCCTGCCTTGATAGTGAAGTACATTTATTGATCCCTCACTAATTATGACTATTTCCTAATCAAAGAAGTTATCTATAGATTATTTGTTAGTTTATACAATTTTTGGACTAAGCGTCTTAAATAACAAAGCATGATAATGGCAGCAACTAATATTAAGGCTTGAGTCAGGACCAACAGCAACGACAATGTCCTGAGCCACGGGTGTTGCCCTACATTATAGGCAGTTTCTGACCATTACCTTTCTCCTAATTTCCATATCGCCTTATTAGTCAGATTATTGTTTTGCATCATTCTTACTAAATGTCTTTGTGAATCATAGAATCATAGGAATTTGCAGCACGGAAAGAGGCCATTTCGGCCCTTCGTGTTCGCGCCGGTCAACAAAGAGCTATCCGGCCTAATCCCACTTTGCAGCTCTTGGACCGTAGCTCTGTAGGTTATGGCACTTCAAGAACTTTTTAATTGTGGTGAGGGTTTCTGCCTCTACCACCCTTTCAAGCAGTGAGTTCCAAACCCCCACCACCCTCTGGGTGAAGAAATTTCTCCTCAAATCCCCGCAAAACCTTCGACCAATTACTTTAAATTTATGCCCCATGGTTGTTGACCCCTCTGCTATGGGAATTAGGTCCGTCCTATCAACTCTACCTAGGCTGCTCATAAGTTTATACACCTCAATAAGGTCTCCCCTCAGCCTCCTCTGTTTCAAAGAAAATAACCCCATAGGTAGTTTCCGACCATTATCTTTCTCCTAATTTGGACATGTGGAACAATGGGACACCTCCAACGAGTGTACAGGCGAGCTGCAAAGCCCATTAAAACTGCCAAACTTCAATGACTGATGAACCATGACACCCAGATCTCGTTGCACCTCCTCTTTCTAATCTGTCACTATTCAGATAATATTCTGTCTTCCTGTTTTTGCCACCAAAGTGGATAACCTCACATTTATCCACATTATACTGCATCTGCCATGCATTTGCCCACTCACCGAACCTGTCCAAGTCACACTGCAGCCTCTTAACATCCTCCTCATAGCTCACACCGCCACCCAGCTTAGTGTCATCTGAAAACTTGGAGATATTACATTCAATTCCTTCATCTAAATCATTGATGTGTATTGTAAATAGTTGGGGTCCCAGCACTGAGCCCTGCGGCACCCTACTGGTCACTGCCTGCCATTCTGAAAAGGACCCGTTTATTCCGACTCTCTGCTTCCTGTCTGCCAACCAGTTCTCTATCCACGTTGTTGTGTATCTGTAAAGCATGCACTCCCATGTTCCGCCACCAGGAAGTGCATCCCCTGAAGTCCCAAGGGATCCCAGCATCCCTTGGGAGCACTGTATATAAGCTGGCCCCGAAGGCCTGTTCCTCACTCTGGAGTGTCTTAATAAAGACGGAGGTCAATGTTACTTCAACCTCCCTGTGTGCAGTCTCATCTGTGTTAGGAACACAATAACTGGCGACGAGTATACGAATCCAACGCAAAGATGCAACAAACTGTGGGCGTCCTGGAGAAGTTCTCGGAGGGTGAGGACTGGGAAGCCTATGTCAAACGGCTAGACCAGTACTTTGTATCCAACGAGCTGGACGGAGAAGGAAGCGCTGCAAAAAGGAGAGCGGTCCTCCTCATGGTTTGCGGGGCACCGACCTACAGCTTCATGAAGAATCTTCTGGCTCCGGTGAAACCTACAGATAAGTCGTATGAGAAGCTGTGTACACTGGTTCGGGAGCATCTTAACCCGAGGGAGAGCGTGCTGATGTCGAGGTATCAGTTCTACACGTGCCAGTGATCTGAAGGTCAGGAAGTGGTGAGCTACGTCACCGAGCTAAGGCGACTTGCAGGACAATGTGAGTTTGATGGCTACCTGGAGCAAATGCTCAGAGACTTTTTTGTACTGGGCATTGGCCTCGAGATCATCCCACGAAAACCTTTGACTGTAGAGACACCGACCCTCAGTAAGGCCATTGCGATAGCACAGGCGTTTATATCCACCAGTGATAACACCAAACAAATCTCTCAGCACACAAGTGCTAGCAATGTTCATAAATTAACTGGAACTGTGTTTGCGAGCAGAAATGTACAGGGCAGAAACCATGAATCTGCAACTGCCAGCAGGCCTCAGGTGACCCAGATGACTTAGAGTCCACAACAAAGGATGAATGCAAGGCAATTCACACCTTGTTGATGTTGTGGAGGCTTCCATTCAGCCTATTCATGCTACTTCAAAGGGTATGTTTGCAAGAGCTGTGGAACAATGGGGCTCCTCCAACAAGCTTGCAGATGAGCTGCAAGCTCTGCAAAACCTGCTAACCACCACGTGGCAGAGGAAGATCGGTCCATGGTGGATCAAAGCAATTTCGAGCCTCAGAGAGAGGAGGCAGAGCTAAAGTACATGGGGTGCACACATTTTTGACGAAATGTCCACCTATAATGCTAAATCTAAAATTGAATGGCTTACCCGTAGCCATGGAACTGGACACTGGCACTCCATCATGAGTAAAAGGATGCTTGAGAGACTGTGGTGCAACAAGGCACTCAGACCAGCCCTGAGCCCCATCCGCATGAAACTGAGAACGTACACCAAAGAGCTTATCACTGTCCTGGGCAGCACCATGGTCAAGGTCACCTATGAGGGCACGGTGCACGAACTGCCACTCTGGATTGTCCCGGGCGATGGCCCCACACTGCTTGGAAGGAGATGGCAGGGCAAAATCCGCTGGAACTGGGATGACATCCGAGTGCTATCACATGTCGATGAGGCCTCATGTACCCAAGTTCTCAACAAATTTTCTTCCCTTTTTGAGCCAGGCATTGGAAACTTTTCCGGGGCGAAGATGTGGATCCACTTGGTCCCAGAGGCACGACCCATGCATAAACTGACCTAAGTTGTACACCGTGAGAACATTGACCACTAAGTGGTGAACTTGTGCGAGACACTCCTAACCTGGACTTTTAGGTATAAAAGGGGATGCTCCACCCACCTTCATCACTTCAGTGCTGCCTAATAAAGGTTACTGGTCACAGAGTGACCTCTCAAGTATGGGCCTCGTGTGCATTTATACTGTATAGTAAGGACATATCATTGGCGACGAGAAACTGGGATTTAAACCACTCAAGCATGGCCACTAGCAGCACAGACGAGAGGTACTGTGTTGGTGATGATTGGGACAATTTTATTGAGAGACTACAGCAAAGTTTCGACACTAAGAAATGGTTGGGACAGGATTCGGCCAACAAATGCAGGGCTCATCTCCTGACGGTTTGTAGATCCAGGATGTACTCCCTGATGAAGGACCTTCTAGTGCCAGAGAAGCCGGCGGACAAGACTTTTGAAGAGCTCAGTAAGTTGATCGGGGAACACTTTAAACCGGCGAGCGGCATGCATTTGGCAAGACACCGGTTTTACATGCACCAGCGGCGAGAAGGGCAAAGCGTTCCAGACTTCGTGGCAGACCTCCGGCGACTGGCGAGCCGATGTAAGTTCCCAGATGCATGCAGAGCGGAGATGCTGCGAGACTTTTTTGTTGAGGGCATCGGGCACGCTGGGGTTTTGGGATTGAGACCAAAGACTTGACCCTGGAAAAGGCGGTTTTGATGGCCCAGACATTTATCTCAGGGGAGGAAGAGACCAGAATGATGTTTGACAAAAATCTTGGCTGAAATGCAGCAAATGGACAGGGAGTCAACATTGTTAACGCGGCACACAGTTCTCCAGGCAGACAGGGGCAATCGGACATGCCCAAGCATGTAGTCGAACCCAAAGGGGGAATTCAACAAAGACAATGGCTAGCTGAACGGCGATTCGTGCCATCGCAAGGGACAATGCGGCCAGTAATGGGGCAATCAACACCTGTCAATGGTGCGCTTAAGGGCAGTTACAGAGATAGTCAGAGACGATCGTCTGATAATGGACCTTTTGTTTCCAACAACGGCTCATGTTGGAGGTGTGGAGGCAAACACCCAGCCAGAGCTTGCAGGTATCAGCAATATACCTGCAGAAATTACAACGTCAGCGGTCACTTGGCGCGTATGTGCAGGAAGCCTGCAGCCAAATTGATGTACGAGGAGGACGGGCCCGATGTAAGCCCTACGAGGCCAAATGAACACTGGGGGAAATCGCTGGAAGTTGAAGTTCAGCGAGTTCATGTGGAGCACATATACAGTTCATACACCAAGGCGCCACCGATAATGATGAAAGTACTCCTCAATGGCATCCCAGTATCAATGGAGCTGGACAGGGGCCAGCCAGTCCCTGATAAGTATCAAACAGTTCGACAAGCTGTGGGCGTCCAAGGCCAGGAGGCCAAAATTATTGCCGATTGACGCACAGCTATGGACATATACAAAGGAGATCATTCCGGTGCTTGGCAGCGCCATGGTAGTTGTGACCCACAAAGATTCGGAGAACAGATTGCCACTCTGGGTTGTTCCGGGGGACGGTCCCGCACTACTGGGAAGGAGTTGGCTTGCTGTCATGAACTGGAAATGGGGCGATGTCAATGCAATTTCTTCTGTGGAGCGAATATCATGCTCACAGGTCCTGGACTAATTTGACTCATTATTTCAACCCGGCATTGGCACTTTCATGGGGACCAAGGTAGTGATTCACATAAACCCGGACACCAGGCCAGTACACCACAAAGCCAGAGTGGTGCCGTACGTGATGCGGGAAAAGATAGAAGGCGAATTGGACCAACTGCTGAGGGAAGGCATCATCTCGACAGTCGAATTCAGTGACTGGGCGAGCCCGATTATGCCGGTGCTCAAGGCGGATGGGTCGGTCAGGATATGTGGTGATTACAAGGCCACCATCAATCGGGTGTCACTCCAAGACCAGTACCCGCTACCAAGAGCGGAGGACCGCTTTGCGACGCTATCCGGTGGCAAACCTTTTCCAAAATTGGACCTGACCTCAGCTTACATGACCCAGGAGCTGGCGAGTGAGTCAAAGAAGCTGACCACCATCACGACACACAAGGGGTTGTTTGAGTACAACAGATGTCCGTTCGGGATTTGCTCAGCCGCCGCGATCTTTCAACGAAATATGGAAAGCCTCCAAGTCGATTCCAAGGACGGTGCTTTTTTGAGACCACATCCTCATCACGGGTTGCGATACTGAAGAACACCTCCACAACCTGGAGGAGGTGCTACGCAGACTGGATCGGGTTGGGCTGCGACTGAAAAAGGCGAAGTGCGTCTTCCTAGCTCCAGAGGTAGAATTCCTGCGGATGAGGGTAGCAGCAGATAGGATCAGACCTACTGCGTCCAAAACGGAAGCGATCCAGAGAGCACCCAGACCTCGTAACACGACGGAGTTGCGTTCGTTCCTGGGGCTCCTGAACTATTTTGGTAACTTTCTTCCCTAATTGAGCACGCTACACGTGCTCCTACGCAAAGGTCATGAATGGGTCTGGGGGGACAGCCAGGAAAGGGCTTTTGATTGAGCATGCAATTTGTTATGCTCCAACAATCTGTTAACGCTACATGACCCATGTAAGAAACTTGTTTTAACGTGCGATGCATCGTCCTATGAGGTCGGGTGTGTTGCAGCACGTGAATACCAATGGTCAGTTACAGCTGGTAGCTTATGCCTCCAGAAGTCTGTCGCAGGCAGAAAGGGGCTACGGGATGGTAGAAAAGGAATCACTTGCATATGTATATGCAGTAAAAAAAATGCACCCGTACCTGTTTGGCAGGAAATTTGAGCTGGAGACAGATCACAAATCCCTAACGTCCCTTTTGGCCGACAACAAGGCCATAAATGCAAATGCAAATGCAAATGCATCGGCCCGCATATAGAGGTGGGCACTCACATTAGCCGCCTATGACTATACAATTCAGCACAGACTGGGCACTGAAAACTGCGCTGATGCACTCAGCAGGCTCCTACTAGCCACCACCGTGAGGGCAACCGAGCATGCTGCTGAGATGGTCATAGCTGTTGAAGCTTTCGAAAGCGAAGGCTCACCCATGACAGCCCGTCAGATCAAAGTCTGGACAAAAAGAGATCCGCTACTGTCTTTAGTCAAGAAATGTGTCCTGAATAGGGACTGGGCAGCCACGTATAGGGCATGCCCTGAGGAATTCAAACCATTTCACAGGCACAAGGATGAACTCTCGATTCAGGCCGATTGCCTACTGTGGGGAAACCAAGTAGTCATGCCCCACATGGGCAGAGAGATGTTCATCAGAGAACTCCACAATGAGCACCCGAGCATTGTCATGATGAAGGCAATTGCCAGGTCACACGTTTGGTGGTCAGGGATAGATGCAGACCTGGAACTTTGTGTTCGCAGGTGTAACACGTGTGCTCAGCTGGGCAATGTGCCCAGGGAAGCTCCCCTTAGCCCCTGGTCCTAGCCCGTCAAGCCATGGTCACGTGTCCATGTGGACTACGCAGATCCTTTCATGGGAAAAATGTTTTTGGTTGTAGAAGACGCCTACTCCAAATGGATCGAGTGTGACATTCTCAATTCAAGCACATCCTCTGCCACAGTAGAAAGTCTACAGGCAATGTTTGCCGCCCATGGTCTACTGGACGTCTTGATCAGCGACAATGGCCCGTGCTTTACAAGCATTGAATTCCAGGAGTTCATGGCAGGAAATGGTATCAACCATGTCAGAACGGCACCATTCAAGCCAGCCTCAAACGGCCAGGCGGAACGCGCAGTGCAGATAATCAAACAGGGGATGCTCAGAATCCAAGGGGGTTCCCTACAAAGCTGCTTATCACGCCGCCTGTTGGCCAATAGATCCTGACCACACTCGCTCACAGGGGTCTCACCCACAGAGCTGCTAATGAAAAGGACGCTCAAAACCAGGTTATCCCTTATACACCCCACCATGAAAGAAATTGTTGAGAGCAGGCGCCAGTCACAATGTGACTACCATGACAGGAATGCGATGGCACGATGTATTGATGTCAATGACCCTGTCTTTGTCCTCAACTTCGCTGCAGGGCCGAAATGGCTCACAGGCACTGTGAGTGCCAAAGAGGGGAATAGGATTCCGATAGTTAAACTTACCAATGGACAAATCTGCCGCAAACACGTGGATCAAACAAAAAGGAGGTTCAGCAACCCCATAGAAGAAGCAGAGGAAGAACACGATGTAGAGTTCACTCCTCCACAGGTGACCGAACACCGGAACCAAGCGGAGGAGAGCCCAGTCACTGTGGGCAGTCCGGACAGGCCTGAGGCACCGCAAACAGCAGACACTCAGGCCAGCGCCCAACAACCGGAGCCCCAATTCAGGCGCTCTACAAGGGAGCGTAAACCACCAGAGAGACTTAACCTGTGATCCCAATAAGACTTTGGGGGAGGGGTGATGTCATGTATTCAATTGTCATTGTAGCCCATGCATAAACTGACCTAAGTTGTACACCGTGAGAACATTGACCACTAGGTGGTGAACTTGTGGGAGACACTCCTAACCTGGACTCTCAGGTATAAAACTGGAAGCTCCACCTACCTTCATCACTTCAGTGCTGGCTAATAAAGGTTACTGGTCACAGAGTGACCTTCTCTCAAGTTTGGGCCTCGTGTGCATTTATATTGTATAGTAAGGACATATTAGATTGAACATGAAATAATGTCGGGAAGCACCGCCACCACCACCATTGAAAGCCTGAGGATCATGTTTGCCACCCCCGGCCTGTCTGACATACTGGTCAGTGACAACGGGCCATGTTTCACCAGTGCCGAATTTAAAGAATTCATGACCCATAATAGGATCAAACATGTCACCTCGGCCCCGTTTAAACCAGCCTCCAATGGGCAGGCAGAGCGGGCAGTACAAACCATCAAACAGAGCCTTAAACGAGTCACAGAAAGTTCACTCCAAACCCGCCTGTCCTGAGTACTGCTCAGCTACCGCACGAGACCCCACTCGCTCACAGGGGTGCCCCTGGCTGAGCTACTCATGAAAAGGACACTTAAAACCAGACTCTCATTGATTCACCCAACCTGCATGATCAGGTAGTGAGCAGGTGGCAGCAACAAAATGTAAATGATGGTCGTGCCACTGTGTCACGGGAAATTGATTTGAATGACCCTGTGCATGTGCTAAACTATGGACATGGTCCCAAGTGGATCACGGGCATGGTGATAGCTAAAGAAGGGAGTAGAGTGTTTGTAGTCAAACTACACAATGGACAAATTTGCAGAAAGCACCTGGACCAAACGAGGCTGCGGTTCACAGACTGCCCTGAACAACCCACAGCAGACACCACCTTTTTCGAGCCCACAACACACACCCAAAGGATCAACTACACCACCCCGGACCAGGAAATCAAACCCATCACGCCCAACAGCCCAGCAAGGCCAGGCTCACCCAGCAGCCCTGCAGGGCCAACAACACGCCAGCCCAGCGGGGGCACAGCCAACACACCAGAACAGACATTTGTACTCCCATGTTCCACCACCAGGCAGTGCATCCCCTGAAGTCCCAAGGGATCCCAGCATCCCTTGGGAGCACTGTATATAAGCCGGCCCCTAAGGCCTGTTCCTCACTCTGGAGTGTCTTATTAAAGACTGAGGTCACTGTTACTTCAACCTCCCTGTGTGCCGCCTCATCTGTGCTGGGAACACAATACATGTCAGTACATCACCCCCAATACCATGTGCTTTAATTTTGCACACTAACCTCTTGTGTGGGATCTTGTCAAAAGCCTTTTGAAAGTCCAAATACACCACATCCACTGGTTCTCCCTTGTCCACTCTACTAATTACATCCTCAAAAAATTCTAGGAGATTTGTCAAGCATGATTTCTCTTTCATAAATCCCTGCTGACTAGGACCGATCCTGTCACTGCTTTCCAAATGCGCTGCTATTTCATCTTTAATAATTGATTCCAACATTTTCCCCACTACCGATGTCAGGCTAACCGGTCTATAATTCCCTGTTTTCTCTCTCCCTCCTTTTTAAAAAAGTGGTGTTACATTAGTTACCCTCCAGTCCATAGGAACTGCTCCAAAGTCAATAGAATGTTGGAAAATGATTACCAGTGCATCCACTATTTCTAGGGTCACTTCCTTAAGTACTCTGGGATGCAGCCTATCAGGCCCTGGGGATTTATTGGCCTTCAATCCCATCAATTTTCCTAACACAATTTCCTGACTAATAAGGTTTTCCTTCAGTTCCTCCTTTTCGCTAGACCCTCCAACCCCTAGTATTTCCCGAAGGTTATTTGTGTCTTCCTTCGTGACAGATCCAAAGTATTTGTTCAATTGGTCTGCCATTTCTTTGTTCCCCATTATAAATTCCCCTGATTCTGACTGCAAAGGACCTACATTTGTCTTCACTAATCTTTTTCTCTTCACATATCAAAAGAAGCTTCTGCAGTCAGTTTTTATGTTCCCGCCAAGCTTCCTCTCATACTCTATTTTCCCTCTCCTAATTAAACCTTTTGTCCTCCTCTGCTCAATTCTAAATTTCTACCAGTCCTCAGATTTGCTGCTTTTTCTGGCCAATTTATATGCCTGTTCCTTGGATTTAACACTATCCCTAATTTCCCTTGTTCGCCACGGTTGAGCTACCTTCCCCATTTTATTTTCACTCCAGACAGGGATGTACAATTGTTGAAGTTCATCCATGTAATCTGTAAATGTCTGCTATTGTCTATCCACTGTCAACCCTTTAAGTATCAGTTTCCAGTCTATCCTAGCCAATTCACCGAAGTTACCTTTAGTTAAATTCAGGACCCTAGTCTCTGAATTAACACTGTCACTCTCCATCTCAATAAAGAATTCTACCATATTATGGTCATTCTTCCCCAGGGGGCCTCACACAACAAGATTGCTGATTAGTCCCTTCTCATTACACAACACCCAGTCTGGGATGGCCAGCTCTCTAGTTGGTTCCTCCCAGCTCTCTAGTTGGTTCCTCATGGCAGAGAAATTAAACAAATACTTTGTGTCTGTCTTCACGGAAGAAGACATAAAAAACCTCCTGGAAATAGTGGAGAACCGAGGGTCTGGCGAGAATGAGGAACTGAGTTCTGTAGCCACTGACTCCATCCCTCTCCTCAGCATCTGCCTAAGGGTGAACCAGACTGTTCGCAACCTAGGTGTCATATTTGACCCTGAAATGAGCTTCCGGCCACATATCCGCGGCATAACTTAAAGCTGCCTATTTCCAACTCAGTAACATTGCCTGTCTCTGCCCCTGCCTCAGCTCATCTGCTGCTGAAACCCTCATCCATGCCTTTGTTACCTATAGACTTGACTACTCCAACGCACTCCTAGCTGATCTCTCACATTCTACCCTACATAAACTTGAGGTGATCCAAAACTTGGCAGCCCGTGTCCTAACTCGCGCCAAATCCACTGTGCAAGCTGACCTACATTGACCTCGATTTCAAAATTCTCATCCTTGTTTACAAATCCCTCCATGGCCTCACCACTCCCTTTCTCTGTAATCTCCTTCAGCTTCACAACCCCCCGAGATATCTGCGCTCCTCAAATTCTGACTTCTTGAGCATCCCTGATTATAACTGCTCAACCATTGGTGGCTGTACCTTCAGCTGCCTAGACTCCAAGTTCTGCAACTCCCTCCCTAAACCTCTCCGCCTCTCTGCATCTCTTTCCTCCTTTAAGATGTTCCTTAAAACCTACCTCTTTGACCAAGCTTTTGGTCATCTGCCATAATTTCTTCTTATGTGGCTCTGTGTCAAATTTATTTGTTCTGTCTTATAACACTCCTGTGAAGAGACTTAGGATGTTTTACTACGTTAAAGGTGTTATACAAATGCAAGTTGTTGTTGTTGAAAGAAATTAGCATTGGTAAAAAAAATAGTACTGAAGAAATTAATGGGACTGAAAGCTGATAAATCCCCTGGACCTGATGGCCTACATCCTAGGGTTTTCAAAGAGGTGCCTATAGAGATAGTGAATGCATTGGTAAAATTCCTGAGATTCTAGAATGGTTCCCGTGGATGGGAAGGTAGCAAATACAACCCCGCTATTTAAGAAAGGAGGGAGCGAGAAAATGTGGAACTACAGACCAGTTAGCCTGACAACAGTAATACGGCAAATACTAGAATCTATTATTAAGGGCGTGGTAACAGGGCACTTAGAAAATAATAATAAAGATTGGGGAGGGTCAACACGGATTTATGAAAGGAAGATCATGTTTGACAAATCTGTCGTTTGGGGTTGTAACTTGTGTAAGGTTTCGATCAGACTCGGCAAAAGAATTGACAGTGAGACTAACACATTTCAACAAGTAGGGACAATTTATTAAGCAAAACAGTACAAAAGCTGAACAAAATAGAGGCAGTAAATAACAGGCTTAGACAGGCTATACTTCCCATTTTGGTTCTCAACGGCGGAGCACGACGACTTGGCTTCAGTCACATCTATGTCAATGCGTCCTCTTTTGTTTGTAGTTCTGTCTTCTCCACTGTGACAATCAGTGTTTGGCTTGTCCTTGCTATACTGTCCCGAGTGCATAACCTGCTCGGGCACGAGTCCTTCTGGCCAAGTGATTGGCTCTTCGAGCACATGATCCGTCCATAATTGGTCCCTGTCGGCTTAGTCCCAGCCCCTGCCTAGTGGTGGACGTAGAGTCTCTCCACCCGATGTTTTTGCTTACACAAGTTAATTATATTATTCACTCAGAGCCTAAATGCCAGCATTAAAATCACATATGTACATGATTTACCCATAGAAATTGAATACTAACATGATTTTCTTACAAACTTCCTGCCTTGATAGTGAAGTACATTTATTGATCCCTCACTAATTATGACTATTTCCTAATCAAAGAAGTTATCTATAGATTATTTGTTAGTTTATACAATTTTTGGACTAAGCGTCTTAAATAACAAAGCATGATAATGGCAGCAACTAATATTAAGGCTTGAGTCAGGACCAACAGCAACGACAATGTCCTGAGCCACGGGTGTTGCCCTACATTATAGGCAGTTTCTGACCATTACCTTTCTCCTAATTTCCATATCGCCTTATTAGTCAGATTATTGTTTTGCATCATTCTTACTAAATGTCTTTGTGAATCATAGAATCATAGGAATTTGCAGCACGGAAAGAGGCCATTTCGGCCCTTCGTGTTCGCGCCGGTCAACAAAGAGCTATCCGGCCTAATCCCACTTTGCAGCTCTTGGACCGTAGCTCTGTAGGTTATGGCACTTCAAGAACTTTTTAATTGTGGTGAGGGTTTCTGCCTCTACCACCCTTTCAAGCAGTGAGTTCCAAACCCCCACCACCCTCTGGGTGAAGAAATTTCTCCTCAAATCCCCGCAAAACCTTCGACCAATTACTTTAAATTTATGCCCCATGGTTGTTGACCCCTCTGCTATGGGAATTAGGTCCGTCCTATCAACTCTACCTAGGCTGCTCATAAGTTTATACACCTCAATAAGGTCTCCCCTCAGCCTCCTCTGTTTCAAAGAAAATAACCCCATAGGTAGTTTCCGACCATTATCTTTCTCCTAATTTGGGCATAAATTTAAAGTAATTGGTCGAAGGTTTTGCGGGGATTTGAGGAGAAATTTCTTCACCCAGAGGGTGGTGAGGGTTTGGAACTCACTGCTTGAAAGGGTGGTAGAGGCAGAAACCCTCACCACAATTAAAAAGTACTTGAAGTGCCGTAACCTACAGAGCTACAGTCCAAGAGCTGCAAAGTGGGATTAGGCCAGATAGCTCTTTGTTGACCGGCGCAAACACGATGGGCCGAAATGGCCTCTTTCCATGCTACAAATTCCTATGATCACCTTTCTTACTAAATGTCTTTGTGAATCATAGAATCATAGGAATTTGCAGCATGGAAGGAGGCCATTTCGGCCCATCGTCCAATCTTTCCTCATAACTAAAATTCTCCAGTCCAAGCAACATCTTCATAAATCTCCTCCGTACTCTCTCCAGTGCAATCACATCTTTCCTGCAATGTGGTGACCAGAACTGCATGCAGTACTCTAGCTGTGGCATAACTAGTGCCTTATACAGTTCAAGCATAACTTCCCTGCTCTTGTATTCTATGCCTTGGCTAATAAAGGCAAGTATTCCAAATGTGTTCTTAACCACCTTATCTATCTGGCCTACTACCTTTAGGGATCTGTCGACATGCACTCCAAGGTGCTTTTGTTCCTCTACACAGAATCGGCAATATTTTATATCAGTGCAATGTACTGGTGCTATAGCTGCCACTCCATATAAGTACAGCCCTGGGTAATTTCCAAGCCACAAATTCGTCCTAAGTTCTGAACACATGTCTACGTGTTTGATTACTTAGCAAGCAGAGTTTCTTGCCTTCCAATAACAATCCATTGATAAAATCCCAGCAGAATCCAGAAACAGGGAAAATCAATCAAATTCCCTCCGGTTATCAATACAAATCATCGGATCAATATAGGGGGTATGAAAAAATTACATGTTAAATGAAGGATTTGTCAATTATGTTCTGTATTTCTTTTCAATTCAATTCACACTGTATTTTAATTAACTTATGTAATGTAATGTATATAGGTTTTCTTATATGAAAGGAATTAAGATAAAAGATGTTCTATAAATATATTAAGAGCAAGAGGATAACTAAAGAAGAGGTAGGACCTATTAGAGACCATGAGGGTAATCTCTGTGTGGAGGCGGAAGATGTCGGTATGGTTCCTAATAAATATTTTGCGTCTGTTTTCACAAAGGAAAGGGGCAATACTGCTATCAAGGAGGCGTGTGAAATTCTGGATGAGAGCGGAGGTATTAAGGGGTTTAGCAACTTTGAAAGTAGAAAAGTCTCCAGGCCCGGATGAAATGCATCCAAGGCTGTTAAGCGAAGTAAAAGAGGAAATAGCAGAGGCCTTGACCATCATTTTCCAGTCCTCTTTGGTTTTGGGCATGGTGCCGAAGGACTGGAGGACTGCTAATGTGGTACCATTGTTTAAGAAGGGAGAAAGGGATAGGCCAAGTAATTACAGGCCTGTCAGCCTAACCTCAGTGGTGGGAAAATTATTGGAAAAATCCTGAAGGACAGGATAAATCTATATTTAGAAAGGCAAGGATTAATTAGGGACAGTCAGCATGGATTTGTTAAGAGAAGATCGTGTTTGATTAACCTGATTGAATTTTTCGAGGAGGTAACCAGGAGTGTCAATGAGGATAGTGCGTATTGTTATATATGTAAACTTGTATATACCTTGTACAGCCACCAGGGAGCTCATCCCTTGGAGTCCCAAGGGATCCCACAATCCCTTGGGAGCACAGGTACTTAAGCAGGCCTCACAGGCTGGAGAGGCACCCTGGAGACCTGCAATAAAGGACTAAGGTCACACTTTACTTTGAATTCTCAGTATCCAGTCAGACTCTTTATTCATACATAACAACTGGTGACAAAATACAGATAACGAACCCAATGATGCAGCGAAAAGTGGGCATCCGGGAGAAATTTTCGGAGGGAGATGATTGGGAAACCTTCGTGGAGTGACTCGACCAATACTTCGTGGCCAACGAGCTGGAAGGAGAAGCGAACGCTGCCAACTGAAGGGCGATTCTCCTCACCGTCTGTGGGGCACCAACGTTTGGCCTCATGAAAAATTTGCTTGCTCCAGCAAAACCCATAGAGAAATCGTACAATGATTTGTGCACACTGGTCCGGGAGCATCTGAACCCGAAGGAAAGCGTTCTGATGGTGAGGTACCGGTTCTACACTGACAAAAGGCCTGAAGGCCAGGAAGTGGTGAGTTATGTCGCTGAGCTAAGACACCTTACAGGACATTGCGAATTTGAAGGACATTTGGAGCACATGCTCAGAGACTTTGTCGTGCTTGGCATTGGCCACGAAATGATACTTCGCAAACTTTTGAATGTAGAGACCCCAACCTTGAGTAAGGCCACTGCGATATCCCATGTGTTCATCGCCACCAGTGACAATACTAAGCAAATCTCTCAGCACACGAGTGGTGCTACAAGTACTGTGAACAAAGTGATGTTGTTTTCAAATCGCAATGTACAGGGCAGGCCACACATGCCTGCAGCTGCATGTCCACAGATGTCTCAGAGTCCACCATCAAGGGTGATGAATGTTAGGCCAATAACACCTTGTTGGCGCTGCGGGGGTGATCATCGTTTCCATTCATGCCGCTTCAAAGGGTACGTTTGCAAGGGCTGTGGAATAATGGGACACCTCCAATGTATGTGCAGGCGAGCGGCTAATCTGTTAATCCTGCAAACCACCAAGTTGCAGATGAGGACAGATCCACGGCGGATCACGATGAACCAGAGCCTCAGACAGAGGAGGCAGAGTTATATGGGGTGCATACATTTACCACTAAGTGTCCCCCGATAGTGCTGAAGGTTGAATTAAATGGACTCCCAGTGTCAATGGAGTTGGACACGGGCTTGAGCCAGTCCATTATGAGCAAAAAGACTTTCGAGAAATTGTGGTGCAGCAAGGCCTCAAGGCCAGTCTTGACTTCAATTCGCATGAAACTGAGAACTTACACAAAGGAACTGATTCCCATAATCGGCAGTGCTACTGTAAAGGTCACCTACGATGGAGCGGTGCAAAAGCTACCACTCTGAGTGGTACCGGGCGATGGTCCCACGCTGCTCAGCAGGAGCTGGCTGGGAAAGATACGCTGGAACTGGGATGATGTCCGAGCGCTCTTGTCCGCTGATGACACTTCGTCTGCCCAGGTCTTAAACAAGTTCCCTTCGCTGTTCGAACCAGGCATCGGGAAGTTCCAAGGAACAAAAGTGCAGATCCACCTAATTTTGGGGGCGCGAGCCATCCATCACAAGGCGAGAGCAGTACCGTACATGATGAGAGAAAGGATAGAGATCGGGCTAGACCGGCTGCAAAGATTGGGCATCATTTCGCCGATCTAATTCAACGAGTGGGCCAGTGCAATCGTCCCTGTACTCAAGGGAGACAGAACCGTCAGAATCTGTGGTGATTACAAAGTAACTATCAATCGTTTCTCTCTGCAGAATCAATACCCACTACCAAAGGCCGACGACCTTTTTGCTACGCTGACGGGAAGAAAGACGTTCAAGAAGCTGGACTTGACCTCGGCCTACATGACACAGGAGCTGGAGGAATCATTGAAGGTCCTCACCTGCATCAACACACACAAAGGTCTCTTCATTTATAACAGATGCCCGTTTGAAATTTGATCAGCGGCGGCGATATTCCAGAGAAACATGGAAAGTTTACTGAAGTCAGTCCCGCGCATGGTGGTCTTCCAGGACGACATCTTGGTTACAGGTTGGGACACAGTCGAGCATCTGCAGAACCTGGAGGAGGTTCTTAGTCGACTCAACCGCATGGGGCTCAGGTTAAAATGCTCGAAGTGCGATTTCCTGGCGCCTGAAGTGGAGTTCCAGGGGAGAATAATCGCGGCGGAAGGCATCAGGCCCACTGATTCGAAGACGGAGGCAATCGAGAATGCACCTAGGCCACAAAATGTGACAGAGCTGCGGTCGTTCCTAGGACTCCTGAACTACTTTGGTAACTTCTTACCGGGTCTCAGCACACTGTTAGAACCACTGCACGCCTTACTGCGTAAAGGAGACGAATGGGTATGGGGCAAAAGCCAAGAAAATGCTTGGTAAAAGCTAGAAAATTGTTATGCTCAAACAAATTGCTTATGTTATATGATCCATGTAAGCGTTTGGTACGAGCATGTGATGCGTCGTCGTATGGCATCTGGTGTGTATTGCATCAAGCTAATGATTTTAGGAAATTGCAACTGGTTGCTTATGCATCTAAAAGTCTGTCTAAGGCTGAGAGAGTCTACAGCATGATTGAAAAAGAAGCGTTAGCATGTGTTATATGTGTATACTTGTATTTACTCTGTACAGCCACCAGAGGGCTCATACCCTGGAGTCGCAAGGGATCCCATAATCCCTTGGGAGCACAGGTATTTAAGGAGGCTTCACAGGTTGGAGAGGCACTCTGGAGACCTGCAATAAAAGACTAAGGTCACACTCTACTTTGAGCTCACAGTGTTCAGTCTGGCTCTTTCTCCAGACACAACAACTGGCGACAAGACAGACAGCGAACCTGAAGATGCAGAGAACAGTGGGTATCCTGGAGAAATTCTTGGAGGGAGATGTTTGGCAAACTTTTGTGGAGCGACTCAACCAACACTTCGTGGCCAATGAGCTAGATGGGAAAGAGAGCGCTGCCAAACGAAGGGCAATCCTCCTCACTGTCTGTGGGGCACCAACGTATGGCCTCATGAAGAATCTGCTCACTCCAGCGAAATCCACGGAGAAATCGTACGACGAGTTGTGCACACTGGTCCAAGAGCATTTGAACCCGAAGGAAAGCGTTCTGATGGCGAGACACCGGTTCTATACCTACAAAAGGTCTGAAGGCCAGGAAGTGGCGAGTTATGTCGCTGAGCTAAGACGCCTTGCAGGACATTAAGAATTTGAAGGACATTTGGAGCACATGCTCAGAGACTTTTTCGTACTTGGCATTGGCCACGAAACCATACTTCGCAAACTTTTGACTGTAGAGACCCCAACCTTGAGTAAGGCCATAGCGATAGCCCAGGCGTTCATTGCCATCAGTGACAATACGAAGCAAATCTCTCAGCACACAAGTGCAGCTACAAGTACTGTGAACAAAGTGATGTTGTTTTCGAATCATAACATACAGGGCAGGTCACACACACCTGCAGCTACACGTCCGCAGATGTCTCAGAGTCCACCATCAAGGGTGATGAATGCAAGGCCATTAACACCTTGATGGTGCTGCAGGGGTGATCATCGTTTCCATTCATGCTGATTCAAAGAGTATGTTTGCAAGGGCTGTGGAACAATGGGACACCTCCAACGAGTGTACAGGCGAGCTGCAAAGCCCATTAAAACTGCAAACCACCATGTTGCAGAGGAGGACAGATCCACGGATAATCACGACGAACCAGAGCCTCAGATCGAGGAAGCAAAGGTACATGGGGTGCACACATTCACCACGAATTGTCCCCCAATAATGCTGAATGTTGAACTAAATGGACTCCCGGTGTCAATGGAGCTGGACACGGGCGAGAGCCAGTACATCATGGGCAAAGAGACTTTCGAAAGGTTGTGGTGCAACAAGGCCTCAAGGCCAGTCTTAACTCCAGTTCGCACGAAACTAAGAACTTACATGAAAGAACTGATTCCTTTAATCAGCAGTGCTACCGTAAAGGTCTCCTACGATGGAGCGGTGCACAAGCTACCACTCTGGGTGGTACCGGGCGATGGTCCCATGCTGCTTGACAGGAGCTGGCTGGGAAAGATACGCTGGAACTGGGACGATGTCTGAACGCTATCGCCCGCTGACGACACTTCGTGTGCACAGGTCTTAAACAAATTTCCTTCGCTGTTCGAACCAGGCATCGGGAAATTCCAAGAAGCAAAAGTGCAGATCCACCTAATTCCGGGGGCGGGACCCATCCATCACAAGGTGAGAGCAGTACTGTACATGATGAGAGAAAGGGTTGAGATTGAGCTACACCGGCTGCAAAGAGAGGGCATCATTTCCCCGATCAAGTTCAATGAGTGGGCCAGTCCTATCGTCCCACTCCTCAGGGGAGACGGCACCGTCAGAATCTGTGGCAATTACAAAGTAACTATCAATCTTTTCTTCCTACAGGACCAATACCCACTATCAAAGGCCGACGACCTCTTTGCAACGCTGGCGGGAGGAAAGATGTTCATGAAGCTGGATCTGACTTCAGCCTACATGACGCAGGAACAGGAGGAATCATCGAAGGCCCTCACCTGCATCAACATGCACAAAGGTCTTTTCGTTTATAACAGATGCCCATTTGGAATCCGATCGGTGGCGGCGACATTCCAGAGAAACATGGACAGCTTACTGAAGTCAGTCCCGCACACCATGGTCTTCCAGGACGACATCTTGGTCACAGATCAGAACACAGTCGAGTATCTGCAGAATCAGGAGGAGGTTCTTAGTCGACTCAACCGCGTGGGGCTCAGGTTAAAACACTCGAAGTACGTTTTCCTGGAGCCTGAAGTGGAGCTCCTGGGAAGGAGGATTGCGGTGGACGGCATCAGGCCCACCAACGTGAAGACAGAGGCAATCGAGAATGCACCGAGGCCACAGAACGTGATGGAGCTGCGGTCATTTCTGGGACTCCTGAACTACTTTGGTAACTTCTTACTGGGTCTCAGCACATTGTTAGAACCACTGCATGTCTTACTACGAAAAGAGGACGAATGCGTTTGGGGCAAAAGCCAAGAAAATGCCTTTTTAAAAGCGAGAAAATTGTTATGCTAAAACAAATTGCTGGTGTTGTACGATCCATGTAAACATTTGGTACTAGCATGTGATGCGTTGTCATATGGCATCGGGTGTGTATTGCAACAAGCTAATGATTTCGGGAAACTGCAACCGGTTGCTTATGCATCCAGGAGTCTGTCTAAGGCTGAGAGAGCCTACAGCATGATTGAGAAAGAAGCGTTAGCATGTGTCTATGGGGTAAAGAAAATGCATCAATACCTGTTTGGGCTAAAATTTTAATTGGAAACTGACCATAAGCCACTTATATCCCAGTTCTCCGAGAGTAAAGGGATCAATACCAACGCATTGGCTCGCATCCAGAGATGGGCGCTCACGTTGTCCGCATACAACCACAGGCCAGGCACAGAAAACTGTGCCGATGCTCTCAGTAGGCTGCCATTGCCCACCACGTGGGGTGGAAATGACGCAGCCCGCAGATCTAGCCATGGTTATGGAAGCATTTGAGAGTGAGCAATCACTTGTCAAGGCCCAGAGGATCAAAACCTGGACAAGCCAGGACCCTTTATTATCTCTAATCCAAAGCTGTGTGCTTCACGGGAGCTGGTCCAGTGTCCCAGTGGAAATGCAGGAAGAGATAAAGCCGTACCAGCAGTGCAAAGCTGAAATGTCTATACAGGCAGACTGCCTTCTGTGAGGTAATCGGGTAGTGGTCCCCAAGAAGGGCAGGAATACTTTCATCAGTGATCTCCACAGTACTCACCCAGGCATTGTAATGATGAAAGCGATAGCCAGATCCGAAGTGTGGTGGCCTGGTATCGATGTGGACTTAGAGTCCTGCGTGCACACATGTAACACATGCTCGCAGTTAAGCAATGCACCCAGGGAGGCGCCACTAAGTTTATGTTCTTGGCCGTCCAAACCATGGTCTAGGGTCCATGTTGACTATGCAGGCCCGTTCTTGGGTAAAATGTTCCTTGTGGTTGTAGACGCGTATTCCAAGTGGATTGAATGTGAGATAATGTCGGCTAGCATGTCCTCTGCCACTACTGAAAGCCTGCGGGCCATGTTTGCCACATACGGCTTACCCGATGTCCTGGTGAGCGAGAATGGGCCATGTTTTACCAGTGCTGAGTTCAAAGAAATCATGACCCGTAACGGGATCAAACATGTCACATCTGCCCCGTTTATACCAGTGTCCAATGGTCAGGCTTGGAGAGCAGTCCAAACCATCAAGCAAGGCTTGAAGAGGGTAACTGAAGGCTCACTGCAGACTCGCCTATCCCGAGTCCTGTTTAGCTACCGCACGAGACCCCACTCGCTCACTGGGATTCCACCTGCTGAACTGCTCATGAAAGGACGCTTAAGACAAGGCTCTCATTAGTTCACCCTGATCTATATGAACAGGTAGAGAGCAGGTGGCCTCAACAAAGTACATATCATGATAGCGCAAATGTGTCATGCGAAATTGAAATCAATGATCCTGTATTTGTATTGAATTATGGACAAGATCCCAAGTGGCTTCCCGGCACTATTGTGGCCAAAGAAGGGAGCAGGGTGTTTCGGGTCAAACTTTCAACTGGACTCATTCGCTGGAAACACTTGGACCAAATCAAACTCAGATTCTTGGACTATCCTGAGCAACCCACTTTGGACCCTACCTTCTTTGACCCCCCAAAACACACATCAGTGGCAACCGACACCGCGGTTGGCCACGAAGCAGAACCCATCATCCACAGCAGCCCAGCAGGACTCATCGCACCAGGCAGCCTAGCAAGGCCAGCTGCACAGCAGCCGAGCGATGGCCCAACAGACGATTCACCAATACCAGCATTTGCTCCGAGACAATCAACCAGGGAAAGAAGGGCCCCAGATCGACACACCTTGTAAATAGTTACACAGTTGACTTTGGCGGGGGTGGGAGTGTTATATATGTAAACTTGTATATATCTTGTACAGCCACCAGAGGGCTCATCCCCTGGAGTCCAAAGGGATCCCACAATCCCTTGGGAGCACAGGTACTTAAGCAGGCCTCACATGCTGGAGAGGCACTCTAGAGACCTGCAATAAAGGACTAAAGTCACATTTTACTTTGAGCTCACAGTATCCAGTCAGAATCTTTATTCATACATAACACGTACAATGTAGTGCATGTGGACTTTAGCAAAGCTTTTGATATGACTGGTAGACTGGTCACAAAGGTTAAAGCCCATGGGATCCAGGGCAAAGTAGCAAGTTGGATCCAAAATTGGCTTAGAGGTAGGAAACAAAGAGTAATGGTTGATGGATGTTTTTGTGACTGGAAGGATGTTTCTAGTAGGCTTCTGCAGGGCTCAGTACTGGGTCCCTTGCTTTTTGTGGTATATATCAACGATTTAGATTTAAATATATGATTAAGAAGTTTACAGATGACACTAAAATTGGCTGTGTAGTTGATAATGAAGAGGAAAGTCATGGACTACAGGAGGATATCAATCTACTGGTCAGGTGGGCAGAACAGTGGCAAATGGAATATAATTCAGAGAAGTGTGAGGTAATGCACATGGGGGGGCTAATAAGGAAAGGGTATACACATTAAGCCGTAGGCCACTTAGAAGTGTAAATGAACAAAGGGACCTTGGAGTGCTTGTCCACAGATCCTTGAAAGTAGTAGGTGAGGTGGATCAGGTGGTTAAGAAGCCATATGGAATGCTTGCCTTTACTGGCCGAGGCATAGAATATAAGAGCAGGGAGGTTATATTTAAATTGTATAATACTCTAGTTAGGCCACAGCTGGAATACTGCTTTCAGTTCTGATCGCCGTATTATAGATAAGACGTGATTGCACTAGAGAGGGTGCAGAGGAGATTCACTAGAATGCAGCCTGGAATGGAGTATCTTAGCTATGAGAACAGATTGGATAGGCTGGGTTTGTGCTCATTGGAACAGATGAGGCTGAGAGGAGACCTCATTAAGATGTATAAAATTTTGAGGGCCCTGGATATAGTGGATAGCAAGGGCCTATTTCCATTGGTGGAGGGGTCAATTATAAGGGGGCATAGTTTTAAGATGGTTGGTGGAAGGCTCAGAGGGGATTTGAGAGGAAGCTTCTTCACGCAGAGGGTTGTGGGAATCTGGAACTCACTGCCTGGAAGGGCGGTGGATGCAGAAACCCTCACCACATTTAAAAGGTGCTTGGATGGGCAGTTGAAGTGCGTAACCTGCAGGTTTATGGACCTGGAGCTGGTAAGTGGGATTAGACTGGATAACCTCTTGTTGGCTGGCGCAGATACAATGGTAAGTATTGCAGGGAATCAAATACGGCCTGGATAATCTCCTGGACTAGTTTCGATCGCCTGGATGGGTTGAAGAGTCATTTTCCCAGATTTTTTCTCCAATTGGCCTGGGCTTTTATCTGTTTTTTTGCCTTTCCCAGGAGATCGCATGGCTCCGGTTGGGGTGGAGTTTAGAGTGTTGTGATGCATGGGGTGTCGCAGTTGTGTGGAGCGGACTGGTTGGGCCGGATGCTCTTCACCTGTCTGCCATTATTTATTGTTCATAGGTTTATATGTAACCTGCAGGGCTGCTGACCGAGGGCTGTGCGGCTCTTTGTTGGCCGGTGCGGCCACGATGGGCCAAAATGGCCTCCTTCTGCGCTGTAGATTTCTAAGTTCCGTATCATTACTCTTTTCAGATTTTTTTCCCCTTCGGTGAAATTCTTTGTGCTTTTACAGTGAGGGATATCAGTGATGGAGGCACTGCGCGGATCTCAGAGATGCAGTAATCATGACCATCTTAAAAAAGGGGACAAGTCTGACTGCGACAACTACAGAAGAATCTCCCTGTTATCAGCCACTGTGAAAGTCATCGCTAGAATCATCCTCAGCAGTCTTCTCTCTGAGGCTGAGGAGCTCCTCCCGGAGTCACATGTGGATTCCGTCCCCTACGGGGCACAACGGATATGATCTTTATGGCGCGACAACTGCAAGAGAAATGCAGGGAACAGCACCAACCCTTGTACATGGCCTTCTTTGATCTTACAAAGGCCTTTGACACTGGTAACTGCGAGGGACTATGGAGCACCCTCCTCCATTTCGGCTGCCCGCAAAAGTCTGTCGCCATCCTCCGCCTGCTCCATAACGACATGCAAGCCATGATCCTGACCAACGGACCCATCACAGACTCAATCCACGTCCGGACCAGGGTCAAGCAGGGCTGTGTCATCGCGCCAACCCTCTTCTCGATCTTCCTTGCTGCAATGCTCCACCTCACAGTCAACAAGCTCCCTGCTAGAGTGGAACTAAACTACAAAACTACAGAACCAGTGGGAACCTGTTCAACCTTCGCCGTCTCCAGGCCAGAACCAAGACCATCCCATCCTCAGTCGTCGAGCTACAGTATGTGGACGATGCTTGCATCAGCGCACATTGAGAAGCTGAACGCCAAGTCATCGTCAACATCTTCATCGAAGCATACGAAAGCATGGGCCTTACGCTAAGCATCCGTAAGACAAAGGTCCTCCACCATCCTGACCCTGCCACACAGCACTGCCCCCCAGTCATCAAGATCCATGGCGCGGCCCTGGACAACGTGGACCATTTTCCATACCTTGGGAACCTATTATCAGCAAGGGCAGACATCGACGACGAGGTTCAACACCGCCTCCAGTGCGCCAGCGCAGCCTTTGGCCGCCTGAGGAAGAGAGTGAACGAAGATCAGGCCCTCAAATCTGGCACGAAGCTTATGGTCTACAGGGCTGTCGTGATACCCACCCTCCTGTATGGCTCAGAGATGTGGACCACATACAGTAGACACCTCAAATCGCTGGAGAAATACCACCAATGATGTCTCCTCAAGGTCCTGAAAATCCCCTGGGAGGACAGACGCACCAATGCTAGTGTTCTTGATCAGGCCAACATCCTCAGCATTGAAGCACTGACCACACTCAACCAGCTCCGTTGGGCGAGCCACATTGTTCGCATGCCCGACACAAGACTCCTAAAGCAAGCGCTATACTTGGAACTCCTACACGGCAAGCGAGCCCCAGGTGGGCAGAGGAAACGTTTCAAGGACACCCTCAAAGCCTCCTTGATAAAGTGCAACATCCCCACCGACACCTGGGAGTCCCTGGCTAAAGATTGCCCAAAGTGGAGGAAGAGCATCTGGGAAGGCGCTGAACACCTTGAGTCTTGTCGCCGAGAGCATGCAGAAAACAAGCGCAGGCAGTGGAAGGAACGTGTGGCAAACCAGACTCCCCACCCACCCTTTCCTTCAATGATTGCCTGTCCCACCTGTGACAGAGACTGTAGTTCCCATATTGGACTGCTCAGTCACCTGAGAACTCACTTTTGAAGTACTGCCTATGATGATGATCACCGCGCGACAAATCCAAGAAAAACGTAGGGAGCAGCATCAATCTCTGTACAAGGCCTTCCTTGACCTCACAAAGGCCTTCGACTCTGTCAACCGGGAAGGATTATGGAGTGTCTTTTTCAAATTCGGTCGTCTTCATAAATTTGTCACCGTCCTCTGCCAACTTCACAATGACATGCAAGCCATGGCCCTTACCAACGGATTCACCAGAGACCAATTACAAGTGCAGATCGGGGTCAAGCAAGGCTGTGTCATTGCACCAATGCCCTTCTCAATCTTTCTCACTGCAATGCTTCACTTTTAACAAGCTCCCCGTGGGAGTGGAGCTAATCTACAGGACGAACAGGAAATTGTTCAACCTCCGTCGCCTCCAGTCCAGAACCAAGCTTGTTCCAACCTCTGCCATTGAATTACAGTATGCAGACGATGCTTGCGTTTGTGCACACTTGGAGGCCGAACTCCAAACCATTGTTGACACCTTCACTGAAGTGTACGAGAGACTGGGCCTTGCATTAAACATCCGTAAGACAAAGGTTCTGCACCAACCTGCCCCTGCCACACAGTACTGCCCCCCCCGATTATCATGATCCATGACAAGGTCTTGGACAGCGTGGACCACTTTCCATACCTTGGGAGCCTTCTGTCACTGAGGACAGACATCGATGACAAAATCCAACACCGCCTTCAGTGTGCCAGTGCAGCCTTCGGTGCCTGAGGAAAAGAGTGTTTGAAGACCAAGATCTCAAATCCAGCACCAAGGACATAGTCTATAGTGCAGTAGTGATACCCGCCCTCCTAGATGCTTCAGAGACATGAACAGTAGGCATCTCAAAGCATTGGAAAAGTTTCACCAATGCTGCCTCTGCAAAATCCTGCAAATCCATTGGCAGGATAGGCGTACATAGAAACATAGGAAATAGGAGCAGTTGTAGACCATTCGGCCCTTCGAGCCTGCACCGCCATTCAATATGATCATGGCTGATCCTCTATCTCAACACCATATTCCGCTTTTTCCCCAAACCCCTTGATGCCTTTTGCGTCTAGAAATCTATCTATCTTCTTCTTAAATATATTCAGTGACTTGGCTTCCACAGCTTTCTGTGGTAGGGAATTCCACAGGTTCACCACCCTCTGAGTGAAGAAATTTCTCCTCCTCTCAGTTCTAAATTTCCTACCCCGTATCCTGAGATGTGACCCCTTGTTCTCGACGTCCCAGCCAGGGGAAACATCCTCCCTGCATCCAGGATGTCTAACCCCGTCAGAATTTTATACGTTTCAATGAGATCCCCTCTCATTCTTCTAAACTGAGTGAATATAGGCCTATTCGATCCAATCTCGCCTCATACAACAGTCCTGTCATCCCAGGAATCAGTCTGGTGAACCTTCGCTGCATTCCCTCTATGGCAAGTATCTCCTTAGGTAAGGAGACAAAAACTGCACACAATACTCCCGGTGTAGTCTCACCAAGGCCTTGCATAACTGTAGTAAGACATCCTTGCTCCTGTATTCAAATCCTCTTGCAATGAAGGCCAACATACCATTTGCCTTCCTAATGGCTTGCTGCACCTGCATGTTTGCTTTTAATGGTGTACAAGGACACCCAGGTCCCTTTGTACATTGACATTTCCCAAGCTATCACCATTTAAATAATAGTTTGTCTTTATGTTTTTATTACCAAAATGGATAACTTCACATTTATCCACATTGTACTGTATCTGCCATGTGTTTGCCCACTCACTCAACCTATCTAAATTGCCTTGCAGCGTTTTTGCATTCTTCTCATCTCACAATCCCACCTAGTTTTGTGTCATCAGCAAACTTGGAAATATTACATTTGGTTCCCTCATCCAAATCATTTAAATATATATATATATATATATATATATAGTAAATAGCTGGGGCCCAAGCATTGATCCCTATAGTCACTGCCCGCCATCCCGAAAAAGACCAGTATATTCCTACTCTCTGTTTCATGTCAGTTAACCAATTTTCAATCCACGCCAGTATATTACCCCCAATTCTACGTG
This sequence comes from Pristiophorus japonicus, assembly GCF_044704955.1. Lineage (NCBI taxonomy): Eukaryota > Metazoa > Chordata > Chondrichthyes > Pristiophoridae > Pristiophorus > Pristiophorus japonicus. The sequence goes on from NC_091981.1 coordinate 98,911,399, forward strand.
CTTTAACTTTGCACGCTAATCTCTTATGTGGGACTTTATCAAAGGCCTTCTGAAAATCCAAATACACTACATCCACTGGTTCTTCCTTATCTATTCTATCAGTTACATCCTCAAAAAACTAAAGTAGGTTTGTTAAACATGATTTTCCTTTCATAAATCCATGTTGTAAGGGGTAATCCCATTGTAAGGGGTATAGAAGAATTGTAAGGGGATAAAATACAGTCACTAAAGTGAAAGTAGACAGACAGATAGATGATCACTAAAGTGGATACTGAAGGTAGTGAATTGATCTGACACATGGTCCAGATTGTCGGGCTTATCAGCATTAGGAGGTTCTGAGGAATCGGGAGTTCCTCTACCTTACGGTAGGGATTGTAATTATCGTAAATTGACAGATTGTATGTAAAACTCGCTTATGTCTGTAAAGCATGCTTATAAACACTTGCTTACAATGGATTTTGAGAAGGGGAAGCAGCAAAGCTTGCTATGCAGCAAAGCTTGAACTTTGGTACAGAATGACGGAAAATGGCATGGAATCAGGTTAAAGGGAATAGCTTTGCTTGTGTGTTTATCTTTAAAAATTGCAGACCAAGCTGGAAACGCCGGAGCAAGGTTAAGACTGTGGAACAACACATTCTAACTAAGGCTGAGATCGAGGGTTAACGAATCAATATAGCTTCGTAAATCAGCTGTAAACCAACTGGTGGTCATGAAAGGTTTTGCAAGAGGGTCGCACACCTTGGAAACTGTATAACTGTGGGCGAAACCATTGTTCTCTGAAGGGTTCATCGGAACTCTTCCCCTGCATACTTGAATAAAGATCGGTTGAACCGAGGTTTCATCTGAGTGATTCTGTGGTCGCATTAATGGGCGGGTGTTGTTTCCTTATATCAGGGAGTCCACCTTGAAGAAGAGAAGTCTTCTTTTCACTCAAACATTTGGCGCTGCGAGCAGGGTACAGAGATTCCGACCCAGATGATGTGTCAGCTATTGCAGTGAGCATTTTTTTTTGTACCACCTGCAGACCTGTAGCATTGACGGGGAAGGAGGTAATCTGTATAAAGAAGTAAGAGGAGGTAATCTGTATAAAGAACTAAGTTATAGCGAACCACGGAAGGATGAAGACCGAGGTAGGATAGGTGTATGTCCTGAAATTGACGGGTGACACGATAATAACAGGGAGAAGCCTGTATTGATCATGCGCGACGCAAAGAAGAAGGAATACAACCTAAAGAGGCGGTGTGTACCGACCCCAGGATCGTTCGGGAAAAACTGGCCAGAGGGATGGAATGAAGACCACGGGAGTCTCTGATATATGGACCAGAAAGGTCTCGGGTATAAATGCTAGCAGAAAAGAATGTGAAAATAATTTTTTTTTTAAACTTACAAGTTAAAACCGACACTTAAGTTGCTGAGGACCTAGATTAGGGAAGCAATCAGTATTGTTAGTCCGGCCAGACGTTAGAGGAGTCCAAGGGCGTGGAAACAGTACACAGAAACTGGTAGAGGGGTAGATGTACCCAGACGAGAAATGGCATGCAAGGATATGTTAGACTGCAGTAGATACTTTGTGGATGACCATAAGAAATTAATAGTGACTATGTTGTGATGGGTGGGATCCCAAGATAGAGCCAGCCAAATAAAAATTCTGGTGGGAGAAACAGAAAAATAAGGAAACCACCAAAGCAGGATTAATGGTAGTAAGTCAGTGCCTACAATACAAAGTCATGGCAAGACCGAAGCTAGAGGAATTACAGAGGTTAAGAATAGAAGTGAGCAGTTTGAGAATGACGCCCACCGGACAGTTTGGACAGAGACTGACGAAGAAAAACAAGGGAACCAGAAAATAAATTGTTGAAAAATAAAACCGCACAGAAGCTTCAGCTTTTGTGCCAAGAAAGGGAAAGATAAGCTGTGTTGAATGAAAAGTTGGTGTGAGTATCTGTCTTTAAATGAAAGTGTTCGTGTGGAAGTTTTCTTGACTGTGGAATATTTGAGGTGGGAGTTAATGAATTTTTTATTTGTCTGAAAGCCGGTCTTTTAACAGAGAAATGCCAAAAGGATGGGTTTATTTAACAAAAGATAAAAGTTCAACCTTGAAGTCACAGTTGCTAAAAGAAAAACAAATTGAACGTTTTAATTGGAGTACAAAAAATGTCATCTGCTCTGTATTGTATTTAGTTAATAACATATAGGCTATGAAAAAGATATGGTTTAATTGGATTATTGAGGGTAATTAACTAATGAAAACTGGACTTTCATTGTGGCCACGGTGAAATTTTGGTTTTGTTTCAAAGTGTGAATATGAAACTTTCACCACATTGGAAAAGAGGTAAAAGACACTCTATACTGATAATTACAGGAACGTTTCTACTTCATTAAAGGAGATTTAAATGTCGGGTTTGAAAACCTTTTTAAAATGATCGAGATGAATTGTGAGCACGTGTCTCTCATATCGGGAAAGGTTTTAAAACAAGAATTACGTGAAGTCACGTAATGACATCATGCCTTCTTACAAACCCGTAAAGGAGTTAACCCTTTCCACAGACAACTCTTTTATTTAGTTCACCAAACAACTTTAGCATCGCTGCATGAAATTAAAAAAAATACTGGACATTATTCATTTGGGTTTCTTAATTGGAAGTGAATGTTTTCCCACGTGCGAGAAGGAACATAAATAAATTGTAACGGTTATAAAGAATTAAAAAAAAATGTGTAATCTTTAATATGGAAAGAGTGAAGTAACATATTTAGGATATATCTTAATATAAGGGAAAAGACAAATGCCCAAGGACAGAAAGGAGGCTATTAGATCAATGCCAAGGCCAGGGACTATGAAATGGGTCAAGCAGGTACTAGGACTATTCAGTTACTGCCGAAACTTAACCCCAAATATGCCGAGATGGCTCAACCTATACAGGCTCTGGTCAAAGCGGGGAAACCCTCCCAAGAGCCAGTGGACTGGGGCCCTGATCAGGAAACAATGTTTGTAAAGTTAAAACAAGCTCTCACAAGTGCTCCAGCCTGGGATTACCCAACCAGAATAGGCCTTTCCACATCTATACGTACCACAGTAAAGATCATTATTACATATCCAGCATACCTGAGTAGAATTGCTTAACACAGGAAGGCTAAAACAGTATTCGACGCACAAAGGGCTCAGTGGGAAGCAATGCTCTTATCCCTCAACGGGACGATAACAATTACGGAGGGAGAGGAGCATCAGTGTAGCCCGACAGGAGAAGGGAAGGGAAGGAGTCAGGCTAGTGAAACCCCGCTTGAGGAGGCAGACATGGATCTATACGTAGATGGGTCCCGGCGCTATATCAACGGGACACCACAGACGGGATGGGCCGTGTTAGATAGCAGCGGACAGGTTAGAAGGGAAGGACGGCTAGAAGGGGGCCTATCGGCTCAAATGGCTGAAATGGTGGCTCTCACCAAGGATGGCTAAGGGAAAAAGAGTAAACATCTATATAGACAGTCGGCATGCTTTTGGAGTAGTGCATGATTATATGATAGCCTGGAGTAGACGGGGATACATGACCTCAGGAGGAGGGCCAATAAAACACGAGGAGATTGTTAAAAAATTAGTGGAAGCCTCCCTCCTACCCCAAGAGTGTGCGATAATAAAAGTCAAAGTGCACATATAAATCAACACCAACACAGAAACGCATGGACAGACGAGGCAGCCAAGCAGGTGATGGAGAGAGATACACTGGCTAGGGAAGCCCAGGTCGGAGCATGTACAATTGGGCCTGAGGAAGTAAACATGCTTAAGGTACAGGGAGAAGCCACACCACAGGAAAAGGAGGGGTGGAAGCCCAACAAGGGACCAACAGGGCATGGAGGAAAGACGGAAATGTGGTGGCCCCAGAATGCATCCAGGGGAGCCTATTAAATACCACAGGTATGTCCATACAGGTAGAACCAACATGATAAGCTCGATGTCCAGATGTTGGTGGTGGAAGGGAATGAGTAGAGATATAGAGAACTACTATAGAAGGTGCGTGACATGCGCAACATACAACCCAGGGGGGAATGTAAAGGTCAGAATGAGACATGAGCCCCGACCGAAAGGACCCTGGGAAAACTTACAGATAGATTTTACTGGACCATTACCCAGCAACAAGGGGAAGACATACTGCTTAGTTAAAATGAAACTCAGGGCAACCCCTAGTCGGACAACAGAACTGACAGCCTTTGAACTAATGACCGGAAGGGCTAGGAGACTGCCAAAAGTCTTGGTTACAGGAAGCAAGGACGTAGGACCTTATAAAGACAGGATATGGAGATTTGTGATGGAACTCTGTAAGCAGTTACATGATTTAAAAGCACAGGCTAGAGGACCAACAATTAATCAAGGACTTAGAAAACGACACTAAGGAACAGAAAGTCTAAATACCCCAAGTAGACAGTCAGGTAATGGTGAGGATTAACCCAGAGAGGTCCGGGCTCGCACCAAAATGGACCAGAGCCCATCAGGTAATAATGGGTATCGACAAGTGGATACACTGGAGCCAGTTGAAAAAGCACTAATTAACCAGTGACGACCAGGAATATTGTTTTTTGCAGGATTCTGGTGCTCATGGGAACAACGTGGGGTAACTCATCCTCATATCAAGGACAACAGGCTGAGGGACAGCAAGGCCTGTATTACAGGGACTCGGGCGACATTAGTTGTGATAAAGAATCAGGAATGCTGATGGTGACGGTCGGAGCAACAGTGGACCTAAATTGCAGCGTTGGCCTAACGGGCATAAGAAAACATAGCGAGGGGTCGGATCGACAATGGGGATGGGCCAATATTGCGGGACTAATAATTTGGGTGAATGAGATCGCAGTGTGTTTTGCAATCAGGAGTGGGGGACAAAGATACTGCACCCGGGAGCAAGGAGGATGCAGATAAGGTGCAGGCCAAATTTCACTCAATTCGCCAGAATACCCTAGCAAGGGAAGGATGAGTGGAAGTTATGCCCGCCCTCCCAATGTGCAGACGCCTATGGATGGTGTTGGAGGGTTATTCCCCGAGAAACACCCTCAGCGCCACCAACGTGTCCAACTATGACTGCTTGGGCAAAAGGGGGATTGGTAATAAGGCAGACCAAGGATAAGATACATTTCGGGGTACATCAGCGAATAATTACTGTATTCTAAATTTAACAGACTTAACCATCCCCAACTTCTGCGAGTCAAACACTATAAGCCTGTATAAAAACCTGACCCTGCGAGCACTTGAAAGCCCTGAATCAAAAACCTTGAAGTTTAATGTGGAAAGAGGGTCAGGTAAAAAGCGGGATCGGGGAAAAAGAGGGATACTAGAAATGATAGGCGCAGGATACGCGGCGGGAGTTGCAACGGTAAACACTATAGACTGGCACACGATAGATGATCGAGTCGACACCCTAACACAAACCTTACAGGGATTGTTGGAGAGGGATGAGGATAATGGAAAAGTACAGGCACAACTGGGTAGTAGCGCAGAGAGGAAATTATTGCAAGTGGCCCACATGTTGCGAGACCACACCAGAACTATAAATTTGATAAATAGAGCGGAAAGAAACTTGAGTAGAACCATACAGACAAAAATAGTATGCGCAGGGTACGGAGCATGGTTACTCAGTGGTATACAACATAACCTAGAGCAACTTCAGAATGGAAAGTTGCCGGATTGGATAACACTTGATGTATTTACCAACTGGACCGTGGACAAAAACACGACTCATGCATGTGAGGTGCGGAGGAACAGTCATGCTTGGGTCCCAAAGGTCAGATGTGGAGCCAACATTTAAATATAATAGGTTTTGTACTATCAATACCACAGTATGATGTGACAAAGGGAAATCCCCTATACCAAACAGATAATATAGGGGAAATAAGAAATCAAACTCGCCTGCATTACCATGACCTATCTAGATATGTAATTAAAGAGAACAACAGTACTAAGAGTTTCAGCATAGATGATTGTTATAAAAATAACCAAGTTGTTTTATGTCAAGATCCACTATGCAGGATCAAAGATGACTTTGGATATGACCAAACTGACGGGTGCACCTTGAGTATCACCCCCCATCTCGAGACTACGAAACTACTGCTGTTCCACAAGGAAATGGAGAATGGTGTGTGAACACCATGGCGACTGAGATGACGGTCACAAATAAGGGAGGAGATACCTCATGTGCCATCATGAATACTGATTTCTGCTTTACCCCGCTTGACAAGACAATATAAATGGGTACATTATAAATCCTGAACTGAAAGAAGAAACCATCAATGGGACAATGATAGACACTATCTGAGAAGGGTATGAGAAGGCCATCGGGCTGCAAGGAAAACCGATACCCGAACTGAATGATGAACAAACTCAACTGGAGCAAGATATTCGGAGGCAAAGACTGAAGTATATAGTCCTGATGGAAGACATAGACAAACTGTAAAAGGACACTGAGGAAATGCTGGACTCAATGTGCAAGTGCATCCATGGATACGGTGTCATATATACTGGTTATAGTGCAAGGGATCATATTGGTCATCTTGCTATTGTTAGCCTGTAAAAAGTGTAACCGATGTAAGAGGCAGGTCATAGCCCGAACTATAGTTAAAACATTGAATAACGGGAATATAGACAGTCCAGCAGAAAGGACTTATCTTGTATAACCTTGATGGGAAAGCTGACAGATGGGATCTACAGTTTGGGAAGTAGCGCTATCCAAGCGAAAGGAGAACCCTGGAGGTTCACCCATGAGGAATAGAATGGGAAATGGCCTATCTTGGGCAAAAAGCCAAGGACCATAAGGGGGGATTGTAAGGGGTATAGAAGAATTGTAAGGCGATAAAATACGGTCACTAAAGTGGAAGTAGACAGACAGATAGATGGTCACTAAAGTGGATACTGAAGGTAGTGAATTGATCTGACACATGGTCCAGATTGTCGGGCTTATCAGTATTAGGAGGTTCTGAAGAATCGGGAGTTCCTCTACCTTATGGTAGGGATTGTAATATATCGTAAATTGACAGATTGTATGTAAAACTTGCTTATGTATGTAAACACTCGCTTACAATGGGTTTTAAGAAGGGGAAGCAGCAAAGCTTGTAATTTGGTACAGAATGATAGAAAATGGCATGGAATCAGGTTAAAATGAATAGCTTTGCTTGTGTGTTTGTCTTTAAAAACTGCAGATCAAGCCGGAGCAAGGTTAAGACTGTGGAACAACACATTCCAACTAAGGTTGAGATGGGGAGGTTGCGAAACCACTCAGCAGCTAGTCTGATAAGGGCTAACAAATCAATATAGCTTCGTAAATCAGCTGTAAACCAACCGGTGGTCATAGAAGGTTTTGCAGGAGGGTCGCACACCTCGGAAACTGTATAACTTTGGGCGAAACCATTGTTCTTTGAAGGGTTTATCGGAACTCTTCCCCTGCATGCTTGACTAAAGACCGATTGAACCAAGGTTTCATCTGAGTGATTCTGTGGTTGCAATAACGGGTGGGTGTTGATCCCTTATATCAGGGAGTCCACCTTGAAGAAGAGAAGTCTTCTTTTTATCCCAACACTGTTGATATTATCTAAGTGTCCCGTTATCACATTCTTTATAATAAACTCTAGCATTTTCCCTACTACTGATGTTAGGGCAACCGGTCTGTAGTTCCCTGTTTTCTCTTTCCCTCCTTTTTTAAACAGTGCGGTTACATTTGCCATCCTCCAATCTGCAGGAACTGTTCCATAATCTATAGAACCAATGCATCCACTATTTCCATGGCTACCTCTTTTAGTACTCTGGGATGCAGAATCATCAGGCCCTGGGGATTTATCGGCTTTCAGTCCCATTAGTTTCTCCAGCACTATTTTCTTACTAATAATCATTTCCTTTAATTCCTTTTGCTCACTAGACCCTTGGTTCCCCAGCATTTCTGGGACGTTATTTGAGTCCTCTTCCGTGAAGACAGAATCGAAGTATTTATTTAATTGTTCTGCATTTCCTTGTTCCCCATTATAAATTCTCCCATTTCTGATTGTAAAGGACCTACATTTGTCTTCACTAATCTTTTTCTTTTTACATACTTGTAGAAACTTTTGCAGTCGGTTTTTATGTTCCTTGCAAGTTTACTCATATTCTTATTTTTTCCCTCTTAATCAATCTCTTGGTCCTTTTTTGCTGAATTCTAAACTGCTCCTAAGCCTCAGGTTTGCTATTTTTTCTGGCAACTTTTATGACTTCTCTTTGGATCTAATACGATCCTTAATTTCTTTTATTAGCCATGGTTGGGCCACTTTTCCTCTTGTGCTTTTGTGCCAGAAAGAAATGTATAACTGTTGCAATTCATGCATTCGTTCCTTAAATATTAGCCATTGCCTATCCATCGTCAAGCGTTTTAATGAATCTTCCCAATCTATCATATCCAATTCATTCTTCATACCTTCATAGTTTTCTTTGTTTAGATTTAGGACCCTAGTTTTGGAATGGACTACTTCACTTTCCATCTTAATAAAGAATTCAATCATGTTATGGTCATTCTTCCCTAAAGGACCCCGCACAACAAGACTGTTAATTGACCCCTTCTCATTATACAATACCCAATCTATACACAATACCTGTTCACTAGTAGGCTTCTCAAGATACTGGTCTAAAAAAACATCTCGTACACACTCCAGGAATTCATCTGCCACAGTATTATTACAAATTTGGTTTGGTCAGTCTATATGTAGATTAAAGTCACCTATGATTACTGTAGTCCCCTTGTTACATGCATCTCTAATTTCCTGTTTGATGCTGTGCCCTACATTGCCACTACTGTTTGGAGGCCTGTAGACAACTCCCACCAATGTTTTCTGCCCCTCGGTGCTCCTTAGCTCCACCCAGACTGATTCTACATCTTGATTTTCTGAGCCAATATCCTTTCTCATTATTGCTCTGATTTCATCCTTTACTAACAACGCCACACCAGCCCCGCTCCTTTTTGCTTGTCCTTCCTAAATATCGAATAGTCAGTTCCCAACCCTGGTCACCTTGCAACCATGTCTCTGTAATTGCAACTATATCATATCCGTTTACATCTATTTGTCTTATCGCTATTTTTTCTTACCTGAACCCTATTTGTTAGTGCACTCTTTTGTTTGTATGCTCTGCCCCTTCCTGACATAATCTGGTTATCCTTACCACAATCACTTTCCTGCATTACTTCCTTTTCTTTTCTCTTTAGCATTCTAGATTTCTCTCCACTGTGTCCGTCATCTCCACGTCACCCCTCCCCCCCGACCCTTATTTAGTTTAAAGCCCTGTCTACCTTCCTAGTTATTCGAATCACTAGAACTCTGGTCCCAGCATTGTTCAGGTGTAATCCGTCCTCAAGGAACCGCTCTCTCTTTCCTGAGTATTGGTGCCAGTGCCCCACGAATCGAAACCCACTTCTCCCACACCAACCTCTGAGCCACACATTCATCTCCCTGATTCTATTGACCCTATGCCAATTTGCTCGTGGCTCAGGTAATAATGCAGAGATTATTACCTTTGTGGTTCTGCTTTTCAATTTAGTCCCTAGCTGTTCAAACTCTCTCAGCAGAACCTCTTTCTTAGTCCTACCTATGTCATTGGTGCCTATGTACCAACATCAGTGTTCTCTCTCAGGCCAACATCCCCAGCATTGAGGCATTAATCGTGCTCAACCAGCTCCGATGGATGGGCCACATCGTCCGTATGCCCGATACTAGACTCCCAAAGCAAGCACACTACTCCGAGCTCCACCACAGCAAGCGAGCCCCAGGAGTGCAGAGAAAACGCTTCAAAGACAACCTCAAAGCCTCCTTGAAAAAATGTAACCCCCTGACTAACCGAATCTTGGGAATCCCTGGCCCAAGACCACTGAACATGGAGGAGAAGCAGCTGAGAAGACGGCAAACACTTCGAGTCTCTTTGTCGGGAACACACGGAAGCCAAGTACAGGTACAGCATCGAGAATCGGAGTTCCGGAATCCATACTGTTTTGGAATCCGGACACCGGGACGATCCGTGGTGGGGTCGTCCGGAACCCGGATCTGCATCTCGGGCCACCGCAAACCTCTTCCCCACCTCGGGATGCCGCCGACCTCACCTCGGGCCGACACCACCTCGTCACCTCAGGCCGACTCCCCCTCGGGCCGACTCCCCATCGCCACCTCGGGCCGACACCACCTCGCCACCTCGGGCCGACTCCCCCTCGGGCCAACTCCCCATCGCCACCTCGGGCCGACTCCCCCTCGCCACATCGGGCCGACTCCCTCTTGGAACGACTCCTCCCGTCAGCTCGGGCCGACTCCCCCTCGGGCTGACTCCCCTTCGGGCCGACTCCCCCTCGGGACGGCTCCCCCCCACCACCTCGGGCCAACTCCCCATCATCAGCTCAGGCTGACTCTCCCCCGCCACCTCGGGCAGGCTCCCCATCGGGCCAACTCACCCCCCACCCCCCACCTCGGGCCGACTCCCCCCCCCCCGACTCGGACTAACTCCCCCCACCACCTCGGGACAACTCACCCCCCCCCACCTCGCGCTGACTCTCCCCCCCCCCTGCTCGGGCCAACTCCTCCTCAGGCCGACTCCCCATTGCCACCTCGGGCCGACTCCCTCTTGGGACGACTCCTCCCGTCACCTCGGGCCGACTCCCCCTCGGGCTGACTCCCCTTCGGGCCGACTCCCCCTCGGGACGGCTCCCCCCCACCACCTCGGGCCAACTCCCCATCATCAGCTCAGGCCGACTCTCCCCCGCCACCTCGGGCAGGCTCCCCCTCGGGCCAACTCACCCCCCACCCCCCACCTCGGGCCGACTCCCCCCCCCCGACTCGGACTAACTCCCCCCACCACCTCGGGACAACTCACCCCCCCCCACCTCGCGCTGACTCTCCCCCCCCCCTGCTCGGGCCAACTCCTCCTCAGGCCGACTCCCCATCGCCACCTCGAGCCAAATCCTCCTCGCCACCCCGGGCCGACTCCCCCCCCTTCCACCTCGAGCCGACTCCCCCCCACCCCCCACCTCGAGCCGATTCCTCCTCGCCACCTCGGGCCGACTCCCCCCCCTTCCACCTCGGGCCGACTCCCCCTTGCCCCCCCCACCTTGAGCAGACTCCCCCTCGCCACCACGGGCCGACTCCCCGTCTGGCCGACTCTCCCTCGCCACCTCGAGCCAATTCCCCCTCCCCCCCACCTTGAGCCGACTCCCCCCCCCCCCCGCCACCTCGGGCCGACTCCCCCTCGGGCCAACTCATACCCCCCCCCCACCTCGGGCTGACTCCCCCCACCACCTGGGGCTGACTCCCCCCCCACACCTCGCGCTGACTCTCCCCCCCCTGCTCAGGCCAACTCCTCCTCAGGCCAACTCCCCCTCGCCACCTTGGTCCGACTCCCCTTCAGGCCGACTCCCCCTCGCCACCTCGAGCCAATTCCCCTCCCCCCCACCTTGAGCTGACTCCCCCTCACCATCTCTGGCCGACTCCCCCTCGAGCCGACCCCCTCTCGCCACCTCGGGCCGATTCCCCTCCCCCCCCACCTCGGGCCGACTCCCCCTCGCCACCTCGGGCTGATTCCCCCTCGCCACCTCGGGCCGATTCCCCCTCGGGCCGATTCCCCCTCGCCACCTCGGGCTGAATCCCCCTCGGGCCGACTCTCCATTGTCACCTCAGGAGCATGATTGGTATGCAAGGGAGGATTATATTGGAGACAGTGTAAATATCGTGACACACATGATTGACCACTTCCTTCAAGGCAGGCCACCATGCTGTTGTGGCCAACTTTTCCAATGTCACCGTGGTCTCCCACTGGATGGGAATGGAAGAGAGAGAACAACTCCTCACCCATTATTGGCGGGGCACACATCATAGTGCAGTGTCTGCCACCTTCTGAAACATTAACAACTGAGTGTCCAACCTGAGGCCAGGGGCCAGTAGAGTACTGGAGGCCCTGGCTGTGGGCTGAGGAAGGAGCTTTTCCTCTTCATGTCATGCGATCACTGTAGCCTAAGGCTGGTATTGTCGCTGGTATTGTCCCTAAATCAATAGGATCAGACGTAGTGGCACTGTGTTCTACAAAAGCATCCTTGGGATCACCTGACATGGCCGCCTCCTTGGCAGCCCTGTTGGCTCCTGCATTCCCTTTATGACTACACGGATGTCGAATAACATTTTGCAGTAGCACCACAGCATAACCAGTACTAGGTGACCTCGGCACATAGTGCAGGGAACCGTCCACATATACGCCTGGAGCACTTTCACTGGGCTCCTTTTGAACAGGATGTGACTCAAAATCTATCAGAGGCAGTGGACACTTTGTTGATCTCCCTCATACGCTAAGAATTGGGGTGGTAGTATGGTTGCTTTGGGGGTTAGTTCAATGTCTCTGTGCAACAGTTCCAGTGTCCATCTACTGAGTTGGGAGGAGACCAGAGAATCTCCGGGTCTCATGAATAAGTTTAGTGGTGTATGCGGGGCATGCAGGATGACTGCTTGTAGCACTGTGATGTACATGAAGTGATGTACTGCTCAGAACACAGCCAGTAGATGACGTTCTCATGCCATATAAGTTGCCTCCACATTGAAGTATTCGGGGCGTGTAAGTGATCGGCTGTAGTCTGTCAGCTCGTTTCTGATAGAGGATGGCAATAAGGATCTGTTGCTCCCACCTCTAGGTGGAAAGGCTGAGTTAGATCAGGAGTGATCAGGCAGGTCGCCTGTATAATGGGTGTCTTGAGTTTAGTTACCGCATCACTGTGGAGTTCTGACCAGCTAGGGCGAATATCACCATCCATTCCCTTTAACAGTTTGTAAAGTCACTTTGCCACCTCGGCAAAACAGGGGTAAAATTTCTCTGATATTCGACCAGACCCAAAAACGCTGTTTGGGATGTCGGAATGGGCAGTATTTGGATGATTTGGATTTTGTGGGCATTCGCCACTGATCTGTTTGGTGAGATAGACAGCTCCAAGAAGGTCACTTGTGCCTTTTGTGGGTTAACCTTGAGGCTGGACTGAGTGAGTATAGTTAATAGTTCATCAAGGAGCAATAGAAGTTTGTCTACAGTTACGGTAGCTAATAATGAATTATCCACGTTCTGCAACAGACACTCAGTCTGGAAAATCCATTAGGGTTTATGCCATTCGTTTGTGGAAGATTGTCGGTGTTGTGTATGGAGAAAGAGGCAGATTGAACACTGTGAGCTCAAAGTAAAGTGTGACCGTAGTCTTTTGTTGCAGGTCTCCAGAGTGCCTCTCCTTAAATACCTGTGCTTCCAAGGAATTATGGGATCCCTTGGGACTCCAGGGGAAAAGCCCTCTGGTGGCTGTACAGAGTAAATACAAGTCCACACATATAACAACCCTCCCCCACAAAGTCAATAGTGCAACTATTTACAATGTGAGTCGATCTGGGGCCCTTCTTGCCCTGGTTGATCATCTCGGTGTGAAAGCTGGTGTTGTTGAATCATTTGTTGGGGCCTTGCTCGGCTGCTGTGCAGCTGGCCTTGCTGGGCTGCCTGGTGTGTTGGGCCCTGCTGGGCTGCGGTGGATGATGGGTTCTGCTTCGTGATCAACCGTGGTGCCAGTTGCCAGTGGTGTGTATGTTGGCGGATCAAAAAAGGTAGGGTCCAAGGTGGGTTGCTCAGGGTAGTCCGTGAATATGAGTTTGATTTGGTCCAAGTGTTATGTCTGAGGTCGAGAAATATTTAGAACCAGTCTCTATCTGCGATAGGAGGGTAGGTGTTTCTTGCACAACCGGGGAACAAGCTGGGTCAATAAGTTAAACTTTTGGTAGACTATGGTCAACCTCCAACTGCCGTCCAGTTTCTTTACAGGCCAAATTGGTGAATTGGTCGTGAAACACCCTGTTTAATGAGGGATTGGATCATGTCCCTAACATAGGGGTGGCTCTCTCTTGGGATGGAATACTGCTTGGCGAACGGGTGAGGGGGTCCATTTATGAACTCTTCCCCTTCCATCCTCCCACAGTCATGTTTGTCAGTGGTGAACACCACGAGGTGTTTTTGAATAAGTTGGCTTACGCATTCATTCTCGTGTTCGGGAGCGTTGTATACTGATGGTTTCTTAATGGCAAAAACAGAATGAGCATCCAAAATTTCCACCATACTAACTGAGGTTCCCAACCCCATCCACATGCAATCCTGATTATAATCGATTGTTGTCCCATATTTCTCTACCATCGGGGGTGGGCATTAACATAGGTGACAAGACTTTACAGGTGAGATCTCTCAACTGTAAATCAGAGGCCTTTCCTGTATATGCGGCAGTAGTTTTGCCATTAAATCCCTTAAGTAGTAAGCAACCCTTGCCCGCCGCCACGTGGCGTTCAGGGTGTGGATGATGGTGATGACAAAGCCAGTAACAATTAGCATAATTTGTTGTTGGCCGTCTTGCAAGACAACAGGGATTCCGTCTTCCATCCCCATCTCATCAGAACCCCACTTTCAACCAGTCGAAGGGGGCCAAACCCCTTTATAGGGACCCTGGTGAGGATCCTTCTCGCAGAGATGCGCTGGCTTCTGTAACCGCACATACTTGCTGGTTATCCTGCCTCCCTGTAATAATTTAGGTTTTCATCAAAGCAATTAAATGAGCCAATTGTTGTTCCACCCCAGAGGGCTTGGGGCCATCCCTCAGGGTGTATCTGGGCGGTAGATCTTGGTGCCTGCATGGGGTTCCGGAACTCTTTCGCTATGTGGCCATTCCTGCAACTATAGCAGGGGCCCAATGGTCTTTTGCCAGATTATTGGAGGCCCTCTACAACAGCAACTGCTTTCGTAGTGGTGTCTCCCGTAAGGGTCTGGTGGCAGATCCTAACCTTTTCCACCTCCCAAGCCCGGGTGACATTCGCCTCCACCACCATCCGCTGGTCCGTGGGTCAAATGGATATGTCCAGAGCTGATTTGACTTGCGGGGTGAAGCTGATGTAAGAACATAGACTTAAACGGAGCCTAGTGTTGTGTTCTCTCGTAGAGATCGTACAGGCGATTAGCAAATGCCCGAGGAATGTCATCTGGTCGCTGCTTAGTCTGTTGCAATAACGCTACCAAGTTAAGATCTTGTATCCCAGGCAGGTAAGGATATGGGTCTTTACCTGGGCTGGGGTAGAGGCAACCTGATGGACCACCTCTGACAGCCCATTCTATAACTGCTGGTGCAGCTTGTGAGAAGGATTCGCTTAATGTCCACATCATCGAACTCTGAGCGCAGCGTCTGTTAACATCCAGTGGAAAGTCCATGGAATAAATGGGGCCTATCTCCCGGTTCAGTGCTGCCATTTCATCAGGATTGAGGGGCTTGGAAAATCTCTGTGATCCCGTGGCCTGATTACCACCAGTACGCAACTCGATGCGAATAATCACCGCCACTGCTGCACTTGAGCAGTTGGGCCCCGGAGGTTCCCAATCGTCAGGCCAGTCATCCTGGTGCCCATATCTAGCTGTCTTCTCTCTCAAATTACCCCAATCTTGGGTCTCCTGGGTCATCGTTATCGATGCCAGTCACCATCCCAGCCATAACAGCTGATACTAACGCCTGCTGTTTTCCCAACTTCCCTTTTAGTTCTAATATTCTAAGCTTAGTGAGAGAGAGGGAGAGAGAGTGATCTGCTCCCTTGTGGGGCTGTTTGGCCGTCTCTTGCAATGCCCCTCCAGCATCATCGAATTTCTGCTTAATCTTTGTATTCTCCTTCTGACATTTATTCAGCTCCTATCGGGTCTGCTGCACTCAGCCAAAGCAGCGGCCGCATTTAAGCTAGTGATACTCTGCTGCTGTAACAATGTGGCTGACTGCTCGGCCCCCAGCTCTAATGCGCTAACCTGTCGGCTCAGCCTGTCTATCTCTTGGTCCTTCTGGGACTTAACCTCCTGTAACTGTTGTTTAAGATTCTCAATCTCTTGTTCTTTTTCTCTAAACGACTCATCGTCTCTATGAGCACAGTAGTGTGCTCTGCAAGCGAAAAGGTTATTTGCATTGTCAACCTTTAACTTTTTCTAGTCTACTCGTTCCTGGATAAACGCTACTACTTCTTCAAAAGGCGTACGCCCGCCTTTAACGAAGCATCCCATTAGCAGTTCCTGCAATTTTTCTAACTTCTCTTTATAGGCTGACGCCATGTCTTTGGATGCCATCTTACTGATCCCAAGTCTTAAGATTGCGTCTTTGATTACTGGCGGGTTGCACAATGAGTCTCTGCACCCTTTAACTGTTTCCCTTCCCAAATCGTGTGTTGGCCGGACTCGCAACTCGGAGATCCCCAATTGCCGCAACAAGAAATCTATATCACTTTGCCAGGTCCTGCCTCGGTCGTCAGATTTGTAAGGTTTCGATCAGACTCGGCAAAAGAAATTGACAGTGAAACTACCACATTGCAACAAGTAGGGACAATTTATTATGTACAACAGTATAAACGCTTAACAAAATAGAGTTGGTAATTAACAGGCCGAGACAGGCCTTACTTCCTGTTGTGTATGGAGAAAGAGTCAGGCTGAACACTGTGAGCTCAAATTAGAGTGTGACCGTAGTCTTTTATTGCCTCTCCAACCTGTGAAGCCTTCTTAAATACCAGTGCTCCCATGGGGTTATGGGATCCCTTGGGACTCCGGGGAATGAGCCCTCTGGTGGCTGTACAGAGTAAATACAAGTCCACATAGATAACAACATTCCCCCGCAAAGTCAATAGTGTAACTATTTACAATGTGAGTCGATCTGGGGCCCTTCTTGCCCTGGTTGATCGTCTCGGTGTGAAAGCTGGTGTTGTTGAATCATTTGTTGGGTCCTCACTGGGCTGCTGTTCAGCTGGCCTTGCTGGGCTGCCTGGTGTGTCGGGCCCTGCTGGGCTGCTGTGGATGATGGGTTCTGCTTCGTGGTCAACCGTGGTGTCGGTTGCCACTGGTGTGTGTGTTGGGGGATCAAAAAAGGTAGGGTCCAAGGTGGGTTGCTCAGTGTAGTCCGTGAATCTGAGTTTGATTTGGTCCAAGCGTTTCCGGTGAATGAGTCCATTTGAAAGTTTGACCCGAAACACCCTGCTCCCCTCTTTGGCCATGACAGTGCTGGGAAGTCACTTGGGACCTTGTCCATAATTTAATACAAATACAGGATCATTGATTTCAATTTCGCGTGACACATTTGCACTATCATGGCACTTTGTTGAACCCGCCTGCTCTCTACCTGTTCATGTAGATCAGTGTGAATTAATGAGAGCCTTGTCTTAAGTGCTCTTTTCATGAGCAGTTCAGCAGGTGGGATCCCAGTGAGTGAATGTGGTCTCGTGCGGTAGCTAAGCAGGACTCGAGATAGTGAGCCTTCAGTAACCCTCTTCAAGCCTTGCTTGATGGTTTGCACTGCTCTCTCTGCCTGACCATTCGATGCTGGTTTAAATGGGGCAGATGTGACATGTTTGATCCCGTTACGGATCATGAATTCTTTGAACTCAGCACTGGTAAAACATGGCCTGTTGTCGCTCATCAGGCCATCGGGTAAGCCGTGTGTGGCAAACATGACCCGCAGGCTTTCAGCAGTGGCAGCAGACGTGCTAGCCGACATTATCTCACATTCAATCCACTTAAAGTATGCGTCTACAACCACAAGGAACATTTTACCCAAGAATGGGCCTGCATAGGCAACGTGTACCTTAGACCATGGTTTGGGGGGGGCCAAGACCATAAACTTAGCGGCGCCTCCCTGAGTACATTGCTTAACTGCGAGCATGTATTGCATCTGTGAACACAGGACTCTAGGTCCGCATCGATACCGGGCCACCACATGTGGGATCTGGCTCTCGCTTTCATCATTACGATGCCTGGGTGGGTACTGTGGAGGTCATTGATGAAGGTGTCTTTGCCCTTCTTGGGGCCACTACTCGATTGCCCCACAGAAAACAGTCTGCCTATATAGACATTTCATCTTTGTGCCACTGGAATGGCTTTATCTCTTCCTGTATTTCCACTGGGACACTGGACCAGCTCCCGTGAAGCACACAGCTTTTGACTAGAGATAATAAGGGGTCCTGGCTTGTCCAGGTTTTGATCTGCCGGGCAGTGACGGTTAATTGCTCACTCTCAAATGCTTCCATAACCATGGCTAGATCTGCGGGCTGCGACATTTCTACCCCCATGGTGGGCAATGGCAGCTTACTGAGAGCATTGGCGCAGTTTTCTGTGCCTGGCCTGTGGCCGATGGCATAGTTGTATGCGGACAACGTGAGCGCCCATCTCTGGATGCAGGCCGATGTATTGGTGTTTATTCCTTTACTCTCAGATATAAGTGGCTTATGGTAGTTTCCAATTCGAATTTTAGCCCAAACAGGTATTGATGCATTTTCTTTACCCCATAGACATACGCTAACGCTTCTTTTTCAATCATGCTGTAGACTCTCTTGGCCTTAGACAGACGCCTTCATGCATAAGCAACCAGTTGCAGTTTCCTGAAATCATTAGCTTGTTGCAATACACACCCGACGCCATATGGCGACGCATCACATGCCAGTACCAAATGTTTACATTGATCATACAACACAAGCAATTTGTTTGAGCATAACAATTTTCTTGCTTTCACAAAGGCATTTTCTTGGCTTTTGCCCCAAACCCATTCTGCCTCTTTTCCTAGTAAGACATGTAGTGATCTAGCAGTGTACTGAGAAGAAGTTACCAAAGTAGTTCAAGAGTCCCAGAAACGACCGCAGCTTCGTCAGGTTCTGTGGTCTCAATGCGTTCTCGATTGCCTCCGTCTTCACGTTGGTGGGCCTGATGCCATCCGCCGCAATCCTCCTTCGCAGGAACTCTACTTCAGGCGTCAGGAAAACGCACTTCGAGCGTTTTAACCTGAGCCCCATGCGGTCAAGTCGACTAAGAACCTCCTCCAGGTTCTGCAGGTGCTCGACTGTGTTCCGACCTATGACCAAGATGTCATCCTGGAAGACCATGGTGTGCGGGACCGACTGCAATAAACTTTCCATGTTTCTCTGGAATATCGTCGCCGCTGATCGGATTCCAAACGGACATCGGTTATAAACAAAAAGACCTTTGTGCGTGTTGATGCAGGTGAGGGCCTTCGATGATTCCTCCAGTTCCTGCGTCATGTAGGCTGAAGTCAGATCCAGCTTCGTGAACATCTTTCCTCCCACCAGTGTTGCAAAGAGGTCGTCGGCTTTTGGTAGTGGGTATTGGTCCTGCAGGGAGAAATGATTGATAGTTATTTTGTAATTGCCACAGATTCTGATGGTGCCATCTCCCTTCAGGATTGGGACAGTAGGACTGGCCCACTCGCTGAACTCGATCGGTGAAATGATGCCCTCTCGTTGCAGCCGGTCTAGCTTGATCTCTACCCTTTCTCTTATCATGTACGGTACTGCTCTCGCCTTGTGATGGGTCGCGCTTCCGGAATTAGGTGGATCTGCACTTTTGCTCCTTGGAATTTCCCGATGCCTGGTTCGAACAGTGAAGGAAATTTGTTTAAGACCTGGGTACACAAAGTGTCATCAGCGGGCGATAGCACTCGGACGTTGTCCCAGTTGCAGCGTATCTTTCCCAACCAGCTCCTGCCGAGCAGTGTGGGACCATCGCCCGGTACCACCCAGAGTGGTAGCTTGTGCACCGCTCCATCGTAGGAGACCTTTACGGTAGCACTGTCGATTACAGGAATCAATTCTTTAGTGTAAGTTCTTAGTCTCATGCGAACTGGAGTTAAGACTGGCCTTGAGGCCTTGTTGCACCACAACCTTTCGAAAGTCTTTTTGCCCATGATGGACTGGCTCGCGCCGTATCCAGCTCCATTAACACCGGGAGTCCATTTAGTTGAACATTCAGCATTATCAGGGGCCAATTCGGGTGAATATGTGTACCCCATGTACCTCTACCTCCTCTATCTGAGGCTCTGGTTCGTAGTGATCCTCCGTGGATCTGTCCTCCTCTGCAATGTGGTGGTTTGCAGGCTTAACAGGCTTAGCAGCTTGCCTGCACACTCGTTGGAGGTGTCCCATTGTTCCACAGCCCTTGCAAATGTATCCTTTGAATTGGCATGAATGGAAACAATGATCACCCCCGCAGCGCCAACAAGGTGTTAATGGCCTTGCATTCATCACCCTTGATGCTGGACTCTGAGACATCTGCGGACATGTAGCTGCAGGTATGTGTGACCTGCCCTGTACATTACAATTCGAAAACAACATCACTTTGTTCACAGTACTTGTAGCAGCACTTGTGTGCTGAGAGATTTGCTTAGTATTGTTACTGGTGGTAATGAACGCCTGGGCTATCGCTATGGCCTTACTCAAGGTTGGGGTCTCTATATTTTAAAGCTTGCAAAGTATGGTTTCGTGGCCAATGCCAACTACGAAAAAGTCTCTGAGCATGTACTCCAAATGTTCTTCAAATTCGCAATGTCCTGCAAGGCATCTCAGCTCGGCGACATAACTCACCACTTCCTGGCCTTCAGAACTTTTGTAGGTGTAGAACCGGTACCTCGCCATCAGAATGTTTCCTTCGGGTTCAAATGCTCTTGGACCAGTGTGCACAACTCGTCGTACGATTTCGCTGTGGGTTTCGCTGGAGTGAGCAGGTTCTTCATGAGGCCATACATTGGTGCCCCACAGACAGTGAGGAGGATTGCTCTACGTTTGGCAGCGCTCTCTTCCCCATCTAGCTCATTGACCATGAAGTATTGGTCGAGTCGATCCACAAATGTTTCCCAATCATCTCCCTCTGAAAATTTCTCCAGGTTGTTCACTGTCCTCTGCATCTTTGGGTTTGCTATCTGTATCTCGTCACCAGTTGTTGTGTATGGAGAAAGAGTCAGACTAAACACTGTGAGCTCAAAGTAGAGTATGACATTTGTCTTTTATTGCAGGTCTCCAGTGTGCCTCTCCAACCTGTGAAGCCTTCTTAAATACCTGTGCTCCCATGGGGTTATGGGATCCCTTGGGACTCCGGGGAATGAGCCCTCTGGTGGCTGTACAGAGTAAAGACACGTCCACATATATAACACTTCCCGTTTTGGTCTTGGACAGCGGAGCACGCCGACTTGACTTCGGTCACATCTACGTCACTGCATCTTCTCTTGCTTGTAGTTCCGTCTTCTCCTCGGTGACAATCAGTGTTTGGCTTGTCCTTGTTATAGTCCCGAGTGCATAATCTTCTCGGGCATGAGCCCTTCTGGCCTAGTGATTGGCTCTTAGAGCATATGATCTCTCCATGATTGGTCCCTATCGGCTTATTCCTGGCCCCGCCTAGGGGTGGACGTAGAGTCTCTCAATCTGATGTTTTTGCTTACACAAATGAATTATATTAATCACATTACACACATGAGTTAATCACATCAATTATACAAGTACATTTTCGCAGTTACAGACCAGTTCAAACCGAGGCAAGCATAAGCAGTTTTAGGTCTGTATATAATTTGAGGTGAAGGGTTCACTCAGAGCCAAATCTCCAGCAGTAAAATTGCACATGTATATGATTTACTAACAGAAATTGAATACGAACATGATTTTCTTACACTGGCAGAATGGATAAGGGGAAACCAGTGAATGTGGTGTATTTCAGAAGGCATTCGATAAGGTGCCACACAAGAGGTTATTAAACAAAATTAGGGCTCATGGAATTGGGGGTAATATACTAGCATAGATTAAGGATTGGTTAACGGACAGAAACAGAGAGTAGGAATAAACAGGTCATTTTCGGGTTGGAAGGCTGTAAATAGTGGGGTACTACAAGGATCAGTGCTTGGGCCTCAGCTATTCACAATCTATATCAATGATTAGGATGAGGGGCCCAAATGTAATATTTCCAACTTTGCTGATGATACAAAGCTAGATTGGAATGTAAGTTGTGAGGAGGATGCAAAGAGGCGTCAAGGGGATAGAGACAGGCTAAGTGAGTGGGCGAGAACATGGCAAATGGAATATAATGTGGAGAAATGTGAAGTTATCCACTTTGGTAGGAAAAATAGAAAAGCAGAGTATTTTCTAAATGGTGAGAGATTGGGAAACATTGGTGTTCAGAGGGACCTGGGTGTCCTTGTACACGAATCACTGAAAGTTACAGGTACAACAAACAATTAAGAAAACGTATGGTATGTTGGCCTCTATTACAAGAGGATTTGAGTATGAGTAAAGATGTCTTACTGCAATGTGTGAGACTGCACCTGGAGTATTGTGTACAGTTTTGGTCTTACCTAAGGAAGAATATACTTGCCATCGAGAGAGTGCAACAAAGGTTCACCAGACTGATTCCTGGGATGGGGGGACTGTCCTATCAGGAGAGGTTGAGCAGGCTTGACCTATATTCTCTAGCGTTTAGAAGAATGAGAAGTAATCTCACTGAAGCATACAACATTTTTACAGGGCTTGACAGGGTAGATGCAGGGGGAATGTTTCCCCTGGCTGGGGAGTCTAGAACCAGGGGTCACAGGCTCAGAATAAAGGGTCGGCCATTTAGGACTGAGATGAGGAGAAATTTCTTAACTCAGAGAGTGGTGGATCTTTGGAATTCTCTACCCCAGAGGGCTGTGGATGCTCAGTCATTGAGTATATTCAAACCAGAGATCGATAGATTCTTGGATATTGAGGGAATTAAGGGATATGGGGATAGTGCAGGAAAATGGAGTTGAGGTAGAAGATCAGCCATAATCTTACTGAATGATGGATCAGGCTTGAGCAGCCGAATGGGATACTCCTGCTCCTATTTCTTATGTTCTTATGTTCAAAATTCCATAGATTCTAAAACGCTTCTCGCGGATTGGAAGGTAGCAAATAACCTCGCTATTTAAGAAAGGAGGGAGAGAAAATGGGGAACTACAGACCTGTTAGCCTGACAACAGCAGTAGAGAAAATGCTGGAATCTATTATTAAGAATGCGGTAACAGGCCACTTAGAAAATAATAATTGGAATGGGCAGAGTCAACGCTGATTTATGAAAGGGAAATTATGTTTGACAAATTTGTTAGTTTTTTGAGGTTGTAATTCGTAGAATAGATAAGGGGGATCGAGTAGATGTGGTGTATTTGAATTTTCAGAAGGCATTCGATAAGGTGCCACACAAGAGGTTATTAAACAAAATTAATGCTCATGGGATTGCGGGTGGAGGGGGTAATATACCAGCATGAGTTGAGGATTGATTAACGGACAGAAAACGGGAGAGTAGGAATAAATGGGTAATTTTCTGAATGGCAAGCTGTAACTAGTGGGGTTAAGCAAGGATCAGTGCTTGGGCCCCAGCTATTCACAATCTATATCAGTGATTTGGATGAATCCAACTTTGCTGATGATAGAAAGCTTCCGTCCTGTCAATCACCGAGCCCTGACCCCGCCCCTTCAATCACCGGGCCCTGACCCCGCCCCTTCAATCACCGGGCCCTGACTCTGCCTCTTCAATCACCGGGCCCTGACTCTGCCTCTTCAATCACCGGGCACTGACACCGCCTGTCAATCACCGAGCCCTGACCCCGCCCCTTCAATCACCGAGCCCTGACCCCGCCCCTTCAATTACCAGGCCCTGACTCTGCCTCTTCAATCTCCGGGCACTGACTTCGCCTGTCAATCTCCGGGCACTGACACCGCCCCTTCAATCACCGAGCCCTGACCCCGCCTGTCAATCACCGGGCACTGACTCCGCCTCTTCAATCACCGGGCACTGACTCCGCCTCTTTAATCACCGAGCCCTGACCCCGCCCCTTCAATCACCGAGCCCTGACCCCGCCCCTTCAATTACCAGGCCCTGACTCTGCCTCTTCAATCTCCGGGCACTGACTTCGCCTGTCAATCTCCGGGCACTGACACCGCCCCTTCAATCACCGAGCCCTGACCCCGCCTGTCAATCACCGGGCACTGACTCCGCCTCTTCAATCACCGGGCACTGACTCCGCCTCTTCAATCACCGGGCACTGACTCCGCCTGTCAATCACCGGGCCCTGACTCCGCCCCTTCAATTACCAAGCACTGACTCCGCCTGTCAATCACCGGGCACTGACTCCGCCTGTCAATCTCCGGGCCCTGACTCCGCCCTTTCAATCACCGGGCACTGACTCCGCCCCTTCCGCCCAGCAAGTTCGGTTGATCTGCCCGAGCTCGGACCACAATGCAAGGCGGCGGCTGACGTCAATGGTACCATGTGACAGTAGGCGGAGCCTGGAGTGAGGTGTGCGCAAGTGCGGGGAGAGTCCACACTTTCATACACACTCTGTCAGAGTGTCTTCAGAAACATTATTGTTAAATACATTTAAATTCAGGATTGTAGGTTCCAGGTCGAGCATTTTCATCATATGACTTGAAACCAAATGACGTAAGCAGGAATTCCGCACCTTCATACCAGTGATGTAACTAATTGACAAAGAGCTTTGATTGGTACAGTATTTGTTTAAAATACCGCAAATATAGCCACTGTGGCGGTTTGTATTTATCAATATACTAGAATCATAGAATCAGATGTAGTGAACTGTTACGTTGCTGGGAATCGAATCAGGCGGAAGGGAGGTTATCTTCTGAGGACGGGACATTAGTAAAGTCTTAAAAAGATGCATTGCAGTGTAGTTTGCTTTTACACTGGGCTGTGTAATTGTTCCATTCGAGTTGTTACACCATAAAAGATAGATACGTTATATCGAGTTCTGCAAACATCACATATTTATTTATTTTAAGTATAAGAATGCAACCATCTCTTTCTCCAGCATATATATTAGGGGAAACCTATTTTAATAAAAAGTGTTGGTAATAGCCTGACAATTATGGTTTTGGTATACCTGCCAAACGCACTAGATTTTAAAGAGATCTCTCTCTCCATCCCTCCACCCCCCCCCCCCACCCCCTGCCCAGAGGCTCCAAAACAATATCCCTCAGGTTAGATGATTTAATCCTGAGCTGAATTTCCGACATCATATTTTCTCCATCACCAAGACTGGCCACTTCCACCTAAGTAATATCGCTTACCTCTGCCACTGCCACTGCCACAGCCTATCTGTTGCTGAAACCCTCATCTGTTCTTTTGTTACTTCCAGATTTGACTATTCCAATGCTCTCCTGGCTACCCTCTCACCTTTATCAGCACGACGTTGCTACTTTGGATGGTGATTGACTGGTCCGATGTCCTATCGAAAACATCCATGGCACCACACATCCTGATGTTGTCCATTTGAAAGTCTCTAAACTTCTAAACACATCTGTGATCACAAGAAATCTCTGCAATACGTTTGCCTGAGGGAATTCAAAAAGCAGCAATAAGCACTGATTGTCGGATATGAATAAACACTCCCATGAAATGTCTCTTAATTTTGCCTCCGTTTCAGTTTGCTGAGCCCCAGAAACACATGCTGAAGGTGTTGCCTCTTATCAACAAGAGCAGACATTGATGATGAGATTCAACACCACCTCCAGTGCGCCAGTGCAGCCTTCGGAAAAGAGTGTTCGAAGACCAGGCCCTCAAATCTGCCTCCAAGCTCATGGTCTACAGGGCTGTGGTAATACCTGCCCTCCTGTATGGCTCCAAGACATGGAGCATGTAAAGTAGATACCTCAAGTCACTGGAGAGATACCACCAACAATGTCTCCGCAAGATCCTACAAATCCCCTGGGAGGACAGACGCACCAACATTAGTGTCCTCGACCAGGCCAACATCCCTAGCATCGAAGCACTGACCACACTTTATCAGCTCTGCGGGGCGAGCCACATTGTTCGCATGCCAGACATGAGACTCCCAAAGCAAGCGCTCTACTCAGAACTCCTTCACGGCAAACAAACCAAAGGTGGGCAGAGGAAACGTTACAAGGACATCCTCAAAGCCTCCCGGATAAAGTGTAACATCCCCACCGACACCTGGGAGTCCCTGGGCAAAGACCGCCCTAAGTGGAGGAAGTGCATCCGGGAGGGCGCTGAACACCTTGAGACTCATTGCCGAGAGCATGCAGAAATCAAGCGCAGGCAGTGGAAAGAGCTTGCGGCAAATCTGTCCCACCCTCCCTTACCCTCAACGACTATTTGTCCCACCTTTGACAGGGACTGTGGCTCTCATATTGGACTGTTCAGCCACCTAAGGACTCATTTTAAGAGTGGAAGCAAGTTTTCCTCGATTCCGAGGGACTGCCTATGATGATGAAATTCAAATCTCTGTAGAAATTATTTAAAAATTGCCTCAGCCTGTGATAATAATTGACCTGCCTTCAGCGAGCAGGTTACTCGCACATAGCCAATCGCACCTCCGTTAAGCGGGCATGTCAGAGGCAGGTTGGTGGTGGGTATTAGAATTTTACAAATATTACCTTCATACCCGCCCCCAACCCACCCGTCCTTCGCAGTTAAATTTCCTCCCAGTGCTTCTACTATTTGACCGATCAGATGGGTGTTGTTGTATAGCCCTGACAAGGTCTCAAAAATCATTGCAGTCTGCTTCATTTTGCATATTTCATAATTTTGATATACAAAGGCACAATAGTGGAGCAGCTGGAATAGGGGACCCAGTCACAACCATTAGCAAAGATATTCAGTTGCAGAAAAGATTCTTAAGATAGGTTCAAACCAATGAGGCCATCCCTTCAGTGTCAGTTCCAAACAAAGCACAAGGGGCCTGAAAATACCCTGGCGAAGTATTTGGGAATGGGGGAGGTTTTCCGATTTACAAGTTGATGTTAGGCGCCTGCACTGCTATGGGCAGATCTTGAATGCTCACCAGAAAAAGGAGTGGTGGTGGGGGAGGCAGGAAAAGTAATGCTGGCCAGCTGCTCTCTGTGCCTGGGCCACTAGAATTAAGACCCAGAAATTCATGTGGCAAAACTTTTACGTCTCATACCTCCTGATATGGCTGATTGCTCAAGATCAGGGACAGTTAAATTCAGAGTGCTTTCAGGACTGTTTCCAATGTGGCCAGGCCACCACCTCAGGTGGGAGTTGAAGATGGCTGCAGTGCCTGTTTTGGTGCATTATAGAGTGGCTGATGTGCAGAAAAATTAAATATATTCAGGGACTCAGCATCCACATCACTCTGGGACAAAGAATTCCAAAAATTCACAACTCTTGAGTTAAGAAATTCCTCATCTCTGTCTTAAATGACCTACCCCTTATCCTGAGACTGTGCCCCCTAGTCCTAGCCAGGGAAACAACCTCTCAGCACCTACCCTGTCAATCCCCTTCAGAATCTTGTATTTCAATGAAATCACCTCTCATTCTTCTAAACTCCAGAGAGTATAGGCCTATTCTATACAATCTCTCATAAGAATCAATCTCTTAACCCAAGAGACAGTCGAGTGAACCTTCATTGCACCGCCTCCAAGGCAATTATATTCTTCCTTAGACACAATACAGTCGAGCAGAGTCAGCATAGTTTTATGAAAGGGAAATCATGTTTGACAAATTTGCTGAAGTTCTTTGAGGATGTAGCGAGCAGGGTGGATAAGGGGGAACCAGTGGCTGTTGTGTATTTGGGTTTTCAGAAGGCATTCGATAAGTGCCACATAAAAGGCTACTGTACAAGATAAAAGCTTACGGGGTTGGGGGTAATATATTAGAATGGATAGCAGATTGGCTAACTAACAGAGTCGGGATAAATGGGTCATTTTCCGATTGGCAAACGGTAATTAGTGGGGTGCCACAGGGATCGGTGCGGGGGCCTCAACTATTTACAATCTATATTAATGACTTGGATGAAGGGACCGAGTGTAATGTAGCCAAGTTTACTGATGATAGAAAGATGGCTGGGAAAGCAAATCGTGAGGAGGACACACAAAATCTGCAAAGGGATATTGACAGGCTAAGTGAGTGGGCAAACATTTGGGAGATGGAGTAAAATGTGGGAAAGTGTGAGGTTATCCATTTTGGCAGGAAAAATAAAAAAGCAAGTTATTATTTAAATGGAGAGAAATTACAAAATGCTGTAGCACAGAGGGACCTAGCGGTCCTTGTGCATGAAACACAAAAAGTTAGTATGCAGGTACAGCAAGTAATCAGGAAGGCTAATGGAATGTTGGCCTTTATTGCAAAGGGAAGTCCTGCTACAAATGTACAAGGTATTGGTGAGGCCATACCTAGAGTACTGTACAGTTTTGGTCACCTTATTTAAGAAGGGATATACTTGCATTAGAGGCATTTCAGAGAAGGTTCACTAGGTTGATTCCTGAGATGAAGGGTTTGACTTATGAAGAAAGGTTAAGAAGGTTGGGCCTATACTCATTGGAGTTTAGAAGAATGAGAGGTGATCTTATTGAAACGTATAAGATACTGAGTGGGCTCAACAAGGTAGATGCAGAGAGGATGTTTCCCCTCATGGGGGAATCTAGAACTAGGGGGCATAGTTTCAGAATAAGGGGTCGCCCATTTAGAACTGAGATAAGGAGGAATTTCTTCTCTGAGGGTCGTAAATTTGTTGAATTCTCTGTCCCAGTGAGCTGTGGAGGCTGGATCATTGAATATATTTAAGGTGGAGATAGATTTTTGAGCGATAAGGGAGTAAAGGGTTATGGGCAGTGAACAGGGAAGTGGAGCTGAGCCCAGGATCAGATCAGCCATGATCTTATTAAATGGTGGAGCAGGCTCGAGGGGCCAAATGGCCTACTGCTGCTCCTGTTTCTTATGTTCTTAAGTAGGAGACCAAAACTATGCACAGTACTCCAAATATGGTCTCATCAAGGCCCTGTACAATTGTAGCAAGACTTCCTTACTTTTATACTCCAACCCCCTTGCAATAAGTGACAACATGCCATTTGCCTTCCTTATTGCTTGCTGTATCTGCATGCTAGCTTTCTGTGTTTCTTGCACAAGGATACCCAAATCTCTCTGAACACCAACATTTAAAAGTTTCTCACCATTTAAAAAATATTCTGTGTTTCTATTCTTCCTCCCAAAGTGAATAACCTCACATTCCCCTACATTGTACTCAATATGCCACATTACTGCTCACTCACTAAGTCTATCTAAAACACTTTTGCAGGATCTTTGTGTTCTCCTCACAGCTTACTGTCCCACCGGCTTTGTATCGTAAGCAAACTTGGATACATTACACGGTCCCTTCATCTAGGTCATTAATATAGATTGTAATTAGCCGAGGCCCCAACAGTGATCATTGCGGCACCTCACTAGTTACAGCCTGCCAATCTGAAAAAGACCCATTTATCCCTACTCTCTGTTTTCTGTCCATTAACCAATCCTCTATCCATGCTAATACATTACCTCCAATCCCATGAGCCCTTATCTTGTGGAATAACCTTTTATGTGGCACCTTATCGAATGCCTTTTGGAAATCCAAATATACTACATCCATTGGTTCCTCTTTATCTACCCTGCTGGTTACATCCTCAAAAAACTCTAATAAATTTGTCAAACACGATTTCCCTTTCATAAAACCATGTTGACTCTGCCTAATTATGTTATAATTTCCTAAGTGCCCTGATACCATTTCCTTAACAATGGATTCCAGCATTTTCCCGACAACTGATGTCAGGCTAACTGGCCTGTAGTTCCCTGTTTTCACTCTCCCTCCTTTCTTGAATAGTGGTGTTACATTTGCTACCTTTCAATCTGCTGGGACAGTTCTAGAGTCTAGGGAATTTTGAAAGATCAAAACCAATACATCCACTATCTCTGCAGCTACCTCTTTTATAACCCTAGGATGGAAGCAGTCAGGTCCAGGGAATTTGTCGGCTTTTAGTCCCATTGGTTTTCTCTACTTATATTAATTAAATTAAGTTCCTCACCCTCATTAGACTCTTGGTTCCCCACCATTTTAGGTATGCTTTTTGCATCTTCTACTCTGAAGATACAAAATATTTGTTTAACATTTCTGCCATTTCCTTATTTCCCATAATAATTTCTCCTGCTTTCATGTTTACTTTTGCTACTCTCTTCCTTTTTACATACTTGTAGAAGCTCTTACAATCTATTGTTATATTTCTTGCTAGATTTCTCTGTCTATTTTTTCCCTTTGTATCAATTTTTGTATGTAAGGGACTAAAATGGCATCACACAGGGTATTTCTCAAAAGGAAACCCATTGGACTTAATTTAAATGGGAGGGCGGGTTGGGAACAGTGGGGCTGCTAAGTGATCTGCAAATCTGGGAGAACGGGTATCCCGCAGGCCCTGCCGAATTTAATGACAAGGCCTGATTTGCAAGGGAAACCACTGCTTCCCACCCTTGTCACCCAGCTGGAGAGGCTAGCTGCCTCCGGGCAGTTAGGCCTGCGGCATTAGGCCACGGGAGGAGGGAAGGATTGCGTGGGGGCCTGGGGGCCGCCGGAGGGGCAGGTGGGGGGTTCGGAAGTGATTGGAGGCCAGGACCAGTACGGGGAGGGGGTTGGAAGAGATCGGGGGCTGGGACCAGAGCGGGGAGGGGGTTAGAAGAGATCTGGGGCCAGGACTAGCATGAGGAGGGGGTCGGAATAGAGAAGGGGTGAGAGGGGTTAGATGAAGATCGGGTGCCGGAGGAGTGGGAGCGGGGTGTCGAGTGAGGATCGGGGGCCAGAGGAGCATTGGGCGGGGGGGGGGAAGGGAGGTGTGGAGGATTTCTGGGGGGGATCGGAGGCCTCTCCTGGGTGGATCCAAAGCCTGGCAGTGGGGGGGGATCAGAGGACTCGTGGGGATCGACCTCCTGGATGGATCCAAAGCCTGGGGAGGTGGTGGGGGGGAGGGCAGAGGGTAGAATCGGCGGCCTCGTGGGGAATCAGAAGCCTAGGGGGGAGGAATCGGAAACCTCGGGGGTGGGGGCGGGGGGACTCTTCGATTGCGGGCGTTGGGTTATGTAGGGATCCAGGAGGCAAGTGTAAAGGTACTTACCTCCTGGATCCAACAGTCTTTGCCTTGCTTTAGCTGTTGGGTTTCATGCAAAACCCAACCAGCTAAAGTTAAATTTAAAATGGTTAAAGCAGAGGCTTCCAGCTTCTTTATAATATTTAAATAGACGACCCACCTCCTGGGAACGCGTTGGCTGCTCGCCACCCCTCCTCCGTTAAAACCAGAAGTGGGCGGGTTGGGGGCATGTTTTGGTCGGAATTCAGATTTTTAACACTTTAACTTCCCACACGATCCCAATACCATCCGTGTTTTAGGTTAAAATTCCCCTCATCAATTCCATTCCAGAAAAAACTGGCCGCAGTGTCATCATAAATACAAACTGATAAGTTGAGGATAATATGTCAATTGGTTGCTGTTGCTGCATTCAGTGACAAGCATCTTAGGTCATTATCAACGATTGCTTTCATTCAATATTGATAATTGGATATTTGATATAACTAAGTTATGCGAGGTGTATCATCTGCTGCCTTTGCTTGAAGATCTGGGGGAATGTTCACAAGATCACTGTCCTCAGTGATTAGGAAAGGCGAACCTGCTCTAAATTGCAGCACCTTGATTGTTAATTTATCACAGATCAGCTAACTCAGCATAGGCCAAAAAAGAGCCTGGAGCTTTCTAGTCTGTAAGGTTTAGTATTCATCTGCCATTTGGCCCAATCAGAACACAGGGATGAGCTTCCTCAGGCTTTTTTCCACCCTTGATTATGTTCTTATGTACCACACCATTTTGGCCCCAAGTTTCGACATGATTTGCTCCTGATTTTTAGGAGCAACTGGTGTAGAACAGAGTATCTTAGAAATCAGAATTCTCGACATTTAGTTTGCTCCAGTTCTAGTCAGTTAGAACAGTTTCACTTTGGAACAGAATTTTTTTTCAAAAGGGGACGTGTCCAGCCACTTACACCTGTTTTCAAAATTTTGTCAGTGAAAACTTACTCCAAACTAACTTAGAATGGAGCAAGTGAAGATTTTTGTACACTCGAAAAAACCTTGTCTACACTTTAGAAAATCAGGCGTAGGGAACAAGGTGGGGGGGTGGGGGGAAGGGAAGTCATTAAATTCTACAATCAATCCTTAGTTATACTTATACAAATATTATACAAATAAATCCAACCTGAATAAAAATCAAAGAAAAGATTAAATAAACCATGTTCCTACCTGTGTGAAATAGCAGCAGCCTTCGAGCTGCTGTGCTTCAGGCAGGCCTTTCATGTTGGAGACAGGCAAGGGTGTGGCGTCAGTGTCTCGACAGCAGCGGCAGCAAGCTTCGAGCTGAGCTGCAGTGCTTGAGGCAGGCCTTCATTCTCTTCGTGGCTGGCCGCGAAGAAGCAACACCAGACGGATTCGGCCATGAGATATCAGCGGCGTCAGTGGCTGGCCGGCAGCCAAAGAATCAGCAGCGGACCGACGTGAGGCCATTTGGCCATAGGATATCGGCGTCAGTGGCTGGCCGGCAGCCGAAGAATCAACACCTGACACACGCAGCTCTTTATGGTGCTTGAGGCCATTCGGCCACGCTTTAGGGGCGGCGTCAGTGGCTCGACGGCAGCCGAAGATACAGCAGCAGCCTTCGAGCTGTGAGGGGGACTGAGGCCATTTGGACAGGGAGAGGCAGCCACATCGACAGTTTTATATTTACATTTGCAAAGTTGAATTGGCACTCTTATTTCTCCAAACACACAGTCCTTAATTTGCATGCACCAATGCAGCACCGGTTCTTCAAGTTTAGCAGTGAAAAGCTGAACTCACTGATTTCAGCAGGTGATTTATTCAGCAATGCTGCTAAAAGCACTCTCTCACACACAGAAATATTAAAAAAAATTACATTACAAGCCTTTGCAGGGGTCCAAGAAACAAATCTTCACTTTTTCTGCAGTCCTTTTAAAAATGGCCGAGTGCCAATGTTTGTGTGAGACTGCGCGTGCGCGCACGCTCCAACGCGCACGCGCAGGGTTGCCGGCATCACAAAGGCTAATTTAAATTGTACCCGCCCCCTGCTACTTAGAAAATTGGTGCGAGTGTTAGGCTCCGCCCCCTGCTGCGAAGAGCGCGCCGCGCCAAGCAGACATCGAGCTCCAAGGAGCTCGAGAATATCGGACTTTTTTTTAAGCGCAGTTTTCGATGCGAAAAACAGGCGCCCAGCTCGGAGGTGCGCCGTTTTCACCGCGGGACGAAACTTGGGGCCATAGTGTCCGCTTTGGCTCAGTGGTAGCAGTCTTGCCTCTGAGTCAAAAGGTTGTGGGTTTAAGCCCACTTCAAGACTTGAGCACATAATCTAGGCTGACACAAATATAAAAGCAAAATACTGCAGATGCTGGAAATCTGAAATAAAAACAGAAAATGCTGTAAATACTCAATAGGTCAGGCAGCATCTGTGGAGAGACACAGTTAACGTTTCAGATTGATGACCTTTCATCAGAATTGGGCTGACACTTCAATGCAGTATTAAGGGCATGCTGCACTATTAGACGTGCCATCTTTTGGATGAGATGTTAAACCAAGACAGGTCTGTTTTCTTGGGTCGATGTCAAAGATGCCATGGTACTAGTTGAAAAAGATCAAGGGAGGTATGCTGGTTAATATTTATCCCTCAACCAACATCACTAAAATAGCCACTAGTCATTTATGTAATTGTTGCTTTTGTGACTTGGTTGTATGCAAATTGGCTGCTGTGTTTCTCTACATTACAGCAGTGACTACACTTCAATAAATAATTAATTGGCTGCGAAGCACTTTGGGAGGTGCTGAGGTTACAAAAGACACTAGAGATATGCAAGTGCTTCCCTTCTTTCATAATGCATTCTCTGTCAAGCTATCAGAAGAGTGAAGATTTGAGTTTTGAAGCAGGCAAACTGATAGTTGAGGTGTCAGCTACACCAGCAGAGTCATATAGGGACTCAGCTGTTACCTTTTGCTAAATGTAAAACTAGACAGGGATCAGGAAAGGGGAATTCTAATGGGTCTGATCTGGATTTGAGTGCTGTGGTTTACCTTGCTGCTGATGAAAACCCTCACATCATGAAACATAAAAGTAAAAGGATGGACTTTTATTTTTAAAAGGACATTTTTAGTCTCTGGTTTAGATTTTAGACATTTATTATACAGGTAATCCACTCAAAAAATCAAATTACCCAGTAATAAAAAAATAGTTGGATGGCAACCCTAAATTCATATGACAAAGAAAAAGCTACAATTTGGAATGCTATTGCTGGAATTTCAAATGGATGAAACGGCATACTTGGTCATTTTTAACCATTTACGCCATTTTTTTAGGCATTCTGCTGATCTCCTGGCAGAGTACCCCCATGTATATTCCAGGCCACTCTGTTTTAGAAGTTGGATCAATTCTGAAATTGGTCAAATTCTGACTGTCGAAACAGAATATATCCTGGACAACTGATTTAGACAAATACCAATGTAACTGGACCCCGAACTGAACACCTTCTTTGCCTCCATTACAGGTGCTGCAAGGGTCACACTCTGTACTGGATAACATTTTAAAAAATCAATGCAAAGTTGTATACAGCCAATCACTAGGTTGTCCACTGGGGGCTGGCTCTATTTAATCTGGGAAATTGGATTAAAATACCAGCCCTGGATTAGACCACCTGTTCTCAGTATAAACATGACGTTGTAGAGATACATTTCTTCTTCATTGTAATGGCTAAATTGCTGGCTTTATCCCCAGATGTTCCTTTTTTCACAATTGTTATACTTGTAGCTAATTAAACATTTTTTTAAATGGCAGTATCATTTAACTAATAATCCATGCGGATTTCTGAACAGTTGTTTACTGTGCCAACCATAATTGTTTAACAATTGCTGTGGTCTCTTTTGATTCTGGAAAAAGTAGAAAATAGCAGCTGTGTTCACATTTGTATTGTAACCGCAATGTGGAAAAATATTTCTGGGTTAACACTGTCTAATAACAGCAACAACAATCCTTTATATAGAAAAATGTCCCAAGACACTTCACAGAGGCATGAGACGTTGAGCTAAAGAATTCAGGTGCTTTCTGACGACAAAAATGTGATCATGCATGTTAATGCCCACATTCAGGGAACACCCATGATATTTTTATCATACAACGGTGCATGATGTCTGCATTGTTTGAATGTCCCAAGAGAATATGCTGAAAAACCAGTACTATACAGTCATGATTTATCATGTCAATTAGAAACCACAGCTCAGTAACTTAGCACATATAATGAAGCTCACCCAGCACCTGAGATACTGTGGAAACTCCATGGAGATGCTGAAGCAACAATGAAATTGTTTGGAGCATTCAGGTGGGGTGTTGCTCTATAGTAAAGTCATGGTTTCCGAAATCATCACTGTCTGCAGCATGCAGCACAAATGTACGACCTGAAGAGGACTGAGCACGCAGCAGCATGATGAGGAGAGTCACAGAAAGAGGATGAGGGTGACATGGAGGAAGGTGCTGTGCAGGCAAGGAGATTGGTGGAACTCTGTGATTGAAAACTACTTGGCACATTCTGCCACTGGCCAACTTGTTCTTGCTATGGAAACCCATACATTGGTTTGGAGTTTCCTCCTTGGGCACAACCTGGAAGTTAGAACTGAAAATGTGCCCAAAGTTGCGCCTGTTTTTCCAATGTCAAGTTACACTCTAGGATCCTTCCAATCTCATTACAATAACACCGAACTTAAAATATAACTGGACATAAATCAGTACTATCAGTCACAGCCCAAAGAATCTCTGAATCCACACGTGTATTTCTTATTTGAGTTTTTAAATTTAAGTTTCAACCCTTTCAAGATGGCTCCTGGGCTGGCAGCTCCTTACTGAGCTGCCCTTCTCCTTGGTCATCCATTGCCATCCTTTGCCCTTTCTTCCCCCAATCTCCTTTCTTCCATTGCTTAAGATACCCTGGCTCTTATGGTGAAGGCATTTCAGCCCAAGTTCGAACTACAAGTTTAAAGTTACCCCTGCAGAGTCCACTGCTCATCCCCTGACCCTGTGTGTTTTTGTTCTCACTCAGCTCTTTCAACTGCTGGAACTCTGTTGAAACTTGACTTCCATCACCTGGATTCCTCTGCCAATAGGACTACGCTGCTCTACTGACTACACTGTTTGACTCAGCGGCTGTGACTCTGCTCTGCTTTTCAGTCACTTCAAGTCTTATGCTGCTGAACTATTTTGTCAAATTGGTTTCTGAACTCCTGGACTTCTTTGGACATCTAGACTACCTTTCTGCTTTGAACTACGCTGGATTAGACTGTAAGACTTACCTGCTGTGTCTCTAATTCTGCTGCTAAAAGATTTTTAACTTTTAAACTGCGGCTGTGACTCTGCTGAACTGGTTCAACTGATTTTTCAGCTCTGCTGACTTCTAGCTAGCAGCTGTTGCTTCACTTGCTGTCTGCTGACTCGTTCTACTGGTTTTCAGCTTTGCTGGCTTGTGGTTTTACTTTTTCTCCACTGCTTTGATCTACGGTGATCTCCAACTTGCATCAATTTCGCCGTCATCTTTCTCCACCGCTACTGACTCTCATTCCTACGGCAACAGCCTCCAACCTTGAACTCCCTACCCATCAAATAGCTTCTGGACTTCACTCGTCTGCTTTGGACAGCAGTTCGTTGACGCTCCGTGCCGGCCCCATCCTGCTTATATCGGCTTTGTCCTTCAATGGGACCTCTAACTTTGACTCTGGTCTCCCTACTATTGTTCCCAACCTATTCCCTGCTACCAGGAAATATGTATTCCATTAATTACTATATTTAACGAGGCACTTTGGCTGCCGTCCTGGACCAGAGCCAGTCAATACCTTTCCACTTTTTCTCCCCCTTTTCCTTTTCTCTCTAACCCTTGCTGACGGCTCTCCCCTGTCATCATGCCTCTTATCTCTCCTCTCTCGGATACTCTACCCTCCCAAATCCCTACCATAATCCTACATTACTCTTCGACCTTCCTATCTCCTGCCACTATCCCAGGCTTGACTCCCTCATAGATAAGCCTACAGCTTCCCTCTATGCCTCTTTTGGCATCCTACGAATAGCCAATCAAGGCATTCATCACTGCCTCCTTACGAGCAGCAACCCCAACTATCCCATCCTACTCTCTCGCCGACCTTCCTGTCCAGCATAACAGCGAGGGACTAATCTTGCCAATCTCCTCCCCGTCCAACTCATCTCCCTCAGTGCTGACCCTCCAGAATGTCCGTTCACTTGCGAACAAGGCCCTTGCCATCCATGAGCTTATCATGGATGATTGCACGACATCATGGCCCTGATGGAAACTTGGTTGAGGGGTGATGACACCTTACCCTTAAATACCCTGGCTGTACCTTCCACCACTTGCCTCGCTCCATCCCTCTCCCTAACATCTGTCTGAGGCTGAACCGCACCGTTTGCAACCTTGGTGTCATATTTGACCCTAAAATGAGCTTCTGACCACATATCCGCGTCATAACTAAGATTGCCTATTTCCAGCTCCGTAACATCGCCCATCTCTGCCCTTGCCTCAGCTCATCCACTGCTGAAACCCTCATCCATGCCTTTGTTACCTCTAGATTTGACTATTCCAATGTACTCCTAGCAGGCCTCCCACATTCTACCCTACGTAAACTTGAGGTCATCCAAAACTCGGCTGTCCCTGTCCTAACTCGCACCAAGTCCTATTCACCCATCACCCCTGTGCTTGCTGACCTATATTAGCTCCCTCCCCAGAGGTCTGTGCCCTTACCAACTCTGGCGTTGAAGTTGCCGAGGAGAATCCGTTTGTCGTCCGTAAGGACTCTGAACTGGGATTGCTCAAGGTTGCAGTAGAATTCCTCTTTGGCCTCATCTGTTGCATCGAGTGTTGGGGCGTACGCACTGATAACTGAGATGCAATGGTTCCAGGATAAGGTGAACTGGAGAGTCATGAGACGTTCGCTAATCCTGCAGGGGAGTTTCTGAGGCGGCCGACCAGCCCGTTCTTGATGGCAAAGCCAACTCCATGGAGGTGGCGTTCTTCTTTTGGTTTGCCTTTCCA
This sequence comes from Pristiophorus japonicus, assembly GCF_044704955.1. Taxonomy (NCBI): domain Eukaryota; kingdom Metazoa; phylum Chordata; class Chondrichthyes; family Pristiophoridae; genus Pristiophorus; species Pristiophorus japonicus. Next base: position 98,949,158 of record NC_091981.1, read on the forward strand.
GAAGAAGTTGTAACCTCCACCTTGTTCTTTGAGCTGGCCTTCCCCTGCCCGCCGGGTTTCGCTTAGGGCGGCGATGTCGACGTTGAAGCATCTGGATTCCCGGACAACGATGGCCGTACGGCGTTCTGATCTGTCGCTCTGGCGTTGTTCATGAGGGTCCTGATGTTCAAGGTCCTGAACTTCATTTTGAAGCGGTGGAAGATGCTTGTGCGTGAGTTCTTTTAACACCAAGCTTATAATCTACAGGGCTGTAGATCCTCCTATATGGCTCAGAGACGTGGACCATACATAATAGACACCTCAAAGCGCTGGAGAAATACCACCAACACTGCCTCCGCAAGATCCTGCAAATCCACGGGGAGGATAGACGCATCAACGTCAATGTTTTTGATCAGGCCAACATCCCCAGCACCGAAGCACTGACCACACTTGACCAGCTCCATTGGGCGGGCCACATCGTCCGCATGCTCGACACGAGACTCCCAAAGCAAGTGCTCCATTCGGAACTCCGACACGGCAAGCGAGCCCTAGGTGGGCAGAGGAAACATTTCAAGGACACCCTCAAAGTCTCCTTGATAAAGTGCAACATCCCCACCGGCACCTGGAAATCCCTGGCCCAAGACCACCCTAAGTGGAGGAAGACCATCCGGAAGGGCGCTGAGCATTCGAGTCTCGTTGCCGAGAGCGTGCAGAAAACAAGTGCAGGTAACGGAAGGAGCGTGCAGCAAACCAGACTCCCCACCCACCCTTTCCTTCAACCACTGTCTGTCCCACCTGTGACAGAGACTGTAATTTCCATATTGGACTGTACAGTCACCTGAGAGCTCACTTTTAGAGTAGAAGCAAGTCTTCCTCGATTTCGAGGAACTGCCTATGATGATGATGATGACATTGGCTCCCAGTTAAGCAATGCCTCGATTTCAAAATTCTCATCCTTGTTTTCAAATCCCTCCATGGCCTTGCCCCTCCCTTACAGTGTCAGTCATAGCTCAGTGGGTAGCACACTCGACTCTGAGTCAGAAGGTTATGGGTTCAAGTCCCACTCCAGGGCCTTGAGCACATAAATCTAGGCTGACACTCCAGTGCAGTACTGAGGGAGTGCTGCACTGTCGGAGGTGCCGTCTTTCGGATGAGACGTTAAACCGAGGCCCTGTCTGCTCTCTTAGTGGACGTAAAAGATCTCATGGCACTATTCTGAAGAAGAGCAGGGAAGTTATCCCCGGTTTCCTGGCCATTATTTATCCCTCAATCAACATAACAAAAGCAGATTATCTGGTCATTGTCACATTGCTGTTTGTGGGAGCTTCCTGTGTGCAAATTGGCTGCCGCTTTTCCCACATTACAACAGTGATTACACTCCAAAAGTACTTAATTGGCTGTAAAGCACATTGCGACGTCCGGTGGTCGTGAAAGGCGCTATATAAATGCAAATCAACCACCCTTCCCTTCCTTTTCCTTCTCTCCCCCTCCCCGAGATGCCTGCTCTAATTCTTCCCTCTTGAGCATCCTTGATTATAATCACTCAACCATTGGTGGCCGTGTCTTCTGTTACCTAGGCCCTAAGCTCTGGAATTTCCTGTCTAAATCTCACCGCCTCGCTACCTCTCATTCGTCCTTTAAGACACTCCTTAAAACCTACCTCTTTGACCAAGCTTTTGGTTAACTGCCCTAATTTCTCCTTATGTGGCTCGGTGTCAAATTCTTTGACTTATAATACTCATGTGAAGCGCTTTGTGATGTTTTACTATGTTAAAGGTGCTATATAAATACAAGTTGTTGTTGTTATTTAACCATCATTCATGCGCATCAGGCACAGCATGTTCAACCACCTACAATTGGGGAAGCTTTTCAATTCTTAATGTGACTTATACTTATGCTGTAAAAATGCATTAAAAGAATAAGAAAATACAGAGCAGTTCTCTCCAGGATAACTTAAAAAAACTTTAAAAATTACAATTAAAGGACCAGAAAAATGTGTTTTCTGCTGGTCCTGAAAATCTGGTTGTGATGTTGAGAGAGCGCAACCACCCCCCACCCCGGCCCTGAACAAGTACAATTGGAGGATGCTCACATTTGCAGTCGGGAGCCAGGCAGTTTTGTCAGCATGAATGATTTCTGATAGAGGGTTTGGTGGATGGGCATATAAGATTCAGAAGACTTGGCATATTGTAGTTATAGGTGTTTTAGCATTCAATCTCTTAGTTGTATGTTACTAAAGTTACACTTTAATTATTCATGGCTGACGTCATTACTTCACTTATTTCCTTGCATGAGCACTTTTCGTATCATAAGACAAGTTATGCATTCCTTTCATGACTTTTCAAAGCTCTCCTGTTTATATTGGAAAGTCTGTTGCTCCACTATATAAAGCAGTTCGACTGTTAACCCTTAACTCCCCAAGATGTCCAACATACAACTATCCAGGATGTCCAACATATCCACCACTTTTTACTTCTTCTAATGCATGCTCATATATAGACTGTTTATGCAGTATAATTCTAGTTCATGGGTGCTGAACTATGTTTTAAACTGTCATGAAATCATTCATGATTTCCAAAGGATAGATGATGTCCTCTTTTCAACATCAGCATGATGTTGTTTTATATACACTATCAGTCATTTAATGTTAGATTTTTAAACTGAAGAAGTAATCCAAGATAATTGTTACCTTTACTACTTCTCAACCTTAATCTCCAACAGCCCCAGTGACCCCCCATGGGCTTATTTAAGATTTTAATCTTATTAGCATCACATAACTATCTCAATCCATTTGTTTGTCTAGTGTACATTTCATTTGGTTAATGTTACACATCGTGATACAGACACAGAATATCATAATGCATTGTACAGAACCCTACAATGTACCATATTATCAAGAAATTATGGACTTCAAAGCTTCTTCAGCTCTCCTTTTACCATTATCCATCCAGTGGATATTCTTGACAAGCATCATTGCATGCTGACTTTCAGTCATCCCAGTTTCATTGTTAACTCAAAAGAATTCAACCCTGAATTTTAGAAATCCAAATTTTATGTTCCTCTACTTTAATTTCAATCTGTCTGACAGGTACTAGTGTGTTTAACTCTATCCATATTGTTTCATTAAATAGTCAGTTTCTCTACGGAGCATATGTCAGTGCCTTGATTAAAAGTTTTCTCACTCCTCTGAGCCACATTAACCATTTCATGTCGTGTTGTTGTCAAGTAATTGAGCATGTCTGAGACCCGTTCTTTAGTGCATCTTCATTATGCATTTCTGCATGTAGTTGCCTAATGCGCAACATACCACATTTGCACCCATATTTGTATCCCAATTCATACCACATTTGATATCAGATGCAATCCATTCCTTTTAAGCTATTTAACAAAAGATTGGAGGTTTTTGTTCATTCCCCCCGCATGGTCCCAATGTCAGATAGTGGCCAGGCTGTCAAATACATTTTTCTCATTGTTTGGTATAAGCAAAGACACAAACCTCTCCAAGAGAGACCTATCAATTAATGATTCTCACCTACATTTTCCTGATTTTCAATAGAATGTATATCATGGGGGATTTTAACCTACATATCGATTGGTCAAATCAAATCGCACGGGTTAGTCTTGAGGAGGAATTTATAGAATGCATACGGGATTGTTTCTTAGAACAGTATGTTACAGAACCTACAAGGGAGCAAGCTATCTCAGATCTGGTCCTGTGTAATGAAACAGGAATAATCAATGATCTCCTAGTAAAAGATCCTCTCGGAATGAGTGATCACAGTATGGTTGAATTTGTAATACAGATTGAGGGTGAGGAAGTAGTGTCTCAAACGTGCGTACTATGCTTAAACAAAGGGGACTACAGTGGGATGAGGGCAGAGTTGGTTAAAGTAGACTGGGAACACAGACTAAATGGTGGCACAATTGAGGAACAGTGGAGGACTTTTAAGGAGCTCTTTCAGAGTGCTCAACAAAAATATATTCCAGTGAAAAAGAAGAGCAGTAAAAGAAGGGATAACCAGCTGTGGATAACCAAGGAAATAAAGGAGAGTATCAAATTAAAAACCAATGCGCATAAGGTGGCCAAGGCTAGTGGGAAATTAGAAGATTGGGACAATTTTAAACGACAGCAAAGAATGACTAAGAAAGCAATAAAGAAAGGAAAGATAGATTATGAAAGTAAACTTGAGCAAAACATAAAAACAGATAGTAAAAGCTTTTACCGATATATAAAATGGAAAAGAGTGACTAAAGTAAATGTTGGTCCCTTAAAAGATGAGAAGGGGGATTTAATAATGGGAAATGTGGAAATGGCTGAGAAAAACCATGCCAAAAATTGCTGGTCACGGGAATGTGGGAAGGGAGGACCTTGAGACAATCACTATCACTAGTGGGGTAGTGCTGGACAGGCTAATGGGACTCAAGGTAGACAAGTCCCCTGGTCCTGATGAAATGCATCTTTAATAAAGAGATGGTGGAAGTTATAGCAGATGCATTCGTTATAATCTACCAAAATTCTCTGGACTCTGGGGAGGTACCAGCGGATTGAAAAGCAACTAATGTAATGCCTCTGTTTAAAAAAGGGGGCAGACAAAAGGCAGATAACTATAGGCCGGTTAGTTTAACATCTATAGTGGGGAAAATGCTTGAAGCTATCATTAAGGAAGAAATAGCGGGACATCTAGATAGGAATAGTGCAATCAAGCAGACGCAATGTGAATTCATGAAGGGGAAATCATGTTTAACTAATTTACTGGAATTCTTTGAGGATATAACGAGCATGGTGGATAGAGGTGTACCGATGGATGTGGTGTATTTAGATTTCCAAAAGGCATTCGATAAGGTGCAGAAGGTTACTGCAGAAGATAAAGGTACGCGGAGTCAGAGGAAATGTATCAGCATGGATCGAGAATTGGCTGGCTGACAGAAAGCTGAGAGTCGGGATAAATGGGTCCTTTTCGGGTTGGAAATCGGTGGTTAGTGGTGTGCCACAGGGATTGGTGCTGGGACCACAACTGTTTACAATATACGTAGATGACCTGGAAGAGGGGACAGAGTGTATTATAACAAAATTTGCAGATGACACAAAGATTAGTGGGAAAGCAGGTTGTGTAGAGGACACAGAGAGGCTGCAAAGAGATTTAGATAGGTTAAGCGAATGGGCTAAGGTTTGGCAGATGGAATACAATGTCGGAAAATATGAGGTCATCCACCTTGGGAAAAAAAAACAGTAAAAGGGAATATTATTTGAATGGGGAGAAATTACAACATGCTGCAGTGCAGAGGGACCTGGGGGTCCTTGTGCATGAATCCCAAAAAGTTAGTTTGCAGGTGCAGCAGGTAATCAGGAAGGCGAATGGAATGTTGGCCTTCATTGCGAGAGGGATGGAGTACAACAGCAGGGAGGTCCTGCTGCAACTGTACAGGGTATTGGTGAGGCCGCACCTGGATTACTGCGTGCAGTTTTGGTCACCTTACTTAAGGAAGGATATACTAGCTTTGGAGTGGGTACAGAGACGATTCACTAGGCTGATTCCGGAGATGAGGGGGTTACCTTATGGTGATAGATTGAGTAGACTGGGTCTTTACTCGTTGGAGTTCAGAAGGATGAGGGGTGATCTTATAGAAACATTTAAAATAATGAAAGGGATAGACAAGATAGAGGCAGAGAGGTTGTTTCCACTGGTCGGGGAGACTAGAACTAGGGGGCACAACCTCAAAATACGGGGGAGCCAATTTAAAACCGAGATGAGAAGGAAATTCTTCTCCCAGAGGGTTGTGAATCTGTGGAATTGTCTGCCCAAGGAAGCAGTTGAGGCTAACTCATTGAATGTATTCAAATCACAGATAGATAGATTTTTAACCAATAAGGGAATTAAGGGTTACGGGGAGCGGGCGGGTAAGTGGAGCTGAGTTCATGGCCAGATCAGCCATGATCTTGTTGAATGGCGGAGCAGGCTCGAGGGGCTAGATGGCCTACTCCTGTTCCTAATTCTTATGTTCTTATGTTCTTATTAATACCAAATTGAAATCTTTTTGTGAATCATGCCCAGGTGATTGATGTTTTTTTTTATTCGTTCATGGGTGTCGCTGGCAAGGCCAGCATTTATTGCCCATCCCTAATTGCCCTTGAGAAGATGGTGGTGAGCTGTCTTCTTGAACTGCTGCAGTTGTGTGGTGAAGGTACTCCCACAGTGCTGTTAGGGAGGGATTTCCAGGATTTTGACCCAGCGTCGATGAAAGAATGGCAATATACTTGGTGTGTGACTTGGAGGAATCGTGGAGGTGGTGATGTTCCCATGTGCCTGCTGCCCTTGTCCTTCTAGGTGGTAGAGGTCGCTGGTTTGGGAGGTGCTGTTGAAGAAGCATTGACGAGTGGCCGCAATACATCTTGTAGATGATGCGCACTGTAGCCATGGTACAACGGTGATGGAGGGAGTGAATGTTTAATATGCTGGATGGTGTCGATCTTCTTGAGTGTTGTTGGAGCTGCACTCATTGAGGCATGTGGAGAGTATTCCATCACACTCCTGACTTGTGCCTTGTGGGTGGTGGAAAGGCTTTGGGGAGTCAGGAGATGAAACACTCACTGCAGATTACCCAGCCTCTAACTTGCTCTTGTTGCCACAGTATTTATGTGGCTGGTCCAGTTAAGTTTCTGGTCAATGGTGACCCCCCAGGATGTTGATGGTGGTGATGGTAATGCCGTTGAATGTCAAGGGGAGGTGGTTAGACTCTCGCTTGTTGGAGGTGATCATTGCCCTGGCACTTGTGTGGCGCGAACGTTACTTGCCACTTAACAGCCCAAGCCTGAATGTCATCCAGGTCTTGCTGCATGCGGACATGGACTGCTCCATTACCTGAGGAGTTTCAAATGGTACTTGCGCAGTCATCAGCAAACATTCCCACTTCTGACCTTATAATGGAGGGCAGGTCATTGATGAAGGAGCTGAAGATGGTTGGGCCTAGGACACTGCCCTGAGGAACTCCTGCAGAGATGTCCTGGGGTTGGGATGATTGACCTCCAACCATCACAATCATCTTCCTTTTGTGCTAGGTATGACTAGCCAGCGGAGAGTTTTCCCCCTAATTCCCATTGACTTCAGTTTTACTAGGGTTCCTTGGTGCCACACTTGGTCAAGTGCTGCCTTGATGTCAAGGGCAGTCACTCTCACCTCACCTCTGGAATTCTTAAGGATGTTACTTAGGGATGCACTTACACAGCTTTTCCCATCTGTTCAGGTACCTGAAATTTGCCCATAATCACCTGGGAAAATGATTTTAGAAAAATTCCCATTTGTTGGTATAGATTCCCGTGTTTTCATCCCATATCCTCAATCATTTGATACAATTTTACTCATCCCATTATATTACATTTCGTCTCATTTATGAGCCCTGGAGGAACGTAACAAAGTTCTCAAATCAATCCAAGTTATCAACACATTTAGTTCATTACTTAAACAATTATTGGAGCACTTTTTTCAAAATATCCTAGACAACAGGACTTGTCAATGTCCAATTACATTTCGCCAAAAAACTTTCTTCCTTAATACACAGTATTGGACAGGAACCACTTCGACCGAACTTTAAAAAAACAATTTTGAATATCCCTTTAAACTTCAGATAAATTGCCCTTCTCGAGTGCTTGAACAGAAATTCATACCAATTTATTTAATCAATTTCAATTTCACAAACAAATTATGTCCAGGCTTGGTGGTTTTACAAAGGAGACAGAAGTGCGTGCAATTACAATTCGATGTAAGTCTTATATCTTCCCCCTCAAGTAATCTGTCTTGGAAGATAACGAACAACTCAGAATAGGGAGAATGTGAAAGCCAAAGTCTTAAGTCCAATTTGGTCACCATGCTGTGACATTCGAGATCCATCATGTCTGCATTCTGAACACTCAGTCGGGACACTTGGCAAGGAGCTCAAGATCATCGTGCTCAGTTCTGAGTGCCCGGTTCCAAGTTCAAGCCAATGCTGCTGCTGCAGCCGAGAATGCAGCCTATGAGGAGGCCATAGTGAAACGAACAGCTGAGTTGAAAGTTCAACAGGCAGCTGAATAAGCGACAAGGGCAAAAGCGGAAGTGAACAATGAGCAAAACGAGCTACGGCCAAGGCAGACCTCCAGATACTTCTTGTTAGACAAACCGCCGCCGTAGAGAGAGCAAGTTAGATGCGATATTGCAAGCCGAGCAAGATGAACAGATGGTTTGGCCCTGAACCTCACCAGAACAGACCTCAAATGACCATGCCTCGCAGTTCTGAGACCTCGCTGACATGTCAACTAGGTTTGCCCCAGTAAACCAGCTTCGGGCAGCAGCACCAATCTTTCGGCCATCCGTAATGGAACAAACAGCTGTCCCAGCACATATCGATGCAGCACCGAACGATTCAAACTCCTCTCCTCCCGAGATGGCAACCAACAAAGAGGATCCATTCCTCAATCTGACAAGAGAAATTTCTGACACTCTCGTTGGTCAGCGCCAGCCTGAATACGAGTCCGATGGTTATGATGGGGACCCCATCATGTTTCAGCCATGGCTCATTCGAAACCATGGTAAACTAGGCTCGTACCCCAGCCAGAAGTTTACCTTTCTTACCAAATTTACAAAAGGAAAGGCCAAGATACTGGTGGACAGGTTCCGGCACCGGTACGTTTCTGACCCCAAAACAGCCTGAAAGATGCATGGAAGGACCTCGAAGAGAGATTCGGTAACAAGACAAAAATCACAACATCCATCCTTCAAAAACTTGACCGCTTTCCTCAGTTCAAGGCAGATGAAATCCACCAAGTTCTTGAACTTGCCGATTTGTGCATGGACATTGCAGCACAGACGGACGACTTACCCAACTTGAAGGTGCTTAATTAAAGGATTTGGATTCTGAAGCCCTGATCTTTGGCTATATTTCTTGGTTGATGCTAGCTGGAGAAATTAGAGTTATCGCTTGCCTCAAGCTACATTCTTACAGCAGCCAGTACAGTAGAGTATATGGGACAGACTTTATTGATATACAGCAAAGTGGTCAGCCTAACTGTATCCAGAGAGAGCAGCTTTTTGGTTTCTGTATCTTTTGAGCTCTCTAAAGAACTATTGAAAACCATTATCCATTATACACTATTTTGCCTACATCAAAGGTAAATGTCACAGATAAGACCACATAATATATCTTTGAAGACAAACTACTTATACAAACAGTTGTAATTGTTTACTCCAAAAGAACTTTCCTTAATCTTTAATCGCTCATGGCTGATATCATTACAGTCACTTATTTCCTTGCATTTTTTATATCAGCAGACAAGTCATACAAGCAGAGAGTCGGGATAAACGGTTCATTTTCAGAATGGCAGGCAGTGACTAGTGGAGTGCCACAGGGCTCAGTGCTGGGACCCCAGCTCTTTACAATATACATCAATGATTTGGATGAAGGAATTTAATGTAATATCTCCAAGTTTGTAGATGATACTAAACTGGGTGATGGTGTGAGCTGTGAGGGGGACGCTAAGAGGCTGCAGGGTGACTTGGACAGGTTAGGTGAATAGGCAAATGCATGACAGATGCAGTATAATGTGGATAAATGTGAGGTTATCCACTTTGGGGGCAAAAACGCGAAGATAGAATATTATCTGAATGGCGGCAGATTAGGAAACGGGGAGGTGCAACAAGACCTGGATGTCATGGTTCATCAATCATTGAAAGTTGGCATACAGGTAAAGCAGGCGGTGAAGAAGGAAAATGGTATGTTGGCCTTCATAGCTAGGGGATTTGGGTATAGGAGCAGGGAGGTCTTACTGCAGTTGTACAGGGCCTTGGTGAGGCCTCACCTGGAATATTGTGTTCAGTTTTGGTCTCCTAATCTGAGGAAGAACGTTCTTGCTATTGAGGGAGTGAAGCGAAGGTTCACCAGATTGATTCCCGGGATGGCAGGACTGAAATATGAGGAGAGACTGAATCAACTGGGCCTTTATACATTGGAGTTTAGAAGGATGAGAGGGGATCTCATAGAAACGTATAAGATTCTGACGGGACGGGACAGGTTAGATGCGGGAAGAATGTTCCCGATGTTGGGGAAGTCCAGAACCAGGGGACACAGTCTTAGGATAAGGGGTAGGCCATTTAGGACTGAGATGAGGAGAAACTTCTTCGCTCAGAGAGTTGTTAACCTGTGGAATTCCCTGCCGCAGAGAGTTGTTGATGCCAGTTCATTGGATATATTCAAGAGGGTGTTAGATATGGCCCTTACGGCTAAGGGGATCAAGGGGTATAGAGAGAAAGCAAGAAAGGGGTACTGAGGGAATGATCAGCCATGATCTTATTGAATGGTGGTGCAGGCTCGAAGGGCCAAATGGCCTACTCCTGCACCTATTTTCTATGTTTCTATGTTTCTTATGACACTTCAAAGCCATACTGTTTATATTTGTGAGTTAGATGTTCAACATACAACTCACCAACTTATGCCCAAAATTCCATGATCTTTTAAGCCAAATTTGTACCCATATTACAGATGTATCTGGGCATAAATGTGAAGGAAACTCCAGGCCATTGTTTCCCCCAAAATGTTCCACAGTATCACAGTACTTATTAGCCTTCCAAAGCTCTAAAAACACTGTCCACACTGAGGAGAAATAAAAAGATTAGTATTTACTTAACTATATTACATCCGATGGGCTAGATTTTCCATTATTTTGGCATGCATAATGCCCACTTAACGTCCATTTTAACGCTGAAATGAGGTGTAACGCCCACATATTGCCCATTTAGTCACAAAATAGAAACTGACGCCCATTTTTCGGACATTTATCATCGAGCATTACTTTCGGCATGTATATAACGGCGGGAAAAAATAATACCGCCCGCCCACTTTTTTTGGGCGGAATCATCAGAATGGGTGAAACCAATGCCCTTAATATTGCCCAGTGTTACTTTCAGCACGTAATTAACGCCGAGATTCAATGATACTGACTGCCCACTTTTTTTTGTCGTAAAGATCAAATTTGCCAAAACTAACGCCCAGTATATCGCCAGCATCACTTTCACCACCACGCACACATCTCGCCCACAATATCGCTCGCCCAAAACACTGCTCTGAAAAAGTGGAACTGTTCTGAACTAATCACAGCGGTGTGGACGCTATTTTTCAAATCACAGGTCGCTTCATTGAAAAGGCTGCTTCAACTTCGGGGGAATTTGTATTGACTCTGGAGTTCTTCTAAGGTTAAGTGACATCTTTTCAGATTGTGGACGATTGGTTTTACTGTAGGTGACCTTGTGTTGAAATTATTGCTTCTGAACAATCGGCATTATACTTTTATTGGAATGGGGCCAGCCATTTCTCAGCCTGCATCAATTACTACACAGATGCTGCAGAGTGCAAATGGCACAATGTCTAATGCACAGCATTATGTGCCCAATCTAGTGTCAGACCATACACACCCCGCACTTGCAGGGAGAAGCGATCTTACCTCGACGTGTCCGAGAACACCTGCCTTCAGAGACTGCACTTCCACAAATGGTGATCACTGAAATATGCCAGCTCATCGGGGCAGATCTACAGCCTGCCATCACCTTCAGGAGATCACTGTCCGTCGAGGTCAAGGTCACCACGGCGCGGTCATTCTACGCATCCGGTTCTTTTCGGGCCTCGGGGTTGAGATTTCCCCTCTGTCTCACCATGCCACGCATCACTGCATTAGACAGGTCACGAAGGCCCTGTACGAGCATAGGATGGACTTCCCCATGACCACGGAGGCTCATATTGACAGGGCTGGAGCATTCTACTGCACTGTTAAATTCCCTAAGGTGCAGGGAGCAATACAGGGCACCTTCTCAGGACCCAGAAGTTTTTCACAACAGAAAAGGATTTCACTCCCTGAAGGTCCAACTAGTTGTTGACCACAACCAGATAGTATTAGTATTAGGCAGTCCCTCGTATCGAGGATGATCTGCTTCCACACCAAAAAGGGATGAGTTCACAGGTGTTTCAATGAGGGACCTGACATTCTAGGTCCCAAACTACATACTGAAGGGCGGATGATGCCTGTGCATGGATTCTTTTAACATGGGGTGGTCGTTTCACACCAGCCATCAGATGGGCTTGACAGAACTAGGTCTTGATCCAGTGGCAAGGGTTAACCAAGACGACTGGAGACCAAGCTCTACTGCACAGACCCCAGTGAATGCTAAATGTCCAGGCAGCTTCGATGAGACTCACATCCTGCGTGAGAGCGCTGTCTCTGACATGTTTAACAGTCAGCCACAAGGCCAATGCTGGATGCTTGGTGACAACCAATATGGCCTAGCCACCTGGCTGATGACCCCCCTGCGTGACACCCACACTGAGGCCGAGAAGCGATACAACGAGAGCCACAGAGCCACATGCAGTGTGGTCCAGAAAACAATTAGTGTGCTTAAGCAGTGCTTTAGATGCCTGGACTACTCAGGAGGGGAACTACAATACAACCCTGAGCAAGTAGCTCAATTCGTGGTCATGTACTTCATACTGCACAACCTGGCTATCAGGAGGGGACAAGAATTGTCAGAAGGGACTGATGGTCCACCTCAGGAGAGAGAGGAAGAGGAGGACGAGGGGCTGGACGCTGACCTCGTGCCAGACAATCAGGCTGACTATGCAACCATGCCTACATCCCCCCTCCAGACCGCAGGAAAGGGCGCATGGTGGCTACATAGCTGCTAGACTCTTGCATCATCAGTTCATAAATGAGAGCGGGGGGCTCCCTCCTTCCTCCCAAAGCAGCCACACCACACCCACACACGCCTTCAGTAACTCTCAGCTCCCTCTCTCTCTGTCTCCTCTTATGCGCATGTCATGATGACCCTTGACCTTCTGAGTCACAGGAATCGAGCATTGCCATGCCGTTGCTAAGGACGGGGACACTTTATGGTAGAAGGTCAGAGAGATTTAACGCTAACGCCCATTTCATATTGCTCGCGGTAATGCCCAATTAAAAAAGATGGAGACTAAGGGCTTTGAAAATGGACGACAAGCCGGTGATCTGAAAATCCATTTTTACCACCCACACCAGAAATAATGCCCATTTTTGGGCGATCTGCACAAAAGTGTAAAATCTAGCCCTGTGTCTTCTAAACCCTACACCTATGATTTCTGGTGATAACTCTAAATGGTCGACTACATACCCGAAGGTTATCTCCATGTGTTCTATGGGTGGAAAGAGCACCTGTAATAGCAGCTTGCTATTGGGTATTGTGGTTTATTGGGATTGTGGTGGTGGCCATAATGCCTCTGGGTGCAGGGTCACAAGATGGCTCTGCAAAAACTGGAGCCACGTCTCACAATAGAGTAGCTGCCAGTGCTGCCAGTGCCTACCTGAAATAGGAAGTTGTGTGAATACCCGGAGAAGAAGCCCCTTGCTCCAGGAACCGAGTATCCCAATTGATTGATTGGTAACTTGCATGATGTGCCCTCTGTGGGTTAAGCTGAACATCATTGCTCTTCCTAACTGATTAGTTAGTCTGTCAAATCTGGCAGTGACAGGTAAATGGGTACCCAAAGTCTCAGTGCATCAATGATAGCATTTGTGAAAGTTATTCTGTGGCATGTTCCTTCTGGCTTGAAGTACCCTACAGATGGCTGTTAATGTGCCACGTACTCCATGCTTCTCTGAATAAGTTCCTCACACATGACTGCAGTGATGTCTGTGGTGCAGTGCTACACAGTCTCCACCAGCTGTTTCAAGCTGCTCGTGATGGGTTCAAAAGATGTGATTAAAGGCCTTGTGCTCGTCTATTAACTCCTGTCTCAAGGCAAGGCCCAATGGGTTACCAACCGCCTACCAGGATGGCGGGACTGACATATCAAGAAAGACTGGATCAACTGGGCTTGTATTCACTGGAGTTCAGAAGAATGAGAGGGGATCTCATGGAAACGTTTAAAATTCTGACGGGTTTAGACAGGTTAGATGCAGGAAGAATGTTCCCAATGTTGGGGAAGTCCAGAACCAGTGGTCACAGTCTAAAGATAAGGGGTAAGCCATTTAGGACTGAGATGAGGAGAAACTTCTTCACCCAGAGAGTGGTGAACCTGTGGAATTCTCTACCACAGAAAGTTGTTGAGGCCAATTCACTAAATATATTCAAAAAGGAGTTAGATGTAGTCCTTACTACTAGGGGGATCAAGGGGTATGGCGAGAAAGCAGGAATGGGATACTGAAGTTGCATGTTCGGCCATGAACTCATTGAATGGCGGTGCAGGCTCGAAGGGCCGAATGGCCTACTCCTGCACCTATTTTCTATGTTTCCATGATACAGTAAGATATGTGATGTTCAGCCTATCCTGCTCTTTCCTGTTTATCGCCTGCCACCTCCACTTACTCATCCTTATGTTTGAGTTGTTACTTCTGTTGTATATTGGAGAAAGAGTCAGACTGAACACTGTGAGCTCAAAGTAAAGTGTGACCTTAGTCTTTTATTGCAGGTCTCCAGAGTGCCTCTCCAACCTGTGAAACCTCCTTAAATACCTGTGCTTCCAAGGGATTATGGGATCCCTTGGGACTCCAGGGGATGAGACCTCTTGTGGCTGTATAGAGTAAATACAAGTATACATATATAACAACAACCCCCCCCCCCCCCCCCCCCATTTACAATGTGAGTCGATCTGGGGGCCTTCTTGCCCTGGTTGATTGTCTCGGTGTGAAAGCTGGTATTGTTCAATCAATTCTTGGGCCCTCGCTGGGCTGCTGTGCAGCTAGCCTTGCTGGGCTGCCTGGTGTGTTGGGCCCTGCTGGGCTGCTGTGGATGATGGGTTCTGCTTTGTGGTCAACCGTGGTGCTGGTTGCCACTGGTGTGTATGTTGGGGGATCAAAAAAGGTAGGGTCGAAGGTGGGTTACTCAAGATAGTCCGTGAATCTGAGTTTGATTTGGTCCAAGTGTTTCTGGTGAAAGAGTGCATTTGAAAGTTTGACCCGAAACACCCTGTTCCCCTCTTTGGCTACGACAGTGCCGGGAAGCCACTTGGGACATTGTCCATAATTTAATACAAGTACAGGATCATTGATTTCAATCTTGCTTGACACATTTGTGCTATCATGGTATGCACTTTGTTGAAGCCGCCTGCTCTCTACGTGTTCATGTAGATCAGGGTGAACTAACGAGGGCCTTGTCTTAAGTGCTCTTTTCATGAGCAGTTCAGCAGATGGGATCCCAGTGAATGAGTGAGGTCTCGTGCGGTAGCTAAGCAGAACTCGGGATAGGTGAGACTGCAGTGAGCCTTCAGTTACCCTCTTCAAGCCTTGCTTGATGGTTTGCACTGCTCTCTCTGCCTGACCATTGGATGCTGGTTTAAACGGGGCAGATGTGACATGTTTGATCCAGTTACGGGTCATGAATTCTTTGAACTCAGCACTGGTAAAACATGGCCCGTTGTCGCTCACCAGGACATCGGGTAAGCCGTGATTGGCAAACATGGCCCGCAGGCTTTCATTAGTGGCAGCGAACGTGCTAGCCGACATTATCTCACATTCAATCCATTTGGAGTACGCGTCGACAATCACAAGGAACATTTTACCCAAGAACAGGCCTGCATAGTTGACGTGTACCCTGGACCGTGGTTTGGAGGGCCAAGACCATAAACTTAGTGGCACCTCCCTGGGTACGTTGCTTAACTGCGAGCATGTATTACATCTGTGAATGCAGGACTTTAAGTCCGCATCGATACCGGGCTACCACACGTGGGATCTGGCTATCACTTTCATCATTACGATGCCTGGGTGGGTACTGTGGAGGTCATTGATAAAGGTGTCTCTGCCCTTCTTGGGGACCACTACTCGATTGCCCCACAGAAGGCAGTCTGCCTGTATAGACATTTCATCTTTGCGCTGCTGGAATGGCTTTATCTCTTCCTGTATTTCCACTGGGACACTAGACCAGCTCCTGTGAAGCATACAGCTTTTGACTTGAGATAATAAGGGTTTCTGGCTTGTTCAGGTTTTGATCTGCTGGGCAGTGATGGGTGATTGCTCAATCTCAAATGTTTCATAACCATGACTACATCTGCGGGCTGCACCATTTCCAACTCCGTGGTGGGCAATGGCAGCCTACTGAGGGCATCGGTGCAGTTTTCTGTGCCTGGCCTGTGGCGGATGGCATAGTTGTATGCGGACAATGTGAGCGCCCATCTCTGGATGCAGGCCGATGCGTTGGTATTTATCCCTTTACTCTCGGAGAACAGGGATATAAGTGGCTTATGGTCAGTTTCCAATTCGAATTTTAGCCCAAACAAGTATTGATGCATTTTCTTTACCCCGTAGACACATGCTAATGCTTCTTTCTCAATCATGCTGTCGGCTCTCTCAGCCTTAGACAGACTCCTGGATGCATAAGCTGTAGTTTCCTGAAATCATTAGCTTGTTGCAATACACACCCGAAGCCATGTGATGACGCATCACATGCTAGTACCAAACACTTACATGGATCATACAACACAAGCATAACAATTTTCTCGCTTTTAAAAAGGCATTTTCTTGGCTTTTGCCCCAAACCCATTCGTCCCCGTTCCATAGTAAAACATGCAGTAGTTCTAACAGTGTGCTGAGACCTGGTAAGAAGTTACCAAAGTAGTTCAGGAGTCCCAGAAACGACCACTGCTCCATCATGTTCTGTGGCCTCGATGCGTTCTCGATTGCCACCGTCTTCACGTTGGTGGGTCTGATGCCGTCCACCGCAATCCTCCTTCCCAGGAACTCCACTTCAGGCGCCCGGAAACGCACTTCGACCGTTTTAATCTGAGCCCCATGCGGTTGAGTCGACTAAGAACCTCCTCCAGGTTCTGCAGATGCTTGACTGTGTTCCGACCTGTGACCAAGATGTCGTCCTGGAAGACCACAGGATGCGGGACCGACTTCAGTAAGCTTTCCATGTTTCTCTGGAATATCGGCGCCACCGATCGGATTCCAAACGGGCATCTGTTATAAATAAAAAGACCTTTGTGCGTGTTGATGCAGGTGAGGACCTTCGATGATTCCTCCAGTTCCTGTGTCATGTAGGCTGAAGCCAGATCTAGCTTCGTGAACGTCTTTCCTCCAGGCAGCGTTGCAAAGAGGTCGTCGGCCTTTGGTAGTGGGTATTGGTCCTGCAGGGAGAAACGATTGATAGTTACTTTGTAATCGCCACAGATTCTGATAGTGCCATTTCCCTTGAGGATTGGGACGATAGGACTGGCCCACTCATTGAACTCGATCAGTGAAATGATGCCCTCTCTTTGCAGCCGGTCTAGCTCGATCTCTACCCTTTCTCTCATCATGTATGGTACTGCTCTTGCCTTGTAATGGATGGGTTGCGCCCCCAGAATTAGGTGAATCTGCACTTTTGCTCCTTGGAATTTCCCGATGCCTGGTTCGAACAGCGAAGGAAATTTGTTTAAGACCTGGACACACGAAGTGTCGTCAGTGGACGATAGCGCTCGGACATCGTCCCAGTTCCAGCTTATCTTTCCCAGCCAGCTCTTACCGAGTAGCGTGGAACCATTGCCTGGTACCACCAGAGTGGTAGCTTGTGCACCGCTCCATCGTAGGAGACCTTTACGGTGGCACGGCCGATTACAGGAATCAGTTCGTTCGTGTAAGTTCTTAGTTTCGTGCGAACTAAGAATGGCCTTGAGGCCTTGTTGCACCACAACCTTTCGAAAGTCTTTTTGCCCATGATGGACTGGCTCGCACCCGTGTCCAGCTCCTTTGACACCGGGGGTCCATTTAGTTCAACATTCAGCATTATCGGGGTCAATTCGTGGTGAATGTGTGCACCCCATATACCTCTGCCTCCTCGATCTGAGGCTCTGGTTCATCGTGATCCTCCGTGGTTCTGTCCTCCTCTGCAACATGGTGGTTTGCAGGTTTAACAGGCTTTGCAGCTCGCCTGCACACTCGGTGGTGGTGTCCCATTGTTCCAGTGCCCTTGCAAATGTACTCTTTTAATCGGCATGAATGGAAATGATGATCACCCCTGCAGCGCCAACATGGTATTAATGGCCTTGCATTCATCACCCTTGATGGTGGACTCTGAGACATCTGCGGACGTGCAGCTGCAGGTATGTGTGACCTGCCCTGTACATTACGATTCGAAAACATTACTTTGTTCACAGCCCTTGTGGCAGCACTTGTGTGCTGAGAAATTTACTTCGAATTGTCACTGGTGGCAATGAATGCCTTGGCTATCGCTATGGTCTTACTAAAGGTTGTGGTCTCTACAGTCAAATGTTTGTGAAGTATGGTTTCGTGGCCATTGCCAAGTATGAAAAAGTCTCTGAGCATGTGCTCCAAATGTCCTTCAAATTTGCAATGTCCTGCAAGGTGTCTTAGCTCGGCGACATAACTCGCCACTTCCTGGCCTTCAGACCTTTTGTTGGTGTCGAACCGGTACCTCGCCATCAGAGCGCTTTCCTTTGAGTTCAAATGCTCTCGGACCAGTGTGCACAAATCGTCGTATGATTTCTCCGTGGGTTTCGCTGGAGTGAGCAGATTCTTCATGAGGCCGTACATTGGCGCCCCACAGATGGTGAGGAAGATCGGCCTTTGTTTGGCACCGCTCTCTTCCCCATCTAGCTCATTGGCCACGAAGTATTGGCCTAGTCACTCCACAAAAGTTTCCCAATCATCTCCCTCCGAGAATTTCTCCAGGGTGCCCACTGTTCTCTGCATCTTTGGGTTTGCTAACTGTATCTCATCGCCAGATGTTGTGTATGGAGAAAGAGTCAGACTAAACACTGTGAGCTCAAAGTAAACTGTGACCGTAATCTTTTATTGTAGGTCTCCAGAGCACCTCTCTAATCTGTGAAGCCTCTTTAAATACCTGTGCTCCCAAGGGATTATGGGATCCCTTGGGACTCCGGGGGATGAGCCCTCTGGTGGCTGTACAGAGTAAGTACAAGTACACATATGTAACAAATTCACCATGTGTATCTTTCTCCAACTCTCTACCTCCATGCTCTGGGAACCTAGTAATCTGTGCCGGTGCTTGGGCCTGGTGCAATGCTTGACACAACCTGTCAAGATATGTTGGGGCCTGTTGTGCCACTTGCTCGGCCCTCATTATCTAGAGATAATCCTATAGGAAAAGATAAGGCAGTCCGACAATGCATACCTGAGACAATGCCTTCAAAGAATGGCAAAATCAAAACTTTTTGCTTCGTGCACTTTCTGAGTAAAGTTAGTCCATGCCATGAGGATTAACAAAGTAAGTCAGTGTAAGAAGGGTAGCAATAAATGGAGGACATTTGGTGAGTGGCAGCACACCTCAAACTTGTCCTCACCAATCCTCCCCCTAGGTTCACAGCTAAAGTCTCCTTATTTTGTGACAACTGTTTCAGCCTGGCTGGCCCACCATTTCATCTTCAATCTGTGGTTGTGTGCTGCCCTGGCCTGTAGACAGAACACATTTGTGAAAATAATAGCAACTGCCTGAGCACCTCAAATCGGACCCTTGTGCCAGGACCACCAGCTTCCCTATATCGCCATTTCAAAGTAGCCTGTTGGTTGTTTTTGCTGGTAGTATTTTGTGAACTGAACTTCAAACCATTATTTACAAGGTGCAACTGTGCCCACTGGAATTGTGCCTTACAGTATCAGTTGAGTGAAAGAGTGCTGCAAGAAGGGATTAACGTTATCTCCCTGAGGGGCAGGAAAAGAACATTTATACTGGAGTCATGCCTTTGACAGATATAAAGTAACCATCACCTGGAATTTCCCAAGTGGTTTGTTGGTGGGAGATTGGCAGAACCACTGGAGATAAAAGGTGAAAAACTTGGTTCCGTAGCACCCGACTTTTCGGCGTTACGGGTGCCATTTTGTGACTTCTGGTGTGTGCCACGTCAGATGCCATCTTGGTGAGGGCATTAGCGTCAGTGCTGGGAGCATCCACCAGATGTATGTAGAGTAGGCAGATCGTGATGTGCAACACTGTTTTGACACCAGTGCTGTGATTTTCGATCTCAACGCTGCAACTAACCTCACACAGCTGAACATGCATTTAGCAACAACAAGGATTCCCCCCATCAACGATATTTAAAGGGATTATCATTTACTTACAGGTCAGTTGCTGATTAATTTCTACCAGCTCTGTGTAAGTTCGTGAAAGTGTTTGAAGCTTTCTAGTTGGTTTAATTTTGGTGAGGTGCAAGGAGGAAAAGGGAGGGAGGGAGCGAGGGAGAGTGGAGATGGCCTTGGTTCTGACTTCAAGGGTTCTGGTCAGACCGCTTGCTCATGGGTGTTCTAGTTGTCACCCCCCCGCCCCCCCCCCCCAACCTTGGCCTGCAGCATGACAGGGAGATGGAGCAGAGGCAGCGAAGAAGACAAGGTGTTCACAGAGGGAGGAGGGGGAAAAGGGCTCTCAGCAGGAGGCTTTACCCCCTAAGGCCTTCTGAGAGCAATTCTTTTACCTCAACCTGAGTTAGGATCCGTGCTTTATGAAGGAGATGCTCATTAACTCTGCAACCAGACCTGCAGCCTCACTCCAGGGCAAGGACAGTGCTGCCAGTGGCTGAGAAGGTGACCGTGGCCTTGAATTTCCTCGTGTCGAGATCCTTCCAGGCTGGAACATCTATAACATCTCCCAGTTCGCCATTCATTGCTGCATAAGAGAGGTGACAGGCACACTTTATGCCAGGAAAGGGGACTTCATTGTCTTCTTTCTGACTCGAGAAAAGCAGGCAGAGCATGCACGTGGCTTTGCCAGGATAGCAGGCTTCCCTCATGATGCAGGGTGCCATCAACTGCATATACGCAACTTTGCGAGTGCAGAGGTTACTACTCGCAGAATGTGCAGTTGGTGAGCGACCATGCTCAGCACATCATGGTGGTAAATGCCTGGTATCCTGGCAGCAAACATGATGTATTTATATTGCATAGTCCATTGTTCCCTCAGTCTTTGAACGACCACATCAATCAGGAGACTGGCTGTTGGGTGACAAGGGCTGACCACCTGGCTCATGACTGCTCCACAACCCAATCACACGTGGGCAGCATGTGTATAATGAGAGCCATGCTGTCACATTGAATCTGATAGAGCAGCCCATTGGCATCCTTAAACAATGCTTCCGCTGCCTGGACTACTCTTGAGGAGTCCTACAGTACTCATCAAAATTCGTCGTGCTCTGCTGCAGGTTCCACAACCTCGCCATCATGAGGGCCCTTGCCACCAGGCATACGACAATGAGCTGAGGAGGAGGAGGAGGAGGCGGAAGAAGCAGAAGAGGAGGAATTTGAAGGGAGGAGGCAACCTAGACAGGCCCTTTCTGCCCAGGCTGTCCATGATCGACTCATCCAACTGTGGTACCTGTGAATGCAACCCCAATATCCCTTTGAACAATAGTCCCGCACCTTCCCTTCCCTCTGTTACCGACCATCACAGTGTCCTCTTGGTCACATTGCTGAAATAAAAGCCACCACAAAATAAACATTTCAATCCAACTTTATACAATGCATTGAATATTACTTAACAAAGTCAGCTAATTAAACTTGTTCATTCCCTTAGTGCCCGTCTTCTGTGTGCCTTTGCCTGTCCTAGTGCTCCTCCGAAATGTTACCCCAGTGGCTGCAGCATGGCTAGTGGAAGGCTGCTGACTTTCAGTGGGGGAGACTCCAGATGACCTTGCAGGACGACCTCGAGCAGCTCTGGGCCTAGAAGGCCCGGCTGGGGACTACATCACCTTGGCATGGGCGGCAGCAGTCCGGGCTAGCTGGCTGACAGGCAACAGCAAGAGCACTGGCGGAGTGTCGGTGGTGGGCGGACGAATGCTGTTGTCCTGAAGAGGTGCAGACAGCCTATAAGTAGTGCACGGTATCTTTAACTGGTGCTTGCTTCGCACGAACTTGACCCTCTGATGAGCGTTCAGTGACTCAGCAGTGCATGCAGCGTGGGCTGAACGCCACAATCATAGAAATGAGCAGGCAGCACGAAGTATGCCTGCATTCCTCTGAACAGGCGCGGCTTGATCGCGCATTGCGATCCCCGCACCCGTTTTGGGGGCAAACCCATTTCTAGGCCACAGTGTAAATAGTGAAATGCATATTCCCATTTTCTCTGGGGGTTCCTCCAATCTCCCACTGATGTTATGGCAAGAGAATGAAAGTTGTAAAGTCACTATAAGTGAAGTCAATGAATTACAGACACCTCCCCGTGCCCCCCCCCACCACTCCTAAATCATTATGCCACTGTACCAGAACTTTAGGATAGATCAGTTGGATAGTCCACACGAAATTTCCACCATACCTCTGGTTTTAAAGTAATAAATATGATAATAAATGGTGAAGTGGTGATTGAGTGTACAGAGATCTCCTCTGCAGATATCAATTTAACAATTTGGGTGCATTCACTTTTCTCTTCAATCATTGTTTTTCTGCACTTAACAGATTTGAAAATATTAAAATGCTGATCAATTTCCATATTTGAAACTAAACCAAAGTATTGCAGTGTAACTCAAACCTGGTACTTAGCATTGTAAAACAAATATTCCACACAGCTGTCATTTGTTATTCTGAGGTTGAAGAAATAGTGATGGTACATCAGTAGAAATAATTTTCATAGTATCATAACAATAAATTGCATTTATATAATTCCAATAGAAGCATCCCAAGGCACTTGACAAAGGTAAAATCAGACAACAATGGATGCTGACAAAGCAGGACATTTTAAGAAGCGTGAGCAAAAGCTTAGTCAAAGAGGTGAATTTTAAGGAGGACCTTAAAAAATGAGGGGTAGATGGAGAGGTGGAAGGGTTTAGGGAGGGAACTGCAGAGGGTGGGGGTGGGGCCCAGATGGCTGAAGACAACAATGTTAATGGTGGGCTTGAAGGCCATAGTCAGAGCAATGGAGTGTTTGGCGGGGGGTGGGAACTGGAGAAGTTTACAAAGATAGGGAAGTGCAAGGCTATGAAGGGATTTAAATGTGAGGATGAGAATTTTAAATTGAAGTAATTCGGGGCACCGGGAGTCAATGATGGGTGAGTGGGACTTGATGCAGGATAGCATACAGGCAGCAGAGTTTTGGATGAGCTGAAGTTTACAGAGAGTTCGGAGCATTGGAATAGTCGAGTGATAAAGGCAAAGATGTGCTGAGGTAGGGATGAAAGCAGGCAATGTTACAGAGCTGGAAGTCAGTAGTCTTTATGATGGAGAGTATACAGGGTCGGAAGCTCTGCTCAGGGTCAAAAAGGATGCTGAGGATTCAGAAAATTTGGTTCAGCCTGAGGCAATGGCTGAGGAGGGGGATGGGGGTATGGAGTTTGTAGCATGGGCCGAAGATGATGGCTTCAGTCTTCCCAATGTTTAACTGGAGAAAATTGCAGATCTTCCAGGGCTCGATATCAGACAAACAGTCTGACAACACAGAGGCAGTGGAGGGGTTAAGCACGGTGATGGAGAGGTAGAGCTGTGTGTTGTCCATGTATATGTGGAAACCAACCCCATGGGTGTACTTTTAACTTAACTAGTCAGATGGGAAACTGACGGAGCAGATGGAATGCTAGTTTTACACCCCGCCTACTATTAATGGAGAGTAAAATCGGGCGAAGTGTAAGTCCAGCATTGCTCTCAATCTCGTCAATTTTCTGATGGGCGGGTTAGATTAAAATTGCTTCCCATGGCTCCGGAAGATGTTGCCAAGCGGAAGCATATAAATGAGAAAGAGTCAAATTCTTTTGGGACTCTGGAGGTAACGGTGCAGGGGCAGGAAGAGAAGCCAATGGTGGAGATGCTCTGGCTATGAACAAACAGGTAAAAATGTAACCAAGCAATGGCAATCTCATTGAACTGAACAGAGAGGCATTGGAGGAGAATAGTGCAGTCAACCATGCCAAAGGCTGTATAGAGGTCAAGGAGGATGAGGAGGGATAATGCACCATGGTTCAAACATGGAGTTGCAGGAAAGATGGGCACAGATTTGGAAGAGGACAACTTGTTCATGGAGGCCAAGGGAGCAGGAGATGAGACTCATTAACAAGATAAGCTTGGAGGACATAAAGGGAGTTACGAGAGAAACTGGAGAACAATGTGGGTTCAGAGAAGGAGCCTACGAGGAGATATTATCTTGAGGGCAAGGGGGAGGGTGAAAACAGCAGAGACAGCTGAACAGGTGGTCTCAATCTTCACTAAAGTAGTCTATGAGTTCCTCAGTTATTGTTAGTTATGAAGGTGGAGGGGGCAGGAAATATAGGTATTAGAAGATAATTGGTAGTGAAAAAAAGAAGCCAGCGGTTGTCTTTGCTTTCCAGGATGATTCTGGAGTAGTGGGTGGTTTTGCCACAGGAGAGTGAGACCTTATAGTGCTTGCTGTGGTCCAGCTAGATCTGGTGATGCATGTCTAAACCATGCAGAAAACCAGTTGTGTGTCTGATCCACTCAAATCTGCACCTCTTGGAGTTGAAGGAATGAAGATGGAGGAGCGTAAAATTTTTGCGAGGGACAAGAGCATCAAAGGTGGAAATGAAGGAATGGTTAAGCAGATAGCCAGCCACAAACAAATTGTGGCAAGTGGAGAGCTAAGGTTTAACTAGTTGGGTTTTAGAAAGTGTAGTTATAAGTGATTTGGAGGAACAGTTTTTTCCACATATGGCCACAGAAGGAAATGGGTTTGTGATAGGACAAGGATGTGAGTGTCAAGGGATACAAGGACATTGGTTGGAGATGGCCTTGTCTGTGATAGAGACCATGGGAGGAAAGATGGCAAGTGCAAGGGCATTGATGTGAATATAGTCAAGAGAGCAAAAATGGAGGGACAAGTTTAGGGAACAAATGAGGTCAGTGAATTTAGAGCAACGAGAGCAAAGAGCGAATGAGATGAAGATTGAAATCATTGAGAATGAGGAGTCAGTTAGTGCAGAATGATAAAGTGAAGATTGATTCTCTGTATTGATAGAATGCAGTTTGTATTCTGAAATTCTAATAATTATTCATATATAAAGTGCAATAAGTCAAAAGGCAAGTCATTGTTACTTTTAATGTTATCAAAGGTTTAGAAAAGCTATGGGTGATTTAAAAAGTTCCGTTGTGGAAATAAGAAGAATTTAAACCAAAGAAAGAATGCCTCTTCCCTTGGGTGATGTTGTCTCGATAATCCATTGTTTTTTCTGGAGACAGCTCATGTAATCGCTTTTGTACTTCTGTTTTATTGAATGCATGAGGGAATTTTAGTTTTGAAATCTGAAGCTTAGGTTCATCACAAACCAGCATATCACCCCTTTTCACTCGTGGCTGTTGGATTGATCCAAACAAATCCTCATTTTCTGAAGCATAAGATCTAGATATGGGCTGTATATCACCAGATGCATAGTTGACTTTATTAAAACATTCTGCATCTTCTCCATTGTATTCAACACTATTTGATGAAGGTGGTTTGCTCAAAGCCATGTGATTCTCTTTTGTTATATAACCTAACAACTTACTCTGTGGTAAATCTATATAGTTGATGTCACCTTGCACCGTTTCTGGTCTTGGTGGCAGCTGCAGCTTTGAAAGAGGCTGAGCATGCTCAAAATATTTTATTCTGTAAGCTGGGATCCTATTTATAACTGGAGTTGCCCAACAATCCATCATCCTTTCTTCCTGATGTTGATAAAATGCAGATGGTTTATTGAAATTCCTCATTTGTTGAACTTTGTATCGTAACATTTGGATGTCAGAAGAATGGCAGCAAACGCTTGATGGGGTGGCTGTTCGGCAACGCATATTTTTCCAATTGATCTGTTTCGCTTCATATGTACACGTATTCATCTCAACAGTTGGTGGTAATGAGTCAGCTTCACAAATGGGTGACTGTGGCTTTACATCAAATGACTCATGTGCTGGTGTACTTGATGAAGTGGGAGGGGCATCAACATATTGATAATTGAAGTCATCATCTGTGGAAATTCCATTAATCTTCACTTTTTTCTTCAAAGGCCGCAAGGGTGGATTAGGCAGAAAGGATGGATGAGACTGTTCTTTCTGTTGGAAAATTTGAAACCGAGTAAGTCAGCAAAACTAAATACCCAACACTTAGGCTGCTATAAACTATCTGCTAACATCCATATCTATCTATTCCAGCTAATTTCAAAGGCATTGAACTTTAGGGTGTTATGTGTCTGGATGGCAAAAAAATAGTGGTTGGCTAAAATGAGGACATACTTGTTAAATCAACCAAATTTTTAAAGAAGTATATGTGGACAAATCTAAAACTCTTTAATTTAGTCAATAGGTATCAATGAGGAACAAGTAAACTGCAGAAAGCAGTACAATTAAATCTCAACTTTTTAAAAATTGGAAAACTACTAATCCCAAACTGGTAATCGGCGGAAATTCAAATCCCAAACTGGCAAGTAGCAGGAAATCAAATCAAACCAATCAAATCACTACAAAAATGTTGTGAAGCTGAATTCCTCCTCCAGCTGAGAATATACTGGAAAAAGCTAGCCTCCCGCATGAGTTCTTGATACACACTCCTATCAAGCGATCAATTCTTAACAACTGACAGTATATTCCATTAATAATATTAGAAGATTGCAAGAGACAGCAACAAAATCATGGAAGGGAAATGGTCCGGTGAATGTCATGCTATTTACCCGTGGCGTTCTCCTATCTTTACATAGGTAGAAACTCTGTATTTACAGCATTCTGAATAAACATCACAAAGATAAGGATTGGAATCATAGAATCATACAGCACAGAAGGAGGCCATTCAGCTCATCGTGGCAGTGTCAGCTCTTTGAACGAGCTATCCAGTTAGTCCCACTCCCCTGCAAATTTTCCTTTTCAAGAATATATCCAATTCCCTTTTGAAAATTACTGTTGAATCTGTGTCCACCATATTCTCAGGTAGTGAGTTCCAGGTCATCACAACTCGCTACTTAAAAAATGTATCTTCTGCACGGATTTGTTAAAGGCAAATTGTGTTTGACTAACTTGATTGAGTTCTTTGATGAAGTAATGGAGAGGGTTGATGAGAGTAATGTGGTTGATGTTGTCTATATGGACTTTCAAAAGCTGTTTGACAAAGTTCCACATAATAGACTTGTTAGAAAAATTGAAGCTCATGGATTAAAGTAGCAGCGTGGATATGAAAGTGGCTAAGGGACGGAAAGCACAGAGTAGTGGTTAGGGTAGTGGTGAACAGTTTTTCACACTGGAGGGATGTACACCATGGTGTTCTGCAGGAGTCGTTATGAGGACTACTGCTCTTCCTGATATATGTTTATCACCTAGACTTGAGTATATAGGGCATAATTAAAAGTTTGCAGATGACACGAAACTCAGAAATGTAGTAAATACTAAAGAGTATAGTAACGGAGTTCGGAAAGACAGACAGACTGGTGAAATGAGCAGACATGTGGCAGATGAAATTTAATGCAGAGAAGTGTGAAGTGATGCATTTTGGTAGGAAGAATGAGCTGAGGCAATATAAACTGAAGGGTACAACTTTAAAGGGGGTGCAGGAACAGAGAGCCCTGGGGGTATCTTGAAGGGTTTTGATAAACTAAATAAGGCAAAACTGTTTCCAGTGACAGAAGGGTCGGTAACCAGAGGACACAGATTTAAGGTGATTTGCAAAAAAAGAGAGGTGACAATAGGAAACATTTTTTCATGCAGTGAGTTGTTTGTGATCTGGAATGCACTGCTTGAAAGCGTGGTGGAAGCAGATTCAATAGTAACTTTCAAAAGGGAATTGGATAAATACATGAAGGGCAAAAAATTTCAGGGCTATGGGGAAAAAGCACAGGAGTGAGACTAATTGGATAGCTCTCTCAAAGAGCTGGCACAGGCACGATGGGCCAAATCTGCATTGTATCTTTCATTCATCCTCCTCTGGTTCCCACATCAGTGTCCTCTAGTTACCGACCTTCCTGCCAGTAGAAACTGTTTCTCCTTATTTACTCTATCAAATCCCTTTATAAATTTGAACACCTAATTAAATCTCCCCTTAACCTTCTCTGCTCTAAGGAGAACAATCCCTGCTTCTCGAGTCTCTCCAAGTCTCTCATTTCTGGTATCATTAGAGTAAATCTCCTCGACAACCTCTCCAAGGTCTTGACATCCTTCCTGAAGTGTGGTGCCCAGAATTGGAAACAATACTCTAGCTGGGGCCTAACCAGTGTTTTGTAAAGGTTTAGCATAACGTCTTTACTTTTGTACTCTATGCCTCTATTTATAAAACCCAGTATCCCACATACGTTTTTTACAACCTTCTCAACTTTTCAACCTGCCACCTTCAAAGATGTGTGTATGTGAATCCCAGATCTCTTTGTTCCTGCACTCCATTAAAATTGTACAATTTAATTTATATCGATTATTAATTTATGAAATGCCTCTTTTTTGTTTTTCCTTCCAAAATGCATCATTTCACACTTCTCTGCATTAAATTTCATCTGTCATGTGTCTGCCCATTTCACCAATCTATGTCCTTCTGAATTCTGTTACTATCCTCTTGATTGTTTATTACATTTGTGTATTGTGTCATCTGCAAACTTTGAATTGCTATCCTTTATATCAATGTCCAGGTCACTAATATATATCAAAAAGAGCAGTGGTCCCAATACCGACCCTTGGGGGACACCACCGTATACTTCCCTCCACTCTGAAAAACTACCATTTATCGCTACTCTCCGCTTACTGTCTATTAGCCAATTTTGTATCCATGCTGTTACTGCCCTTTAATCCCATAGGCTTTAATTTTGCTAACGTCTATTATGTGGTATTTTATCAAACGCATTCTAAAAGTCTATAAAGGCATCATCAAGCCTTTCATCAAAGAACTCAAGCATTAGTCAATAATGGTTTATCTTTAACAAACTTGTGCTGGCTTTCATTTATGAACCCATGTTTTTCCAGTGACAATTCATTTTGGCCCAGATTATAGTCTGTAGATGTTTCCCCATCACTGATGTTAGGCTGACTGGCCTATAGTTACTGGGTTTATCTCTCTCTCCTTTTTTGAACTGGAGTATAACATTTGTAATCCTCCAGTTCTCTGGCACCACTCCCATATCTAAGGAGGATTGAAAGATTTTTGCCAGCGTCTCCACTATTTCCACCCATACTTCCCTCAGAAACCTAAGATGTACCCCATCCATACTGGGTGACTTTTATACTTTGAGCACTACGACCTTTTTAAGAACCTGCTTTTTTATCAATTTTTAATCCCATCTAATTTCTCCACCTCCTCTTCCTTTAACTATGATATTGACAGCATCCTCTTCTTTTTTGTAGACAGATGCAAAGTGCTCATTTAGTACCTGAGCCGTGCCCTCTGCCTCCACAAAAAGATTTCATTTTTGGTCCCTAACCCTTTGACCACCCTTTTACTCTTTAAGGATTAATTTCCCTTATTCTAACTTGTCCACATTTTTGAATCCACCCCCCAACCACCCTCAGTGATTCAGTTCTTTTTTTAAAATTCGAAGCCAAGGTCCGCATTTTGTTAGAGGAAAAAAAAGATGCAGGAGTAAATTTTCATCTTTACATCCTAAGTGTTAAGGATCGTCTAAGTGGATTGCAGGAAGGAAAATTGAGTAGGGAGCCGATACTCTCTATTCCATCCAGGCAAGACGCAAGACCTAGATACTAAAGAAGAAATCCTACCCCACTATTTTCATTGGGAGACAAATTCAAGTAGGAATCTTCTCAAGGTTGCAGTTAAGTCTGCCACCTTATGGCAATACTAAAAAATGACACTGCTCAGCACATTTAATAGGTGCTACCTGTTTCACGGTGCAAGTGGATTATTGTGACACATATTAAATGTCAAATTCTGTTTCCCTCTTCATTTTTTCCACCTCTCTACCTCTCTTTCTTCCTTTAAGACGCTCCTTAAAACCTACCTCTTTGACCAAGCTTTTGGTCATCTGCTGTAATTTCTTCTTATGTTTTGTTTTGTCTTAAAACACTTCTGTGAAGCGCTTTGGGATGTTTTACTATGTTAAAGGCACTATATAAATACAAGTTTTGTTGTTGCAAAAATTCTGCAGTGCAGAGATATTGCCTCTGGCAGGCTGCTCATTCTAGGTGCTGCATTGCTAGTCAGTAGTCAGCGAATATGTCTGTTACTAGTAAATACGGTATTTCTTAGTTTATAAAAGATGAGGGCCGAAATTGTGAACCGCTGTTTGGGGTGGGAGTTCCTGCGCCAGGTGCAGAAGTTCCGCCCCTTGACCAAAATTTGGCTTATCGCCCCCCCGAGAACAAGTGGATCGTAAAATATCACGCTCCACTTGCTCTGCAGGTCGCAAGCGGGGCGGAAGGACTCCATGAAAGGCGCAGTGCTATGCGGTGGGACGCGTAGCGCTGCTGTGCAGACAGGGCCATCACTTTCATTAAAGAGGAGGGCCAAGCTGCTGACTCTGCGGGCGGGAAACGGGGCCATCCCTGGACCACCAGGGAATGGGGTGCTGTGGCAGCAGCCCTGCACACAAGCGGTGTGCTAGGCTGCAAGATTGCCACAAAGACCCTGCCATTTAAAAAAAAATTCTTCACCTCCCCTTTAATGTTTGCCCCGCGTGAGGCCTACAGCCCAGTACGTGCTCCCTGCAGCTGTCGCCGACATCGCCTGCTGCAGTTTCAAGGATCACTACCGAATTTTCGCTCCGGGGCAAAAACGGGTCGCTGCGCACGGTGATGACGACGCAGCTGAGCGGGTCACTACCGGTTACCGCCGCCATTAACTCCCGCGGAATTTTGTGGGAGTTGGTAGCGCTGCCGCACCGGGCGAAAAATCGTTTGCGCCCCCGGGGGGTGCTAACGGGAGGCACAAATGCCCCAGATTTCTCCCCCAAGATTTTTTAAAAGCCAGGATACAGCATAAAACAACTGGGCACAAATTCAAGCCTTACTCAATCTTGAGATAAATGGAGAGTAAAACCAAGCTTGGGGCGCAGATTGTTATGTCACTTATGAAATGGAAGCTTAAGATTCAGCCAGGAGTCATCCTCCATTAAACTAGTGCAGGTAACTATAACTTAGAAAAATGATTTTGGTTTTAACCATTTTGATTTGGGTACACAATTGAAGTATGCATGGTACTGCTTGACCCTGAGTTTAGCTTCAAACCCTGCATCCAACAACAATAACAACGTGCATTTATATGGCACCTCTAACATAATAAAAACATTCCAAAGAGCTTCACAGGAGTATTTTCAGACAAAATTTGATACAGAGCCACTTAGAGATATTAGGATAGGTGAACAAAAAACTTGGTCAAAGAGGTAGGTTTTAAGGAGTGACTTAAAGAAGGAGAGGGAGGTAGAGAGGCGGAAAGGTTTCAGGAGGCAATTCCAGAGCGTAGGGTCTAGGCAGCTGAAGGCACGGCTGCCAATGGTGGAGTGATGGAAATTGGGGATGTGCAAGATGTCACAATTGGAGGTGTGCAGAGATCGTGGATGGTTGTAGGGCTTATAGAGAGGTAGGGAGGGGCAAAGCCATGGATGGATTTGAACACAAGGATGAGAATTTTGAAATCGAAGTGTTGCCGGACCTGGAGCCAATATAGGTCAGCGAACACAGGGGTGATGGGTCAATGGGACTTGGTGCGAGTTAGGATATGGACAGCAGAGTTTTGGATGAGCTTAAGTTTATGGAGGGTGAAAGATGGAGTAGCACTCTTGTCTCTGAGTCAGAAGATACTGAGTTCAATTCCAGAGACTTAAGCACAAAAATGTAGGCTGACATTTCTGTCCCATACTGGGGGAGTGCTGCACAGTCAGAGGTATTATCTTCGTATGAGATGCCTATCTCCACCTCCAAAATATCACCGATCTCCAACTCAATCTTACTCCTTCTGCCCCAAACCCCTTATTTACCTCTTTGCCCTCTTTAGACTATACCAGTGCTGTGCTCACTGGTCTCCTGAACTCTGAACTGTGAAGCACATTGGGAAGTTTGCGACTTTGAAGGTGCTATATAAATATTAATTGTTATAGTTGTTCATGCAATTCATTTATTCTTACTGGAAGGCAAACAAAAAAGTTTAAGCAGAAAAATGTGACCATATAATTTATTGAAAGCACAGATAAGAACATAAAAAAGTTTCAGAACAGGATACGGACATTAGGCCCATGAAGCTGGTCATTTTTTTTTTTTACAGATCTTCACCCTGAAATTCTTCAGATTTGGCAGTGTGATTTTTGTGCAGTCAGGGTGGTGGGGCAAGGATGAGGAGAATTTAGGGTGGGTCTAGGTTCTGCTAGATCTCCACAGGAAGTGGGGGCTGGTG
Source organism: Pristiophorus japonicus (assembly GCF_044704955.1). Classification (NCBI taxonomy): domain Eukaryota; kingdom Metazoa; phylum Chordata; class Chondrichthyes; family Pristiophoridae; genus Pristiophorus; species Pristiophorus japonicus. The sequence continues at coordinate 98,981,341 of NC_091981.1, forward strand.
CTTCTTGTGATGACAACAGAAGAGAATGATCTGGTGGGATGATGGGCGGCCTGAATCCTGCTAGAGTTGCCATCGTATGTCTGCATGAAACAAAGAACAGTATGTGTCAGGATTAAATCCTGGTGGAAGTGGGCACAGCAGCTCTTTAAAAGTTGATTCTCCTGCGGCGATTCTTCTTGTCACTTTGTCTGATTTAGTTGGCTTCGCAATGTGCTTGAGTGAAATTACTCCACTCCCACTGGGACTTTTGCATAATGGCTAGTTAAATTTGCCGACACTTAGATTTATGACTGTGTCAGTGTTGTGGTTGGTTGTTGGGTGGATTCTGCTCTGCGGTGCTCCAGGTGGCAGAGCAGCCCACCAGAAATTTCTAGGCGCTTATCTTTCCATATGTACCTTCTCATCATATTCTTCAATCCCTTCGCTCACCAGAAATACATTTAATTGAGTTTTAAATCCACTCATAATGACCACTTCAATGATCTTTCCTGGCCTGTGATGTTGTTGGTTTGGTCAGCAGACTTTTTTTATGAGTAACTTGCCACTGCATACTAGGTGTAATGCCCAGCTGTATTTGTATGTACACAATTGCTTGTCTCCGCCTCTGCCTCAGTCCATCTGCTGCTGAAATGCTCATCCATAGAAACATAAAAAATAAGTGCAGGAGTAGGCCATTCGGCCCTTGGAGCCTGCACCACCATTCAATAAGATCATGGCTGATCGTTCAGCTCAGTACCCCTTTCATGCTTTCTCTCCATACCCCTTGATCCCTTAAGCCGTAAGGGCCATATCTAACTCTCTCTTGAATATATCCAATGAACTGGCATCAACAACTCTCTCCGTTAGGGAAAATCCACAGGTTAACAACTCTGAGTAAAGAAGTTTCTCCTCATCTCAGTCCTAAATGGCTTACCACTTATCTTTAGACTATGTCCCCTGGTTCTGGACTTCCCCAACATCGGGAACATTCTTCCTGCATCTAACCTGTCCAGTCCCGTCAGAATTTTATATGTTTCTATGAGATCCCCTCTCATCCTTCTAAACTCGAGTGAATATAGGCCCAGTCGATCCAGCCTCTCCTCATATGTCAATCCTGCCATCCCGGGAATCAGTCTGGCGAACCTTCGCTGCACTCCCTCAAGCAAAAACGTCCTTCCTCAGATTAGAAGACCAAAACTCAATGCAATATTCCAGGTGAGGCCTCACCAAGGCCCTGTACAACTACAGTAAGACCTCCCTGCTCCGATACTCAAATCCCCTAGCTATGAAGGCCAACATACCATTTGCCTTCTTCACCGCCTGCTGTACCTGCATGCCAGCTTTCAATGACTGATGTACCATGACACCCAGGTCTCGTTGCACCTCCCCTTTTCCTAATCTGCCGCCATTCAGATAATATTCTGCCTTCATGTTTTTGTCACCAAAGTGGATCACCTCACATTTATCTACATTATACTGCACCTGCCATGCATTTGCCCACTCACCTAACCTGGCCAAGTCACCCTGCAGCCTCTTAGCATCCTCCTCACAGCTCACACCGCCACCCAGCTTAGTGTCATCTGCAAACTTGGAGATATTACACTCAATTCATTCATCTAAATCATTAATGTATATTGTAAATAGCTGGGGTCCCAGCACTGAGCCCTGCGGCACCCCACGAGTCACTGCCTGCCATTCTGAAAAGGACCCGTTTATCCCGACTCTCTGCTTCCTGTCTGCCAACGAGTTCTCTATCCACGTCGGTACATTACCCCTAATACCATATGCTTTAATTTTGCACACCAATCTCTTGTGTGGAACCTTGTCAAAAGCCTTTTGAAAGTCCAAACACACCACATCCACTGTTTCTCCCTTGTCCACTCTACCAGTTACATCCTCAAAAAATTCTACAAGATTTGTCAAGCATGATTTCCCTTTCATAAATCCATGCTGACTTGGACTGATCCTGTCACTGTTTTCCAAATGCGCTGCTTTTCATTTTTAATAATTGATTCCAACATTTTCCCCACTACTGATGTCAGGCTAACCGGTCTATAATTTCCCGTTTTCTCTCTCCTTCCTTTTTTAAAAAGTGGTGTTACATTAGCTACCTTCCAGTCCATAGGAACTGATCCAGAGTCGATAGACTGTTGGAAAATGATCACCAATGCACCCACTATTTCTAGGGCCACTTCCTTAAGTACTCTGGTATGCAGACTATCAGGCCCTGGGGATTTATCGGCCTTCAATCCCATCAATTTCCCTAACACAATTTCCCGCCTAATAAGGATATCCTTCTGTTCCTCCTCCTCACTAGACCCTCGGTCCCCTCGTATTTCCGGAAGGTTATTTGTGTCTTCCTTCGTGAAGACAGAACCAAAGTATTTGTTCAACTGGTCTGCCATTTCTTTGTTCCCCATTATAAATTCACCTGAATCTGACTGCAAGGGACCTACGTTTGCCTTCACTAATCTTTTTCTCTTCATATATCTATAGAAACTTTTGCAGTTAGTTTTTATGTTCCCAGCAAGCTTCCTCTCATACTCTGTTTCCCCCCTCCTAATTAAACCCTTTGTCCTCCTCTGCTGAATTATAAAATTCTCCCAGTCCTCAGGTTTGCTGCTTTTTCTGGCCAATTTATATGCCTCTTCCTTGGATTTAACACTATCCTTAATTTCCCTTGTTAGCCACGGTTGAGCCACCTTCCCCGTTTTATATTTACTCCAGACAGGGATGTATAATTGTTGAAGTTCATCCATGTGACCTGTAAATGTTTGCCATTGCCTATCCACCGTCAATCCTTTAAGTATCATTCACCAGTCTATTCTAGCCAATTCAAGGCCACTACCATCGAAGTTACCTTTCCTAAGTTCAGGGCCTTAGTCTCTGAATTAACTGTGCCACTCTCCATCTTAATAAAGAATTCTACCATATTATGGTCACTCTTCTCCAAGAGGCCTCGCACAACAAGATCTCTAATTAGTCCTTTCTCATTACACATCACCCAATCAAGGATGGCTAGCCCTCTAGTTGTTTCCTCAACATATTGGTCTGGAAAACCATCCCTAATACATTCCGGGAAATCCTCCTCCACCGCATTGCTACCAGTTTGGTTAGCTCAATCTATATGTAGATTAAAGTCGCCCATGATAACTGCTGTACCTTTATTGCACGCGTCCCTAATTTCTTGTTTGATGCTGTCCCCAACCTCACTACTACTGTTTGGTGGTCTGTTCAGAACTCCCACTAGCGTTTTCTGCCCTTTGGTATTCCATAGCTCCACCCATATCGATTCCACATCATCCAAGCTGATGTCCTTCCTTACTATTGAGTTAATTTCCTCTTCTAACCAGCAATGCCACCCCACCTCCTTTTCCTTTCTGTCTATCCTTCCTGAATGTTGAATACCCCTGGATGTTGAGTTCCCAGCCTTGGTCACCCTGGAGCCATGTCTCCGTAATGCCAATTATATCATATTCGTTACTTGCTGTCTGCGCAGTTAATTTATCCACCTTATTACAAATACTCCTCGCATTGAGGCACAGGGCCTTCAGACTTATCTTTTTAACACACTTTGCCCCTTTAGAATTTTGCTGTAATGTGGTCCTTTTTGCTTTTTGCTTTGGGTTTCTCTGCCCTCGACTTTTACCTTTCTTCTTTCTATCTTTTGCTTCTGCCCCCATTCTACTTCCCTCTCTCCCCCTGCCATATTAGTTTAACCCCTCCCCAACAGCACTAGCAAACACTCCCCCAAGGACATTGGTTCCGGTCCTGCCCAGGTGCAGACCATCCAGTTTGTACTGGTCCCACCTCCCCCAGAACCGGTTCAATGTCCCAGGAATTTGAATCTCTCCCTACTGCACCACTCCTCAAGCCACGTATTCATCTGAGCTATCCTGCTATTCCTACTCTAACTAGCACGTGGCACTGGTAGCAATCCTGAGATTACTACCTTTGAGGTCCTACTTTTTAATTTAGCTCCTAGCTCCCTAAATTCATGTTGTAGGACCTCATCCCATTTTTTACCTATATCGTTGGTACCTATATGCACCACGACAACTGGCTGTTCACCCTACCCTTTCAAAATGTCCTGCAACTGCTTCGAGACATCCTTGACCCTTGCACCAGGGAGGCAACATACCATCCTGGAGTCTCGATTGTGGCCGCAGAAACGTCTGTCTATTTCCCTTCCAATAAAATTCCCTACCACAATAGCTCTCCCACTCTTTTTCCTGCCCTCCTGTGCAGCACGGTGCCATGAACTTGGCTGCTGCTGCTCTCCCCTGATTGAGTCATCCCCCCCCCCAACAGTACCCAAAGCGGTGTATCTGTTTTGCAGGGGGATGACCGCAGGGGACCCCCTGCACTACCTTCCTTCCACTGCTCTTCCTGTTGGTCACCCATCCCCTATCTGGCTGTGTAATCTTTACCTGTGGTGTGGCCAACTCACTAAACGTGCTATTCACGACATCCTCAGCATCATGGATGCTCCAGAGTAAATCCACCCACAGCTCCAGTGCCTCAATGTGGTCTGTCAGGAGCTGGAGCCAGATACACTTCCTGCACATCTAGTTGTCATGGATACTGGGAGCGTCCCTGGCTTCCCACATAGCACAGGAGGAGCATGACACATGTCCGTGCTCTCCTATCATGACTTAACCCCTAGATTAACTTAATTTGGCAACAACAATGATAAAGGTTACCGACTGATGAAGGAAAAGAAAAAGAAAAACTTCTCACCAATCACCAGCCAATCACTTACCCCCTTGGCTGTGACATCACCCTTCGATTTCTTTCTTCTTCTTTTTTGCTTTCTCTCCCTGCAGCTGCACTAGCTGGCCTCCCCGACTCACCACGCTGCTCCCTCCGACTGATGGGCCTTTTGTTGGCCACTCCGACGTCCCGCTCCACCTCACCGACTCACCACGCTGCTCTCTCTGACTGATGGGCCTTTGTAGGCCTCTCTGACGTCCCGCTCCGCCTCCCCGACTCACCATGACACTCCATGATTTTGTTAACTCCAGACACGACTATTTTAATGCCCTTGTGACCGGCCATCCATAAACTTGAGCTTATCCAATACTCTACTATCCTGACTTGCAGCAAATCCTGTTCAACTATCATCCCTGTGTTCACTGTCCTACATTGGCTCCCGGTCTATGAAATCCTCAATTTTGAAATTCTCATTCTCATCTGCAAATCCCTCGATGGCCTTGCCCCTCCTTATCTCTGTAACCTCTTCCAGCCATACAACCCTCTGCAAAGTCTGGGTTCTTGCAACTTTGGCCTGTTGTCTATCCCCCACTTCCTTCACTCCACTACTGGCAGCCATGCCTTCAGCTATCTAGGCCCTATCCTCTGGAATTCCCTCCCTAAATCTCTCTGCCCCTTCACGTCTCTCTCCTCCTTTAAGACTCTCTTTAAACCTAGCTCTTTGACCAAGCTTTTTGGTCACCTGTCCTAATGTTTCCTTCTTGGGGCAGGGGGATGGGAACCTATGCAGGGAGACAGATGGAAGTAAAATGGGATCAGAAGCAAAAGGTATAAAGAAGAAAAGTAGAAGTGGAGGGCAGAAAAATCAAAGGCAAAAATCAAAAGACATGGCTCCAGCGTGACCAAGGCTGGGAACTCAACATTCAGGGGTATTCAACATTCAGGAAGGATAGACAGAAAGGAAAAGGAGGTGGGGTGGCATTGCTGGTTAAAAGAGGAAATTAACTCAATAGTAAGGAAGGACATCAGCTTGGATGATATGGAATCGATATGGGTGGAGCTACGGAATACCAAAGGGCAGAAAACGCTAGTGGGAGTTCTGTACAGACCACCAAACAGTAGTGAGGTTGGGGACAGCATCAAACAAGAAATTAGGGACGCGTGCAATAAAGGTACAGCAGTTATCATGGGCGACTTTAATCTACATATAGCTTGAGCTAACCAAACTGGTAGCAATGCGGTGGAGGAGGATTTCCCGGAATGTATTAGGAATGGTTTTCTAGACCAATATGTTGAGGAAACAACTAGAGGGCTGGCCATCCTTGATTGGGTGATGTGTAATGAGAAAGGACTAATTAGCAATCTTGTTGTGCGAGGCCCCTTGGGGAAGAGTGAACATAATATGGTAGAATTCTTCATTAAGATGGAGAGTGACACAGTTAATTCAGAGACTAGAGTCCTGAACTTAAAGAAAGGTAACTTCGATGGTATGAGACGTGAATTGGCTAGGATAGACTGGCAAATGATACTTAAAGAGTTGACGGTGGATAGGCAATAGCAGACATTTAAAGATCACATGGATGAACTTCAACAATTCTACATCCCTGTCTGGCGTAAAAATAAAATGGGAAAGATGGCTCAACCGTGGCTTACAAGGGAAATTAGGCATAGTGTTAAATCCAAGAAAAGGCACATAAACTGCCAAAAAAAGCAACAAACCGGAGGACTGGGAGAAATTTAGAATTCAGCAGAGGAAGCCAAAGGGTTTAATTAGGAGGGGGAAATTAGAATATGAGAATAAGCTTGCACGGAACATAAAAACTGACTGCAAAAGCTTCTACAGATACATGAAGAGAAAAAGATTAGTGAAGACAAATGTGGGTCCCTTGTGGTCAGAATCACGCGAATTTATAATGGGGAACAAAGAAATGGCAGACCAATTGAACAAATACTTTGGTTCTGTCTTCACTAAGGAAGACACAAATAACCTTCCGGAAATACTCGGGGACCGAGGGTCTAGTGAGGAGGAGGAACTGAAGGAAATTATTATTGGGGTCTAGCGAGAAGGAGGAAAAAAAGGAAATCTTTATTAGTCAGCAAATTGTGTTTGGAAAATTGATGGGATTGAAGGCCGATAAATCCCCAGGGCCTGATCATCTGCATCCCAGAGTACTTAAGGAAGTGGCCCATGAAATAGTGGATGCATTGGTGGTCATTTTCCAACATTCTATAGACTCTGGATCAGTTCCTATGGACTGGAGGGTAGCTAATGTAACCCCACTTTTTAAAGAAGGAAGGAGAGAGAAAACATAGAATTATAGACCGGTCAGCCTGGCATCGATAGTGGGGAAAATATTGGAATCAATTATTAAAGATGTAATAGCAGTGCATTTGGAAAGCAGTGACAGGATCAATCCAAGTCAGCATGGATTTATGAAAGAGAAATCATGCTTGACAAATCTTCTAGAATTTTTTGAGGATGTAACTAGTAGAGTGGACAAGGGGGAGCCAGTGGATGTGGTGTATTTGGACTTTCAAAAGGCTTTTGATAAGGTCCCACACAAGAGATTAGTGTGCAAAATTAAAGCACATGGTATCGGGGGTAATGTACTGATGTGGATAGAGAACTGGTTGGCAGACAGGAAGCAAAGAGGAGGAATAAATGGTTCCTATTCAGAATGACAGGCAGTGACTAGTGGGGTACTGCAAGGTTCAGTGCTGGGACCCCAGCTATTTACAATATACATTAATGATTTAAACAAAGGAATTGAATGTAGTATTTCCAAGTTTGCAGATGACATTAAGTTGGGTGGCAGTGTGAGCTGTGAGGAGGATGCTCAGAGCCTGCAGGATGACTTGGACAGGTTAGGTGAGTGGGCACATACATGGCAGATGCGGTATAATGTAGATAAATGTGAGGTTATCTACTTTGGTGGTAAAAGCAGGAAGGCAGAATATTATTTGAATGGTGACAGATTAGGAAAAGGGGAGGTGCAATGAGACCTGGGTGTCATGGTACATCAGTCATTGAAAGTTGGCATGCAGGTACAGCAGGCGGTGAAGAAGGCAAATGGCCTTCATAGCGAGAGGATTTGAGTATAGGAGCAGGGAGGTCTTACTGCAGTTGTACAGGGCCTTGGTGAGGACACACCTTGAATATTGTGTACAGTTTTGGTCTCCTCATCTGAGGAAGGACATTCTTGCTATTGAGGGAGTGCAGCGAAGGTTCGCCAGACTGATTCCCGGGATGGTAGGACTGACATATGAAGAAAGACTGGATCGACTAGGCTTATATTCAATGGAATTTAGAAGAATGAGAGGGGATCTCATAGAAACATATAAAATTCTGACGGGATTGAATAGGTTAGATGCAGGAAGAATGTTCCCAATGTTGGGGAAGTCCAGAACCAGGTGTCACAGTCTAAGGATAAGGGGTAATTCATTTAGGATCGAGATAAGGAGAAACGTCTTCACTCAGAGAGTTGTGAGCATGTGGAATTCTTTACCACAGAAAGTTGTTGAGGCCAGTTCATTAGATATATTCAAAAGGGAGTTAGATGTGGCCCTTATGGCTAAAGGGATCAAGGAGTACGGAGAGAAAGCAGGAATGGGGTACTGAAGTGCATGATCATATTGAATGGTGGTGCAGGCTCGAAGGGCCGAATGGCTTACTCCTGCATCTATTTTCTATGTTTCTTTGCTTGGTGCCAATTTTTGTTAGATAACGCTCCTGTATCTTAATAACCATTCACTGAATTTACCAATTTACTCACCAGCTCGGAGAAGTAGCTGTATTTTCCTATCAGTTTTGCCATCTCTTTGTCAAAGTAATCATCTAACTGAATGGGATTCATTGGTCCACTGCCTAATTATAAATACAAATTAAAGAGTCAGTGAAAGAGCGAATGCCTAGTCCATAGAAATCTCGAAGTTTGTAGCTTATAAATAATTAGTTGATTAAAATAAAGATAAAATAGTGGCAATGTGGGAAATTAAATGCTTAGCCAGCAACTTTAAAAAGAAAAGGGAAAATTATAACATTTCATACATGTGTGTTTCTTCAGAATCATTCGTTGATATTTTAAGGTCCCTCGTTTGTGTAGAAAATGCATGACGTTGGTTGTCAAATATAGTAATAATTAAACTCCATTTGTTGCAGTTACTTTCAAGTGAAATAATCTTTCACTTGGGATTTTAACCTACCTGTGAAGTCCCTCTTGTATGTGTTTAGCCAATGTGATTTCTCTATGTTTTTCAGTATATTAGTGGTTGTCTCAGAAAGGGCATTTTCTATGCATCGCTCTGATCTGTTGGGGGCGACAGCCTTCGGTGGTATGGGATACAATATTTGATTTTGTTCTGTAGCTGATTTAGGATACTGCAATGAAAGAATAGAGAGGCCGCCAAGCTGTATTAAAAGAGATCCAGTATCAGAAATAAACAGTAAAATGAAGTGTTACATTGACTCTGTACTTCCCGTAGAAGGGCTTGGTATTTTTACATGTTCCATTTACAAGCGTACACTACACTGGTTTTGTTCAGAATACCCACTGCATTCATCTGTTTCCATAAAGATGAATGTCACAGTTTTCACAACTAAAAGTTTAATTTAATTTAGTACAGGTTCTGTTCTTTTGAACGTGTATTTTCTTTAAAAATTAGGACTTGATCATTTTAAAATGATTTCCCAATCAGCCGACTTTGATAATTTTGGTATTCTTCCATTCTATGTGGGTTCAGAGCATTTGAGATTGAAAAAGACTTGTTTAAAAATTCTCATTGCTGTTGCTTTCTCAGATGTATATGGCTGAAAGTTATGTTTAGTCACTGTCATGTATCTTACATTATTATATATAACTGTATCCTAAAATGCTATACATGACTGTAATAAGATATGACCTGTAACCACCAGCATACCTTACCATCAGGGGTGCACTTGCAAGAGACAGGTATATAAGGACAGGTCTCAGGCAAGTGCAGCATTCCAGAGCTGTGAAATAAAGGTGCAGGTCCAGAGTGACCTTGACTTCACTACATGCCTCGTGTGAATCTGCACTGAGGGGACAGGACTTTACAGTGGCGACGAGTTACGGGATTACAGAATCCACAGAATGACGAACAACGGATCAGATGAAAAGTACAATGCGGGAGACAATTGGGAGGCCTTCATAGAAAGGCTCCAGCAAAGCTTTGTAACCAAAGACTGGTTAGGCGATGATAAGGCAGACAAGAGAAGAGCCCATCTCTTGACCAGCTGTGGCTCTAAAACATACGCTTTAATGAAGGATCTGTTGGCACCCGAGAAACCAGCAAGCAAGTCGTTTGAAGAATTGAGCACACTGGTAAGAGACCACCTGAAGCCAGCGAGCAGCCTACACATGGCCAGACACAGGTTCTACAACTACAGACGCTGTGTGGGCCAGAGCATACCCGACTTCGTGGCGGAACTTCGGAGGTTGGCTAGTTTATGTGAGTTCTCCGATGAACTGAGGAGAGAAATGCTGAGAGACTTTTTCATTGAAGGAATAGGCCACGCAGGCATATTCCGAAAGCTCATAGAGACCAAGAACCTGACCTTAGAGGCAGCAGCACTGGTTGCACAGACATTCTCGGTAGGGGAAGAAGAAACGATGTTGGTTTACAATGCAGGTACGACAACTAACGAAATATCGGAAGAAGAAGTTCACAGCACTAAACAAGCTGCTACCCCCACACACAGACAAAAGCGGGAGAATAGGCTCTCGACAGCAGGCAGAAGCCATCAAGGGCCACAGGAACGACCGTTCACACCTCATCAACCCACAATGCGAGCAATCAACTACAAACTGAGAGAAGCTCAAGAGAAATCAGCCAGACGCAGCTCATTCTTTGGGAACACTTTGAACAATGGAACAGGTCTGTGCTGGAGGTGTGGGGGTGGGCACTCGTCAAGGGGATGTCGATTTCAGCAGGCTGTTTGCAGAAATTGTGAAAATACAGGGCATTTGGCCCGCATGTGCAAAAAAACGGCAGCTTGGCTGGTATATGAATCGGATGGGGTCGGAAAGCGGACCAGAAGATGGTGGGAACAGTACCCGGGACACTGATGTACAGCGGATCAACACGATCAATGGCCGCTGCTCCTACAACAGGACTCCTCCTATAATGATGAGGGTCCTACTCAACGGGATATCTGTCAACATGGAGCTGGATACGGGAGCGAGTCAATCTCTCATGGGCTCTCAACAATTTGAACAGCTGTGGCCGCATAAAAGAGACAGACCAAAACTCACAAGGGTCGACACCAAACTAAGGACCTATACCAAAGAAATCGTACCAGTCCTCGGTAGCGCCATGCTCTCTGTCACACACAAAGGGACAGTGAACCGACTTCCCCTGTGGATTGTCCCCGGAAATCCCCCAGCACTGCTGGAGAGAAGCTGGCTGGCAAAACTGAACTGGAAATGGGATGATGTCCATGCCATGTCATTAGAGGAACGGACCTCCTGCTCAACAATTATAAAGCGATTTGAACATCACTTTCAGCCAGGTGTGGGCACTTTCAAAGGGGCCAAAGTCAAAATCTACATCACACAGGATGCCAGACTGGTCCATCACAAGGCCAGAGCTGTACCCTATGTGATGAGGGAAAAGATTGAACATGAACGAGACCGGCTTCTGCGGGAAGGCATTATATCACCTATGTAATTTAGCGACTGGGCAAGTCCCATCGTCTCAGTCATGAAGCCTGATGGATCCGTACGAATCTGTGGGGACTACAAATCTACCATAAACAGAGTCTCTCTACAGGACCAGTACCCGCTGCCCAGAGCGGAGGACTTATTTGTCACATTGGCTGGAGGTAAACTTTTCTCAAAATTAGACCTCACATCTGCGTATATGACGCAAGGATTGACCGAGGAATCCAAGCTACTCACCACCATCAACACACATCGAGGCCTTTTCATGTACAATCGATGCCCATTCGGCATCAGGTCGGCAGCTGCCATATTCCAGCGCAACATGGAGAGTCTGCTCAAGTCCATCCCGGGGACGGTTGTATTTCAAGACAACATACTTATCACGGGCAGGGACACCAACTCCCACCTCCGTAATTTGGAGGAAGTACTAAAGCGGTTGGATCGGGTCGGCCTACGAGTCAAGAAATCCAAGTGCCTGTTTCTCTCACCCGAGGTTGAATTTTTGGGCAGAAAGATTGCCGCTGATGGAATCCGCCCAACAGAGTCCAAAACAGAAGCAATTCACCTGGCACCCAGGCCCCGGAATGTCTCAGAACTGCGCGCCTTTCTTGGGCTACTCAATTACTTTTGGAACTTGATGCAGAACTTAAGCACGCTGCTGGAGCCTCTCCCCGTGCTACTCAGGAAGGGGAACGATTGGTTTTGGGGGGACGCCCAGGACCGCGCCTTCAATAAGGCACGCAACCTTCTGTGTTCCAACAGTGTTTTGACTTTCTTTGATCCAGGTAAAAAGCTAGTTCTCACATGCGATGCGTCAGCGTATGGGTTCGGATGCGTTTTGCAACATGTCAATAGTGCGGGCAAATTACAACCCATAGCTTATGCCTCCAGGTCACTTTCGTGGGCGGAGCGCGGGTACGGAATGGTAGAGAAGGAGGCGCTCGCGTGTGTGTATGGTATCAAAAAGATGCACCAATACCTTTTCGGGGCCAAGTTCGCATTAGAAACCGACCACAAGCCCCTCACGTCCCTCCTATCCGAGAGCAAGGCAATAAACGCCAACGCCTCGGCGCGAATTAAACGGTGGGCACTCATGCTGGCGTCCTACGACTATACCATAAGGCACAGACCAGGCACAGACACCTGGCGACCACGGAAGGGTCTGACAAACAGGACTGTGAGATAGTCATGGCAATCAATGCCTTTGAGTCCACAGGTTCGCCCATGATGGCTCGCCAAATCAGAGCCTGGACGGCCAGCGACCCCATATTATCCTTAGTAAAAAGTTGTGTCCTAACCGGTGACTGGGCAGAGGCTCGCAATGCCTGCCCCGAGGAATTAAAACCCTTTCACAGGCGCATGCATGAGCTATCACTACAAGCAGACTGCCTGATGTGGGGCAGCCGAGTAGTCATGCCTCTGCAAGGCAGAGAGGCATTTGTCCGGAAGCTCCACCGCGAGCACCCGGGGATCGTTCTCATGAAGGCCATAGCCAGATCCCACGTTTGGTGGTCTGGTATTGACGCGGACTTGGAGCTCTGCGTCTGAAGGTGCACCATTTGTGCCCAACTCAGCAATGCCCCCAGGGAGGCTCCACTGAGCCCCTGGCCCTGGCCTACCAAACCGTGGTCGGGGGTGCACGTAGACTATGCGGGCCCATTCATGGGCAAAATGTTCCTCATAGTTGTAGATGCATTTTCAAAGTGGATCGAATGCACCATTTTAAACTCGAGCACAACCTCCACCACTGTGGAGAGCCTCTCAACCATGTTTGCAACGCACGGAATCCCTGACATATTGGTCAGTGACAATGGTCCATGCTTCACCAGCGCAGAATTCCAAGACTTTATAATTGACCACGGCATAAATCACGTCAAGACGGCACCGTTCAAGCCGGCCTCCAACGGCCAGGCGGAGAGAGTAGTACAAATTATTAAACAAGGCATGCTTAAAATCCAAGGTCCCACGCTGCAGGGTCGCCTGTCGTGACTGCTGCTGGCATACAGATCTCGTCCGCACTCATTGACTGGGATCCCCCCCACGCAACTGTTGATGAAAAGGACTTTAAAAACAAGGCTCTCATTAATCCTCCCAGACATGCACGAAATCGTTGAGGCAAAGCGCCGTAAGCTGACTGAGTACCATGACAGAAATTCGGGGGGAGATGGAATGAGATAGGAGACAAAGTGTTTGTACTAAAGTGTTTGTACTAAACTATGGCAGGAGTCCCAAATGGCTTGCAGGGACAGTAACAGGCAAGGAAGGAAACAGGCTACTGGAAGTACAAATGGACAATGGCAAAACCTGCCGGAGGCATGGAGACCAAGTCAAAAGCAGATTTTCCAACAGCACTGCGGAACCAGAGGCAGACTACAATGTGGAACTCGAACCACACCTGGTGGACAGACAGAGGGAACAACCTGAGGAAAGGGCAATCCCAACAGACAGCCCAGGCGAGTCAACAACAATCACACCAATTGAAACAGACAGCCCAGGCGAGATACCAGCAACCACACCCAAAGAAAAACAGACACCAAGGCAAACAACTGAACCACAACTCAGACGCTCCACGCGAGAGCGTAGACCACCTGAGAGACTGAACCTATAAAGACAATAAGACCTTGGGGGAGGGTGATGTCATGTATCTTACATTATTATATATAACTGTATCCTAACATGCTATATATGACTCTAATAAGATATGACCTGTAACCACCAGCATACCTTACCACCAGGGGTACACTTGCAAGAGACAGATATATAAGGACAGGTCTCAGGCAAGTGCAGCATTCCAGAGCTGTGAAATAAAGGTGCAGGTCCAGAGTGACCTTGACTTCACTACATGCCTCGTGTGAATCTGTACTGAGGGGACAGGACTTTACAGTCACAACACAACATTCAAATTTAAAACTGTGACAAGGTACTTACAGATAAATGTAAAGTATTATAGACTAGAAGAGAAAGTGAGTTGAAACAGCTAAGTGTGAAGTTGAAAAAGGAACAGGATGTTAGTAGACTTGGTGCTTACATGTACAGGCACTGCAGAGCAGCAATCAGAAAGTAAAGCAGAATGCCGAACTAATCACCAAAAAAAACTTGACCAAACATATCATTAAACCAGGCCAGGCAGAGGGGGGTCACTGGCAGTGTAGGTTAGGACTTATATCAGGAAGTTCCTCTTCAAAGTTATCAACCTATTGACTGGACTTTAGAATTGAATGATGGAGGAGAAAACTCTATGATTATTTAAGAAACACCTGGATTTTATGACAGTATAACTATATATTTGTCTGGATGGATGATCTAGGATGGGCTTAAGTGGCCTTCCTCATTCATTTCTATCCCGTGATCTCGTCAAAGCATGAGGAGAGTTGAAATCTTCCCTTGGAAGTTCCTTGAAGATTTCAGGGATACTGGTTGGATCAATAAGCTTGGAGCTGGAGAATAATTATAGTTGAGGCTTATTAATTGGGATAACTTGGTGGGAATAAATTTAGCTCAAAGTAAAACCAAGAAATATGAATTTAAGTACATTGTGGTTTAACTAATATTAAAATAGGCCACCAATAACTGGGAGCAATTGAAAGGCATTTATAAAAAATATATACTCTAAGTCTTCTTAGAGCAGGTGCACTTACTTGAAAATATCCTTCTTGTCCTGGCCAATGTAAACCTTTTGGCTGAGTGGATACTTCCTGGATTTCAAGTCTATAGGGAGATCCTGAATTTTAGTAGCAAAGAATTTGGAATTAATTCTGTGGCTATTTATAAAACCAAACGATATAATTAAAAAGGTAGTCTCGTTATCAGGACTTACTTTGACAATCAATTGGGATCAGTAAATTATCCAACCCAATGATGTTTTCATGACTCAACTTGTTTTTTTTTTAAATAACTCTTTTAATAACATTTTTGTGCTCATTAAGGAAAAGGATGCAAGAGCTGGGAATAGAACAGTTATCAGTTTTAGGCAAAGCACAGCCATCTGCCATGTACTACTCTGGCCAACAATTTGACTTAACATCAGCCTTTTAAGAGCACCCTATACTGAAATAATATTCATTCACTTTCCTAAACAGGCACCAACCATGCTTGTGGCCTCTCTGATTGAGACGGTTATAAGCCTCGATTTTCCCTGTAGCCAGAAGAACTAGCATTAATTTGGCTAAGAGTAGGCTTTGCACCTGGTTGACTATTTCACTGCTGACTGCAGTAAAGTTCCTTGCATCAGCCAAATTGAAATGTTTTTGGCAGACTCCCGGGAAAGTTTACTGCCTGCAGAAAGGCAGGATTCCGAGCAGATGGTGGGATTAAGCTGAAAATTGATGCTGTTGGAGCAGGTGTGTTCTCCAGGTATCCTGCAGCAGCTTAAAGAGGCTAGAAGTCACCCTGGCAGAAGACAATTTGTGGCCTGTAAGCATCTGGGCAAAATCTGCCAGTTGGGGGAAGTGTGTATCAATCACCTTACAATTGATTACACTCATTGTGGTGAGCCATTTAATTTTTGAATGGTCTCCTCTGAGCCTAGTGATGTTGTTGTATACAAGCTTTGTTAGTATCCGGTGTTGCCAGAGCAATAATAATGGAAAACGTAATGTATGATGTCACTCCATCATTATAATTTGAATTCACCCTCACACGTTTGGGTGTGTGCTTCTGGACACCAACAGAGGTGACAGCAGCCTCTGGAAGCACCTGCTAAAGAAGAGAACAATCGTGCCTGTAGTATCACATTATTATATAGTAAGGAGTAGAAAAGAAAGAAATAACTTGCATACGTATAGCGTCCTTCACAACCTCAATGTCCCAAAGTGCTTTATAGCCAATTAAGTACTTTTGAAATGTACTGTTGTAATGCAAGGAAATGCGTTAACAGCAGAGAGATAAGTGATCAGATAATCTGTTTTTAGTAGTGTTGTTTGAGGGTTAAATGATGGCCAGGATACCTGGAGAATGCACCTGCCCTTCTTTGAAAGGGCTATGGAATCTTTTATGTCAATCCAAGAGGGAAGACAGGGCCTTGGTTTAACATTTCATTTGAAAGACATTGAAGTATCAACCTAGATTCAAGACTCTGGAATGGGACTCAGAGGTCAGAGTGTTACCACTGAGCCAAGACTGACTTTTTTTTTTAAAAAGAAAAAGAGGGAGAAATTCGGGAGCAACCCATTTGGGGCGTTAACTTTTGAAAGTTGAAAAAATTTGCGGCAGATGCTAATGTTTTTCAGCTTTAAAAAAATGTGTTGTTTATGCTCAGGAAGGAAGTGGAACACTAAATCAGGCACTCCACTTCCTTCCTGGAACGCTACAGGTTGCAGACGGGGCGGTAGTCGTGCAGCGTGCCACGTTCCGAGGCTTCTTTCCTCCCTTAAAGGGAAGGGCCATCATTGCAGGCTCTGCATTGGGGCCAATGAGCTCATCCCCAACAGCAGCCACAATCCGGCCCGATCAGCTCCATGCACTGCAGCAGAGTGCTAGGCTGATCGATTGTGGCCGAGAGGAATCAAAAAATTTGAAAAACAGCATATTTGAAATATTGTACTTACCTCGGCCACCTCCCCTTTAACTTACTCCCCAAAGCACCCGGCCTCTCAATCAATGCCTCCTGCAGCTGCCGGTGTTTTCGGCCAGCGATGCTACAGGGGTCGAACCGAAGTTCAGGTCCGGGCGCTATCGGGGCGATGCGCACAGCGATGATGTCACAATCTCCAGGTGAAGGAGATTGGGGCGCAATGTCCTACCGCTGCCGCAAACCTCCTGCGGAAGTTAGCAGGATTCATTCATCTCGCCGCGCCCGGTCGATAAGTCATGAGCACACTGTTATCGACCCCGGAGGCAATAATGGGAGGTGCTAAGGAGGCCAATTTCTAGGCTAAAGAGTATATGGGTAGGTTTTCTGGATTCTCAAACACGGCAAAGTACCTCATTGCATGCAAGTACTTAGAAAATATGTAGATCAAGTATATTAAGTGTGTTAGCATATATAATAACAATTAGTTGCTCTCCAGCAATCTCTCTCACAGTGCCTTGGGCCTGCTCAGTCCTTACTCCAGCCTCCAGAATATTCAGCCTCCAGAACACTCAGCCTTTCCCTCCAGTTTTGGGTCTGCTCAGTCTTCCACATTCCACTGTTTTGGTGCTCCAGAGCACTTTGTGGGGAGGGACTACACCTGCATGAATAAAGCTGCAGACTGAGCACTGCGGAGGTCTGACTGGGTGGGACAAACAGGAGGATGCAGACTGGGAGTGGCAGATAAAGCAGAACATCAGACTAAGAGAGAATTGTTGAGCAACAAAAGGTGCAGAATAGAAACCAAACACCGATTAAATTCCCGTTCTTTTGCAGCAGTGTTATAACCTGATGCATACAGCTGAAATGCAACGATACAACGTACCGAACGTACTGAAATGCAACATACAGTGCAGCATTAATACCAATGTCCAGTACCAATATCAACCTGCAGCACCAATTCTAACAATGACTTTCCTGAATCAGAATTGTGAATTGTTCCTCAAAACTCTGGATAGTGGGGTGGATTTTCCAGTCTCAATGAGTGGCAAAACTGATGCACAATGGACACTGCTCTCACTCACAATCGACACCCTCCCCAGAGTACAGCAGTGCAACATGCCTGGTAGGAAATGGTGTGCATGGTGGCCACAGAGCCCGGGAGAAGATGCAGAATAGATAACGTACCTTGGGGGAGTTGCCCAGATAAGGATACCTTACAGTGCCATATACCAGGTAAATGACCCAAGTACATGTCAAAAAGCAGTGCCTGTAAACTATTACACATTTACTATTGACCAATGCAAAACTCTCAAACAACTTTATAGCTCTTTATACATGCCCATATGCAGTATTTAAGCTGAAAGTTACAAATGTAACTCTTCGATGGACTACAAGTTAGGCAGTCAATGATTGTGCTTTTTAAATTTTAATATCTCGAGACTATTTTTCTGATTGCATGACAAGATGCCAAATAATTGAAGGGAACAGATCTGAATTGAAGGAGGTCCACAAACTGTAAGCTCTTGATTTCCTTTAAGGAGGCCATCCTGGACAGCCTTGTCTACAAGAGCATTAAGGATACAGTGATATATGATACCAAAAGCCTCCCCCAACCTCTAGACTAATACCACCCTGCTCTTGTTATGTACTGCCCCCCTTCTCATTCCTCAAACATAGGAATGAATACAGGCAACTATAAAAATATCATACACAATGCCTTGTGATGTCTCTTGGATCCATCATCATAGAATAGTACAGAACAGAATGAGGCCATTCAGCCATTGAGCCTGCATAGAGTAGGGATCTACATGCAGTACTGATCAGGATGAAATTTTTATATGTGCACTAAGTCTACAAATTCTGAATGATTTCATATACGCGAAAGACTTTATAATGAGAATAAAACAATTTTAAACAATGGTTTCAAACAATTCAATTAAGCTTGGCTTAACTTCTATAGTATGCATAAGATGCTTAGATGAGCAATATTTTTTTTCTCTCACTTTCGGCATGGAGTGTGAATACCAAGCATTAGCAGGTCAGCTATAAAAGGACAAGGTGCATAGAGAAGTCCCTTCTATTTTGTCTTAATAATAAGTGCTTTCACCCAATTTCAGAAGAGCATTCCCTTGTGAACTACTATGAATGTTTGCACATCATAATGGCCTCTTTGAATGAGCTGACAGCTCAGAGTTCAGTAAACGTCCTTGGGGTTTAACCATCCTCTTGTTACTGTAGTCTTAGAAAAGCAGCTGCAAGTACTGTCAATGATCCTGAAAAAGACAGCATCTCAACCCTTCAGCCTTCTCACCAATGTTTGCAAGCATCAACGTAACCACTCAAATCCTGCAGCATGGAGATAGTAAGCCTGCGGAGGTTGTTTTGAGTGAGTCACATGGTTAGATGGAGCAAGAGGTAGATGGCCACATGTATGACCCTGTCGTTTGGGAAATCAAACAGTGCAATTAAATTGTGGGAGGAGGCAGAGAAAAAAAGGTTGCAGAAGAAGATGACCTTGACTGCCGCTGGCAGTGCTGCATATTAGGTAGTGTGTAGCTAACAGAGCTCCAGCTCTGAATACTGAGTTGACAACCAGCAGGATACTAGCATTCAATGGGTATGGATATTGGTTGTGGGAGCCCATAAAACCCTCCAACATATAGGACTAACAGTTGGTAAGAGTATGAAGATACGAACACAACAACCACCCCAAAATTGCAAGACCCCACTCACAATATGGAGCCTTGCTGGATGAGAGTGCAGCTTGAAGAATCAGTATGTTGGCCAAATGACTTGGAACTTGCAGTTAGATGCCCTGGTAATCCCTGAATTGCAGTGAAAACTTGCACTCTAGGAGGCCGAAATTCAGGGTCCATATGAGGCCCGTTTCTGCCGTTTTGCGGCGACATCGAGTGGCTGCCACGTTGCAGTCCATTGGCCGTCCCAACCCAAATTCAGCTCGGGGATTTTTCTGCCCGTCCCCACTTCCGCCCCGCTGCTGCCGACTGACGCAAGCGCGCCATCAAAGTGCACACCGCCGCTATCCCATGCCTACATTTTAATCGGCCCCAAATTTAGTTGAAAAAATCCACAAGTCGCTGGATGGTGCCCTCGACAGCTTTTTCTGTCAGTGCACCTTGTCTGCTCTCTCTCTGCCCTGGCGGTGCGGCGGCCATTAATGGCGGGGGCCGAAGGCCGCGGCCGCCATCTTATTTTTTTTTGCTGGCCGACTTCTATGTCACTGAGTGACAGCAACGGAGATTCGATCCCGCCAAAACCTCCGCCAGTCAACATGATTTACCGCCGCACTTCTGCCCCCATTATGACTGACTTCCAGTCCAATGTTAAGAAATCTTCTAAGTCCTGAAATCGGACGGCCGCCTCATCGCTCCTGGTGGAAAAACCAGGTAAGAAATCATAGGTGCGCTAGCTTTCTGGCATGCCTGACTTTCGACCGCTCGGAATCACTTTACAGGTCTCCTCTTTAAGGATTTCCTATTTTGCTGAACTCTTGTAAATGGTTTATTTACAGTTGACTTTCTGGTGATATTGGAGATGTTGGAGACCGTAGCCTAGCTTTTCAGCATCACAGCATGGCCAGTAGTCTTCTGGGCTGGCAAAAACTGAAAAAAATGGTTTATGTTTCTTTAATTAAAGCACCCTAACCCATGCATTCAATCACAAACATTCTTTATGTCCAGTGTTACATAGAACCTGCACCACCATTCAAATGAGTTCATGGCTGAACATGCAAGTTCAGTACCCCATTCCTGCTTTCTCGCTATACCCCTTGATCCCCCTAGTAGTAAGGACTCCTTAACTCCTTTTTGAATATATTTAGTGAATTGGCCTCAACAACTTTCTGTGGTAGAGAATTCCACAGGTTCACCACTCTCTGGGTGAAGAAGTTTCTCCTCATCTCGGTCCTAAATGGCTTACCCCTTATCCTTAGACTGTGACCCCTGGTTCATTGGATATATTCAAGAGGGAGTTAGATATGGCCCTTGCGGCTAAAGGGATCAAGGGGTATGGAGAGAAAGCAGGAATGGGGTACTGAAGGAATGATCAGCCATGATCTTATTGAATGGTGGTGCAGGCTTGAAGGGCCGGATGGCCTACTCCTTTTTCTATGTTTCTATGGACTTCCCCAACATTGGGAACATTCTTCCTGCACCTAACCTGTCTAAACCCAGCAGAATTTTAAACGTGTCTATGAGATCCCCTCTCATTCTTCTGAACTCCAGTGAATACAAGCCCAGTTGATCCAGTCTTTCTTGATATGTCAGTCCCGCCATCCCGGGAATCAGTCTGGTGAACCATTGCTGCACTCCCTCAGTAGCAAGGATGTCCTTCCTCAAGTTAGGAGACCAAAACTGTACACAATACTCCAGGTGTGGCCTCACCAAGGCCCTGTACAACTGTAGTAACACCTCCCTGCCCCTGTACTCAAATCCCCTCGCTATGAAGGCCAACATGCCATTTGCTTTCTTAACCGCCTGCTGTACCTGCATGCCAACCTTCAGTGACTGATGTACCATGACACCCAGGTCTCGTTGCACCTTCCCTTTTCCTAATCTGTCACCATTCAGATAATAGTCTGTCTCTCTGTTTTTACAACCAAAGTGGATTTATCCACATTATACTTCATCTGCCATGCATTTGCCCACTCACCTAACCTATCCAAGTCACTCTGCAGCCTCATAGCATCCTCCTCACAGCTCACACCGCCACCCAACTTAGTGTCATCCGCAAACTTGGAAATACTACATTTAATCCCCTCGTCTAAATCATTAATGTACAATGTAAACAGCTGGGGCCCCAGCACAGAACTTGCGTTACCCCACTAGTCACTGCCTGCCATTCTGAAAGGTACCCATTTACTCCTACTCTTTGCTTCCTGTCTGCCAACCAGTTCTCAATCCATGTCAGCACAATCCCATGTGCTTTAACTTTGCACATTAATCTCTTGTGTGGGACCTTGTCGAAAGCCTTCTGAAAGTCCAAATACACCACATCACCTGGTTCTCCCTTGTCCACTCGACTGGAAACATCCTCAAAAAATTCCAGAAGATTTGTCAAGTATGATTTCCCTCTCACAAATGCTGACTTGGACCTATCATGTCACCTCTTTCCAAATGCGCTGCTATGACATCCTTAATAATTGATTCCATCATTTTACCCACTACCGATGTCAGGCTGACCGGTCTATAATTCCCTGTTTGCTCTCTCCCTCCTTTTTTTTTTAAAAAGTGGGGTTACATTGGCTACCCTCCACTCCATAGGAACTGATCCAGAGTCTATGGAATGTTGGAAAATGACTGTCAATTCATCCGCTATTTCCAAAGCCACCTCCTTAAGTACTCTGGGATGCAGACCATCAGGCCCTGGGGATTTATCGGCCTTCAATCCCATCAATTTCCCCAACACAATTTCCCGACTAATAAAGATTTCCCTCAGTTCCTCCTCCTTACTAGATCCTTTGACCCCTTTTATATCCGGAAGGTTGTTTGTGTCCTCCTTAGTGAATACCGAATCAAAGTACTCGTTCAATTGGTCTGCCATTTTGCTAGGGCATAAAGGATGATATATAGTATTAGACTACTCCTGTCCATATTTGGGTGGACATATTCTGCACACATTTCTGGTGGAGAATCCCAAAAGTAACGCGAGCCAGCAGCGAGCCGACAGAGCAACACCTGAACCATTTTCCGTAGCTCCCCAGATGAAAATCTTGGCTAATGATTTGGCTACATTTCTATAACATTTTATTTGTGCTATAATATTTTAATAAACAGACACAATAATAATACCAACCTTCCAAGCTGTCATGTATGTCACCTTCATAACAACACTGCATACTGTATACACCTAAGAAATGCACACCTTGACAACAGGGGTGAACTTGTGGGAGACACTCCTCACCTGGTCATCCAGGTATATAAAGGGAGGTCCCACGCAGGGTCATCGCTTCTTGGTCCTGTGAATAAAGGTTCAGGTCACAGAGTGACCTTGTCTGCAGAATGTGCCTCATGTGAATTTATAGTGGTGTGTAAGGACATTACATTTGGCGACGAGAAACGGGAATCAATGACTCAGGAGAATGGCCACCAGTAGCACAGAGGAACAGTACTGTGTTGGTGAGGACTGGGACGATTTCATTGAGAGGCTCCAGCAGAGCTTTGTGACGAAGGACTGGCGGGGAGCCGCAGCGGCTGACAAGCGAAGGTCGCATCTACTGACCAGCTGTGGACCAAAGATGTACGCGCTGATGAAAGACCTGCTCGCATCCGAGAAACCGGTGGACAAAACCTTTGAAGAGCTCAGCAAACTGATCGGTGAGCACCTCAAACCGGCGAGCAGTATGCACATGGCCCAACACCGATTCTATACACACCGACGTCGGGAAGGACAGAGCATACCGGACTTCGTTGCGGACCTTCGGCGCTTGGCCAGCCTCTGTAAGTTCACAGATGCCTGCAGGGGGGAGATGTTAAGAGATTTCTTTATTGAGGGCATTGGTCATGCCAGGATTTTCAGAAAGCTAATTGAGACCAAGGACTTGGAAGCGGCGGCGTTGATGGCTCAGACCTTCATGGCGAGGGAGGAGGAAACCAAGATAATATCCACGCGCAACTCTGCTTCCAACATGGCGATGGATCAGGGAGTTGCCATTGTCCACGCGACTCAGAACCCCGCAGGCAGGCAAGGGCAATTCGACACCACCCAGGCAGCAACAGACTCTAGAGTGGGTCCTCAACAGAGACAATGGCAGGTTGAACGGACATTTATGCCATCACGGTGGACAATGTGTCCTGGGATGGGGCCATTGACACCCATTAACAGAGTGCTCAGAAGTAATCAAAGAGACAATCAGAGAGGAATGCCTGGTAACAGCCCTTTTGTTCACAACAATCTCAGCTCATGCTGGAGGTGTGGGGGCAGACATGCTGCAAAAACCTGTAGGTTTCAACAATTTATCTGTAGAAATTGTAACTTCAGTGGACATTTAGCCAGAATGTGCAGGAAGCCCGCAGCGAGGCTAATTTACGAACCAGAAGAGGGGTCTGCAAGGCAGGTTGATGCTTGGGACAAAGCAATGGACGCTGAAGTTCAGCGGGTTCATGTGGCAAACATCCACAGCTCATATACCAAATGACACTATGATGATGAAAGTCCTATTAAACGGCATCCCGGTACGCATGGAACTGGACACAGGGGCCAGCCAGTCACTTATGAGTGTCCAACAATTCGAGAAACTATGGGCACTCAGAGCTAGCAGACCCAAACTAGAACGCATTGACACGCAATTACGGACGTACACCAAAGAGATCATCCCAGTGCTAGGTAGTGCAATGTTGGTGGTCACACATAATGGATCAGAGAACCGGCTGCCACTCTGGATTGTCCCGGGAAATGGTCCCGTGCATTTGGGGAGGAGCTGGCAAGCCAAGATGAACTGGAAATGGGGGGATGTGCACGCCATTTCATCTGTGGAGCGAAGTTCATGCTCACAGGTCCTACAGAAATTTGAGTCACTATTTCAACCTGGTGTCGGGACTTTCAAAGGTACCAAAGTAGTGATGCGCATCACCCTGGACGCCAGACCGGTGCACCACAAAGCCAGAGCTGTGCCGTATGTGATGCGGGAGAAAATTGAGAGTGAGTTGGATAGGTTGCGAAGAGAGGGCATAATTTCGCCCATTGAATTCAGCGACTGGGCAAATCCCATCGTCCCTGTCCTAAAAATGGATGGCTCGGTCAGGATCTGTGGCGACTACAAGACCACTATCAACCAAGTGTCACTACAAGTCCAATACCCGCTTCCGAGAGTGGAGGATCTTTTTGCCACGCTGGCAGGCAGCAAGCTGTTCACCAAGTTGGACCTTACTTCAACCTACATGACCCAGGAACTGGCAGAAGAATCCAAGTGACTGACCACCACTACGTACAAGGGGCGGTTTGTCTACAACAGGTGTCCGTTTGGCATTCAACCAGCGCCGCTATCTTTCAAAGGAACATGGAAAGCCTGCTCAAATCCATCCCTGGCACATTCGTATTTCAGGACGACATCCTTATCACGGGTCGCGCCACCGAGGAACACTTCCACAATCTGGAGGAGGTGCTACGCCGACTGGACCGGGTAGGCCTGCGACTAAAGAAATCCAAGTGTGTGTTTTTGGCCCCAGAGGTTGAGTTTTTGGGCAGGAGGGTTGCCGCAGACGGGATCCGGCCTACCGAATCCAAAACGGAGGCGATTCGTTGTGCGCCAGTAACACGTCTGAGTTGCGTTCATTTCTGGGACTTTTGAACTATTTCGGGAACTTTCTGCCGAACTTAAGCACATTGTTGCAGCCACTACACGTGCTCCTGCATAAGGGTTGCGATTGGTTTTGGGGGGACTGTCAGGAACGGGCTTTCATTCGGGCGCGGAACCTGCTTTGTTCTAATAAGCTGTTGACTCTGTACAACCCCTGTAAGAAATTGGTTTTGACATGAGATGCATCATCCTATGGGGTTGGGTGCGTGTTGCAGCAGAGTAATGATGAGGGCCAACTCCAACCTGTGGCTTATGCCTCCAGGTCGCTCTCCCAAGCAAAACGGGGATATGGGATGGTTGAAAAGAAAGCACTCGCATGTGTCTACGGGGTGAAAAAGATGCACCAGTACTTTTTTGGCAGAAGGTTCGAGTTTGAAACGGACCACAAGCCGTTAACATCCCTGTTGTCAGACAGTAAAGCTGTCAATGCCAACGCGTCAGCTCGCATACAGCAATGGGCTCTCACGCTGGCTGTGTATGACTACACCATATGGCACCGGCCAGGCACCGAAAATTGCACTGACGCGCTCAGCAGGCTTCCACTGGCCACCACTGAGGGGGCAGCGGGGCAAAGCGCCGAGATGGTCATGGCCGTTGAAGCCTTTGACAGCGCATGCTCCCCCATCACAGCCTGCCAGATCAAAATCTGGACCAACAGAGATCCCCTCCTATCCTTGATTAAGAAATGTGTCCTGACTGGGGATTGGGCGTTCTCACATGAAGCATGCCCCGAGGAGGTCAGATCGTTTCACAGATGGATGGATGAGCTCTCAATCCAAGCCGACTGCCTACTATGGGGCAACCGGGTAGTTATGCCCCAGAATGGAAGGGAAGCATTCATCAGGGAACACCACAGCGAGCACCCAGGCATCGTGCCAATGAAGGCCACTGCCCCATCACATGTATGGTGGCCGGGAATTGACTCAGACCTGGAACACTGTGTTTGCAGGTGCACGACGTGTTCCCAGCTGGGCAATGCCCCCAGGGAGGCTCCACTCAGCCCGTGGCCCTGGCCCACCAGGTCATGGTCATGTATTCATGTAGACTACGCGGGCCCGTTCATGAGAAAAATGTTCCTCATTGTTGATGCGTACTCGAAATGGATAGAGTACATCATAGTGAATTTGTGCACGACATCCACCACTGTGGAGAGTCTGCATGCGGTCTTTGTGACCCACGGCTTGCTGGACATCCTGGTTAGCGACAACGGCCCGTGTTTCACTAGCTATGAATTCCGGGAGTTCATGTCGGGTAATGGCATCAAACATGTCAGGACGGCACCGTTCAAGCCGGCTTCCAATGGCCAGGCGGAACGTGCGGTCCAAGTCATAAAACAGGGCATGCTCCGGATTCAAGGACCCTCCCTTCAATGCCGCCTATTGCGCCTCCTGCTGGCCTATAGGTCCCGACCGCATTCGCTCATGGGAGTCCCGCCCGCGGAACTACTCATGAAACGTACACTTAAAACTCGGCTGTCCCTCATTCATCCTGTCCTCTCAAACACTGTTGAGGGCAAGCGCCAGTCCCAAAATGACCGTAGCTCAAAGGGGAGATGTATAGAAATCGATGACCCTGTATTTGTTCTTAATCACGCTTTGGGGCCCAAGTGGCTTGAGGGTACTGTAATTGGCAAAGAAGGAAATAGGGTCATAGTGGTCAGACTTAACAATGGACAGATATGCCGCAAGCATCTGGACCGAGTAAAAAAAAAAAGGTTCAGCATGGACACTGAGGAACCCGAGGAAGATCATGAGATGTTGCCCATACCACCGCCAGTGAACGAGCAACAAGAACATTCAGCAGCATGCACAGTCCCTGCGGCCAGTCCGGACAAGCTGGAATCACCACAGGTGACAGAGACGCATGCCAAGGCTCAACAACCAGAGCCCCAACTGCGGCACTCCACGAGAGAGCGTCGACCGCCTGAAAGACTTAATCTTTGACCCCATAAGGCGTTGTGGGGCGGGGAAGGAGGTGATGTCATGTATGTAACCTTCATGTAACTATAACCTTCATAACAATACTGCATACTGTATACACCTAAGAAATGCACACCTTGACTACAGGGGGTGAACTTGTGGGAGACACTCCTCACCTGGTCATCCAGGTATATAAAGGGAGGTCCCACGCAGGGTCAAGACTTCTTGGTCCTGTGAATAAAGGTTCAGGTCACAGAGTGACCTTGTCTGCAGAATGTGCCTCATGTGAATTTATAGTAGTAAGGACATTACACAAGCGAAGGAACAAACAGAAAAGACGAAAATCTCTGTCTCTTTTGGAACTTCATTCTGCCTACAGTTTACCTTTTAACCTCCTGGGTGAGTGAGTGCAACTAATGCTGGACAGGACTGCTGCCCTAAACAAAAACAGAAAATGCTGGACTAACTCAGCAGCTCAGTCAGCATCTGTGGACATTTCAGGGGTGGACTTTTCGTCAGATGAAGGGTCTACGCCTGAAATTTCAACTTGTCTGTTCTCACCAATGTTTCAATGGTAATTTTCAAAAGGGAATTGTATATATATATTTGAAAAGGAAAAATTTGCAGGGTTATGTGGAAAGATCAGGGAGTGGGACAGGCACAATGACGACCTTTTGTGATGTATCATTCTATGATCTGCTGAATGTTTCCAGCAGTTTCTGTTATGCTTCAGGTTTCCAGCATTTGCAGTTTTGTGCTTTTTGTTTATTTCTGCCTGAAGCATGCAGGTTGCCTACTGTGATATATATAATGACTCGAAAGACTTGTTGCTGTAAACTCACTCAGGTGCAAACCTGGTTCATCTTTATTCACGCCCAAAGTGCGCACATGACATGGTACTCGCTCTTATATACCAGGGCCCGCACACACGCGCGTACAGCCCGATGACCTCCAACAGTGGCACCCCCCTGGTGTCTAGTGACCCCAAGCATCAATACATAACAACATCCCCCTGCAAGATCTTAGTATCAATCTCTTTACAAATTAAGATGGTCTGGGGCTTTTCGCTCACGAGTTGATCGTCTCAGTTCAACTCCAGTTCTGGGCGAGTGTTCTGAGTCAGTTATGACTGGAGGCTGAGTAACCGATCTGATGGGAGTGGTCAGAGACTGAAAATCCAGATTCTGTAATGACAGCAGAGTCTCTTACGAATGAACATTGTTTGGTTGGTCACTGACTGCATCTTCCTCAACCGGTTCCGGTTCATCCGTGTGCCGTGTGATCAGCATGTTTCCTGCATGTTTGCTATTCTTGAGCACGACAATAAACACTCCGTTACCCTCCTTGGCCGTAACAGTACCGGCGATCCACTTTGGATCTTGACCATAATTCAGCATATAAACTGGATTCTTGACAGATATGTCACATGACACAGCAGCACGATGATGATACTCTTGTTGATTTTGACGTCTGTTTTCAACATGATCATTCAAATCAGGATGAACAAGAGAAAGCTTGGTCTTGAGACTTCTCTTCATCAGTAGTTCAGCAGGGGAGACCCCGGTAAGTGTGAGGTCTTGTCCTGTAACTAAGCAATATACATGACAAATGAGTCTGCAGTGAACCGAGTCACACGTTTCATGCTTTGCTTGATCGTTGGAACCGCACGCTCTGCTTGACCATTAGACACAGGTTTGAATGGAGCAGTCCTTACATGCCTGATGCCATTGAGTTTCATGAACTCTTGAAACTCAAGACTTGTGAAGCAAGATCCGTTATCGCTCACAACAATGTCAGGCAAACCATGAGTAGCAAACATGACACAAAGGCTCTCAATAGTAGCTGTGGACGTACTGGATGACATAATAATACTCTATCCACTTTGAATATGCATTCACCACAAAAGGCCCACAAAATTGATGTGTATCCTCCTCCATGGTTTAGATGGCTATGACCAAAGACTCAGCAGAGATTCCGCTGGTACTTTACTTAGTTGCATGCAAGTATTGCACTGATGCACACATGATTCCAGATCAGAGTCAATTCCAGGCCACGAAACATGAGCCCTGGCAATGGCTTTCATCATGACGATACCAGGATGAGTGCTATGTAGTTCACGTACAAATTTTCTGAGGTATAACAACATGATTGCTCCACAGTAGACAATCTGACTGAATGGGTAGTTCATCTTCGCGACGGTTGTAAGGTTTGGTCTCATCACACATTTCCATAGGTATTGCAGACCAATCACCACTGAGGACACAATGTTTCACAACCAATAAAATAGGATCATGGCTGGTCCAGATCCTCACTTGTTGAGCAGTGACAGGAGTTCCTTCACTCTCAAAAGCATCCATTACTAACAGTAGTTCTGCAGGTTGAGGCATCTCCACATCAGGTGGGCAACGGCAGACGACTCAGTGCATCGGCACAGTTCTCATTACCAGGTCTATGACGAATATCATAATCCTAGGCAATGTCAACGCCCACCTCTGGATATGGGACGATGCATTGGTATTAATATCTTTGTTTTCCGAAAACAATGAAATGAGTGACTTGTGATCCGTTTCGAGTTCAAAACGAAGACCAAACAGATACTGATGCATCTTTTTGACCCCATACAAACAGACCAAAGCTTCTTTTTCTACCATGCTGTAAGGTCTTTCCGCCTTTGACAAACTGTTCGAAGCATACGCAACAGGTTGCATCTTACCCGACTCATTTGCTTGTTGGAGTACACAGCTAACTCCATATGATGAAGCATCAGAGGCCAATACAAGAACCTTACATGGATCATAGTGAGCAAGCAGCTTGTTCAAACAGAGTAGATTCTTGGCTTTCTCAAAAGCTTTATCTTGAGAAACACCCCAGACCCAGTTGTCGCCTTTTCTGACCAGCATGTGCAGTGGCTCTAATAAAGTGCTCAATCTGGGTAAGAAATTACCAAAGTAGTTGGGTAGCCCAAGGAATGAACGCAGCTCCATCACATTCTGAGGTCTGGGTGCATTTTTGATGGCCTTGGTTTTCGAATCAGTAGGCCTGATGCCATCAGCAGCAATCTTCCTCCCCAGGAATTCAACTTCACATGCCATGAAGACACACTTCGAATGTATCAGCCCGAGTCCCACTTTGTCCAGACGATGTAGGACTTCTTCAAGATTGTTCAGATGTTCAGCACGATGAAACACGATGGTGCTAGGAACGGACTTCAGTAGACTCTCCATGTTTCTCTGAAATATAGCTGCAGCCGAACGGATTCCAAAAGGATACCTGTTGTAGACAAACTTTGTTGATGCAGGTGAAGTGCCGATGAGCTCCTGTGTCATATAGGCCAACGTCAGATCCAGTTTAGTGAATGACTTTCCACCAGCTAGCATGGCAAACAGGTCATCAGCCTTCGGTAGCGGATACTGATCCCGTTTCAAAAATTGCTTAATTGTAACCTTGTAGTCTCCACAGATCCTGACACTGCCATCACTCTTTAACACAGAAATGATAGGACTGGCCCATTCGTTAAATTCGACCCTTTACGTTGGAGTCTGTCAAGCTCAATTTCGACCTACCTCATCAGGTATGGAACAGATAGAGCTTTATGATAGACAGGTCTTGCATCAGAATCCAGGTGAATCTGCACCTTGGCTCCAGTAAAATTGCCAATGCCCAGTTCAAACAAAGAAGGAAACTTCTTGAGCACACGATGTGTCATCCTCCGAGGACAATGCTTTGATATCATTCCAGTTCCACTTGATTTTCTCGAGCCAATTCCTGCCAAACAGCATTGGTCCATTGTCTGGGATGATTCATAATGTTAAATCGTTAACCACACCATCATACGACACCTTGACTACTGCACTGCCAATCACCGGTATGAGTTCCTTAGTGTAAGTACGCAACTTGGCATTGACTGGACTTAGCTTAGGCTTCACAGCCTCAGTGTCCCACAGCTTGTAGAATGTCCTTTGGCTCATTATCGATTGACTCGCATCCGTGTCCAGCTCCATTGATACAGGCACACCATTCAGCTTCACATTAATCATTATCGGTTGGCTCTTTGTCAGGAACGAATACAGGCTGTACACTTTCCCCTCGGGTATCTTGGGTTGCACATCCGGGCCAGCACTGGACTGATCATCATCATCAATGTGATAAGCAACAGCACACTTGCTCAGTTGTGGGGCACATTCGCTGAAGATGCCCCACTTTCGAACAGTCTTTACAGATGTTCTGTTTAAACCGACACTGATGAGGCCGATGATAGCCTCCACAACGCCAACAGGGTGAAATCGGATTCGTACCAGTTGGCGGACTTTGAGCAGCTACAGGTTTCACATAAGCAGTCGAGTAGGCCCTGGCATAAGCAGGTCTGTCAGACAATGACACAATCTTGTTTACAGTACTTGCAGTGGAGCTCCGACTCTTCGATGATATCTGCCTTAAATTATCATCAGTCGCCATGCATGCCTGGGCAGTCGCGATGGCCTTGCTCAAATCCAGTGTTTCTGCAGCCAATAATTTCCGAAGGATCACATCATGGTTGATGCCTATCACGAAGAAATCTCACAGCGTGTCTTCCAATGCGTTTCTGAACTTAGACGGCTCAGCCAGATGTCTTAGGTTGGTGGCGAATCCCGACACATCCTGACAGAGCACGAACATGTGTGTAGAAGCGGTAACGTGAGATGATGATCCCCTCTTTTGGCTTGAGAGGGGAACGGGAGTTCAGGTAGTCGAGCGGCCTATAAAGGCCCGAGAGTCGGAGGAGGTGGCCACAGGAGCGGGAGTTCAGGTAGTCGAGCAGCCTATAAAGGCCCGAGAGTCGGAGGAGGCGGCCACAGGAGCGGTAGTTCGGGGAGTCGAGCGGCCTATAAAGGCCCGAGAGTCAGAGGAGACGGCCACAGGAGTGGGAGTTTGGGCAGTCGAGTGGCCTATAAAGGCCCGAGAGCCGGAGGAGCCCAGCTGGTGCAGGGGCAGGGGCAGAGGCAGAAGGCAAACAAAGAAGTAGAAATAAATTGAAGTGTGACGTCACAGCCAAGCGGGTAAGTGATTGGCTGGTGGATTGGTGAGTATTTAATATTTTTTCTTCTTTTTATTTCGTTATCAGTAGATAACCTTTGATATTGTTGCCAAATTAAGTAATCTAAGGGTTAAGTCATGGCAGGAGAGCCCAGGTCGTGTCATGCTCCTCCTGTGCTATGTGGGAACTCAGGGACGCTTCCAGTGTCCCTGGCGACTACATGTGCAGGAATTGTATCCTGCTGCAGCACCTGGCAGACTGCATTGCGGCACTGGAGCTGCGGGTGGATTCACTCTGGAGCATCTTTGTTGCTGGGGATACCGTGAATAGCACGATTAGTGAATTGGTCTTACCGCAGGTAAAGGTTACACATACAGATAGGGAATGGGAAAGCAACAGGAAGAGCAGTAGAAGGAAGGTAGTGCAGGGATTCCCTGTTGTCATTCCCCTCCAAAACAGATAAACCGCTTTGGGTACTGTTGGGTGGGATGACTCATTGGGGAGGGCAGCAGCAGCCAAGTTCATGGCACCGTGGGTGGCTCTGCTGCACAGGAGGGTAGGAAGAAGAGTGGGAGAGCTGCAGTGATGGGGGATTCTATTGTATGGGGAATAGATAAACATTTCTGCGGCCGCAATCGAGACTCCAGAATGGTATGTTGCCTCCCTGGTGCAAGGGTAAAGGATGTCTCGGAGCGGCTGCAGGACATTTTGGAGCGAGAGGGTGAACAGCCAGTTGTCGCGGTGACACCCACATAGTCTGTGTGTGAGGGAGGGGAAACGTACGAGGCCAGCCTCAAGCACAGGGGTCACACCTGGCAACCACATAACCCTCACCACAACCTCCCATAGCCCACCACTGATCACCTCCCCTGGGCATGACAATTAAGGATATGAAAAATACTTCGGGGGGAATGCTGTGGTGTATGCACGCCTGTTTACAGTGTGATGTCTGTAACACTGTTATGCAACATTGAATGTACCCTTACACTGTACACACCTTACCTGTACACCAGAGGGTGCTGCTGCTGGAGACCTAACCAGTATAAAAAGGAACTCGCAGTTTGTTGTCCTCACTCAGGAGCTGCAAATAAAGGACTACAGATCTACACAGTTTAAGTATCATTCCCTGCCTCGTGGAGTCATTTCTAAAGGTGCCTACATACACGACAGAGTTCCTGGGACGAAGAATCGCGGCGGATGGCATCAGGCCCACCGATTTGAAGACTGAGGCAATCAAGAACGGACCGAGAACACAGAACGTGATGGAGCTACGGTCGTTTCTCGGACTCCTGAACTATTTTGGTAACTTCTTACTGGGTTTTAGCACATCGTTAGAACCCCTGCACTCTTTACTGCATAAAGGAGATGAATGGGTATGGGGTAAAATCCAAGAAAATGCCTTTGAGAAAGCTAGGAATCTGTTATGTTCAAACAAATTGCTTGTGTTGTATGATCCATTAAAGCGATTGGTACTAACATGTGATGCATCTTCATACGGGGTCGGGTGTGTATTGCAACAAGCTAATGAATTTGGGAAACTGCAACCGGTTGCTTATGCATCCAGACGTCTGTCTAAGGCTGAGAGGGCCTACAGTATGATCGAAAAAGAAGCGTTAGCATGTGTTTACGGGGTAAAGAAAATGCATCAATATCTGTTCGGGCTCAAATTTGAATTGGAAACCGACCATAAGCCACTCATATCCCTCTTTTCTGAAAGCAAGGGGATAAATACGAATGCATCTGCCCGCATCCAGAGATGGGCGCTTACGTTGTCCACATACAACTAAGCCATCCACCACAGGCCAGGCACAGAAAACTGTGCCGATGCTCTCAGTAGGCTGCCATTGCCCACCACAGAGGTGGAGATGGCACAGCCCGCAGATTTAGTCATGGTAATGCAAGCATTCGAGAGTGAGCAATTACCTGTTACCGCCCGACAGATTAGAACCCGACGAGCCAGGACCCCTTACCGTCCTTAGTAAAAAAACTGTGTGCTCCACAGGAGTTGATCTCGTGTCCCGTTAGAGATGTAGGAAGAAATAAAGCCGTACCAGCGGTGCAAAGATGAAATGTCTATACAGGCAGATTGCCTCCTATGGGGTAATCGGGTAGTGGTGCCAAAAAAGGGCAGCGACACCTTAATTAGTGACCTCCACAGCATCTACCCAGGCATCGTAATGATGAAAGCAATAGCCGGATCCCACGTGTGGTGGCCAGGTATCGATGCAGACTTAAGAGTCCTGCTTGCACAAATGTAATACATGTTCCCAGTTAAACATAGAAACATAGAAATAGCTGCAGGAGTAGGCCATTCGGCAATTCGAGCCTGCACCACCATTCAATAAGATCATGGCTGATCATTCCCTCAGTACTCCTTTCCTATAGAAACATAGAAAATGCACCCAGGGAGGCACCACTAAGTTTATGGTCCTGGCCCTCCAAACCGTGGTCTAGGGTCCATGTCGACTATGCAGGCTCATTTTTGGGAAAAATGTTGTTCGTGGTTGAAGATGCATACTCCAAATGGATTGAAGGTGTGATAATGTCGGCAAGCACGTCCGCTGCCACCATTGAAAGCCTGTGGGCCATGTTTGCCACGCACGACCTGCCTGATGTCCTTGTAAGTGACAATGGGCCGTGCTTTACCAGTGCCGAATTCAAAGAGTTCATGACTGTCTGCCTCGTTTAAACCA
Organism: Pristiophorus japonicus; assembly: GCF_044704955.1. NCBI lineage: Eukaryota > Metazoa > Chordata > Chondrichthyes > Pristiophoridae > Pristiophorus > Pristiophorus japonicus. The sequence continues at coordinate 99,016,168 of NC_091981.1, forward strand.
GCGTCAACGGTCAGGCAGAACGAGCAGTTCAAACAATTAAGCAGAGCTTGAGAAGGGTAACTGAAGGTTCACTGCAGACTCGCCTATCCCGAGTCCTGCTCAGTTACCACACAAGACCCCACTCGCTCACTGGGGTTCCTCCCGCTGAACTGCTCATGAAAAGGGCACTTAAGACAAGGCTCTCATTCGTCCACCCTGATCTACACGAACAGGTAGAGAGCAGGCCGCTTCAACAGAATACATATCATGATCGTGCAAATGTGTCACGCGAAATAGAAATAAATGATCCTGTATTTGTGTTGAACTATGGACAAGGTCCCAAGTGGCTTGCTGGCACTGTTTTGGACAAAGAAGGGAGTAGGGTGTTTGTGGTCAAACTCGCAAATGGACTCACCTGCAGGAAACACTTGGACCAAACCAAACTCAGATTTACGGACTATCCAGAACAACCCACAATGCCCTCTACCTTTTTTGACCCTCCAACACACACACACACAAGTGGCAACCGACCCAGCAGTTGACCACAAAGCAGAATCCATCACCCGCAGCAGCCCAGCAAGGTCAGCTGTGCAGCAGCCCAGCGAAGGCCCAACAAACGAATCACCAACACCAGCATTAGCACCGAGACGATCAACCAGGGAAAGGAAGGCCCCAGATTGACTCACATTGTAAAGAGTTACACTATTTACTTTGGGAGGGGGCAGTGTTGTTATGTATGTAAACCAGTAAATACCATGTCTAACCACCAGACAGTTTATCCCCTGGAGTCCCAAGGAATCCCACAATCCCTTGGGTAGCACCTGTATATAAGGAGGCCTCACAGGCTGGAGAGGCACTCTGAGATCTGTAATAAAGGATTACGATCACACCTTACTTTGAGCTTGCATTATCTAGTCTGACTCTTTATTCAAGACATAACAAAACTGGTGCAGGACATTCTATGAGGGGAAGGAGAACAGCCAGAGAACTTCCTTGCTCAGGCTAATGAGGAAGGAAGCAGTGCTGGATCTAATTCTGAGGAATGAAGTGGAATAAGTGGAGCATGTTTCAGTGGGAGAGCATTTGGGAGACAGTGACCACAGTGTCATTAGATTTAGAGTAGTTATGGGAAAGTACAAGGAAAAAACAAAACGTGAAAATATTCAACAGCAGGAGGGTTAATTTCAGTGAGTTGAGATGGGATCTGGCCCAGGTGGAATTAAAGATTAGCAGGTAAAACGGTAAATGAGCAATGGGAGGCCTTCAAAGATGAGCCAGTTTGGGTACAGGCTAGGCACATTACCACGAGGGGGAAAGGAAGGCCATCTAAAGCTAGAACGCACTGGATGACTAAAGATATAGGTTTAGAAATTTGGGTGGTTGTGCCACCCATTAGCGCCATGAAATGGTGACAAAACCGCGGCCATCGCTCTTCCGGCAGCTGGTAGTGGGGCCATGGTGGCCACCATTTTCGGCAAGTCAGCAGCGCTGCCATAACCAGCTATCGGTGAGTGCATTTTAATGAGATGGAGCGTGACGTCAATTGGCGTGCAATGCTGAGTTGATGCCAGCTCATCCATTTTGGAGTTCTCCGCTCGCATTGTTGCCCGCGTTAAATTACGCCAGTGATAAAAAGGTCTTTCAGCAGCGTTAATGGCCATGAGGAGTCTGGCAGGCCTTATGAGGATGGACATCTGAACTTGAAATGCCTCAACTAAGTTTCTTCTTCGAAACTTTCATTTGGAAGGTGGTGGAGGGGGTAGAATTGCATTTTCTGGTAGCTTTGCGGGAGGCCTAGTGTTTGTGGGTCAGTAAATAATTTCACTGCTCAACAAAAACACACTCATTTCCTATCAATACTCAACTCAACAACAGTAGTTCTTCAACGTCTGCAAAAAACGTAACACTCGCAATGAAATTCACATCCACTTCCATTGATGCAGCTCTTGGTAATTAAATGTTATTCCATTTATTGATCAATAGTACAATTCCATCCACCTAAACTGAAAACCAAACATGATCGCAATACATTCACCTGTGGTGATGGATTCAACTATTATATGACAAGCCTCACAATTGGATTTCAGATAGAGGGGTCCCGTTAGACACCGAAGAATAACTGAACCTAATGATGAGACTCTACCGGATATGTTCCCAGATTAAATACTTAGACAAGTATTTTTCATAAACCCTTTAATAAATGAACGAACACCACAAGATTCACTGTTGGGAACTACATTTGCAGTCATGCGCTTCTCAGTCTTTGCAACGCAGCAGGGAATACAGACATTTCAGTTACTCATTTATTATATGGAGAAATATATGTAATGAGCCAACATTTTGGGCCCAAGTTTCCACACGATAAAAAACGGATGCCCCTCCGAGCTGGGCACCCGTTTTTCGCGCCTAAAAAAAAAAATCGCGATTCTGGAGCGTTCTGCAGCTCCTTGTCTGCCTGGCGTGGCGCCCAGGGGGGCGGAGCCTACACTCGCGCCGATTTTGTAAGTGGGAGGGGGCGGGTACTATTTAAATTAGTTTTTTTCCTGCCGGCAACGCTGCGCGTGCGTGTTGGAGCATTCGCGCATGCTCAGTGTGAAAAAAACATTGGCACACGGCCATTTTTGTAGTTCTTTGTAGCTGTTTAATTTTTGAACATTTTTTTAATAAAAGCACATTGCCATCAGCACGTCAGCACTTGCAGCCTTCTCACTGTCTCCTTCCCCCCCGCCCCCCCCGCGGGAAGAACGGGCGCCTCCTCCCCCCCCCCGCGGGAAAGAACGGGCGCCTCCTCTCCCCCCCCCCCCCCATGGGAAAGAATGGGCGCCTCCTCTCCCTTCCCCCCCCCCACCGCGGGAAGAACGGGCGCATCCCCCCCCCCGCGGGAAGAACGGGCCCCTCCCCCACCCCTTGCGGGAAAGAACGGGCGCCTCCTCTCCCCGCGGGAAAAAACGGGCGCCTCCTCCCCCACCCCCCCCGCGGGAAGAACGGGCGCCTCAGGCTGACTGCAGCATTCTCTGTGCCTGAAGCACTTTCACACAGGTAGGAAGATGATTTATTTCATCTTTTCTTTGCTTATAAATGTTTATTCAGGTTGGATTTATTTGTATAATTTATTTGTAGAAGTATAAATAAGGATTTATTGTCGAATTTAATGACTTCCCTTCCCCCCCCCCATCTCGTTCTGGACGCCTAATTTGTAACCTGCGCCTGATTTTTTAATGTATAGAACAGGTTTTTTCAGTTCTACAAAAATCTTCACTTGCTCCATTCTAACTTAGTTTGGAGTACGTTTTCACTGTGGAAACTTTGAAATCAGGCGTCAGTGGCCGGACATGCCCCCTTTTGAAGAAAAAATTCTGTTCCAAAGTAGAACTGCAGAAAGAAAAATGTGGAGAATTGCGATTTCTAAGATAGTCCGTTCTCCACCAGTTGCTCCTAAAAATCAGGCGCAAATCATGTGGAAACTTGGGCCCTAAATGTTGCAAGATATATATTTTCTAAGAATAATTTCATTTAATTATTGAGCCTTCATGAATTATACAATGTTAATCGACCATGTATTTTTACCAATCAATCAATGGGTAAACTCCATTACAACAATCGAAGATGTTCTATGATAAACATAGAAACATAGAAAATAGGTTCAGGAATAGGCCATTCGGCCCTTCGAGCCTGCACCACCATTCAATATGATCATGGCTGATCATATAACTTCAGTACCCCATTCCTGCTTTCTTTCCATACCCCTTGATCACTTTAGCCGTAAGGGCCACATCTTAACCCCCCTTTGAATATATCTAACGAGCTGGCCTCAACAACTTTCTGTGGTAGGGAATTCCATAGGTTCACAATTCTCTGAGTGAAGAAGTTTCTCCTCATCTTGGTCATAAATGGCTTACCCCTTATCCTTAGACTGTGACCCCTGGTTCTGGACTTCCCCAACATCGCTAACATTCTTCCTGCATCTAACCTGTCCAATCCCGTAATAATTTGATACGTTTCTATGAGATCTCCTCTCATTCTTCTAAATTCCAGAGAATGTATGCCTAGTCGATCCAGTCTTTCCTCATATGTCAGTCCTGCCATCCCGGGAATCAGTCTGGTGAACCTTCGCTGCAGTCCCTCAATAGCAAGAATGTCCTTCCTCAGATTAGGAGACCAAAACTGTACACAATATTCAAGATGTGGCCTCACCAAGACATTGTACAACTGCAGTAAGACCTCCCTGTTTTATACTAAAATCCTCTTGCTATGAAGGCCAACATGCCATTTGCCTTCTTCACCCCTGCTCTACCTGCACGCCAACTTTCAATGACCAATGTACCATGACACCCAGGTCTCGTTGCATCTCCCCTTTTCCTAATCTGTCAACATTCAGATAATATTCAGCCATGAACTCATTGAATGGCGGTGCAGGCTAGAAGGGCCGAATGGCCTACTCCTGCACCTATTTTCTATGTTTCTATCTATGTTTCTATGTCTTCGTGTTTTTGCCACTAAAGCGGATACCTCACATTTATCTACATTATACTGCACCTGTCATGCATTTGCCCACTCACCTAACCTGTCCAAGTCACCCTGCAGCCTCTTAGCATCCTCCTCACAGCTTACACTGCCACCCAGCTTAGTGTCATCTGCAAACTTGGAGATATTACACTCAATTCCTTCATCTAAATCATTGATGTATATTGTAAAGAGCTGGGGTCCCAGCACTGAACCTTGCAGTACCCCACTAGTCACTGCCTGCCATTCTGAAATGGACCCGTTTATTCCTATTCTTTGCTTCCTGTCTGCCAACCAGTTCTCTATCCACATCAATACATTATCCCCAATACCATGTGCTTTAATTTTGCACAATAATCTTTGTATGGGACCTTGTAAAAAGCCTTTTGAAAGTCCAAATACACCACATCCACTGGCTCCCCCTTATCCACTCTACTAGTTACATCCTCAAAATATTCTAGAAGATTTGTCAAGCATGATTTCCCTTTCATAAATCCACGTTGACTTGGACCGATCCTGTCACTGCTTTCCAAATGCGCTGCTATTACATCTTTAATATTTGATTCCAACATTTTCCCCACTACCGATGTCAGGCAAGCCGGTCTGTAATTCCCTGTTTTCTCTCTCCTTCCATTTTTAAAAAGTGGGGTTACATTAGCTACCCTCCAATCCATAGTCGATAGACTGTTGGAAAATGATTACCAATGCATCCACTATTTCTAGGGCCACTTCCTTAAGTACTCTGGGATGCAGACTATCAGGCCCTGGGGATTTATCGGCCTTCAATCCCATCAATTTCCCTAACACAATTTCCTGACTTATATGCCTCTTCCTTGGATTTAACACTGTCCCTAATTTCCCTTGTTAGCCACGGTTGAACCACCTTTCTTGTTTTATTTTTACGCCAGACAGGGATGTACAATTGTTGAAGTTCATCCAGGTGATCTTTGAATGTCTGCCATTGCCTATCCACCGTCAACCCTTTGAGTATCATTCGCCAGTCTATCCTAGCCAAATCATGTCTCATACTGTTGAAGTTACCTTTTTTTAAGTTCAGAACCCTAGCTAGAATAGACTGGCGAAAGATACTTAAAGGGTTGACTGTGGATAGGCAATGGCAAACATTTAAAGATCACATGGATGAACTTCAACAATTGTACATCCCTGTCTGGAGTAAAAATAAAACGGGGAAGGTGGCTCAACCGTGGCTAACAAGGGAAATTAGGGATAGTGTTAAATCCAAGGATAGTGTTAAATCCAAGGAAGAGGCATATAAATTGGCCAGAAAAAGCAGCAAACCTGAGGACTGGGAGAAATGTATAATTCAGCAGGAGGACAAAGGGTTTAATTAGGAGGGGGAAAATAAAGTATGAGAGGAAGCTTGCTGGGAACATAAAAACTGACTGCAAAAGCTTCTATAGATATGTGAAGAGGAAAAGATTAGTGAAGACAAACGTAGGTCCCTTGCAGTTAGATTCAGGTGAATTTATAATGGGGAACAAAGAAATGGCAAACCAATTGAACAAATACTTTGGTTCTGTCTTCACTAAGGAAGACACAAATAACGTTCCGGAAATCCTAGGGGACAGAGGGTCTAGCGAGAAGGAGGAACTGAAGGAAATCCTTATTAGCCAGGAAATTGTGTTAGGGAAATTGATGGGATTGAAGGCCGATAAATCCCCAGGGCCTGATAATCTGCATCCCAGAGTAATTAAGGAAGTGGCCCTAGAAATAGTGGATGCATTGGTGATCATTTTCCAACCTCGATCGACTCTGAATCAGTTCCTATGGACTGGAGGGTAGCTAATGTAACACCACTTTTTAAAAAAGGAGGGAGAGAAAACGGGAAATTAGAGACCGGTTAGCCTGACATCAGTAGTGGGGAAAATATTGGAATCAATTATTAAAGATGAAATAGCAGCGCATTTGGAAAGCAGGGATAGGGTTGGTCCAAGTCAGCATGGATTTATGAAAGGGAAATCATGCTTGACAAATCTTCGAGAATTTTTTGAGGATGTAACTAGTAGAGTGGACAAGGGATAACCAGTGGATGTGGTGTATTTGGACTTTCAAAAGGCTTTTGACAAGGTCCCACACAGAGATTGATGTGCAAAATTAAAGCATATGGTATTGGGGGTAATGTATTGATGTGGTAGAGAACTGGTTGGCAGACAGGAAGCAAAGAGTCAGGATAAACGGGTCCTTTTCAGAATGGCAGGCAGTGACTAGTGGAGTGCCGCAGGGTTCAGTGCTGGGACCCCAGCTCTTTACAATATACATCAATGATTTAGATGAAGGAATTGAATGTAATATCTCCAAGTTTGCAGATGACACTAAGCTGGGTGGCGGTGTGAGCTGTGAGGAAGATGCTGATAGACTACAGGGTGACTTGGACAGGTTAGGTGAGTGGGCAAATGCATGGCAGATGCAGTGTAATGTGGATAAATGTGAGATTATCCACTTTGGTGGCAAAAATATGAAGGCATAATATTATCTGAATGGCGGTAGATTAGGAAAAGGGGAGGTGCAACGAGACCTGGGTGTCATGGTTCATCAGTCATTGAAAGTTGGCATGCAGGTACAGCAGGTGGTGAAGAAGGCAAATGGCATGTTGGCCTTCATAGCTAGGGGATTTGAGTATAGGAGCAGGGAGGTCTTGCTGCAGCTGTACAGGACCTTGGTGAGGCCTCACCTGGAATATTGTGTTCAGTTTTGATCTCCTAATCTGAGGAAGGACATTCTTGCTATTGAGGGAGTGCAGCGAAGGTTCACCAGACTGATGCCCGGGATGGCAGGACTGACATATGAGGAGAGACTGGATCAACTGGGCCTGTATTCACTGGAGTTTAGAAGAATGAGAGGTGATCTCATAGAATCATATAAAATTCTGACGGGACTGGACAGGTTAGATGCAAGAAGAATGTTCCCGATGTTGGGGGAGTCCAGAACCAGGGGTCACATTCTAAGGATAAGGGGTAAGCCATTTAGGAACGAGATGAGGAGAAACTTCTTCACCCAGAGAGTTGTTAACCTGTGGAGTTCTCTTCCGCAGAGAGTTGTTGATGCCAATTCGTTAGATATATTCAAGAGGGAGTTGGATATGGCCTTTACGGCTAAAGAGATCAAGGGGTATGGAGAGAAAGCGGGAAAGGGGTACCGAGGGAATGATCAGCCACGATCTTATTGAATGGTGGTGCAGGCTTGAAGGGCCGAATGGCCTACACCTGCACCTATTTTCTATGTTTCTATGTGAAAGAGGAGAGCGAGAATCCAGCAATCAGCCTAACGTCGGTGGTGGGGAAAGTTTTAGAGGCAATGATCCGAGACAAAATTAATTGGCACTTGGAAAAATATGGGTTAAAGGCAAATTGTGTTTGACTAACTTGATTGATTTCTTTGATTAACTAAGGATAGATGAGGGTAGTGCGGTTGTTATGTATATGGGCTTTCAAACGGAGTTTGCAGCCCATGGGATTAAAGGGGCCGTGTAGATACAAAACTGCCTCCACCGCCCATTCCAGATCATAACAACTCATTCTGTAAAAACAGGTCTCATCGTCCATCTGGTTCTTTTGGTAAAGGGAAAGAAAGCAGAGAGTAGCGGTGAGTGGTGTTTTTCAGACTGGAGGGAAGTTTGCAATGGTGTTCCTCAGGAGTCGGTTTTGGGCTCACTGCTCTTTGATATATATTAATGACCTGGGCTTGGGTATACAAGGCGTAATTTAAAAGTTTGCACATGACACAAAACTTGCAAATGTTGTAAACAGAGTAAAATAGTAACAGATTTCAGGAGGACATAGACAGATTGGTAAAATGGGCAGGCACATGACAGGTGAAATTTAATGCAGAGAAGTGTGAAGTGATACATTTTGGTAGGAATAATGAGGAGAGGCAATATAAACTAAATGGTACAATTTTAAAGAGGGTGCAGGAATAGAAAGAGCTGTACGTACACAAATCTTTTAGGGTGGCAAGACAAAGTTGAGAAGGCTGTTTAAAAGGCATAAGGGACCCATGGCTTTATAAATAGAGGCAGAGGGCCCAAAATTGGTCAATGCATAAGGTCCGCCCATTTCTCGGCAGTATGCCGGTGGTGCATCGTTTCAAATCGCCAGCATACCGCCGAGGACAGAATTGGTCGATTTTTTTTGCCGTTATGTCGGCGGTATGTCAGCGGTCTGCAGTGGGCGATATGTAACCTAATAGTCGATTCAGATCGACTTTCTCTTCGATGGATGGTGCGGCACTGAACTGCGCATGCGTGATTTTTTTTTCCATTTTTTTTTCAACAGAAGTGTTTTACCTGTGATTTCGGGGGTCAGGGTTCACCCGCGCATGTGTAGTGAGTTGAAGAGGAGGGCACAAGAGTGAGAAGGAACAGCAAGCTAGTCGATGAGCAGTTACTTTAAAAACACATTGCAGAGTTAAAAAATATTCACAACAATTAATAATTCTACAGTTTGAAGAATAAGACGACATAATTTACAAAGCAAAAATCCTAACAACAGAAATATTATGGAAATGTTAAAAACAAAATACAAGCGCAGGATCATCGAAAAGGACGGGAGGTTGAGACGGAGTTACCTGCCCTTCCCGAGAATATTACAGAGAGGTACTCCGAGCTAACGAAGGGTGTTCGTGGAAAACCCTCTCCAAAGGAGTACAACAGGATATGGGACGAGATCGGGGAGGCTGTGTCCTCCACAAGTACCATGGTACGCATTAGGGAAAGGTGCCGTAAGAGGTGGAACAACCTGGTAATGATTTTATTTATGCATCTCCCATGTACCATGTAGCATGTAACTGTAGGTTCAGTGTCACACAGATGATTTTATTTATCTTAAGGTTATGGTGATGTATTCGTGCTTTCAGGCAATGACAAGAGAATCAAAGCAGTGTATTTTATGTGTGTGTCTGTGCGATGTTAAATGGATTGAAGATTTTTACTTTCATTTACTTTACTTTCTGCAGAAGACGACATCTGCAATAGCAGCCAATTAGTGGCTTACAGCGGGAGGACCCACAACCCAAGAGTCTCTGATTGAAATCGCGATCCGTGTCCTGGCCTGGTTAGGGTTAGCAACCGTGCCACCACCGGCATTGGAGCTGACCCACTCACACAGGATGGTAAGTTGAATACAATCCAGTCCGGTCCTCCCATGTCATGTAACTGTAATGTTGGTCTGATGTTATGTAATGTAAGTTTATTGCACTGTAATGTTGGCATCATGTGATGAATTGTAATGTTGTGGGCATGTAACGCAATGCATTTATGTATTGTCTATCTGCGATATGTAATGCAGTACTGCAGGAGTGGTGGACATTTAAGTAAGACTACGATAAGTCACTATACTATGTACTCATGTAACCCTGACCCCCTCCCCTGGTGTCAAGCATTTTTAAATGTTGTTTTGTACTTCCAGACTTGGACGATTCAGACCACACCGACACAGAGAAACCAAATGACAGACCCACTGCCTCCATCTCTGGCGTCATCCAGCCCTCTCCCAACTTCATCACTGGCAGAGATGAGGAAGATGAAGAGGAAGAGCCACTGATTTTGGAGTCAGTGGAGGTGGGGGTGGGGACGGAGATGGCGGAGGATACACCAGCTCCATCTGGGCCAGCTGGAACAGCCTCCACCACTGAGTCTGTATACAGGGGATTCTCCCATGGCTCTTCTGATTCTGTGGGACCAAGTGGTGAGCAGCAAGGCACTCCCAGTGTTGCAGAGCTTTTGCCGCAGTGATGGAGGTTGGTGCAGACAAGGTCGGTTGCTGTAGGGGTGTACCTGGATATGGTGTGTCTGTCACAGGTCAGCGCCAACATAGATCAAGAGCTGCTCAAGGCCATGACTACGATAGCTGCAAACATAACGGCTCTATCAGAGAGGCAGTTGGAGGATATGTCGCGTGTGATCACCGCGATGGAGCGGACCGCCGATGCCGTCGAAGCCATGCAGCAATCGACGGGATCGGGACATGGCGTGGAACCCCCCAATGCCATAGTAGTCAGGTCGACAGCACCTGAGCGTGGGGAGCTGACAGCATCTTCCAGCCCTGAAGCCATGCCTTCCACATCATAAGCTTCTCCTGAGGCCCCATTTATTGCGCCTGCAATGTCTGACCCCCAACGACAGCAACAGCACTCGGGGTGTGGTGCTACATGCTGCCTTAGTACCACCACGGGCAGGTCCAGGCTCAGGGGCAGTGGCAAGGGGAAGGGTGGGAGTAAGAAAGGGGGGGGAATAGCCACAAGGGTGGTGTAGCATGTGGTCGAGGACGGGGTCGAGGTCCAGGACAGGAAAGGGTCTTTTGTTGTACTTGTTCATTGAATAATTGGTTTGATTTGTAAAAGTTTACTAAAGTTATAGAAGTTTTGTTAAAGTTGTTATTAAAGTTGTTAAAGTTTTGTTAACATTGTTATTAAAGTTGTTAAAGTTGTTTTATAGTTATAAGTTTTACAAAGTTTTAAAATTGTTGTATATTTTTGACATTTTTGCACAACGTTTGAATTGAATTTAAGCACTCTTGCACAGTGTCAAACTTTTGGGGTAACAGTTATTAGGGTCCCAAAATACAGCACATTCAAGCAAAACGTTCATTTATAAACCTTCTCACATCTGGTTCCTCCAGTAGACAGGTAGTCAGCAATACAGGCTGAGATAGTACAGGCTCCATTCTTTTTAAATCTCCACAATAACTAAAATGCCTTCTATCTTACTAAGTTACTCAGTACCAATAAAAATACCTTTTCCATTCTAAATCGCACTGTAAAGTCACTGTTCACCTCTGAAATACAGAGCTGCTGCTTTAGCTGACAGTTCCCGATTTCCAAAATGGCGGCTCCATGCACTCCACCCATTCCCGCCCACTTAACATCGCGTAAAACTACCTTTTCCAGGATGGTATGCAGCTCCGGTGGTATGCAATGAAAATCGGACTTTTTGGGCGGTATGCAGGTGGTCCTACACAGCAGACGGTGTGCATACCGCTCGGCGGTGTGTCAATTATGAATATTCCGCCGAGCGGTAATTCGGCGGTATGTAGGTGTTTTTTGACCAAAATCGCATTTTTAGGCTGTATGCGGGCGGTAGTAGGCGGTTTGTCGACAAATTTCAGGCTCATAGAGTATAAAAGCAAGGAAGTTATGCTAAATCTTTCTAAAACACTGGTTAGACCCCACCTGGTTGTGGCAAATTCTGAGCACCACACTTTAGGAAGGATGTCAAAGCATATGAGAGTGTACAGAGGAGATTTGCCAGATAGTCCCAGGGATGAAAGACTTCAATTACATGGAGAAACTAGAGAAATTGGGTTGTTCTCCTTGCAGCAGAGACAGTTAAGTGGACATTTGATAGAGGTGTTCAAAATCATGAAGAGGTTTGATAGAGTAAATAAGGAGAAACTATTTCCAGTAGCAGAAGGGTCGGTAACCAGAGGACACAGATTTAAAGTGATTGGCAAAATTATCAGCGGAAATATTTTTTGATGCAGCACCTGGAGTGTACTGCCTGAAAGAATATTGGAAGCAGATTCAATAATAACTTTCAAATGGGAACGTGATGAACTTTGTAAAGTTCTGTTCACCAAATTATAGGGCCCAAGTTTCCACACGATAAAAAACGGGTGCCCCTCCGAGCTGGGCGCCCGTTTTTCGTGCCTAAAACGGCGCCGGAAAAAAAACGCGCGATTCTGGAGCGCACTGCAGCTCCTTGTCTGTTTGGCGCGGCGCCCAGGGGGGCGGAGCCTACACTCGCGCCGATTTTGTAAGTGGGAGGGGGCGGGTACTATTTAAATTATTTTTTTCCTGCCGGCAATGCTGTGCGTGCGCGTTGGAGCGTTCGCGCACGCGCAGTGTGAAGGAAACATTGGCACTCGGCCATTTTGTAGTTCTTTGTACCTGTTTAACTTTTGAACGTTTTTTAATAAAAGCACATTGCCATCAGCACTGAGGCTTCTTGCAGCCTTCTCACTGTCTCCTTCCCCCCTCCCCCGCGGGAAGAACGGGCGCCTCCTCCCCCCCCCCCGCGGGAAAGAACGGGCGCCTCCTCCCCCACCCACGGGAAGAATGGGCGCCTCCTCCCCCCCTCCCCGGGAAGAACCGGCGCCTCCTCCCCCCCCCGCGGGAAGAACGGCCGCCTCCTCCCCCCCCCCGCGGGAAGAACGGGCGCCTCCTCCCCCCCCCCGCGGGAAGAACGGCCGCCTCCTCCCCCCCCCGCGGGTAGAACCGGCGCCTCCTCCCCCCCCCCCGCGGGAAGAACGGCCGCCTCCTCCCCCCCCCCCGCGGGAAGAACGGCCGCCTCCTCCCCCCCCCCGCGGGAAGAACGGCCGCCTCCTCCCCCCCCCGCGGGAAGAATGGGCGCCTCCTCCCCCCCCCCGCGGGAAGAACGGCCGCCTCCTCCCCCCCCCGCGGGAAGAATGGGCGCCTCCTCCCCCCCCCCCGCGGGAAGAACGGCCGCCTCCTCCCCCCCCCCCGCGGGAAGAACGGCCGCCTCCTCCCCCCCCCGCGGGAAGAATGGGCGCCTCCTCCCCCCCTCCGCGGGAAGAAACGGCGCCTCCTCCCCCCCCCCGCGGGAAGAATGGGCGCCTCCTCCCCGCACCGCGGGAAGAACGGCCGCCTCCTCCCCCCCCCGCGGGAAGAACGGCCGCCTCCTCCCCCCCCCGCGGGAAGAACCGGCGCCTCCTCCCCCTCCCCCCCCACGGGAAGAACCGGCGCCTCCTCCCCCCCCCGCGGGAAGAACGGGCGCCTCCTCCCCCCCCCGCGGGAAGAACCGGCGCCTCCTCCCCCCCTCCGCGGGTAGAACGGGCGCCTCCCCCCCCCCCCGCGGGAAGAACGGGCGCCTCCTCCCCCCCCCCCCCCGCGGGAAGAACGGGCGCCTCAGGCTGACTGCAGCATTCTCCGTGCCTGAAGCACTTTCACACAGGTAGGAAGATGGTTTATTTAATCTTTTCTTTGCTTATAAATGTTTATTCAGGTTGGATTTATATGTATAATATTTGTAGAAGTATAAATAAGGATTTATTGTAGAATTTAATGACTTCCCTTCCCCCCTCCCCCCCCACCCCGTTCTGGACGCCTAATTTGTAACCTGCACCTGATTTTTTAATGTGTAGAACAGGTTTTTTCAGTTCTACAAAAATCTTCACTTGCTCCATTCTAAGTTAGTTTGGAGTACGTTTTCACTGTGGAAACTTTGAAATCAGGCGTCAGTGGCCGGACACGCCCCCTTTTGAAGAAAAAATTCTGTTCCAAAGTAGAACTGTTCTACCTGACTAGAACTGCAGAAAAAAAAATGTGGAGAATTGCGATTTCTAAGATAGTCCGTTCTCCACCAGTTGCTCCTAAAAATCAGGCGCAAATCACGTGGAAACTTGGGCCCTTAAAAAAGATATAGAAGCTATGGAGAGGATGCAAGAAAGATTTACAAGGATGATACTAGAATAGCGAGATTATACCTATTAGGAATGGATGAACAGCCTGGGTCTCTTTCCTCTTGAAAAGAGAAGGCTGAGGGGTGACCTAATAGAATTATGAAAAGTTTTGATAGAATAGACACAGAGGGGAGAATTTTTCAGAGGATCGCCGGGTGGCAGTGACGGGTTGGGACCCCGCTGTCAACCTGCCATCACGTGCCTTTCCCAGATGTTGGGTCTGTCAGCTCTGAACAGACTGACACGCAGCGGCGTGGGTCATTATGACCTTGTTAACAGCCCATTAAGAAGTATTTTGAGCTCACTGTTACATTTTACGAGGTCACCCATGGCTGTAAGCATGGCAAAGTGTTGAAAATAAAGGTTTCAATGTTTGACACCACATTAACAGAAACTTTACATGTACATTGCATAAAACACCCAAGTGCTTACTCTTGTGTGTTGTTAGTTGATAGGATGAGGGTGAGTGTGAGGGGTGGCTAATGAGATGGAGAAGTGTTAATGTAGATAGAGAGAGAGGGATGGGTGGAGGTGTAAGGTAAGTTGGTGTGAGTAAGGATGTGCAGGAGTATGGTAGGGAAGGCAGAGTGATAGGGATGTGATGAGTGGCACAGCAGGATGAGGTTGAGTGTGGCTTTGCAGTAACGTTTTGTGATCTACTGAGATCATTGAAAGGTTTGTGCCACTGCAGCCTGGTTCTTCTGATGACCTTCCCTGCTTGTGTCCCCCTGTGCAACCAGGCTGCCAATTGGAAGGGAAGAGAATCTCCCTGTATGCTGTGACTCCCTGCATAAGCATATGGAGGGAGTCATGGGAGAACCTGGGTATGGCCGTGCACCTCTATGCAGTGATTGCCAGTGTTTGCAGCACCTCAGTGCTGTAGAACACTGACAGTACAATTGTCAAAATAAGTTTGCATATGGTCTCTTTAAGAAAACCAGCTGATGACCTGTCATTAGACCCACTTCCTTCAATTGTCTGGTAAACGCGCTGGGTGGCCAATCAGGGGCAAATAATTTTTGACAGCTGGCTGGAACAAGCTACGAGGCTGGGACCAGCTCCTGACATCGCCTGCCACGGACCCGCCAAGGTCTTGCATTTATAGGCCATAGTTTTGGACTCCTTGCAAGTGGATACGTCTGCTCTACATCCACCCTATAAAACCCCTTCATAATTTTAAAGACCTCTATTAGGTCAGCCCTCAGCCTTCACTTTTCTAGAGAAACAAGCCCCAACCTGTTTAGTACTTCCTGATAGTTATAACCTTTCAGTTCTGGTACATTCTTGTAAATCTATTTGCACATTCTCTAGTGATTCTGTAACCTTTTTGTAATATGGGTCTCTTTTCTCTAGAAAAGTGAAAGCTGAGGGGTGACCTAATAGAGGTCTTTAAAATTATGAAGGGGTTTGATAGGGTAGACATAGAGAAGATGTTTCCAGTAGCGAGGCATCCAAAACTAGAGGCCATAAATACAAGATAGTCACTAATAAATCCAAGAAAGAATTCAGGAGAACAGTGCACAGTACTCTTAGTGTGGTCTAACCGAAGTTCTATATAAATTGTTACTAAAATAAAATCAACAGAAAGAAGCAAACAGAAATAACCTAAACTGTCTCAAGGAATTTGTTAGTGACAGACACTGCAAGATAGACTATTAACTTAAGAATGTTTTACCCGTTCTTTGAAATGGAACAGCTTCCATCTACCACTAGGATCAGCTGAGATAACCAACAAAAAACTGCTTTGTGATGTGTGAATTGTAGTGATAACTATGATACATTTTAATGATTTATACTATTTGGAGTTTGGTTTTCTCAAATGAACCTCGTCAGGAATGGCTTTGAGATTTTTTTGTTTTTTTTCATAAGCCTCCAGCATTTACTTTACTAGTTTCCTGAAACATCTGTAAAGGAATTTCAAATATTTTGGCTTGAATGTTTTGAAGAAGATCAGGGAATCATAGCCAAGTATTGCAAAAGAATACTACAGGTTGCATCTCCTGCTCCTAAGGCTAGAGCTTCAATTGTATGCCAACGTTGAATACAGGTGGCTAAAAAAATATGGTCTCATATTAAATGTGGATTTGCTAACAATATTATTGTTTGGAATATTCCCTGCATCACCATAAGTGCCTGGATTGAAATTTGTAAGGTTTCATGTAATGGAAAATCTGAAAACAAAAAATAGTAAGATTAATTTGCCTCTATCTCAAGTGACTCCTGCTAATAGGAAGTCTCAAATGTTAATCCTTGAACAGAATTCTGCCTCTAATGGTAGTTCCTGATCTAGTCATACAGCCTTTAGGAACATTTTTCTCTCGTAAAGATTATTCTTTCAGACCTTTTGAAGAAGTTACATCATGAATTTCTGAAAATGTTATAATTATAGACCACTATTTTCCTTGAAAAACAATAAACTATCAGAATGCATACGTTTGATAATTTTTTGAGCAATGCGTTGAGTTTAGGAGCAATATCTGATAATGGAAATAAAAGAGACTGATTTTAGACAAGGCCTTTTACATAGTGGAGGAAGGGAGGGTCATATCATGATGTCATCACCCCAAAGAAATCTCAAACAATGTTGCCTAAACAATTCTGGCAGCTGATGATCTGAGGCTCTCTCAATGGTTAATGAAAGGTGGGAGACTGACTCGAAATAGATTCTGCGGCCTGTTGTCAGAAAATATAGTTAACTTACATCGGCATATTTATTAGGAAGATAATCTTAAGCAGGTTAAAACTTATTTTAGTATATTCCATGAGCTACTTTCATGAATAAATATGTTACCTTTAATTTTCTTAACCACAGTCAAATCATCACATTTTGCAGGCATATCAGGATTAATGGGCAGCAGTTTTCCAGCTTGTACCCCGGTGTATGGATCAGGTGATGAGTGGAAGCTCGGGAATACTGCAAACTTGGAAATGTGGGAATAGTAGGGATGTTGAGCAGGAAATGGCAGCCGTATCTGTTCCTGACTAAAAACATAAAGATACAACATATCCTATGAAGAAATAAAAAGAAAAAAATACAGGAAGTCTGAACAAACAAAAAATGCTGGAAATGCACAGGTCGATTAGCTTCTGAAAGAAAAAGAGGAGGCTGTTGGGTTTGATGAAGTTCCCATTCAACATTAGCACCTCTTTCTCTTCCAGATGCTGATGAACCTGCTGTGGACTTTTAGTATTTTCTGCTTTCATTTCAGATCTCTTAAATTTGGATTATATTTCTTGGATTGACACAGTATTCTATAGCTGAAGAAAGATCATGTAATATTTAGCTATTAAACTGTTCTGTTCTACTTCCTAACCAAGCACCGTACTTTCCAAAATAGGACCTATATTGGATCCAGAGACATTCATTATTGTCAAAGGTTACTCACTGAATATTAAAATATTAATAAAAAAATCTCTATTACCGAATATTTTACACAAAAATACACAATACCTGAATTACTGCATGGGTGATGTAGCCCACTGAAAATGACATTCCAGAATTAATAATTTACACTTTATATTAGGAAGGAGAAAAACATGAAATCAAATTAGAATTGATACTCTAATTTAAGGAAGGGTCACAGGGCTATTGGAAGTAATATTTTTTTTACACAAATTACATAATGTAGCAGCACAACAATGTATCATCTTGAAATGTGAATACACAGAGCAGTATTTTGTGAATTTACAACTGTGGTTCCTCAGATGGTGAGTTACTGGTCTCAGTCGTCGGATGTGAAAAATCAAAGCAAGAGTCTGTGCTGCACACTTACTGGTGTAATGCAGTAATGGTGAAGACCTGGATGCGGATTACCTACTATCCTCTTGGTTGTGATTGGTTTGTGACAAAGGAAGACCAAGAAATAAGAAAAGAATCCCCAAATGGGTCAAGGATGTGATACTAGGAAGGTTCCCGGTTCAATCTCTGGTATGTGCTGAGTTAGTTGATCTGAGCTAAGATAGTAGTAAGGAGGCTACAATAGGGCCCAGTGCCATTTGTGTATAAAGAGGAAAACTGCAACGTGCCTGCTCTTGGCTGCAATCAAGTGACCTTACTAAAAGTTACCTTGGTTCAGGTTCAGTTATGGTCAAATTAGGAGGGAATGTGGTGACTTGCTGCTGCCTGTGGAAGTGTACCCCTAGCAATGTGTCACTGTCCATGGGGCAATATCCTTTGCCACTGGAGTTGTTGTTGGTAATGCCACTAATAAGGTGAAAATGTATTAGCTGCTAGATCAATCTGAATGCAACCTGAGTTCTATGGTTGGTGATTTAATCACCCAGCAATTTTTTTTTTTTAAAACAACCAATACAAGGACTGTTAGGCATCTATTCAGTGCCTTAGCAGCCCCTAGCTGCACTCATCCAGGCAAGTGGAGAGTGTTCCATCACACTCCTGATTTGTGCCTTGTAGATGGTGGAAAGACTTTGGGGAGTCAGGAGGTGAGACATTACTGCAGAATACCCAGCCTCTGACTTGCTCTTGTAGCCATAGTATTTATGTGGCTGTTCCAGATGTTGATAGTGGTGGATTTGGCGATGGTAATGCCGTTGAATGTCAAGGAGCGGTGGTTAGAGATAGTAATTGTTGGCGATAGTAATTGCCTGACAATTGTGTGGCATGGACGTTACTTGCCACTTAGCAGCCCAAGCCTGAATGTCATCCAGGTCTTTCTGCATGCATCCATGGACTGCTTCTAACTGAGGAATTGCGAATAGAACTGAACACTGTGTAGTCATCAACGAACATCCCCATGTCTGACCTTATGATGGAGGGAAGGTCATTGATGAAGCAGCTGAAGATGGTTGGGCCTAGGACGCTGCCCTGAGGAACTCCTGCAGCAATGTCCTGGCCTCAAACAACCACAACCATCTTCCTTTGTACTCGGTGTGACTCCAGCCAATGGCGAGTTTTCCCC
Organism: Pristiophorus japonicus; assembly: GCF_044704955.1. NCBI lineage: Eukaryota > Metazoa > Chordata > Chondrichthyes > Pristiophoridae > Pristiophorus > Pristiophorus japonicus. The sequence goes on from NC_091981.1 coordinate 99,035,003, forward strand.
CTGATTCCCATTGACTTCAATTTTACTGAGACTCCTTGATGCAGCCTTGATGTCAAGGGCAGTCACTTTCCCCTCACCTCGAATTTAGCTCCTTTGTCAATATTTGGACCAAGGCTGTTAGGTCTGGAGCCAAGTGGTCCTGGCGGAACCCAAACTGAGCATTGGTGAGTGGCACTTGATAGCAGTGTCAATGACGCCTTCCATCACTTTGATGATTGAGAGTAGATTGATGGGGCAGTAATTGGCTGGATTGGCTTTGTCCTGCTTTAAGTGGACAGGACATAACAGGGCAGTTTTCCACATTGTGAGGTAGATGCCAGTGTTATAGCTGTACTGGAACAGCTTGACTAGAGGCATAAGTCTTCAGCATGACTGCCAGGATGTTGTCGGGGCCCATAGTCTTTGCTGTATCCAGTGCGCTCATTCATTTCTTGCGATTGCGTGGAGTGAATTGAATTGGCTGAAGACTGGCTTCTGCGATGGTGGGGACCTCAGGAGGAGGCCGATATGGATCATCCACTCAGCACTTCTGGCTGAAGATGGTTGCAAATGCTCCAGCCTTGTCTTTAGCACTTGCATGCTGGGCTCCTCCATCATTGAGGATGGGGATGTTCACGAAGACGCCTCCTCTGTTAGTTGTTCAATTGTCCACCACCATTCATGACTGGATGTGGCAGGACTGCAGAGCTTTGATTGGATCTGTTGGTTGTGGAATCACTTAGCTATGTCTAGAGCATGCTCCTTCTGCTTTTTAGCATGCATGTAATCCTGTGTTATCAGTATTGCACTGCATTGGTTTGTGACGGAGGAGCGGTGAGAGATCGTGGCGGAGGTGCAACAGATGAGGGTACGGGACCCAGAAGAGGCGAGGACCCAGGGGCAGCACGGGCCTGCCCACACTGCGATATGTGTGCCCACTAGGTCCGTGCAGCAGAGCTGGTCTCCAGTCGTCCTGGTTAGCCCTTGCCACTGGAAAAAGGCCTAGCTCTGTCAAGCCCGTGTGGTGGCTGATGTGTAATGGTCACCACACATTAAAAAATCCACGCACAGACATCTTCCACCATTTCAATTGGAGTTCAGAACTGGAACATCGGGTCCTTCATTGAAACATCTGTGAACTCATGTTGAAGCAAGTCATCCTCGCTTTAGGGTCCGCCTATGAGTGACAGGAGTTCGAGGAGCCAGCAGCCTATAAAGGCCCAGCAGTCGGGTGTCTGGGGAGTTCAGAGAGGCAGGAGTTTGAGGAGCCAGCGGCCTATAAAGGCCCAGCAGTAGGGTGTCCGGGGAGTTCCGAGAGGCAGGAGTTCAAGGAGCCAGCGGCCTATAAAGGCCCAGCAGTCGGGTATCCGGGGAGTTTGGAGAGGCGGGAGTTTGAGGAGCCAGCAGCCTATAAAGGCCCAGCAGTTGAGTGTCTGGGGAGTTTGGAGAGGCGGGAGTTCGAGGAGCCAGCAGCCTATAAAGGCCCAGCAGTCGGGTGTCCGGGAAGTTTGGAGAGGGGGGAGTTCGAGGAGCCAGCGGCCTATAAAGGCCCACCAGTCGGGTGTCCGGGGAGTTTGGAGAGGCGGGAGTTCAAGGAGCCAGTGGCCTATAAAGGCCCAGCAGTTTGGGGTCCGGGGAGTTTGGAGAGGCGGGAGTTCGAGGAGCCAGCGGCCTATAAAGGCCCAGCAGTCGGGTGTCCAGGGAGTTTGGAGAGGCGGGAGTTTGAGGAGCCAGCGGCCTATAAAGGCCCAGCAGTTGGGTGTCGGAGAGTTTGGAGAGGCGGGAGTTCGAGGAGCCAGCGGCCTATAAAGGCCAGCTGGTGCAGTGGCAGCAGGGAGAGAAGACAAAAAAGAAATAGAAAGAAATCGAAAGGTGACGTCACAGCCAAGGGGGTAAGTGATTGGCTGGTGATTGGTGAGTAGTTTTCTTTTTCTTTTCTTAATCAGTAACCTTTTAGCATTGTTGTTGCCAAATTAAATTAATCTAAGGGTTAAGTCATGGCAGGAGAGCTCGGACACATGTTATGCCCCTCCTGTAATATGTGGGAAGTCAGGGACGCTTCCAGTGTCCCTGATGACTATATGTGCGGGAAGTGCATCCGCCTGCAGCTCCTGACAGACTGCATTCCGGCACTGGAGCTGCAGGTGGATTTACTCTGGAGCATCCACGATGCTGAGAATGACGTGATTAGCATGTTTAGTGAGTTGGTCTTACTGTAAGTAAAGGGTACACAGCCAGATAGGAAATGGGTGACCAACAGGAAGAGCAGTGCAAGGAAGGTAGTGCAGGGGTCCCTTGTGGTCATCCCCCTGCAAAACAGATACACTGCTTTGGGTACTGTTGAGGAGGATGACTCATCAGGGTAGAGCAGCAGCAGCCAAGTTCATGGCACTGTGGGTGGCTCTGCTGTACGGGAGGGCAGGAAAAAGAGTGGAAGAGCTATAGTGGTAGGGGATTCTATTGTAAGGGGAATAGATAGGCGTTTCTGCGGCCACAATTGAGACTCCAGGATGGTATGTTGCCTCCCTGGTGCAAGGGTCAAGGATGTCTCGGAGTGGGTGCAGGACATTTTGAAAAGGGAGGGTGAAAGCCAGTTGTCGTGGTGCATATAGGTACCAACGATATAGGCAAAAAAACGGGATGAAGTCCTATGAGACGAATTTAGGGAGTTAGGAGTTAAATTAAAAAATAGGACCTCAAAAGTAGTAATCGCAGGATAACTCAGATGAATACGTGGCTTGAGGAGTGGTGCAGTAGGGAGGGATTCAAATTCCTGGGACATTGGAACCGGTTCTGGGGGAGGTGGGACCAGTACAAACCAGACGGTCTGCACCTGGGCAGGACCAGAACCAATGTCCTAGGGGAAGTGTTTAGCTAGTGCTGTTGGGGAGGAGTTAAACTAATATGGCAGGGGGATGGAAACCGATGCAGGGAGACAGAGGGAACAAGAATGGGGGCAGAAGCAAAAGATAGAAAGAAGAAAAGTAAAAGTGGAGGGCAGAGAAACCTAAGGCAAAAAGCAAAAAGGGCCACATTACAGCAAAATTCTAAAGGGGCAAAGTGTGTTCGAAATACAAGCCTGAAGGCTCTGTGCCTCAATGCGAGGAGTATTCGGAATAAGATGGACAAATTAACTGCAGATAGCAGTTAACGGTTATGATGTAATTGGCATCATGGAGATATGGCTCCAGGGTGACCAATGCTGGGAACTCAACATCCAGGGGTATTCAACATTTAGGAAGGATAGACAGAAAGGAAAAAGAGGCGGGTGGCATTGCTGATTAAAGAGGAAATTAATGCAATAGTAAGGATGGACATTAGCTAAGATGATGTGGAATTGGTATGGGTGGGGCTACGGAATACCAAAGGGCAGAAACGCTAGTGGGAGTTGTGCACAGACCACCAAACAGTAGTAGTGAGGTTGGGGACAGCATCAAACAAGAAATAAGGGATGCATGCAATAAGGGTACAGCAGTTATCATGGGTGACTTTAATCTCCATATTGATTGGGCTAACCAAACTGGTAGCAATGTGGTGGAGGAGGATTTCCTGGAGTGTATTAGGGATGGTTTTCGAGACCAATATGTCAAGGAAACAGCTAGAGATCTGGCCATCCTAGACTGGGTGATGTGTAATGCGAAAGGACTAATTAGCAATCTTGTTGTGCGAGGCCCTTTGGAGAAGAATGACCATAATATCGTAGAATTCTTTATTAAGATGGAGAGTGACACAGCTAATTCAGAAACTAGGGTCCTGAACTTAAGGAAAGGTAACTTATGAGGTGTGAATTGGCGAGAATTGACTGGCGAATGATACTTAAAGGGTTGACGGTGGATAGGCGATGGCAAACATTTAAAGATCACATGGATGAACTTCAAGAATTGTACATCTCTGTTTGGTGTAAAAATAAAACGGGGAAGGTGACTCAACCGTGGCTAACAAGAGGAATTCAAGATTGTGTTAAATCCAAGGAAGAGGCATATAAATTGGCCAGAAAAATCAGCAAACCTGAAGACTGGGAGAAATTTAGAATTCAGCAGAGGAGGACAAAGGGTTTAATTAGGAGGGGGAAAATAGAGTATGAGAGGAAGCTTGCCGGGAACATAAAAACTGACTGCAAAAGCTTTTATAGATATGTGAAGAGAAAAAGATTAGTGAAGACAAATGTCCCTTGCAGTTGGATTCAGGTGAATTTATAATGGGGAACAAAGAAATGGCAACAAATACTTTGGTTCTGTCTTCACAAAGGAAGACACAAATAACCTTCCGGAAGTACTAGGGGACCGAGGGTCTAGTGGGAAGGAGGAACTGAAGGTTATCCTTATTAGGGGGCAAATTGTGTTAGGGAAATTGATGGGATTGAAGGCCGATAAATCCCTGGGGCCTGATAGTCTGCATCCCAGAGTACTTAAGGAAGTGGTCCTAGACATAGTGGATGCATTGGTGATCATTTTCCAACAGTCTGTCGACTTTGGATCAGTTCCTATGGACTGGAGGGTAGCTAATGTAACATCACTTTTTAAAAAGGGAGGGAAAGAGAAAACGGGTAATTATAGACCAGTTAGCCTGACATCACTAGTGGGGAAAATGTTGGTATCAATTATTAAGGATGAAATAGCAGCGCATTTGAAAAGCAGTGACAGGATCAGTCCAAGTCAGCATGGATTTATGAAAGGGAAATCATGCTAGACAAATCTTCTGGAATTTTTTGAGGATGTAACTAGTAGAGTGGACAAGGGAGAACCAGTAGATGTGGTGTATTTGGACTTTCAAAAGGTCCCACACAAGAGATTGGTGTGCAAAATCAAAGCACGTGGTATTGGGGGTAATGTACTGACGTGGATAGAGAACTGGTTGGCAGACAGGAAGCAGAGAGTCGGGATAAACGGGTCCTTTTCAGAATGGCAGGCAGTGACTAGTGGAGTGCCGCAGGTGTCATGGTACATCAGTCATTGAAGGTTGGCATGCAGGTACAGCAGGCAGTTAAGAAAGCAAATGGCATGTTGGCCTTCATAGCGAGGGGATTTGAGTACAGGGGCAGGGAGGTGTTGCTACAGTTGTACAGGGCCTTGGTGAGGCCACACCTGGAGTATTGTGTACAGTTTTGGTCTCCTAACCTGAGGAAGGACATTCTTGCTATTGAGGGAGTGCAGCGAAGATTCACCAGACTGATTCCCGGGATGGCGGGACTGACCTATCAAGAAAGACTGGATCAACTGGGCTTGTATTCACTGGAGTTCAGAAGAATGAGAGGGGACCTCATAGAATCGTTTAAAATTCTGATGGGGTTAGACAGGTTAGATACAGGAAGAATGTTCCCAATGTTGGGGAAGTCCAGAACCAGGGGACACAGTTTAAGAATAAGGGGTAAGCCATTTAGGACCGAGATGAGGAGGAATTTCTTCACCCAGAGAGTGGTGAACCTGTGGAATTCTCTACCACAGAAAGTTGTTGAGGCCAGTTCACTGAATATATTCAAAAAGGAGTTAGATGAAGTCCTTACTACTCGGGGAATCAAGGGGTATGGTGAGAAAGCAGGAATGGGGTACTGAAGTTGCATGTTCAGCCATGAACTCATTGAATGGCGTTGCAGGCTAGAAGGGCCGAATGGCCTACTCCTGCACCTATTTTCTATGTTTCTATGTTTCTATGGGCTCAGTGCTGGGACCCCAGCTCTTTACAATATACATTAATAATTTGGATAAAGGAATTGAGTGTAATATCTCCGAGTTTGCAGATGACACTAAACTGGGTGGTGGTGTGAGCTGTGAGGAGGATGCTAAGAGGCTGCAGGGTGACTTGGACAGGTTAGGTAAGTGGGCAAATGCATAGCAGATGCAGTATAATGTGGATAAATGTGAGGTTATCCACTTTGGTGGCAACAACACAAAGGCAGAATATTATTTGAATGGTGGCAGATTAGGAAAAGGGGAGGTGCAACGCGACCTGGGTGTCATGGTCCATCAGTCATTGAAAGTTGGCATGCAGGTACAGCAGGCGGTGAAGGCGGCAAATGGTATGTTGGCCTTTATAGCTAGGGGATTTGAGTATAGGAACAGGCAGGTCTTACTGCAGTTGTACAGGGCCTTGGTGAGGCCTCACTTGGAATATTGTGTTCAGTTTTGGTCTCCTAATCTGAGGAAGGATGTTCTTGCTATTGAGGGAGTGCAGTGAAGGTTCACCAGACTGATTCCCGGGATTGCTGGACTGATATATGAGGAAAGACTGGATTAAGTGGGCCTTTATACACTGGAGTTTAGAAGGATGAGAGGAGGTCTCATAGAAACATATAAAATTCTGACGGGACTGGACAAGTTAGATGCGGGAAAAATGTTCCCGATGTTGAGGAAGTCCAGTACCAGGGGACATAGACTTAGGATAAGGAGTAGGCCATTTAGGACTGAGATGAGGAGAAACTTCTTCACTCAGAGAATTGTTAACCTGTGGAATTCCCTGCCGCAGATAGTTGTTGATGCCAGTTCATTGGATATATTCAAGAGGGAGTTAGATATGGCCCTTATGGCTAGGGGGATCAAGGGGTATGGAGAGAAAGCAGGAAAGGGGTACTGAGGTGAATGATCAGCCATGATCTTATTGAATGGTGGTGCAGGCTCGAAGGGCCGAATGGTCTTCTCCTGCACTTATTTTCTATGTTTCTATGTTTTCTATGTTTCTACAGCCTAATAATTGCAAAAAAAATTGATGTTGCATCTGCACCAGCTGCTATTGCTCCTGATTTTGGAACATCTAGCCCCACATATTATTTGCATATCGAGTAAAATCCATTTCTATTTTGGTATGGCACAGCGTGGCCCGAGGGAGATTGAATGTGTGCAATCATTGATGCCTTTCACAATTGGGAATTTTTTCTGCCTGCATATCTGCTCCTGTGGGTCACTGCATGCCTTAACAGTGCCTTGATGCCATCTTAGATATTTTTTAAATTATTCATTCATGGGACATGGGCAGCACTGGCAAGGTCAGCAATTATTGCCTATCGTTAATTGCCTTTGAGAAGGTGGTGGTGAGCCTCCTTCTTGAACCGCTGCAGTCCGTATGGTGAAGGTACTCCCATAGAGGTGTCAGGTAGGGAGTTCCAGGATTTTGACTCTGCGACGATGAAGGAACAGCGATATATTTCCAAGTCAGGATGGTGTGTAACTTGGAGTGGAACTTGCAGGTGATGGTGTTCTATTCGCCTGCTACCCTTGTCTTTCTAGGTGGTAGAGGTCGCACGTTTGGAAGGCGCTGTCGAAGAAGTCTTGGCAAGTTGCGGCAGTGCATCTCGTCGATGGTACACACTGCAGCCATGGTGTGCCGGTGTTGAAGGGAGTGAATGTTTAAGGTGATCAAGCGGGCTGCTTTGTCCTGGATGGTTTCAAGCTCCTTGCGTGTTGTTGGAGCTGCACTCATCCAGGCAAGTGAAGTGTATTCCATCACAATTCTGACTTGTGCCTTGTAGATGGTGGAAAGTCTTTGGGGATTCAGAAGGTGAGACACTCACCACAGAATACCCAGCCTCTAGCCTGCTCTTGTAGCTACAGTATTTATGTGGCTTGTCCAGTTAAGTTTCTGGTAAGGATATTGATGGTGGGGGATTCGGTGTTGGTAATGCTGTTGAATGACAAAGGGCAGTAGTTAGACTCTCTCTTGTTGGAGATGGTCATTGCCTGGCACTTATGTGGCACAAAGGTTACTCGGCATTTATCAGCCCAAGCTTCGGTGTTGTCCAGGTCTTGCTGCATGCGGACATGGACTGCTTCATTATCTGGGTAGTTGACCTTATGATGGAAGGAAGGTCATTGATGAATTAGCTGAAGATGGTTGGGCCTAAGACACTGCCCTGAGGAACTCCTGCAGTGATGTCCTGGGGTTGAGATGATTGACCTCCAACAACCACAACCATCTTCCTTTGTGCTAGGTATGACTCTAGCCAGTGGAGAGTTTTCCCCCTGATACCCATTGACTTCAGTTTTACTCGGGCTCCTTGATACCAAACTCGGTCAAATGCTGCTTTGATGTCAAGGGCAGTCAAGCTCACCTCACCTTTGGAAGTCAGCTCTTTTGTGCATGTTTGGACCAAGGCTGTAATAACATTTGGAGCAGAGTGGTCCTGGCAGAACCCAAACTGAGCATCGGTGTTAAGGTTATTGGTGAGTAAGTGTCGCTTGATAGCACTAACGATGACACCTTTCATCACTCTGCAGATGATTGAGAGTAGACTGATGGGGTGGTAATTGGCTGGATTGGATTTGTCCAGATTTTTGTGGACAGGACATACCTGGGCAGCTTTCCACATTATCGGGTAGATGCCAGTATTGTAGCTGTACTGGAGCAGCTTGGCCAGAGGTGCAACTAGTTCTGGAGCACAAGTCTTCAGCACGACAACCGCGTTGTTGTTGAGACCCATATCCTTTGCTGTATCCAGTGCGCTCAACCATTTCTTGATATCATGTGGAGTGAATTGAATAGGCTGAAGACTGGGTTCTGTGATGGTGGGGATGTCAGAACGAGGCAGATATGTATCATGCACTCGGCACTTCTGGCTGAAGCTTTGATCTGATCCGTTGATTGTGGGATCACTTAGCTCTGTTTATAGCATGCTGCTTCCATTGTTTAGTGTGCATGTCGTCCTGTCTTGCAGCTTCTCCAGGTTGGCACCTCATTTTTAGGTATGCCTGGTGCTGCTCTTGGCATGCCTTTCTGCACTCCTCATTGAACCAGGATTGGTCCTCTGGCTTGATGGTAATGGTAGAGTGAGTGTTAGCTGGGCCATGATGTTACAGATTGTGCTGCTGCTGATGGCCCACAGCGCCTTATGGATGCCCAGTTTTGAGCTGCTAGATCTGTTCTGAATCTATTCCACTTAGCACAGTGGTAGTGCCACACAACACGATGGAGGGTGTCTTCAGTGTGCAGACGGGATTTTGTCTTTGCAAGGACAGTGCGGTGATCACTGCTTCCAATGCTGCCATATACAGATGCATCTGGGACAGGTAGATTGATGAGGATGAGGTCAAGTAGGTTTCTCCCTCATGTTGGTTCTCTCACCACCTGCCCAGTCTGGCACCTTTATTCTTCAGGACAGCTCAGTAAGTAGTGGTGTTACCGAGCCACTCTTGGTGATAGACACTGAAGTCCCCCACCCAGAGTACATTCTGTGCCATTGCTACCCTCAGTGCTTCTTCCAAGTGGTTTTCAACATGGAGGAGTACTGATTCATCAGCTGAGGGAGGGCGTTAGGTGGTAATTAGCAGGAGGTTTCTTTGTCCATGCTTGACCTGAAGCCATGAGACTTCATGGGGTCCGGAGTCAATGTTGAGGACTCCCAGGGCCACTCCCGCCCAACCGTATACCCCTGGTGGGTCTGAACTGCCAGTGAGACAGGACATACCCAGGGAAGCTGATGGAGGAGTCTGGGACATTGGCTGAAAGGTAAGATTTTGTGAGTATGACAATGTCAGGCTGAAGCTTGAGTAGTCCATGGGACAGCTCTCCCAATTTTGATACAAGTCCGCAGATGTTTGTGAGAAGGACTTTGCAAGGTTGGCTGGGTGTGCCCTTGTCGTGTCTGAAGTCGGTACCGAGGTCGATGCCAGATGGTCCGTCCGATTTCATTCTTATTATTGTTTTCTGTAGCGGTTTGTTACAATTGAGTGGCTTGCTTAGGCCATTTCAGAGGGCAGTTAAGGGTCTGGAGTCATATATAGGCCAGACCAGGTAAGAGCAGCAGATTTTCTTCTGTAAAGGACAATAGTGAACCAGGTGGGTTTTTACGACAATCTGATATCATTGCACCGAGGAATGACTCATTCCTATCAAATCTCCCATGGCACCTTGAAAGGACCTGGAAGCTTAAAAAGACAGGATTGTGGTCACCAAAAGAGCTGTGCTTTTGGCCGATTCTCCCTCCAGCTGTAATGCCAAACCTCAGTAACCACCTCCCTTGATGCCCAGAAATGTTACATGTACAGATTTGCAGTTATGTCCAGCTAGTTGATCCTGAAGTATTCATGTGGATGGCTGATGCCAGAAACTGTGAAGATTCTATGCAGGCCGTGAGTCTTTTCAGTCCTCTGCCATTTGCATCTGTGCACTAAATACAAAAACTGACAGTGCTTCTCATTCTGTAAACTGCAGAATTATAACAGGGCATAAAGGGTTACATACTTTGGATAGGTTGTATAAACTTGGCTTGTATTCCTTTGAGTTTAGAAGGTTGAAGGGTGATCTAATCGAGGAATTTAAAATGATTAAGGTATTAGAGAGGGCAGATAGAGAGAATCTATTTTCTCTGGTAGTAGAATCCAGAATATGGGGGCATCATCCTAAAATTAAAGCTAGGCCATCTAGCAGTGAAATCAGGAAGCACTTTTTCCACACAAAGGGTCGAGAAAATCTAGAATTCTCTCCCCAAATGACTGTGGATGTTGGATCAATTGAAATTTTCAAGACTGTGATCGCTAGATTTTTGTTAGGTAAGAGTATCAAGGGATATGGAGCAAAAGCGGGTAAATGCAGTTGAGGTACAGATCAACCATGATCGAACTTAATGGTGGAACAGGCTCGAGGGGCTGAGAGGCCTACTCCTGGACCCGTATAACTATTTGCTGCACTCCTGCTATTTTAACTCCAGTCCTGACTAAGGGTAGAAGTGACTGAAATCTTTAAGTAGAAAGGAAGAGGGCAGTGTTGGAGGAACTAATAATGCTGCAATCAGTCCTTAATTGGCCATAAGATGCTTGACAGAGCAAAGAAAAAGTATCAATAAAGATTATGGGTGAAATTTTTCGAGAGACTGTGGAACTATTGGGGATTTGCATGCTGCTTATTGGGAAATTGCAGATGTACTGCCCACAACTTTACATCCATTCTCGGGAAGGGGCGGGGGCTCAGGAAAGTGTAGCTCCAGTTTAGAACTTCTGGAGAAATGCAACTTCCGTCTGCAATGGTGCTTTACCACAGCAGTGAATGCCAGGCCAAAAAGTCAGTGTAGAAAAAAGTCTCTAGTGAGAAGGAGTGAATTTCTGCCACTTCTGTACTAATGTTGTTGGATATTATAAATCATACAGTTAAAATGAACCAAAACTAGGGTGGTGGAAATAGATTCAATAATAACTTTCAAAAGGGAATTGGATAAATACTTGAAGGGGAGAAAATTGCAGGGATACAGGGAAAGAGCAGTGGAGTGGGACTAATTTGATAGCTCTTTCAAGATCTGGCATGAGCTGAATGGCCTCCTTCTGTGTTGTAAGATTCAATGATCCTAAATAGATTCTGATTTTAACTGCCTTGTCATAATCATCATCCTCATCATCATCATAGGCAGTCCCTCGAAACGAGGATGACTTGCTTCCACGCCAAAAAGTTCACAGGTGTTTCAATGAAGGACCTAATATTCCAGATCCCGAAAGGTGGAAGCTGCCTGTGCGTGGATTTTTTTAACGTGTGGTGACCGTTGCACATCAGCCACCGCACGGGCTTGACAGAGCTAGGTCTTGGTCCAGTGGCAAGGATTACCCAAGACTAACCTGGAGACCTGCTCTGCTGCATGGACCTAGTGCGCACACATATTGCAGTGTGGGCTGGCCCGTACTGCTCCTGTGCCCTCGCCTCTTCTGAACCCCAAACTCACGCCTCTCCTGGGCCCCAGTCACTTCCCTCTACGGACTCTTGCCGCTCCTTCGCCCCTCCTGCTGTGCCTGCCCGCACTGCAATCAGCGACCTGGCTTCACAGCCGTCGCCCTCCTGCAGCAGCACGCGCTGCTCCCTGCAGTGGTCTGCCGCTGCACGCTGCTCCTTCCAATGGCTCCAGCCTGCTGAAGGTCTTGCAGGCTGGGACCCCGCCGCCGCTCGCTGCTCCCTCCAATGGCCCCGACCTGCTGATGGTCTTGCTCTACATTACACTGACAGTGTGTCCCCCACTTTATACCCAGAGTCAGCATTGAGCAGTCCCAGGGCAGGTACAGCACGGGATTAGGCACAGAGTAAAGCTCCCTCTACACTGTCCCATCAAACACTCCTAGGGCAAGTACAGCACGAGTTAGATAGAGAGTAAAACTCTCTCTACATTACCCCGACAGTGTGTCCCCACTTTATACCCACTGTCAGCATCGAGCGCTCCCAGGGCATGGGTTAGATACAGAGTAAAGCTCCCTCTACACTGTCCCATCAAACACCCCTAGGGCAGGTACAGCACGATTTAGATACAGAGTAAAGCTCTCTTTACATTACCCCGACAATGTGTCCCCACTTTATACCCAGTGTCAGCATCGAGCGCTCCCGGAGCATGGGTTAGATACAGAGTAAAGCTCTCTCTACATTACCCCGATAGTGTGTCCCCACTTTATACCCACTGTCAGCATCGAGCGCTCCCGGGGCATGGGTTAGATACAGAGTAAAGCTCCCTCTACACTGTCTCATCAAACACTCCCAGGGCAGGTACAGTACGGGGTTATATACAGAGTAAAGCTCCCTCTACACTGTCTCATCAAACACTCCCAGGGCAGGTACAGCACAGAGTAGCTTGTCATAAATGGGGATGGTAGCAGCCTGAAAATGATGTTTGATTACTTACTAACCTGTTTCTGCTGATTGCACCAATCATTGCCACCTTGGATTGGATTGTGAGAAGGGAAGCTGGAGCCCCCACCTGTTTCAGGCAGGAGATCACTTTAAGTTCAAATTAGGAGCCTGTGACATATACAAGACCCTGATTGCAATTTGTAGGTACAAAAGGCAGAGTGCATTGATCATCCATTCATTTGTACTGGCATTGAGTGGCATAACCAGCAGTCCTCAAAAAGACAAATGGAGACCTACAGGAATTTGAAACTTTTATTTTTGTTGGGCTACAAGGAGCAGCATGATGTCCTCCTGGCCCTACATCAAATCCCCTCCTGTGCCAGGCTCTGACTGTTGACAAACTCTGCCAATTTCCTTCCCTCCCCAACTGGCGAGTGGCCTCGGAGTGCCAGTTTCGCACATGCGCCTCACTGGCTGCACATCTGAAGTTACAATGAGTGGGTAGTGGGTGGACTCTCCCCATCAAATACCTATTGTATGCCAAAATTTAAAATTGACCCCACGGTGTTATATGTAAAAATTGCAATTTTCCTAAAAAATTAGGTATGATGAAAACATGTTACAATATCTTTCCAGGACTTCCTAGATTGAGTTGGTAAGTAATCTGGGAATTTGTGATCTGATAAAATGTAAAAAAAAAAATCAATGTTGTGCAACATAACAGACACATTCCCATGAGGGGAAAAAGGAAAAGGCTAAAGCTCCCTGCATGACTAACGATATACAGATTAAAATGAAACAGAAAAAGGAGGCTTATGATAAATGTCAGATTCATAATTCAGTGGAGAACCAAGCTAAAAAAAGTAGAGAGAGAACTGAAAAAGGAAATATGAGAATAGATTAGCGAGTAACATAAAAAGGAATCCAAAAGTCTTTTATAAACATATAAATAGTAACTGGGTAGTCAAAGGAAGGTTGGGGCTGATTCGGGACCAAAAGGTAAATCTTTTTGTGGAGGCAGAGGGCATGGTTGATGTATTAAATGAGTACTTTGCATCTGTCTTCACTAAGGAAGAGGATGCTGCCAATGTCATGGTAAAGGAGGAGGTAGCAGAGAAATTGGATAGGATAAAAACTGATAACGCGGTACTTAAAAGAGTGGCAATTAGATGGGATGGACGAGATACATCCTAGATTGCTGTTAAGGGTGGTACTTGCAGAGACTCTGGCCACAGTCCTCCAATCTGGAGTGGTTGCCAGAGGACTGGAAGTTTGTAACAAGGAGGTGATGGATTTACCCGGCAACTGCAGGCCAGTCAGCCTAACATCAGCGGTGGGAAAACTTATAGCGGAAATAATCCGGGATAAAATTAATTGGCACTTGGAAAAATATGCGTTCAGAAATGAAAGCCAGAATGCATTTATTAAAAGCAAATCGTGTTTGATTAACTGAATTAACTTGTTTGATGAAGTAATGGATAGGGTTGATGAGGGCAGTGTGTTTGGTGTTGTGTATATGGACTTTCCAAAAGGAGTTTGATAAAATACCACGAAATAGACTTGTTAGCAAAATTGAAGCTCATGGGATTAAAGGGGCTGTATAGATACAAAATTGGCTAAGGGAAAGAAAGTAGAGAATAGCGGTGAGCGGTGTTTTTCAGACTGGAGGGAAGTACGCAGTGGTGTTCCCCAAGGGTCGGTTTTGGGCCCACTGCTCTTTTGATATATATTAGGGTACACAGGGTGTAATTTCAATGTTTGCACATGACACAAAACTTGGAAATGTTGTAAATAAAGAGAAGGATAGTAACAGACTTCAGGAGGACATAGACAGACTGGTAAAATGGGCAGGCACATGGCAGATGAAGTTTAACGCAGAAAAGTGTGAAGTGATTCATTTTGGTGGGAATAATGAGGAGAGGCAATATAAACTAAATGGTACAATTTTAAAGGAGATGCAAGAACAGAGAGACCTGGGGGTGCACATACACAAGATTTTGAAGGTAGCAGGACAAGTTGAGAAGGCTGTTAAAAAGGCATATGGGATCCTTGGCTTTATAAATAGAGGCACAGAGTACAAAAGCAAGGAAGCTATGCTAAACCTTTCTAAAACACTGGTTAGACTCCAGCTGGAATACTTTAGCCAATTTTGGGCAGCACACTTGAGAAAGGATGTCAAGGCATTAGAAGGAGTGTAGAGAAGATTTACTAGACTGGTACCAGAAATGCAAGACTTGAGTTACGTGGAGAGACTTCAGAAACTGAAATTGTTCTCCTTAGAGCAGAGAAGTTTAGGGTAGATTTGATAGAGGTTCAAAATCATCAAGGGTTTTGAAAGAGTAACTAAAGAGAAACTGTTTCCAGTGGCAGAAGGGTTAGTAACCAGAGGGCACACATTTAAGGGTAGTTGGCAAAAGAACCAATGAGTTGTTATGGTCTGGAATTCACTGCCTGAAACAAAACTAGGGTGGTGGAACAAAACTAGGGTGGTGGAAGCAGATTCAATAATAATTTACAAAAGGGAATTGAATAAATACTTGAGGGGGAAAAATTTGCACAGCTACGGGGAAAGAGTTGGGTAGTGGGACTAACTGGCTAGTTTTTTCAAAAAGCCAGCACAGGCACGATGGGCCGAATGGTCTCCTTCTGTGCTCTATCATTCTTTGATTCTATGAAAGCACATTATCAGTATGGTCTACGTCTCGGAATTCTAAGTTGCTTAACTCAAATTATCTGATCAATCTTCTCGCACTAAATTTCCACTTTGTTGTATTATCCAATCCTTTAAACTATTGGATAGTTCAAATGCTTTTCATACAAAAAATGAATTAGTAGTTAATTACATATCAAATGCACAGATAGACAGTTCTTAAAGTTAAATTCAAAGCAATGCATATAGAAATGCCTGTTGGATGTATAAAGATTACTTACTCCATTGCAACCTTTCCAGCAGTTGGAAGCCTGAAACAGAAACATATGGGAATGCAGTTTTAGAGGTCAGGTCTGCAAGAAAAGGATATAGGTTCAATGTAAATGCATGGATCAATGCAGCAATGCCATGCTTGGCCTGCTAAGAGCTTGTATTATTAATTAAGGTTTGGAGGCCAGCAGAATTTTAATGGATGGAAAATCTTGCAGGGCCTGCTGTCCTTCATGCCCTGATTCCCGATACTTGTCAAAATCTACCCTGAGAATAAAATGAAAACTTTCATCTTGGGTAACATCATCTTGTGACAAACCAAGAAAAATCAAAACTCACAAGTCGACGCTAGTAAGGGTACTAAACACGAAAACAAGCGATCAGCTCATGACCACGTCAATATACTTTGTTCTAGTGGACTCTTATTTTTAAACTGACAATTGTGATTTCTCTTCAAAATTAAAGATTTTTTTTTTATCTTCACTTGCTTTATTTTGTAGTTCTACAGAGACAGCACCATGTCCAACAGTGTCAAGTGCAGCCTCTTGTTTGACTTCCAATGGATGCTATTCAGTAGTCCGAAGACACTTTCATGCCATAATGTACAACACTGCTCATTGTTTGCACTCTGAAAAACAATACTACTGTGCAGGCTGAACAGAACTACTCGCTCCACAGATCGTAGGGGGTGATCATTACAGTACCTGGCAGCTCTAAATCCACCAATTGGTCCAAGTAGAGAGAACAGTAGTTAGTTATTTAGCAAAACAACATCACAACTGAATGTTTTTATTGTTTGTTGTTTTGATAGTATACAGATAGACATTTCTATCAACACAGGACCATTTTGATAAAACAATCAATCAGTCAGGAGCAGGGAGCTCTGCACATATTTGTATTTTGTTTTATAGTTCCAAGGAACCAGGATCAGATATCCACCTGAAATTCTGCAGTGGTTCTACCAGTTTAGCACTGCAACTTCACTAGAGACCAGAGGAACAGCATAAAATGGTCATTCACACTATTTCTCTCAGGGTTCCTCCAGTCTCCTGTCTCATTTACAACAAGAGACTGGGAGTACCCCAGCCTTAGATTCGGGCTCATCAGATGAAATTCATTATTTATTGAATTTACAACCTGGGAAAATATTCACTGATATTTTTCCATTGAAATCTATTGACATCATCAAAAATACTGGCCCTGAAGTTCCATGGTGGTTGTCACAATCTCCTGCTGTTTCTCCAGGGCACTGCTGAGTTTGCTACCTAGGTTGTGGCAGTAGATCGGGAGGATCCCTAAGGAAATTCGGAACCATTATGTTTTATTAGTTGGCCACTCTTAGCATATTGGGAATTCAGGCTCATAACCCCCTACAACTTTTCATTTATCATGGATAGAAAATTGTGGGGAGCATGCACTCAAATTCTCAACATGTGCTTCCGGCTGACAAAATGGAATGTGAATATAGAAAATTCACCCTTCATTGTTAATATCACATGAATATGTTACCACAATGGCTTTTCTGAATTGTGAAAACCACACACTGTGCAGTAAGTGGTCCTCTCTTTGTAGTAATAGTATATTCTTGAAATAGAGCAGGGAAACTTTGCCTTTCCAAATACCTCAAATGTAGATAACCTAGGAGCACTTCATGCTGATATAAGTGTGTAAAAATGGAAAGTTGCTTCATTCCTCAGCACAATAGCCCCTCCATTTGTTTCATAGAAAACTATTTTATACTCAACGGAACAGTATTTCATAGTGTAAAACAATGAAACTTACAACTCATCAGTGGAACGAAGTTGACTCTTCTTCAGTTGGGTGAAATCATAATATTGATCGATGATAACATCACTACACAGAAAACACAGGTAAGCAGAGAATTAACAGATGCTTCTACATGGACTCTATACAACCCATTAGTCACTACTGTGGTACATCCTTCGCATTGTAAAACATGGGAGAATAACACCATTAGGTTGTCAGTAATGTTGTCCTAGTAACTACCAAATATATAGATAAACAGATTCAAATATTTAAAATAGAATTTTCTCCAATTCTACACCAGTAAATAATACCTATATGAAAATTGGACAGTATGGATAAGGCTGCCACTAAGCTAACCATATGCTAACAGATTGATTGAAGTTTCAAACCCTCTAAAATCTGAACTGATAGCACTGGAAATGTCAGCAAGTGACAGGTCAATGCCAGGAATTAGCAGCTAACAATGGAACATCATTTTTAAATTAACCATCTCCATCAATATATAGCTCTTTCTCACAATGTTAGTCTGTACATCGTATTGTATAACATGAACCTAGTAAATTCAATTGAGTAGACACTGTGTAAGGGTTAAGGCCTACTGGAGGGATCTCACCACATCCACCTCCATTTCGCTGCATAGAATATTACAAATCTGTCTCCCACCAAGGAAGGTATAGACAGAAAATCATGTAGGGTCCACATGATGTCTGTGCTTCAATTCATTAAAACATAAGAACATAAAAATAGGAGCAGGAATAGCATATTCGGCTCCTTGAGCCTGCTCCACCATTTAATAAGATCATGGCTGATCTTCTACCTCAACTCCACTTTCCTGCTCTATCTCCATATCCCTTGATTCCCTTAATATGCAAAAATTTATCGATCTCTGACTTGAATATACTCAATGATTGAGCCTCCACAGCTCTCTAGGATAGAGAATTCCAAAGATTCACCACCTTCTGAGTGAAGCAATCTCTCCTCATCTCAGTCCTAAATGGCCAACCCCTTATTCTGAGACTGTGACCCCTGGTTCTGGACTCCCCAGCCAGGGGAAATATCCTCCCTGCCTTTAAGAATTTTGTATGTTTCAATGAGATCACCTCTTATTCTTCTAAACTCTAGCAAATAGAGGCCTGGTCTCTCAATCACTCCTCATAGGACAATCCCCCCATCCCAGGAATCAGTCTGGTGAACCTTTGTTGCATTCCCTCTATGGCAAGTATATCCTTCCTTACGTAAGGAGACCAAAACGGTACACAATACTCCAGGTGTGGTCTCACCAGGGCCCTATATAATTGCAATAAGACATCTTTACTCTTATACTCAAATCTTCTTGTAATAAAGGCCAACATACTATTATCTTTATTAATTGTTTGCAGCATATGCACGTTAACTTTCAGTGATTTGTATACAAGGACACCCAGGTCCCACTGATCACCAACATTTCCCAATCTCTCACCATTTAAAGAATACTCTGCTTTTCATTTTCCTGCCAAAGTGGATAACTTCACATTTCTCCACATTATATTCCATTTGCCATGTTCTTGGCAATTCATTTAGCCTGTCTATATCCCCTTGAAGCCTCTTTGCTTCCTCCTCACAACTTACATTCCCACCTAGCTTTGTATCATCAGCAAACTTGGATAAAATACATTTGGTCCCCTCATCCAAATCATTGATATATATTGTGAATAGCTGAGCCGAAGTACTGATGTATGCTTTTGTAGTGGAGACTATAATGTGCAAAATATATATCTATCTATATATATATATATTTATTATGGTCTACTTCTGCTAACTAATCTTGAAGGTACTTACATTAGATTTTTTCAGTACAGCAGCTGTCCTGTTATTTAATCATGATTTACACCATACTCTTATGGATAAAAACAGTTTAATAGGATATCCCAAACAGGTTATATACTGCCAGTTGCAGAGTCTTTAGAATGGGGCCATAAAAAGATAAAAAGATAAAATTCAATGATTCATCACTCTTGTATATAGCATCTTTAGAAGTGCCAACAATGTCCCCCTCCCCGCCCCACCCCCCCAAACCCTCCCTCCTCCAGATAAGTTTGTAAAATTGCAGCAAATGCACAGCTGCTAAAATGGCAATAAGTGTAATGGAATACAAGTCAATAAAAAGACCCTAAGGCTTTGCCTAGGTAACACAAATTACAGACATGCAGGTATCACTAAATGATCATTTATTCATGAAAGGGGAAGAGAAAGTTCAGAAAGTTCCGATGGGGAAGTCATGCCTGGAGGTCTCTGGCACCTCTTAGCAGCCAGTTAAAGGGGGCATTGTCAGCGATTGTGGAGCAGGCTATGTGCTTGCACATTTGGTGGGATGAATTATATTTTGACCACCTAATTACACATTCGTTAGTGTAGAGTGACATTGCTCCAATAATCTGGGTAGGGGGATCAGTTGGACACATCCAACCATGAAGCAGCATACCTTCTCAGCACCAGTTTCAGATAGATGATTGCATATTCTCTAATTCTAGGAATAAAGGTTAACATTATAACTGATAAAAATTAGTTTGTTATTCCAGCTACACACAGTTTGAGGACTGCATTTGTGGTTGGGAAATTGTGGACTTTGTAGAGTTTGAAGGACACTCGGTGTACACAGAGTCATCCTTCTGAGCAACAGCAGGGACTTCAAAAAATCATTTGATACGTGCAATTAAAAGGGGTCAGAATTGAACCAAATCTGGACAATTAACTGGGCTCATGTTGGGTTTGCAGATCAGCTTGGCATGTTTCTTGTCCTCCAGAAATATACAGATTAGAAAAATAAATCATAAAAGTGGGAGAAAAGAATAAAACAGAATTACACAGCTGGTCATCACTAGAAAATAAGGAGTCACAGTAGGAAAAAGCATGGGGTGGATATTAGTATGTGTTGCTCCCAGTTGTAAAAAGATCACAAAGCATACCAATTCAGCCTGTGCCCAATCGGTGTTGAAATTTTTTTCCAATGTCCATGTTTAAACCAAGAATGGACACATGCTTTCCGCTGGTATGTCAATCTGTACACTTAGGGGCCGAACTTGCCCTCAGTGGGAAACTGGGGAGGGCACTTTGATTTATCTGGAAATTTACTGCCCGGCGGGATTCAGAGAGAAGAATAGAAAAATTTGTCTCTTTAACTCTGACACTGCCTCCCAGTGCTTTGGGGCGTTGTTTGAGGCAGTATTGGGGCAGGTTCAGGTCAGGAACAGGGCAGTGTTGACGTCAGCATGACGCGGACATGCCACGTCGCGGTGACGCGTTGCAACATCCCTCCCCTTCACTTAAAGGGGAGGGATCTTGCGAGGCCTACGTGGAGCCCACTTGGCTACCAGGGAAGGCCAACAGCCCGGCATCCCGCTGCCTGTTAGCCGAAGTAGCAGCCACCATTGTCGAGCCGTCTCAGTAGTCGGTCGACAATTAAAACAAAATGGCGGCCGCAGCAATGCACCCTCACCTTTAAGGGTGGCCGCATCACCTAGCCACTGGCAGCTTCCTGCCGTGCTCCTGCCGGTCAATTTCCCCTGTGGGGCAGAAAAGGGGCCGCTGCTGGGTGATAAGGGGTCAGCGTGCCAGCTGGGGCGGAAACACGGGGTGTGGTGGAAACCCGTTCCCACGCCCTGGCCCGGGGGCAATTGCGCCTGCCCCTGGACGGAAAGGCCTAATGCCCCGTTATGGCCTCTTAGGCAGTAACGGGCCTTAAAGAAGGGGCAATTTACCCCTTTACTATTTATGGAGTGTCTTTTACCTCCATCATAGTTTTCACCGAATTAGAGCTGCAGTAAAATAGTTTCCGAAAAATCATTAAAACATTTCATTAAGCATAACAATTCAAACAGGCCACAAACCTAGGAAGAGGATATCCACCATAACCAAAATGCCTGTGTCCCTTTTCCATTAAAATGGAAGACTCAGCCTTTGGTCTGTGAGTATCAGGTAGATTCATTATTGCGACACCTCCATATTCTCTCTCAGTGCCCCAAGGAGTCCGGGGAATCTTTGGGGCAGTTTCCAAATACTGATTATACCTGTGAGAAAGAAAAAGTAGTCTGTTCAGAGCTGATGCTTAGATCCATCAATGATCCAGATTAAACATGCACTTTATAAATAAAGAACCATCACCAGACAGTGTTAAACTTAGTTTTAAGTGCAGTTCATTATCCTCTGAAATGTCATTATATCTTCTCACAACTTTGACAGTTTATTTTAATGAAACGAAGCAAGATCTTTTTTGCAATTTGGCTTTTCATTCTTATCAATGGGTACAGTACTCTGTCTTTTGGCTAGTGATTTAAATTTTTCTTGTTGGACTGATAAGCAAACTGAAAGAAAAGAGAATCACTCTGAGCATTTCTAGCTATTAAAACAGTTACAGTGCATCCCCTGATGAAGCATTACCACCACCTAGTGGGCGCTATAAGATACAACATTTCAGGATAAATAAACTCCTTTACACTCAGTATTTTTGCCTTACTCATTTCCACTGGATCAGCTTCCACTACTAAATAATTTGTACTGTTGGATAGGCAACTTTCCTCATGTTCTGATGAGTATAACTCTTAACTGTTTCAATGTAGTTTTGCATAATGTAGCATGAATGGATAATTGCTTTACAACCATCATGGAGCAGCTCTTGCCAGGAAATTGGCATCGCTAAACAGTAATGTTACCAGATAACTACCAAAAAACATAGAACCTAGGCATACATTGTTTATTTTAAATAAACTCCAATTTAAACTGTATTTATTTCCTCCAGCGTGAAAGGCTCGTACTTTTCCAAATCTGCAAGATCGAGTGAATTAGTAGCTATTCTGATGAATGAAGCAAGCCCAGTAACAGAACGCTACAGGTACAATATTCTGATATACACCTGGTCAGGTATTTGTTACACTGTAGACAAAAGCTTTGTATGTTGACACATTGACTTACATTTTTGATACACCAATGACAAGGAACCTTGCCCACCGTCAGCACATATTAGAAAGTTGTGGGAAACACAGCCACTAATTTTCTCAATATGTTTGAGCACGTTCCTCACCCTTGGCACATAATGATAAAATTTACACCACTCTTTCTCGCTCTCCTCTTTTGGCACCACTGTGATAAGAGATTGAAATTATTGGGCAGAAAATCTTTTGGGCTGTTAACTGGTCATGCTGACTTTGTCCTTACATGTGCTTCTGTCATGTAAAGCTCCTCACCGGGAGCGGAAGATCACATCATCACCCCTTTCATTCGCAACTTTCTTTTAGTGGGAGCAAAAAAAAGTTAAAATTTTTCAGAAATATTAGCGGGTTTGACTATTTAAAATCTTTAAAAGAAATTGAAAACAGCTGTGGACGTAATCGTATGAATTCATAATCCCAGTGTAGAGCTTCACTCACTTTGAGCACATATCGGAATTTTAGGCAAAGAGATCAGTCATCCCCACAGGATTTCTCAACCTTTACCTTAATGAATGGAAAATCCTGCAGGTGACCTCCACACTTAATCTCGATGTATGCTCTGTGGGTAGGTGGGGTGGTTGAGTATTTGGCGGGTATTTTGTAGCTCCTCATCATGAATGCAAATTCAGAAAAGTTACCCTTGTGCTTTTTATTGTACATGGACCATTTCCAATACCTCGGGAGCCTCTTATCAATAAGAGCAGATATTGATGATGAGATTCAACACCGTCTCCAGTGCACCAGTGCAGCCTTCAGCCGCCTGACGAAGTGTTCGAAGACCAGGCACTCAAATCTACCACCAAACTCATGGTCTACAGGGCTGTAGTATACCCACCCTCCTGTATGGCTCAGAGACATGGACCATGTACAGTAGACACCTCAAGTCGCTGGAGAAATACCACCAACGACGTTTCCGCAAGATCCTACAAATCCCCTGGGAGGACAGGCGCACCAACGTTAGCATCCTCGACCAGGCCAACATCCCCAGCTTTGAAGCACTGACCACACTTGATCAGCTCTGCTGGGCAGGCCACATTGTTCGCATGCCTGACACAAGACTCCCAAAGCAAGTGCTCTACTCGGAACTCCTACATGGCAAACGAGCAAAAGGTGGACAGAGGAAACATTACAAGGACACCCTCAAAGCCTCCCTGATAAAGTGCAACATCCCCACTGTTACCTGGGAGTCCCTGGCCAAAGACTGCCCTAAGTGGAGGAAGTGCATCCGGGAGGGCGCTGAGCACCTCGAGTCTCATCGCCGGGAGCATGCAGAAATCAAGCGCAGGCATCGGAAAGAGCGTGCGGCAAATCTGTCCCACCCATCCTTTCCCTCAACGACTATCTGTCCCATCTGTGACAGGGACTGTGGCTCTCATATTGGACTGTTCAGCCACCTAAGGACTCATTTTAAAAGTGGGACTGATTATGATGATGATGATGACAGTGCTGGGCATAATGCAACACCAATGTTCTATAAAAATTGGTACATGTGTTTTTAAACAAATATGGACCACAAGATAAATGATTCAAGCTCAGTTAGTTAATGTCAGAGGTTTTATAAATTTTTGCTGGGTTTCAATTATTAAAGCTTCAGGATTAATACAGATTTAAGCAACCAATCGACCAACAGACCTTTCAACTATGCAAACTTGTATCCATTCAGCCTTCTATTGGTTGACCCCTTCTTTATTTGTGCATAGTACAATACCTATGAAGTCTAATCACATTGGATGGTATGGTCAATAATACTGTTTCATGAATCATTCACACATAGGTATTTTGATTCCTCCAGGGTTAACAGGCTGCGAAAAGAAAACCAAAACAAATAACACCGTAGCAGATAAAGTTTATTAAACCATTACTCATTAACGTTATCCCCGAGTTCACAAATTATTAAACAGAATCCAGCTGCTGGATCGTTTCTGTGATGGAGAGGACCTGTCAGGACAGGTTCTGTGTGCTCTGTATTTTGGACAGAATAATCAACAAAAAAATGCAATGAGTGGGGAAATAAAAAAAACATATGGTGCAGGCTGAAGTGTTTTTAACAACTTAATCATCTCAGAGATGTGGATATGTGGATTGAAATGACTGCCATTCAGTAGAAATGGAGGGGTAAGGGAAGAGAACAATATACTATTCATATATTGAGCAAACTGCCCAAAATATAGATTGACATTCTCCCCACAATTGTTTATCCATGGATGAAGAATCCTGGGAGCAGGTCCTGTGATTTTAAACTATGCACATCCAGTGGGTAATTTCGCAAACTGGTCTTTACAAGCATTTAGTTTCTGTAAACTGCTAATGGGGTGATGGGCTGTACTAGCCCAGCCTGGCAGTACAGGAGGAGAATGATGAAGAAGAGACACTGTCACTCAATTTGACACTTCCAGGCACTAGCTTAGAAAATGGCACTGCACTAACTTGAGGGTAGAGTAGGGGAGGGATCTGAACATGGTAAGTCACTGGGCATGAGTGGTTTGCTGCCAGGGCAGGGGGAAAGAGTAGTGCAGGTGCCAACTTCCCGGAGGGCGAGGTCGCACACAAGTTCAGCTGCAGAGCACTCAGATGAGGACTTCAATGGGGGGGTTTCAGAAGAAGGGTGTTGGGCATGCACACAGAAATGCTTCATGCAATGGCAGGCCTGCCAGAAAGCCTCTTGTCAAGGAGCATGGAGGAGCCCGGCTCCAACATTGCATGGGGATTTGCATGGAGATTGGAGCCCATGATTTCCAGCATGGAAGTGATGGGCAACTCTATTAGTGCACTGCGTCGGCATAACAATGCTGAGATGTACTGCAAAGGCTACCGCTCTCTTAATGTGCAGTTTATGTGCAACCATGCCCAGCACATCATGATGGCACATGCCTGATATCTTGTCAGCAGTCATGATGCCTTCATATTGCACCAGTCTGCTGTGTCAGCTTTTTCAGCTACCACATCGAACCTGAGAGTGGCTGCTCGGAGACAATGGCTATTTACTCTACACCTGGCTGTTGACTCCCCTCTGCAACCCCATCACTCATGGCCAGCAATCATATAACAGCCATGCAGACTATCAGGTGCTCAAGTAATGGTTCCGCTGCTTTGACCGCTTGGAAGGAGCTCTACGGTACTCACTGGAGTGGGTATCCTCAACTTGGTCATCATGAGGGTGCAGTCTTTGCCACCATGGGTTCCATGGTGGCAAAGATGGACAATCTTAGGAGGAGGAGGAATAGGAGGATGATGAGAAAGAGCAGGAAGAGGAAGGGAGGAGGCAGCCTGCAAATACCTGTTTCAGACAGGCTGTCCATGAGCACATCATCAGACTCTGGTTCCCCTGAATGAAACCCCAGATCCCCATTGCTCATCACTTCCCCACCTTACCATCCCTCTGTTATGGAACACCACAGCGTCCTCTTGGGCACAAAGCTGAAATGAAAGCCACCACAAAGCAAACATTCCAAACATAATTTTAAATGTTTAATAGCAATATTACATTACAAAGTCAACTAGTCACCCTTGTGCTTTCCCTTAGTGTTTTTGTTTTGTGTTCCTTTGCATATTTCACTGTTCCTACTCTAGTGCTACCCATGTAGCTGCTGCATGGCTGGTGGAAGGCTGCTGAATTTCTATGAGGATTACTGCAGATGGCCTTGCAGGACGACCTCGAGCAGTTCTGGGCCTGGAAGGCCTGTACTCAGTTTTAGTGTGGAAACAAGGCCCTGAGGAACTGCCTATGATGATGATGATCTATTTACTTTCCTAAAACCATTTTAAGTAAAAGGTACAAAATGATCTTTGAATAAATAGACTATCCACCAACTGACGTTAAAGCATAAGCTGCAAAGTCACTTCCAAATCCGAATATTTTAATCCAGAATTTTTAAAATTTGATCAGTTCAGATCAATTTAGAATTCAGATCCCAATCAGATTCACCTGACTTCGATGTGTAAATGGGGGAAATCTGATTGTAAAAGTAGGCCGAGATCCACTAATCCAGTTTGCTTTCCACTTTGTGTATCGTGTGCATTTTCAGGAGGAAAGGAAATCGTGGGCAGGAAATAGCCACCTGAGTTATTTAAATTGGCAAGAGGGAGCATCTGGCACACAATTTCCTGGCACTAATGCATGCAGAATGCTCAATCCGGATTACAGCCATGATTACTTGATGCCCAGGGTCAGCTGTGCGCTTACGTTCATTGAAAGGTCAGTCTCATCTTTCTTCAATTGTTTGAGTTTTTGTTCTTTCTGTTTAGGTTCTTGTGGCAATTGTTCTGAGACTTCTTTTTGTCCCACACAGCAGCATCAATGTGACCAAAGGGTTTCCCAATGAGAATCTTCTTATATCTGTACTTTTTGTAGGAGGACCAACAAAGGGATGGGAGGCAGGACAGGATGCCCCAGATGTTCCCATGCTCACTTGTCAGTACCCTCACATCCTCATCCACAGACAGAGGTGCATATACCTCACGTTGATACAGGATTAGGACATGCAGAGGCTTCAATTCCCAAGAGAGACCATGACTGCAGACCTGGTGGCATGAAATAGATATATGTAGGGCTGACTAATCTTAATGCTGGATGGTTCTTTAGAAGCACCCAAATCATAGTAGATTATGTTTTAAGTGGTATTACATGCCAGGGTCAATAACAACCAGCGCAGTCTGATCATACCCAATTAGGTGCCAAACATTTTGCTAGTCCTGGCAACAACGTTGTGGGACTACCTTCTTAGTTTCTGGATCAGCAGAAAGGCAAGGATACCAACAGCTAACATATAGCATAGAGCTGGCACAGTCAGTGACAGTACCAGTCAGCTGAGGCCTTAAGTCTGCCTCCACCTCCTTGCAGACTTGCTACAATGCTGACCCATGGGAATGGTGTTGTAGGTTGACAATAAGGCCACTCCTCCTCACCACCAGCTCTAACAGCATCACGTTCACTTTAACAGAGTACTGGGTTGCTCCATCACTTGCCTCCCGACTTGTGCCTGCACATTAGATTTCCTTTCCCTTCAATTTTGCCCATCACTCTCTATCCATTCAGCCTTAGCAAAAGGTCAAAATGCTTTTTGAGACTTTCTTAAGGATACAAGGATTTGTGTCCACCTAGCTTTAAATGTTACCTATATTCAATTTTTCATTCCCACCGCTAGTTTACATAAGAACATAATAGGAGCAGGAGTAGGCCATTCAGCCCCTCGAGCCTGCTCTGCCATTCAATAAGATCATGGCTGATCTTCTACCTCAACTCCACTTTCCTGCACTATCCCCATGTCCCTTGATTCCATTAATATCCCAAAATCTATCGATCTCTGTCTTGAATATACTCAACGATTAAGCCTCCACAGCCCTCTGGGGTAGAGAATTTCAAAGATTTACCACCCTGAGTGAAGAAATTTCTCCTCATCTCAGTCCTAACCCGACCCCTTATTCTAAGACAGTGACCCCTGGTTCTAGATTCCCAGCCAGGAAAAACATCCTTCCTCTATCTAGCCTGTCAAGCCCTGTAAGAATTTTGTGTGCTTCAATGAAGTCACCTCTCATTCTTCTAAACTCTAAACTTCTGTCTGAGGCTGAATCACACAGTTTTGATTCTCAAATGAGCTTTCAACCACATATCCATAGCATAACTAAGACCGCCTATTTCCACCTCAGTAATATTGCCCGTCTCCACCATTGCTTCAGCTCATCCGCTGCTGAAGCTCTTATCCATGCCTTTGTTACCTCTAGATTTGACTATTCCAATGCACTCTTGGCTGGCCTCCCACATTCTACCCTACATAAGCTAGGGGTGATCCAAAACTTGGCTGCCGGTATCCTAACTCGCACCAAGTCCCACTCATCCATCACCCCTGTGCTCACTGATCTATATTGGCTCCCAGTTAAGCAATGCCTTGATTTCAACATTTTCATCTTTGTTTTCAAATCCCTCCCTATTTCTGTAATCTCCTCCAGCCCAACAATCCCCTCGAGATGTCTGTGCTCCTCTCATTCTGCCCTCTTGAGCATCCCTGATTATAATCGCTCAACCATTGGTGGCTGCGCCTTCTGTTGCCTAGGCCCTAAGCTCTGGAATTCCCTGCCTAAACCTCTCCGCCTCTACCTCTCTCTCCTCCTTCAAGACGTTCCTTAAAACCTACTTCTATGACCAAGCTTTTAGTCACCTGCCCTAATTTTCCCTTATGCGACTCGGTGTCAATTTTTTAAATCTCATAATACTCCTGTGAAGCGCCTTGGGATGTTTCACTACATTAAAGGCTCGATATAAATACCAGTTATTGTTGTTGTTGTCTATATTCCCTTGAAGCCTCTGTTCCTCCTCCTCACAACTTACATTTCCACCTAGCTTTGTATCATCAGCAAACTTGTGTATATTACATTTGATCCCCTCATCTAAATCATTGATATAGATTGTGAATAGCTGAGGCCCAAGCATTGATTCTTGTGGTACCCCACTAGTTACAGCCTGCCAACCCGAAAATGACCTATTTATTCCTATGCTCTGTTTTCTGTCCGTTACTCAATCCTCAGTCCATGCTAGTTTATTACCACCAATCCCATGAACCATAATTTTTATTTAATAACCTCTTGTGTGGCACCTTTTCAAATGCCTTCTGAAAATCCAAATACACCACATCCACTGGTTCCCCCTTATCTATTCTGCTAGTTACAACCTCAAAAAACTCTAACAGTCAAACATGATTTCCTTTTCATAAATCCGTGTTGACACTGCTCAATCCTATTATTATGTTCTAAGTGCCCGGTTACCCCGTCCTTAATAATAGATTCTAGCATTTTCCCTACTGCTGATGGATGTCAGGCTAACTGGTCTGTAGTTTCCCATTTTCTCTCTCCCTCCTTTCTTAAATAGTGGGGTTACGTTAGCTACCTTCCAATCTGCGGGAACCATTCTAGAATCTATGGAATCTTGGAAGATGACAAGTAATGCATCCACTATCTCTATAACCACCTTTTTCAAAACCCTAGGATGTAGGCCATCAGGTCCAGGGGATTTATTGGGTTTCGGTCCCATTAATTCCTCCAGTACTATTTTTTTTACTAATACTAATTTCTGTCAGTTCCTCATTCTTGCACATCAAAGTGGCACCTGGAGCTATGCATAATTACAACTGTGATTTGATGACAGATAGTTACTTCCAAATAGCACAATTCACTGTGGGTCTGCATTGAAGCCATTTCTCACCATCTGGGAGTCAATTGCACCAGTACTGGAATTTTGCATAAATATAAATCAATTTTTAACAGTGGCAGCTTTACAACATCTTGGTGATAAGAGTGATAGAGTCACCTGTTACCTCATGCTTGAGAGTCCCCACGTTGGCTCAAAAACATCAGAAATTTGTTCTGGGTTCTGGAATGCCATTGTTCTAGCTCTCAATTGTCTCAAAAAGTAGACTTTGGAACTGATTTTCAGCCAAAGACTCATTTTTAAAGATGTGAGTGCCAGATTCTAAATAAATGGTGGAATCTGGGGATTGAAAGAAAGAACAAACTTGCTTTTGTATACTGTCTTATTGCATTGTCGGGATGTTCCCAAAGTACTTTACATCCAATAGATTACTTTTGACGTGCAGTTCTTGTTGTTATGTAGGCAATTGTGCACATCAAGGTCCCAGAAACAGCAAATGAATGAATTGTCAGGCAAACTACTCATCCACATCTTTGTCATCTCACGACTCGATTTTTCTAACATCCACATTGTGGGCCACCCAACCTTCAAACCGTCCAAAACTCTGCTGCCCACACTACACCATGCTCATTTTTCACCACCAGCCCCCCCCAAGGATTACACTTAAAATCCATATTCTCAACTACAATCCTCATCCCATCATCTCCATCCTTATGTCTCCTACCCATCGCATCCTCCAGTCCTCCTGGAACTCCCTGCATAAACCTTTCCGCCTCTCCATCTCTCTTTCCTCATTCAAGACACTCTTTACCTCTTTGACCAAGCTTTTAATCACCCGCACTAACTTCTACTTATGTGGCTCAGTGTCAAATTTTTATTGCATAATCCTCCTACGAAGTGCCTTGGGACGTTGCACTATGTTAAAGGCGCTATATAAATACAAGTTGTTGTTGTTTCTGTCCTCCTGTGTATCCCATCGCCCTCCACTCCAGTTTCAGTGATGCAGCCTTCAGCCACCTCAGCTCTACTCTTTGGAACCACTCTCGACCTCCGTTCCACCTTTGAAAGCCTTTCAAAACACATTTCTTGCACCAAGCTTTGGTTCACTTCTAACTCTTCAGCATAGGTTTAGTACGGGCTCTCTATCCCCCCCTCTATGAAGCACCTTGGGGCATGTGTTCTCTGCGAAAGGTGCTATATATAAATGCAAGTTGTTATACAGATGCCATTTGCAAATATAATCATTGCAAAATTAGTGATTAGTTTGTGGTACTAAGTTTTTTTCCTCTCATTGGTTTCAAGTGGACTCTCTGCAGATACGTCTCTCACCTGTTGGCAGATACAGTGGGCCGCTGGGGAAACTGCATTGGGGTGATCTGCTCATTGGACTCATAGGCGGGGTGCAGAGAGCTGAATCCTTCAGTTTCTCTGTAGAAATAAAACGGGTCGCCGGCCGACAGGCGATCGGTCTGCATGGTGAGACCGGAGGGCAACTCTGTGGAGTTCTTAAAAAAATAAAAACGATATAATCGAAGAGGGGAGAGACAAGTTGGGAAACACCGCGGCCGCTGTCTACCTGTACCACGGTAACAGGACACACCCCGGCCAGATCGCATTGGTCAATCGTGTATGACGGCAATCCATGACAATAAGCCTGAATCACATCCTCAATAATCAGCAGCATCACCACATCTTTAGGTGACCGCCCAGGAAAAACCTGCTGGCCGAAGAAAGCAAGTCGCTTCAACGGCGAATCGCTCCGTGCAGTACCGCCCCAATCGCATACAGTGACCGTGGCTATAAAATGCGGATGGATCGTCTCCACGGAGATGAATGAAACACGGCATAATGGAGACCACCAGATACTTAATAAGGAGGGAAGCCATTCGGCCCAGAGCAACCCTACACTCATCGAATGGTTTGGTAATCTTTCTTGGGTCTGTACCTGCACCAGTCCATTCTAAGTGGTGATCATTCTTTGTGAAGAAGAACCTCCTGATATCAGTCCTAACATTACCATCTATTAATTTGAACCTGTTTTGTTCCCGCAGTTTAATTTATAGTATTCTGAATGGACTTTTTCTATACTATTTACCATCTTATATATAAGATGCCTCCTGTCCAGGCTGAAAAGACCATGGGGCTGAAATTGCCCCTTTCCTGAAAGCCTCTTAGCACCAGACAGCGGCGGCCTCGCTGCGGAGCGCAATGGCCACCGACTTTTCCCGTGTTATCGCGGCGGTGCCCCACTCACCCCCCCCCCCCCCCGCTCTGCCACTGCCGATCTGTGCTATATGTGTCATCGCAGTGCGCACCGCTGATCTACCTCCCTGATGGCAAAATTCTGCCGTGAAAATCTTTGGCCTGCCTGGCGGTGCCCAAACAAGCTTTTTCCCGATGGTCCAGTGAGGCTGAGGCCTTCTGCAGTGGTGGCGCGGCTCCCCTACTGCCGCTGCCGTCTTGTTTTTTTTTTGTTGGCCGACTGCCAGGTCAGCGCGACAATTATGCCCCCGGGTTCAGCCAGGCCGCCAACAGGCAGCCTGACACCCCCTCTTGGGTGCCAGGCCGCTGGCCCAGCCGAAACCCTCCCTGGTGGTCCAGTGGACCAAAGTTAAAACATCCCGGAGGCTCTCCCCTTTTAAGTGAAGGAGACAGCCATGATGACTTCATCGCAGTGGTCACTACATTCCTCCCCCCCCCCAACTTCCGGACTCCGCTGCACTCACCGACTGCCCCAATGTCCGCCCCATTAAGAGTGACTTCCAGATCCGACTGGAAAAAAATAAAGCAGGATTTCGCTCAAGAGGCCATCTCAATCACCGCGGTGGTGAAAACCCGTTTTGAGCGGGGGGCCCACTGTGGCCCACAAGTCCCTCAGTGTTTCCTGGTAACTCTGACTTCTCACATTAAAGTATCAGTCACACGGCACTTCAAAGTTTGAGTATCTCCCAGGTTTCTTGGCAATCAGAACTGGATACAGTACTAAAAGTGTGGTCTGACCAGGGCACTGTGCAGTTTGAGAATGACTTCCTCTGACCTGAATTCTACTCTTTCGCTGTGTATAGTTCAACATTCTTTACGTTTTGTTGATTACTGTTTGGCATTAGTTGGACATATCGGGGCCGAAACTCAGGCTCCTGAAAAGGCTTCTTACCGTTGGAAAGTGCCAGCCAAGCGGCGGAGTCAAGTGGCTGCCGATTTGCGGTCGAATGGCCGCTGCCAGCGAAATTCACCTTGTTGAGTTTTCCAATGGTCCCCACTTCCACCCCATTGCTGCTGACCCTTCCTAATTGCGTCATCAAAGAGCACAACGCTGATCTCCCGCACCGCCATTGAAATTCAGCTACAAAAATCTTCGGGCCGCCGAGTGGTGCCCCCGATAACTTTTTCTGTCAGTGCACTGTATTTGAAGTGTGTGCAACAATGGCTGTGTGGCGGTTATTCAAGGGGAGGGTGCACGGCTGTGGTCGCCATTTTATTTTTTTTATTGGCTGACTGCCAGGTCGGCCCAATAATTATGCCCCCTGGTTCGGCTGGGCCGCTAAAAGGCAGTCTGGCACCCCTTCCTGGGTGCCAAGCCGCTGACTCGGCCAAAGTCCTCCCTGTGAACCCAGTGAACCTAACTAAAAGAATTGCAGAGCGATTCACAGCAACTCTCCCCTTTAAGTGAAGGGGAGAGATGAGGTGACGCACACCCGGCATGACATCATCAGCGCCAGGCTGATGACTGACATCAGCGGAGACTCCGTCCCGCCTCCAATTCTGCCCTTCTAGAGTGCTCACCGCCGCACTTTCGCCCCCATTATGACCACTTCTGGTCCGCTCCAAAAAAAATGACGAAGAGCTGCATTTTGCGCAGGAGGCCACCTCATCCACAGCGGTGGGGAAAACACATCAACAGCGGTAGATGCGACCTGTTTCGGGTGGCGTTGAATTTCTACCCCATCAAGTCTACTAAGACTCCTGGGTGTCTTTCACCTTCATCTTTAGCTGTTTCAACATTAGTCATGGAATATAAATATCACCCATTTTCCTGTCTAAAACGTAATACTTTAGACTTGCTATCATTAAAAGTTATCTTCCAGTCCACCTCCATATTTTGTTTAACTCATTCTGTAATTTCTAGGCTGCCTCCTTTGATTCCACTACTCCTAGTTTGGTACTATATTCCCCCTCGCATATAGCGGGTGTGTCGGGGCACTAACGTGAATTTCCTGCTATATGTGGTGGATGCTAAATCCATTGAACTCTATGTTTAAGATTTTAAAGAAATAAAATCTAGGATCTCTAATCTAGTTAAAAAGTGGTGGAAATTGTATTGTATGATACTAAATCAACCCAAAATTGAATAATGATTTATTTGTTGGAAACCATCCATTTTTAGCAAACAGCTTGACGTTTCCATTAGCTGTAATGAGCAGGGTGGATAAGGGGGAACCAGTGGATGTGGTGTATTTGGATTTCCAGAAGGCATTCGATAAGGTGCCACATAAAAGGTTACTGCACAGATAAAAGTTCATGGGGTTGGGGGATAGAGGATTGGCTAACTAACAGAAAACAGAGAGTCGGGATAAATGGGTCATTTTCCGGTTGGCAAACAGTAACTAGTGGGGTGCCGCAGGGATCGTTGCTGGGACTCAACTATTTACAATCTATATTGATGATTTGGATGAAGGGACCAAGTGTAATGTAGCCAAGTTTGCTGATGATACAAAGATGGGTGGGAAAGCTAGTTGTGAGGAGGACACAAAAAATCTGCAAGGGGATATAGACAGGCTAAGTGAGTGGGCAAAAAATTGGCAGATGGAGTATAATGTGGGAAAGTGTGAGGTTATCCACTTTGGCAGAAAAAATAAAAAAGCAAATTATCATTTAAATGGAGAAAAATTACAAAATACTGCAGTACGGAGGGACCTGGAGGTACTTGTGCATGAAACACAAACAGTATGCAGGTACACCCATTCTTTCCCTCAACGACTATCTGTCCCACCTGTGACAGGGACTGTGGTTCTCATAGCCACCCTAAGGACTTTTTAAAGAGTGGAAGCAAGTCTTCCTCGATTCCGAGGGACTGCCTATGATGTTGATGCAGGTACAGCAAGTAATCAGGAAGGCAAATGGAATGTTGGCCTTTATTGCAAGGGGGATAAGATATAAAATCAGAGAAGTCCTGCTACAACTGTACAGGGTATTGGTGAGGCCACACCTGTGTACAGGTGTACTGTGTACAGTGTACCTGCGTACTGTGTACAGTTTTGGTCTCCTTATTTAAGGAGGGATATACTTGCATTGGAGGTAGTTCAAAGAAGGTTCACTCAGTTGATTCCTGAGATGAAGGGTTTGACTTCTGAAGAAAGTTTGAATAGTTTGGGCTTATACTCATTGGAGTTTAGAAGAATGACAGATGATCTTATTGAAACATATAAGATAATGAGGGGGCTACAAGGTAGATGCAAGGTAGATACAGTGAGGATGTTTACACCCATGGGGAAATCTAGAACTAGGGGGAATAGTTTCAGGATAAGGGGCCACCCATTTAAACTGAGATGAGGAGGAATTTCTTTTCTCAGAGAGTTGTAAATCTGTGGAATTCTCTGCCCCAGGGAACTGTGGAGGCTGGGTCATTCAATATATTTAAGGTGGAGATAGACAGATTTTTGAGTGATAAGGGTGTAAAAGGTTATGAGGAGTGGGCAGGGAAGTGGAGTTGAGTCCATGATCAGATCAGTCCTGATCTTATTGAATGGCGGAGCAGGCTCGAGGGGTCAAATGGCCTACTCCTGCTCCTACTTCTTATGTTAACAATTTGCCTAGACTAGTTGGTGTTTGAAATCTGCCAACCTTTCAGTCGGTACTGTGCCAGATTTAATGGGCTGGATCTTGCTGGACCTGAGCAAGCCTCGTTAGTTAGATTTTTTCTTGCATCCATCAGCTCAAAAAATGTTTGCGCCGTAGCTTGCTGGAAGCTGATAATGGCGTGGCGAGGGTAATGCAGCATCTGAGACCTTGGTGAATGGCAGGGCCAAAAGTATATCTCCTTAACCAATGAGATTTAAGGATTGAGAAAGAAACTGTGGAATGACAGAAAAGGAAAAAGGATGAATTCGAGTCAAATTGGGTACAGAAACAGAAATAAAGAGCGGGAAAGAGAAATTGGACTGTGAGAGAGGAAAAAAGAGACAGAATGGAAAAGTAAGAAAAAATGTAAACATTTTTAATTTGACATTTTTTAAATCTCTTAACAACAATTTGCCACCTGAAGGAATGAGACTCCACAAATTAAATTGTTCCCATTCTGTACCAGAGAGGGTGATTGACATTGAATTAACAATTATCACGTTGTTCAAAAAAAGATACTAAGGGCTAGATTTTTGACAGGTTTGCGACCGGTTTTCTGTCTGGCCGAAATGTCAAAACAATTTTTTTTGGTGTTAAACGATTCACACAACATTTTGCGCCCTGGCAGAAATTTTGGCGGTGGTTTTGCGGCGGCGCTAAAATTTAGCGCCCGCCTGATGTTTTCATCATTCGGATGACGTCAATCGGTGTGTAACGCTGAGCTATCGCCCCAGGTGGAAAATTCGGCGATATCGCTTCTTTTACCGTCTGCCCGGAAACCCGCCCGAAAAAAATCAGTTGCACCCAGGTTGGACCCAGGGTGCACCCGGCGCTAACAGCGCCCTCTTGAAAACGGAGCAGAAGTTCACTGCATAAGAGGATTTGGAGAAGGAAGGCTGTGTTTTACACACTGAAGTTTTATGTGAGTTTATAGTTTGTTTGTTGCTGACTTCCCCAAGGTTCAGGCTGCCGTTGACTGTGCACGCATCATCTTGTGAGCACATTTACACAATCCAGAGGTTTACCGAAATCGAAAGGGATTCCACTCCAGGAATGTATTGATCGTCTGCAACCATACCCAGCGCATCATGGCAGTAAATGCTCAATATCCAGGGAGCATCCATGATGCTTTCATCTTGCGTGAGAGCAGTGTCTCATGCTTGTTCGAGCGTCAACCACAAGGTCAGAGCTGGATGCTGGGGTCAAAGGTTACAGCCTCACCACCTGGCTTATGTTCCTCCTTCGGAACCCTCAGACAAGCCAAGCATCGCTACAAGGCGAGCCATATCGTCGAACAGACAATTGGAGTGCTCAAGCAGCGTTTCCGATGCCTGGACCACTTTGGAGGCTGTCTACAATACTCCCTTCAGCAGGTCCCTGAGTTCATTGTGGTGTGCTGCATGCACAACATAGCCATCATGAGGGAACAGGATCTTCCACTGCATGTCCACCTCAGGAGAGAGGGGAGGACGAGGACGAGGACCCTGGCGAGGAACCCATGCCACCGCCACCACCACCACAGGGGAGGCCTCGTGGAGCTTTCACCACTGCAAAAGCCTTTCATCAGCAGTTCATAATTCAACATTTTGCTTGAACGGCACGTTTGACCGTTGCCTGGTCACTCTATCCCAACATGTTGACTATTCAGACTCTTATTCTGCAAATGGGACACTACACAGGAATGGTTAAGATGAACAAATATAGAAACATAGAACATAGGAGCAGTAGTAGGCCCTTCGAGCCTGCACCACCATTCAACATGATCATGGCTGATCCTCTATCTCAACATTATATTTCCGCTTTTTCCCCATACCACTTGATGCCTTTTGTGTCTAGAAATCTATCGCCTTCTTAAATATATTCGGTGACTTGGCCTCCACAGCCTCTGTGGTAGAGAATTCCACAGGTTCACCACCCTCTGAATGAAAAAATTTCTCCTCATCTCGGTCCTAAATTTCCTACCCGTATCCTGAGACTGTGACCCCTTGTTCTAGACTTCCCAGCCAGGGGAAACATCCTCCCTGCATCCAGTCTGTCCAACCCCATCAGAATTTGATACATTTCAATGAGATCCTCTCTCATTCTTCTTAACTCTAGTGAATACAGGCCTAGTCGACCCAACCTCTCCTCATACAACAATCCTGCCATCCCAGGAATCAGTCTAGTGAACCTTCGCTGCACTCCCTCTATGGCAAGTATATCCTTTCTTAGGTAAGGAGACCAAAATTGCACACAATACTCCAGGTGTGGTCTCACTAAGGCCCTGTATAACTGTAGTAAGACATCCTTGTTACTGTACTCAAATCCTCTTGCAATGAAGGCCAACATACCATTTGCCTTCCTAACTGCTTGCTGCACCTGCATGTTTGCTTTCAATGGCTGGTGTACAAGGACACCCAGGTTCCTTTTGTACATCAACATTTCCCAAGCTAGCACCATTTAAATAATACTTTGTCTTTATGTTTTTCCTACCAAAGTGGACAATTTCAATTTATCCACATTATACTGCATCTGCCATGTATTTGCCTTCTCACTCAACCTATCTAAATTGCCTTGCAGCGTCTTTGCATCCTTCTCACAACTCACAATCTCACCAATTTTGTGTCATCAGCAAACTTGGAAATATTACATTTGGTTCCCTCATCATGAATAGCTGGGGCCCAAGCACTGATTCCTGTGGTACCCCACTAGTCACTGCCGGCCATTCCGAAAAAGACCCGTTTATTCCTATTCTCTGTTACCTGTCAGTTCATGTCAGTACATTACCCACAATCCTATGTGCTTTAATTTTACACACTAACCTCTTATGTGGGACTTTATCAAAGGCCTTCTGAAAATCCAAATACACTACATCCATTGGTTCTCCCTTATCTATTCTATCAGTTACATCCTCAAAAAACTCCAGTAGGTTTGTTAAACATGATTTTCTTTTCATAAATCCATGTTGACATTGTCTAATCCTGTTTTAGTTTTTAGTTTTTAAGTGTTCCGTTATCACATCCTTTATAATAGACTCTAGCATTTTCTCTACTACTGATGTTAGGCTAACTGGTCTGTAGTTCCCTGTTTTCTCTCCCCCTCCTTTTTTAAATAGTTGGGTTACATTTGCCACCCTCCAATCTGCAGGAACTATTCCATCATCGATAGAATTTTGGAAGATGACAACCAATGCATCCACTATTTCCATGGCTATCCCGTTTAGAACTCTGAGATGCAGATCATCAGGCCCTGGGGATTTATTGGCCTTCAGTCCCATTAGTTTCTCCAGCACTATTTTCTTACTAATAATCATTTCCTTTAATTCCTGTTGCTCACTAGACCCTTGGTTCCCTAGCATTTCTGTATTTATTTAATTGTTCTGCCATTTCCTTGTTCCCCATTATAAATTCTCCTATTTCTGTCTGTAAAGGACCTACATTTGTCTTCACTAATCTTTTTCTTTTTACTTACTTGTAGAAACTTTTTATGTTCCTTTAAAGTTTACTCTCATACTCTATTTTCCCTCTCTTAATCAATCCCTTGGTCCATTTTTGCTCGATTCTAAACTGCTTCCATTCCTTAGGCTTGTTACTTTTTCTGGCAACTTTGTATAACTCCTCTTTGGATCTAATACTATCCTTAATTTCTCTTGTTAGCCATGGTTGGGCCACTTTTCCTTTTGTGTCTTTACGCCAGAAAGGAATGTATAACTGTTGCAATTCATACATTCGTTCCTTAAATGTTAGCCATTGCCTATCCACTGTCGTGCCTTTTAATGAATCTTCCCAATCATAGCCAATTCATTCCTCATACCTTCTTAGTTTCCTTTGTTTAGATTTAGCATCGTAGTTTCGGATTGGACTACTTCACTTTCCATCTTAATCAAGAATTCAATCATGTTATAGTCACCCTTTCCAAAAGGACCCCGCACAACAAGACTGTTAATTAACCCCTTCTCATTACACAATACCCAATCTAGGATAGCCTGTTCCCTAATAGGCTCCTCAACATATTGGTCGAAAAAACCATCCAGAAATTCATCTTCCACAGTATTATTACTAATTTGGTTTGGTCAGTCTATATGTAGATTAAAGTCACCTTCGATTACTGTAGTACCCTTGTTACATGCATCTCTAATTTCCTGCTTGATGCCATCCCCTACACTACCACTACTGTTTGAGGTCTATAGACAACTCCCACCAATGTTTTCTGCCCCTTGGTGCTCCTTAGCTCCACCCAGACTGATTTACGTCTTGATTTTCTGAGCCAATATCCTTTCTCACTATTGCTCTGATTTCATCCTTTACTAACAACGCCACACCACCCCCTCTTCCTTTTTGCCTGTTCTTCCTAAATATCGAATATCCTTGGATATTCAGTTCCCAACCCTGGTCACCCTGCAACCATGTCTCCGTAATTGTAACTATATTGTATCCGTTTACATCTATTTGCGCTGTTAATTCGTCTACCTTATTACAGATGCTTCGTGCATTTAGATACAATGCTTTTAGATTTGTCCTTTTAACATTATTAGACATCTTAACATTATTTTGTACTATAGCCCTATTTGTCTTAGCGCTATTTTTTCTTACCTGGACCCTATTTGTTAGTGCACTCTTTTGTTTGTATGCTCTGTCCCTTCCTGATATAATCTGGTTATCCTTACCACAATCACTTTGCTGCATTGCTTCCTTTTCTTTTCTCTTTAGCATTCTAGATTTCTCTCCACTGCAACCATCCTCTCCGTGCTCCCCCCCGCCCCCACCACCCCATTTAGTTTAAAGCCCTGTCTACCTCCCTAGTTATTCGGATATTCCCACAGAATACCTCTCTCGTTCCAAAAGAATTTAAACTTTTTAAACTTTCTAAACGTAATTGTGAAACTTTAATAATATTTATTAAACATTATTGTGAACTTTTATAACTTAACAGAATTGGGAAACTTTTACAACTTTTATAAAATAGCAATAACAACAAAACAATAACGAAAACAACAACCCCTGTACCAAACGTCTTTTACCTCGGGCTCCTCCCCCCTCCCCCTCACCCTAACCCCCCCCCTCCCTTGCAATCCCCCTCCCTCGTGTCATGACCATACCCAAGTTGGCACCGACAATTCGTGCAGCAAGGCAGCCAGAGTCCTGCTCTGTTGGAGGGAGTGACAATGGAGACGCAATGTGTGGATCCACTTGAGAAGGTCAAGGTATGTAAGGCCCGGCTTCTGAGTGGCAAACCTCTTGCTCGGCCTCGCCACACACAGGTGATGTCGGTCTGGGTGTGACACTGGGGACTGCAGTGTCAAAGATGGAGGCCATCAGTTGCGCATGGGCATTAACAGCCTCGCAGGTTTCGCTGCCCTCACGGACAATCTGTGACCCCCACCTCCGTCACGTTCACAGATAGTGCCGCGATGCTTGCGGGAATCCTAACCAATACCTCCAGGAGTTGTCGGGTGAACTGGACGCTCTCCTTGGACAGTCCCACCATGTCCAGGTGTGCATCTGCCTGTCTGTCAGCAGACCGGCTTTGTCGACTTACCCTCCGGACAGATGACATACGGGATTCAACCCTGGTAGTGCATTGCTGCATGCCACTTGTACTTGGGATCTCGGATGGCTCAAAGTCCGAGAATATTTCTTCCTCTGACGAAGTGCTGTCCAAAGGAAAAAGAGATGTCAAGTGCATCACCACCCCCCCCCCCCCCCCAATAGGCTGCTCGGTCTGGTCCTCTCCTTGAAGTTCCTCGCCCTCATCCCCCTCCTCCTGATAACCTGAGGTGGGGGATTCCATTGGAGGATGTGGCGCATACAACTCCTCACCTGGAAATAGAAAACAACAGACGAGTGGTTAGTGGCAGGGGAGGGGGCAGGGTGCCATGAGTAAGGTCACATAGCACAGGCTCATTTGAAAGACTGCTGCTATTCCATTATATGTAGTCCAGAGACACTGAATCACATTGCCCCAACCTTCTTTGAGGATGTAAAGAACAGGGTAGAATAAGGGGAACCAGTGGATGTAGTGTATTTGGACTTCCAGAAGGCATTTGACAAGGTGCCACATAAATGTTACTGCACAAGATAAAGGTTCACGGGGTTGGGGGTAATATATTAGCATGGATAGAGAATTGGCTAACTAACAAAAAACAGAGAGTCGGGTTAAATGGTTAATTCTCGGGTTGGTAATCAGTAACTAGTGGGGTGCCACAGGGATCAGTGCTGGGACCCCAACTATTTACAATCTATATTAATGACTTGGAAGAAGGGACTGAGTGTAATGTAGCCAAGTTTGCTGATGATACAAAGATGGGAGGAAAAGCAATGTATGAGGAGGACACAAAAAACCTGCAAAAGGACATAGACAGGTTAAGTGAGTTCACAAACATTTGGCAGATGGAGTATAATGTTGCAAAGTATGAGGTTATGCACTTTGGCAGAAAAAAATCGAAGAGCAAGTTATTATTTAAATGAAGAAAAATTGCAAAGTGTTGCAGTACAGCGGGACCTGGGGGTCCTGGTGCATGAAACACAAGAGGTTAGTTTGCAGGTACAGCAAGTGATCAGGAAGGCCAATGGAATCTTGGCCTTTATTGCAAAAGGGATGGAGTATAAGAGCAGGGAAGTCTTGCTGCAGTTATACAGGGTATTGGTGAGGCCACACCTGGAATACTGCGTGCAGTTTTGGTTCCATATTTAAGAAAGGTTATACTTGCTTTATTGGCGGTTCAGAGAAGGTTCATGAGGTTGATTCCAGAGATGAGAGGGTTGACTTATGAGGAAAGGTTGAGTAGGTTGGGCCTCTACTCATTGGAATTCAGAAAAATGAGAGATGATCTTATCAAAACGTATAAGATTATAAGAGGGCTTGACAAGATGGACGCAGAGAGAATGTTTCCACTGATGGGAGAGACTAGAACTAGGGGGCATAATCTTAGAATAAGGGGCAGCCCATTTAAAACTGAGTTAAGGAGGAACTTCTTCTCTGAGGGTTGTAAATCTGTGGAATTTGCTGTCTCAGAGAGCTGTGGAAGCTGGGTCATTGAATAAATTTAAGACAGAGATAGACAGTTTCTTAACCGATAAGGGGTTATGGGGAACGGGCAGGAAAGTGGACCTGAGTCCATGATCGGATCAGCCATGATCATATTAAATGGCGGAGCGGGTTACTCCTGCTCCTATTTCTTATGTAACCCTAGTCCAGAGACACTGCATCACATTGCCTCAACCCAGCTCAGGGATTTTGCAAGACTTATCCTCATTTTTGAATGGGGGGGGGGGGGTTCAGCACCCCCACGGGCAGTTGTCCTCCCTGAGGCACCGATCAGACCAGTTACTCTTTCCTCCAGGTCTGTCAGAGGCATGGTTCTGGCTGGACCGCTGCTGTCCGTCGCTGCTCCTGGTGGTTGTGGGACATCTTTCCCTGCAAAGATGACAATGGGAATGGTTACCAAAGGGCCCATCTGCTCTTGTGGCACACACAGATAGCCACCAAAACACTTATACTGTACTGTGTGCGTTTAATACAGTCCTCTGTTTAATGCTCCTGGAAGTTGCACGTGGTTCATGAGGATGACATCAAAGTGCAGAACATCTTTTAAGATCTCAGAAAGCAATCTTAATAATGTGTAAAGATCATTCATGGCAAATAAGGTGCAACACTAAGCCTACCTATACCAACATGTGTCAGATTTATAATTTAAGTAATGAAGGAGTGCATCAGTAAAAATATTACTTACTCTAAAGACCCTGCAATGGTCATTGAACCTCTCGCGGCACTGTGTGGGTCCTTCGGATGTCGCCGATATCAGACACCTCCTCAGTGATGCTGGTCCAAATGCGATGAAAACCGCTGGGTGGGATTTACTTGCACCCCTCCTGTTTAATTCCGCCCATCTCCTTTTCACAGCAATGACAAGGGCCTCCGTGGCCTCATTGCTAAACCTTCTGGCTCGCTGCCTGCTCCCATCTCCTTCCATTGTGAATGCAATCTAAAAATTGCTGATTGAGCTGCGGGCGCTCCCTGACAGCTGACCAGAAGTGCAGGAAGAAGAAAAAAATGGCAAAAAAAATCGCGCATGTGCAGAAGTTCCGATTTTATTTTCAGTCGCAAATTTCGGCTCCGGTGCACAAATTCAGTTGTGCAATGCCGAATTTATCGCTATTGCTCTTCACCGTTTGGTGAATTTTGAGAGCTCTGGCGGTAATGGTACCCTAGTGCTAAAAAAAAATTCTGCTGCGATTAGTGCCCAAAAACGGGCGAAATCGCTAAAACTCGAAATTCTAGCTCATAAGCTCTTAATTACCAGACTTAACATTCTGTTGAAAGTTTAATGGGCAATTAATGTGCAAATCCAGCAAGTTCTTCAAAATTTGTACGAAGCAAATGATGGAGCGGTGTAAATTGACCAGTAAGTTCTGAAGATTCACAATTCATGGCATAGCTCTTCATCCGCTAAACTTGCTAGCCGATTTTCACATTATTAATGGCATGTGCCATGAACTCACTGTTATCTTTCCAATAAGATCCGGTTCATTTTGTTCATCGACAGAAACAAAGAATAACCACGTTGATTGGGCTTTGACTTTGGTTTTATTGTAGAGTGTGTCTGAGGTGTTTATTAGTGCAGAAATGCAAGAAGGTTACATTGGTGAATGAGATGAGAAAAACAAATCACTTTCCCCCACTCTCATCGTCCAGTAACTTTGTCCATCTTTATTTCAGGTTTGCCTTTTCCCCATGTGAGAACCTCAATCTTTCTTTTGCTCTCTCTATTTTAAAAAATTAGAATTTTAATGGCTTACTCACTTCCTTGTTTGCTGTCTATGAAAATTCTGCCTTTTGATTGGCTGCTTAAACGGCCGATTGACATCACAACAGTTCGAACAAGGGGATCCCCATTAAGTTCTGTTGAATTGAATTCAAGGTCGGAAAACCAATTGGGCTAGATTTTCCATTATTTTTGCATGCATACCACCCACTTACAATTCATTTCAGCCTTAAAATTGATGTTAACGCCCATATATCACCCATTTAGCCACAAAATGGAAAGTAACGGCCATTTCTTGGTCACTTATCGGCAAGCGTTACTTTTGGCATGTACGTAGCGCCGATAAAAAATAATACCGCCCGCTCACTTTTTTGGGGCGGAAAGATCAGAATGGGCGACACCAACGCCCATAATATTGCCCAGCGTTACTTTCGGCACGTAATTAACGCCGAGATTTAATAATAGCGCCCGGCCACTGTTTTTTGTAGTAAAGATCACATTTGCCGAAACTAACACCCAGAAAATCACCCAGCGTTACTTTCGGCACCTCGCACACATCTCGCTGACCATATCGCGCGCCGAAAAAAACGCTGTGAAAAAGTTGAACTGACCGGAACTACTCACAGCGGTATGGACACCGTTTTCTAAATCGCAGGTCGCATCATTTAAAAGGCTGCACTGCTTCAACTTCGGGGGAGTTTGGATGTACTCTGGAAGTCTTTGGAGGTGATGTGAACATCTGAACAAACATCTTATCATACTGTGGACGATTGGAATTTATTTTAGGTGTCTTAATGGGGACATTTATTGCTTGTGAACAATCAGTCTAATACTGATAGCTATTGGAATG
Source organism: Pristiophorus japonicus (assembly GCF_044704955.1). NCBI lineage: Eukaryota > Metazoa > Chordata > Chondrichthyes > Pristiophoridae > Pristiophorus > Pristiophorus japonicus. Next base: position 99,079,730 of record NC_091981.1, read on the forward strand.
GGGCCTGTCATTTCTCAGCCTCTATTGATGCCCATGCACATGCTGCAGACTCGAGATGGCAGAAGGTACATTCGACAGCATTATGTGCTCAATGTAAAACTGATGAGGAAGACCAGATATTACACCCCCTGCACTTGCAGGGAGAAGCAGTCTTACCTCAACTTGTCCGACACCACCTGTCTTAGAAGACTGCGCTTCCACAAGGAGGTTATCAGTGAGATATGCCAGCTCATCAGGAGACATCTGCAGCCTGCCAGCACCATCAGGACTGCACTGTCTGTTGAGGTCAAGGTCACCGTCGCACTTTTGTTCTACGCATCGGGTTCCTTTCAGGCCTCAGCTAGCGACATTTGTGCTATATCTCAGCATGCCACACATTGCTGTATTAGACAGGTCACTGAAGCCCTTTACACATGCAGGATGGACTTTATCAGCTTCCCTATGACCAGGGAGGCTCAGACTGAGGGCTTTAGGATTCTACCAAATTGCTAACTTCCCCAAGGTGCAGGGAGCAATGGACTGTATGCACATCGTAATGCGGGCACCTTTTCAGGAACCACAAGGGATTCCACTCCCTGGATGTGCAACTCGTTGTCGACCATCAGCAAATTATTATGGCAGTGAATGCTAAATTTCTGGGCAGCATCCATGATGCTCATATCCTGCATGAGAACACTGTATCTGACATGTTTGCCAGTCAGCCACAAGATCAATGCTGGATCCTTGGTGACAATGGATGTGGCCTTGTCACTTGGCTGATGACACCCCTGCGTGACACCCACACCGAAGCCGATAAGCGATACAATGAGAGCCACAGATCCACTCGCAAAATCGTCGAGAAAACCATTGGAGTGCTTAAGCAGTGCTTTAGATGCCTGGACCACTCGGGAGGCGAGCTCCAATACCACCCTGAGCAGGTAGCTCAATTTGTGGTGGTGTGCTCCATGCTACACAACTTGGCTATCAGGAGGGGACAAGAATTGCCAGAAGGGTCTGACGGTCCACCTCAGCAGAGAGAGGAAGAGGAGGTGGATGCTGACCTCGGGCCAGACAATCAGGCTGACGCTGAAACAATGCCCCCGCCCCCGCACCCCCCTCCATACCGCAGGAAAGAGCCGTGGTGGCTACATCGTTGCAAGACTCTTGCGTTAGCAGCTCATAAATGAGCGCTTTGCTTGGAAGAACGTTGGTGGTATTTACAAAGCTGCAACACTGCTGGATGTGCAGGTCATACATCAATGGTGTGCATCACCTTGGTGACAGTTAAAGTTTAAGTTGATTCAAGTTAAGTGTAATTATACCCTTTCATGTTAAGGAATCACCAGTGTGTAACGGTGCAGCTATCTGAGACAATACACACAAGGTTATGTTAAATAAAAAACATTTAATCCAACCATTTGTGTGAAATAAGTATATCTGTAAAAAACACCCCTCCCCACTCCACAACAAATTTATCATATTTACATCATTGCAATGATCCCCATTTCCCATAAAACAGAACACAAATGCAAACCAACAAGATAGCCCCCTCGCCCTTTGCCCCGACCCTCCCACCAAAATAGCATCAGCAACCTAAAGATATGCCCCAGACAACAGCTGCGGCCATGCACCTCACTTTCCTTCCCCCCTCCCCCCCGCCTGCTTCTCCTCTCCACCTCTAGCCCTTCCCCTTCTGACTCAAGCTGCCTGGCCAAGGAGCTCCGCAGGCGATGCTTCATTGGGGGGGATGACGGCAGAACCGCTGCTTGGACGGATACGGGAGAGGGCAGTCCCGAGGTGGGAACGTGCTCCGAGCCAGAAGCAAGATCTTCCTCCTGGCTCTCATGTGTCATTGGCAATGGGGGTGCGGCACCTTGGGGTGAAGTGCCGTGCTCCGGAATCATTGGGAGTCCTCTGCCACCAGTGTTCCTGGCTAACAGCTCCAGGGTCTCCTCCATCCCTTCCATGCTATATATTATTTTTTGAACAAAAACTCAGTGCCAACTACGTTCTTGGTTCTTAGTAGGCTTTTTGCTGCTGGTGAATCTCCCTCCTGCCTCCCACAACAGCCAAACAAGCACACACCACACCCACACATGCTTTCAGTCCCTCTCTGCTCCCTCTCTCTGTCTCCTCTTCTGCGCATGTAATGATGACCCCTGACCTCCTGATTCACAGGAAACGAGCATTGCCATGCCTTGCTAAGGATGGCGACACTTTACGGCAGAAGGCCAGGGAGATTTAATGCTAACGCCCATTTCAGATCGCTTGCGGTAACGCCCATTTTTAAAAATGGGGTTTGAAAATGGGCAATAATCCGGCGATCTGAAAACCCATATTTACCGTCCATTCCGGAAATAACACCCACTTTTGGGCGATCTGCATAAAAGTGGAAAATCTAGCCCGTAGTTCTCAACACACAGATTGTGAAATCCTTGTGCGGAGTGTAATTTGGGGCCAGCAGCAACGCCTTCACTTCACTGCTGACTGCGAATTCTGGGGCAAAAAGTCTAATTTAATGTAGTGTTGATGGTTTACCACTGGATGACACTGAATAGAACATTCAATTAATGCCATATTTATAAGAAATGCTGGGACAAAGCCTCCTTAACACATCATTTCTATCATAGTTTGGCTCTTTGAATCTACTGCTGGACTGCTGATAATTATGAATGGGAACTTGAATGAACTCATTTCAGAATCTTCAGTCTAACAATGAATCCCTTGGTGACAAGGTGCCTATGTAATAATGGATCCTGTAAATGAGCTTAATCTAGTATTGGGGTTCAGTTGAGGAGTATAAACTGCTCAGTTTTCTCTTGAGTTTAGAACTTCCTCCAAATCCATCAAACTAATACATACTGATCACTAATTCTGTATCAAACTGTAAGGAGAAGCTAGATAAACACATGAGGGAGAAATCAATAGAAGGATATGTCGATCGGCTGAGATGAGAGGGGTGGGAGGAGGCTTATGTTGAGCATAAATATCGGCATGTTGAGCCAAATGGCCTGTCTCTGTGCTGTAGATTTGATGTAACTATGGCAGTCGGATAGTGGAGACTCCGGACAGCTTCATTCAGCTGTTCCTGCGGCATTAAAACAGATAAGAGGGATGGACAATGCTCAGAGGTACTCAGCTCCTCAGGTAAATAATTAACAGTAGTTAATCACACTTTAATGAGGTCCAAAACGTTTATAGAATTAGCCAGTGAGCTTAAGGTATTATAAGCAGAACCTTTGTGATTGAATTGAGTTTCAGAATCAAAGTTGTTAATGTAAATTAGAAGCAGTAGTGGTCCCAACACTGAGCCCTGGAGTGCCCCACCCTCACCTTGACATTACTCCTCTAACCAGTACCTATTGTTTTCTATCTGTCAGCCATTTTTTTTATCCATTCTGAAGTTTTATCCTGAATCCCCACAGTTTTGAGTCTATTAGTAGCCTTGCATGTGGAACTTTATCAAATGCCTTTTGAAAATCCAAACACAGAATGATGTAGGGTTTAGCAGTAGTTGATGTGGGTTGTCACTTCCTCAAAGAAATCAAGGAGCTTGGTTAGGCAGGATCTTCGTCATGTGTTTACTAGGTTGTTGTTGTACAGATAATTCTCACGTTTACTCCTAATAATAGATTCTATTATTTTACACTAAGTTGAAATAAGACAATGGACCCACTATTGCAGACAATAATCCAGGCTGACACTTCAATGCAGTACTGAGGGACTGCTGCATTGTTGGAGGTGCTGCCTTTTTGATGAGATGTTAAACTGAAGCCTGGTCTGATCTCTTAGGTGGAAGTAAAATATCCCATGGCACTACTGAAGAAGAGCAGGGGAATTCTTATGCTGCGCTAGCCAACATTTATTCCCTGATCAACACCACAAACTGATTATCTGAGCATTTATTGCATTGCTAATTATGGGATCATGTTGTGTATAAATTGACATTTCCCTACATTACAACAGTGACTACACTTCAAAAGTACTTCATTGGATGTGAGGCACTTTGGGGAGGCATTATATAAATGCCGGAGGTGATGCTGGGATCAGAAGGTTTGCTTTACCCAGAAGCAGAGCAACACATTTGAGGCTAGACAAGCATCCTTACTCAGCAAAATTGCTAGATTGGAACATCTTGCTAGCAAGATAACTATAAAATTATAGCTTTTTCCCCTCTACAGCCACATTATTGGCAGGAAGGTTTTGCAGTAAGGTTGTTAGGCTGTTTCAGATGTTTGTGAGTTGCTGCTGTAGTTAGTTATTGTGATCATAGCTGCCTGTGTTGGAAGTTCTTTGCATCCTGATGTGACATCTACTTACATCGTGTAAGAAAAAGCTAAATCTAAAAGTAAGGGTTTAAATCCAAAGGATTTGCAAATTACAAAAAGGGATAATAAAACTAAAGAAAAAGGTTTCACAGCCCAGCATCTAGGAAATGGCTATAGGAATGCAGCCACATTAGACACCGCATAGAGAGCAATCAGCTAACACAAGGATGGCTAAAACAAGGATGAACCTCCCTGGATACTAAATTGGTAAGGGAGGAGCAGTACAGAGCAGTAGAATAAACAAAGTACTCCTAGAGAGACCCAAAGACAGACAGCATAGGGCCAGTGAAGCAATAGTGGCCTTAAGAAATATTAACGAGACATTCAGCACAGAGATAAGAAAAAAAACGCTGTCAACTAGATGGGAAGGGACTGTCAATGATACTCTCTCCCTGGTAATTGGATTATAGGAGGGGTAAAAGATGATTGACACCAGGCATCCACCAGCCCATCGAAATAAAATATAAAAATGAATGACTGAGAGAAGAGAGCAGGCAGTCAGGGGTAGAGGCTTTCTCAGGATGAATAGTCTAACACCTTGGTTAAGTCTTAACCTCTGAGGTGGATCAATGTTAGCTAATAGCCTAACACCTCCTACAGTTCAAGGAACAACCTAACAGAGGTGACCGCTGCTGCAGGCTGCAGGGATCCACCAATCAAAGACCACCACTCTGCCTCACCGTGCATCCGTCGGTCGTTTCGCTCCATGTAGACCGCTCTCAACTGTCATGGGTGGTATGTCTATACCTATCTTATCCGTATGTAGTATCTGATTATGCTTTAAAACTATAGCTCTTCAATAAAATATCTTACAAATCCTAAGACCCTTTGGGTATCTGTGTGTGACCTGTGATCCTAATCTTACAATCGTGGTGTTTGATTTAATACTATTTATATACTGTTCTGTTTTCAAAATTAAGTGCACTGTCAGTATCTGAGCTGGTGGCTGCAAGTGTGAAATCGAGTGACGATGTTTCTTCTTCATCATCGTCTCCCTGCTCTTCCACCTGTTGCTCTTCTACCACTGCCTAACCAAGTTGCAGTTCTTGGATATCTGAAAGGAGAAAAGTACAAGGGTAGGGTTGTAGAGAGGTGAAGGGCATTGAGGAAAGCAAGAGATGCATGCTTATACCATGTGCAGCTTGTAAATCGGAAGAGATTTTCATGATGTGGGGGAAGTGGGATGTAAGAAGGAGTACTAGTTATGAGAATACTGTTATCTTCGATGGTTTCAGCCCCGCCACTGGACATGGCCTTAGCGATGGCCACTCCAATGATGACAACCACTGTCTCCTCCATCGAGGTAAGGACATCTCCCACTGGTTGGCTCCTGCTGCCTCCGGTTATGCACCTGTAAGAGAAGGGAAGTATGGCAGTGAGTGTGGTGCAATGTGTTTGGGTGATGTGGCTGTCATGGTTGAATAGCTGGCAGTGTATGCAAGTTGTGAGATGTGGGTATGAGGCTTGTAGCAGTGCTATGTGTGTGAGGGTGAGCTGAAGTTATGAATGTGAAGCATGAGTTTTGATTGATAAGCAGTCTTGTTAGGTGAGTGATGGGGGTGTGGTACATAGACCAGTGTGTGAAGCTTGTGGTGCAGTTGATGGGGATATGGCATTTGAAGATGTATTCACTCACCTTGACCACTCATGTGAGGTCACTGAACTTCTTGCGGCACTGGATCCAGGTCCTCGGAGCTTGACTCCTGGCATTGACCTCCACGGCTATCTGCTCCCACTGCCTTCACAACACTTGACTGGACGGCCTCCTGGCCCCCTATAAATAGAGGTCCTCTCTCCTCCTCTCCACCTCCTCCAGCAAGGCCTCTAGTGCAGCGTCAGAGAATCTTGGAGCAAGCTTTCTCCTTTGTTGGTCCATAATTCCCTCTTCTTCCTGCTCAGACTCTCTTCCACAAGCAGTTCCAGCACCTGCTCCAGCCAGAATGCACCTTCCCTTTAAAAGGTGCTAGTTGGCTTTAAGCTGCAAAGGCTAGCTTTAAATAGTGCAGGCCTCGTACAATCTTGGGCTCCTTGCTTAGGCGGCAGCCAGTTAACAGTATGATTGGTGCTGACTGCACGCAGCAATCATGGTCATTAGCAGGCAGCATGAAGTTGGCTTGCTGCCTGCATCAGAAGCAACTGGTGCAGGTTAATCATGATCCCCATGCCTGTTTTTGGGGCTATCGAATTTTGTCCCCATGGAATGTTCATATAGTGAATTTGAAAAACTCCAACCCTACAATGATGCATTGGGCTAGACTTTCCACTTCACATTGCTGGTCTAGTGTCCATATATCGCCCAAAATGGCCTGCTATCACCCATTTTGACTGAAAAGTGGAAAGTTAGGCTGGAACATCACCAGAAAATTGTCCCCTCAACTTTGGCTCACATCGCCAAGGTGATCGCCCAGCGCAACTTTCGGCACATTGCTGGGCTGATTGCTCACCGAAAACATTGTCGGAGAATAGTTGCTTTTCCTGGGTCTTCCTCACAGAACTCAGCCCTACGGGCGCCATTTTGAATATCAGAGGAAGGGAGGAGGCTGCTTAAACAAAGGGGCTTATATTTGTGAGTTATTAGGGTCTTTTACTGATAGATCCAATCGCATTAATACTTATATTTAATAATTATAACAATAGCTTTTATTTTAGTAGATTTGGCATTTTATTACTAGAAAGGGCATTTATATCAAGTGATAATATTAGTGATGGGGCCTATAGCTTCTCTGCCATTACTTGTAACTGCTCACACGCTGGCATCTGAAAGGACCAATCAAAGAGGTGGCAGAGTAATGCGGAGGCAGAGGAGGTGAACATACGGCCGGCGAACGTACAGGGAAAAGCAATCTTGCCTCAACTTGTCTGAAAACATGTGTCTTAAGAGGCTGCGCTGCCAGAAGGAGGTCATCGATGAGATATGCCAGCTCATCAAGAGGGATCTGCAGCCTACCAGCACCATCAGGACCGCACTGCCCATTGAGGTAAAGGTTACTGTGGAACTATCCTTCTATGCATCTGAATCCTTTCAGGCTTCGGCTGGCGACATCTGTGGTATCTCTCAGCACGTCACACACTGCTTCATTTGACAGGTAACTGAATCCCTTTATGCTCGAAGGATGGACTTTATAAGCTTCCCTATGACCAGAGAGACACAAACCGTGAGGGCTTTAGGTTTCTCAAGAATAGCAAACTTCCCCAAGGTGCAGGAAACAATAGACTACACACACATCACCCTGAAAGCCCCTTAACAGAACCCGGAGGTATTTCATAACCGAAAGGGATTTCACTCCCTGAATGTCGACCACAGTCTAAGGATAAGGGGTAAGTCATTTAGGACCGAGATAAGGAGAAATTTCTTCACCCAGAGAGTGGTGAACCTGTGGAATTCTCTACCACAGAAAGTTGAATATTCAAAAAGGAGTTAGATGTAGTCCTTACTACTAGGGGGATCAAGGGTATGGCGAGGAATGGGGTACTGAAGTTGCATGTTCAGCCATGAACTCATTGAATGGTGGTGCAGGCTTGAAGGGCCTAATGGCCTACTCCTGCACCTATTTTCTATGTTTCTACAACCAAATTATCATGGCAGTAAATGCTACATTTCCAGGCACCATCCATGATGCGCACATCCTGTGTGAGAGTGCTATCCCTGACCTGTTTGTCAATCAGTCAGAAGGTCATGGTTGGATGCTGGGGGATAAAGGATATGGCCTTGCCAGTTGGCCCCTGCGTAATCCCCTAACGGAAGCCGAGAAGCGTTACAATGAAAGCCATATAGCTACATGCAACATTGGCAAAAAGACAATTGGAGTGCTCAGGCAGCGCTTCAGATGCCTGCACCACTCTGGTGGCAGCCTACAGTACCACCCTGACCAGGTCGCTGAGTTTATTGTGGTGTGTTGCATGTTGCATAACCTAGCTATAAGGAGAGGACAACAAATGCCAGATGGGATTGCAGCTCCATCTCTAGAAGGAGTGGAGGCAGAAGAGGCAGACGAGGAGGAGGAGGAGGAGGAGGAGGAGGATGGTGAGGACCTTGGGGAGGACAATCAGCCTGGCAATTAATCCATGGTCCCACCATTGCTCCCCTCCCCCAGAAGACCGGAGAAACCACATGGGAGTTACGCGGTTGCAAAGCTGTTGCATCAGCAGTTCATAAATGAATGCTTTGCATGAACTTGCATTGAGGACAGTCAAAGTTACAGTTATGGTAAGACAACAGTTGCATTTGCATTGAGTTACATTTTAGCCTTGCCTGTTCTGGCCTGGCCATTATTGTACAACAGTTGCATTAATGTTTAGCTTAACTTAACTTACGTTATTATAAGACAATGCACAACAATTGCTAAATTCAATTAAAAATTTTATTAGTGTAACAACACTTTTTAATTTTTAACAACCACCCCACCCACTCCCAACTATAAATCAACAGTAACAATAAGATTAAAAATAACAATAACAGTAATAACAAAAAACAATAAAAATAACACCCCCCCTCCCTACCTGCAGCCATGTTTCCCTCCAGATTCTTTTTCCCCCTCGATCTTAGGCCCATCCGTCCATTTTAATCCCCGGATACTGAGACGACGTGCAGCGGGCAACAGAAAGACTTCCTGCCGTGGTGGGGGTGATGGTGGCACGATCGGTTGTTGGGGAGGTATTGGAGGGGAAGACGAAGTGGGGGGATCGTCTTCTGAGTAAGAAGGAAGTTCTTCCTCCTGATTCGTTTGAGTGCTTGGGCTGGTACTTGGACCGAGCACGACACTTTGGGGTGCAGTGCCATGCGCAGCTAACAGCACACGCCACAATGTATTGGTGGCAGCGGTCTGTTCACGCAACTCTACAAATGTCTGCCTCGCTACCTCTGTATGCTCAGCAGATATCTGGGAAAAGTCCCGCGTGAACTAGTTAAAAGCCTGGAGATACTCGCGACTTATCGCGACTGTCTCCTCGCACAGGGAGATCAAGCCCTCCAACTGATCGTCTTTAGGAGGCGAGTGCTGAACTCGCTGGCCCGACCTCCGAGGGGTCGGCATGCGCACTATAATGTGCCTTGGCATTGCCGGCTTCACGCCGCTTGGTCCCGGTGCCTCTTCTGTCTCAATAGAGACCTCCAAGCTGGCTGCAGGTTCATCCCCCTCTATGGGATCTAAATGTTCCTCCTCCTCCTCTGGTTCTGTGGCCTCCTCGTCCTCTTCCTGTTCTTCAGGTGCGACCTCCACTGGTGTCTCTGGTTGACCTTCAAAGCACATTTGAGCTTATTGAGCTTATTAGAACATAAGGGTACACATTACCGAGAGATGTTAGATATTAATGCATCATGTGGTTTTCACGATCACAGAAAGCTGTCGCGGCTGCATCAGTCGAAGATGGACAGAATAAGGGAGTGAGGGTTTATGGGGAGTGAACAGAGAAGGGTACAGATGGCCAGCTGATCATCCCCTGCTCTTATTGCTTCTTATGTTGTCAACCTGAGAGTAGCACAAAGGCTGCATGCATGACATGACATGACATCATTCGTATATTGCATTATAATTACAGGACGTTACATTACTTTAAAACTGTTTGATACATTACTCACGAGACGCATAACGGGGTTCCGCAACACCATGGGTGGTGGCCAACCGACTTTGCTGGCCTATAAGCATGGCTGCATGCTCCTCAAGGTCAGTGAGGGGTTGCAGCTGAGCAGTGACCTCTCCGGTGCACCTCTGCTCGCTGCGATTATAGATATCTTCTTCTGCAAACATGAAAAGAGCATGGCATAAGCTAATTGACTAGGTAGTATCACGGAAACACAACAGTTTGAAATGTTACATGCAAATAGGATCAACAATTGATGCACGGTTGTAACAAAGCTCAGTGTGTTTAGGAGCTACAGCTTGACACATGCATCTCTCTATACTGCAGCAGCCAGAGAGACTTAAAAAGGGCACAGGTTCATAGCCCTGTCCAGATACTAGCAGGGAATATATGCATTTATGTATGTATGTATGTAAATAATTTACAATAATGAATTAAATCCAGGAGATTTACTATTATAATTATAATTTCAATCTTCATCAATACAATATAAAATCTGTACTTACTCTTGCTGACAACAGCAGGCTGTTCCAGCATTTTCTGCACTGGTCAGGCCCCCTCGCCTCATGGGATGCTGAGGAGACGACGTCCGATATTTGGGCCCAAATCTTTCTGTAGGTCTGGGCTGGAGGTTTCCCACTGCCACCCCAGGTTAATTCGGCCCACCGCGTGTGCACCTGCTGGACGAGTGCCTCACTGGCCTCGTCGGAAAAAGGCCTTGCCCTCTTCCGAATCCCCTCTACACTGTCCAATGAGGACATGATGTTCAAATAGCTTTTATTTATCTTTTAAATCTCTCCTCTTTTTATCTGTTTTATTTATCTTTTTTAAATCTCTAAAAATCTCTTCTAATCTCTTTCCTTTAACTCTTTTTCCTCTTTCTCTCTCCACATTCTCTCTCTCCTCCCTCCTGCCCTCTCCACAACGGCCTTCTGAGCATGTGTGGATGACCTCTGACCTCCCGAAACGTGAGAAAAGCTGTCCACCAAAAAAAAATTGCATGCGCAGAAGGCCATTGCTAGGGAAGCTTTTGCCTTCCACATCGCTGGCCTATCGCTGGGCCATCGTAACATCGCTGGCCAATCGGTTCACCCATTTCACTTCACTGGCCTATCGCCAAGGCGAAAATCGTGATCCAAAAAATGGCCGATTTGCCAGCGATCATGAAGGCTGACACATCACCAAGGCTGGAACATCGCCCATTTTTTTGACGATAGGCAACAAAGTGGAAAGTCTAGCCCATTGAGTGCATTCCATGAATGGGATGACACCATTAAAAACTAGGGAGGAGTGGCACAAACAAACTGGCTTTTTAAACAAAAGTAGCAAAATTAACAGAACAGTAATGTTGGACTAAATCAGAATAAAGGTATATGCTGCCGCAGATTGCAGAAAGTGCCTAGTGAGGCAGAAGCCACTGTCATCTATATTTTCCATTATGGTTGCCAGTTAGACCAGAATAGTTTGAAACAGGCTGACCCGCAGCCCAATGTGTTGTTTACACGCAATTTTCCGTGGTCGGCTCATTGTAATAATTATCTACAGCTTGAGGTACACATTTAGACATCTTCAGGGACAAACTAATAGTGGGTATAAAAAATTACACATGGGTGAAATTTAAAGGATATAAACAATTAAAGCGTAGTGTCAGATGAGGGGCACAAACGTCTTCCCAATTTAGAAAAGGTTACGAAGGTTCAACTCATTGACAAGTCTGAAGGGAAAAAGACTAAGAAGTGACAGGCAAAAATAAAGGGAAAGGAAACCCAAAGTGCAAGCATGAGACTGCAGACAAGTGACAGTGAAGCCCAGCATTCAACCCTCCTGATGGATGGCTGCTGAAATAGAGGTGGTGCTACTTGAAGTGTTTGCAAAGAAGATGCTACTCCTTGCCAATGTAAGGTTCCATTCCCTTGTGGGCCATTTTCCATACCTCGGGATCCTACTATCAGCAAGGGCAGACATCGATGACGAGGTGCCAGCGCAGCCTTCGGTCACCTGAGGAGAGAGTGTTTGAAGATCAGGACCTCAAATTTGGCACCAAGCTTATGGTCTACAGGGCAGTCGTGATACCCGCCCTCCTATATGACTCAGAGATGTGAACCATATACAGTAGGCACCTCAAAGAGCTGAAGAAGTACCAATAGTGCTCCCTCCGCAAGATCCTGCAAATCCACCGGGAGGATAGACCCACCAACGTCAGTGTTCTCGATCAGGTCAACATCCCCAGTATTGAAGCACTGACCACACTTGACCAGCTCCGCTGGGCAGGTCACATCGTCCGCATGCCCGACACGAGACTCCCAAAGCAAGCACTCTACTTGGAACTCCTCTACACGGCAAGCAAGCCAAAGGTGGGCAGAGGAAAAATTTCAAGGACACCCTCAAAGGCTCCTTGATAAAATGCAACATCCCACTGACACCTGGAAATCCCTAGCCCAGGACAGCCCTAATTGGAGGAAGAGCATCTGGGAGGGCGCTGAGCATCTGGGAGGGCGCTGAGCACCTCGAGTCTCATCGCTGAGAGCATGCAGAAACCAAATGCAGACAGCGGAAGGAGTGTGCGGAAAGAACAGACTATCCACCCACCCTTTCCTTCAATGACTGTCTGTCCCACCTGTGACAGAGACTATAATTCCCATATTGGACTGTACAGTCACCTGAGAACTCACTTTTAGAGTGGAAGCAAGTCTTCCTGATAAAAGGGTGCAGGGAGTTGGAGGAGCAACACACGCCGGGAGATCAAGGCCCTGATAAAAGGGAGCGGGGCGTCAGAGGAGCAACACACGGCGGGAGATCGAGGCTGAAAGTAAAACAAAGAAGTAAAAAGAAATCGAAGTGTGATGTCACAGCCAAGCAGGTAAGTGATTGGCTGGTTGAGTGGTGAGCAGTTTTGCTTTTTTCTTTATCTTTTTTCTTTTTCTTATCAGGGAGAAATCTTTGGCATTGTTGCCAAATTAAGTTAATTTAAGGGTTAAGTCATGGCAGGAGAGCCCAGACCCATGTAATGCTTGTGCTATGTGGGAAATCAGGGACAAAGCGTCCCTGACTAATTTGTGTGCGGGAAGTGTATCGAGCTGCAGCTCCTGTCAGACCGCATGATGGCACTGGAGCTACGCATGGATTCACTCTGGAGCATCCGCGATGCTGAGGATGTCGTGAATAGCATGTTTAGTGAGTTGGTCACACCGCAGGTAAAGGTTACAAAGACAGATAGGGAATGGGTGACCATCAGGCAGAGCAGGAGTAGGAAGGTCGTGCAGGGGTTCCCTGCAGTCATTTCCCTCTAAAACAGATATGCCGCTTTTGATACTGTTGGGGGAGATGGCTCATCAGGGGAAGGCAGCAGCAGCCAAGTTCATGCACCATGAGTGGCTCTGCTGCACAGGAGGGCAGGAAAAAGAGCAGGAGAGCTATAGTGGTAGGGGACTCTATTGTAAGGGGAATAGATAGGCGTTTCTGTGGCCGCAATTGAAACTCCAGGATGGTATGTTGCCTCCCTGGTGCAAGGGTCAAGGATGTCTCGGAGCAGCTACAGAGCATTCTGGACAGGGAGGGTGAACAGCCAGTTGTCGTGGTGCATATAGGTACCAACGATATAGATTAAAACAAATGGGATGAGGTCCTAAAAGCTGAATTTAGGGAGCTAGCAGTTAAATTAAAAAGTAGGACTTCAAAGGTAGTAATCTGAGGATTGCTACCAGAACCACCTGGGCAGGACCGGAACCAATGTCCTCGGGGGAGTGTTTGCTAGTGCTGTAGGGGAGGGTTTAAACTAATATGGCAGGGTGATGGGAATCTATGCAGGGAGACAGAGGGAAGTAAAATGGGGGGCAGAAGCAAAAGGTAGAAAGGAGCTAAGGAAAAGTGGAGGGCAAAGAAATCAAAGGAAAAATCAAAAAGGGCCACATTACAACATAATTCTAAAAGGACAAAGAGTGTTAAAAAAACAAGCCTGAAGGCTCTGTGTCTCAATGCAAGGAGCATTCGCAATAAGGGTAGCATTGCTCGTTAAACAGGAGATTAACGCAATAGTAAGGAAGGACATTAGCTTGGATGAAGTGGAATCTGTATGGGTAGAGCTGCGGAACACCAAAGGGCAGAAAACGCTTTTGGGAGTTGAGTACAGACCACCAAACAGTAGTAATGAGGTTGGGGCTGGCATCAAACAGGAAATTAGGGATGCATGCAATAAAAATACAGCAGTTATCATGGGTGACTTTAATCAACATATAGATTGGGCTAAACAAACTGGTAGCAATATGGTGGAGGAGGATTTCCTGGAGTGTATAAGAGATGGTTTTCTAGACCAATATGACGAGGAACCAACTAGAGAGCTGGCCATCCTAGACTGGGTGTTGTGTAATGAGAGAGGATTAATAGCAATCTTGTTGTGAGAGGCCCCTTGGGAAAGAGTGACCATTATATGGTAGAATTCTTGATTAAGATGGAAAGTGACACAGTTAATTCAGAGACGAGGGTCCTGAATTAAAGAAAGGTAACTTCGATGGTATGAGACGTGAATTGGCTAGGCTAGACGGACAAATGATACTTAAAGGGTTGACGGTGGATAGGCAATGGCAGACGTTTAAAGATATCATATATGAACTTCAACAATTGTACATCCCTGTCTGGCGTAAAAATAAAACGGGGAAGGTGGCTCAACCGTGGCTAAGAACAGAAATTAGGAATAGTGTTAAATCCAAGGAAGAGGCATATACATTGGCCAGAAAAAGCAGCAAACCTGAGGACTGGGAGAAACTTAGAATTCAGCAGAGGAGGACAAAGGGTTTATTTAGGAGGGGAAAATAGAGTATGAGAGTAAGCTTGCAGGGAACATAAAAACTGACTGCAAAAGCGTCTATAGATAGGTGAAGAGAAAAGATTAATGTAGGTGCCTTGCAGTCTGAATCAGGTGAATATATAATGGGGAACAAAGAAATGGCAGACCAATTGAACAAATACTTTGGTTCTGTTTTCACTAAGGAAGAAACAAATAACCTTCCGGAAATACTAGGGGATCGAGGGTCTAGCGAGGATGAGGAACTGAAGGAAATTATTATTAGTCAGGAAATTGTGTTCGGGAAATTGATGGGATTGAAGGTCGATAAATCCCCAGGGCCTGATAGTCTGCATCCCAGAGTACTTAAGGAAGTGGTCCTAAAAATAGTAGATGCATTGGTGGTCATTTTCCAACATTCTATAGACTCTGGACCAGTTCCTATGGATTGGAGGATAGCTAATGTAACCCCACTTTTTAACAAAGGAGAGGGAGAGAGAAAACAAGGAATTATAGATCGCTTAGCCTGAGATCGGTAGTGGGGAAAATGTTTGAATCAATTATTAAAGATGTAATAGCAGCGCATTTGGAAAGCAGTGACAGGATTGTTCCAAGTCAGCATGGATTTATGAAAGGGAAATCATGCTTGACAAATCTTCTAGAATATTTTGAGGATGTAACTAGTAGAGTGGACAAGGGAAAACCAATGGATGTGGTGTATTTAGACTTTCAAAAGTCTTTTGACAAGGTCCCACACAAGAGATTAGTGTGCAAAATTAAGGCACATGATATTGGGGGTAATGTATTGACATGGATAGAGAACGGGTTGGCAGACAGGAAGCAAAGTGTAGGAAAAAACAGGTCCTTTTCAGAATGGCAGGCAGTGACTAGTGAGGTACCGCAAGGTTCAGTGCTGGGTCCCCAGCTATTTACAATATACATTAATGATTTAGATGAAGGAATTGAATGTAATATCTCCAAGTTTGCAGATGACACTAAGCTGGGTGGCAGTGTGAGCTCTGAGGAGGATGCTAAGAGGCTGCAGGGTGACTTGGACAGGTTAGGTGAGTGGGCAAATGCTTGGTAGATGCAGTATAATGTAGATAAATGTGAGGTTATCCACTTTGGTGGCAAAAACAGGAAGGTAGAATATTATATGAATGGTGACAGATTAGGAAAAGGAGAGACGCAACGAGACCTGGGTGTCATGGTACATCAGTCATTGAAAGTTGGCATGCAGGTACAGCAGGGGTGAAGGCAAATGGTATGCTGGCCTTCATAGCAAGAGGATTTGAATATAGGAGCAGGGAGGTCTTATTGCAATTGTACAGGGCCTTGGTGAGGCCACACCTTGAATATTGTGTATAGTTTTGGTCTTCTAATCTGAGGAAGGACATTCTTGCTATTGAAAGAATGCAGCAAAGGTTCATCAGACTGATTCCCGGGATGGCAGGACTGACATATGAAGAAAGACTGGATCAACTAGACTTATATTCACTGGAATTTAGAAAAATGAGAGGGGATCTCATAGAAACATATAAAATTCTGACGGAATTGGACAAGTTTGATGCAGGATGAATGTTTCCGATGTTGGAGAAGTCCAGAACCAGGGATCGCAGTCTAAGGATAAGGGGTACGCCATTTAGGACCGAGATGAGGAGAAACTTCTTCACTCAGAGAATTGTGAACCTGTGGAATTCTCTACCACAGAAAATTGTTGCGGTCAATTCGTTAGATATATTCAAAAGGGAGTTAAATGTCGCCCTTACGGCTAAAGGGATCAAGGGATATGGAGAGAAAACAGGAATGGGGTACTGAAGTTGCATGATCAGCCATGATCATATTGAATGATGGTGCAGGCTCGAAGGGCCGAATGGCCTACTCCTGCACCTATTTTCTATGTTTCTATGTTTCTATGTTTCCTCGATTTCGAGGGACTGCCTATGATATTGATGTTTACAAAGAAGATGATATTCCTTGCCAATCTATGGTTCCATTCCCTTAAATCAGCATTAAAGCATGTCTAAGAGGAGCTGGAGGCAGATTTAAGGCTGCAGCTGACTAGGTACTGTCACAGGCAGTGTCAACCCCCATACTGCATGGTAATGCTGGTGTCCTAGCAAAAGTTGGCATAGCTCAACATCTGGCTGTTTGAGGGCCCTGATACTTTGAAGATAATTCTCCACAGTTGTTCCCAGGCTCCGATTTCCGATATTTTGAAACCCCTGGAATTTACACAACATATAGGAAAAACGCACACAAATAATATCATAGCACAGCAACACCTTGGCTGCCTGTGCTTGCAAACATTGTACCATCACATCTATGCCGCGAATACTTGGTCCCCAGAGAATACATCCGCTACACCAGCAACGATATGCCAATCGAGGCCGACTTGACCAACCTACCACCAACCCGGCTCAAATATAGAAGGCCATTTTGGACCGTCGCTGAAGCTCTTCAGCGATCTCCCCTCAGCCTTGATGACCGATGGCGAAATGCTTGGAAGAACTGTGACATATGGAATGATTTCCTTATAGAGGACCTAACTGTACAACCTGAAGGATCAAACCTTCCTCGCAAACAGTGGACAACCATCAACCATCTCAGAACTGGTCATGGTAGATGCTGCCACCTTCTCCATAGATGGAAGATTAAAGCATCCCCATCATGCGACTGTGGAGCTCCTAATTGGACCATGGAGCACATAATTGAGCTCTGCCCTCCGAGAAAATTCACAGGCAGCTTACAAGACATCCACATTGTTACACCACAAGCTTTGGCCTGGATATCTGACTTAGATATTGACATTTGACAATATAGAATAATGAAACAAAATTATTATTTTTAAACTGGCGAACTGTATCATGCAATGACAGGACAACTGCGATGTTGGGTTCTTCAGGAGGTAGATTGGGTGCGTGGGTATCGTTTGATGTCCCATCCATTTGGAGCTCCAAAAAGTAAATGACAGATTCACTTTGTGAATATTTAATCTTTATCAGACTGAAGGGTTAAAAAGGATTAACATTAAATAAGATTGCATAGGATATACAGCACAGAAACAGGCCATTCGGCCCAACCAGTCCATGCCGTGTTTATGCTCCACTCGAACATTTATCCCTCGGACATTGTACATTAAAATTACTGCGTCATTATGAATTTAAATCAAAAAGACAGATGGTGCAGAAATCGCTGCAAAAACCCCAAAACAACTGATAGCAATGAAGTGAGTAAACTTAAAGAATCCCTGATTTAAAGGTCACTGCCATTAGAAATTGTTGGGAAGCACAGGACATGTCTGACTGAAGCAAGACTTTGAGAAAGTTTAGACACTGATGAGAGCGGCACATTCCATAGTCTTGAACAAGTGAGCTAGAAGGACAGGCTGCGGGTAAAGGGCTGCACCTGGATTATCTTTTAAGGAAGTTGAGTGACACACAACAAACAGTCAACCATCCATCATTAATGCCTAGCAATGGTGGGTGATTGGGGAAAAACGAATCTTCCTCTAACTTTTACTTAACTGGCAGAAACGACGTAAAAAGACAACGTGCAGGTCTGGCACTGGAGGTGGAGGAGCCCAAGAAACTTTGACTAGTGGAAGGACATTCAAGCACAAGAAGAAGAAACTTCAAGAGTTACGAGGGAGCTGATAATTCTTCTGCCTCGATGCTGAGATCATTGGAGTTAAAGGTCGTATGTATTGCTTGAGGCTATCTTTATGTTTGTGTAAACTGTTTTAATTCTGTGTGAAATGTTAAATCATTAAAAGTAACTTTGATTAATGTACAAAGTAGCATGACCTTCTGTGATATATTCGCCAGGACCTAACAACACACACAGGCTCCAAAGATGGCTGTTAACTCAGGAACTACTTGTCAGATGACCGTACTTCTTTATTATATACAGCATTAGTTGCATTACCACAGTAGTCCATTAGCTGGAGCAGTAGTCCACTATATTACACTTCTCGCTCCTTAATGAAGAAGAAATTATAACAAACAATCATTATACATAACTTGCATGGTTATACATAACAAAAGATATGGACTTATTTTGCCATATTTACAAATGAAATTTAACCACTAGTTTTCTGTTTCGAAGAGGATACCTTTGCTCTCAAACAGAATCTTCCAAACATGGTGTTGAACTTAGACTCATTCTAGGCTGATCCTGAGGAAAGTTTTCATTCAAGGGATATCCTTGATCTATATTTGAACTCTCTTCAACATCAGACTGTTTGTCTGCCTGACTCGGACTCAGACTTAAATTCTGACTTCCTCTTGGTCTTGTTTCTAATACATTTGATGTAGGATATGCTACTGGTACGGTACTTGTAATAAAACTATCTGATGAGTCAGAAATAATTGAATCATTCCAACCTTCAACTTCCACATCTGAAGGCAAAATATCATCAATGTGAACAAACCTAACCTTTCCATGATCAAACATCTTGACCAAATATGTGTGAGGACCACATATTTTCACCACTCTTCCTGGTAACCACTTTAACCATTTATGGCGATGATTCTTCACTTTCACCTTCTGATTTAATTTGACACTTCTCTCTTTTAGGCTACGTCTATCATGATGCTCTTTTTATCTTAATTATTTCTCTTCGACGATTGTGCCAAATTTGGTTTTAATAATGAGAATCTGGTTTGTGGCTGTCATTTGAAAAACAACTCTGCTGGTTTTCTAGCAGTAGTTGTATAAGGAGTATTGTGATACATAATTAGAAAATTAGTCAATTTGTGGTCCAATGACAACTATTGTTTCTTTGGATTTGTATCCAACATTTGTTTGATGAGGACATGTTTTACAATTTGTACTGTGTGCTCTGCTGTACCATTTGAAGCAGGGTGGTATGCTGGAACCTTGGTATATTTCACACCATTTTTGCTTGTGAACTGTGCAAATTCTTCTGAACAAAATTGTGGTCCATTATCAGACACAATTTCTTCTGGGAGGCCATATGAAGAAAATAATCTTTGCAAAATGTCTAATGTCTTATTGTTATTTTCCACATTGGAAACACCTCCACCCACTTTGAATGGCTATCAATCACAATGAACAATTGTTGTCCTTCTCACTCAGTAAAATCAATATGTAACCTTTGCCACACCCTGCGAGGCCATTTCCATGGCTGTAACGGTACTGATGGTGGTTTCTTTACCGATTGACAGATTATACACCGACTAACTATGTACTCTACTCGGAACTCCTTCATGGCAAATGAGCCAAAGGTGGGCAGCGGAAACATTGCAAGGACACCCTCAAAGCCTTCCTGATAAAGTACAACATCCCCACTGACACCTGGGAGTCCCTGGCCAAAGACTGCCCTAAATGGAGGAAGTGCATCTGGGGAGGGCGCTGAGCTCCTCGAGTTTCGTCGCCGAGAGCATGTAGAAATCAAGCGGAAAGAGCGTGTGGCAAACACCCCTTCCCTCAACGACTATTTGTCCCACCTGTGACAGAGACTGTGGTTCTCATATTGGACAGTACAGCCACCTAAGAACTCATGTTGAGAGTGGAAGCAAATCTTCCTCGATTCTGAGGGACTGCCTATGATGATGATGATTCTTTGGGCTAGAACCTCCACTTTTGAGCTTATCGCCCACAAATGGGCATTATTTCTGGTGTGGGTGGTAAGAAAGGATTTTCAGATCGCTGGCTTCTCGCCCATTCTCAAAACACCTCGTTTACATTTTTGAAAATGGTCATTACCGTAAGCGATATCAAATGGGCGGTAGCGTAAAATTTTTTTGACCTCCTGCCGTAAAGTGTGGGCGTCCTTAGCAACGGCATGGCAATGCTCAATTCCCACGATTCAGGAGGTCAAGGGTCACCATGACATGCGCAGAAGAGGAGACAGAGAGAGAGAGAGGGGGCTCAGAGGGACTGAAGGCATGGCTGGGTATGGTGTGGCTGCTTTGGGAGGAAGGAGGGAGACTTTAGAACTTCACAGCAAGTAGGCAAACGAAAAGTAACTGTTAACAACCACATATTTGACCAAATTTGCCCTATAATGGAGGGAGAGGAGGAGGCATCACAGCACGCTGTGGAGATTGAAGCTGGAGAGAGCAGTGAGGTGGGAGAGGAGCACATTGGAGGCCGCAAAAGAGCCAGGAGGTTCTCGGACGAGGCAAATGTCTCCCTCCTGCAGGAGGTCGAGTCACGCTGGAGTTTGACTTAGAGAGGGCATGGGAAGCCCACCCTAAAGGCCTACCAGAGGATATGGACCTTGATAGCCGAGGTGGTCTCGTCAACGACCAATGAGGTGCGTGAGGGCAAACAATGGAACGACCTTGTGGGATCCGCAAGAGTAAGTATTACATTGATTTACATGTACTTATGTATTTATATAATTTGATTTGTAACAGTCATGAGTGACTATCAGCAGATGTGAGGTCTTGCACTTTGACCGGGAATGTTTTACTCAAAGCCTGCGGTCACTGTGTACGTCTTTAGGTAAAGAATGATAATAATCATAATAATCATGATTACATCTGTCGGTTATGTGTTGTATCAGTGACTGTGACAGTACCTAGCAATGATATCACGCAATGATATCATGCCATGTCGTCCTGTCACCTTTTACAGAAGAAGCTATCGACGATGAGGTCCCTGCAGAGATGAACGGGTGGGGGGCCATCAGTCCCCAGCGACATCACTGACATGGAGGAGCGAGTGTTAGCACTCGTGGGAAGCACCCCCGGACAGCCACAGATGCATCTGCAGACCCTGAAGTGATGCCACGTGAGTAAAGCTTACATCATTGCGTGATGTAAAGTCAATAGATGCTACACCAGCTCATACCCGACCAATCATGTATGATAGATGATTTCTAAAAGTGTCATAGAAATAATGCTTGCCGAATGAAAATCATTGCAATCCACAATGTGTTGATGGTCATGAAATGTGATGTCTGCGATGATTTTGAGAGCGGTGGTGCTTTTGTCATGCATATGCTGTGCGTAGCGCTGGACTCACCTTGTGACCCTAGCACCCCACTCTCCTCTAACAACCTCATTTGTGTCTTACAGCTCAGCCAGCAGCGTGGCCCCAGGCAAGGCCACAGAGGCCAGAAGGTGGGGGCGCGGGGCAGGAGTCGGCGGACGATCCTACTATATCTGGTGCTGAGGAGATCCGATTGTCGCCCGTCAATCCGCTGGGTCTGTTCTCCACGGATGAGAGCACGGACTTCAAAGAACCTGTAACGCCACGCTCCAGAACCCATTCCACCCCAAGGCCGTCTATTGGTCCTCCGGTCATTTCCGCTTCCACTCTGGAGTTGCCGGCCCCAAGCACTTCTCCACAGGGCACCCCATTTGGCTCCAAGACGGCACCGACCCCGCGGAGGCCTCATGGACATGGCAGGTCTGTTCCACGAGCGCAGCATGACAGCGGAGAGATGGTTCAGTTGTCCAGGAGAACTGTAGACATTGGTGACCAGCTCATCGAAGCTTTGGGGTGCATATCCCGACACTTGGCCACCATGTCAGAGTACATTCCGCGCATGGCGGTGTCCCTGGATGTGATAGCCAGGAACACTGCAGCCACTGCCCTCCCAGTGGATCCAAACGCAGCACTCCACCCCTAGGTTTGGTACCACCACTGCGAACGACAGATGCGAGCAAGGACCAAGATCCTGCTTCTGCATCAGAGAATGTTGCCCCCTCGGCACCCCCTGCTCCTGTACCCGTCCAACCAATGCATCTGCCTTCATCCCCCCCAACGAGGCACCGCCTGAGGAGCTCCTCAGCCAGGTGCCATGAAGCGAGGAGGGGAAGGGATAGAGGTGGGGAGAAGAAAGAGAGGGGGAAAGGAAAGTGAAGTGCATGTGCGCAGGTTATGGCTGTGTTATATCTCCATCTGGGTCTATGCAATTTGTTGCAATGTATGGGGGCTGGGGACCACGCTCCTCCTTTGCCTTTCTTCCTGTGTTGCTGGACTTGTTGAACATGTGATTTATGTCAATGGTGGAAAAAGTGGGATGTGGGAGGGGGTTGGGTGTTATTGGCTGTATTACTTATGATTTCAGACCAATGTTGGTATTAAACTTTTGTTATTGAACATAACCTTGTTGCGCATTGTCTCAGATAGCTGAACCGTTACACACGTTGATTCCATACCGTGAAAGGGTTAAATACAAATTAACATCAATCAATGTAAACTTTAACTGGCACCAAGGTGATGGGCACCATTGATATCTGAGCTGCACACACACTGCAGTGTGTCAGCGTTGTCACTCACATCAGCGCTGTTTCAGACAAATCTTTCCGATATCAGCTCTTCACGTAAGAGTGGGACTTAACAAATACCAGCCACACCGCTGGCGAACATCCTGGTTAGTTCCACTTTTTGTGGGCGGTTTTTTGAGCAGGCGATATTGTGGGCGATATGTGTGTGAGGTGGTGAAATTGACGGTGGGCGATCTCCATGGCCGCTAGTTTGGGGAAATATGTTCTTTACGACAAAAAACAGTCGCCAGCGTTATTATTGAATCTCGGCGTTAAGTCCGTGAGAAAAGTAACGCTGGCCGATATTATGGGCGTTGAAATAGCCCATTCTGCGGATTCCACCCAAAAAAAGTGGGCGGGCGGTAATATTTTTCTCGCCGTTAAGCCCATTGGGAAAATAACGCTGGGCGACAAGTCTCCTAAAAAGCCTGTCAGTTCCCAAAATGGGTGATATCTGGGCGTTGTATGTCATTTCAGCGGCTAAATGGGTGTTAGGTGGGCGTTAAGCAGACAAAAAAAGTGGAGGTTCTAGCCCCATATCTTAATCTAGACCTGGCCACTAAAAGTAACTGCATGCAAAACCCTTGGTCAAGCACATTCCCAGGTGCTGGTCATGAAGATCTCCGAATAATTTGGACCTGAATTTATTTGGTATAACGACTCTTGCACCTCTCGTGATACAGTCTTTATCCACTGATAAATCATTCCTACGAAAGAAGTATGGATGAATATCTTTCTCTCTTACCTGGTTTGACCAGCCATTTGCAATGTAATCATACACCTTTGACATAACTGAGTCACATTTGGTTGCTCGACCAATCTCTTCAGCAGTTCATCAATGTATGATTTTTATGTCTAAAACTTAATTTGTTTATTGTGTCGGTTTTACTGCCCCTCCCTTTTAGCCAGGGGGCACTTGTATAATTTGTGTTTTAGTGCCCTCAAAAAAAAAACAAGGGGGCACTTGAAAAATGTTTTGGAGTGTGCCTCCCCCTTTAATCAGGGGGCATTTGATATTCTGATTACTACAAAATAGTTGTATGAAAAATAGAACACGTCTTCCCTATTGGGTGTAACTTGTGATGGGGAAAGCAATCTCGAAATAGCATCAGCATTACTGTGATCAGCTGATCATCTGTACTCAGTGTCATAAGCATATGCTGACAAAATTAAAGCCCATCTCTGGCATTCGGGCTGCAAATAATGTTGGAACTGGGGACTTTGGATGGAGGATTGCTGTCAGGGGCTTATGATCTGTAACGATGGTAAACCTATGACCATACATATATTTGTGGAACTTCTTCACCCCAAAAATTAATGCGGAAGCTTCCCTTTTGATTTGCGCATAATTACACTCACTGGCACAGAGTGCGTAAAGCAAAAGCAATTGGTCTCTCCTCCCCACTATGTCATACATGAGAGATTACTGCCCTAACTCCATATGGAGAGGCGTCACATGCTAGCTTGATCTCCTTAGATACTTCATAGTGAACTAACACGGTGCTCTCGACGAATTGGCTTTTACACTCCTTGAATGCTGCGTCGCATTCTTCTGACCACTTCCAATGGACCTGTTTTTTCAACAGCTCATTCAGTGGATGTAACACTGTGGCCAAATTTGGTAGGAACTTCCCATAATAGTTAAAAGACCCAAAAATGATCGAAGTTCAGTGACATTCTTGGGAGAAGGTGTATTTCTAATTGCATCCAGCTTTCCCTTGGTTGGATGTATACCATATTTGTTTACTCTGTGCCCTCAGTACTCCACTGAGTTTTGAAATAACTCACACTTGCGATCAGACACTCGTAGTCTCTGCTTCTCTAGCCGTTTGAGCACTTCATTCAATATGTTATTATGGATTTGCCTGTTTAGTACTGAAATTAGTATGTCATCTAAATAACATACTATCCCTTCAGTGCCTTACAAAATCTGGTTCATCACCTCTTGGAATATGGCGAAGGCGGAAGACACTCCAAATGGTATCATATTAAATTGATATAGGCCGAGTTGAGTATTTATAGTCAAGCATGACTTGGACTCCTTATCGAGTTCAAGTTGTAAGTAGGCATTTGTAAGATCCAACTTTGAAAAAATCTGACCACCTGTCAGTGTTGTGAACAAATCTTCGACATTTGGCAATGTATTGGGGAGATTCCCCTCTAGAACTTGGTTTACGGTTATTTTATAATCACCACAAAACCCTATCTTACCATCTAACTTAGGCACAACAACAATGGGTGTAGCCCAATTACATAGATCTATCTTAGAGATAATGTTCTCAGTCTCTAGTCTTTTGAGTTCTTGCTCAACTTTCTCCTTGAGTGCATATGGTATGGGATGTGGCTTGCAGTAAACTGGTCTGGCGTCCTTCTGTACCCTGACTCTCACCTTGAAACCTTGGATCGGACCGCCCGTTTCACAGAACACCTTCGGAGGCTTCATGATGACATCATCCTTCGATGCAAATCTCATTTCAACACAAAAAATCTCAGTCCAATCCAGCTACAGCCATCCCAACCAATTTCTTCCGAGTAAGGCAGGCTTGTCTCCTGCCACTACTAAGAGAGGCAAGCCCTGAAATTGATTCTTGTATTTCACCCAACTCCCAAAGCAAATGCTCTACTTGGAGCTTCGACACAGCAAGAAAGCCCCAGGTGGGCAAAGGAAATGCTTCAAGGACTCCCTCAAAGCTTCCTCGATAAAGTACAACATCCCCACTGACACCTGGGAATCCCTGGCCCAAGACCACCCAAAGTGGAGGAAGAGCATCTGGGAAGGTGCGGAGCAAACAGAAACAAAGCATAGACAGCGGAAGGAGCATGCGGCAACGCAGGCACCCCACCCACCCGTTCCTTCAACCACCATCTGCCCCACCTGTGACAGAAACTGTAGATCCCACATTGGATTCTTCAGTCACCTGAGGACTCATTTTTAGTGTGGAAACAAGTCATCCTTGACTCCGAGGGACTACCTAAGAAGAAGAGAAGATACGACCTACCACAGGAATGTTCTCTCCTGAATACCCTCGCAGCTCTATCTTGGATTTCTCCAATGGGAAATCACACAATCTGTCGAAATATAGCGATTCCGGTACTACGTTCACGGATGCACCAGTGTCGATTTCCATGGGTATCTTGGTTCCTGCAACATCTACTTGAATGATGATACTTTTTGAATCACTGTTAGATACCCTTATGCTCCTGATGACATATATCTCTTCATCCTGTTGCTTTTCTTCCATGCTATGTACTCGCTGGGGATTTCTACTTATAGCCTTGAAAGTTGGTTTAGTCTTCAGTTGGCATGCCTTCGCAAGATGCCCAGTTTTCATGTGCAAGAAACACTCTGCCTTCATGTATGGACAACTTTGAACAATGTATCGTCCCAGACACTGATAGCATGACTTCAATGCTCTGTTACCATTGCTAGTTGCTGAGACCTTGGGGGCCAACTGCCTTTTACTGTTAACCTGCAGGCGATTCACCTCGGGTGTCTGATGACTGGAAATGGTACAAAATTCTCAGGAATATTGGTTGGCCATGTCCATCAACATAACTGTCTGACAAGCTAAATCCAAAGTCAAGTTAGGAGTTGTCAACAACTTTCTTCTGATCGCTTCATTTTTCATCCGACAAACAAAGCGGTCACGCAATGCTCGGTCCTGAAAGTTTCCGAATTGACAGTGAATAGATAGTTTTTTTAATGCTACAATGTACTCACAGTCAATTAACTGATCTCGTGTTCCAAAACGATAACTTTCAGCAATTTCCAGGGGCTCAGGATTGTAGTGCTGTTCTAACTTCCTTAGAATCTCAGTAAGTGATGTATCCTTTGGCTGATGAGAGCAAGCACATTTTTCAGGGTTTCATACACCTCGGGGCCTGCTTCAGCCAGGAAAATAGCCCATTTTCTTTCCAACACCACCCGGTTACGGTTTTCATCATTGGGGACTTTGATGATACTATTCATGGTGACAAACATTTCTAGCCACTCCACATATGCTCCGAAAGTCTCATGGTCACGATGGAATTCACCAAGCGCCCTATTATTCCCATAGGCGCAGCCATCTGGACTCTGGCAGTTCAACCAAGTGTGCTTGTAATTTACCTTGGAATGTTAGCTATTCTCCAAAAAAAGGACCTCTTTGGTCTCTCTGTTGTTTGGCTGGAATCATCCACCAACAAAAATTTCAGCAAGGGAACCCAGAAATCCTATCCTTCATCGCCAATGTGATATATTCCTCATGACCTCACAACACACACAGACTCCAAAGATGGCTGTTAACTCAGGAACTTGTCAGGTGACCTGACTTCTTTATTATATACAGCATTAGTTGCATTACCACAGTTGTCCACTAGGTGGAACTATGGGCTCAATTTTCTCCAAGCTCATTTTCTGGCACATTGTCAGAGTTATGCCCATTTTTCTTGGCTAGAAATGCGGCAGAAATATTTTGCCAAAGTTTTCCCCGATGTATAATTTGAATTTGGCGTCGCTCAGTATGTCCAGTCGCCTTGGGGGCTGGAGCCTGCTGTCTGCGGCGAAAAATGAAGCTGCACCTTCTGCGCATGCGCGTAAAAAAAAGTTACGTTTTTGACGTTGTTCCAATGCTCAGTACAGCTCGGAATTGGCAATCGGCCATTTTTATAGTACCAGTTGTGTGTAAGAAGAAGTGCTGTGTGAGAGCATTGTTGTTATTATTGTTACTGTTGCAACTGTTCTCAAATTAAAAGTTTTTGTAAGTTATGTACATTTACAAGTGTATAAGTGATCTTAAAGTTTTTAAGTGATCTTAAAGAGTGATATTAAAGTAAAGTTTGATACAAGAATAATTTTATTAAAGTTAAGTACATTGTAAACTTTTGAATAAAATATATTTTATATTTCAACTGAATCATGTTCCATTAACACAACACAACAGAACAGCTCCAAACAACAAACATGTCCATGTGGAATAGTTGTCGCTGAGCCCTCAGCAATCAGTAAAGTGCTATGATGGCCCACCCTCCTCTGTTGTGCTCTGGCCTCAGGCACGTGCATAGCTTCCTCATTCTCATCATCCTCCTCCTCCTCCTGCTTGTCACCTGCATCTTCCACATCATTATCATCAGCCACTCTCACCGCAGGTGGGTCTTCCACTATCGGGTGCTGGTGCCTCATGATGGCTAAGTTATGCAGCATGCAGCACACAACAGTGAACTGACCGACAATCTCAGGGGAGTAAAGCAAGTAGCCTCTGGAATGGTCCAGGCATCAGAAACAGTGTTTCAATATGCCAATGGTCCTCTCAATGATGCTGTGCGTCGCAATGTGCGACATGTTGTATTGATGGTCAGCTTCTATCTGGGTTACGCGTAGGGAGACGCATGGAAGCTGAGGTGAGCACAGGCAAGAGTTCGGAAGGGAGAAGGCAGGAGCTCGGGGAGGGGAGAGAAGGCTGGAGCTCGGGGTGGGGTGCTGGGGGGAGAAGACAGGAGCTCGGGGGGGTGGGGGAGGAGAAGGCTGGTAGTGGGGGGAGAGAAGAAAGCTGGTGGAGCTCGGGGTGTGGGGGGGTGAGTGAGGACAAGGCTGGAGCTCGGGGTGGGGGGGGGAGAGGAGAAGGCTGGAGCTCGGGGTGGGGGAGGGAGGGGAAGACTGGAGCTCGGGGTGGGGGAGGGAGGGGAAGACTGGAGCTCGGGGTGGGGGGGGGAGGAGAAGGCTGGAGCTCGAGGTGGGGGGGGGAGGAGAAGGCTGGAGCTCGGGGTGGGGGAGGGAGGAGAAGACTGGAGCTCGGGGTGGAGGATGGGAGGGGAAGACTGGAGCTCGGGGTGGGGGAGGGAGGGGAAGACTGGAGCTCGGGGTGGGGGGGGGAGGAGAAGGCTGGAGCTCGGGGTGGGGGGGGGAGGAGAAGGCTGGAGCTCGGGGTGGGGGAGGGAGGGGAAGACTGGAGCTCGGGGTGGGGGGGGGAGGAGAAGGCTGGAGCTCGGGGTGGGGGGGGGAGGAGAAGGCTGGAGCTCGGGGTGGGGGAGGGAGGGGAAGGCTGGAGCTCGGGGTGGGGGGGGGAGGAGAAGGCTGGAGCTCGGGGTGGGGGAGGGAGGGGAAGACTGGAGCTCGGGGTGGGGGGGAGGTGGTGAAGGCTGGAGCTCTGGGTGGGGGGGGAGGAGAAGGCTGGAGCTCGAGGTGGGGGGGAGGAGGTCAAGGCTGGAGCTCGGGGTGGGGGAGGGAGGAGAAGGCTGGAGCTCGGGGTGGGGGGGGGAGGAGAAGGCTGGAGCTCGGGGTGGGAGGGGGAGGTCAAGGCTGGAGCTCGGGGTGGGGGAGGGAGGGGAAGACTGGAGCTCGGGGTGGGGGGGGGAGGAGGTCAAGGCTGAAGCTCGGGGTGGGGGGGGGAGGTCAAGGCTGGAGCTCGGGGTGGGGGGGGGAGGTCAAGGCTGGAGCTCGGGGTGGGGGGGGGAGGAGAAGGCTGGAGCTCGGGGTGGGGGGGGAGGAGAAGGCTGGAGCTCGGGGTGTGGGGGGGGGAGGAGAAGGCTGGAGCTCGGGGTGGGGGAGGGAGGGGAAGACTGGAGCTCGGGGTGGGGGAGGGAGGAGAAGACTGGAGCTCGGAGTGGGGGGGGAGGAGGTCAAGGCTGGAGCTCGGGGTGGGGGGGGAGGTCAAGGCTGGAGCTCGGGGTGGGGGGGGGGGAGGTCAAGGCTGGAGCTCGGGGTGGGGGGGGAGGAGAAGGCTGGAGCCCGGGGTGGGGGGGAGGAGGTCAAGGCTGGAGCTCGGGGTGGGGGAGAGGAGGTCAAGGCTGGAGCTCGGGGTGGGGGGGGGAGGAGAAGGCTGGAGCTCAGGGGGGTGGTGGGAGATAGGAACTTGGGGCGATGGGAAGGCAGGAGCTGGAGGGGAGGGGGGTGGCGGAGGAGATGGCAAGAGCCCAGAGAGGAGTGGAGAGCGTGATCCAGGGCTAAAGTGGGATCTTCATCTCCCATCTCTGTTCGACCTGGATTATGTCTCCCTTTTCCTCCTGCCACACCTTTACCACTGGATCACGTTCTACCATGCCTCACCACCTTAGACTGGATCACGTTCTACCATCTCACCCCACTTTACACTGGGCTCACGTTCACTCTCTTCTCCCCCTGTTAGCCTGGGATCACGTTCTCTCTCGTCCTCCCCGTTAGCCTGGGATCACGTTCTCTCTCTTCTCCCCCCGTTAGCATGGGATCATGTTCTTGACCATAAACTGCAATGAGTTGATTTCTCGGAAGGCATGCCTGGTGCATGCACAGCAAGTGATGTCATTTGACCAGAAGAATTCTGGAAGTCATGACAGTATCACTATTCACTTCATAATGTAAAAGGTGCCCCCCACTCCCACTTTCTGCCCATTAAACCTGAAAACTATCTATAACCCACACACAATGCCGCATCCCAGTGTTGTTTAGTTTGACGGAGTGATTAGCGACAGTGTGGGTACTTCCAGTTTTCGATTGACCCATGATGTCATCCTTCTGCACATGCACCAGGTCACCCGATTGCATCACTGAGCATGGCTGGGTCACCCGATGATATCACTGAGCATGCGATAGGTCACCCGATGACATCACTGAACATGCGCCGGGTCACCCAATAATATCACTGAGCATGTACCAGGCCACCCGATGACATCACTGAGCAGGCGCTGGGCAACCCGTGACCTTTCTAAACCAACCTTCTGCTCAAATTATATAAAATAGTAAATGCTGTGAATTTGTCAGAGGGTTTTCAGAGTCAAAACGAGGTGGGAGGCCAGATGGGTCAGGAGATGGTGAGATAGTGTGCAGTCATCCTTGGTCCATACCCTCCCCTCCCCTTCTACTAGTTGACACTTCACAAATTCCTCCTCACTTATTGCACGCACTGCATCTGTAACCCCTTCCTCAATGCCCTCTGTAGCTGCAGACTCCCTGCACTGTTCATCCCGTGTGCGAGAAGACAGCTGTCAACCTGTGGGAAGGAAACAGTAAATATTCATAAAGGTGAAGCACGATCTGCCACATCACAGAAGCTGATATTTGATGCACATCTTACACTTTTAAACATACAGTTGGATAGACCAACTCAGCTTTCCTTACACCAATATCTGATTGGGCACCAGACACTGAACTGCCACCACTGATTCCAAGCAAGTACGTGACCCTTTCCTTAAGCTCCAATAATTCCATCGGAGTGACAACACCACCGCCGATCATGGCACGCTCTCTGGCATTATGTGCCATTTTACTCTAAATTGAAAACAGAAATGAAAATGAAACTTCAGTTTTTGCTGTAGAAACCAGTGGCCTGCTTTGGAAAATCGTGGGACTCGCAGCCAACCCCCGACGACCTCCGGCAATCTCCAACGACCAGCGACGTCCCCCGGCGACCCACGACGACCTCCAGCGACCTCCGATGACCTCCGGCGTCCCCCGATGAACTCTGGAGGCGCTGCCCTCATCCTGGACGTGGCTATTGGGCCTCCAACGGCCCCTCCCCCCCCCCCCCACCCACTGACTCCAGCGGTGATCGGAACACCTCCAGTGGCGGCAGATAGGCCTCTCCTCCACGACAGAGTCTGGGCCTCCTCGATGATGGCTGGACCTCCCATGGCGACAGACGACCTCCTCCTCAATGACGACCAGGTCCCCCTCTCACACGTCAGCGACTGGCCTCCCCTCCTTCAGCGACGACTTCCCCATCGGCGATCTTGCCTCTTCTCCACCTCCAACACGTGGTGAATTCCATGGCTGTGACACCCCTACCCTTCATCCTGAACCCCAGTGGACCACTGACCCTCCCAATGCCTGCCCCTAACCAGGCCTCGGATCACCTACCACCAAGGGCGCTACCCAGCGCCGAGCCTGCGGCCAACATCTCGCCGTAGGCAACTAGGCCCATATAGCAGTGCCTGGTCGCCAGTCATCTTGGAGCCCCTTGCCACTGGATCAAGACCTCGCTCAGCTAAGCCCGTGTGGTAGCTGGTGTGCAACGACCACCCACCTCACGCACAGGCATTTTCCACTCGTTAACATGAAGTTCGGGACCTGGAACGTCAGGACCCTCATGGACAGCCCCAACAGTGACAGGCCGGAACGCCATACCACCGTAGTTGCTCGGGAACTTAGACGCTTTGATATTGACATCGCCGCCCTAAGCGAGACCCGACGGGCAGGGGAAGGCCAGCTCAAGGAACAAGGTGGATGTTGTGTATGGAGAAAGAGTCAGACTGAACACTGTGAGTTCAAAGTAAAGTTGACCTTAGTCTTTTATTGCAGGTCTCCAGAGTGTGTCTCCAACCTGTGAAGCCTCCTTAAATATCTGTGCTCCCAAGGGATTATGGGATCCCTTGGGACTCCAGGGGATGAGCCCTCTGGTGGCTATACAGAGTAAATACAAGTATACATATATAACAACAACAATAGTGTAACTATTTACGATGTGAGTCGATCTGGGGCCCTTCTTGCCCTGGATGATCGTCTCAGTGTGAAAGCTGGTGTTGTTGAATCAGTTGTTGGGCTCTCGTTGGGCTGCTGTGCAGCTGGCCTTGCTGGGCTGCCTGGTGTGTTGGGCCTTGCTGGGCCGCTGTGGATGATGGGTTCTGCTTCGTAGTCAACTGTGGTGCCGGTTGCCACTGGTGTGTATGTTGGGGGATCAAAAAAGGTAGGGTCCAAGGTGGGTTGCTCAGGATAGTCTGTGAATCTCAGTTTGATTTGGTACAAGTGTTTCCGGTGAATTAGTGCATTTGAAAGTTTGACCCGAAACACCCTGCTCTCGTCTTTGGCCACGACAGTGCCGAGAAGCCACTTGGGACCTTGTCCATAATTTAATACAAATACAAGATCATTGATTTCAATCTCACATGACACATTTGCGCTTTCATGGTACGTACTTTGTTGAAGCCGCCTGCTCTCTACTTGTTCATGTAGATCAGGGTGAACTAACGAGAGCCTTGTCTTAAGTGCTCTTTTCATGAGCAGTTCAGCAGGGGGGATCCCAGTGAGTGAGTGGGGTCTCCTGCGGTAGCTAAGCAGGACTCGGGATAGGCGAGTCTGCAGTGAGACTTCAGTTACCCTCTTCAATCCTTGCTTGATGGTTTGCACTGCTCTCTCTGCCTGACCATTGTACGCTGGTTTAAACGGGGCAGATGTGACATGTTTGATCCTGTTACAGGTCATGAATTCTTTGAACTCAGCACTGGTAAAACATGGCCCGTTGTCACTCACCAGGACATCGGGTAGGCCGTGTGTCGCAAACATGGCCCGCAGGCTTTCAGTTGTGGCAGCGGACGTGCTAGCGGACATTATCTCACATTCAATCCACTTAGAGTACGCGTCTACAACCACAAAGAAAATTTTACCCAGGAACAGGCCTGCATAGTCGACGTGTACCCTAGACCACAGTTTGGAGGGCCAAGACCATAAACTTAGCGGCGCCTCCCTGGGTGCATTGATTAACTGCGAGCATGTATTACATCTGTGAACGCAAGACTCCAAGTCCGCATTGATACCAGGCCACCACACATGGGATCTGGCTATCATTTTCATCATTACGATGCCTGGGTGGGTACTGTGGAGGTCATTGATGAAGGTGTCTCTGCCCTTCTTGGGGACCACTACTCGATTGCCCCACAGAAGGCAGTCTGCCTGTATAGACATTTCATCTTTGCACCACTGGAACGGCTTTATCTCTTCCTGCATTTCCACTGGAACACTGGACCAGCTCCCGTGAAGCACACAGCTTTTGACTTGAGATAATAAGGGGTTCTGGCTTGTCCAGGTTTCAATCTGCCAGGCAGTGATGGGTGATTGCTCACTCTCAAATGCTTCCATAACCATGGCTAGATCTGTGGGCTGTGCCATTTCCACCCCGTGATGGGCAATGGCAGCCTACTGAGAGCATCGGCGCAGATTTGTGTGCCTGGCCTGTGGCGGATGGTGTAGTTGTATGCAGACAACGTGAGCGCCCAACTCTGGATGTGGGCCGATGCGTTGCTATTTATTCCTTTACTCTCGGAGAACAGGGATATAAGTGGCTTATGGTCAGTTTCCAATTCGAATTTTAGCCCAAACAGGTATTGATGCATTTTCTTTACTCCATAGACACACGCTAATGCTTCTTTCTCAATCATGCTGTAGGCTCTCTCAGCCTTAGACAGACTCCTGGATGCATAAGCAACCGGTTGCAGTTTCCCAAAATCATTAGCTTGTTGCAATATACACCTGACGCCATATGACGACGCATCACATGCTAGCACCAAACGCTTACATGGATCATACAACACAAGCAATTTGTTTGAGCATAACAAATCTTCTCGCTTTTACAAAGGCAATTTTTTGGCTTTTGCTCCAAATCCATTCGTCCCCTTTTTGTAGTAAGACATGCAGTGGTTCTAATAGTGTGCTGAGACCCGGTAAGAAGTTACGAAAGTAGTTCAGGTGTCCCAGAAACGACCGCAGCTCCATCATGTTCTGTGGCCTCGGTGCATTCTCAATTGCCTCCGTCTTCGCGTTGGTGGGCCTGATGCCATCCGCCGCAATCCTCCTTCACAGGAACTCCACTTCAGGTGCCAGGAAAACGCACTTCGAGTGTTTTAACCTGAGCCCCACATGGTTGAGTCGACCACGAACCTCTCCAGGTTCTGCAGATGCTCAACTGTGTTCCGATCTGTGATCAAGATGTCATCCTGGAAGGCCACGGTGTGCGGGACCGACTTCAGTAAGCTTTCCATGTTTCTCTGGAATATCGTCGCTGCCGATCGGATTCCAAACGGGTATCTGTTATAAACAAAAAGACCTTTGTGTGTGTTGATGCAGGTGAGGGCCTTCGATGATTCCTCCAGTTGCTGCATGATGTAGGCTGAAGTCAGATCCAGCTTTGTGAACGTCTTTCCTCCCGCCAGCTTGGCAAAGAGGTCGTCGGCTTTTGGTAGTGGGTATTGGTCCTGCAGGGAGAAATGATTGATAGTTACTTTGTAATCGCCACAGGTTGTGATGGTGCAGCCTCCCTTGAGAACTGGGATGATAGGACTGGCCCGCTCGTTGAACTCGATCGGGGAAATGATGCCCTCTCTTTGCAGCCGGTCTAGCTCGATCTCTACTCTTTCTCTCATCATGTACGGTAGTGCTCTCGCCTTGTGATGGATGGGTCGCGCCTTCGGAATTAAGTGGATCTGCACTTTTGCTCCTTGGAATTTCCAGATTCCTGGTTCGAACAGCGAAGGAAATTTGTTTAAGACCTGGGCACACAAAGTGTCATCAGCGGGCGATAGCGCTCGGATGTCGTCCCAGTTCCAGCATATCTTTCCCAGCCGGCTCCTGCCGAGCAGCGTGGGACCATCACCCTGTACCACCAAGAGTGGTAGTTTGTGCACCGCTCTATCGTAGGAGACCTTTACGGTAGCACTGCCGATTACAGGAATCAGTTTTTTAGTGTAAGTTCTTCGTTTCGAACTGGAGTTAAGACTGCCCTTGAGGCCTTGTTGCACCACAATCTTTTGAAAGTCTTTTTGCCCATGATGGACTGGCTCGTGCCCGTACCCAGCTCCATTGACACCGGGAATCCATTTAGTTCAACATTCAGCATTATGGGGGGACAATTCGTCGTGAATGTGTGCACCCCATGTACCTCTGCCTCCTCGATCTGAGTCTCTGGTTCATTGTGATCCTTTGTGGATCTGTCCTCCTCTGCAACATGGTGGTTTGCAGGTTTAACAGGCTTAGCAGCTTGCCTGCATACTCGTTGGAGGTGTCCTATTGTTCCACAGCACTTGCAAATGTACTCTTTGAATCGGCATGAATGGAAACAATGATCACCCCCGCAGCACCAACAAGGTGTTAATGGCCGAGCATTCATCACCCTTGATGGTGGACTCTGAGACATCTGCGGACGTATAGCTGCAGGTATGTGTGACCTGCCCTGTACGTTACAATTCGGAAACAATATCACTTTGTTCACAGTAATTGTAGCAGCACTTGTGTGCTGAGAGATTTGCTTCGTATTGTCACTGGTGGCAATGAATGCCTGGGCTATCGCTATGGACCTACTCAAGGTTGTGGTCTCTACAATCAAAAGTTTGCGAAGTATGGTTTCGTGGCCAATGCCAAGTACGAAAAAGTCGCTGAGCATGTGCTCCAAATGTCCTTCAAATTCGCAATGTCCTGCAAGGCATCTTAGCTTGGCGACATAACTCGCCACTTCCTGGCCTTCAGACCTTTTGTAGGTGCAGAAGCGGTACCTCGCCATCAGAACGCTTTTCTTCGGGATCAAATGCTCTCGGACCAGTGTGCACAAATCTTCGTATCATTTCTCCGTGGGTTTCGCTGGAGTGAGCAGATTCTTCATGAGGCCATATGTTGGTGCCCCACAGACGGTGAAGAGGATCTCTCCATGTTTGGCACAGCTCTCTTCCCCATCTCGCTCGTAGGCCACGAAGTATTGGTCGAGTCACTCCACAAAAGTTTCCCAATCATCTCCCTCCGGGAATTTCTCCAGGATGCCCACTGTTCTCTGCATCTTTGGGTTCACTATCTGTATCTCGTCACCAGTTGTTGTGTATGGAGAAAGAGTCAGACTGAACACTGTGAGCTCAAAGTAAAGTGTGACCTTAGTCTTTTATTGTGGGTCTCTAGAGTGCCTCTCCAACATGTGAAGCTTCCTTAAATACCTGTGCTCCCAAGTGATTATGGGATCCCTTGGGACAGCCCTGGCTGTAGAGTGTACAGAGGTATGTGTGACCTGTGGCTGTACAGAGTAAATACAAGTATACATATATAACAACGGAGGTTACACCTTCTTCTGGATGAAGACTCCAGGGAGTCGGCTTTGCCATCAAAAGCGAGCTGGTTGACCACCTCAAAGACTCCCCCTGCGGGGCTAACGAACACCTCAGGACTCTTCGACTCATCCTATCCTGGAACCAGTGCGCAACAGTCATCAGTGCGTACACCCCAACACTTGATCCAACTGATGAGGCCAAAGAGGGTTTTTACACCAACCTCGAAAAATCCCTGTCCTGCGTCCCCGCGGGCGACAAACTGATCCTTGTCGGTGACTTCAACGCCAGGGTTGGCATGGACACAGACCTCTGGGGGGCGTGACTGGCAGAGAGGGAGTAGCGAAAGCCAACTCCAGTGATACCCTACTCCTGACAAAATGTCTAGAGCACGAACTTGTCATCACCAACACCTTGTTCCGCCAGAGGGACAAATACAAGGCATCGTAGCAACCCCCTCACTGCAAGCACTGGCACCTGCTCGACTATGTCATCATCCGAGCCAGGGATCGCAAGGATTTGCGCATCACCCGCGCCATGACAGGAGCCAACGACTGCTGGATGGACCACCGTCTAATCCGATCCATCTTCGACATCAACATAGCCCCAAAGCGGTGGGGGCAGCAGAAGCTGTGCCTCAAAAAAGTCAATGCCGGAGTACTTAAGCTAAGAGAGCCCTATACAGCCAGTGCCTCACAGATAACCTGGCATGCCTTGATGACCCTGAGAAGCAGAATGCCCACAGAGCTTGGTCTGCCCTCCCGGCCTCCATAACCAGTGCCTGCAAAGAGACACTTGGTCACTCAACCAGGAAACACCAGGACTGGTTTGATGAGAATGATCAGGAGATCCAAAAGCTAATAGATCGCAAGCGCAGGGCATTTCTGAGCCTTAAACAACAACCCAACTCGGGAGCAACAAAGCAGCATTACAGACGGCTCCAGGCTGAGGTCCGACAAAAAACCCGGAACCTAAAGAAAGGGTGGTGGATGGAGAAAGCACAGGAGATACAACAGCTGGCCGACAACCATAATGTGCGAGGATTCTTCATCGCAGTCAAGGCCACCAACAGGCCAAACACCCAATACCCCACCCCACTGCTGGCCAAGAACACCGAGGCAGTCAGGGCCCGCTGGAAGGAGCACTTCGAAGATCGCCTCAATCGAGACTCTGCCTTTTGCGTGTTCTTGACTCCATCCCGCAGCATGCTACCCGCCACCACCTCAGTGAGACCCCAACACTGCACGAGGTAGAAAAAGCCATAAGACAGCTTAAAAACAACAAGGCTACGGGAGCGGACGGAATCCCTGCTGAGGCATTGAAGTCTGGCAGAGAGGCACTGCTGGCTTGAATACACGACCTCATCTCTCTCATCTGGAGAGAGGAGAGCATGCCGGGAGATCTCAGAGATGCAGTAATAGTGACCATCATTAAAAAAGGGGACAAGTCCAACTGCAGCAACGACAGAGGAATCTCTCTGCTATCAGCCACTGGGAAAGTCGTCGCTAGAGTCCTCCTCAACCGTCTTCTTCCCGTGGCTGAGGAGCTCCTCCCGGAGTCACAGTGCGGATTTCATCCCCTACAGGGTACAACGGACATGATTTTTGCAGCGCAACAGCTACAGGAAAAATGCAGGGAACAGCGCTAGCCCTTATACATGGCCTCCTTCGAACTTACAAAGGCCTTTGACACTGTCAACCGCGAGGGTCTATGGAGCGTCCTCCTCCGTTTCGGATGCCCCAAAAGTTCGTCAACATCCTCCACCTGCTCCACAACGACATGCATGCTGTGATCCTTACCAACTGATCCATCGCAGACCCAATCCACGTCCAGACTGGGGCCAAACAGGGCTGCGTCATCGCCCCAACCCTCTTCTCATTCTTTCTCGCCGCCGTGCTCCACCTCACAGTCAACAAGCTCTCCGTTGGAGTGGAACTAAACTACAGAACCAGTGGGAACCTGTTCAACCTGCGCAGTCTCCAGGCCAGGTCCAAGACCATCCCAACCTCTGTCGACGAGCTACAGTACGCGGACAACGCCTGTGTCTGCGCACATACAGAGGCTGTACTCCAGGACATAGTCAACGTATTTACTGAGGCGTACGAAAGCATGGGCCTTACGCTAAACATCCGTAAGGCAAAGGTCCTCCACCAACCTGTCTTCACCGCACACTACTGCCCCCCCAGTCATCAAGATCCACGGCGTGGCCCTGGACACCGTGGACCACTTCCCATATCTCGGGAACCTCCTATCAACAAGATCAGGCATCGACGATGAGATCCAACACCTCCTCCAGTACGCCAGTGCAGACTTCGGCCACCTGAGGAAGAGTGTTTGAAGTCCAGGCCCTCAAAACTGCCACCAAGCTCATGATCTACAGGGCTTTAGTAATACCTACCCTCCTGTATGGCTCAGAGACATGGGCCATGTACAGTAGACACCTCAAGTTGCTGGAGACACCAACGATGTCTCTGCAAGATCCTACAAATCCCCTGGGAGGACAGGCGCACTAACATCAGCATCCTCATTCAGGTCAACATCCCCAGCATTGAAGCACTGACCACACTCGATCAGCTCCGCTGGGCAGGCCACATAATCCGCATGCCAGACACGAGACTCCCAAAGCAAGTGCTCTACTCGAAGCTCCCTCATGGCAAACAAGCCAAAGGTGGCCAGTGGAAATGCTACAAGGACACCCTCAAAGCCTACCTGATAAAGTGCGACATCTCCACTGACACCTGGGAGTCCCTGGCTCAAGACCGCCCTAAGTGGAGGAAGTGCATCCGAGAGGGCGTTGAGCACCTCGAGTCTCAACGCCGAGAGCATGCAGAAATCAAGTGCAGACAGCGGAAAGAGCGTGCGGCAAACCAGTCCCACCCACCCCATCCCTCCATGACTATCTGTCCCATCTGTGACAGAGTCTGTGGCTCTCGCATTGGACTGTTCAGCCACCAAAGAACTCACTTCAGGAGTGGAAGCAAGTCCTCTTTGATTCCGAGAAACTGTCTATAATGATGATAATGCTTTGGAAACAGGATCAGCTGGCTGCTTTCACTAATTGAAATTTCACACCTCAAATCTGTGGAGTACAGATAAGGTGTTTCGAAGCACTATAGCTGACCGCACCAGCTCCAAAGCCATTAAATTTTACGACTAGCTCAGATGCCTGGATAATGAAGTCACTTCACAACAGCTATGCAACAAAACGTTTTTTCAAATAGTAAAATTAAATGTTACAAAATTTTACATTTGAAATTTCTAATAACTAGCAGATCGCATCAAATCATTCAATTTTTTGCGGCATTGTTTCGCTGTCCGTGGAATAGTGGAGTTGCCGCTAACAGCCTGAGCAACTTTTGTCCATGCTGTCATTTGTCCTTTGCACGGCACTCTGGACTTCATGGCCCCAATGAGCCGCAGGTACTTCGCCTCAACCTCATTGAGGAGTGTGCTGATGTCATCGTCATTAAAATTCTCAGCTCTCTTCATCATCACAACTCCGTTTGTTCCTTCCATTTCACTTTGCTGTTTAATTAAAATGATTGAAAATTATTTCAAGGTTTTTAAAATTCTTTAAATTGCTTGAAATCTTTTTAGAAGTCTCCAAAATTTTAAATTCTTCAAAACCATGTAAAAGTCCATGTAAAAGAACACTTTCTAAAAGTTTACAAAAGTTTTTAAGAACTAAAAAAAGAACCTACTATTAAGAATTTCAGCTCTTTTCAATGCTGAAGGCTCTGCACAGATAAAAGAAAAATCAGGGGCATGGCCTTTGCAAATACAAATTTTGACAGGTCTTGTGGGCGGATCTCACCTGCGAATGAAGCCCTGGGCTCTGCTCACGCTATACTCCTGGGCAGCGTGATGTCATACGCTGCCCAGGCCTCTGCAGACTGAAAGTGCAACTCTCTGTGTGAGGAGAGACTTCAGGTAGGTGTTGATTTTTTTTGCTGGTCAGAGGCTTTCGCCCGCGGGAAGCCTCCGACAGCAATTTCAGGGCTGATATCTGACAACACTTCAGGACTTTGATCTGTGAAATGTGCCAACTATTTCTTTCTGAATCTAAGCTATTGTGTGCCAACAACAGTTGATTATATGCCTGTTGGCAATCTAGTACTGTGTCTGAAAATGACAGTCAGTCAATTAATCATCAGTCAGGAAATCAATCACTTAATCATCAATCTCAATCAATTAATCATCAGTCAGTCAATCAATCAATCAGCCAATATTCAATAGATATTTAATCTGCAAACAGAAATATATTTACTTCGATGATATTTTCTTATATTGCTTCAGGGCCCAGCTGCAATCTGTAGCATCTTGGCGTGCGCTGGGGAAATCTGACCCAATTGGCTATGGAGCACTAACATGGACAATGGTGGAGTGGGTGGTGGAGCCGCGAGCATTCTGTCATGCTGAGAGACCACTGCAAGTGTCTCTCCAATAGAGCTATGGCCCCTCTCCGAGAACTGCATCAGCACTCCTGAAGCTCTACTGGAGAACTGAGTTCAAGATGAGGTTGTACTTTGGAGGCCCCTGTCAACAGTGTCCCCCAAAGCCAGGATGCCAGTTGTCTGCGCTTCCATGGCAGTCATGAAAGTCATCAGGAGAGTCTCCATGATTGGGGTGGTGTGGGGGTCGCCACTTTGATGTTAATGGAGTTGACCACTCAGTCCATGTTGGACAGAATGGTCTGAAGCTCTACCTGAAGCCTTGAGACAAGTTGGAGCTCCATGCTCTGATAGTGTGCACAAGCTTGCTGGCAAGCTATCCAGTGCATCTCGCATATCCTGGCATATAACCATCAGTCTTCCTCAGTAGCCCGGGCCCAGAACATCAAATTTGAGTGCTCTGCAGCAGAACTAGTATGCAACCTCACCTTTCAGCAAGTTGGAACCTGTGGCATCCTAGCTCCTTGATTCACCCCTCCTCTAACCTAAGCTCTAAAGCATGTGTGGTGCCAATATCTGAGCAGGTGCTTGCGAGAGTCAGATTGAGTGATGGTACATCTTCTAGAAGGCGCGCCTCCTCTTCTTGCACTGCAACAGGGCCTTCCAGATCTTCAGCACCTGAAATAAAAGAGAAACACAAAAGTTAGCTTGTGGTGTGAAGGGAGAGCAGAGAAAGAGAAGTGGATGGTGAAAGCATCTGCAGCTTGTCATGAAGTGTGTAGGGTGACAGCAGTCAGAAGGGAAAAAGACAATAAGATGTGAAGAGAATTTCTCCAATGTTGCCAGTGCCATGATGGCCAGCATGCTTTCTTCAAGAGGGGGGGAGGGGGAAGAAGGGGTGCAAGCTGGCTCGGCCTCCTCCAGTTGCAACTTCTGTCTGGATTGTGTGTGACCTTCTGCAAGAAAAAAGAGAGTGTGTTAGTGATAGTCTTGTGAAGTGTTTAGAGAATGTGTCTAAGATTGTGGAATAACTGGTAGCCAGTGTGTCAGGTGTGAGGTGTGGGTAAGTGAGGGTAGGAATACTGGTGAGTGTGAGTAGAAGGAGATGTAGTAAAGTGTGGTTCAGTAATTGTTGGAGAGTGAATGGAAGTGGGAGATGGGAGTACTGTGAATAGGTGATGAAGGTATAAGCAGAGAGAAAGAGAGCAGTATTCTTTCCTTGACAACTCTAGTGAGGTCACTGAACTTTTTCCAGCATTACAGCCATATCCTAGGTGCTAAACTTCTAGCATTGACATGCTATGTGACCTCTAACTACTGTCTCCTGAGTTGATGCTTGAAGGACTTCCTGTCCCAGGGGGGGGGAGAGGATGTCCCTCCTCCTATCTATTGCTGCAGCTGGGCCTCCAAGGCAGCATAAGACAACCTTAGTATGGCTGAATGTTCTCAGGCTGGCTTGCCATCCTTTGCCACATCTAGAGAAGGGAAATGGAATGGCACAGTAAAAGATTTCAGTATATGCTTTGCTGGCAGTACGTGCATGAGAAAATAGGATGACAAGGATGAACAGTAGAAGTTGGTCACAAACTCTGGTACCATTCCTTCTACTTCTCCATCTCCTGCATCTCTATGGACTTCCTGCTGAGGAGTTCCTGGGTTTATTCTTCATTAGAATTAATGTTCTAAAGTTGAGGAGTTGGCCACCTGCCATTGATCTCATGGGCTGTCTTTTCCTCCAAGAAAATTAAAAGAAATGGGAGGTTGCAATTGTTGGGTGACACAGAGCAATACCCAAATGTCAGCAAATCAGTGTGATGACATTTACATGCAACAATGAGGCACATTAGATGGGAAGACTTTTTTTGGCGGAATTCTTGCAAAGATGTGAGTGAAGGAACAGTTTCAGATGGAGGTTTGGGGTGAAAAGGTCACCCCACAGCTTCATGGGCATTCCTGGTAAGGTTGTAAAGTTTTTTAAGACAATGCGAGAGGAGGTACTTGCATGTGTCAAAAGTGCTTAGTACTCTGCCTTAATGGAAGGTTCCCCTGCCTTGACTGCACTTGTATTGTCAATGTGCATTTCCCCACATTGCGTGCAAGCTCCTCCCATTCTGCCTGGGTCATTCTTCTTGGGGATCTCTAGCATTATCTGCAGGAGGAATCTCCTCCTGTACCTCACTTCCTCAAGAAGTCTGTTCTTCATCTGATTCTGCAAATCTTCTTAAATATGTGCCAGTATTGCCTA
The DNA here is from genome assembly GCF_044704955.1 of Pristiophorus japonicus. Lineage (NCBI taxonomy): Eukaryota > Metazoa > Chordata > Chondrichthyes > Pristiophoridae > Pristiophorus > Pristiophorus japonicus. The sequence continues at coordinate 99,123,025 of NC_091981.1, forward strand.
TGATCCTTCTCTTGAACTGTTAGCCTGTTTGGGATGTATTAGATTTCAATTAGGAGCCTAATATCTGGAAGGATGACAGCATTATATTACCAAAACAGTAGCACCATTAATTTACTAATCTCTGTCAATATTGATGCAATACACTTGATTTTCAAATCAATTAGGAGCTTTCAATTCTGCAGATATTGTTCAAAATATGTCGGCCTAGAAATTTGGTAGCCCCCAAAAATGGGGATCATGATGTGGTAGCAAACTACGTCCATTTGAAGCACTGCAGGCAGCAGATTCAATTTGTGTTGCCTGCTACTTTACATGATTGTAACTTTCAGTTGAGCACTGAACACACTGCTGAGAGGCTGAACGCTCACCAGGCAGCCCAAGTTCATGCGAGGCTAGCTCCAATTAAAGGTAGCCTGCACAACTTAAAGGCAGTCTGCACCTCTTAAAGTGGAGGTGCCTTCTGCTTGCAACTGATGCTGGAACTGCATGTGAAGGCAAGTGTTACAAACAAGAAGACTGAGTAATGGTTCAATGGGCCAGAGAAAGGGCTCCAAGGTTCTCAGATGCAGCACTGGAGCCCTTGGTCCAGGAGGGCAACTGAAGGAGAAAAGTCCTCTTTCTGCAAAGTGCCAAGAAGCCCTCTAGCTAACAGACAAGACTTCAGTGGGAGCAGATAGCCAATGTGGTCAATGCCAGCAGTATAGCCATGAGGAGCTGGACTCTACAGGAAGCCATTTAATGACCTCATAAGAGTGGTCAAGGTAAGTGAATCCATCTTCAAATGCCAAATCCCACCATCTGCACCACTTGTCTCATGCATTGCTGTCGCTGACCTACCAACAATCTCTACCAAACATGACTCAGACCTCAGATTCATAGCTTCATCTCACCCACACACACTTACCACTGTTGCAAGATTCACATCCACATCTCACAGCTTGAACACACTGTTAAATATTCAACTATGACAGGCACATCGGCCAAACACATTACACCGCACTCACTGACACACTTCCCTTTCTCTTGCACGAAAAGGTGGTAAGCAGATGGTAAACTGGTGCCAGCAGATCTTAACTGGTGGGGGACAGGCTTGCCTGCATCACCTCACCTTCTTGGAGGAGATGATGCTGGCAATTCTTGGCAGGGGCATGGCTGAGCTTATGGCCAGTGGCTGAAAGAATACAAAATACCAGTATCTTCATATTGTATCCTCCTTCTAACATCCCACTTCACCCTATCCCACAATCTCTTCTAATTTACAATCTGCACATGCACCTCTTGCTTCCCACCCCCCACACCCCTCACCACAACCCTACACTTGTGCCTTTCTCATTTCAGACACCCAAGAAATCGAGCCTGCCCAGCCAGTGGGTTGAACAAAAAGAGGAGAACACTGATGGGTATGCTCAATGAAATGCTTTGAATATTGGCAGGCCTGCCAGAAATCCTGAGTGCCATGTCAAGGAGCATGGACGAGTCCAGCTCCAGCCTTGTGCAGAGCTTTGGGCAGAGCTTGGAGCCCATCCTTTCCAGTGTGGAAGGGATGGTCAGATCCACTAAAGCACTTGTAGACGCAACCATCATCCAGCATCTGATGGCCGAAGTCTCAGCTTCCATTCCAATAGAAGCTCAGACTGAAGTCAAGCAAGCACAGACTGCTGTCAACATGGCTGGGTTTACCAGTGTTGGAAGGGGCTTGCAGGCTGTCACAGCAGTCCAGCAGTCTGTACTCCATCAGAACACGAGGATTACTGAGGCGCCGCCCTGAGGGAGTGGCAATGGATTCCTCCAGGATGACCCCTGCTGTCCTCTCTCAGCATGACCGCATTCCTCCTCCCATCACTGCCACTCCACCATTACCCTTGCTGTTGCCTGTCAGCCAGCCAGCCCAGACTGCTGTCGCGATGGTGGTGCAGTCCGAAGCCGGACCTACTAGGCCCAGAGCTGCTCAAGGTCATCTTGCAAGACCATCTGAAATCTCCCCCACTGCAAGTCAGCAGCCTTCCACCAGCTGTGCTGCAGCCCGGTAGCACTGCATAGGAGCACAAGGATAGAGAAAGGCCCACGCAAGATAGTCACTAAGAGAATTCACAAGCATGATTAGTTGATTTTTTGATATAATATTGGATGGATACTGTTATATATGTAAACTTGTATTTACTCTCTACAGCCACCAGAGGGCTCATCCCCTGGAGTCCCAAGGGATCCCATAATCCCTTGGGAGCACAGGTATTTAAGGAGGCCTCACAGGTTGGAGAGGCGCTTTGGAGACCTGCAATAAAAGACTACGGTCACACTTTACTTTGAGTTCACAGTGTTCAGTCTGACTCTTTCTCCATACATAACAACTGGCAACAAGATACAGATAGTGAACCCAAAGATGCAGAGAACAGTGGTCATCCTGGAGAAATTCTTGGAGGGAGACGATTGAGAAACTTTTGTGGAGCGACTAGACCAATACTTCATGGCCAACGAGCTATATGGGGAACAGAACGCTGCCAAATGAAGGGCGATCCTCCTCATCATCTGTGGGGCACCAACGTATGGCCTCATGAATAATAAGCTCACTTCAACGAAACCCACGGAGAAATCGTACAATGACTTGTGCACACTGGTCCGAGAGCATTTGAACCTCAAGGGAAGCGTTCTGATGGCGAGGTACCGGTTCTACACCTACAAAAGGTGTGAAGGCCAGGAAATGGCGAGTTATGTCGGCGAGCTAAGACGCCTTGCAGGACATTGCGAATTTGAAGAATATTTGGAGCACATGCTCAGAGACTTTTTCATACTTAGCATTGGCCACGAAACCATACTTCGCAAACTTTTGACTGTCGAGACCCCAACCTTGAGTAAGGCCATAACGATAGCTCAGGCGTTCATTGCCACCAGTGACAATACGAAGCAAATCTCTCAGCACACAAGTGCTGCTACAAGTACTGTGAACAAAGTGATGTTGTTTTCAAATCGTAATGTACAGGGCAGGTCACACATACCTGCAGCTACACGTCTGCAGATGTCTCAGAGTCCACCATCAAGGGTGATGAATGCAAGGCCATTAACACCTTGTTGGCGCTGCGGGGGTGATCATTGTTTCCATTCACGCCGATTCAAATGGTACATTCGCAAGAGCTGTGGAACAATGGGACACCTCCAACGAGTGTGTAGGCGAGCTGCTAATCCTGTTAAACCTGCAAACCGCCACGTTACAGAGAGGGACAGATCCACGGAGGATCACGACGAACCAGAGCCTAAGACCAAGGAGGCAGCGGTACATGGGGTACACACATTCACCACGAATTGTCCCCCGATAATGCTGAATGTTGAACTAAATGGACTCCCGGTTTCAATGGAGCTGGACACAGGCGCGAGCCAGTCCATCATGGGCAGAAAGACTTTCGAAAGATTGTGGTGCACAAGGCCTCAAGGCCAGTATTAACTCCAGTTCGCACGAAACCAAGAATTTACACAAAAGAACTGATTCCTGTAATCGGCAGTGCTACCGTAAAGGTCTCCTACGATGGAGCGATGCACAAGCTACCACTCTGGGTGGTACCGGGTGATGGTCCCACATTGCTCGGCAGGAGCTGGCTGGGAAAGATACGCAGGAACTGGGACGATGTCTGAGCACTTTCGCCCACTGACGACACTTCGTGTGTCCAGGTCAGAAACAAATTTCCTTCGCTGTTCGAACCAGGCATCGGGAAATTCCAAGGAGCAAAAATGCAGATCCACCTAATTCTGGGGGCGTGACCCATCCATCACAAGGCGAGAGCAGTACCGTACATGATGAGAGAAAGGGTAGAGATTGAGCTAGACCGGCTGCAAAGAGAAGGCATAATTTCACCGATCGAGTTCAACGAGTGGGCCAGTCCTATCGTCCCAGTCCTCAAGGGAGATGGCACTGTCAGAATCTGTGGCGCTTACAATGTAACTATCAATAATTTTCCCTGCAGGATCAATACCCACTACCAAAGGCTGACGACCTCTTTGCAACGCTGTTCGGAGGAAAGACGTTCACAAAGCTGGACCTGACTTCAGCTTACATGATGCAGGAACTGGAGGAATCATCGAAGGCCCTCACCTGCATCAATACGCACAAAGGTCTTTTTGTTTATAACAGATGCCCATTTGGAATCCGATCAGTGGCGGGAATATTCCAGAGAAACATGGAAAGCATACTGAAGTCGGTCCTGGACGACATCTTGGTCACAGGTCGGAACACAGTCGAGCATCTGCAGGACCTGGAGGAGGTTCTTAGTCGACTCGACCGCGTGGGGCTTAGGTTAAAAAGCTCGAAGTGCATTTTCCTTGCGCCTGAAGAGGAGTTACTGGGAAGGAGGATTACGGCGGACGGCTTCAGGCCCACCAACGCGAAGACGGAGGCAATCGCGAATGCACCAGGGCCACAGAACATGACGGAGCTGCGGTCGTTTCTGGGACTCTTGAACTACTTTCATAACTTCTTACCGGGTCTCAGCACACTGTTAGAACCACTGCATGTCTTACTACAAAAAGGGGATGAATGGGTTTGGGGCAAAAGCCAAGAAAATGCCTTTGTAAAAGCGAGAAAATTGTTATGCTCAAACAATTTGCTTGTGTTGTATGATCCATGTAAACGTTTGGTACTAGCATGTGATGCGTCGTTATGGCGTCAGGTGTATATTGCAACAAGCTAATGATTTCAGGAAACTGCAATCAGTTGCTTATGCATCCAGGAGTCTGTCTAAGGCTGAGAGAGCATACAGCATGATTGAGAAAGAAGGGTTAGCGTGTGTCTACGGGGTAAAGAAAATGTATCAATATCTGTTTGGGCTAAAATTCGAAATGGAAACTGACCATAAGCCACTTATATCCCTGTTTTCCGAGAGTAAAGGGATAAATACCAACACATCGGCCCGCATCCAGAGATGGGCCCTCACGTTGTCCGCATACAACTACGCCATCCGCCTCAGGCCAGGCACAGAAAACTGCGCCGATCCTCTCAGTAGGCTGCCACTGCCCACCACGGGGGTGGAAATGGCGCAGCCTGCAGATCTAGCCATGGTTATGGAAGCATTTGAGAGTGAGCAATCACCGGTCACTGCCCGGCAGATCGAAACCTGGACAAGCCAGAACCCCTTATTATCTCTCGTCAAAAGTTGTATGCTTCACGGGAGCTGGTCCAGTGTCCCAGTGGAAATGCAGGAAGAGATAAAGCCGTTCCAGTGGCGCAAAGGTGGAATATCTATACAAGCAGACTGCCTTCTGTGGGGCAATCGAGTAGTGGTCCCCAAGAAGGACAAAGACACCTTCATCAAAGACCTACACAGTACCCACCCAGGCATCAGGCATCGTAATGATGAAAGCGATAGCCAGATCACACGTGTGGTGGCCCGGTGTCGATGCGGACTTCGAGTCCTGCATTCACAGATGTAATACATGCTCGCAGTTATGCATTGTACCCAGGGATGCGCCGCTAAATTTATGGTCTTGGCCCTCCAAACTGTGGTCTAGGGTACACATCGACTATGCAGGCCCGTTCTTGGGTAAAATGTTCCTTATGGTTGTAAACGCGTATTCCAAGTGGATTGAATGTGAGATAATGTCGGCTAGCACGTCCGCTGCCACTACTGAAAGCCTGCGGGCCATGTTTGCTACTCACGGCTTACCCGATGTCCTGGTGAGTGACAACGAGCCATGTTTTACCAGTGCTGAATTCAAAGAATTCATGACCCGTAACGGGATCAAACATGTCACATCTGCCCCGTTTAAACCAGCGTCCAATGGTCAGGCAGAGAGAGCAGTGCAAACCATCAAGCAAGGCTTGAAGAGGGTAACTGAATGCTCACTGCAGACTCGCCTATCCCGAGTCCTGCTTAGCTACCGCACGAGACCCCACTCGCCTACTGGGATCCCACCTGCTGAACTGCTCATGAAAAGAGCACTTAAGACAAGGCTCTCGTTAGTTCACCCTGATCTACATGAACAGGTAAAGAGCAGGCAGCCTCAACAAAGTGCATACCATGATAGCGCAAATGTGTCACGCGAGATTTAAATCAATGATCCTGTATTTGTATTGAATTATGGACAAGGTCTCAAGTGGCTTCCCAACACTGTCATGGCCAAAGAGGGGAGCAGAGTGTTTCGGGTCAAACTTTCAAATGGACTCATTCACCGGAAACACTTGGACCAAATCAAACTCAGATTCACAGACTATCCTGAGCAACCCACCTTGGACCCTACCTTTTTTGATCCCCCAACATACACACCAATGGCAACCGGCACCACAGTTGACCACGAAGCAGAACCCATCATCCACAGCAGCCCAGCAGGGCCCAACACACCAGGCAGCCCAGCAAGGCCAGTTGAACAGCAGCCTGTGAGGGCCCAACAAATGATTCAACAATACCAGCTTTCACACCGAGACGATCAACCAGGGCAAGAAGGGCCCCAGATCGACTCACATTGTAAATAGTTACACTATTGACTTTGTGGGGGGGGGAGTGTTGTTATATATGTAAACTTGTATTTACTCTGTACACCAGAGGGCTCATCCCCTGGAGTCCCAAGGGATCCCACAATCCCTTGGGAGCACAGGTATTTAAGGAGGCCTCACAGGTTGGAGAGGCGCTCCGGAGACCTGCAATAAAAGACTAAGGTCACACTTTACTTTGAGCTCATAGTGTTGAGTCTGACTCTTTCTCCATGCTTAACAGATACATGGGTGAAGTTTGATTGAAATGTTGGCTTTGTGGTGGTTTTTATTTCAGCATTGTGGCCAAGAGGATGCTGTGATAGTCAGTAACAGAGGGTAGGTAAGATGTGGGAATAATGTTGAAAAGAGAATTTTGGGTTGCGTTCACATGTACCACAGGCAGTTCATTTGATCTCTGATATTCCTGCTAGAAAGGGGCTCTCTGGGTTGCCACCTTCCTTCTGCTTTTTCCTCTTCCTCTTTGTCCTCTTTCTGCTCCTCCTGCTCCTGCTCCTGAGCAGATGATTGTATTCCTGGTGGAAAGGGCTATGCCCACATGTTGGCCATGTTGTGGAGGATACAGCAGACTACAATGAATCGGGATACATGCTCTGGTGAGTACTGTAGGGCTCCTCGACGGCGGTCCAGGCAATGGAACTGTTGCTTCAGCACCCCAATGGTCTGCTCTGTGATGTTTCATGTGGCAGCATGACTCTCATTGTAAGCTGCTGCCCACGTGTGTTTTGCTTGTGGATCAGAGTCATGAGCCGGGTGTTCAAGGGATAACCCTTGTCGCCCAGTAGCCACCCTCTAGTTTGTCTTGGTAGCTCAAAGACTGAGGGAACCATGGACTGGCACGAATAAATACATCACGACTGCTGCCAAGATACTGTGTATTCAACATTATGATGTGCCAAACATGGTCATAAGCCAACTGCACATTCAGTAAGTAGTAACCTTTGCGGTTGCAGTAATCTCAACATTTGTATATGGTGACTACAAAGCCATGTGAGAGCAGTTGATGACGCCCTGCACCATGGGGAAGCCCGCTATCCTGGTAAAACCACGTGCACGCTCCATCAGTTTCTCTCTAGTCAGAGAGAAGACAATGAAGTCCTCTCTCCTGGCATAAAGTGCTTCTGTCACCTCTCTAATGCAGCAGTGGATGGCGAACAGGGAGATGTTACAGATGTCATCTGCTGCAGCCTGGAAGGATCCCGACGCAAAGAAATTCAGGTCCGTTGTCACCCTTACAGGCACTGGCAGCGCTGTCCTTGTCCTGGAGTGAGGTTGCAGGTCTGGTTGCAAGAGGTGGTAGAGTTCGGAGAGTGCCTCCTTTGTAAAGCGCAGATGCCTCAGACACTGTTCCTGGCTCACGTTGAGGTAAAAGAATTTATCTCGGAAGACCCTAAGTGAGTAAGGCTACCTGCTGAGAGCCCTTTTCCTCCTCCTCCTCCTTCTGCGAGCAGCCTGCCCTCTTCTTCTATCCCCATCTGTCATACTGCAGGCCAATGAGGCTGACAATTAGAGCCCCCATGATTGGGAGCAAGTGGTCTGACCAGAACCCTTGAAGTCAGAAGCCTTCTCCACTCACAGCACCACACTCTGTCACCTCACCAACTTCAAATAACTCTAGAAAGCTCCAAACAGTTCCACAAATTTACATGGAGCAACTAGGAATCAAAAAGCAAGTTATCTGAAAATTGGTGATAATCCCTTTAAATAGAATTGATGGTGTTCCTTCTGGTGGGTGTGAGATGTTAGGAGAAGGCGTTGGCTCCAGCAATGATGGTGAAAATGGCAGTGCTGGTGTCAAATCAACATTGAATGCTGACTGATGTCATGATCTGCCTACTTACCATACTTCTAGTGCACGCTCTTAACGGTCGCTCTACCTCCCTCACCAACCTGATGTCTAGCCCGGCCCACGTCCGAAGTGTGCACGCGCTGCTCGGACACCATTTTGGTCCAAATTCGGCACCCGTAGCGCCCAAATAACAGGTGCTGCGCAATTACCATCATGTTTTGGTATCATTCCTGTCTCAGTTCCAGACTCACAACTAATGTTGTCTTGTAATAGTGATGTATGTTATTTTATTTGACTGCTGCTCTGTTTCTACTTTATGTTTTGTTTTAGATCCTACCCTTAGTTTTCTATGCCTGCCCTACTCCACATTAAAATCATATGTAGAGGTGTCTTGTGAGCTCAGGGGATCGAAAATGCCGCTTTCCTTAAGGCCTGTTACCACCGCAATTCGGCGGCCACGCTGCGGAGTGAAGTGGCTACTGACTTTTCGTGGACTGGCTGCTGATAGCCCAATTGCCCTTCCCAGGTTTCCCGGCGGTGCCCCGATCCCCCCCACCCCACTGCTTTGCTGCTGCCGCTGATCTTACCGCTCCCCCCGCTCTGAAAATCTTCGGCCCGCCCGGCAGTGCCAAAACCTCTTTTTTCACGGTGATCCAGTGAGGCTGTGGCCTTCTGTAACAGCGGTGCGGCTTCCCTTAAAGAGGAGGATGCATTGCTGCTGCCGCCATGTTTTTTTTTGGCAGTCGGCCCGACAATTATGCCGGGCCGCCAACGGGCAGCCGGGCAGCCCCTCTTGGGTGCCAGGCCACTGGCTTGGCCGAAACCCTCTTTAGTGGCCCAGTGGGCCAAAGTTTTAAAATTGTGAAGGCTCTCTCCTTTAGGTGAAGGAGAGAGTCATGGTGACATAACGGCATGATGACGCATCGTGCCGTTCTCTCCGCACCGCGCCCATCTTCTGCCCCTCAGGTGTTGCCACCATTGCGTATCCGCCCCTCTCGTGTAGTCACTGCCCCCCAGTAAGAGCAACTTCTGGATCTGAATTTAAAAAAACAACAAAGAGCGGAATTTCGCTCAAGAGGCAACCTCAACCACAGCTGTGGTAAAAACCATTGAAATGGGGTGCGTGCGCCCCATTTTGGGCGGGGGGCAATTTTGGCCCCTGGTGTCAAAATGTTTGTACATTGACTGCTAATGAAGTGTTTGAGTTCCCTTTTTGGATTTGTAATTCATTTAAGATGGCTGCTTGACATCTGTATTGTTCCTGTTTTATTCGTGTAAAATTCTTGGAAAGTTTAGAAAGAACACTAACATTTATCAGTGTTGTCTGGGATCTTCAGGAATATTGCTTTACTGAAGTGGCCTTTGTTGTTGTTGAAAATTGAACATTTCAGTAATGTTTGTAGTCTCATTCTCGTTCCATAAGGCATGGCTGCACATTTATCATTATGCGACTTTAAGAATGTACAATATTTCAAACGCTTCATAGCTTCTCCCATAGATCATACATTGCCTGTCTGAGCAGTCAGTCTGGCCAGCCTTTGAAATAAATGTATTACTTGCAAATTCTTCGAGAACAATGCTGTGCTCAGGAGATTTCTGTACCTAACAGAAATCTTGTTGTATTTAACATCAGCTTACTGGGTTTTAGTGGGGCTAAATATTATGGCCCAGAAAATCTTGGGAGCGCAATCCCGGCAGAACTCTGCCACTGACCCCACCGAAGTTCAGAGAGTCAGGGAAGGAGTCTCTGAGAGTGAGCCTTCAGTGATTTGGGGTGCGTCTATGGCAGCCCTCTCACTGAACACACCAGAAACACTGATGGAAACTGGCTGGCTGTGTGGGAGGGGAGGGGTGGTGGGAATGGAGGATGCCAGGGCCATCCCCACCTGGGCAATTGGTGGGTGGCTCTCTTACCAGGAGACTGTTTTCTAATCTTTACAAAAATTAGTGTTCCCACCCCCAGTCATTGGGGATCCAAGCCCCAACTTGCACTGGACCTCGGGTGGGCCCCATTTCTACGGGTATCAGGTAGGAATGCTGAAGCTACATGAAGTTTTGACTAAGGGCCTAGAAGTGGGAACGCCCACCACCTGGCCTCTTACACTGAAGGCCTTATGGGGTTCAGCTGCCGGCTCTGCCCCGCCCCCCCCGCCGGCCACACATGCCATCCACAACTATGACTGGAGGCTTTGAACCGAGTGTATTCGAGTCCCGGAGTTTCCGGCCAGTATGGTGAAAGATTTTTGCTGCCAAATGCTACTGCTCTGATTAATGCCATCAGTAAATACAGAAGATAGTTCATAAGAAGTTGTTTATTGCATTAGTGCAGGAGGTTTTACAAGTATAGATGTCATTAATGAGTTCCACAGGTCTCCTTTATAAGATGTTTCAACATTGTTCTGCCATAAACTGTTGTTCAAGCACAATCCATAAGTACTTCTAAAGGTAACTAGATAGTTTATTGACAAAGAGAAATATTAAAGAGTATGGGGAGCGAGAGGGCGACTAGACTAGGTGGCTCAAGAAAAACTCCAGCGCAGACCTGATGGCCCAAATGGTCTGTTTCTGAGATGTTATATTCTATTATTCTATGATAATATTAGTATTATAATAACAACATAAAATAGTATAACATTTACAGGAACATAATTAAACTTACCCACACAATAACATTTTGTTGTCTATAAAAAGACACCGATACCTTTCCGAGCTGTCTAGATATCAAGAGTTGGCCCGAGGCATTTTTGGCCTGTAACCTGTACAAGGAGTAGAGGAGGGAAAATTTGGAATTTAAACTCCACCAGTGAAGTATGTGGTGTGGGGATTCTTTTCCTTTTCAAACAATTATGCGTTTTGCCACTGGAAGTTATCATGGCAGACAGTGACAAATGATAACAGGCTTTTGTGATCAAATAAAATGATTTGAACTGATGTGCTACAGGGCTTTATTTCACTGTCAGGTAGAGGAATAGCATATTGTATATTATAGTATGATGAATATTTAATGTAATATTTTAATATAATATTAGCCTTATTGATGTTTCCCTCTAGTGGTAGCACTGCACAAAGCATACCAGTGATCAAATATTTATGAACTCACCAAATGCACAGGAATCCTTGTACCAATGAAATATTTAGTTTGCATCTACTTCATGTGTTATTTAGCATTTGCCAAGGCTGCAAGCCAAATAGACTTAATTTAATAGGGCTTTTGAAATCTAAGCATTTTGAACAATTATGTAAGGGGCCAATGATGTTCAGTGCCTGTAACATACGACTCATCAGGTTCCAGAGGTTCAAGTTATCGAGCATTGAGCTTGTTTAGCACCTGTTGAATTTTGCATTTTCTAATGCGATTTGGAAGCACCTGTGGTGCTGAGAGCCTGCGCACCTGCAAATGCCAATGTAAAGGATGTCATAGCCCTATCATGTGGTTGGAGCACCTGAATAGGATTTCAAATGCTCGCAGCCATGTGAAATGGGCACTGCTTGGGAGACATTAGCTTAAATACTTTCCCTTAAATTGGCAGCATTACTTTTTTCACATTGTGCCACTAGCTGCTTTGTTTGTTTCCACTGATTTCACAGGAACAGGAGTAGGCCATTTAGCCCCTTGAGCCTGTTACGCCATTCAGTGAGATCATTGCTGATCTGTGACCTAATTCCATATACCTGCCTGTGCTCCATACCCTTAATACCTTTGATTAACAAAAATCTATCAATCTCAGATTTAAAATGAACAATTGATCTAGTATCAACTGTCATTTGCGGAAAAGAGTTCCAAACTTCTACCTGAAAGGTCTGGCTCTAATTTTTAGACTATGACCCTAGTCCTAGACTCCCCAACCAGCGGAAATAGTTTCTCTCTATCTACCTTATCAGATCCCCTTACTTTCTTGAAAACGTTGATTAAATCATCACTTAAACCTTCTAAATTCTTGGGAATACAACCCTAGTTTGTGTAATCTCTTCTTATAATTTAGCCCCTGTGTCCAGGACTTACTTACTCAGAGCTTCCTGGATTCCATCTGCTATGTGTCTTTTTCTCCCCAAAAATTGACATTGTGTGCTGCCTAAATAAGAATTCTAGGTATTTTCTATTTGGAGTTTTTGGAAGAGGATCAGAGGAGGAATACCAGACAGGATTGCTTGCATCTTGGGACCCTCGCTCTGTTGCCACCTGTGTGTACCACAATGGAGCTGTACCTGGATATGGCTAAAGAAACCTGCCTGTGGAAACTACGGTTCCTCAAGGATGCTGAGCATTTCAATGTCCTGCAGCCAGACCTAGACACAATGACCAGGTCAGGGATAGCTGGTAAGTTAATTGTTGGTGTTAATGGTCATCCCATTGGGTGCTTCCAAGCAACAGCAGGAGATATATGGCTTAGCTCTCAAACTGGATGCACAGTTACATAGAAACATAGAAAATAGGTGCAGGAGTAGGCCATTCGGCCCTTTGAGCCTGCACCGCCATTCAACGAGTTCATGGCTGAACATGCAACTTCAGTACTCCATTCCTGCTTTCTCGCCATACCCCTTGATCCCCCTAATAGTAAGGACTACATCTAATTCCTTTTTGAATATATTTAGTGAATTGGCCTCAACAACTTTCTGTGGTAGAGAATTCCACAGGTTCACCACTCTCTGGGTGAAGAAGTTTCTCCTCATCTCGGTCCTAAATGGCTTACCCCTTATCCTTAGACTGTGACCCCTGGTTCTGGACATCCCCAACATTGGGAACATTCTTCCTGCATCTAACCTGTCAAAACCCGTCGGAATTTTAAACGTTTCTATGAGATCCCCCTCTTATTCTTCTGAACTCCAGTAAATACAAGCCCAGTTGATCCAGTCTTTCTTGAGTATGTCAGTCCCGCCATCCCGGGAATCAGTCTGGTGAACCTTCGCTGCACTCCCTTAATAGCAAGAATGTCCTTCCTCAAGTTAGGAGACCAAAACTGTACACAATACTCCAGGTGTGGCCTCACCAAGGTCCTGTACAACTGTAGCAACATCTCCCTGCCCCTGTACTCAAATCCCCTCGCTATGAAGGCCAACATGCCATTTGCTTTCTTAACCGCCTGCTGTACCTGCATGCCAACCTTCAATGACTGATGTACCATGACACCCAGGTCTCGTTGCACCTCCCCTTTTCCTAATCTGTCACCATTCAGATAATAGTCTGTCTCTCTGTTTTTACCACCAAAGTGGATAACCTCACATTTATCCACATTATACTTCATCTGCCATGCATTTGCCCACTCACCTAACCTATCCAAGTCACTCTGCAGCCTCATAGCATCCTCCTCGCAGCTCACACTGCCACCCAACTTAGTGTCATCCGCAAATTTGGAGATACTACATTTAATCCCCTCGTCTAAATCATTAATGTACAATGTAAACAGCTGGGGCCCCAGCACAGAACCTTGCGGTACCCCACTAGTCACTGCCTGCCATTCCGAAAAGTACCCATTTACTCCTACTCTTTGCTTCCTGTCTGATAATCAGTTCTCAATCCATGTCAGCACACTACTCCAAATCCCATGTGCTTTAACTTTGCACATTAATCTCTTGTGTGGGACCTTGTCGAAAGCCTTCTGAAAGTCCAAATATACCACATCAACTGGTTCTTCCTTGTCCACTCTACTGGAAACATCCTCAAAAAATTCCAGAAGATTTGTCAAGCATGATTTCCCTTTCACAAATCCATGCTGACTTGGACCTATCATGTCACCTCTTTCCAAATGCGCTGCTATGACATCCTTAATAATTGACTCCATCATTTTACCCACTACTGATGTCAGGCTGACCGGTCTATAATTCCCTGTTTTCTCTCTCCCTCCTTTTTTAAAAAGTGGGGTTACATTGGCTACCCTCCACTTGATAGGAACTGATCCACAGTCGATGGAATGTTGGAAAATGACTGTCAATGCATCCGCTATTTCCAAGGCCACCTCCTTAAGTACTCTGGGATGCAGTCCATCAGGCCCTGGGGATTTATCGGCCTTCAATCCCATCAATTTCCCAAACACAATTTCCTGACTAATAAGGATTTCCCTCAGTTCCTCCTTCTTACTAGACCCTCTGACCCCTTTTATATCCGGAAGGTTGTTTGTGTCCTCCTTAGTGAATACCGAACCAAAGTACTTGTTTAATTGGTCTGCCATTTCTTTGTTCCCCATTATGACTTCCCCTGATTCTGACTGCAGGGGACCTAAGTTTGTTTTTACCAACCGTTTTCTCTATACATATCAATAGAAACTTTTGCAGTCCGTCTTAATGGTCCCTGCAAGCTTCCTCTCGTACTCTATTTTCCCTGTCGTAATCAAACCCTTTGTCCTCCTCTGCTGAGTTCTAAATTTCTCCCAGTCCCCAGGTTCACTGCTATTTCTGGCCAATTTATATGCCACTTCCTTGGCTTTAATACTATCCCTGATTTCCCTTGATAGCCACGGTTGAGCCACCTTCCCTTTTTTATTTTTACGCCAGACAGGGATGTACAATTGTTGTAGTTCATCCATGCGGTCTCTAAATGTCTGCCATTGCCCATCCACAGTCAACCCCTTAAGTATCATTTGCCAAACTATCCTAGCCAATTCACGCCTCATTCCTTCAAAGTTACCCTTCTTTAAGTTCTGGACCATGGTCTCTGAATTAACTGTTTCATTCACCATCCTAATGTAGAATTCCACCATATTATGGTCACTCTTCCCCAAGGGGCCTCGCACAACAAGATTGCTAATTAATCCTCTCTCATTACACAACAGTTGCATCATGGAAGGCATTAATGACTTACTTGCCTGGACCACTAACTTCTTAAAAAACCTGCAACATGGAAAATCCCTCCACCTTTACCATCTAGCTGGATTCCCCAAAGTGCAGGGTATTACAGGTATGTGCGAATGTTATGGCCCCTTCTCCCCAATCATGGTCTCAGGAAGGTTGCCGAAGTAAATACATTTTGTTTAATTTTACAAAGTTGCCTTGTGCTGCATCTTAACGGAATTCAACAGTAAGTTTGACACAACATCAATGAGGTAGGATGCACAGCACTCTGCTGACAGTTCATGTACTTTCTAAATATCCAGATTTTAAAACAACACTATGTACTGCTGCCTTGACATTAAGTGTGCCAAGCAACTAAGCATAATATTGCCATAAAGGAGCCAGCATGTTGCTTAAGGTCATTGCTGACCATGGCACTTGGGTGGAATACGTCTTCTCTCATTCCTTATTTCAACATATCATCCTTTACTAGCTGATTGCAGGAGAACACTGCAAGTAACTATCATCAAAGCAAGGAGACTGCAGAGGGATCACCTAATCTGGAACCCTTAACTCTGGAGATTCCGAACATGAGAGCGTTGTAGGAAAATAGTATGGTGGAAATTCAATCAAGGAAGTTTTCAGAGAAATACTGATCTCGTTGCAGAATGCAGACAGGATACTTGTGTATCTGTAAAGCATGCACTCCCATGTTCCGCCACCAGGGAGCTCATCCCCTGAAGTCCCAAGGGATCCCAGCATACCTTGGGAGCACTGTATATAAGCCGGCCCCTAAAGCCTGTTCCTCACTCTGGAGTGTCTTTTAAAGATTGAGGCCACTGTTACTTTAACCTCCCTGTATGCAGCCTTATCTGTGTTAGGAACACAATAACTGGCAACGAGAATACGAATCCAACGCAAAGATGCAGCAAACTGTGGGCATCCTGGAGAAGTTCTCGGAGGGTGAGGATTGGGAAGCCTATGTTGAACGGCTAGGCCAGTACTTTGTAGCCAACGAGCTGGACGGAGAAGGAAGCGCTGCAAAAAGGAGAGTGGTCCTCCTCACGGTTTGCGGGGCACCAACCTACAGCCTCATGAAGAATCTTCTGGCTCCAGTGAAACCCACAGATAAGTCATATGAGGAGCTCTGTACACTGGTTCAGGAGTATCTTAATCCGAGGGAGAGCGTGCTGATGGCGAGGTATCAGTTCTACACGTGTCAGCGATCTGAAGGTCAGGAAGTGGTGAGCTATGTCACCGAGCTAAGGCGACTTGCAGGACAATGTGAGTTTGATAGCTACCTGAAGCAAATGCTCAGAGACTTTTTTGTACTGGGCATTGGCCACGAGACTGTCCTACGAAAACTTTTGACTGTAGGGACACCGTCCATCAGTAAGACCATTGCGATAGCACAGGCGTTTATGTCCACCAGTGATAACACCAAACAAATCTCTCAGCACACAAGTGCTAGCAATGTTCACAAATTAACTGGAACTGTGTTTTCGAGCAGAAATGTACAGGGCAGAACCCACGAGTCTGCAACTGCCAGCAGGCCTCAGGTGACCCAGATGACTCAGAGTCCCCAACAAAGGATGAATGTAAGGCAATTCACACCTTGTTGGTGTTGTGGAGGCTTCAATTCAGCCTATTCATGCCGCTTCAAAGGGTATGTTTGCAAGAGCTGTGGAACAATGGGGCACCTCCAACGAGCTTGCAAATGAGCTGCAAGCTCTGCAAAACCTGCTAACCACCACATGGCAGAGGAAGATCGGTCCATGGTGGATCAAAGCAATTTCGAGCCACAGAGAGAGGAGGTAGATGTTGAAGTACACGAGGTGCACACATTTTCGATGAAATGTCCACCTATAATGCTAAATGTAAAATTGAATGGCTTACCCGTAGCCATGGAACTGGACACTGGTGCTAGCCAGTCCATCATGAGTAAAAAGATGTATGAGAGACTGTGCTGGAACAAAGCATTCAGACCAGCCCTGAGCCCCATCCACATGAAACTGAGAACGTACACCAAAGAGCATATCACTGTCCTGGGCAGCGCCATGGTCAAGGTCACCTACGAGGGCACGGTGCACGAACTGCCACTCTGGATTGTCCCGGGCGATGGCCCCACATTGCTTGGAAGGAGCTGGCTGGGCAAAATCCGCTGGAACTGGGATGGCATCCGAGCGCTATCACATGTCGATGAGGCCTCAGGTACCCAGGTTCTTCAAATTTCCTTCCCTTTTTGAGCCAGGCATTGGAAACTTTTCCGGGGTGAAGGTGCGGATCCACTTGGTCCCAGAGGCATGACCCATTCACCACAAGGCGTGAGCGGTACCTCACATGATGAGGGAGTGAGTGGAAATTGAGCTGGACAGGCTGCAATGCGAGGGCATCATCTCCCCAGTGGAATTCAGCGAGTGGGCCAGCCCGATTCTTCCAGTACTCAAAAGTGATGGCACGGTCAGGATTTGCGGCGATTATATAGTAACTATTAATCGTTTCTTGCTATAGGACCATAATATGGTGGAATTCTACATTAGGATGGAGAATGAAACAGTTAATTCAGAGACCATGGTCCAGAACTGAAAGAAGGGTAACTTTGAAGGTATGAAGCGTGAATTGGCTAGGATAGATTGACGAATTATACTTAAGGGGTTGACAGTGGATGGGCAATGGAAGACATTTAGAGACCGCATGGGTGAACTACAACAATTATACATCCCTGTCTGGCGAAAAAATAAAAAAGGAAAGGTGACTATCAAGGGAAATCAGGGATAGTATTAAAGCCAAGGAAGTGGCAAACAAATTGGTCAGAAATAGCAGTGAACCCGGGGACTGGGAGAAATTTAGAACTCAGCAGAGGAGGACAAAGGGTTTGATTAGGGCAGGGAAAATAGAGTACGAGAGGAAGCTTGCAGGGAACATTAAAATGGACTGCAGAAGCTTCTATAGATATGTAAAGAGAAAAAGGTTAGTTAAGACAAACGTAGGTCCCCTGCAGTCAGAATCAGGGGAAGTCATAACGGGGATCAAAGAAATGGCAGACCAATTGAACAAGTACTTTGGTTCGGTATTCACTAAGGAGGACACAAACAACCTTCCAGATATAAAAGGGGTCAGAGGGTCTAGTAAGAAGGAGGAACTGAGGGAAATCCTTATTAGTCGGGAAATTGTGTTTGGGAAATTGATGGGATTGAAGGCCGATAATTCCCCAGGGCCTGATGGACTGCATCCCAGAGTACTTAAGGAGGTGGCTTTGGAAATAGCGGATGCATTGATAGTCATTTTCCAACATTCCATAGACTCTGGATCAGTTCCTATGGAGTGGAGGGTAGCCAATGTAACCCCACTTTTTAAAAAAGGAGGGAGAGAGAAAACAGGGAATTATAGACCGGTCAGCCTGACATTGGTAGTGGGTAAAATGATGGAATCAATTATTAAGGATGTCATAGCAGCGCATCTGGTAGGAGGTGACATGAAAGGTCCAAGTCAGCATGGATTTGTGAAAGGGAAATCATGCTTGACAAATCTTCTGGAATTTTTTGAGGATGTTTCCAGTAGAGTGGACAAGGGAGAACCAGTTGATGTGATGTATTTGGACTTTCAGAAGGCTTTTGACAAGGTCCCACACAAGAGATTAATGTGCAAAGTTAAAGCACATGGAATAGGGGGTAGTGTGCTGATGTGGATTGAGAACTGGTTGGCAGACAGGAAGCAAAGAGTAGGAGTAAATGGGTACTTTTCAGAGTGGCAGGCAGTGACTAGTGGGGTACCGCAAGGTTCTATGCTGGGGTCCAGCTGTTTACATTGTACATTAATGATTTAGACGAGGAGATTACATGTAGTATCTCCAAATTTGCGGATCACACTGAGTTAGGTGGCAGTGTGAGCTGCGAGGAGGATGCTATGAGGCTGCAGAGTGACTTGGATAGGTTAGGTGAGTGGGCAAATGCAAGGCAGATGAAGTATAATGTGGATAAATGTGAGGTTATCCACTTTGGTGGTAAAAACAGAGAGACAGACTATTATCTGAATGGTGACAGATTAGGAAAAGGGGAGGTGCAATGAGACCTGGGTGTCATGGTACATCAGTCATTGAAGGTTGGCATGCAGGTACAGCAGGCAGTTAAGAAAGCAAATGGCATGTTGGCCTTCATAGCGAGGGGATTTGAGTACAGGGGCAGGGAGGTGTTGCTACAGTTGTACAGGGCCTTGGTGAGGCCACACCTGGAGTATTGTGTACAGTTTTGGTCTCTGAACTTGAGGAAGGGCATTCTTGCTATTGAGGTAGTGCAGCGAAGGTTCACCAGACTGATTCCCGGGATGGCGGGACTGACATACTCAAGAAAGACTCGATCAACTGGGCTTGTATTTACTGGAGTTCAGAAGAATAAGAGGGGATCTCATAGAAACGTTTAAAATTCTGACGGGTATAGATAGGTTAGATGCAGGAAGAATGTTCCCAATGTTGAGGAAGTCCAGAACCAGGGGTCACAGTCTAAGGATAAGGGGTAAGCCATTTAGGACCGAGATGAGGAGAAACGTCTTCACCCAGAGAGTGGTGAACCTGTGGAATTCTCTACCACAGAAAGTTGTTGAGGCCAATTCACTAAATATATTCAAAAAGGAGTTAGATGTAGTCCTTACTACTAGGGGGATCAAGGGGTATGGCGAGAAAGCAGGAATGGGGTACTGAAGTTGCATGTTCAACCATGAACTCATTGAATGGCGGTGCAGGCTCAAAGGGCCGAATGGCCTACTCCTGCACCTATTTTCTATGTTTCTATGTTTCTAGGACCAATACCCGCAACCTAAGGCAGACGACCTATTTGCGACGCTGGCAGGAGGCAAGACGTTCACCAAGCTCGACCTGTCTTCGGCCTACATGACGAAGGAGTTGGAGGAGTCTTCGAAGGGCCTCGCCTGCATCAACATGCACAATGGACTGTTCATCTACAACAGTACAACAGATGCCTGTTTGGAATTCAGTCAGCTGCAACGATCTTCGAGAGAAACATGGAGAGCCTACTCAAGTCGGTACCACACATGGTGGTCTTTCAGGATGACATACTGGTCACAGGTCGGGACACCGCTGAGCACCTACAAAACCTGGAGGACGTCCTCCAGTGACTAAATCACGTAGGGCTGCGGCTGAAGAGTTCGAAATGCGTCTTCATGGCAACAGAAGTGGAGTTTTTGGGGAGAAAGATTGCGGTGGATGGCATTCGGCCCACTGACGCCAAGACAGAGGCTATCAGGAACGCGCCCAGGCCACAGAACGTCACGGAGCTGCGGTCGTTCCTGGGACGCCTCAACTATTTTGGTAACCTTCCACCGGAATTAAGCACCCTTTTAGATCCCCTACATGGGTTATTGCGCAAAGGTGAGAACTGGGTATGGGAAAAAAAACAAGTAATTGCTTTTGAGAAAGCCAGAAACATTTTATGCTTCAACAAGTTGCTTGTATTGTATAACATGTGTAAAAACGTGCTAGCATGTGGCACGTCATCGTACGTAGTCGGGTGTGTATTACAACAAGCTAACATTGCGGGGAAGTTGCAACCTGTCGCCTATGCTTCCAGGAGCTTGTCTAAGGCCGAGAGGGCCCACAGCATGATTGAGAAAGAGGCATTAACGTGTGTGTTCGGGGTAAAGAAAATGCATCAGTACCTGTTTGCCCTCAAATTTGAGCTGGAAACCGATCACAAGCCCCTCACATCCCTGTTCACTGAAAACAAGGGGATAAATACTAATGCCTCAGCCCGCATACAAAGGTGAGCACTTGCGCTATCAGCGTGTAACTATACCATCCGCCACAAGCCAGGCACCGAGAACTGTGCGGATGCTCTCAGTCGGCTACCATTGCCCACCACGGGGGTGGAAATGGCGCATCCTGCAAACTTGTTGATGGTGGAGCAGCCCGCAGACTTGTTGATGGTCATGGAAGCGTTTGAAAATGATGAATCACTTGTCGCGGCCCGCCAGATGAGGACTTGGACCAGCCAAGATCCTCTGCTGTCCATAGTAAAAAACTATGTACTGCATGGGAGCTGGGCCAGCATCCCCGTTGAAATGCTAGAGCCAATCAAGCCATTCCAGGGGCGAAAGGACAAGCTGTCCATTCAGGCAGACTGCCTGTTGTGGGGTAACCGTGTCGTGCTCCCAAAAAAGGGCAGGGAGATGTTCATCTCTGATATCCACAGCACACACCCGGGTATAGTAATGATGAAAGTGATAGCCAGATCCCATGTATGGTGGCCCGGTATTGATTCTGACTTCGAGTCCTGTGTACGGGAATGCAGCGTATGTGCTCAGTTGAGCAACACGCCCAGAGAGGCACCACTAAGTTTGTGGTCCTGGCCCTCGAGACCATGGTCAAGGATCCATGTCGACTATGCGGGCCCGTTTCTCGGTAAAATGTTCCTGGTGGTGGTGGATGCTTTTTCAAAATGGATTGAATGTGAAATAATGTCGGGAAGCACCGCCACCGCCATCATTGAAAGCCTGAGGGCCATGTTTGCCACCCACGGCCTGCCTGACATACTGGTCAGTGACAACAGGCCATGTTTCACCAGTGCCGAATTTAAAGAATTCATGTCCCGCAATGGGATCAAACATGTCACCTCGGCCCTGTTTAAACCAGCCTCCAATGGGCAGGGAGAGCGGGCAGTACAAACCATCAAACAGAGCCTTAAACGAGTCACAGAAGGCTCACTCCAAACCTGCCTGTCTCGAGTACTGCTCAGCTACCACACGAGACCCCATTCACTCACAGGGGTGCCCCCGGCTGAGCTACTCATGAAAAGGAAACTTAAAACCAGACTCTCGCTGGTTCACCCCAACCTGCATGATCAGGTAGAGAGCAGGCGACAGCAACAAAATGGAAATGATGGTCGCGCCACTGTGTCACGGGAAATTGATCTGAATGATCCTGTGTATGTGCTCAACAATGGACATGGTCCCAAGTGGATTGCGGGCACGGTGATAGCTAAAGAAGGGAATAGGGTGTTTGTAGTCAAACTAGACAATGGACAATTTTGCAGAAAGCACCTGGACCAAACGGGGCTGCGGTTCACTGACTGCCCTGAACAACCCACAGCAGACACCACCTTTTTCGAGCACACAACACACACCCAAAGGATCAACAACACCACGCCGGACCAGGAAATCTAACCCATCACGCCCAACAGCCCAGCAAGGCCAGGCTGACCCAGCAGCCCTGCAGGGCCAACAACACGCCAGTCCAGCGAGGGCACAGCCAACACACCAGAACAGACATTTGTACCGAGGCGGTCCACCAGGGAAAGAAAGGCTCCTGACCGCCTCACCTTGTAAATAGTTTTCACTTTGACTTTGGCGGGGAAGTGATGTTGTGTATCTGTAAAGCATGCACTCCCGTGTACCGCCACCAGGGAGCTCATCCCCTGAAGTCCCAAGGGATCCCAGCATCCCGAGGGAGCACTGTATATAACCCATCCCTGAGGCCTGTTCCTCACTCTGGAGTGTCTTATTAAAGACTGAGGTCACTGTTACTCTAACCTCCCTGTGTGCAGTCTCATCTGTGTTAGGAACACAATAATACTGATCTAATTATCAAACTGCCATTGTCACTATTTCTGAGTCAACGGCTCAAGAATGTGGAGTCAGATGTGCAAACAAGGTAAATAAGCTAGACATACTAAATGGATTAAAAAGCATGCCAAAAACCTTCGACAATTGATAGTTACGCAACTATAATATAATCAAGGAGAAAGAATGTGAGCCATGCCGTGGGGACCGTCCTCAGGAGCATATTGACAGGGACCAAGAACGGTATAAGAATGTAACCATTTCTGTATTCTGCAGAGTGCTCGAGAAATGCTCGAGAAATAAAGACCCGGGGCTAGATTTTGCACTTTTGTGCTTATTACCCAAAAATGGGCATTATTTCCGGTGTGGGCGGTTAAAAAAAAGATTTTCAGATCGCCGGCTTCTCGCCCATTCGCAAATCACCTAGTTTCCATTTTTGAAATTGGGCATTACCGCGAGCGATATGAAATGGGCGGTAGCGTTAAATCTCTCTGACCTTCTGCCATAAAGTGTCGCCGTCCTTAGCAACGGCATGGCAACATTCGATTCCCGCGATTCAGGAGGTCAAGAGTCATCATGACATGCGCAGAAGAGGAGATAAAGAGAAAGGGAGCAGAGAGGGACTGAAGGCGTGTGTGGCTGTGATGTATGCTTGTTTGGCTGTTGTGGGAGGCACGAGGGAGATTCACCAGCAGCAAAAAGCCTACTAAGCACCAAGAACATAGTTGGCACCGAGTTTTTGTCCAACAAATAATATATAACATAGAAGGGATGGTGGAGGCCCTGGAGCTGGTAGCCAGGAACACTGGTGGCAGAGGGCTCCCAGTGGTCCCGGAGCGCGGCACTGCACCCCAAGGTGCAGCACCCCCATTGCCAACCACACATGAGAGCTAGGAGCAAGATCTTGCTTCGGGCTCGGAGCATGTTTCCACCTCGGGACTGTCCTCTCCCGTATCCATCCAAGCAACGGTTCGGCTATCATCCCTCCCCAATGAAGCGTCGTCTGAGGAACTCCTTGGCCAGGTGGCTTGGAGTCAGGAGGGGAAGGGGAAGGGGTAGAGGTGGGGAGGAGAAGCGGAGGGGGTAAGGGTTGGTTTTTACAGAAATACTGATGATTTCAGAGAACTGTTCGGTTTAAATGTTTTTTATTTCACAAAACCTTGTTGCGCACTGGCTCAGTTAGCTGCACTGTTACACACTGGTGATTCCTTAACATCAAAGAGTATAATGACACTTAACTTCAACCAAATTAAACTTTAACTGTCACCAAGGTGATGCACACCATTGATGTATGACCTGCACACCCAGCCATGTGTCAGCCTTGTAAATACCACCAACGTTCTTTCAGGCAAAGCGATCATTGATGAGCTCCTGACGTAAGGCTCTTGCAGCTATCATGCCACCACGGGCCCTTTCATGCAGTCCACAGGGGGCGGGGGCATGGCTTCAGCATCAGCCTGATTGTGTGGGTCGATGTCAGTGTCCGTCTGCTCATCCTCCTCTTCCTCTGTCTGGTGAGGTAGCCAAGATGTGCAGCATGGAGCACATGGCCACGAATTGAGCTATCTGCTCAGGGTGGTATTGGAGCTCGCCTCCTGAGTGGTCCAGGCATCTAAAGCACTGCTTCAGCATTCCAATGGTTTTCTCCATGATATTGCGAGTTGCTCTGTGGCTCTCGTTGTATCACCTCTCAGCTTTGGCGTGGGTGTCATGCAGGGGGGTCATCAGCCAGGTGGCAAGGCCATATCCTTTGTCACCAAGCATCCAGCATTGACCTTGTGGCTGATTGTTAAACACGTTAGATACAGTGCTCTCACGCAGAATGTGAGCATCATGGATGCTGCCCGGAAATTTAACATTCACTGCCAGTATAATTAGCTGGATGTCGACAACGAGTTGCACATTCAGGGAGTGGAGTCCCTTGCAGTTCCTGAAAAGCTCTGCATCCTGAAAAGATGCCCGCATCGCGATGTGCGTACACCTTGGGGAAGTTTGCAATTCTGGAGAATCCTAGAACCCTCTCACTCTGTGCCCCCCTGGTCATAGGGAAACTGATCAAGTCCCTCCTGCATGCGTACAGGGCTTCAGTGACCTGTCTAATGCAGCAATGTGTGGCATGCTGAGACAGACCGCAAATGTCACCAGCTGAGGCCTGAAAAGAACCCGACGTGTAGAACGACAGTGCCGTGGTGACTTTGACCTCGACGGACAGTGCAGTACTGATGGTGCTGGGAGGCTACAGATCTCCCCTTATGAGCTGGCATACCTCAGTGATAACCTCTTTGTGGAAGCGCAGTCTCTGAAGGCAGGTGGTGTCGGGCAAGTCGAGGTAAGACTGCTTCTCCCTGTGTTTGTGGGAAATGTAATGTCTGGTCCCCCTCATCAGTCTGGCATGTCTTACATTGGGCGCATAATGCTGTGGAGCGTACCTTCTGCCATCTCGACTCTGCAGCATGTAATTGTTCATCAAGAGAGGGTGAGAAAGGAGAAGCCCCATTCTAATAGCTCTCTGTTTTCCACCGATTGGTCACAAACAATGAATGTCCCGACGAAGACACCTATTAAATTCCAATCGATCACAGTATGGTAAAGATGTTTGTACAGATGTTCACATCAACTCCAATGATCTCCAGAGTACATCTGAACTCCCCCGAGCTTGAAGCACAGCAGCCTTTTAAAGGATGGGACATGTAATGTCGAACATGGTGACCACAACACTGTGGTTAGTTCCGGTTAGTTCCACTTTTTCTGGGTTTTTTTTGGGCGAGCGATATTATGGGCGATATGTGTGCGAGGTGGTGAAAGTGAAGCTGGGCGATCTCATGGCCGCTAGTTTCGGCAAATATGATCTTTACGACAAAAAAGAGTGGGTGGATGGTATTATTGAATCTCGGTGTTAATTCCGTGTGGAAAGTAATGCTGAGCGATATTATGGGCATTGATTTCACCCATTCTGATGATTCCGCCCCAAAAAAGTGGGCGGGCAGTATTATTTTTTCCCAGCGTTACGCACATGGGAAAAGTAACGCTCGGTGATACATTTCCGAAAAATGCCCGTCAGTTTCCATTTTGTGGCTAAATGGGCGATATATGGGCGTTATACGTCATTTCAGCGGTAAAATGGACGTTAAGTGGCATCAAACATGCAAAAAATGAGGAAACTCTAGCCCCTGATGTTGAATTAAGACCTACCCGACTCAACTCATTAGAAGAACCAGAGATGGTCTTGGTTGAAAAGCAACTGAGACAGCGCGGGCGCATTTCACCCGGTCTCTGAAGTGTTACCTCAACAGAGAGCAATAGAAAGAATTGGGGAGGGAGAAGTGAGAAACCTCTCCTAAGCTCAGGGTTAGTATCATCCTGCGCTTTTCATTCTTTAGCTCCTTACTTATACCCATTTGTTTCCTCATAAACAGGCAAAGAAATGCAGCACAATGTACTACAATGTTTCAAGGAATGCCTTGCTCCCAACATTTTAAAATATATTCTTCTTCTGCCTTTCTAGGTACATTAAAGGAGGAGGTGGCTGAGCCCAATATTCCAATATAGAATTCTGGAGCAACAGAAAAAGGGGAATTTTATCCCCAGCTTGAGAAGAGGTGCAAGCAGTTAAAAATGGAGCAGCTCCACTTCCTGTTCCGTTCCTGTTGATTCTCCATTTTAACGCCTCTATACATGGGAACCTGGTGGCATTTTAACCCACTCCTGAGCAGGATGCTGCTGCAGCTGCCCCACCAGGTAAAGTGTTTGTAGGGAGAGGGGAGCATGAATACTGGGAGAGGAGGTGGAAGGGAGCTGCTGTGAGCCATAGATCACATTTTCCCTGAAATCTATGGAAAAATACAGCCTACATCCCTTGATGGCTCCTTTTCAAGCCACGTCATGCCATGTCACCCCCACCTGAAAGGAGAGAAAAGAAGAAAATGACAAGAAACAGAAGATGATAGAGAAGCAAAATGATCAGGGAGGGAGGAGCAGAAGTAAGGAAATACAGAGAAATCAGCAATACGAGGACAACAGAAACAAGCAATAGAGGGATCCAATTCTCCTACTCACAGGCTGCGATTTTGCCAGCACTCACAGGCAGGTTTGGAGGCGAGTCCACTGTCAAAATCTAAAAGATTGACAGTGGGGCAGAAGTCTGCTCTGAACTTGCCTCCTTGTAAGTTTCCCAAGTGCGCTTTGCAGACCCGGCACCAAGCAACGGTCAGGAATTGAAATACGTAAGATGTTTAATGGTATTTAAGCAGCATTTTACCAGCTACTAACCACTTTTACAACTTTTTCAGGAGGTTCCCATCGCTTGGGGATCACATCAAGTAAGTACATCGGGTTTTCAGTAACTCTCCATTGCTTTGAATATGTGACAGCTGCAAAAGTGATATAAAAGCTACCATTTCACAGCTGTTCACTTTCCAATGTTAGAAACTGGAACCTTCAGGATTTGGAATACACTTTTCAACTTTAGGAAGGTTATAAGTGTTTGGAGTAAACTCTCTATCCAGCGCCACCTCCTTGGAGCAATCTCTCTCACCATTGACAGATCGCTTCTGTCATCTCAACTTCAGCTGCCATCTATTCCAGCAGCATTGGTGCCCTTGAAAAAAATCTCACTCTGGTCCTCAGAATCCCACCATGATCAGCCCCAACACAAACATCACTAGGCACACCAGCATCACCAACTCACCAGCACAGGCCACAGCACCTGACCACATTGCTGTCCGGGAGGCTAGGTATGGCCTCACCATGGCCACATTTACTTCACTTGATGTTGTACACCCTGACTGCCACATAATGTGCGAGGTTGGCACTACCCCACACCAGCACCATAAAGCATCCCTGCAATGCCCAAGCCATTCCTTTCACATTCATCACTATTACAGGGGGCACCCTTATGTCTCACCATTCACTACAACTCACTAAGTCACGTCCAAAGGTGCACACAAATCTGTCCAAGTAGGCAAAGTGTTCAAAATAAAGATTTCAATGGTTGACAACACATTAGCAGAAACTCTGCATGAACATTGGCTAAAAGACCCAAGTGCCTGCCCTTGTGTGTTGTTAGTTGATATGATTGGACTGGGACGAGAGTGAGTGTGCAGGCTGACTAATGAGATGGTGATGTGATAATGTAGATAGAGAAAAAGGGATAGGTGGAGGTGCAAGGTAAGTTGGTGTGAGTAAGGATGTGCAGAAGTAGGGTAGGGAAGGCAGAGTGATGGGGATGTGATGAGAGGCACAGCAG
Source organism: Pristiophorus japonicus (assembly GCF_044704955.1). Classification (NCBI taxonomy): domain Eukaryota; kingdom Metazoa; phylum Chordata; class Chondrichthyes; family Pristiophoridae; genus Pristiophorus; species Pristiophorus japonicus. The sequence continues at coordinate 99,150,865 of NC_091981.1, forward strand.
GATGAGGTTGAGTGTGGCTTTGCAGTAACGTTTTGTGATCTACTGAGATCATTGAAGAGTTTGTGTCACTGCAGCCAGGTCCTCCTAACGACATCCCTGCTTTTGCCCTCTCTGAAATGTGCAACCAGGCTGCATTGGTGTGCTGGGGAGGTCTCTTCTATCCATTGGAAGGGCAGAAAACCTCCCTGCATGCTGTGACTCCCTCCATAAGCATCTGGAGAGAGTCATGCGAGAGCCTGGGTGCACCCATGCACCTTTGTGCAGTACTTATCAGTGTTTGCTGAACACTGACAGCACAACTGTCAAAATAAATGTGGGCAAATGATGTCATCAGACCCGCTTCCTTTTAATTGGCCCGGAACCTCGCTTAAGAAGACGAATCGAGATAAAATCACTTCAACAGAGCGGGCTGCAACCAGGAGTGGGGTTTCAATCCACACCTGAAGTCGCACGTCTCGGGTAGGAGAAATTGTGGCCAGAGTGTGCAACAACCCCCTGAGAGATCCAGTAGTCATAGACAAAAAAGTTTAATTTTTGTCACATTACACCCCATTCTTTGAATTTGGTGCTCAATGCTGCTGACAGGAAATTTGTGAGAACTGAAGCTTTGTTTATTCCTGATGCGAGAGTGTTGGAATTCTCATTTTGCGAATCATGTTAATGTTAGATAACCATATTGTACATCTGTAGGGTGATGCTCCATTATAACAAATTGTCTTTGTGTCACGAGTATAAAGTAACCCAGTTATTGTGGTTGGAACAGATGATGCTAACCCAGATGAGTCCGGTTGTAACTTCTCTAATGCCCAGATGATGTTCAAATATTCTTTTTCAGTTACTCTATAAGCCATTTCCCTTGGCAGTAACTTGTGACTCGGATAGAGACTGAGTGTTCCTCCCCACAATAATTCATCTGATAAGAACTGCACCAGTGTCCCAATTGCCCCAGCTTGGTGTGGACTGTAAAGTTCATCATCATATCATCATCATCATAGGCAGTCCCTCGGAATTGAGGAAGACTTACTTCCACTTGTAAAATGAGTCCTTAGCTGGCTCAATAAGAGAGTCACAGTCCCTGTCACAGGTGGGACAGCTGTCGTTGAAGGTAAGGGAGGGTGGGACAGATTTTCCGCACGCTCTTTCCGCTGCCTGTGCTTGATTTCTGCATGCTCTTGGCGATGAGACTCGAGGTGCTCATAGAAACATAGAAAATAGGTGCAGGAGTAGGCCATTTGGCCCTTCGAGCCCGCACCACCATTCAATGAGTTCATGGCTGAACATGCAACTTCAGTACCCCATTCCTGCTTTCTCACCATACCCTTTGATCCCCCTAGTAGTAAGGACTACATCTAACTCCTTTTTGAATATATTTAGTGAATTGGCCTCAACAACTTTGTGTGGTAGAGAATTCCACAGGTTCACCACTCTCTGAGTGAAGAAGTTTCTCCTCATCTCGGTCCTAAATGGCTTACCCCTTATTCTTAGACTGTGACCGCTGGTTCTGGACTTCCCCAACATTGGGAACATTCTTCCTGCATCTAACCTGTCTAAACCCGTCAGAATTTTAAACGTTTCTATGAGATCCCCTCTCATTCTTCTGAACTCCAGTGAATATAAGCCCAGTTGATCCAGTCTTTCTTGATATGTCAGTCCCGCCATCCCAGGAATCAGTCTGGTGAACCTTTGCTGCACTCCCTCAATAGCAAGAATGTCGTTCCTCAAGTTAGGAGACCAAAACTGTACACAATACTCCAGGTGTGGCCTCACCAAGGCCCTGTACAACTGTAGTAACACCTCCCTGCCCCTGTTCTCAAATCCCCTCGTTATGAAGGCCAACATGCCATTTGCTTTCTTAACCGCCTGCTGTACCTGCATGCCAACCTTCAATGACTGATGTACCATGACACCCAGGTCTCGTTGCACCTCCCCTTTTCCTAATCTGTCACCATTCAGATAATAGTCTGTCTCTCTGTTTTTACCACCAAAGTGGATAACCTCACATTTATCCACATTATACTTCATCTGCCATGCATTTGCCCACTCACCTAACCTATCCAAGTCACTCTGCAGCCTCATAGCATCCTCCTCGCAGCTCACAGTGCCACCCAACCTAGTGTCATCCGCAAATTTGGAGATACTATATTTAATCCCCTCGTCTAAATCATTAATGTACAATGTAAACAGCAGGGGCCCCAGCACAGAACCTTGCGGTATCCCACTAGTCACTGCCTGCCTTTCTGAAAAGTACCCATTTATGCCTACTCTTTGCTTCCTGTCTGCCAACCAGTTCTCAATCCACGTCAGCACACTACCCCCAATCCCATGTGCTTTAACTTTGCACATTAATCTCTTGTGTGGGGCCTTGTCGAAAGCCTTCTGAAAGTTTAAATACACCACATCAACTGGTTCTCCCTTGTCCACTCCACTGGAAACATCCTCAAAAAATTTCAGAAGATTTGTCAAGCATGATTTCCCTTTCACAAATCCATGCTGACTTGGACCTATCATGTCACCTCTTTCCAAATGCGCTGCTATGACATCCTTAATAATTGATTCCATCATTTTACCCACGACCGATGTCAGGCTGTTTTCTCTCCCTCCATTTTTAAAAAGTGGGATTACATTGGCTACCCTCCACTCCATAGGAACTGATCCAGAGTCTATGGAATTTTGGAAAATGACTGTCAATGCATCCGCTATTTCCAATGCCACCTCCTTAAGTACTCTGGGATGCAGTCCATCAGACCCTGGGGATTTATCGGCCTTCAATCCCATCAATTTCCCCAACACAATTTCCCGACTAATAAGGATTTCCCTCAGTTCCTCCTTCTTACTAGACCTCTGACCCCTTTTATATCCGGAAGGTTGTTTGTATCCTCCTTAGTGAATACCGAACCAAAGTACTTGTTCAATTGGTCTGCCATTTCATTGTTCCCCGTTATGACTTCCCCTGATTCTGACTGCAGGGGACCTACGTTTGTCTTTACTAAACTTTTTCTCTTTACATATCTATAGAAGATTTTGCAGTCCGTCTTAATGTTCCCTGCAAGCTTCCTCTTGTACTCTATTTTCCCTGTCGTAATCAAACCCTTTGTCCTCCTCTGCTGAGTTCTAAATTTCTCCCAGTCCCCGGGTTCGCTGCTATTTCTGGCCAATTTGTATGCCACTTCCTTGGCTTTAATACTATCCCTGATTTCCCTTGATAGCCACGGTTGAGCCACCTTCCCTTTTTTATTTTTACGCCAGACAGGGATGTACAATTGTTGTAGTTCATCCATGCGGTCTCTAAATGTCTGCCATTGCCCATCCACAGTCAACCCCTTAAGTATCATTCGCCAATCTCTCCTAGCCAATTCACGCCTCATACCTTCAAAGTTACCCTTCTTTAAGTTCTGGATCATGGTCTCTGAATTAACTGTTTCATTCTCCATCCAAATGTAGAATTCCACCATATTATGGTCACTCATCCCCAAGGGGCCTCGCACAACGAGATTGCTAATTAATCCTCTCTCGTTACACAACACCAGTCTGAGATGGCCTCTCCCTTAGTTGGTTCCTCAACATATTGGTCTAGAAAACCATCCCTTATGCACTCCAGGAAATCCTCCTCCACCGTATTGCTTCCAGTTTGGTTAGCCCAATCTATATGCATATTAAAGTCATCCATGATAACTGCTGCACCTTTATTGCATGCACCCCTAATTTCCTGTTTGATGCCCTTCCCAACATCACTACTACTGTTTGGAGGTCTGTACACAACTCCCACTAACGTTTTTTGCCCTTTGGTGTTCTGCAGCTCTACCCATATAGATTCCACATCATCCAATCTAATGTCCTTCCTAACTATTGCATTAATCTCCTCTTTAATCAGCAATGCTCAGCGCCCTCCTGGATGCACTTCCTCCACTTAGGGCGGTCTTTGTCCAGGGACTCCCAGGTGTCGGTGGGGATTTTGCACTTTATCAGGGAGACTTTGAGTGTATCCTTGTAACGTTTCTTCTGCCCACCTTTAACTCGTTTGCCGTGAAGGAGTTCCGAGTAGAGCGCTTGATTTGGGAGTTTTGTGTCTGGCATGCAGACAATGTGGCCTGCCCAGCGGAGCTGATCAAGTGTGGTCAGCACTTCAATGCTGGGGATGTTGGCCTGGTCGAGGACACTAATGTTGGTACGTCTGTCTTCCCAGGGGATTTGTAAGATCTTGCGGAGACATTGTTGGTGGTATTTCCCCAGTGACTTGAGTTGTCTACTGTACATGGTTCATGCCTCTGAGCCATACAGGAGGGCGGGTATTACTGTAGCCCTGTAAACCATGAGCTTGGTGGTAGATTTGAATGCCTGGCCTTCGAACATTCTTTTCCTCAGGCTGCCGAAGGCTGCACTGGCACACTGGAGGCGGTGTTGAATCTCGTCATCAATGTCTGCTCTTGTTGAAAAGTGGCTCCCAAGATATGGGAAATAGTCCACATTGTCAAGGGCCGCGCCGTGGATCTTGATGACTGGGGAGCAGTGCTGTGCGGCGAGGACAGACTGGTGAACGACCTTTGTCTTACGGATGTTTAGCGTGAGGCCCATGCTTTCGTACGCCTCAGTAAATACATCGACTATGTCCTGGAGTTCATCCTCTATATGTGTGCAGATGCAGGCATCGTCCGCATACTGTAGCTCGATGACAGAGGTTGGGGTGGTTTGGATCTGGCCTGGAGACGACGAAGGTTGAAAAGCTTCCCACTGGTTCTGTAGTTTAAATCCACTCTAACGGGGAGCTTGTTGACTGTGAGGTGGAGCATGGCAAGGAGGAAGATTGAGAAAAGGGTTGGGGCGATGACGCAGCCCTGTTTGACCCCGGTCCGGACGTGGATTGGGTCTGTAATGGTTCTGTTGGTAAGCAGTTGGGGTGGGGTGGGGAGCACACTGCATTTGCCTGTTAGCTTTGCCTCAGGCAGTTTGTAGTATTTGTGACGCCTGCTCATTATCATCACACAGATGTGCAACCAGCACTACCCATGCTATTCATTGGCTACATGCCTGTTTGGGGGGCCAGATCCCAGGCATCGCTGATCCCACTTGAAGGCAGCCAGCACTTCTTAAAGGGGAGGTACACTCTAGATGCTGAAGGAAGGAAGTACTTGTGAATGAAGAGATGGCTATAGCAAGCACTGAGAGAACACCAGAGATTTCTGATGCTGCCTTGAAGGCCCAGGTGTAGGCAGTGGACAGGAGGAGGGAGATTCTGCTCCTCCCAGGGGACAGGATGCTCTCCAGGTATCAACTCCACCAGTAAGGACAAATTGAATCTTGAGAAACTGTTAATCATGGCCCCAAGAATAACTATGAAGGGGCATGAGATGAAGGTACACAAATAGACCAGATATAGCTATTTCACACATGGGTGGTGAATGTTTGAAATGGACTGCCCAAAGGAGATAATTAAGGCTGATACCATTTTAAGAAAGAGTTGAACTGGCATTTGGCAAGAAAATCATTTGAGGGATAGCTGCTGAGAGCAGCAAGCCAATTCTTCCCTGTAATAAGAATATAAGAACATAAGAAATTGGAACAGGAGTAGACCATACGACCCCTCGAGCCTGCTCCGCCATTCAATAAGATCATGGCTGATATGATCATGGACTCAGCTCCACTTCCCCGCCTGCTCCCCTTAATCCCTTATCCCCTTATCGTGTAAGAAACCATCTATTTCTGTCTTAAATTTATTCAATGTCCCAGCTTCCACAGCTCTCTGAGGCAGCGAATTCCACAGATTTACAACCCTCAGAGAAGAAATTTCTCCTCATCTCTGTTTTAAATGGGCAGCCCCTGATCCTAAGATCATGCCCTCTAGTTCTAGTCTCGCACATCAGTGGAAACATCCTCACTGCATCCACCTTGTCAAGCCCCCTTATAATCTTATACGTTTTGATAAGATCACCTCTCATTCTTCTGAATTCCAATGAGTAGAGGCTCAACCTACTCAACTTTTCCTCATAAGTCAACCTCCTCATCCCCGGAATCAACCCAGTGAACCTTCTCTGAACTGCCTCCAAAGCAAATATATCCTTTCGTAAATATGGAAACCAAAACTGCACACAGTATTCCAGGTGTGGCCTCATCAATACCTTGTATAGCTGTAGCAAAACCTCCTTGCTTTTATACTCCATTCCCTTTGCAATAAAGGCCAAGATACCATTGGTCTTCCTGATCACCTGCTGAATCTGCATACTATCCTTTTATGTTTCATGCACAATACCCCTAAGTCCCGCTGTACTTTGCAATCTTTCTCCATTTAAATAATAATTTGCTCTTTGATTTTTTTTCTGCCAAAGTGCATGACCTCACAGTTTCCAACATTATACTCCATCTGCCAAATTTTTGCTCACTCACTTAGCTTGTCTATGTCCTTTTGCAGATTTTTTGTGTCCTTCTCACACATTGCTTTTCCTCCCATCTTTGTATCATCAGCAAATTTGGCTACATTACACTCGGTCCCTTCTTCCAAGTCATTAATATAGATTGTAAATAGTTGGGGTCCCAGCACTGATCCCTCCTGCACCCCACTAGTTACTGATTGCCAACTCGAGAATGAACCATTTATCCTGACTCTCTGTTTACTGTTCGTTAGCCAATCCTCTATCCATACTAATATATTACTCCCAACCCCGTGAAATTTATCTTGTGCAGTAACCTTTTATGTGGCACCTTGTCAAATGCCTTCTGGAAGTCCAAATACACCACATCCACTGGTTCCCCTTTATCCACCCTGTCCGTTATATCCTCAAAGAACTCCAGCAAACTTGTCAAACCTGACTTCCCCTCCATAAATCCATGCTGATTCTGCCTGACCGAATTTTGCTTTTCCAAAAATCCTGCTACTGCTTCTTTAATAATGGACTCCAACATTTTCCCAATCACAGATGTTAGGCTATAGTAAAATACAGTATACAGCCCTCCGTAGCTCCTTTCCAAGCCACATCACACCATGTTACCTCCAGCTCACACCTGAAAGGAGAGAAAAGAAGAAAATGATAAGAGAAACCGAAAATGATAGAGAAGCAAAAAGATCAGGGATAGAGAAGCAGAAATGAAGAAATGCAGAGAAAAACAGCAATAAGAAAACAACAGAAATAGACAATAGAGGAATCAGATTCCCCACTCAGTGTGCAACATCCCAGGAGATCCATTAGTCATTGACAAAAAGGTTTAATTTTTTGTCACTTTACCCCCCATTCCTTGGATTTGGTGCACCTTCAGTGAATATTATTCTGCGTTTTTAACATTGGGGCTGTACGTTCTTGTGATCCTATGAACGAGATATCAAGACATATAGTCTACCACAGTTAATATGTATTGTTTTCCTAATGGACCCCCGATCATCATGGAGCCTACGATATCCATGCTTATGTTCTTAAAATGTTTGTTAATGATAACTGTGAGTTGCAAGAGTACGAACTTAGGAACAATGATGGACAGATAAAGACCATCTGGTCTATCCAGTCTGTCTCACACAATTGCAATATCTTGTGTATTGCAATATATATTCTCCACCCCACCCAAAACCATGAGATCCCCTGAAAGAGGCGAAAACCAAATAAAAACCCAGGCCAATTTGGGGGAAAAATCTTGGAAGTTCCTCTCCGACCCATTTGGTGATCAAAACTACTCTAGGAGATCAGCGGCAGGTCAGAGTGCATAGGTAAGAGTTTGGTAAGTGGGAGCAGGAGGTGTTGTTTTGTCTTGTTTTCCTCACCAGTGCTGACTCCCTGACCTGGGAGGAAAAGAAAACGAAGTGTGACGTCACAGCAAGAGGCTTGGGGACATTGGAGGGGCCTATAAAGGCCAGCTGGTGCAGCTGCAGCAGGGAGAGAAGGCAAAAAAGAAGGAGAAAGAAATTAAAAGGTGATGTCACAGCCAAGGGGGTAAGTGATTGGCTGGTGATTGGTGAGTAGATTTTTCTTTTTTTTTCTTTATCAGTTAGTAACCTTTAGCATTATTGTTGCCAAATTAAGTTAATCTAGGGGTTAAGTCATGGCAGGAGAGCTCAGACATGTGTCATGCTCCTCCTGTACTATGTGGGAAGTCAGGGGCGCTTCCAGTGTCCCTGATGACTACATATGCGGGAAGTGTATCCGGCTGCAGCTCCTGACAGACCGCATTGCGGCACTGGAGCTGCGGGTGGATTCACTCTGGAGCATCCACAATGCTGAGAATGAGGTGAATAGCACATTTAGTGAGTTGGTCACACTGCAGGTAAAGTTTACACAGCCAGATAGGGGAAGGGTGACCAACAAGAAGAGCAGTGGAAGGAAGGTAGTGCAGGGGTCCCCTGTGGTCATCTCCCTGCAAAACAGATACACCGCTTTGGGTACTGTTGAGGGGGATGATTCATCAGGGGAGGGCAGCAGCAGCCAATCCATGGCACCGTGGGTGGCTCTGCTGTACAGGAGGGCAGGAAAAAGAGTGGGAGAGCGATAGTGTAGGGGATTCAATTGTAAGGGGAATAGATAGACGTTTCTGCGGCCGCAACCGAGATTCCAGGATGGTATGTTGCCTCCCTGGTGCAAGGGTCAAGGATGTCTCAGAGCGGGTGCAGGACATTCTGAAAAGGGAGGGTAAACAGCCAGTTGTCGTGGTGCACATTGGTACCAACGACATAGGTAAAAAAAGGGATAAGGTTCTACGAGACAAATTTAGGGAGCTAGGAGCTAAATTAAAACGTAGGACCTCAAAAGTAGTAATCTCGGGATTGCTACCAGTGCCATGTGCTAGTCAGAGTAGGAATCGCAGGATAGCTCAGATGAATATGTGGCTTGAGGAGTAGTGCAGAAGGGAGGGATTCAAATGCCTGGGACATTGGAACCAGTTCTGGGGGAGGTGGGACCAGTACAAACCAGACGGTCTGCACCTGGGCAGGACTAGAACCAATGTCCTCGGGGAAGTGTTTGCTAGTGCTGTTGGGGAGGAGTTAAACTAACATGGCAGGGGGATGGGAACCTACGCAGCGAGACAAAGGGAAGTAGAATGGGGGCAGAAGCAAAAGATAGAAAGAAGAAAAGTAAAAGTGGAGGGCAGAGAAACCCAAGGCAAAAAGCAAAAAGGGCCACATTACAGCAAAACCCTAAGGAGACAAAGGGTGTTAAAAAGACAAGGCTGAAGGCTCTGTACCTCAATGCGAGGAGTATTTGGAATAAGGTGGAAGAATTAACTGCACAGATAGCAGTTAACGGATATGATGTAATTGGCATCACGGAGACATGGCTCCAGGGTGACCAAGGCTGGGAACTCAACATCCAAGGGAGTTCAGCATTTAGGAAGGATAGACAGAAAGGAAAAGGAGGTTGGGGTGGCATTGCTGGTTAAAGAGGAAATTAATGCAAGAGTAAGGAAGGATATTACCTTGGATGATGTGGAATCTGTATGGGTGGAGCTACGGAATACCAAAAGGCAGAAAACGCTAGTGGGAGTTGTGTACAGACCACCAAACAGTAGTAATGAGGATGGGGACAGCATCAAACAAGAAATTAGGGATGTGTGCAATAAAGGTACAGCAGTTATCATGGGCAACTTTAATCTACATATTGACTGGGCTAACCAAACTGGTAGCAATGCGGTGAAGGAGGATTTCCTGAAGTGTATTAGGGATGGTTTTCTTGACCAATATTTGAGGAACCAACTAGAGGGCTGGCCATCCTAGACTGGGTGATGTGTAATGAGAAAGGACTAATTAGCAATCTTGTTGTGCAAGGCCCCTTGGGGAAGAGTGACCATAATATGGTAGAATTCTTTATTAAGATGGAGAGTGACACAGTTAACTCAGAGACTAGGATCCTGAACTTGGGGAAAGGTAACTTCGATGGTATGGAGTCGGGCAGCGTCGGCGAGAGGCGACAGTCCGGGGTGCGTGGAGGTCGACAAAAGGCCGTGAGATCAGGAGTCGGGCAGCGTTGGCGAGAGGCGACAGTCCGGGGTGCGTGGAGGTCGACAAAAGGTCGCGAGATAAGGAGTCGGGCAGCATCGGTGAGAGGCGACAGTCCGGGGTGCGTGGAGGTCGACAAAAGGCCGTGAGATCAGGAGTCGGGCAGCGTCGGCGAGAGGCGACAGTCCAGGGTGCGTGGAGGTCGACAAAAGGTCGCGAGATAAGGAGTCGGGCAGCGTCGGCGAGAGGCGGGGCTTGTGCAGCTACAGGGAGAAGGCAAAAAAGAAGTAGAAAGAAATAGAAAGGTGACGTCACAGCCAAGGGGGTAAGTGATTGGCTGGTGACTGGTCAGTAGTTATTCTTTTTCTCTTCTAGATCAGTCAGCAACATTTAGCATTGTTGTTGCCAATTTAAGTTAATCTAAGGGTTAAGTCATGGCAGGAGAGCTCGGACACGTGATATGCTCCTCCTGTACCATGTGGGAGCTCAGGGACACTTCCGGTGTCCCTGACGACGATGTGTGCGGGAAGTGTATCAACCTCCAGCTCCTGACGGTCCGCATTGCGGCATTGGAGCTGAGGGTGGATTCACTCTGGAGCATCCACGATGCTGAGAATGACGTGAGTAGCACGTGTAGCGAGTTGGTCTTACCGCAGGTGAAGGGTCCACAGCCAGCTAGGGAATGGAAGACCAGCAGGAAGAGCAGTGCAAGGAAGGTAGTGCAGGGGTCCCCTGAGGTCATCCCCCTGCAAAACAGATACACCGCTTTGAGTACTGTTGAGAGGGATGACTCATCAGGGGAGGGCAGCAGCAGCCAAGTTCATGGCACCGTGGCTGGCTCTGCTGCACAGGAGGACAGGAAAAAGAGTGGGAGAGCGATAGTGATAGGGGATTCAATTGTAAGGGGAATAGATAGGCGTTTCTGCAGCCGCAACCGAGACTCCAGGATGGTATGTTGCCTCCCTGGTGCAAGGGTCAAGGATGTCTCGGAGCGGGTGCAGGACATTCTGAAAAGGGAGGGTAAACAGCCAGTTGTCGTGGTGCACATTGGTACCAACGATATAGGTATAAAAAGGGATGAGGTCCTACGAGACGAATTTAGGGAGCTAGGAGCTAAATTAAAACGTAGGACCTCAAAAGTAGTAATCTCGGGATTGCACCAGTGCCACATGCTAGTCAGAGTAGGAATCGCAGGATAGCTCAGATGAATACGTGGCTTGAGCAGTGGTGCAGCAGGGAGGGATTCAAATTCCTGGGGCATTGGAACCGGTTCTGGGGGAGGTGGGACCAGTACAAACCGGACGGTCTGCACCTGGGCAGGACCTGAACCAATGTCCTAGAGGGAGTGTTTGCTAGTGCTGTTGGGGAGGGGTAAAACTAATATGGCAGGGGGATGGGAACCAATGCATGGAGATAGAGGGAGACAAAATGGAGACAGAAGCAAAAGACAGAAAGGAGATGAGTAAAAGTGGAGGGCAGAGAAACCCAAGGCAAAAAACAAAAAGGGTTATTGTACAGCAAAATTCTAAAGGGTCAAAGTGTAATAAAAAGGCAAGCATGAAAGCTCGGTGCCTTAATGCAAGGAGTATTCGGAACCCAGGAGAGGGCTCTGAGCTAGTTAGAGTGGGGGAGAGCTCAGATGAACAGGACCCCAAGAAAGAATGCAAAAGGCAGGAGACAACAGAGCAGAGTAGCACTGGGGAAAGTGTAAACCACAAGGTGATAGGAAGGGACAATATGTATGAATATAAAGGGGCTGTAGGAGGAATCAAAACTAAAAATCATGGTTTAAAAACTAGTATTAAAACACTCTACCTAAACGCACGCAGCATTCGAAATAAAGTAAATGAGTTGACGGCACAAATCATTTCAAATGGGTATGATTTGGTGGCCATTACAGAAACATGGTTGCAGGGTGGCCAAGGCTGGGAATTAAACATGCAGGAGTATCTGACAATTCGGAAAGATAGACAAGAAGGGAAAGGAGGTGGGGTAGCTCTGTTAACAAAGGATAATATCAGGGCAGTTGTGAGAGACGATATTGGCTCTAATGAACAAAATGTTGAATCATTGTGGGTGGAGATTAGAGATAGTAAGGGGAAAAAGTCACTGGCGGGCGCAGTTTATAGGCCCCCAAATAATAACTTCACGGTGGAGCGGACAATAATCAAGGGAATAATGGAGGCATGTGAAAAAGGAACGGCAGTAATCATAGGGGATTTTAACTTACATATCGATTGGTCAAATCAAATCGCACGGGGTAGCCTTGAGGAGGAATTCATAGAATGCATACGGGATTATTTCTTCGAACAGTATGTTACAGAACCTACAAGGGAGCAAGCTATCTTAGATCTGGTCCTGTGTAATGAGACAGTAATAATAAACAATCTCCTAGTAAAAGATCCTCTCGGAATGAGTGATCACAGTATGGTTGAATTTGTAATACAGATTGAGGGTGAGGAAGTAGTGTCTCAAATGAGCGTACTATGCTTAAACAAAGGGGACGACAGTGGGATGAGGGCAGATTTGGCTAAAGTAGACTGAAAACACAGACTAAATGGTGGCACAATTGAAGAACAGTGGAGGACTTTTACGGAGCTCTTTCATGGTGCTCAACAAAAATATATTCCAGTGAAAAAGAAGGGCGGTAAGAGAAGGGATAACCAGCCGTGGATAACCAAGGAAATAAAGGAGAGTATCAAATTAAAAACCAATACGTATAAGGTGGCCAAGGTTAGTGGGAAACTAGCAGATTAGGAAAATTTTAAACGACAGCAAAGAATGACTAAGAAAGCAATAAAGAAAGGAAAGATAGATTACGAAAGTAAACTTGCGCAAAACATAAAAACAGATAGTAAAAGCTTTTACCGATATATAAAATGGAAAAGAGTGACTAAAGTAAATGTTGGTCCCTTAGAAGATGAGAAGGGGGATTTAATAATGGTAAATGTGGAAATGGCTGAGACCTTAAACAATTATTTGCTTCGGTCTTCACAGTGGAAGACACAAAAACCATGCCAAAAATTGCTGGTCACGGGAATGTGGAAAGGGAGGACCTTGAGATAATCGCTATCACTAGGGGGGGTAGTGCTGGATAGGCTAATGGGACTCAAGGTAGACAAGTCCCCTGGTCCTGATGAAATGCATCCCAGGATATTAAAAGAGATGGCTGAAGTTATAGCAGATGCATTCGTTATAATCTACCAAAAGTCTCTGGACTCTGGGGAGGTACCAGCGGATTGGAAAGCAGCTAACGTAATGCCTCTGTTTAAAAAAGGGGGCAGACAAAAGGCAGGTATCTATAGGCCGGTTAGTTTAACATCAGTAGTGGGGAAAATGCTTGAAGCTATCATTAAGGAAGAAATAGCGGGACATCTAGATAGGAATAGTGCAATCAAGCAGACCCAACATGGATTCATGAAGGGGAAATCATGTTTAACTAATTTACTGTGATTCTTTGAGGATATAACGAGCATGGTGGATAGAGGTGTACCGATGGGTGTATTTAGATTTCCAAAAGGCATTCAATAAGGCGCCACACAAAAGGTTACTGAAGAAGATAAAGGTACGTGGAGTCAGAGGAAATGTATTAGCATGGATCGAAGAATTGGCTGGCTAACAGAAAGCAGAGAGTCGGGATAAATGGGCCCTTTTCGGGTTGGAAATCGGTGGTTAGTGGTGTGCCACAGGGATCGGTGCTGGGACCACAACTGTTTACAATATACATAGATGATCTGGAAGAGGGGACAGAGTGTAGTGTAACAAAATTTGCAGATGACACAAAGATTACTGGGAAAGCGGGTTGTGTAGAGGACACGGAGAGGCTGCAAAGAGATTTAGATAGGTTAAGCGAATGGGCTAAGGTTATGGCAGATGGAATACAATGTCGGAAAATGTGAGGTCATCCACCTTGGGAAAAAAAACAGTCAAAGGGAATATTATTTGAATGGGGAGAAATTACAACATGCTGTGGTGTAGAGGGACCTGGGGGTCCTTGTGCATGAATCCCAAAAAGTTAGTTTGCAGGTGCAGCAGGTAATCAGGAAGGCGAATGGAATGTTGGCCTTCATTACGAGAGGGATGGAGTACAAAAGCAGGGAGGTCCTGTTGCAACTGTACAGGGTATTGGTGAGGCCGCACCTGGAGTACTGCGTGCAGTTTTGGTCACCTTACTTAAGGAAGGATATACTAGCTTTGGAGCGGGTACAGAGATGATTCACTAGGCTGATACCGGAGATGAGGGGGTTACCTTATGATGATAGATTGAGTAGACTGGGTCTTTACTCGTGGAGTTCAGAAGGATGAGGGGTGATCTTATAGAAACATTTAAAATAATGAAAGGGATAGACAAGATAGAGGCAGAGAGGTTGTTTCCACTGGTCGGGGAGACTAGAACTAGGGGGCACAGCCTCAAAATACGGGGGAGCCAATTTAAAACCAAGTTGAGAAGGAATTTCTTCTCCCAGAGGGTTGTGAATCTGTGGCATTCTCTGCCCAAGGAAGCAGGTGAGGCTAGCTCATTGAATGTATTCAAATCACAGATAGATAGATTTTTAACCAATAAGGGAATTAAGGGTTACGGGGAGCGGGCGGGTAAGTGGAGCTGAGTCCATGGCCAGATCAGCCATGATCTTGTTGAATGGTGGAGCAGGCTCGAGGGGTCAGGTGGCCTACTCCTGTTCCTAATTCTTATGTTCTTATGTTCTTATGAGACGTGAATTGGTTAGAAAAGACTAGCGAGTGATACCTGAAGAGTTGACGGTGGATAGGCAACGGCAAACATTTAAAGATCACATGGATGAACTTCAACAATTTTACATCCCTGTCTGGAGTAAAAATAAAAGGGGAAGGTGACTCAAACATGGCTAACAAGGGAAATTAAGGATAGTGTTAAATCCAAGGAAGAGGCGTATAAATTGGCCAGAAAAAGCAGCAAGCCTGAGGACTGGGAGAATTTTGTATTACAGCAGAGGAGGACAAAGTGTTTAATTAGGAGGGGGAAATAGAATATGAGAGGAAGCTTGCTGGGAACATAAAAACTGACTGCAAAAGCTTCTATGGATATGTGAAAAAAAAAGATTAGTGAAAACAAATGTAGGTCCTTTGCAGTCAGAATCAGGTGAATTTCTAATGGGGATCAAAGAAATGACGGACCAGTTAAACAAATACTTTGGTTCTGTTTTCACGAAGGAAGGCACAAATAACCTTCCGGAAATACGAGGGGACCGAGGGTCTTGTGAGAAGGAGGAACTGAAGAATATCCTTCTAAAGCAGGAAATTGTGTTCGGGAAATTGATGGGATTGATGGCCAATAAATCACAGGGGCCTGATAGTCTGCATCCCAGAGTACTTAAGGAAGTGGCCATAGATATAGTGAATGCATTGGTGATCATTTTCCAACAGTCTATCGACTCTGGATCAGTCCCTATGGACTGGAGGGTAGCTAATGTAACACCACTGTTTAAAAAAGGAGGGAGAGAGAAAACGGGTAATTGTAGACCAGTTAGCCTGACATCAGTAGTGGGGAAAATGTTGGAATCAATTATTAAAGATGAAATAGCAGCGCATTTGGAAAGCAGTGACAAGATAGGTCCAAATCAGCATGGATTTATGAAAGGGAAATCATGCTTGACAAATCTTCTGGAATTTTTTGAGGATGTAACTAATAGAGTGGACAAGGGATAACCAGTGGATGTGGTGTATTTGGACTTTCAAAAGGCTTTTGACAAGGTCCCACGCAAGAGATTGGTGTGCAAAATCAAAGCACATGGTATTGGGGGTAATGTACTGACGTGGATAGAGAACTGGTTGGCAGACAGGAAGCAGAGAGTCGGGATAAACGGGTCCTTTTCAGAATGGCAGGCAGTGACTAGTGGAGTGCCGCAGGGCTCAGTGCTGGGACCCCAACTCTTTACAATATACATTAATGATTTAGATGAAGGAATTGAGTGTAATATCTCCAAGTTTGCAGATGACACGAAACTGGGTGGCGGTGTGAGCTGTGAGGAAGATGCTAAGAGGCTGCAGGGTGACTTGGACAGGTTAGGTGAGTGGCCAAATGCATGGCAGATGTAGTATAATGTGGATAAATGTGAGGTTATCCACTTTGGGGGCAAAAACACGAAGGCAGAATATTATCTGAATGGCGGCAGATTAGGAAAGGGGGGTGGTGCAACGAGACCTGGGTGTAATGGTTCATCAGTCATTGAAAGTTAGCATGCAGGTACAGCAGGTGGTGAAGAAGGCAAATGGTATGTTGGTCTTCATAGCTAGGGGATTTAATATTGGAGCAGGGAGGTCTTACTGCAGTTGTACAGGGCCTTGGTGAGGCCTCACCTGGAATATTGTGTTCAGTTTTGGTCTCCTAATCTGAGGAAGGACGTTTTTGCTATTGAGGGAGTGCAGCGAAGGTTCACCAGATTGATTCCTGAGATGGCGGGACTGACATATGAGGAGATACTGGATCAACTGGGTTTTTATACACTGGAGTTTAGAAGGATGAGAGGGGATCTCATAGTAACTTACAAGATTCTGACGGAACTGGACAGGTTCGATGCGGGAAAAATGTTCCCGATAATTGGGAAGTCCAGAACCAGGGGCCATAGTCTTAGGATAAGGGGTAGGCCATTTAGAACTGAGATGAGGAGAAACTTCTTCACTCAGAGAGTTGTTAACCTGTAAAATTCCCTACCGCAGAGAGTTGTTGATGCCAGTTCATTGGATATATTCAAGAGGGAGTTAGATATGGCCATTACGGCTAAAGGGATCAAGGGGTTATGGAAGGAAAGCAGGAAAGCAGGAAAGGGGTACTGAGGGAATGGTCAGCCATGATCTTATTGAATGGCGGTGCAGACTCGAAGGGCCGAATGACCTACTCCTGCACCTATTTTCTATGTTTTTATGTTTCTTTCATTCTGGCCCTGAATTACCTGCCTTTTGTAAGAGGTGATGTCGTCCTAACCGGATACAGGTCCAGCTCTTGCTTGAAGGAATTCAGCGAATCAGTGTCCAGTGCAGCAGGTGGCAGCATGTTCTGGAGGTGCACTATTCTCGGGAAAAAACACCTCCTGATATCTAACCTAGATCTGACCTTATACACCTTAAAATTGTGACGTTTGGTCCTCTCTAACTTATTTAATAGGAACAAACTGTCAACTGGAACACAATCTATCCCCTTCATCATCTTATAAACCTCAATCAGATCACCCCTAAGTCTACGCTTCTCTAAAGTGTAGAGTTCCAACTCTATTAGTCTATCTTGATAACTAAGTTGCTTTATACTGGGATTTAATCTTGTGGCCCTCTTCGTCACCCTGTAGAGGACACAGAGAGGCTGCAAAGAGATTTAGATAGGTTAAGCGAATGGGCTAAGGTTTGGCAGATGGAATATATTGTCGGAAAATGTGAGGTCATCCACCTTGGAAAAAAAAACAGTAAAATGGAATATTATTTGAATGGGGAGAAATTACAACATGCTGTGGGGCAGAGGGACCTGGGGGTCCTTGTGCATGAATCCCAAAAAGTTAGTTTGCAGGTGCAGCAGGTAACCAGTAAAGCGAATGGAATGTTGGCCTTCATTGCGAGAGGGATGGAGTACAAAAGCAGGGAGGTCCTGCTGCAACTGTACAGGGTATTGGTGAGGCCGCACCTGGAGTACTGCGTGCAGTTTTGGTCACCATACTTAAGGAAGAATATACTAGCTTTGGAGGGGGTACAGAGACGATTCACTAGGCTGATTCCGGAGGTGATGGGGTTACCTTATGATGATAGATTGAGTAGACTGGGCCTTTACTTGTTGGAGTTCAGAAGAATGAGGGGTGATCTTATAGAAACATTTAAAATAATGAAAGGGATAGACAAGATAGAGGCAGAGTGGTTGTTTCCACTGGTCGGGGAGACTAGAACTAGGGGGCACAGCCTCAAAATACAGGGGAGCCAATTTAAAACCGAGTTGAGAAGGAATTTCTTCTCCCAGAGGGTTGTGAATCTGTGGCATTCTCTGCCCAAGGAAGCAGTTGAGGCTAGCTCATTGAATATATTCAAATCACAGATAGATAGATTTTTAACCAATAAGGGAATTAAGGGTTATGGGGAGCAGGCGGGTAAGTGGAGCCGAGTCCACGGCCAGATCAGCCATGATCTTTTTGAATGGCTCGAGGGGCTAGATGGCCTACTCCTGTTCCTAATTCTTATGTTCTTATGTTCTTTCGAAAGCCTTAATATCACTCACCATGTGAGGAGACCAAAACTGGACACAGTATTCCAAGTGATGCCTGACCAAGGTCTTGTACAAGGACAAAATAGTTTGCCTCGTCTTATAATCAATTGTCGTATGAATCCACCCCAACATTATTTGCTCTCGCAATTGATTCAAGGCATTGCTCATGTATCTTTACAGATCTATGCCCAGATCTCTTTCTTTCTCCACCTTATTTCATACTTTTTCCTGAACAGTGTATGAACGTTGAGCATTCGCCTTGCCCATATGCATAACACTTATCCAAATTCAACATAGTTTGCGGGTATTTAGTTATGATCCCCCATTTTTCCCAGATGCTGATATTAGTCACACAAAGTTATGTCTTTGGATATTCTTGGCCAATTATAATACTCTAATAATATGTCCTTTGTGCATTTAACCTTTAATAAATCTCAGTACATCTCCACTCTCTGTTAAAATTAATCTGGTTCCTGTTCCTCAACTGATTTTGTTCTTTAATGTCAGACCAAAAGCCTGTCCTTGTAATTGTATGCCACCCTGTTGTTTCAGGCTAAGAGAGCCTGATGCCCAGGTGACTTGAGAGCCCCCACCCTCTAATCTTCCAGTTCATGTTGGTTCTGGATACCCAAATTTCCCAGGCTGATTTCCGTTTGTGTGATATTGTATTGGGAGACTTTCATCTCTCGCAAGCTCTTTTGTGCTTCAGTATCAGTCTGGCAACTGGTAGCCTCCTCAGACTGGGACTTACTGCTATCCCTGGTGCATTTGGGTTAAACTCCCTACATCAACTGATGCTATCATTAGTTCAATCTGCCTTGGTTCTACATCCTTCGTCTGACTCTGAGTAACCACCTAAGCTTTCTCTCCCATACTCGTGTTACCCATGACATTTCGTCATAACAATTATGGTAGTAGTAAAGTTGATGAAGAGTGATCTAAACAACAACAGCAGCAACTTGCATTGATATAGTGCCTTTAACATTGTAAAACTTCCCAAGGAGCTTCACAGGAGCGTAATCAGACAAAAATTGACACAGAGCCAAAGAAGGAGACATTAAGACAGGTGACCTAAAGCTTGGTCTAAGAGGTAGATTTTAAGGAACATCATAAAGGAATAGAGAAATCCGGAGAGGTTTAGGGAGGGCCCAGGCAGCTGAAGGCACATCAGCCAGTGGAGGAGTGAAGGAAATCGGGGAAGCACAAGAGGCCAGAATTGGAGGAACGCAGAGTTCTTGGAGGGTTGTGGGGCTGGATGAGGTTACAGAGATAGGGATGGGCGAGGCCGTGGAGAGATTTGAACAGATGGCCAAGCATTTTAAATTTGAGGATATTTTGAGCACATTGGCTGCTGAAACCCTCGCCTTTGTTATGTCCAGATTTTTCTATTTCAACACTTTGCTGTCCGACCTTCCAGCTTCCACCTTTCCTGAACCTAATCTCATCCAAAACACTGCTGGCTATATCTTAACTCTCACCAAACCCCATTCACCCATCACCCCTCTGCTCGCTGACTTATATTGGCTCTATTCTTATTCAGCCTTGAGAGACTCCTGTGCAGTAAAACCCAAGTTCTCTATATCACCAGTCAGAGTATTCAAGAGAGGAATTCCAACTGGGCTCAAGCACTCTAATGCTGTGGAATTCCTGTACATTTTACGGTGGTTCTGCAAAGTAGTTGGACACCATTGTATAGATCCACAGATTGGACTCCTTTGCAATCCACACCAGGTCTTGCAGTGAGCTTTGCACATTCTCAAATAACTATATGGAACACTGGTGCTGAGTACAGCCTTCCTTTATATTGATTTCTGCTGTGTATTTCCTTGTATTACATCAATCTGAATAATCTGTGAAGTCTTAAAAGTTGATTGATGGTGGGTGAGATCCTGATAATGTATTTTGTATTTATTCTCTATTCCAAGTTGCCTTGAGAAGGCGGTAATAGGCCACCTTCGACAACTGTGTCTCTTGCTAACTCACTTCAAAAGTTATTCAGAGTCAACAACATAGGGCTCAATTTTCCCCAATTAGCTGCGCTGTTTTTTGGCGTGCACTGTTTTTTTTGTAGTAAATTCAAATTTCCATGTTTCCCCAAAGTTTCTGAGCTAGTGTAATTCACTTCGGTAGGATTTTTTTAAGCTAAGATGTTTTACCTCATTGGGGGCTTAACCTGTCAACCGTGCCAATTCCGGCCATTTAAGCAAGTTTGGCCAGCTCCGATTTACTCCAATTTTTCTTAGGACGGCGTATGTAACCACTTTGGAAAAACCTTCTGGGCAGTTAACAAAATCGGTACAGGTAAGAGAATCAGTGCAGCAGATCCAGTTCCACGGCCCGATCAGCAGCAGCAGAGAGGGAGAGAGAGGGGGAGAGGGGAGGGGGGGGGCGGTGGCGGGGAGAGGAGAGGGGGGCAGGGAGGAGAGGAGAGAGGAGAGAGGAGAGAGGGGCGAAGGTGGGAGGCCTTTTGGCCAGGGTTAGGAGTGGTACCCAGCACCGGGAGAGGATGGAAGCCGTTCGGCCAGGGTTAGGAATGGCAACCGGTCACCGGGTAGAGGAGGGAGGAGGGAGGCATTTCAGCCGGGGTTAGGAGCAGCACCCAGCACTGGGAGGGGGGGATAGACGTTTGGCATAAACTCTTTAATAATTTAATGCTGGTAAGTTGCTGCAATATGTAAAGTACTTGTGCAGGTTGCTGTGAGCTGGTCAGAATGTGTTCTATGTTTCACTTCCCAGTCTCAGCCCACAGTGTGTCCCTCGTTATCCTGGCAACCCGATCTTTTTGGCACAGATCTTAGGCTCCACCCCCAAAGCTAAACGGCAGGCTAGGCAGCGCCAAAATCAACAATTCAAACGGGGAAAGTTGGATGAATTTTTTTGGTGTTGCTGGGCCCCAAAAAAACATGCGTAACTCTTGAAGTATGCCTAAAAACGGCTTTGGGGAAAATTGAGCCCATAGTGTGGAACTGGAGTCACATGTAAAACAGGTGGAGATGGCAGATTCCATTTGCTGAAGGGCATTAATGAACAATCCAGTGTCTATCATAGTCATTTTCTGGTGTTAATTCACATTACCGGATTTATTGAATTCAATTTCAGAACTTGATTTTAACTCAACCTCTGGGCTGCTTGTCCAAAAGCATAACCATTTTTTTTTACTGTAACCCTTACACGTTTTACAGTTTGTGCTGGTCTAAAAACATATCACACTGGATATTGTGACAAGCAGAAGTAGGATTTTGGAAGATTATCTGATACAAAATCAGAATTACTATTGCCACTGATATAAATGAGATATGTGGTTCTGCAAAGTAGTTGAACACCACTGTATAGATCCACATATTGGACTCCTTTGCAAATGTTAGATACGAATGAGGTATGAATAGATCAATTTGAAGTGAATTTAAAGATAATAATGAAATGGAGAACCATGGGTCTGTGTCCAAGTTAAATGAATTAAATATTACAAAAATTACATTTAGAATTTCATTAAACCACCAGCTCTGACATCAAAATCTTTTCTATATCGCTAATACAATTATAAATTAATATAATCAAGTAAATGATGCATTTATTTAATCAGATTGCTTAAGTATGCAAAGTTTTTAGAAATAATTTAATGAGAGGTCAGGCATCCTTGATGTTAATCTTCTGTCTACTTTATACATTTACTATATCTGTAATTAATCTAATCTCAATCAGACTATCTGGAAATTGAATTGCAGCCATTTGTAGTATTTAAGTAAATTATTAATGAACAGTTTACCATACTGTATTGTAAAGGACATTCTTTAGAATATTTTTTTCAAGATTAAATGATTTCACCATTCAAAAAGAATTTATATTAAAGGCATCTACATTATACATATCACTTTGAGACCAGGAGTCACAGAGAATAATATGGGATCGACAACTGAGTTATTCTAGCACCCTTCTTTGATCAGGGAAAGCAGAGTCCTGCACAACTTAGTTTGTAAACAGACACAGTAATGCATGCCAGTTAAATGTGAATGCTAACAGACAGTTGACCTTCTGCCAAGGTTTGAATTGTGCAGTTTAAAAAGTTTAGACTTCCTGGGTAATTTTGAAAATGTATTCTGCAGCAGCGTGCAATTATACTGCAACCAGTATGAGCCGAAGTATTATGACAGTACCTTTAACAGGTCGCCTCACACTGCTTTCCTCAATGTGATTCGGGTGTCTGCAGACCGGAATTACGAAACTCAATTGGTGCCAATACAAAGCAATTTAAGAGGGAGACCAGTCAATTCATTGTGTCGGCTCTTTGCTGGAGCAATCCAAATTAAATCCCAGACGTTGCTCATTCCCCGTAGCCCCGTGTCTGCATCCAATGTTTGTCCACTTTTCCCTTGAAAGATATAATGGTTTCCGTCTCAACTACACCTGGTTACGAAGCATTCCATAGCCCAACAACTCTGCCTAAAGGTTTAGGCTTCATATCACCGCAAACTGTGCAGCAGAACAAAACCTAGCAGTTAATGTTCTACTCCGAGTGTTTAATTCTCATTTGGTATCTCTTTATCCCTGCACTTTTTCTCATGTTTAGAAACATAGAAACATAGAAAATAGTTGCAGGAGTAGGCCATTCGGCCCTTCGAGCCTGCACCATCATTCAATAAGATCATGGCTGATCATTCCTTCAGTACCCCTTTCCTGCTTTCTCTCCATACCCCTTGATCCCCTTAACCGTAAGGGCCATATCTAACTCCCCCTTGAATATATCCAATGAACTGGCATCAACAACTCTCTGCGGCAGGGAATTCCACAGGTCAACAACTCTCTGAGTGAAGAAGTTTCTCCCCATCTCAGTCCTAAACGGCCTACCCCTTATCTTAAGACCAAGTCCCCTGGTTCTGGACTTCCCCAACATGGAGAACATTCTTCCCGCATCTAACCTGTCCAGTCCCGTCAGAATCTTATATGTTTCTATGAGATCCCCTCTCATCCTTCTAAACACCAGTGAATAAAGGTCCAGTTGATCCAGTCTCTCCTCATATGACAGCCCAGCCATCCCTGGAATCAGTCTGGTGAACCTTCGCTGCACTCCCTCAATAGCAAGAATGTCCTTCCTCAGACTAGGAGACCAAAACTGAACACAATATTCCAGGTGAGGCCTCACTAAGGCCCTGTACAACTGCAGTAAGACCTCCTGTCTTCAAGTGTGCTCCTATATTCAAATCCCCTAGCTATGGAGGTCAACATACCATTTGCCTTCTTTACCGCCTGCTGTACCTGCGTGCCCACTTTCAGTGACTGATGAACCATGACATCCAGGTCTCGTTGCACCTCCCCTTTTTCTAGTCTGCCGCCATTCAGATAATATTCTGCCTTCATGTTTTTGCCCCCAAAATGGATAACCTCACATTTATCCACATTATACTGCATCTGCCGTGTATTTGCCCACTCACCTAATCTGTCCAAATCACCCTGCAGCCTCTTAGCGCCCTCCTCACAGCTCACACTGCCACCCAGTTTAATGTCATCCGCAAACTTGGAGATATTACACTCTATTCCTTCATCCAAATCGTTAATGTATATTGTAAAGAGTTGGGGTCCCAGCACTGAGCCCTGCGGCACCTCACTAGTAACTGCCTGCCTTTCTGAAAAGGACCCGTTTATCTCGACTCTCTGCTTCCTGTCTGCCAACTAGTTCTCTATCCATGTCAGTACATTACCCCCAATAACATGCACTTTGATTTTGTACACCAATCTCTTGTGCGGGACCTTGTCAAAAACCTTTTGAAAGTCCAAATACACCACATCCACTGGTTCTCCCTTGTCCACTCTACTAGTTACATCCTCAAAAAATTCCAGTAGATTCGTCAAGTTTAGAAGTCAGAGAACCAGTGAACGGATTCAACAGACAGGAAAGCCTCTCCTAGAAAATTACCTTACACTGAACCTGCTCAGGATAAATGCTTAATAATCCCAACCCTTGGTATCCACACTCCATTCCCTTAATTTCTACACACCCTTCTTAATGTCCATATCCATCCTTTTTAATGTCACAATTGGCACGATTTATTTATGTGTATTGAATAACTAACCGCAGAGCTCACGTGTACTGGCCTTGTATCGATACCAATGTTTGCGGAGTGCTTGGATTTCAGAATAAAATTCTGCAGCCCAGATTGCTTTAAAACCTGCGTCAATCTGCAAAGATACAGGAGCGGTTTCAGTATTGGGTCAAGTAGGGAGTGGTACAGCCATAGAATTCGATTGTGTGACTCAAGGTCAAATACATTTTAAAAAAGTTACTACGGCTTGAACGGATTCAATTAAAAGGTTTTAATTAGCTGTAAAGGAAGAAATTAAAAAGCGTCATTAGAGAGATGAATTGGGGGGTTGATGTCCTGGGAGTGAGGAGAAGGGGACTTATTAAAATATTTGATAGGCAGTATTTCCTCTCAGGGGAATCCGCCTGACGTATGAACAATGGGAGAAAATCAATAGTAATTAAAGAGAGTCTAGATCAGCTTTAATAGTCCTGAAGTGGCTGATTTTCAAAGCTGATGATGGGAAAGATCCCTGGCGATTTACTTTTCCACTGCCTGGCATCTCCTCAATCTCCACTGTCCTCAGTGAACTGCGCCAGGTCGAATAGCCCTCCCGGCAAAATCTTGAGCAAATGGAACAAGCCCACTCTATTAGGTGGCGGTTCTGTAACCTTACCTAGGGACAGGCAGGCAAATGTTCTGTTTCCCTGACCCACTATTGTAGGCTTGACGTCAATAACTGTATCTAATGGCAACCTGGATTGTGCCTATTAATAACTGACAGCCGGAGTCGGGAGACAGGAGGCGCGGCGGAGCTGAGCACCCAGGAGTTCAACCGGTAATCAATCGTGTGAGCACTGTGTGACACGGTGTATTGTCCAGATAGACAGCTCTGGCACAGTCTATCTGTGTCCTGCCTTTTTGGGCCACTTCTTGGTTTCAATGTTAAGCTTGTTGCGATTAGGGAGGGTGACATCGCTGACTGACCGTGGTCCCATTCTCCACTTATAATTCAAGCTAACCGACATTAAAGCCAAATTAAAGTTGTAATATTTATATTGTTTCAATGTTTTATTTAATTGTAATGTTTCTAAAGATTAAAAAAGCCAAATTACCAGTCCAGTACATGTATTGCAATAAAAATATTAAACGGAATGTAAATGTGTATTTGCTGCAATAAAACATACTCATTCTCAGAACAGGTCCACCTTTAAAAACGGACAAGTAACTTCAGCACTCCAAAGTAGCCAAGAGCACCTGTCCTTTGAGTCTTGTGAACATCACGTGACTCGCTAAGCCACTCAAAATAAACAGCTCAACACTCTTTTTGTAGAAATGTAAATCAAATGCCCCCTTTTGGTGAGGGCACTAGCACCCACAAATTAACAATTTAAACTTTAACGAAACCTCAAATCAAATTAAAATTTGGTTGCCGAGGGTGATGATGCACTCCAGTCCCTTTGGCGTCCACCTCTCGCGGATGGCCGCGAGTGTACCAGTGGACACCGCATGCTCCATCTCCAGGGACACTCTGGCTCGAACGTAACCACGGAAGAGAGGCAGGCAGTTGGGCTGAACGATCCCCTCGACCGCCTGCTGCCTGGACCAGTTAATGACCACTTTGGCCATGCCCAGGAGCAGTGCACCTGTCCTTTGTCCTGTAAATACCCATCACACCTGATATTACTCTATTGACAATGTTTTAAAGACAATTCAAATCGTCAGTTGGACGGGCTGGATGTGAATTTTTAAACGGCAGTGGAATCCGTCTCTATAAACTTTGCAGTCATGATTTAGTTTGTTTAAGATGTATGAGTATCACAGCAGTTAAATAGCAGCGAGAGCTCGGTGCAGCGTTTCTTTCCCAGTCCTGTGTGTCACCGGTTTTGTAGCATTGACTGAGACAATTAATGATAACTCTTCTTTCCACTGTGATTTGACTGGGTAATAAATGACTGAAGGAACCACATTTCTGGGCCAAGTCGGGGTTATCGGACTGGCCCCTGGGGTGCGCCCTATCTCCAATAGGCAAAGCTTGTTCCTGACCAATTCACAACTGCTTTAGGCTCCGGGGCTCGTTAATTTACATTGCGGAATCGACAGAGCTTCAACAGAGCTTCTTGCCACTTCAACAGGATTGAAGCGTGAAGCGGAGATGTCACTTCCAGGGAATGCCAGCAGATAAAGAGTGAGCAGCATTTGGCAGCGCCGACCCCTCGCTCGAGGATCGTTGCCTTCAGCGCCTCGGAAGAAGCTCCAAGTTATTTTGGATCAGTAGGGGCAGCTCAGTCAGGGCGAGGAACTTCCCAGCACTGGATTGGAAACACCATGGCCACCATCGGATTTTCGGACGTGGAAGCTTTCCTGGATCGCCACCCCGATTTCTTTGAGGACTACCTGCTGAGAAAGGGTAAGCGCGAGTCGGTAAACAAGTGGTTGAAGGAACACAAAGCTGCCAAAGTTTCTGGCTCGGCTGGGGAGGAGAAGCACAGCGCGGGCAGGGAGCCGGGCGGCAGCTCCCGAGCTGACGGGATGCACAGGCGATCGTCCCAGAAGGAGCTCCGGAGAAGTTTCGCCAGATCGCGGGCCATGACATCGCACCGGACCTATGATGAGCATGTCTTCCTGAGGGCTCACGATTCTGTCTCCAGCACCGGCAGGAGAGCCCTCCTGAGAAAAGCCAGCTCCCTGCCCCCTACCACAGCCCACATATTGAGTGCTCTCTTGGAGTCCAGGGTGAACATCCCTCAGTATGCCTCTGCGGCCATCGATTACAAATACAAGCTCAAGGAATCCAACGAGAAGGAATTCTTCCTGGAGCTTGTAAAGGACATCTCGAACGATTTGGACCTGACCAGCTTGAGCTACAAGATCCTCATAAACGTGTGTATTATGGTGGGCGCAGATCGCTGCTCCCTGTTTCTGGTGGAGGGCCCCCCCCAGAAAAAGAAGCTGGTCTCAAAGTTCTTCGACGTTCACTCTGGGACCACGGTGGTGCCTTCCTCCAGCACGGAGAACTCCAACGAGGTGCAGGTGCCTTGGGGGAAAGGAATCATTGGGTATGTGGCTGAACACGGGGAAATCGTCAACATACCTGACGCCTATCAGGTAAACATTACGTTCTGTTTGCATTCCCGAACATTTTCACTTTTTCACTCAAAGGTGGCTTGTTTTGTCACCTTTTTTCTGATCGGTGTGAGGTGTAGCTCAGTGGGCAGCACTCTCGCCACTCTCGTGGATTCACGTCCCACTCCAGATACTTGAACACAAAAATCTAGGCTGACACTCCAGTGCTGTGTTGAGGGAGTGCTGGACTGTTGGAGGTGCCATCTTTCAGATGAGATGTTAAATTGTGGCCCGATCTGTTAAGTCCTGACTCTAATGTATTGACTTACACAGACAAATGCTGAAGTCAAGGTCACTCAGGACCTGCACCTTTAATTCCAGCTCTCCAGTGATGCACTTGCCTGAGACCTCTCTGGGACAGGTATGGAGTGTCTCCTGCAAGTGCACCCCTGGTGGTAAGGTATGCTTATTGTTACAGATCATATCCAGTTACAGTCATGTATAGCATGGTAAGATACAGTTAGATACAGTAATGTGAGATACATGACATCACCCTCCCCCAAGGTCTTATTGCCTTTATAGATTCAGTCTCTCAGGTGGTCTGCGCTCTCACGTGGTGCGTCTTTGTTGTGGTTCAGTTGTTTGCCTTGGTGCCTGTTTTTCGTTCGATGTGATTGCTGGTATCTCGCCTGGGCTGTCTGTTGAGACTGCCCTTTCCTCAGGTTGTTCCACCTGTCTGACAACCAGGTGTGGTGTGAGTTTCACATTGTAGTCTGCCTCTGGTTCTTCAGTGTTATCAATGAATCTACTTTTTACTTGGTCTACATGCCTCCGGCAGGTTTGGCCACTGTCCATTTGTACAACCAGTAGCCTGTTTCCCTCTTTGTCTGTTACTGTCCCTGCAAACCATTTGGGACCCTGGCCATAATTTAGCACAAACACTTTGTCCCCTATCTCATTCCACCTCCCCCTCGAATTTCGGTCATGGTACTCAGTTAGCTTTTGATGCTTAGCCTCAACAATTTCATGCATGTCTGGGAGGATTAATGAGAGCCTGGTCTTTAAGGTTCGTTTCATCAATAGTTGCGTGGGGGGAACCCCAGTCAACGAATGCGGACGAGATCTGTATGCCAGCAGCAGTCGCGACAGGTGGCTCTGCAGCGTGGGACCTTGGATTCTGAGCATGCCTTGTTTAATGATCTGCACTGCTCGCTCCGCCTGGCCATTGGAGGCTGGTTTGAAAGGTGCCATCTTAACGTGATTTATACCGTGGTCAACTATAAAATCTTGAAATTCTGCACTGGTGAAGCACGGACCATTATTACTGACCAATATGTCAGGAATGCCGTGCATTGCAAACATGGTTCTAAGGCTCTCCACAGTGGTGGAGGTGGTGCTCAAGTTTAAAATGGTGCACTCGATCCATTTTGAAGATGCATCAACGACTACGAGGAACATTTTGCCCGTGAATGGGCCCGCATAGTCTACATGCATCCGCGACCACGGTTTGGTGGGCCAGGGCCAGGGGCTTAGGGGGGCCTCCCTGGGGACATTACTGAGTTGGGCACAAATGGTGCACCGACGGACGCAGAGCTCCAAGTCCGCATCAATGCCAGGCCACCAGACATGAGATCTGGCTATGGCCTTCATAAGGATGATCCCCGGGTGCTCGCGATGGAGCTCCCGGACAAACGCCTCCCTGCCTCGTAAGGGCATAACTACTCGGCTGCCCCACATCAGGCAGTCTGCCTGTAGTGAGAGTTCATGCATGTGCCTATGGAAGGGTTTGACTTCCTCGGGGCAGGCATCGCAAGCCTCTGCCCAGTCACTGGTTAAAACGCATCTTTTAACTAGAGATAACGTGGAGTCGCTGATCGTTCAGGCTCTGATTTGACGAGCCGTCATGGGCGAACCTGTGGATTCAAAGGCATTGATTGCCATGACCATCTCACAGTTCTGTTCATCGGACCTTCTGTGGTCACCAGGGGTAGCCTGCTAAGCGCGTCAGTACAGTTGTCTGTGCCTGGTCTGTGCCTTATCGTATAGTCGTAAGCCGCCAGCATGAGTGCCCACCGCTGAATGCGCGCCGAGACATTGGCGTTGATTGCCTTGCACTCGGATAGTAGGGACGTGAGGGGTTTGTGGTTGGTTTCTAATGCAAACTTGGCCCCGAAAAGGTATTGGTGCATCTTTTTGACACCGTACACGCACGCGAGCACCTCCTTCTCAACCATACCGTACCCGCGCTCCGCCCGCGAAAGTGACCTGGAGGCATAAGCAATGGGCTGCAATTTACCCGCATCATTGAAGTGCTGTAAAATGCACCCGACCCCGTACGCTGATGCATCACATATAAGGACTAACTTTTTACCTGGGTCAAAAAAGGCTAAAACACTCTTGGAACATAGAAGGTTGCGTGCCTTATTGAAGGCGCGTTCTTGGGCGTCCCCCCAAAACCAATCGCACCCCTTTCTGAGTAGCATGTGGAGAGGCTCCAGCAGCGTGCTCAAGTTCTGCATAAAGTTCCCAAAGTAATTGAGTAGCCTGAGAAAGGCGCGCAGTTCCGAGACATTCCGGGGCCTGGGTGCCAGGCGAATTGCTTCGGTTTTGGATTTGGTTGGGAGGATTCCATCAGCGGCAATCTTTCTGCCCAAAAATTCAACCTCAGGCGCGAGAAACAGACACTTGGATTTCTTAACTCTTAGGCCTACCCGATCCAATCGACTTAGTACTTCCTCCAAATTGCGGAGATGAGAGTCGGTGTCCCTGCCCGTGATGAGTATGTCATCTTGAAACACAACCGTCCCCGGGATGGACTTGAGCAGACTCTCCATGTTGTGCTGGAATATAGCAGCTGCCGACCTGATGCCGAATGGGCATCGATTGTACACAACAAGGCCTCGATGTGTGTTGATGGTGGTGAGTAGCTTCGACTCTTCGGTCAGTTCTTGCGTCATATACGCAGATGTGAGGTCAAGTTTCGAGAAAAGTTTTCCTCCAGCCAACGTGGCAAATAGGTCCTCCGCTCTTGGCAGCGGGTATTGGTCCTGTAGGGAGACTCTGTTTATGGTAGACTTGTAATCCCCACAGATTCGCACGGATCCATCAGGCTTCATGACGGGGACGATGGGGTTTGCCCAGTCGCTGAATTCCACAGGAGAAATTATGCCTTCCCGCAGAAGCCGGTCCAGTTCATTTTCAATCTTTTCCCTCATCACATAAGGCAGAGCTCTAGCCTTGTGATGGACTGGTCTGGCATTCTGTGTGATGTAGATTCTAACTTTAGCCCCTTTGAAGGTGCCCACACCTGGCTGAAAGAGATGTTCAAAATGGCTTAGAACTGTTAAGCAGGAGGTCCGTTCCTCTGACGACATGGTGTGAACATCATCCCATTTCCAATTAAGTTCTGCTAGCCAGCTTCTCCCCAACAGGGCTGTGAGATCCCCAGGGACAATCCACAGGGAAAGTCGGTGCACCATCCCTTTGTGTGTGACTGAGAGCATGGCACTGCCACGGACTGGGACGATTTCTTTAGTATAGGTCCTTAATTTGGTGTCGATCTTTGTGAGTTTAGGTCTGTTGCTTTTGTGCGGCCACAGCTGTTCAAATTGTTGAACACTCATGAGGGATTGACTGGCCCCCGTGTCCAGTTCCATGTTGACGGGTATCCCATTGAGTAGAACCCTCATCATAATTGGAGGCATCTTGGTGTAAGAACAGTGGACACTGATCGTGTTAACCCGCTGTACCTCGGCATCCCATGCACTGTTCCAACCGTCTTCTGGTCCGCTTTCCGACCCTTCCGATTCGTATACCAGCCGAGCTGCTGTTTTTCTGCACATGCGAGCCAGATGCCCTGTGTAGTTGCAGTTTCTGCAAACGGCATGCTGAAATCGAATCACCCTGGTTGAGTGCCTTCCCCCACATCTCCAACACAGACCGTTTCCATTGTTTCCGAAGGATGAGCTGCATCTGGCTGATCTCCCTTGAGCTTCTCTCAATCTGTTGTTGATTGCTCGCATTGTGGGTTGATGAAGTGTGATCGGCCGTTCATGTGGCCCTTGATTTTGATGGCTTCTGGCGCCACTGTCTGCTGTTGTAGGCCTGTTCTCCTGCCTTTGTCTGTGTGTGGGGGGGTAGCGGTTTGTTTCACAATGTGAACCCCTTGTTCTGATGCCTCGTTGGTTGTCGTACCCGAAGTATAGATCAGCCTTATTTCTTCTTCGCCTGCCAAGAACGTCTGTGCGAACAGTACTGCTGCCTCTAGAGTCAAGTTCTTAGTCTCTATAAGCTTTCGGAATATGCTTGCGTGGCCTATTCCTTCAGTAAAAAAGTCTCTCAGTACTTCTCTCCTTAGTTCATCGGGGAACTCACATGAACTAGCCAGCCTCTGAAGTTCCGCCACAAAGTCGCGTATGCTTTGGCCCACACAGCATCTGTAGTTGTAGAACCTGTGTCTGGCCATGTGTAGGCTGCTCGCTGGCTACAGGTGGTCTCTCACCAGTGTGCTCAACTCCTCAACTGACTTGCTTGCTGGTTTCTCGGGTGCCAGCAGGTCTTTCATAAGAACATAACACAATAAGAATTAAGAACAGGAGTAGGCCATCTCGCCCCTTGAGCCAGCTCCGCCATTCAACAAGATCATGGCTGATCTGGCCGTGGACTCAGCTCCACTTAGCCGCCCGTTCCCGTAACCCTTAATTCCCTTATTGGTTAAAAATCTATCTATCTGTGACTTGAATACATTCAATGAGCTAGCCTCAACTACCTCCTTGGGCAGAGAATTCCACAGATTCACAACCCTCTGGGAGAAGAAATTCCTTCTCAACTTGGTTTTAAATTGGCTCCCCCGTATTTTGAGGTTGTGCCCCCTAGTTCTAGTCTCCCCGACCAGTGGAAACAACCTCTCTGCCTCTATCTTGTCTATCCCTTTCATTATTTTAAATGTTTCTATAAGATTCCCCCTCATCTTCTGAACTCCAACGAGTAAAGACCCACTCTACTCAATCTATTATCATAAGGTAACCCCCTCATCTCCGGAATCAGCCTCGTGAATCGTCTCTGTACCCCCTCCAAAGCTAGTATAACTTTCCTCAAGTAAGGTGACCAAAACTGCACGCAGTACTCCAGGTGTGGCCTCACCAATACCCTATACAGTTGCAGAAGGACCTCCCTGCTTTTGTATTCCATCCCTCTCGCAATGAAGGCCAACATTCTATTTGCCTTCCTGATTACCTGCTGCATCTGCAAACTATCTTTTTGGGATTCATGCACAAAGACCCCCAGGTCCCTCTGCACTGCAGCATGTTGTAATTTCTCCCCATTCAAATAATATTCCCTTTTACTGTTTTTTTCCCCTAGGTGGATGACCTCACACTTTCCGACATTGTATTCCATCTGCCAAACCTTAGCCCATTCGCTTAACCTAACTAAATCTCTTTACACCCTTTCTGTATTCTCTACACAACCCGCTTTCCCACTAATCTTTGTGTCATCTGCAAATTTTGTTACACTGCACTCTGTCCCCTCTTCCAGGTCATCTATGTATATTGCAAACAGTTGTGGTCCCAGCACACCACTAACTGCCGATTTCCAACCCGAAAAGGACCCATTTATCCTGACTCTCTCCTTTCTGTTCGCCAGCCAATTCTCTATCCATGCTAATACATTTCCTCTGACTCCGCATACCTTTATCTTCTGCAGTAACCTTTTGTGTGGCACCTTATCGAATGCCTTTTGGAAATCTAAATACACCACATCCATTGGTACACCTCTATCCACCATGCTCGTTATATCCTCAAAGAATTCCAGTAAATTAGTTAAACATGATTTCCCCTTCATGAATCCATGCTGCGTCTGCTTGATTGCACTATTCCAATCTAGATGTCCCGCTATTTCTTCCTTAATGATAGTTTCAAGCATTTTCCCCACTACAGATGTTAAACTAACCAGCCTATAATTACCTGCCTTTTGTCTGCCCCCTTTTTTAAACAGAGGCGTTACATTAGCTGCTTTCCAATCCGCTGGTACCTCCCCAGAGTCCAGAGACTTTTGATAGATTATAACGAATGCATCTGCTATAACTTCCGCCATCTCTTTTAATACCCTGGGATGCATTTCATCAGGACCAGGGGACTTGTCTACCTTGAGTCCCATTAGCCTGGCCAGCACTACCCCCCTAGTGATAGTGATTGTCTCAAGGTCCTCCCTTCCCACATTCCTGTGACCAGCAATTTTTGGCATGGTTTTTGTGTCTTCTACTGTGAAGACCGAAGCAAAATAATTGTTTTAGGTCTCCGCCATTTCCACATTTCCCATTATTAAATCCCCCTTCTCATTTTCTAAGAGACCAACATTTACTTTAGTCACTCTTTTCCGTTTTATATATCTGTAAAAGCTTTTACTATCCGTTTTTATGTTTTGCGCAAGTTTACCTTCGTAATCTATCTTTCCTTTCTTTATTAAAGCGTATGTTTTCGAGCCACAGCTGGTCAAGAGATGGGCTCTTCTCTTGTCTGCCTTATCGTCGCCCAGCCATTCTTTGGTCACAAAGCTTTGCTGGAGCCTTTCTATAACGTCATCCCAATTGTCTCCAGCATTGTATTTCTCATCGGAGCTGTTGGTAGCCATTCTGTGGATTCTGTGATCCCGTAACTCGTCGCTGCTGTTATGTCCTGACTCTAATGTACTGACTTACACGAGACACATGCTGAAGTCAAGGTCACTCAGGACCTGCACCTTTAATTCCAGCTCTCCAGTGCTGCACTTGCCTGAGACCTCTCTTTATATACCTCAGTGGGACAGGTATGGAGTGTCTCGTGCAAGTACACCCCTGGTGGTAAGAATGCTTATTGTTCCAGGTCATATCCAGTTACAGTCATGTATAGCATGGTAAGATACAGTTATATACAGTAATGTGAGATACATGACACTATCTGCCTTCTCAGGTGGATGTAAAAGATCCTATGGCACTATTTCGACAGAAGAGCAGGGGTGTTATCCCTGGTGTCCTGGCCACTATTTATCCCTCAACCAATATCACAAACAATTATCTGGTCACTATCACATTACTGCAGCTACAAATTGGCTGCCATGTTTCCCACATTACAACAGTATCTACACTTCAAAAAAAGTACTTCATTGGCTGTAAAGTGCTTTGGAACATCCAGTGATCATGAAAGGCACTGTATAAATGAAAGTCATTTTTCTTTTCTTAGTTTAATACCACCTATTCTAAAATTGAATCAAAGTTTTGTTCTCCCATTAGTTTTTTGGGATGCTATAATGAATTAACATAATAAGGCTGAAGCTGATTATTTAAAACATTGAAAACTCTATAAGAGTGGCAAACACCCATTGTGCAGGACAGCACCAAAGCCCAAAGAGGGAAATTTTAACCCCAAAAAGGGTGGGATGTAAACATTTTTAAAATCTCAAACTCGGACCCAACCCACCTACTTTCGATTTTAATGGAAGCTGAATGGGGGGGCAACCAACCCGTACCCAGGCGGTGGGTAGGCCATTTAAATATTTTAATGAGGCAGTGTGACTCAGATTTTATATGTAAACCGGGCTGGCTGGGTTTCCTGTCAAGGGCCACGACCAGAGCAAATTCAGGATCAATACCTTATCAAATGATCCTAGACCCATCCCAAAATATCTTCCTAGTATTAAAAGAAAATTATACTTTGCAGGCTGCAGATGATTTTTATAGCATCCTACCTGTCATCATCAGTTAAATGCATTGAAACTGCAACTTGTAGGTAGGATTAAAATGATCAGTGTTACATGTGACACAGAGAGAATTTTGATAGCTTAAAGGTCGGCAAAGGCCATTCAAAGGGGGAGAATTTCTCAGGTTGCCAAAATGTAGTGGCAATGTAAATGATTCAAAAAACTGTTTTACCCTGTCACTGCACAGTGACCAGAGCAGTTCTTCCCACTAATGTCTGGCAAAAGTATGTATTCAATGGGCTAGAATTTCCTAACAACCCGCTAGTGCCTGATTGACGCCCAAAAGATCACTAAGATTCCCAAGATTATTGCCGGCGAAAAGTGTCCCAAAAAAAAAGAAAAAATCCGCCCAGCAAAAAAAATGGATGTTGCACCCCGATTCTCGGCGAAAAAGTGGAATTTAGGGTTGATTGGGCGGTTCTTAAAGAAAATGGGCGACAATTAATAAATGTACTAAAAATTTACCTCGAGGCTGCGGGTTGGGCCTAGGAGGAGAAAAACACTAAAAATATTTTCTCAAAAAAATAACATAAAAAAATCATAAAAACATTCTCAGGACCCTTTTAACTTAAATTACCACAATAGAATTTACAAATAATGTGTAAAAAATCAATTACTTATCTTTTTCGTGCAGAGCTACTCACCTACCGCCCAACTCCGCTGATTCTCATGGGTGTTTTTTTATATACCGTATATACTCGCGTATCATGCGACTTTTGAAGACCTAAATTGTAACCTAAATTTGGGGGGTAGCATGATACGCGAGATACAAAATTTGCGGGTGTGAAGTGCTGGCCAAGATTAGGCTGTTAGGCTGTTAAGCAGACCGTATCCATTTATGGTAAGTCAAATAGTACATATGTATATCAAGTAAAGATGATTTTGATAAAACTGCTGTTTTACTTTCTGATACACATGTAATGTTTACGCTTTCCAAATCAGCTTTCCAAACAACCGTAAAATGTGTCTTTTCACGCCCTGTAGTTTTGATAAAAATACTTTTCTCGCCGACTTTATTAACGGTTGAGTTTGATGACATACCAAATTCACGGGTGTCTCATCCATGTTTCCAATGCACGATAACTTATAGTTGTTAGCTTTGCGATGTTTGATTACAAATGTTTGAAAACTAGTCACTTTTTCTTCTAATTCTTTTGGGAGTTTCTGTGCAATTTTTGTTTTTCTTCTTAACACAAAGTCATGTCTTTTCATGAACCGCGTACACCATCCGGGACTTGCAGTAAACACACGAATGCCCATTTTTCTTGCTTCTCGTAAAGCATAAAGTCTTATTTTAGATCGTGACCCGCGATTTGCGCATTTATAGGAAGGAGTTTCCTTCAATTTTTCTTTTTGTTTTCTCCAGTTTCGGACACAGCTTTCTCCGACACCAAACTTTGTTCCGCTTGTTACGTGTTGGGTACTTGTTAAACTTGTTTGAAAGCCTAGCCTAGTGTCATCTGGTATCTCAAAAAAGTGACTCGCATGATACATGAGATATATGATAAAATCATGTTTTGGGGACGAAAATTTAGGGGTCGCATGATATGTGAGATCGTAGGATACGCGAGTATATACGGTACTTACCTACGGGTCACCGCTGAGCCAAATATCGTGCCATGGCGATCTGTGGATGGTGCACGCAGGCAGTCCACTCCCCAGCGGTACCTCGAAACCGCCGGTGTAACTCAGCTGGGCAAATTCTCGCCGACCCGGTTATCACCCAAAACAGCCGATACCGCCAAGAAACCGGGCAGTGAGCCACTGCAAATTCTAGCACAATGTCTTTTTAAGGAAAGAAACAACTTTTGTGCGATTTTAAGACTCAATTTTTTTCTAATTACTTGACAGTCACAGATATTCTCGTACAAATATTAATGCAGGTCTAGATTTCATCAATAAATAAAAGCAATAATAAACTCCAAGGCATGCATGTGTTGGGAATGTTAATATGCCAGGGACTGTCTGGGCACAAGTCCAGTGCTGAAACAATTGCTGGGCCCTGATTTAGCATGCTATAGAAGGATTCATTAGATCGTGAGTTGGCAGTATTTTAATCAAAATATATGATTTGCATTTAAAATATTGAAAAAGAGCTGACCAACAATTGTAAGAGAAGATGTGCAGAAACAGCAATTGGAATTCTAATCAAATGCTAAAAGCCAACATTGAAAGCAATAATTTTCTATTTTTCAGTACAAAAATGAGAACTGCATATTTTCATTTTCATTTCCGACCAGATAACACATGGAAATGCGTAATTTTGAAACTTTATTTATGAGATTGCAATTTCGTTAGATAATGAAAACATAGTCAATTCTAACAGACCCATAAGAATGATAAATCAATAACACTTCTTAAGCAGCGAATGAGCCACATAACTGATTTACAAGGACAGCCCCTAAATATACAAAGAAGGCAATAAACAAGGTAGTATCTAACTGAAAGAATGAATATAATGTCAGGACTTGGAGGACTTGGCAAGAGGTCTGGAAGAAGTTGAATGACTTAAAATAGAACACAAAAGACAAGTATAAATATTACAGTAAGGCAGCAGCAGAGAACAGATATGGGCTCTGTTACACACAGTTAGGTCAAGAAGAGCGGCTAGATCAGGAACTTTATCCCTAAGTAAGGGGAGCATGTAAGGAAGCAAATGTAATTGTAATGGGTAATATCTATTTACCAGAGATTTGATACTGAATCTACAGAATGTTGCGAAAATTAGTCGTCAGATCAGTAGCAAACAAGGATCAATAGTCTTCTGGCACTTTCTGACATTACACCACTTCCACTTGTTGGCTTTTTCATCAACAATAGCCAAAAAGAAAAAGTAGGGCCCTCTGTGTGCCTAAAACAGAAGTTTTGCAACACCACGATAATCAATTGTAGGGTTCCTACTACCTCAGCAATGATCTAACGTGTGTCCTTTATTAATTCAATGTTTTCAATTACGTTTGTGCCATCCAGAGGGATATTGTAAAGCCATAATTGATATTTAAAATATGGATTCATAATGGGCATAAAACTATTAATATGTATCCCATATCCACTTTTGCTGTGGATTCAAGGTTACATGAATAGAGGTAATTGATTATGATAATGTCTACTTGTAAAGTAAACATATTGGCCGGAATTTTAATTTGGAGGTGCAATGCGATCGGGAAACCTGGGAGAATGGTTTTCTCCATGGCCCTTCCAACTTTATCAGCAGCGCCTGATTAACATTTTGAATCATTGTTTCCTGTCACAGCCAGCCAGATGGAAAGGCTGGAGATTGGAGGGAGATAGTCGGGTGCTGCAGATCAGAAGGGATCAGAGGCTGGAGGGGAGGTCGTGGGTCAGAATGCCAGATGGAGGATTGGAGCTCAATGTGGGGGGGGGGGGGGTTGGAAGGCTGGAGGGGGGGGATTGTGGGCTGGGGATCGGAGGCCTGGGAGGAGTGGTTGGTCAGAGGCTGGCGGGGGTATTGTGGCTCAGGGATTGGAGGCCGGAGGGGGGATCAGCAGCCGGGGATCGGAAGCTGGAGGGGGGATCAGAGGCTGGGTAGGGTGTCTGAAGACCAGTGGGGTGATCTGAAGTCTTGTGGGGGGTTTAGAGGCCTCAAGGGGGAGATCAGATGTGATTGGAAGGTTAGGGCGGACGGGGGGGGGGAGGGGTGGAGGGGCAGTGTATGATCACAGGGGTTGGTGAGTCAGGAATGCTAGATCCAGCAGATAAGTGGAAAGGCACTTACCTCCTGGATCCAGCAGTCCTCGCCTTCCTTTAGTTCAGGGCTTGTTTGCTGTAAAGGAGTTCCGAGTAGAGCGCTTGCTTTGGGAGTCTCGTGTCTGCCATGCGAACGATGTGGCCTGCCCAGTGGAGCTGATCAAGTGTGGTCAGTGCTTCAATGCTGGGGATGTTGGCCTCGTCGAGGACGCTAATGTTGGTGCGTCTGTCCTCTCGGGATTTGTAGGATCTTGCGGAAACATCGTTGATGATATTTCTCCAGCGACTTGAGGTGTCTACTGTACATGGTCCACGTCTCTGAGCCATACAGGAGGGCAGGTACCCTTGGTGGCTGTTTTGAGGGCCTGGTCTTCAAACACTTTTCCTCAGGCAGCCGAAGGCTGCACTGGCGCACTGGCGGTGTTGAATCTCATCGTCAATGTCTGCTCTTGTTGAGAAGAGGCTCCCGAGGTGTGGGAAATGGTCCATGTTGTCCAGGGCCGCGTCATGGATCTTGATGACTGGGGGGCCAGTGCTGTGCGATGAGGACAGGCTGGTGGAGGACCTTAGTCTTACAGATGTTTAGCATAAGGCCCATGCTTTCATATGCCTCAGTAAATACGTTGACTATATCCTGGAGTTCAGTCTCTGTATGTGCGTAGACGCAGGTGCCGTCCGTGTACTGTAGCTCGACAACAGAGATTGGAGTGGTCTTGGACCTGGCCTGGAGGTGGCGAAGGTTGAACAGGTTCCCCACTGGTTCTGTAGTTTAGTTCCACTCCAGCGGGGAGCTTGTTGACTGTGAGGTGGAGCATGGTAGCACCCGGCAGCTCACGGCAAACGAGCCAAAGGTGGCAGAGGAAACGTTACAGGGACACCCTCAAAGCCTCCCTGAAAAAGTGCAACATTCTCACTGACACCTGGCCAAAGACCGCCCTAAATGGAGGAAGTTCATCTGGGAGGGAGCTGAGCACATCGCCGAGAGCATGCAGAAATCAAGCGCAGGCTGCAGAAAGAGCATGCGGCAAACCTGTCCGACCCACCCTTTCCCTCAACAACTATCTGTCCCACCTGCGACAGAGACTGTGGTATCTCGTATTGGACTGTTCAGCCACCTAAGGACTCATTTTAAGAGTGGAAGCAAGTCTTCCTCGATTCTGAGGGACTGCCTATGATGATGATTAGTTCAGGGGTTCCCTGAGGCCTGGGAAACCTGTCCGCTGTCAGTTAAATTTAAAATAATGGATCACCATAAGGCACGCAGCCTCATTATAATATTTAAAGTGCCAACCCGCCCCTGAGAGCGGGTTGGCTGCCTGCCCCTGTTACGTATAGAATAACTCCACAAGACTGTACATCTTAAGCTAAAACTGTTGTGACCTTGGTCTCTTTATTATAACTCCAGAGTGAGGAGGCAGCATGGTAGACTGCCTTTTATACCTGCTTACCCAGGGTGTGCAGGTGACCCTTGGGTCACCCACAGGTGTGCCCCCCTGGTGGCAAGTTTTACACATTGGTAATGTTTACATACATAACATCACTCCCCCTCAAAGTCCTATGTACAAATTATTTACAAGTTGAGGCGTTCCGGGGCTCTGCGTTTCCAGGTTGATCACCTGAGTTGAAGTCCTGGCATGGGTGAGTTGGTCGGATCTTTGCTGCACTGCGGTGTGGCTGGTCTGATCGGACTGTCGGGCATGGTGGGTTCATCCTCGTGGTTGACCGTGAGGTCGATTGCTGGTTGAGTGTGTGTGTGTGGATCAATGATGGTAATATCCTCTTCAAACTGTTCTTGGTTGTCAGTGAACCGCAGTTTGGTCTGATCCAAGTGCTTTCTGCACGTTTGTCCATTCAAAAGTTTGACAACAAACACTTTATTCCCCTCTTTGGCTAACACAGTGCCAGCAACCTATTTGGGACCATGACCATAATTAAGAACAAACACAGGGTCATTCACCTTAATGTCACGTGATACATCCGCACGATCGTGGTACATGTTATGCCGGCGACGCAGGGTTTCTACATGATCATTGAGATCCGGGTGAACTAAGGAGAGCCTGGTTTTGAGTGCTCCGTTCATTAGCAATTCTGCAAGGGGAACCCCAGTAAGCGAGTGAGGTCGCGTGCAGTAGCTGAGCAGAATCCGAGATAACCGGGTCTGCAGAGAAACAATTGGCATGCGTCTCAAGCTCTGCTTGATGGTTTGGACTGCCCATTCCGCTTGACCATTGGAAACGGGCTGAAACAACGCAGACCTGACATGCTTGATGCCATTGCAGGTCATGAACTCGTTGAATTCCAAGCTGGTGAAGCATGGTCCATTGTCACTAACAAGGACGTCGGGCAAAACATGGATGGCGAACATGGCCCGGAGGCTTTCAATGGTGGAAGTGGGCATACATGACGACATTATTATACATTCAATCCATTAGAGTAAGCGTCCACTGCTACTAGGAACATCTTTCCTAGAAAGGGGCTAGCGAAATCTACGTGGTCCATTGACTATGGTTTGGATGGCCATGACCACAGACTCAGTGGGGCCTCCCTTGGTGCGTTGCTCAACTGTGAGCAAATGTTACATTGATGTACGCATGACTCCAATTCTGAGTCAATGCTGGGCCACCAAATGTGTGACCTGGCGATAGCCTTCATCATGACTATGCCCGGGTGGGTACTGTGAAGGTCATGTATAAACGTTTCCCTGTCTTTTTTTGGCAAAATTACAAGATGCCCCCATAGGAGGCAGTCCGAATGGATGAACATTTCATCCTTGCGTCGGTAGAACGGCTTAATTTCGTCTTGCATTTCCACTGGGACCGCCGACCAGCTCCCATTAAGGACGCAGCTTTTTACTAGTATAGCACCGGGTCCTGGCTAGACCAGGTCCTGATCTGGCGAGCAGTGACGGGTGACCCCTCGCTCTCAAAAGCATCCATTACAAGGAGCAAATCTGCGGGTTGCGCCATTTCCACCCCGGTGGTGGGCAATGGTAGCTGACTGAGGGAATCCGCACAGTTCTCAGTGCCTGGTCTGTGGCGGATGACATAGTCATACACAGATAATGTTAGTGCCCATCTTTCGATGCGGGACGAAGCATTGGTGTTAATATCTTTGCTTTCTGAGAACAACGGCTTCTGGTCGGTTTCGAACTCGAATCGGAGCCCAGATATGTATTGGTGTATTTTCTTAACCCCGTATACGCACGCTAATGCTTCTTTCTCAACCATACTGTAGGCTCTTTCAGCCTGAGATAAGCTTCTGGACCCATATGCAACCGATTGCACTTTGCCTGACCCATTGGCTTGCTGTAATGCACAACCAACCCCGTACGAAGATGCATCACAAGCTAGTACTAAACGTTTACATGGGTCATACAATACAAATAATTTGTTGGAACATAACAGGTTTCTGGCTTTGTTAAAGGCTGTCTCTTGAGATTTACCCCAAAACCAGTCGTCACCCTTGAGTAGCAATAAATGCAATGGTTCCAGCAAAGTGCTCAACCCCGGTAGAAAGTTACCAAAAAATTGAGGAGTCCCAGGAATGATCGCAACTCCGTCATTCTGTGGTCTGGGTGAATTCTTGATGGCCTTCATCTTGCTGTCCGCCGCAATCTTTCTCCCCAGAAATTCGACCTCTGGTGCCATGAAAACACACTTGGATTGTTTCAGCCTGAGTCCCATTCTGTTCAGTCGCTTGAGAACCTTTTCTAGGTTGTGCAAGTGCTCGGTGGTGTTATGGCCAGTGATCAAGATGCCGTCTTGGAACACCACTGTGCGCAGAACCGATTTCAGCAGACTCTCCATGTTCCTCTGGAAGGGCAGAAAACATTAGTGGCAGTTATCATGGGTGACTTTAATCTACATATTGATTGGGCTAACCAAACTGGTAACAGTACTATGGAGGAGGATTTCCTGGAGTGTAGAAAGGATGGTTTTCTCGACCAATACGTCGAGGACCAACTAGAGAGCTGGCCATCCTAGACTGGGTGTTGTGTAACGAGAGAGGATTAATTAGCAAACTGGTGCGGGGCCCCTTGGGGAAGAGTGACCATAATATGGTAGAATTCTTCATTAAGATGGAGAGTGACACAGTTAATTCAGAGACTAGGGTCCTGAACTTAAAGAAAGGAAACTTCGACGGTATGAGATGTGAATTGGCTAGGATAGACTGGCGATACTTAAAGGGTTGATGGTAGATAGGCAATGGCAGACATTTAAATATCACATGGATGAACTACAACAATTGTACTACTTGTGTGGCGTAAGAATAAAAAAGGGAAGGTGGCTCAACCGTGGCTAACAAGGGAAATTAGGGAAAGTATTATATCCAAGGAAGAGGCATATAAATTGGCCAGAAAAAGCAGCAAACCTGAGGACTGGGAGAAATTTAGAATTCAGTAGAGGAGGACTAAGAGTTTAATTAGGAGGGGGAAAATAGAGCATGAGAGTAAGCTTGCAGGGAACATAAAAACTGACTGAAAAAGCTTCTATCGATATGCGAAGAGAAAAAGATTAGTGAAGACTAATGTAGGTCCCTTGTAGTCAAAATCAGGTGAATTCATAATGGGGAACAAGGAAATGACAGACCAATTGAACAAATACTTTGGTTCTGTCTTCACTAAGGAAGACACGAATAACCTCCCGAAAATATTAGGGGACCGAGGGTCTAGCAAGAAGGGGGAACTGAGGGAAATCCTTATTAGTCAGGAAATGGTGTTAGGGAAATTGAAGGGACTGAAGGCCGATAAATACCCAGGGCCCGATAGTCTGCATCCCAGAGTACTTAAGGAAGTGGCCCTAGAAATAGTAGATGCATTCGTGGTCATTTTCCAACATTCCATGGACTCTGGTTCAGTTCCAATGGATTGGAGGGTAGCTAATGTAACCCCACTTTTTTAAAAAAGGAGGGAGAGAGAAAACATGGAATTATAGACTGATTAGCCTGACATCGGTGGTGGGGAAAATGCTGGAATCAATTATTAAAGATGTAATATCAGCGCATTTGGAAAGCAGTGACAGGATCGGTCCAAGTCAGCATGGATTTATGAAAGGGAAATTATGCTTGACAAATCTTCTAGAGTTTTTTGAGGATGTGACGAGTAGAGTGGATAAGGGAGAACCAGCGAATGTGGTGTATTTGGACTTTCAGAAGGCTTTTGACAAGGTCCCACACAAAAGATTAGTGTGCAAAATTAAGGCACAGGGTATTGGGGGTAATGTATTGACATGGATAGAGAACTGGTTGGCAGACAGGAAGCAAAGAGTGGGAATAAATGGGTCCTTTTCAGAATGGCAGGCAGTGACTAGTGGGGTGCTGCAGGGTTCAGTGCAGGGACCCCAGCTATTTACAATATACATTAATGATTTAGACCAAGGAATTGAATGTAATATCTCCAAGTTTGCAGATGACACTAAGCTGGATGGCAGTGTGAGCTGTGAGGAGGATGCTCAGAGGCTGCAGAGTGACTTGGACAGGTTAGGTGAATGGGCAAATGTGTGGCAGATGCAGTATAATGTGGATAAGTGTGAGGTTATCCACTTTGGTGGCAAAAACAGGAAGACAGATTATTATCTGAATGGTGACATATTAGTAAAAGGGGAGGTGCAACGAGACCTGTGTGTCATGGTAAATCATTGAAGGTAGGCATGCAGGTACAGCAGGCAGTAAAGAAATCAAATGGTATGCTGGCCTTCATAGCAAGGGGATTTGAGTATAGGAGCAAGGAGGTCTTACCTCCTTGGTGAGACCAAACCTTGAGTATTGTGTGCAGTTTTGGTCTCCTAATCTGAGGAAGGATATTCTTGCTATTGAGGGAGTGCAGCGAAGGTTCACCAGACTGATTCCCGGGATGGCAGGACTGACATATGAAGAAAGACTGGATCGACTAGGCTTATATTCACTGGAATTTAGAAGAATGAGAGGGGATCTCATAGAAACATATAAAATTCTGATGGGATTGGACAGGTTAGATGCAGGAAGAATGTTCCCGATGTTGGGGAAGTCCAGAACCAGGGGTCAGAGTCTAAGGAGAAGGTGTAAGCCATTTAGGACCGAGATGAGGAGAAACTTCTTCACTCAGAGAATTGTGAACCTGTGGAATTCTCTACCAGAGAAAGTTGTTGAGGCCAGTTCGTTAGATATATTCAAAAGTGAGTTAGATGTGATCCTTACGGCTAAAGGGATCAAGGGGTACGGAAAGCAGGAATGGGTTACTGAAGTTGCATGATCAGCCATGATCATATTGAATGGTGGTGCAGGCTCGAAAGGCTGAATGGCCTACTCCTGCATCTATTTTCTA
This sequence comes from Pristiophorus japonicus, assembly GCF_044704955.1. Lineage (NCBI taxonomy): Eukaryota > Metazoa > Chordata > Chondrichthyes > Pristiophoridae > Pristiophorus > Pristiophorus japonicus. Next base: position 99,195,816 of record NC_091981.1, read on the forward strand.
TGTTTCTATGTTTCTGTGGCTGCCGCTGAGCGAATCCCAAAGGGGCATCTACGATATATGAAAAGTCCTCTGTACGTGTTGATGCACGTCAATTTCTTTTGAAGGTTCAGCCAGCTGCCGTGTCATGAAATCAGAGGTTAGATCCAGCTTGGTGAACGACTTCGCCCCTGCTCGTGTTGCAAACAGGTCATCTGCTTTGGGTAGTGGGTACTGGTCCTGTAACGAGACTCAGTTGATCGTTACCTTGTAGTCCCCGCAGATTCTGACCATCCCGTCGCTCTTCAACACCGGAACAATTGGACTGGCCCACTCATTGAACTCAACTGGTGATATGATCCCCTCTCGTTGAAGTCTGTCCAGCCCGATCTCGACTTTCTCTCGCATCATGTATGGAACCACTCGGTCCTTGTGATGAACGGGTCGTGCATCAGGGACTAGATGGATATGCACTTTGGCATCTGTGAAGTTGCCGATGCCTGGCTCGAATAACGACGGGAATTTGTTTAGCACTTGGGCGCACGAGGCGTCATCCTCTGAAGACAGTGCTTTGATGTCCCAGTTCCATCGTATTTTTCCTAGCCAGCTTCTACCAAACAGTGTTGGGCCATTGCCTGGTACAATCCATAGTGGTAAATCATGCACAGCTCCATCGTACGATACCTTCACTGCCACACTGCCAATGACTGGTATGAGCTCCTTGGTGTAAGTACGCAGCTTGGTGTAGATCAGGCTTAGTTTTGGCCTTTGTGCCTTGTTGCCTCACAGTTTCTCAAAAGCCTTCTGGCTCATAATTGACTGACTCGCCCCCATGTCCAATTCCATGGAGACTGGAATGCCATTTAATTTGACTTTTACCATTATCAGAGAGCTTTTGGTGGTGAAGGTGTGTACCCCATACACTTCCTCTTCAGCCTCTGGTTGAGTTGCCTCTCTTACTTGTTCAGCGTGATCTGCACCGGATCGGTCATCTTCTGCCGACTCCGCCACGTGGTGAGTCACAGCACGTCTGCGCATTTGCTGGAGGTGCCCCATTGTTCCACAGCCCTTGCACACGTAGTGCTTGAATCGACATTGATGAGCTCGATGATTACCCCCACAGCGCCAACATGGTGCTAATGGATTCGCAATCACACCCCACGGCGTGCTCTGAGTTATTCTAGGTCTGGCCTCTGTGGGCGTGTAGGCCCTGCCATGTACAATTCTGCCTGCTGAAGGCGTTATTTTATGCACATTACTTGCTGGTGAGTTCCGATGCTGCAATGATATCTGTTTAGTGTTATCGTTCGTGGACATAAAAGCCGGGGCTATCATGATGGCCTTGCTCAGATCTAGAGATTCGGCAGACAGCAGTTTGCGAAGAATGACCTCGTGGCTGATTCCAAGCATGAAAAAGTTCCGCAACACTTGCCCCAGAAATCCAGCAAATATGCACGTTCCTGTAGGGCGTCTTGGGTTGGCGACATAGCTCACCACGTCCTGGCCCTTGGAGCGGTGGTGCGTATAAAAGCGATACCTGGCCATCAAGATGCTCTCCTTCGGCTTGAGGTGTTCCCGAACCAGCGTGCACAGCTCTTCATATGTCTCCACTGGTCGGGGAGACTAGAACTAGGGGGCAAAGCCTCAAAATACGGGGGAGTCAATTTAAAACTGTTGAGAAGGAATTTCTTCTCCCAGAGGGTTGTGAATCTGTGGAATTCTCTGCCCAAGGAAGCAGTTGAGGCTAGCTCATTGAATGTATTCAAATCACAGAGAGATAGATTTTTAACCAATAAGGGAATTAAGGGTTATGGGGAGCGGGCGGGTAAGTGGAGCTGAGTCCACGGCCAGATCAGCCATGATCTTTTTGAATGGCGGAGCAGGCTCGAGGGGCTAGATGGCCTACTCCTGTTCCTAATTCTTATGTTCTTATGTTCTTCTCTGTTGGTTTCATTGGTGCTAGCAGATTTTTGATGAGGCCATATATCGAGGACCCGCAAACGGTGAGGAGAATCGTCCTCCACTTGATCGCGGTTTAGAAACATAGAAACATAGAAAATAGGTGCAGGAGCAGGCCATTCAGTCCTTCTAGCCTGCACCGCCATTCAATGAGTTCATGGCTGAATATGCAACTTCAGTACCCCCTTCCTACTTTCACGCCATACCCCTTGATCCCCCGAGTAGTAAGGACTTCATCTAACTCCCTTTTGAATATATTTAGTGAATTGGCCTCAACTACTTTCTGTGGTAGAGAATTCCACAGGTTCACCACTCTCTGGGTGAAGAAGTTTCTCCTTATCTCGGTCCTAAATGGCTTACCCCTTATCCTTAGACTGTGACCTCTGGTTCTGGACTTCCCCAACATTGGGAACATTCTTCCTGCATCCAACCTGTCCAAACCCGTCAGAATTTTAAACGTTTCTATGAGGTCCCCTCTCACTCTTCTGAACTCCAGTGAATACAAGCCCAGTTGATCCAGTCTTTCTTGATAGGTCAGTCCCACCATCCCGGGAATCAGTCTGGTGAATCTTCGCTGCACTCCCTTAATAGCAAGAATGTCCTTCCTCAAGTTAGGAGACCAAAACTGTACACAATACTCCAGGTGTGGGCTCACCAATGCCCTGTACAACTGTAGCAACACCTCCCTGCCCCTGTATTCAAATCCCCTCGCTATGAAGGCCAACATGCCATTTGCTTTCTTAACCGCCTGCTGTACCTGCATGCCAACCTTCAATGACTGATGTACCATGACACCCAGGTCTCGTTGCACCTTCCCTTTTCCTAATCTGTCACCATTCAGATAATAGTCTGTCTCTCTGTTTTTACCACCAAAGTGGATAACCTCACATTTATCCACATTATACTTCATCTGCCACGCATTTTCCCACTCACCTAACCTATGCAAGTCACTCTGTAGCCTCATAGCATCCTCCTCGCAGCTCACACTGCCACCCAACTTAGTGTCATCCGCAAATTTGGAGATACTACATTTAATCCCCTCGTCTAAATCATTAATGTACAATGTAAACAGCTGGGGCCCCAGCACAGAACTCTGCGGTACCCCACTAGTCACTGCCTGCCATTCCTAAAAGTACCCATTTACTCCTACTCTTTGCTTCCTGTCTGACAACCAGTTCTCAATCCACGTCAGCACACTACCCCCACTCCCATGTGCTTTAACTTTGCACATTAATCTCCTGTGTGGGACCTTGTCGAAAGCCTTCTGAAAGTCCAAATATACCACATCAACTGGTACTCCTTTGTCCACTTTATTGGAAACATCCTCAAAAAATTCCAGAAGATTTGTCAAGCATGATCTCCCTTTCACAAATCCATGCTGACTTGGACCTATCATGTCACCATTTTCCAAATGCGCTGCTATGACATCCTTAATAATTGATTCCATCATTTTACCCACTACTGAGGTCAGGCTGACCGGTCTATAATTCCCTGCTTTCTCTCTCCCTCCTTTTTTAAAAAGTGGGGTTACATTGGCTACCCTCCACTCCATAGGAACTGATCCAGAGTCAATGGAATGTTGGAAAATGACTGTCAATGCATCCGCTATTTCCAAGGCCACCTCCTTAAGTACTCTGGGATGCAGTCCATCAGGCCCTGGGGATTTATCGGCCTTCAATCCCATCAATTTCCCCAACACAATTTCCCGACTAATAAAGATTTCCCTCAGTTCCTCCTCCTTACTAGACCCTCTGACCACTTTTATATCCGGAAGGTTGTTTGTGTCCTCCTTAGTGAATACTGAACCAAAGTACTTGTTCAATTGGTCTGCCATTTCTTTGTTCCCCGTTATGACTTCCCCTGATTCTGACTGCAGGGGACCTACGTTTGTCTTTACTAACCTTTTTCTCTTTACATACCTATAGAAACTTTTGCAATCCGCCTTAATGTTCCCTGCAAGCTTCTTCTCGTACTCCATTTTCCCTGCCCTAATCAAACCCTTTGTCCTCCTCTGCTGAGTTCTAAATTTCTCCCAGTCCCCAGGTTCGCTGCTATTTCTGGCCAATTTGTATGCCACTTCCTTGGCTTTAATACTATCCCTGATTTCCCTAGATAGCCACGGTTGAGCCACCTTCCCTTTTTTATTTTTACGCCAGACAGGAATGTACAATTGTTGTAATTCATCCATGCGGTCTCTAAATGTCTGCCATTGCCCATCCACAGTCAACCCCTTAAGTATCATTAGCCAATCTATCTTAGCCAATTCATGCCTCATACCTTCAAAGTTACCCTTCTTTAAGTTCTGGACCATGGTCTCTGAATTAACTGTTTCATTCTCCATCCTAATGCAGAATTCCACCATATTATGGTCACCCTTCCCCAAGGAGCCTCGCACAATGAGATTGCTAATTAATCCTCTCTCATTACACAACACCCAGTCTAAGATGGCCTCCCCCCTAGTTGGTTCCTCGACATATTGGTCTAGAAAACCATCCCTTATGCACTCCAGGAAATCCTCCTCCATCGTATTGCTTCCAGTTTGGCTGGCCCAATCTATGTGCATATTAAAGTCACCCATTATAACTGCTGCACCTTTATTGCATGCTGTGTTGGGGAAATTGATGGGATTGAAGGCCGATAAATCCCCAGGGCCTGATGGACTGCATCCCAGAGTACTTAAGGAGGTGGCCTTGGAAATAGCGGATGCATTGACAGTCATTTTCCAACATTCCATTGACTCTGGATCAGTTCCTATTGAGTGGAGGGTAGCCAATGTAACCCCACTTTTAAAAAAAGGAGGAAGAGAGAAAGCAGGGAATTATAGACCGGTCAGCCTGACCTCAGTAGTGGGTAAAATGATGGAATCAATTATTAAGGATGTCATAGCAGCGCATTTGGAAAATGGTGACATGATAGGTCCAAGTCAGCATGGATTTGTGAAAGGGAGATCATGCTTGACAAATCTTCTGGAATTGTTTGAGGATGTTTCCAATAAAGTGGACAAAGGAGTACCAGTTGATGTGGTATATTTGGACTTTCAGAAGGCTTTCGATAAGGTCCCACACAGGAGATTAATGTGCAAAGTTAAAGCACATGGGATTGGGGGTAGTGTGCTGACGTGGATTGAGAACTGGTTGTCAGACAGGAAGCAAAGAGTAGGAGTAAATGGGTACTTTTCGGAATGGCAGGCAGTGACTAGTGGGGTACCGCAGGGTTCTGTGCTGGGGCCCCAGCTGTTTACATTGTACATTAATGATTTAGACGAGGGGATTAAATGTAGTATCTCCAAATTTGCGGATGACACTAAGTTGGGTGGCAGTGTGAGCTGCGAGGAGGATGCTATGAGGCTACAGAGTGACTTGGATAGGTTAGGTGAGTGGGCAAATGCGTGGCAGATGAAGTATAATGTGGATAAATGTGAGGTTATCCACTTTGATGGTAAAAACAGAGAGACAGACTATTATCTGAATGGTGACAGATTAGGAAAAGGGAAGGTGCAACGAGACCTGGGTGTCATGGTACATCAGTCATTGAAGGTTGGCATGCAGGTACAGCAGGCGGTTAAGAAAGCAAATGGCATGTTGGCCTTCATAGCGAGGGGATTTGAGTACAGGGGCAGGGAGGTGTTGCTACAGTTGTACAGGGCCTTGGTGAGGCCACACCTGGAGTATTGTGTACAGTTTTGGTCTCCTAACTTGAGGAAGGACATTCTTGCTATTGAGGGAGTGCAGCGAAGATTCACCAGACTGATTCCCGGGATGGTGGGACTGACCTATCAAGAAAGACTGGATCAACTGGGCTTGTATTCACTGGAGTTCAGAAGAGTGAGAGGGGACCTCATAGAAACGTTTAAAATTCTGACGGGTTTGGACAGGTTGGATGCAGGAAGAATGTTCCCAATGTTGGGGAAGTCCAGAACCAGGGGTCACAGTCTAAGGATAAGGGGTAAGCCATTTAGGACCGAGATAAGGAGAAACTTCTTCACCCAGAGAGTGGTGAACCTGTGGAATTCTCTACCACAGAAGTAGTTGAGGCCAATTCACTAAATATATTCAAAAGCGAGTTAGATGAAGTCCTTACTACTCGGGGGATCAAGGGGTATGGCGTGAAAGCAGGAAGGGGGTACTGAAGTTTCATGTTCAGCCATGAACTCATTGAATGGCGGTGCAGGCTAGAAGGGCTGAATGGCCTGCTCCTGCACCTATTTTCTATGTTTCTATGTTTCTATGCATGCACTCCTAATTTCCTGTTTGATGCCCTCCCCAACATCACTACTACTGTTTGGAGGTCTGTACACAACTCCCACTAACGATTTTTTGCCCTTTAGTGTTCTGCAGCTCTACCCATAGAGATTCCACATCATCCAAGCTAATGTCTTTCCTAACTATTGCATTAATCTCCTCTTTAACCAGCAATGCTACCCCACCTCCTTTTCCTTTTATTCTATCCTTCCTGAATGTTGAATACCCCTGGATGTTGAGTTCCCAGCCCTGATCATCCTGGAGCCATGTCTCCGTAATCCCAATCACATCATATTTGTTAACATCTATTTGCACAGTTAATTCATCCACCTTATTGCGGATACTCCTTGCATTAAGACACAAAGCCTTCAGGCTTGCTTTTTTAACACCCTTTGTTCTTTTAGAATTTTGCTGTACAGTGGCCCTTTTTGTTCTTTGCCTTGGGTTTCTCTGCCCTCCACTTTTCCTCATCTCCTTTCTGTCTTTTGCTTTTGCCTCATTTTTGTCTCCTTTTCCAGCTCGTTGGCCATGAAGTACTGGTCAAGACGCTCAACGAAGGCTTCCCAATCATCACCCTCAACAAATTTCTCAAGAATACCAACGGCAGCCGTAACTGCGTGAAAGTTCGTGATGTTACTCATCGTCAATTGTTATGTTTACAATAAATCGACAAGACTGTACAGCTTAAGCTCAAACTGTTGTGACCTTGGTCTCTTTATTGTAACTCCAGAGTGAGGAGGCAGCATGGTAGTCTGCCTTTTATACCTGCTTTCCCAGGGTGTGCAGGTGACCCTTGGGTCTCCTACAGGTGCGCCCCCTGGTGGCAAGTCTTATACATTGCTAGTGTCTACATACATAACAGCCCCCATCTTGCCTCCATTAAAACCGAAGGTTGGCAGTTTGGAAGTGGGTTGGGGTCGGGATTCAAGTTTTTAACTCTTTAACTTCCTATTCGACCCCAACCTATCTGTTTTTTGGGGATTAATATTCCCCCCATTATATCACTATCCTCATTTGTCAGGGATCCCATCTCCTATTTAATACTTCTCTTTTTACTGATATTTGATGATTTATTCTTCAACCACACATTATCTGATTGGTTCCTTATCATTCTATAGTTATAGTTGAAGGACAGTTTAGCTCAAATGGGAATATCTAATAATCACAAGATAATTACAGATGTGGAAAGACATTTGGCCCATCTTAATTCATCCATCGAGAAAAATCCTATAATGCTGTAATTTAACCAACCAGGTGATCTTAAAAAAAAATCCAAAGTTTTCACCTCCACTACTCTTCCTGGAAGTTGTTTCATATATTGACCACTTTTTGTGAGAAGAATAATTCCTCGCAATCAGTTCTAAAATGTCCTTTTATTAACATGTGCCCTTGTCCCACTCTCTCAATTTAATTTAAAGCTATATTCCAGATTCACTTTTTCCACTCCCTTAACTATCTTATATGCTGCTCTAAGATCTTTGCTCAGACATCCCCTGTCCAGGCTGAAAAGCATAAGTCTCTCCAGTCTTTCCTCATAACTCAGACCTTTGACATTAAGGATCAGCTTTGTGGCCTTTCTCTGCATTGCTCCCAGTGCTTGAATATCTCCCTTGCATCTTGTTCAGTAGAACTAAATGCAGTACTCAATGTACTGTCTCCCCAGAGCACTAAATAGCTGGATCATGACTTTCTCTGACTTGTATTCAACTGTTTGAGCTATATAGAAAGAAAGAACTTGCCTTTCATGACCTTAGAATATCCCAAAGTGCTTCACAGTCAATGACGTACTTTTGGAGCGTAGTCACTGATGTCATGTAGGGAAACAAAGCAGTGAAATTGTGCACAGCAAGATCCCACAAACACCAAAAGTAATTATTCAGAATGTTTATTATTTTGTGTTAACCATCATCTTTTAGGGTTTTTACCTCTTCTCTGGCTGCTCTCTTACTAAAATAATTTTGTTTAGTATTATGTTTAGCTTCTGTAGCTCTGCTTTTTTCTATGTCCCTCCTTTCTTCTATTTCCAACCTCATAATATGTTTCTGCATTTTCTTTTATTCATCCCAGTGAACCCATTCCCCTTTCTCGCTGCAGGATTTGTCTAAATATTTTTTCTCTTTATTTCACTTTTAATTTATTTGTTAATCTATTTAGGCTCACGTTTAATTAGTCTAAACTTGTGATTTTAGGAATATATTTATTCTGCATTCTTAGCATTATACCTTTAAAGGCGTTCCACTTGAAATCTATTGATACATTGTTGAGCAACCTCCATCTTTCTATTTGCTTTAGTTGTTCCCTTATTTCTTTTAATTTAGCTCTTTTAAAGTTATATACCTGACTGCTGGTCTTGGGTATTTCTGACTTCCAGATCATGTTGAACATGATCATCTTGTAGTTGTTAGCCCCATGGGTGTAGTGATCTCTGTTGTGTATGTAAATGAACAGATTAACTGAAATAGGAGTAATATAACTAACTGTCTCCTTTATAGCAACTCCCAAATTGGTGTTCCAAAACCAGCATGAACCAGAATGTTTACAGCAACTGTGAATAGCTCCCACGGGTCCTAATGCCTGTCTAGTGAACTGTAACAAACAAATAGAGTATGAACACAATATATTTCCTCCCTTTTGAAAACACAGTCTATGTACAGACAAAGTCCTTGAGATAGCCAGGCCATGTTCTGATATGCTGAGACTGGCGTGGAGCTTGCGGTGTTTGATCGAGGTTTTCGGTTGGGAAACAGACTGGTGCCTCTGTCCCATCCTGCTGATCTGTTGGCCTGTGAGTTGGGGTCAGTCTACGAGCGTTCCATTGAGTTCCATTATTGAACGAGTAGCTGTGAGGGCTGAACTTTTGCCAGATCTGTTTTGAAGGCGAAAGTGAAGATGTGAGCTTTTGATTACGGTTTGGGCGCTTAACTCTGACCCAATCTCCATTCTGCACTTGGGGCTTTTCAGTGCATCGTTTTGTGTCAGTGTACGACTTCGCTTTTCATTGGCGTTCTGAAATCTGGGATGCGAGTGTGGTTATCTTCGCACTAAGTTTGGCTGGGGGTTCCCTTGCCACTTTGACAAAATTTGTATCTCTCCATCATGATACTTTTCTTTGGCCCAAAATATTTCTCTAGGGCACTTACCGCTTTGTCGTAGGACTCCGTGACATCGATTTGGCCAAAGATACATTGGCCTTCGGTGCCGAGGCAGTGGTTAAGTATTGCATGGTGGCATGCTGGTGTTATGTTGTCGCCGTCTAAACCAATTGCTTTGATGTACGTAGAAAGCTTTTTTTCCATCTCGGCCACGGGATTGGAGGGTCCCCAGGTGTGGCGAGGAAAGACGGGGGGGGTGGGGGGGTGGGTGGTAGGGAGGTTAATTTGATTCATCCTCATCGCCAAATTATATTGTGCACGTAAATAAACAGATTAACTGAAACAGGAGTAATGTAACTAACTGTGTCCTTTATAGCAACTCCCAAAATGGTGTTCCAAAACCAGCATGAACTAGAATGTTTACAACAACTGTGAATAGCTCCCGTAGGGTCCTAGTGCCTGTTGCGTGAGCTGTAACAAACAAGTAGAGTCTGAACACAACAACCTCCATTTCCTGTACATTATTTGACTCATTAATGATTACAAGGACAAGATAAGCACTGTGTTTTGCAGTTTCCTTAATGCATTGGGCCATGAAGTAGTCATACACTTCATATACTAAATAAAAATTTGCAATCTGAAAATCTCAGCAGATCAGGCAGCATCTGTGGAGAGAAAGAGAGTTAACGTTTCAGGTCTGTAACCCTTCGTCACCAGCATCTGTATTACATTTTGTATTACATATACTAACTCTGACTAAACCATTTGGATTTCCCAGTTTATATTTGGTTGATTGATGTCTCTCATTAAACTTTTCTGTTCTCACCGACCCTTTCTATCCTATTATGCTGATCTGGTGCTCTTTAAGGTATCCCTAGGTGCGAGCTTATATTTCTTTGTATTTGAGATGTTTATCAGCAGAGTACACTTCAAAGCTTGCCCTCTTCGAACGGGATCAACGTCATTCCCATCCACTGGACTTAGCCATGTTTCTGTTCTCTGCGCTCCTCGAATTTTCTTGCGTCTTGCGAATCCCTGATTTTAATCACGCCACTATTGGTGGCCATGCCGACAGCTGTCTAGGCCACAAGCTCTGGAATTCCCTCCCTAAACCTCTCTGCCTCTCTTCCTTCTCCATTAAGACGCTCCTTAAAAACCTATCTCTTTGGCCAAGCTTTTGTCATAATACTTTCTTATGCGGCTCGGTCTAAAATTGTTTTTGATAATGCTCCTGTGAAGTAACCTGGAATGTTTTACTACGTTAAAGGCACGATATAATTGCAAGTTGTTGTTTTACTATTATTGTGTTCCTAACACAGATGAGACTGCACACAGGGAGGTTAAAGTAACAGTGACCTCAGTCTTTATCAAGACACTCCAGAGTGAGGAACAGGCCTTAGGGGCCGCCTTATATACAGTGCTCCCAAGGGATGTTGGGATCCCTTGGGACTTCAGGGGATGCGCTCCCTGGTGGCGGAACATGGGAGTGCATGCTTTATAGATACACACCATCACTCCCCCCTCAAAGTCAAATTGAAAACTATTTACAAGGTGAGGCGGTCAGGAGCCTTTCTTTTGCTGGTGGACAGCCTCGGTACAAATGTCTGTTCTGGTGTGTTGGCTGTGCCCTCGCTGGGCTGGCGTGTTGTTGGCCCTGCAGGGCTGCTGGGTGAGCCTGGCCTTGCTGGGCTGTTGGGCGTGATGAGTTCAATTTCCTGGTCCGGGGTGGTGTTGTTGATCCTTTGGGTGCGTGTTGTGGGCTCGAAAAAGGTGGTGTCTGCTGTGGGTTGTTCAGGGCAGTCTGTGAACCGCAGCCTCATTTGGTCCAGGTGCTTTCTGCAAATTTGCCCATTGTCTAGTTTGACTACAAACATCCTACTCCCTTCTTTAGCTATCCCCATGCCCGCGATCCACTTGGGACCATGTCCATAGTTTAGCACATACACAGGGTCATTCAGATCAATTTCCCGTGACACAGTGGCGCGACCATTGTTTACATTTTGTTGCTGCCGCCTGCTCTTTACCTGATCATGCAAGTTGGGGTGAACCAGCAAGAGTCTGGTTTTAAGTGTCCTTTTCATGAGTAGCTCAGTCAGGGGCACCCCTGTGAGCGAGTGGGGTCTCGTGCGGTAGCTGAGCAGTACTCGGGACAGGCGGGTTTGGAGTGAGCCTTCTGTAATTCGTTTAAGACTCTGTTTGATTGTTTGTAATGCCCGCTCTGCCTGCCCATTGGAGGCTGGTTTAAACGGGGCGAGGTGACATGTTTTATCCCATTGCGGGTCATGAATTCTTTAAATTCGGCACTGGTGAAACATGGCCCGTTGTCACTGACCAGTATGTCAAGCAGGCCGTGGGTGGCAAACATGGCCCTCAGGCTTTCAATGGTGGCGGTGTGGTGCTTCCCGACATTATTTCACATTCAATCCATTTTGAAAAAGCATCCACCACCACCAGGAACATTTTACCGAGAAACGGGCCCGCATAGTCGACATGGATCCTTGACCATGGTCTGGAGGGCCAGGACCACAAACTTAGTGGTGCCTCTCTGGGTGTGTTGCTCAACTGAGCACATACGCTGCATTCCCGTACACAGGACTCGAAGTCAGAGTCAATACCGGGCCACCACACGTGGGATCTGGCTATCGCTTTCATCATTACTATACCCGGGTGTGTGCTGTGGAGATCTGAGATGAACGTCTCCCTGCCCTTTTTTGGTAGCACTACGCAGTTACCCCACAACAGGCAGTCTGCCTGAATGGACAGCTCGTCCTTTCGCCGTTGGAGTGGCATGATTAGCTCTTGCATTTCAACGGGGATGCTGGTCCAGCTCCCATGCAGAACACAGTTGTTTTTACTAGGGACAGCAGAGGATCTTGGCTGGTCCACGTCCTAATCTGGTGGGCCGTGACAGGTGATTTATCATTTTCAAATGCTTCCATGACCATCAACAATTCTGTGGGTTGCACCACCATCAACAAGTTTGCAGGCTGCGCCATTTCCACCCCCGTGGTGGGCAATGGTAGCCGACTGAGAACATCCACACAGTTCTCGGTGCCTGGCCTGTGGCGGATGGTATAGTTATACGCTGATAGCGTGATTGCCCACCTTTGTATGCGGGCTGAATATTAATATTTATCCCCTTGTTTTCAGTGAACAGGGAATTGAGAGCCTTGTGATTGGTTCCCAGCCCAAATTTGAGGCCAAACAGTTACTGATGCATTTTCTTTACCCCGAACACACACGCTAATGCCTCTTGCTAAATCATGCTGTCAGCCCTCTCGACCTTAGACAAGCTCCTGGAGGCATAGGCGACAGGTTGCAACTTCCCCGCAACGTTAGCTTGTTGTAATACACACCCGACTCCGTATGACAATGCATCACATGCTAGCACAAGTCTTTTACACGAGTTATACAATACAAGCAGCTTGTTGGAGCATAAAATGTTTCTGGCTTTCTCAAAAGCAATTACTTGTTTTTTTCCCCATACCCAGTTCTCACCTTTGCGCAATAACACATGTAGGGGCTCTAAGAGGGTGTTTAACCCCGGTAGGAAGCTACCAAAATAGTTGAGGAGTCCCAGGAATGACCGCAGCTCCATGCCGATCTGTGGCCTGGGCACGTTCCTGATAGCCTCTGTCTTGGCGTCTGTGGGCCGAATGCCATCCGCTGCAATCTTTCTCCCCAAGAACTCCACTTCTGTTTCCATGAAAACGCATTTCGACTTCTTCAGCCGCAGCCCTATGTGATCCAGTTGCTGGAGGACCTCCTCCAGGTTTTGTAGGTGCTCGACATTGTTCCGACCCGTGACCAATATGTCGTCCTGACAAACCACCGTGCGTGGTACTGACTTGATCAGGCTCGCCATGTTTCTCTGGAAGATCGCTGCAGCCGACCGAATTCCAAATGGGCATCTGTTGTAGATGAACAGTCCCTTGTGCGTGTTGATGCAGGTGAGGCCCTTCGAAGACCCCTCCAGCTCCTGTGTCATGTAGGCCGAAGTCAGGTCGAGCTTGGTGAACGTCTTGCCTCCTGCCAGCGTTGCAAATAGGTCGTCTGCCTTAGGTAGTGGGTATTGGTCCTGTAGCGAGAAATGATTAATAGTTACTTTATAATTGCCGCAAATCCTGACCGTGCCATCACTTTTGAGTACTGGAACAATTGGGCAGGCCCACTTGCTGAATTCCACTGGGGAGATGATGCCCTCGTGTCGCAGCCTGTCCAGCTCGATTTCCACGCTCTCCCTCATCATGTGAAGTACCGCTCGCGCCTTGTGGTGAATGGGTCGTGCCTCTGGGACCAAGTGGATCCACACCTTTGCCCCGGAAAAGTTTCCAATGCCTGGCTCAAAAAGGGAAGGGAATTTGTTAAGAACCTGGGTACATGAGGCCTCATCGACATGTGATAGCACTCGGATGTCATCCCAGTTTCAGCGGATTTTGCCCAGCCAGTTCCTTCCAAGCAGTGTGAGGCCATCGCCCAGGACAATCCAGAGTGGCAGTTCGTGCACCGTGCCCTCGTAGGTGACCTTGACTATTGCGCTGCCCAGGACAGTGATGAGCTCTTTGGTGTACGTTCTCAGTTTCGTGTGGATGGGGCTCAGGGCTGGTCTGAGTACCTTGTTGCACCACAGTCTCTCAAACATCTTTTTACTCATGATGGATTGGCTAGCGCCAGTGTTCAGTTCCATGGCTACAGGTAAGCCATTCAATTTGACATTTTGCATTATAGGTGGACATTTCGTCGAAAATGTGTGCACCCCGTGTACTTCAGCATCTGCCTCCTCTCTCTGAGGCTCGAAATTGCTTTGATCCACCATGGACCGATCTTCCTCTGCCAGGTGATGGTTAGCAAGTTTTGCAGAGCTTGCAGCTTGTCTGGAGGTGCCCCATTGTTCCACAGCTCTTGCAAACATACCCTTTGAAGCGGCATGAATAGGCTGAATGGAAGCCTCCACAATGCTAACAAGATGTCAATTGCCTTGCATTCATCCTTTGTTGCGGACTCTGAGTCAACTGGGTCACCTGAGGCCTGCTGGCAGTTGCAGACTTGTGGTTTCTGCTCGTAAGCACAGTTCCAGTTTATTTATGAACATTGCTAGCACTTGCGTGCTGAGAGATTTGTTTGGTGTTATCACTGGTGGACATAAACGCCTCTGCTATCGCAATGGCGTTACTGAGGGTCGATGTCTCTACAGTCAAAAGTTTTCGTAGAATGGTCTCGTGGCCAATGCCCAGTACAAAAAAGTCTCTGAGCATCTGCTCCAGGTAGCCATAAAACTCACATTGTCCTGCAAGTCGCCTTAGCTCGGCGACGTAGCTCGCCACTTCCTGACCTTCAGATTGCTGGCATGTGTAAAACCGATACCTCGCCATCAGGTTAAGATGCTCCCAAACCAGTGTACACAGCTCCTCATACGACTTATCTGTAGGTTTCACCGGAGCCAGAAGATTCTTCATGTGAGGAGGACCGCTCTCCTTTTTGCAGTGCTTCCTTCTCCGTCCAGCTCGTTGGCTACAAAGTACTGGTCTAGCCGTTCGACATTGGCTTCCCAGTCCTCGCCCTCCGAGAATTTCTCCAGCATGCCCACAGTTTGCTGCATCTTTGCATTGGATTTGTATTCTCATCGCCAGTTATTGTGTTCCTAACGCAGATGAGACTGTACACAGGGAGGTTAAAGTAACAGTGACCTCAGTCTTTATCAAGACACTCCAGAGTGAGGAACAGGCCTTAGGGGCCGGCTTATATACAGTGCTCCCAAGGGATGCTGGGATACCTTGGGACTTCAGGGGATGCGCTCCCTGGTGCTGGAACATGGAAGTGCATGCTTTACAGATACACAACAACTATATTATCGTTTCCTATTGCCATGGTAACATCCAGACCTGGCATTTTATTTCTAATGCTTCTGGCATTCATGTACGTGCATCTTGTTATAGATTTACCTCTCCCAGTCACTGGATCAGGTATATAATTCTAGGCATTATTCCCGATATTCACCTGTTGCCTATCCTCAGCTGCACAGGTGGGTAGGAAGAAGAGTGGAAGAGCAATAATGATAGGGGATTCGATAGTTAGCAGAGCAGACAGGCATTTTTGCGACTCCAGAACAGTATATTGCCTCCCTGGTTCCATAAGAACATAAGAACATAAGAAATAGGAGCAGGAGTAGGCCATTTAGTCTCTCGGGCCAGCTCCGCCATTCAATAAGATCAAGGCTGATCTGATCATGGACTCAGCTACACTTCCCTACCTACTCCCCATAGCCCTTTACTCCCTTATCACTCAAACATCTATCTCCGCCTTAAATATATTCAATGACGCAGTCTCCACAGTTCTCTGGGGCAGAGACTTCCATAGATTTACAACCCTCTCAGAGAAGAAATTTCTCTTCATCTCAGTTTTAAGGGTCAAGGATGCCATGCGGGACATTCTGAGGCGGGGTGAGGGTGAACAGCCAGAGGTTGTGGTCCATATTGGTACCAACGACATAAGTAGAAAGAGGGATGAGGTCCTGCAGGCAGATTTTAGGGAGCTAGGAGAGAGATTAAAAAGTAGGATCTCAAAGGTAGTATTCTCTGAATTACTCCTGGTGCCACGAGTTAGTGAATACAGAAATAGGAGGATAGAGCAGATGAATACATGGCTGGAGAGATGGTGCAGGAGGGAGGGCTTTAGTTTCCTCAGGCATTGGTACCGTTTCTGGAGGAGGTGGGATCTGTACAAGCTGGGCGCGTTGCACTTCAACAGAGCCGGGATCAATATTCTCACGGTGGATTTGCTAGTGCTGTTGGAGAGGGTTTAAAGTAGCTTGGCAGGTGGATGGGAACCTGAGAATAGATTCAGAAGGTTGTGGGGGAGGAGGAAGCAAAGCTCGAATTGGAAAGTAGACAATTAGAAAGTGAATTTGGAAGGTGGAGGAAACAAAGACTAGAAAATAGACAACAAGGGAGATTGGCAGTGCTAAATGGTATATACTTCAATGTAACATTTTCTACGTTTCTATGTCTAGGGAAAACATAGAAACATAGAAAATAGGTGCTGGAGTAGGCCATTCGGCCCTTTGAGCTTGCACCACCATTCAATATGATCATGGCTGATCATGCAACTTCAGTACCCCATTCCTGCTTTCTCTCCATACCCCTTGATCCCTTTAGCCATAAGGACCACATCTAACTCCCTTTTGAATATATCTAACGAACTGGCCTCAACAATTTTCTGTGGTAGAGAATTCCACAGGTTCACAATTCTCTGAGTGAAGAAGTTTCTCCTCATCTTGGTCCTAAATGGCTTACCACTTATCCTTAGACTGTGACTCCTGGTTCTGGACTTCCCCAACATCGGGAACATTCTTCCTGCATCTAACCTGTCTAAACCCATCAGAATTTTATATGTTTCTATGAGATCCCCTCTCATTCTTCTAAATTCCAGTGAATATAAGCCCAGTCGATCCAATCTTTCTTCATATGTCAGTCCTGTCATCCCGGGAATCAGTCTGGTGAACCTTCGCTGCACTCCCTCAATAGCAAGAATGTCCTTCCTCAGATTAGGAGACCAAAACTGAACACAATATTCAAGGTGTGGCCTCACCAAGGCCCTGTACAACTGCAGTAAGACCTCCCTGTTCCGATACTCAAATCCCCGAGCTATGAAGGCCAACATGCCATTTGCCTTCTTCATCGCCTGCTGTACCTGCATGCCAACTTTCAATGACTGATGTACCATGACACCCAGGTCTCATTGCACCTCCCTTTTCCTAATCTGTCACAATTCAGATAATATTCTGCCTTCCTGTTTTTGCCACCAAAGTGGATAACCTCACATTTATCCACATTATACTGCATCTGCCATGCATTTGCCCACTCACCTAACCTGTCCATGTCACCCTGCAGCCTCTTAGCATCCTCCTCACAACTCACACGGCCATCCAGCTTAGTGTCATCTACAAACCTGGAGGTATTGCATTCAATTCCTTTGTCTAAATCATTAATGTATATTGTAAATAGCTGGGGTCCCAGCACTGAATCTTGTGGTACTGCACTAGTCACTGCCTGCCATCCTGAAAAGGATGTGTTTATTCCTGTATTTGTTTCCTGTCTGCCAACCAGTTCTCTATCCATGTCAATACATTACCCCCAATACCATGTGCCTTAATTTTGCACACTAATCTCTTGTGTGGGACCTTGTCAAAAGCCTTTTGAAAGTCCAAATACACCACATCCACTGGTTCTCCCTTATCCACTCTACTAGTTACATCCTCAAAAAATTCTAGAAGATTTGTCAAGCATGATTTCCCTTTCATAAATCCATGCTGACTTGGACCGATCCTGTCACTGCTTTCCAAATGCGCTGCTATTACATCTTTAATAATTGATTCCAACGTTTTCTCCACTATCGCTGTCAGGCTAACTGGTCTATAATTCTTTGTTTTCTTTCTCAATCCTTTTTTTAAAAGTGGGATTACATTAACTACCCTCCAATCCATAGGAACTGATCCAGAGTCTATAGAATGTTGGAAAATGACCACCAATGCATCCACTAGTTCTAGGGTCACTTCCTGAAGCACTCTGGAATGCAGACTATCAGGTCCTGGGGATTCATCAGCCTTTAATCCCATCAATTTCCATTACACAATTTCCTGACTAATAAGGATTTCCTTCAGTTCCTCCTTCTCGCTAGACCCTCGGTCCCCTAGTATTTCCGGAAAACTATTTGTGTCTCCCTTAGTGAAGACAGAACCAAAGTATTTTTCAATTGGTCTGCCATTTTTTTGTTCCCCATTATAAATTCACTTGATTCTGACTGCAAGGGACCTACATTTGTCTTCAGTAATCTTTTTCTCTTCACATATCTATCAAAGTTTTTGCAGTCAGTTTTTATGTTCCCAGCAAGCTTCCTCTCATACTCTATTTTCCCCCTCCTAATTAAACCCTTTGTCCTCCTCTGTTGAATTCTAAATTTCTCCCAGTCCTCAGGTTTGCTGCTTTTTCTGGCCGATTTATATGCCTCTTCCTTGGATTTAACACTATCCCTAATTTCTGTTGTTAGCCACGGTTGAGCCACCTTCCCCGTGTTATTTTTACATCAGACAAGGATGTACAATTGTTGAAGTTCATCCATGTAATCTTTAAATGTCTGCCATTGCCTATCCACTGTCAACCCTTTAAATATAATTCGCCAGTCTATACTAGCCAATTCTCATACCATCGAAGTTACCTTTCTTTAAGTTCAGGACTCTAGTCTCTGAATTAACTGTGTCACTCTCTGGTACACTCACAATAAAGGATGAAACAGAGTACTGTGTACAATGAGCAAGTGTGACCTAAATTCCTTTAGTAAGACTCCAGAGTGCAGATTCCTTGTAGGTGACCTGCTTATATACTGTGCTCCCAAGGGATGCTGTGATCCCTTGGGACTCCAACAGGTGAGCCCTCTGGTGGTCAGGTGTCATACAGGTTACAAGGGGTTAAATACATAACATCATTCCCCCGTGAAATCAACAGTACACTTATTTACAAGGTAAGACGACTTGGGGCTTTTCGCTCCCTTATCGATCGTCTCGGTACAAATGCTGGTGTGGGTGAGTTGGTCAGTTCTTCACTGGGCTGTTGGGCAGCCGGCCTTGCCGGGCTGCTGGGGATGGTGAGTTCGGCTTCATGGTCAACCATGATGTCAGTTGCCACTTGTGTGTGTGTTGAAGGGTCAACGTTGGTGGTGTCTTCTTCGGGTTGTTCGTAGCTGTTGGTAAACCGCAATTTGATTTGGTCCAAATGTTTTCTGTATGTTTGTCCATTGGCCAATTTGACCTGAAACACCCTACTCCCCACTTTGGCTGTGACCGTGCCAGCGAGCCACTTGGGACCATGTCCATAATTGAGCACAAACATGGGATCATTGACCTCAATATCACGTGACAAATTTGCGCGGTCATGGTACACACTTTGTTGATGCCGCTTGCCCTCCATGTGATCATGGAGATCAGGGTGGACAAGAGAGAGCCTTGTTAGTAGCACCCTTTTCATGAGCAGCTCGGCTGGGGGAACCCCGGTGAATGAGTGGGGTCTGGTGTGGTAGCTGAGCAGCACTCGGGATAGCCGGGTCTGCAGGGAGCCTTCTGACACTCGTTTCAAGCTTTGCTTGATGGTCTGAACTGCCCGATTTGCCTGGCCGTTGGATGCAGACTTGAACGGGGCAGATGTGATGTGTTTGATCCCGTTAGGGGTCATGAATTCCTTCAATTCAGCAGTGGTGAAGCACGGCCCATTGTCGCTGACTAGGATATCAGGCAAGCTGTGCGTGGCAAACATGGCTCTTAGGCTTTCAATAGTGACCGTGGGTGTGCTTACAGACATTATTGCACATTCAATCCATTTTGAGTAAGCGTCCACGACAACCAAAAACATTTTGCCTAGAAATGGGCCCACATAGTCCATGTGGACCCTCGACCATGGTTTAGAGGGCCACGACCACAAACTTAGCGGTGCCTCTCTGGGTGCATTGCTCAGCTGAGAGCAAGTGTTGCACTGGCTCACACATGACTCTAAATCTGAGTCGATGCCGGGCCACCACACATGGGATCTGGCTATGGCTTTCACCATTACAATGCCTGGGAGGGTGCTGTG
Organism: Pristiophorus japonicus; assembly: GCF_044704955.1. Taxonomy (NCBI): domain Eukaryota; kingdom Metazoa; phylum Chordata; class Chondrichthyes; family Pristiophoridae; genus Pristiophorus; species Pristiophorus japonicus. Next base: position 99,215,703 of record NC_091981.1, read on the forward strand.
CAGTTCAATTATGAACGTATCTTTGCCTTTCTTTGGCAAGACCACGTGATTGCCCCACAATAGACAGTCCATCTGCAGCGAGAACTCGTCTTTGCGTCTGTGGAACGGCTTAATCGCCTCCTGCATCTCCGCTGGGACACCGGAGCAACTCCCATGGAGTTCACAGTTTTTTACCAAGGGAAGTAAAGGATCTTAGCTGGTCCAGGTCCTGATCTGGCAGGCCGTAATGGGGGACTTCTCATTCTCGAATGCCTGCATGACCATGAGCAAGTCCGCTGGCTGTGCCATTTCCAACCCGGTGGTGGGCAATGGTAACAGACTGAGAGCATCTGCGCAGTTCTCTGTGCCCGGTGCGTGGCGAATTACATAGTTGTATGCCGGCAGCGTGAGCGCCCATCTTTGGATGCAGGCAGAGACATTGGTATTAATCCCTTTGCTTTCAGAGAACAGCGATATGAGCGGCTTGTGGTCAGTTTCAAGCGCAAACTTGAGGCCAAATAAGTACTGATGCATTTTTTTTATCTCGTAAACGCAAGCCAGAGCCTCTTTTTCAATCATGCAGTAGGCCCTTTCAGCCTTGGACAAACTCCTGGACGCATAAGCGACCGGTTGCAAAATCCCCGATTTGTTTGTCTGTTATAACATACACCTGACCTTATATGACGACGCATCGCAAGCTAGCACTAAGCGTTTACAAGGGTTATACAGGACAAGCAGTTTGTTCGAACACAACAGATTTCTGGCTTTCTTAAAGGCAGCCTCTTGTGAATTCCCCCATACCCAGTTATCTCCCTTGCGCAGTAGCGCATGTAGGGGTTCTCGCAGGGTTCTTAAACCAGGTAGGAAATTACCAAAATAGTTAAGGAGTCCCAGGAACGACCGCAGCTCCGTCACGTTCTGTGGTCATGGCACGGTCTTGATGGCCTCCGTCTTGGCATCGGTGGGTCTGATACAGTCTGCTGCAATTCTTCTTCCCAAGAACTCAACGTCCAGTGCCAGGAAAACACACTTCGAATGTTTAAATCTGAGTCCCAAGCGATCCAACCGACTAAGAACTTCTTCCAGATTCTTCAAGTGCTCAATTGTGTCCCGACCTGTGACCATTATGTCATCCTGGAAAACCACGGTGCAAGGAACCGACTTTAGCAGGCTCTCCATGTTCCGCTGGAAGATAGCCGTGGCTGACCGAATCCCAAACGGGCACCGGTTATAGATGAACAGACCTTTGTGCGTGTTGATGCAGGTGAGGCCTTTCGAAGTCTCCTCCAGCTCCTGCGTCATGTAGGCCGAGGTCAGGTCCAGCTTGGTGAACGACTTTCCTCCAGCCAGGATCGCAAATAGGTCGTCTGCCTTGGGTAGCGGGTACTGATCCTGCAGCATAAACGGTTAATTGTTACTTTATAGTCCCCATAAATTCTAAACGTGCCGTCCTCTTTAAGTACCGGGACAATTGGACTAACCCACTCGTTGAATTCCACTGGCGCGACGATGCCTTCTCACTGCAGCCTGCCCAGCTTAATTTCCACTTTTTCACGCATCATGTACGGTACCGCCCGTGCTTTGTGGTGGATGGGTCACATACCAGGAACCAAATGGATCTGCACTTTTGCCCCCAAGTAGCTTCCAATGCCTGGCTCGAACAACGATGGGAACTTGCTCAGAACCTGGGCACATGAGGCGTCGTCGACAGACGAAAGCACTCGGATGACGTCCCAGTTCCAGCGGATTTTTCCCAGCCAGCTTCTGCCAAGCAATGTGGGGCCATCCCCTGGCACAATCCACAGCGGGACTTCGTGTACTGCTCCGTCATTGGAGACTTTGACTTCCGCACTACCAATTACAGGGATTAGTGCCTTTGGTGTAAGTCCTTAGTTTTTGTGAATGGGGCTGAGCTTGGGCGTGTGTGTCTTTTTGCCCCACAGCCTGTCAAAGGCCTTTTTACTCATTATGGACTGACTTGCACCCATGGCCAGTTCCATAGATACTGGAATTCCATTCAGTTCAACTTTCAACATTATTGGTGGACATTTCGTAGTGAAATGTCCACCAATAATCGGTACGAGTCTCCAATTCAGTCTGATCCACAGTGGATCGATCTTCCTCTGCAACATGGTGGTTTTCAGGGTTTGCAGCTCGCCTGCACATTCGCTGGAGGTGTCCTATTGTTTTGCAACCATTGCACACATAGTGCTTGAAGCGGCATTGATAGGGCTGATTGATGGCGGACTCTGGGTCAACTGAGATTGGGCAGCAGCAGCCGGCGTGTAGGTTCTGCCATGTATATTTCTGCTCGAAACCGACGTTAATTTATGCACAGTACTGACCAAAACTTCTTTATTCTGTGAAATCTGTTTGGTGTTGTCGCTGGTGGACATAAATGCCTGGGTTATTGTTATGGCTTTACTTAAGATTCGGATTTTCTACAGTTAGCAGTTTGTGAAGGATTGTCTCATGTCCGATGCCCAGTACAAAAAAGTCTCTGAGCATTTGTTCTAGGAATCCCTCAAACTCACAATGTACTGCGAGGCGCCTTAGTTCGGCGACATAGCTCGCCACTTCCTGGCCCTCTGATCGTTGACACGTGTAGAACCGATATCTCGCCATTAAACGCTTTCCTTAGGATTTAGGTGCTCCCGGACCAGAGTACACAATTCTTCGTAGGATTTCTCTGTTGGTTTTGCCGGAACCAGGAGATTCTTCATGAGGCCGTAGGTTGTTGCCCTACAGACAGTTAGGAGGATCGCCCTTCGTTTGGTAGAGTTCTCGTCCCCTTCCAGCTCATTGGCCACGAAGTATTGGTTGAGTCTCTCCACGAAGGCCTCTCAATCATCCCCTTCTGAGAACTTCGCCAGGATACCGACTGTTATTTGCATTTTCGCGCAGTTGTTCGTTACCTCGACGCCAATTGATACATTCATAATAAAGGATGAAACTGATTACTGTGTACAATGAGCAAGTATGACCTTAGCTCCTTTATTAAGACTCCAGAGTGCAGGTACCTTGTGGGTGGCCTGCTTATATACCGTGCTCCCAAGGGATGCTGAGATCGCTTGGGACTCCAACAGGTGGGCCCTCTGGTGGTCAGATGTCATACAGGTTACAAGTGGTTAAATACATAACACTCTCCATTTTAATGAAGAATTCTACCATATTATGGTCACTCTTCCCCAAGGGGTCTCACACAACAAGATTGCTAATTAATCCTCCATCATTACATAACACCCAGTCTAGGATGGCCAGCTCTCTAGTTAGTTCCTCGACATATTGCTCTAGAAAACCATCCCTTATACACTCCAGGAAATCCTCCTCTACCGTATTGCTACCAGTTTAGTTAGCCCAATCTTTATGTAGATTAAAGTCACCCATGATAACTGCTGTACCTGTTATGTATGCATGTTAATATATGTACTATAACACTAGACCACTAAATGTACCTTCATCCTGTATATACCATACCTGTACACCAGAAGGTGCTGCTGCTGGCGACCTAAGGGTCACCTGTACACTGCAAGTAACCAAGTATAAAAGGGAGCTCACCTCTTGGTGTTCTCACTCTTGGAGCTGCAATAAAGGACTAAGGTCACTACAGTTCAAGTATTACAATCTTACCTCGTGGATTCATTACTAGAAAGTGCTTGCATATACAACAATTGGCGACGAGGTTACGAATTTCCACGCACAACATGTCTAACCTAAGCAACTTCCAACAATTCGTTGATGGGGAAGATTGGAATGCCTTTGTGGAAAGGCTAGAACACTTTTTCATCATGAACGACCTGGTTGGAGACTCACTAATCTCTGGCGAACAAGCGCAGAGCCATCCTGCTCAGTAGTTGTGGGCCCACTATCCATGGCCTCATCAGGGACTTGCTAGCCCCAGCAAAGACGACAACCAAGCTATGTGGAGCTTGTAACTTCACTGCAGGAACAACTTAAACCTAAAAAGAGCATCCTCACAGCCAGACACTGGTTCTACACCCACCGGCGGCCCGAAGGCCAAGGAATTGCTAAATATGCTGCAGATCTGAGAAGATTGGTTGCACCATGTGATTTTGGCAACCACCTCACCGAAGCACTAAGGGACATCTTCGTTATTGGAATCGGCCACTAGGGCCTCCTCCATAAACTGCTCTCTGTGGACATCACAGGCACCCTGCAGAAGGCAATCAAAGTGAGCCAGGCCTTCATGATTTTGGTCTGTGACTCCAAACGGATGATGACCCGCACCCAGGACTCTAACCCGACGAGTACAGGTAACTGAATAGCGACTTTCAGAGGCAAGACTGCTGCCCCGAATCCCGCAACCTTGAGTCCGCCACATGGGGCCAACCGGCTAGCCCCGTGCTGGTGCTGTGGAGGAAACCACAGGGCCCACCAGTGCCGATACAAAGACTATACCTGTAAAGGCTGCGACAGTAAAGGTCACCTTCAGCGAATGTGTAGAAAAAGTTGTACTCACTGAGTCGTTGAAGAGTTGGCCGATCACCTGGGCTCCGACACTGATGAAGACAAAGCTGCTCAGCCCCTGGAATAAGAGTACGGAATATATACCTGCTCCACCGAGAGTTCCTCGTGGAAAGTGGTAGTGGAAATCAACGGGGTTCCAGTCTCGATGGAGATCGACACAGGGGCGAGCCAGTCGCTGATGAATCAGACGGCCTTTGAGAAACTCTGGGACAATCCCACCAAACGATCAAAAATGTCCCCAATCCAGGCGAAGCTGCTCACCTATACAAAAGGCACCATCCCAGTCGTTGGCAGCGTGGAGGTTCAGGTGTCCCATGGCGGCGCAATGTACAAGTTTCCCTTGTGGATCGTTGCCGGTGATGGTCCAACGCTGCTGGGTAGAAGATGGATGAAGCAAGTCCAAATCGGTCGGAGCGACGAAGGCCTCCTGGCCCTGGCGATCGACATCCCACACGGCTCCAACGCAGCACCTGGAAATCATATCGTCCAACTCGACTGCCTGGTGGCGACACAGACTGCACAACTCTGCGGCGAGATGATCCAACCTGAACGACCAGACCTCACCTTCCGGGCCGTGGCAGGACTCCGAGGGAAGAAGATCGGCGCAGAAGGTAGATTCCCACGTCCGTGGCAGAACCTGGGGAGAAAAGGATCACCGCAGCCTACCTCGCGGAGAGAGAGAAGGTGGCGCCCGTACCACGAGGCGAAGCACCTGGAATCAAGATGGCCGCGACCAGACCAAGAGGGGCAGTGTTTAGGGAGCAACATGTGTTACCGAGCAGCATACCGGATTGGGGTAAAGATTGTAAGACCCTCTTAAAGGAGACCGGCAACCCAAAACAATTAAAGGGACAATTCCACTCTAGGCACAGCGATGCCAGTGATATTAAAGATAAAAGTGCAGTAAATGAATGCAGGTATACAAATGTACTGTTAAATGGTGATGCCGGCAAGGCAAATGGGAGAAATGTAACAAATGCTTCAAAAAGTGATGTAAGTAACAAGTTTGTACTGTTGAACAGTGATGCCAATAATGCTAACATGATAAATGTAACCTTGTACAGAGATACCGATACCCAAGAAAGCGTTGTAAGTGCAAAATGTAAAAGTGTAAAGAGATATAACAATGTCAAGTCGACCAGTTGCAATCGGAGCCAATGTATCATGTATGCTAATGATCAAATGATAAATGATACCGGGTTCTACATGTATAATGTCAATGCCAGAGGAAACTCCCCGTGGGAAATACACAGGTCCAGTGGGCTACCCAATCATGTAGCCTGCGCTGTCAGGACCAATGCGGTGCCCCAGGAAGGGCTCACACACACCCAGTGGGAGCATACCCACTGCAGGGACAGCGGTCAATGGGCAGCACAGCCACCATCACTGGCAACCTGCCCCAGATTGGCCCTACCCCCCCTGGCCACCAGGGCCAGCACCAGGAGTAAGAGGCCAGTACCCTCTAGCTTTCCTGGTGGAACCTGGGATGACCAGACTTCCACCACCAATGGAGGACAAGGAGCCCACACCGCCCTGTGGCCCTGTCCACAAAATGCCACCACCTACCCATTCTACAATGTATAGCAGTTGCTCCACCACTGCGGAATCCTCCAGCAGTGACACCCACATACATGGTCTTTGTATAAGGGGGGAGAAATGGATGAGTGCAGCCACGAGCACAGGGATCACACCTGGCACCCACACAACCCTCACCGCAACCTCCTACAGCCCACTACTGATCACCTCCCCATGTCATGGCAATAAGGACTTGGGAAAGGCCTAGGGGGGAGTGTTGTTATGTATGCATGTTAATATATGTACTGTAACATTAGACCACTGAATGTACCTTCATCCTGTATACACCATACTTGTACACCAGAGGGTCCTGCTGCTGGAGACCTAAGGGTCACCTGTACATTGCAGGTAAACAAGTATAAAAGGGAGCTCACCTCTTGGTGTCCTCACTCTAGGAGCTACAATAAAGACTAAGGTCATTACAGTTCAAGTACTACAATCTTACCTCGTGGAGTCATTACTAGAGAATTCTGGCATATTCAACAGTACCCTTATTGCACACATCCCTAATTTCCTGTTTGATGCCATCCCCAACCTCATTACTACTGTTTGGTGGTCTGTACACAACTCCCACTAGCGTTTTCTGCCCTTTGGTGTTCTGCAGCTCTACCCATACAGATTCCACATCATCCAAGCTAATGTCCTTCCTTACTATTGCGTTAATCTCCTCTTTAACCAGCAATGCTACCCGACCTCCTTTTCCTTTCAGTCTCTCCTTCCTAAATATTGAATACGCTTGGATGTTGAGTTCCCATGTCTCCGTAATCCCAATTACATCATATCCGTTAACAGCTATCTGCGCAGTTAATTCACCCACCTTATTACGAATGCTCCTCACATTGAGACACAGAGCTTTCAGGCTTGTTTTTTTTAACACTCTTTGTCCTTTAAGAACTATGTTGTAATGTGGCCCTTTTTGATTTTTGCCTTTGATTTCTCTGCCCTCCACTTTTCCTTATCTCCTTTCTACTTTTGCTTCTGCCCCCATTTTACTTCCCTCTGTCTCCCTGCATAGATTCCCATCCCCCTGCCATATTAGTTTAAACCCTCCCCAACAGCACTAGCAAACACTTCCCTTAGGACATTGGTTCCGGTCCTGCCCAGGTGCAGACCGTCCAGTTTGTACTAGTCCCACCTCCCCCAGAATTGGTTAAGGCAGATGAGCTGAGAGCACAAATACACATGTGGGAGTATGATATTATAGCTATTACTGAGACATGGCTGAAAGAAGGGCAGGTATGGCAGCTCAATATTCCTGGTTACAGGGGGATAAAAAAGGAGGGGGGGTGGTCGCAGTATTGATTAAAGAAACAATTACAGCTGTGAGGAGGGATGATATGTTAGAAGGATCATAAAAGGAGACCATATTTGTTGAATTGAAGAACAAAAAAGGGGTGATCACACTGTTCGGAGTGTACTTTCGACCCCTAAACAGTCAGAGGGAGATAGAAGAGCAAATATGTAGGCAGATTTTTGAGAAGTGCAAAAACTATAGGGCAGTAATAGTAGGGGATTTCAACTACTCTAATATTAACTGGGATAGAATTAGTGTGAAAGGTATAGAGGGTGCAGAATTCCTAAAATGCATTTAGGAGAACTTTTTTTAAGCCAGTATGTAGCAAGCCCAACAAGGGAAGGGGTGGTTCTGGACTTCATTTTAGAGAATGAAGCTGGGCAGATGGAAGCGGTATCAGTGGGAGAGCAATTTGGTGCTAGTGATCATAATTCGGTTAGGTTTAGGGTAGTCATGGAAAAGGACAAAGATAGACCAGGAATAAAATTTCTCAATTGGGGGAAGCCAATTTTACTAAGCTGTGATATGATTTAGCCAAAGTGGACTGGAAATAGCTACTTGAAGGTAAATCAGTGTCAGAGCAGTGCGAGGCATTCAAGGAGGAGATCCTGAAGGTTCAGAGCAAGTATGTTCCCTTAAAGAAAAAGGGTGGAACAAACAAATCTAGAGCCCCCTGGATGTCAAGGGGCATACAGGGTAGGATAACAAAAGCAAAGGAGACTTATGACAGATACCGAGATCTCAAAACTGCAGAAACCCTAGAGGAGTACAGAAAGTGCAGGGGTGAAATTAAAAATGAAATTAGAAAAGCAAAGAGAGAGCATGAAAACATTTTGCCAAGTAAAATCAAGGAAAACCCAAAGATGTTTTATAAATACATTAAGAGCAAAAGAAAGAGTAGGGCCTATTAAAGACCATAAAGATAATCTGTGTGTGTGTTAAGTCCTAGTTCGGGTGGTCAGCTGCATTCGACAATAATCGAGTCAGACACCTTCAATCTTTACGTCTTTATTGAAGCGGCTTCGGACTTGTTGCCAAACCGCCAGCACAGAGTCTACAGATTCCGGGGCAAGCAGACAAAAGGTCTGCCTATCCTCACAGACGCATCCTTTTATTCTTACAAACCGCAGGAGGTATGGCCCGCTTTATCAACCACAGTGTGTTACTAGGGCTTCATGAATTGATAGCCTGTTTATCTTTAGAACATTTTATGCTTTTACAAGCGGAATTGCAACAAGCAGAATTGCTCAGGGACACCAAGACCTCCTACGTGCTAGGATAGCTTAGCTTAGTCACGCGAAGCAGATGTGCACCTTATCAAGTCATGGCCATAAACCCTTGTTTATCAGTGATGGTCATACAAGCTATTTTGCCCACTACTTTCTCACGGGAAACTAAGTCTGTCTTTTCTTATTTTCTTATTGATTCCTAGAACAATTTTATTAACACTTTCACGATTCTTCCACATACATTCACATGTGGAGGTGGAAGATGAGGGTATGGTTCTTAATGAATACTTTGTGTGTTTTTTTACAAAAGAGAGGGGTGATGCAGACATTGCAATCAGAGACGAGGAGTGTGAAATATTAGATGAAATAAACATAGTGAGAGAGGAAGTATTGAAGGGTTTAGCAGCTTTGACAGTGGATAAATCCCCAGGCCTGAATGAAATGTATCCCAGGCTGTTAAGAAAAGCAAAAGAGGAAATAGCAGAGGCTCTGACCATCATTTTCCAATCTTCTCTGGCTACAGGTGTGGTGCCGGAGGACTGGAGCAATGCTAACATGGTACCTTTGTTTAAAAAGGGAGAAAGGGATAGACCGAGTAATTATAGGCCAGTCAGCCTAACCTCAGTGGTGGAAGAATTATTGGAAAAAATTCTGAGGGACAGGATAAATCTTCATTTAGAAAAACGCAGTTTAATCAAGGACAGTCAGCTGGGATTTGTGAAAGGAAGGTCGTGTCTGACTAACTTGATTGAATTTTTTGAGGCGGTAACAAAGAGGGTCGATGAGAGTAGTGCAGTTGATGTAGTGTATATGGATTTTAGCAGGGCTTTTGATAAGGTCCCACATGGCAGACTGGTCACAAAAGTAACACCCCATGAGATCCAAGGCAAAGTGGCAAGTTGGATCCAAAATTGGCTCTGAGGCAGGAAGTAAAGGGTAGGTAATTAATGGTTGATGGGTGTTTTTGTGACTGGAAGGCTGTTTCCAGTGGGGTACCACAGGGCTCAGTACTAGGTCCTTTGCTTTTTGTGATATATATCAATGATTTAGACTTGAATGTAGGGAACATGATTAAGAAGTTTGATGCAAAAATTGGCTTTGTGGTTTATAATGAAGAGGAAAGCTGTAGACTGCAGGAAGATATCAATAAACTGGTCGGGAGGGCAGATGGAATTCAATCCGGAGAAGTGAGAGGTAATGCATTTGGGGAGAGCTAACAGGCAAGGGAATATACATTAAATGATACTGAGAAGTGTCGAGGAACAAAGGGATCTTGGAGTGCATGTCCATAAATCCCCTGACGGTAGCAGGTCAGGTAGATAAGGTGGTTAAGAAGGCATACGGAATACTTGCCTTTATTAGCTGAGGCATAGAATACAAGAGCAAGGAGGTTATGCTTGAACTATATAAATAACTAGTTAGGCCACAGCTAGTGTATTGCGTGCAGTTCTGGTCACCATATTACAGGAAAGATGTGATTGTGCTAAAGATGTTGCCTGGACTGCAGAATTTTAGCTGTGAGGAAAAATTGGATAGGCTTGGGTTGTTTTCTTTGGAACAGAGGAGGCTGAGGGAGACCTTATTGAGGTGCATAAAATTAAGATGGAGTGGATAGGAAGGATCTATTTCCCTTAGCAGACAGGTCAACAACCAGGGGGCATAGATTTAAAGTAATTGGTAGGAGGTTTAGAGGAGATTTGAGGGGAATTTTTTTCACCAGAGGGTGGTGGGGGTCTGAAACTCACTGCCTAAAAGGGTTGTAGAGGCAGAAATCCTCACCACATTTAAAAAGTACTTGGATGTGCAGTTGAAGTGCCGTAACCTACCGGGCTATGGACCTAGCGTTGGAAAGTGGGATTAGGCTGGATAGCTCTCGGTCGGCCGGTCTCCTTCCTTGCTGTAAATTTCTATGATTCTATGACCCCGAACCTGGTGCACTCACCGCTTGCTGCCGCAGACTGCCGCTGAGTTTTTGGTGCCAGTTTCCTCCTAGGCCTCCGGCCGGCGGGAGGGGAGGACCGCTGGGAACCGCCCGCTGACATCCGCTAGCACACAAGGCGCGTAAGTGTCCTTTCGCCCGCCGAGCTGGCAGATTCCTCTGGACAGGAGTCGGCGGCAGCAGGGGGAAGGACCACTGCATGGAGGCAGGTCTAACCTCAACGGTATGTATGAAGACCGGCAAAAAAAGGTTAGTAAACTGCTTTTATTTTTTTTTTACAGTGATTCAGGTGGATGGAGCCCCTGAAGGTTTTCCAGTGGGGTTTTTTTGTGTAAATTTTTATTTTTATGTGTTCCCCTCCCCTCCCTGTGCCCGACTCAATCCTTGGCGGCACTTTGGTGAGGATTGCATTTGTCACCAAGATTGGGAGCTCCCAACTGCTGCTGCCCAGATTCACGGCATAAGTCGATTTTTTGCCACCAGGTGATCTTTGCAGATCTTTTTGAGGAATATCCCTGCCAAAGTACCGGCAGGTCTCTTGGCGGTCCTTTGGGCTGCACTTAGCTTTGACCAAGTTCGGGCCCTATGATTCTGTCCATCTCATCTAGCATCCTCTTTGCTCCCTCTCCCTCAACTATCCAGTTTAAATAATTTCCAATGGCTGTTTCAATATTGTTTGCAAGCTTCTTTGTTCCTAATTGGTTTCGGCGCAGTGTGTCTCTCCTCTACTAGTTCATTTTATTCTGACAGTTTTCCCAGTTGCTTATGAAGGTGGTGATGTTGTTTTCACATCAGGTTGGCAGCCATTCATTTATATCCTCAATTTTCTTGGTGAACTCCCTACCTTCCCAAAACCGGAAGTAACCATGAAACATTACTTGCATCCTCCATCTTTGAAGCAATCTTTCTGTATATGACTTTTAAGTCACCTATATTATTTTTTCAATTTTGCCTTTGTAAGTTCCTGCACATTCCTCTAGAAAGCCATATTGAGGTATAAAAAATTTCCACTCAAATCCCCTCTAAACCTCCTACAGCCTTTTTGTATAGCTTATTGATCAATAAGCACATTTTGTACCTCTTCATCCTTCTGTTAAACCAGACTTTCTCCTTCATAAGCATCCCATAGCAAACACACCTCCATCTTATCCATCCCTCTCCTGTTCCATTTTAAACTTACTTTTTTCATTTGCCACATTTTAAATACACTTTTAATGGGTGATAGTTGTTTTTGGTTTCTCCTGTTTGCCCCCTTATAGTTTAACTTCTCTCAGGTGCCCCGTTGTGATAAATACAGGTGGTTCCCCCATAACTTCTAATTGTCACAAGTGCTCACATTTTGATTTACCTTTCTTTCACTGTACCCCTTGATCTTGTTTTCTCTAAAGTGATTCATCTGTAAACCACTAGGACAGTGATTGCTTTATAGTCCTCTCCAGTTTACGTTCACCTGGTTGCAAAGAAATTTCTCGCAGCTCTGAAGCCTTTGGAGAATGGAGCTACCCAGTGGCCAAGTATCGTCCCTTTATAGATTAACTTAACATTCAAATTAGATAGCTCCCAATGGAGTGTATCGAATTTTTATCCAGATGACCTGTCTTCAATGTTAACTGATTGTTTCGATAATCTGATTGATGTTAAAATGTTAAAAGGATTCATTAGGGTAGATACAGAGAAATGATTTCCTCTGATAGGGGAAACCAGAATGAAGGGACATAAATCTCAAAATTAGAACTAGGCCATTTAGGAGGGAAATCAGGAAGCACATTTTCACACAAAGTGCATTAAAAATCTGGAATTCTCTGCCCCAAATGGTTGGACAGTTGAAGCTTTCATGACCGAGATTGATAGATTTTTGTAAGGCAAAGGTATCCGGAGATATGGAGGTGGTAAATGGGGCTGAGGTGCAGATCAGCCATGATCTAATTAAATGTCAGAGCAGGCTCGAGGGGCTGAATGGCTTAATTCTGTTCCTATGTTCTATTCAGTAGAATAACAAGAACCCTCCCAGAGAGGAGCTGTCCTTTTTATTGCTTACAATAGTCAAAGTTTTTGATGGAATAGTGATCCTTTTCTTCTTCTATCGGTATAGAATTCTTTAGCGCCTGTGTGCCTCAATGCTTCTGGGCATTCTTGAAAGCTCACAGGAAACCTTTGGAGTAGCTACCACACTGGTGGACCAATGATATAATGGTGCTGTAAAATCACTGTAGATTCATGCACCAAGAGTAGAACAAGGTTGTATTAACAGGATTGAATCTGAATGTAAGATACCAACAATTTATTGCAAACTGGTCTGAATAACACAAATATACTGGAGAAGGCATTCAATTAAAATTTAAAAGCAATCTTTTATGTTCTGGGTTCTTAACGTTCTGGGCCTCGAATTTATTCATATGTCAGGGCCTATAAAACACCTAACTTGGGGCAGTTGGGGTACTAATCGGGGCAGGATCCAATTACGGTGGATCTCTTTTTTTCCATACATTGGAATTTAAGGCCCATTCAAGACTGGGTGCATACAATGCCACTCCCGCATTTGCACCCTTTGCAATGTTGGGCATCGGGCAATCCTGCATGTTCCTTGTGTCTTAAAAGTGCTAAGGCATTGAAGCAGTTAAAATATTTTGGGTGTGTTTTCCAAATCAATTATGTATGAAAACTGGCCTATCAAAAAAATGGGCAAATGTTAAAAAAAATCTTCAGGCTGCTCCACTAACACTGTGGTCAGCGATTTCCCCTCACTCCCCCCACCCCCTTCCACCCCCGTTATTCTATTAAAGCGTACAGTGCCCACCCAATCATTGCAAATACTCTTGACTCCTGAAAGTGAGAATAGGTCAGTGGTGCAAGTAGTGAAAAGATCTGGCTCACCCCAGATCTTCCACCAAAAGGCCTCTGAGACAATTCAGCCCCCTGTTCTCTTTTTAACAGGACCTATCTCCCTGCAAACTTGAAGCTACAGTCTGCTCTTGGAGACATTGGGTAACCTGGGACTAACAATTACCCAAAGTACTGCAATCTGCATGGTTGCCAGTTTGAAAGTGCTACCCAGGAAGTTTTGACGAGTTGACGGTGTGTATCCTGTAGATAATACACAATGCAGCCATGGTATGCTGGTGGTGGAGGAGGGACTGGATATTTAAGGTAGTGGATGGGCTATTGATCAATTGGATTGCTTTGTCTTGGATGGTGTTGAGCTTCATGAGTGTCATTGCAGCTGCACCCTTCCAGAAAAGTGGAGATTATTCCATCACTCTCCTGACTTGTGCCTTGTAGGTTGTGGCGAAGCATTGGGGAGTAAGGAGATGAGCCATTTGCTGCAAAATACCCAGCCTCTGATCTCCTCTAGTAGCCATAGCATTTATGTGGCTGGTCCAGTTAGGTTCTGGTTAATAGTGACCCCCCTGGATGTTACATAGTATTATATTGTATTTACAGCACAAAAACAGGCCATGTTATAGGATGTATGAAGAGAAATGGGCATAATAAGTACTTCATGGATGTTGTTAAAATTAACGGGAGTCAAGCTGAAAGAGATATTCGCAGTATTACAAGACTTGGAGGTTATTTTGGTGAAATGGTGAAAACAGATGCAAAATGGATGCTGTGCTAATAAGACATGTGTGTTTGAATGTCTGGTTTTAGCAGGCAATTTTGGTCCTAATTGTTGATTGTCGTCATTTGAACTTGCCCGGAGGTGCTAAAACAGAAACCTGCTTTGGCACTCGAGCGCTGATTAGACGCAATTTTCATCGAGCGGCATATGTGGGCTCCTCACATCCACTTCCACTGAAGGTGTGGAGTGGGCTGGCTCATACACATCAGGTTTCAGGATGGCTCAGGAACAGTGTGAGAGGGTGCACAGGTTCCCGGATGCGGTACTAGTGGTCCTGGTGGAGGAGGTCCAAAGGAGGAGCAGGGGTGAAGGAGACTGCATGGATGAATAAAGCCACAAGGGGAAAATTGAGGATACGGAAAGAGGCATAGACAGCAGAGGAGAGCTTGATAAGGGAAAATACGAAGAGATTAGGAAAGAAGTAAAAAAAAACAATTAGGAAGGCAAAGAGGAACTATGAAATTAAATGATTAAGGAACATAAAACAAAATTGTAAAATACAGGCACATCAATAAAAACAAGGTCGGGATGGGAATAGGGCCACTGAGGGATGGACAGGACACTACCACAGGCATAGAGAGAGATGGCATAAATATTAAATACTTACTTTGCCTCAATATTTACCAGGGTGGTCGAACAGGTGAACATGACATTGGATCAGAAGATTAGTAATGAAATAACTGCATTTTAAATAAAAAGAGGAGATATATTAAATAAACTAATCAAACACCCTGGAGAACTGGCAGATAGCTAACATAATGGCCTCGAAATTCCGCGGGCAAATGGCTGAAAAAAGGAAAAAAAATGCATACTTACCTGTTCCTGCTGCGCCCACTCGAGATCCCGGTCCTGAGGTCTTCACTCTCTGCTGTCGCAGCACGTGCACGGCGGGATGTCCGTAAGCTGGAGCTGGTGTCACATGGCTCTGGGCAACCAATCAAGGTATAATATTTTCTCATTCATAATAATGGGAACTCCATAAGTTGGAGTTCCCATTATTATGATTGAGAAACAGCCCCCAAACACCAAAACACTAATAAAAAATAGAAGATATACACTACATATTTAAGATTAATTTAAATTAAAGTTATTAATGTCATAAAAAAATATATTTAAAAAAACTTTTTTTTTAAATTGGATAATTATGGTTTTAAATAAACTTACCATAGTGGGCAGGGTTTTTAACAATAAAATGTGTTTGTTAAATGTTATTTTGTTATGTTTTTGTATGTTTTAAAACTCTTACGCCTGTAAAAGTAGGCTATGCGCTTGCTTTTATCAGGCGCAAGAGTTTTCAGGACATCCTCTGGGCAAGATATGGGTAAATACCGCAAACTTGCCCATGCGAATGTCCTGGATGTGGAGATACGGAGCTTGACAGATCGGAAAAGCCGGTTTTCAGTGCATGCGCATTGTGCGCTGAAAACCGGCTTTTCCGATGCTTTCCCGGGTCCGTAGAAACTCCGTACGAACCCGGGAGCCCGGAATTTCCACGTCATTATCTAAATTTAAGAAGAGAGATTATACATGCCCACGGAACTATAGACCAGTCAGCTTAACATCGGTGCTGGGAAAAATAATGGAATCCCTATTAAAGGAGAAAATAGAAGATCATCCAGAAGCCAACATTGAACTTTTTGAAGAGGTAACAGAGAGGATAGACTATAATTTGTCTAGATTTTCAAAAGGTCTTCGCTAAGATACTACATAATAGACTAATGAATAAGGTCAGTGAATTCAGAGTCAGGGGACAAGTAGCAGAATGGATAGCTAGCTGGCTTCAAGACAGAAAGCAGAGAGTAAGGGTAAAGGGTAGCTATTCACAGAGGCAGAAGGTGGGTAGTGGTGTTCCACAAGGATCAGTGCTGGGACCACTGTTGTTCACAATTTATATTAATGATGCAGACTTTGGAATCAAATACACAATTTCTAAATTTGCGGATGACACCAAATTGGTGGGGATAGTTAATACTGAGGAGGACTGCAACAAATTACAGGAAGACATTAATAAACTTGCAGAATGGGCATATAATTGGCAAATGATATTCAACACAGATAAATGTGAGGAATAGATTGAACCTCCCTTATCCGGAACCCTTGGGACTTGGCCGGTTCTGGATAAGGGATTGTTCTGGACGAATGGTGGTCACGATAAATTGGATGGTATAGGGATATCGGGGCTGGCTGGCTTGGGGCTGGGAGAGTGGTAGAGATATCATGGGGCTGGGAGTGGGGGGTGCGGTGGATCAGGCCAAAGATTGCCGGAGTCGGCAGCAAGGAAGGACTTCAATTTGTGCATGTCGGAGTTCTGCGCATGTGTCACCCGGTGGCCGGAAATGGTTCTGAACGAGGGGTGGTTCTGGATAAGGGAGTTCTGGATAAGGGAGGTTCAATCTGTACTACATTTTGGTAGGAAGAATAAGGAGTCACTTATCACTTGGAGGGTGTGAGTCTGGGTGGGGTAGAGGAGCAAAGGGATCTCAGAGTACAAATATACACATCACTAAATGTTGCGACACAGGTTAACAAGGCCATAAAAAAAAGCAAACTGGGCATTAGGGTTTATTCGAGAGGGATAGAATTGAAAAGTAGTGAAGTTATTCTAGCCTTGTATCAAAGCTTGGTTAGACCAGACTTAGGTGCTGAAATTCTGTGTCCTGGGAGAAACCTTTACCGCGGGTGTTCGGCGGGCAATCAGCAAAATTGATTGGCCGATGTGTTCTGCTCTATTGGCCCCCCCGACACATATTCAGTGCAGGAGTTTTTTCAGCGGTGAGCATTTCCGGCAGAATCAGCCGACTGAAGCCGCGGTAAAGGGATTTCGGCCGTGGTGGCATCAACAGGGTGCGCATCGCTGCTATGCGGCCACGCCACACATATTCAGGTTTAAAAAGGGAGGGTTTTTTTGAACAGTGTCCCCGCCAGCTTTTTGGGTTGGTACACCTTGCCGTGATACGCGACACCGCTGGAGGAAGACAATGGAGGATTCCCGTGAACGGGGATATTTTTGCTGATAACTTTTGCTCTTTGTTTTTTGTTTTTGTTGAACCTGCTGAATGCTATTTAGAATATTTGGGAGCTTTTTTAGGACTTCGAGCTCTGACTCATTAGTGGAGGCCTGTGGGCCTCACTCTGTGCTCCAGAGGCCTGGTTGTCAGGGTGCAGCCTTGAAGCACAATGGGATCAGTATTGGCAGGGGAACGCCTGGTACACCTTGTAAGACGCAGGGCGGCACGAAGGAGAAGGCAGATCTCAGTTCTCCTTCCTCCAGATCAACCGTAAGGGGCTTTATTCATTCAATGTGCAGCTCGTGTGTGATCACCAGCGTTGGATCCTAGCAGTTGATGCAAGGTATCCAGGCAGCAGCCATGATTCGTTCATTAAGGATAGTGTTAAATCCAAGGAAGAGGCATATAAATTGTCCAGAAAAGCAGCAAACCTGAGGACTGGTAGAAATTTAGAATTCAGCATAGGAGGACAAAGGGTTTAATTAGGAGGGGGAAAATAGAGTATGAGAGGAAGCTATGCATGCGAAGGCTCAGATTCAGAAAGGGGGTACTGAAGGAGCTCTGCAAGGTGTTGCGGCAAGATCTCAAGCCAAGCACAAGGCTCAGGACCGCCCTGACCATTGAGAGCAAGGTCACCATAGCTTTGAACTTTACATGATGGGGTCTTTCCAGTCTGCCACTGCAGACATTGGCAACATTTCTCAATTCTCTGCACATTGCTCCATCCGCCAGGAGAACAGTGGACTAAATCTCATTTCCACTGATGAGGGACAAGCAGATGGAGTGGCAGGCCAGATTTGCCCGCATTGCAGGGTTCCTGAGAGTGCAGGGTTTGCACACACCTTTAGCTAATGGCGCCACAAAACCACCCCAAGATCTTAGTCAACCGTACGGGGTTCCACTCGTTCAATGTGCAGCTCGTGTGTGATCACCAGCGTCGGATCCTAGCAGTTGATGTGAGGTACCCAGGCAGCAGCCATGATTTGTTCATTAAGGAAAGTGTTAAATCCAAGGAAGAGGCATATAAATTGGCCAGAAAAAGCAGCAAACCTGAGGACTGGGAGAAATTTAGAATTCAGCAGAGGAGGACAAAGGGTTTAATTAGGAGGGGGAAAATAGAGTATGAGAGGAAGCTTGCTGGGAACATAAAAATTGACTGCAAAAGCTTCTATAGATATGTGAAGAGAAAAAGATTAGTGAAGTCTAATGTAGGTCCCTTGCAGTCAGATTCAGGTGAATTTATAATGGGGAACAAAGAAATGGCAGACCAAATGAATAAATACTTTGGTTCTGTCTTCACGAAGGAAGACACAAATAACCTTCCGGAAATACGAGGGGACCGAGGGTCTAGTGAGAAGGAGGAACTGAAAGAAATCCTTATTAGGCAGGAAATTATGTTAGGGAAATTGATGGGATTGAAGGCCGATAAATCCCCGGGGCCTGATAGTCCGAATCCCAGAGTACTTAAGGAAGTGGCCCTAGAAATAGTGAATGCACTGGTGATCATTTTCCAACAGTCTATCGACTCTGGATCAGTTCCTATGGACTAGAGGGTAGCTAATGTAACATCACTTTTTAAAAAAGGAGGGAGAGAGAAAACAGGTAATTATAGACTGGTTAGCCTGACATCCGTAGTGGGGAAAATGTTGGAATCAATTATTAAAGATGAAATAGCAGAGCATTTGGAAAGCAGTGACAGGATCGGTCCAAGTCAGCATGGATTTATGAAAGGGAAATCATGCTTGACAAATCTTCTAGAATTTTTTGAGGATATAACTAGTAAAGTGGACAAGGGAGAACCAGTGGATGTGGTGTATTTGGACTTTCAAAAGGCTTTTGACAAGGTCCCAAACAAGAGATTGGTGTGCAAAATTAAAGTACATGGTATTGGGGGAAATATACTGACGTGGATAGAGAACTAGTTGGCAGACAGGAAGCAGAGAGCCAGGGTAAATGGCAGGCAGTGACTAGTGGGGTGCTGCCGGGCTCAGTGCTGGGACCCCAGCTATTTTACAATATATATTAATGATTTAGATGAAGTTTGCAGATGAGATCAATCTGGGTGGCGGTGTGAGCTGTAAGGAGGACACTAAGAGGCTGCAGGGTGACTTGGACAGGTTAGGTGAATGGGCAAATGCATGGCAGATGCAGTATAATGTGGATAAATGTGAAATTATTCACTTTGGTGGCAAAAACACGAAGGCAGAATATTATCTGCATGGCGGCAGATTAATAAAAGGGTAGGTGCAACGAGACCTGGTTGTCATGGTACATCAGTCATTGAAAGTTGGCATGCAGGTACAGCAGGCGGTGAAGAAGGCAAATGGTATGTTGGCCTTCATAGCGAGGGGATTTGAGTATAGGAGCAGGGAGGTCTTACTGCAGTTTTACAGGGCCTTGGTGAGGCCTCAGCTGGAATATTGTGTTCAGTTTTGGTCTCCTAATCTGAGGAAGGATGTTCTTGCCATTGAGGGAGTGCAGCAAAGGTTCACCAGACTGATTTCCGGGATGGCAGGACTGACATGAGGAGAGACTGGATCGACTGGGCCTGTATTCACTGGAGTTTAGAAGGATGAGAGGGGATCTCATAGAAACATATAAAATTTTGACGGAATTGGACAGGTTAGATACAGGAAGAATGTTCCCGATGTTGAGGAAGTCCAGAACCAGGGGACACAGTCTAAGGATAAGGGGTAAGCCATTTAGGACTGAGATGAGGAGAAACTTCTTCACTCAGAGAGTTGTTAACCTGTGGAATTCTCTAATGCAGAGAGTTGTTGAATATATCCAATGAGCTGGCATCAAGAGGGAGTTAGATATGGCCCTTACGGCTAAAGGGATCAAGGGGTATGCAGAGAAAGCAGGAAAGGGGTACTGAGGGAATGATCAGCCATGATCTTATTGATTGGTGGTGCAGGCTCGAAGGGCCGAATGGCCTACTCCTGCACCTGTTTTCTATGTTTCTATGTTTCTATTCTGTGCCAGACCAGTGTGCCCTTCCTCTTCACCGACCCAAATCAGGATTGTGGTTGGCTGCTTGGTGACAAGGGATAGTCCCTGTCCACTTGGCTGCTCACTCCACTGCGCAACCCCAGGATAGTGGCAGAGCATGCCTATAATGATGCTCACTGTGGCACGAGGTGCATCGTCGAGCACTGCATTGGGATCCTCAAGCAGAGGTTCCATTGCCTGTACCGGTCAGGTGGCGCCTTGCAGTATGCTTCTGAACAGGTCTCGATATTCGTGGTGATCTACTGCATGCTGCACAACCTGGCCCTCATGAGGGGACAGCCACTGGAGGTCAAGCCAGCCATACCACCTAATGAGGAGGCGCAGGAGGAGGAAGATCCCCGTCGCCACCCACCCCGGAGGGGACATCACCATCTCGACCCTGCAAGGGAGGTGCAGACATGTCTGATAGCTGCATGATTCACATAATCTCACACACACATGACCCTCTTTCCATGGCCATCCCACTGAGTGCCTTCACACAGAATTGTCCACTCCCAAATGTTGTGTATAGAAGAACTCCACGAGGCAGAGTACTGGGAGCTAAACTTAGTGTGACCTTAGTCTTTTTTATTACAACTCCAGAGTGCCTAAACAACATGGCAGCCCACCTTTTATACTGGCCCTGCACGTGTGTGCAGGTAACCATTAGGACTCCAACAGTCGTGCCCTCTGGTGGCAAGTATTACATAGTTACATACATAACACCAAATGAAATACCTGGCCAGATATATGTGCCAAAAATAAAGATTTATCAAATGTTCAAAGTCCGCGCAAAAACACAACAGAAACAAAAAAGACTACCATCAACGACCACAAATAATCATTTTTTACCCCTGTGCATCTCTTTATAACACCTCTTACGCATGCCTATCCTAACACTAGGCTTAAGTGTCTCCACTGTAGTCAGGGAGGGCTGATGTGATTGTTGTATGGATCCTACAGATATCCTGTCGGACGCCCTCGAACACCTTTGGGCCTGGAAGGGCCAGGTGCAGACTGGTCAGCACCCTCCTGGGAGGGTTCATTCTGGCTTGGCTCAGGCGAGGTCATGCATGGACACACTGGCGAAATGGCAGGCCTGGAGCCAGGAATGTTGTGATCCTGAGAGAACACATCATCAGGATCCTGGTCCAAGGAACCGGAGTCACTCCCTGGGGGCAACACACTACCACCATCACCAAGCTGAGGGAGGTCAGGTCGGTGGTGTGGCGCGATACTGGAAGGTTCGCCTGTGGCCCGTGGTGGACCCAGCCGCGAACGTAACACTGAGGTGTCAGGTGGCATCAAGCTGAGACCGCATGAGAGCAGCCAGAGTCTCAAAGCTAGCAGACATGACAGCAGTTTGACACTCCATGGCAGCAGTAAGAAGCTCCATGGCCTGTTGCCCAGAGTGCATAAGGGCCGCGGCCATCCTCTGCAATCCAGCACCGATGCGCTCGTTCCATCGCGCCAGTCCCGCAATAGCAGCTGCCACATCACCTGCAGGTTGCAGCATCACAGCTGGATCCGTACGGATACTCTGGGAGTCCACCATCGCCTGCACACTGGCAATGATGGGCTCCATGGTGTGTGCAGAACTGTCGACTGTGCGGGAGGCGGACTCTGCCACACTTCTGACCACTTCTGACAGCCTCTCTGGCAACCTTGTCAGTGCCCCCAACATCTGGGAACGCATGGCCTCCACCCTTCGTTCGTAAGCCGCAACATCGATGGCATCATCGGAGTCCTCGTCAGCAGAACTCCGGTGCGGACTCGTCCCCCCCGGAGAGATGACACATGAGATTGCCTAGCCCCGTCACCATGGTGCAGCCCGCTAGACCCCGGTGCAATACCCAGTGCAGACCTTTGTACCATCTCAACTATATCACAACCCGCATTCGCAGTATCTGAGCTGAAGCGTTGGTGCGAGCAGTGTCCTCCTCTTCCTCTTCCTCCTCAGTGGCATCCCCAATGAGAGAGTGCTGTGGATGCTCGCAGCAGGGCTTGAACCCTCAGTGTCATCACTGCTGAGACCTGAAATTTCAGAGCTCGAGACAAGAAGGGTGTGATGCAGGCCTACAGAAGCTGTGCGACATCTCTCATCACTGGCGACTGTGCTCAGTGTGCTGGCACTCGGTCTGTCATCCACAAGCATAAATGGGTGAAGGGCTGCCGTGAGGGGGAGGTGGAGGATTGACACATGGAGCTGGACTTTCCACTTTTCTTTACATCGATACCGCCCACTTAACGTCAATTTTAACGCTGAGATGAGGTATAACGCCCAGATATCGCCCATTTAGCAACAAAATGGAAACCAACACCCATGTATTGATCACTTATCGCAGTGTAACTTTCGACATGTACTTAACTCCGAGAAATAATAATACTGCCCGCCCACTTTTTTTTGACATAAAGATCAGAATTGCCGAAACTAACGCCCAAAATATCGCTGAGCATTACTTTTGGCACCGCGCACACATATCACCAAAAATATTTATCGCCGAAAAAACCGCTGTGAAAAAGTTGCTCTCACCTGAACTAATCACAGCGGTATGGATGCTGTTTTGTAAATCGCAGGTCACTTCATTTAAAAGGCTGCTTCAACTTCTGGGGAGTTTTGATGTTCTGTGGAGTTCTTTTAAGGTGATTTGAACATCTGAACAAACATCTTATACTGTGGATGATTGGAACTTAGTTTAGGTGTCTTAGTGGGAAAAATTATTGTTTGTGAACAATAGGTATAATACTGATAGTTATTGGAATGGGGCCTGTCATTTCTCAGCCTGTCTTGATGACCACGCACATGCTGCAGAGTAGAGATGGCAGAAGATATATTCAACAGCATTATGTGTCCAATTTAAGATGTGCCAGACTGCTGAGGAGGACGAGACCTTACACCCCACGCACTTACAGGGAGAAGCGGTCTTTCCTGAACTTGTCTGATAACATGTGCCTTAGGAGACTGAGCTTCCACAAAGAGGGTATCAGTGAGATAGGCCAGCTCATCAGGACGGCACTGTCCGTCGAGGTCAAGGTCACCGCCACATTTTTGTTCTATGCATCGCGTTCCTTTCAGGCCTCAGCTGGCGACATTTGCAGTATATCTCAGCATGCCACACATTGCTGCATTCGACAGGTCACTGAAGCCCTTTACGCATACAGGATGGACTTTATCAGCTTCCCTATGACCAGGGAGGCACAGACTGAGAGGGCTCTAGGATTCTACCGAATTGCTAACTTCCCCAAGATGCAGGGAGTAGTAGACTGTATGCACATCGCCATACTGGCACCTTTTCAGGATGCAGAGATTTTTCAGAACCGAAAGGGATTCCACTCCCTGAATGTGCAACTCATTGTTGACCACCAGCAAATAATTATGGCAGTGAATGCCAAATTTCCGGGCAGCATCCATGATGCTCACATCCTGCGTGAGAGCGCTGTATCTGACATGTTTACCAGTCAGCCACAAGGTCAATGCTGGATGCTTGGTGACAAAGGATATGGTCTCGCCACCTGGCTGATGACCCCCCTGCGTAACACCCAGACAGAAGCCGAGAAGCGTTACAATGAGAGCCACACAGCCACATGCAATATCGTCGAGAAAACCATTGGAGTGCTTAAGCAGCGCTTTAGATGCCTGGACCATTCAAGAGGCGAGCTCCAATACCACCCTGAGCAAGTAAGTAAATTCGTGGTGGTGTGCTCCATGTTGCACAACTTGGCTATCAGGAGTGGACAAGAATTGCTAGAAGGGACTTCCGGTCCACCTCAGGAAAGAGAGGAAGAGGAGGACGAGGAGGTGGACGATGAGCTCGGGGCAGTCAATCAGGCTGATGCTGAAACCATGCCCTCGCCCCCCGCTAGACCGCAGGAAAGGGCCCGTGGTGGCTACATAGCTGCACGACTCTTGCGTCAGCAGCTCATAAATGAGCGCTTTGCTTGAAATAACGTTGCTGGTATTTACAAAGCTGCAAGACTGCTGTGTCTGCAGCTCATACATCAATGGTGTGCATCATCTTGGTGAAAGTTAAAGTTTAAGTTGATGCATGTTAAGTTTAATTATCCCCTTTCATGTTAAGGAATCACCAAAGTGTAATGGTGCAGCTATCTGAGACAATGCGCAACAAGGTTAGGTTAAATAAAAAACATTTAATGAGAACATCTGTATGAAAGCATAATTATAACTGTAAAAAACACCTCACTCCACCCCCACAACAAATTGATAACATTTAGATTAATCAAATGGTCAACATTTCCAACAACACAGAACACAAATGCAAAACAAGGTAGCCTCCTCTCCCCTTCCTCCAAACCTCCCAACAAAATAGTACCAGCAGCATAAAAATATGACCAAAGCAACACCTGTGGCCATGAACCTCACTTTCCTTTCCCCCATCGCTACTCCTCCCCACCTCTACCCCTTCCCCTCTTGACTCCAAGCTGCCTGTCCGAGGAGCTTCTCAGGCGCTGCTTCATTTGGGGGGGGGGGGGTGGGGGGAATGATGGCAGAACAGCTGGTTGGAAAGATACGGGAGAGGACGGTCCCGAGGTGAGAACGTGCTCCAAGCCAGGAGCAAGATCTTCCTCCTGGTTGTCATGTGTCATTGGCATTGGGGGTGTGGCACCTTGGGGTGGTGCAGTGCCGTGTTCTGGGACCACTCGGAGGCCTCTGCCACCAATGTTCCTGGCTATCACCTCTTGGACCTCCACCATCCGCGGCACGTATTCCGTTATGGTGGCGGACATGCTGACCAGCTGGTGGGATATGCCCCCCATTGTCTGGAGGATCTGCTGACCTATGTCAACACTCCTCCTGGACAAGTCTACCATGTCCCCGCTCAGATCTGCCGCTCATGGAGCAGGCCTGCTGCGTCGAACCAACCTCCGCTTGGTCGGCGCCGTGCTGGAGACACCTCGGGTGCCCTGTGGCAAGGTGCTTGGACCCGGTATCTCCACGGTGGAGGTGGAAATGGTCGCAGGAGCACTAGATGTCTTTCGTGTGGACTGCATTATGGAGCTTGGTGATGCAGGCTCCTCAAAGTCGGCACTGTCATCGTGGAGAAGGGACCCAGCAGATCCACGGGCGAGAATCTGGGCTCCTCAGCACCAGATGGAGGATCGTATGGCGAGTCCGTCCCCGTGCTCCCACCTTCTGGGCTCGGTGGTCTTGCATGGGGCCGCACTGCTGGCTGAGCTACAAAACATAAATGAGGTTATTAGAGGAGAAGGGGGTGCTAGAGTCACAAGGTGATTCCAGAGCCACACACAGCATATGCGTGACAAAAGCACCACTGCTATCAAAATCATCACAGACATCACATTTCATGACCATCACCAAATTCTGCATTGCAATGATTCTCATGAGGTCATCATTATTTAGAGAACACTTTTATCATTCATCTATCGTATATTATTGGTCGGATATGAGTAAGTGTGACATCTATTGACTTTACATCATGCAATGGTGTATACTTTACTCAATTTGCATCACATCAGGTTCTGCAGCTGCATGCGTGGCCGACCGGGGGTGGCTCCCTACTAGTGCCAGCACCCGCTCCTTGATGCCGGTGAGGTCGCTGATGACTGGTGACCCGCCACTCGGCCCTATTTCTCGAAAGCTTCTTCTGTAAAAGGTAACACCAGCACAACATGGCATGAGATTATTTCTAGGTACTGTTACGGAGACTGATACAGCACATAACCAACAGATGTAATCATGATTATTATGAAAATTATCATTTACCTAAAGACGTACACCGTGTTCGCAGGCTTTGATTAAAATATTCCTGGTATAAGTGCAAGACATCCAAGTTGAATTTATTCACTCATTATACTTACAATTCAAATTATGTAAATATATAAGTAAATGTAAATAAATGTAATACTTACTCTGGCGGACCCGACAAGGTCGTTCCAGCGCTTGCGGCATTGGTTGCCCTCACACACCTCGTTGGTCGCCGACGAGACCACCTCGGCTATGTCGGCCCATATCCTCTGGTTGACCTTTAGGGTAGGCTTCCCATGACCACCCTGGGTCAATTGACCCCAGCGTGACTCCACCTCCTGCAGGAGGGAGGCATTTGCCTCATCTAAGAACCTCCTCGCTCTTTTTCGTCCTCCCAATTGTTCCTCTCCCACCTCACTGCTTTCGCCAGCGTCACCTCCTCCATCCCTTCCATTGTAAAAAAAAAAATTTCCCCCAAAAGCTTGGTGGGAACACCGTTATTTGTGCTCTGAATTCTTTTTGCTGCTGGAAAATCTCCCTCCTACCTCCAAAAACAGCCAAACAAATACACGCTACACCCACACACGCTTTCAGTTCCTCTCTGCTCCCTCTCTCTCTCTCTCTCCTCTGCTGCGCATGTAATGATGACCCCTGACCTCCTGAAACATGGGAAGCGACCGTTGCCATGCTGTTACTATGGACACCGACACTTTACGGCAGAAGGTCAAAGATTTTTAATGCTAATGCCCATTTCAGATCGCTCGCGGCAACGCCCATTTTATAAAATGGAAAGTTGGGGTTTTGAAAATGGGCGATAATCCGGCGATTTTAAAACATATATTTACCGCCAACACTGGAAATAATGCCCATTTTTGGCTGATCTGCACAAAAGTGGAAGTCTAGTCCATGGAGACTTCCAGATGGAAAGGCACCGTAGGCGCTGGCGCATTCAAGTAGAGCGTGCATTCAAGGACGGCCTCATGCTGCCCACATCGTGTCGCCAGTACCGGAGTTCCATCTGCAAGCATAGATGGGAGAAGGGCTACTGTGAGGGGATGGTGGGGGTGAAGGCATGGAGGATGCAACAAGCAGACTTCCATGAAGGAAAGGAACAGTAGGCGCTGGCGCATTCAAGGAGAGATCGCATTAAAGGAGGGCCTTCACGTACCCACACCGGCGTCAGCACTATCCTGGCTCACAGGGAACGCACCATGTCCGCCGACTAGTGCCTCAG
Organism: Pristiophorus japonicus; assembly: GCF_044704955.1. Taxonomy (NCBI): domain Eukaryota; kingdom Metazoa; phylum Chordata; class Chondrichthyes; family Pristiophoridae; genus Pristiophorus; species Pristiophorus japonicus. The sequence goes on from NC_091981.1 coordinate 99,242,784, forward strand.
CCCTCTCCTCCAAAGATATGAGGACTTGAGTGTCTGCCTCACCACCACCGGTCCTCCTTTGCTCAGCTCTATTGTGAGCCAGTTTGGCCTGCAAAAGGAAGCAAAAGGTACCACTGTGATGACGCATCAGAAATGAGTGAATAAGTGTTTGTCCCTGACATGTAGCTGTCGGTGTGAGATGAAAGGAAGCCTCCATTGCGAGAACACACATATATGTATAGAGGAGTGAACAATGAAATGCTGCTTGAGTGATTAAACAGTGAGTATGGGAAATAAGAGAATGTTGAAGGAGAGGCTCGCAGATGCAAGATCAGCAGTTGTTGGAAGAGGTACTCACTTTCATAAGACGGATTATGTTGTGGAATCATTTCCTGCACTGCATGGGAGTCCTCTGATAAATGGAGGTGCCTGAGACCTCCTCTGCTATCTCCCTCCATGCATTAGTCACCACCTGGTAAACTTGGTCTCCCCACATCCGGACACAGCAGTCTCCTCCTACCCTCTACACCTTACATAAGGGTATCCAGCTCAGCATCTGTGAAGCGGCTTGCCCTCCTTGCTCCTCTCACACCAGACATCCTCAAAATAAACTCCTTCCCCTCTCAGGGCCTAGCTGCAAACCCTGATCTTTAAGAAGGCCAGAGAGCAGCTGGCTGGTTACAAACACATTACCAGCATGCTGAATTTCTCTGTGGAGATTCCGCTTCAATTAACACAGCCACACCGCTGGAAACTGCACTTTGCACTGGAACCCATTTTTCAACTTTTTGGGCTGAAAATCAATCGGGCGAAAACATTTCCGCGGTGATGGCCCCAAAAAGTCGGGAAGTACGCCAGCTTTCTTGCGCTACTGAATTTCAGCCCCTTAGAGTACTACGTACAATTCTGGTCGCCATATTATAAACAGGATATAGAGGCACTGGAAAAGACGCAGAGCAGATTTACAAGGATGATACCAGAAATGCGAGGGTATAAAGGATCAACAGACTGGGTCTCTTTTCGCTTGAAAAAAGAAGGCCTAGGGGTGACCCAATAGAGGTCTTTAAAATTCTGAAATGTTTTGATATAGCAATGGAGAGACTGTTACCACTTGTGGGGAAGAGCATAACTAGAGACCATCAATATAAGATAGTAACCAAGAAATCAAATAGGGAATTCAGAAGAAACTTCTTTACCCAGAGAGTGGAACCTGCTACCACAGGAAATAGTTGAGGCAAATAGTATAGATGCATCTAGGGGCAGGCTACATAAGCATATGAGGGAGAAGGGAATAGAGGGTTATGCTGACAGATTTAGATGATGAAAGACGGGAGGAGGCTCGAGTGCAGCATAAAGACCCGCATGGACTGGTTGGGTCGAATGGCCTGTTTCTAGGCTGTATATCCTATGTAATCCTATGTAAGGAGTCCACGTCATCATCCTGTCCCACTCTTCTGCAGCAGCTGGTGTTGCTGTGCCTGGCCTCCTGTCCTCCCCCCATTCATTCTGCAGACCAAGGGAGACCTCGAGGAAGATGCCCATGACCATGCACTCCCTTTCTCCTGGTGGCTCCTATAAAGTGTCCAATAAGAAACAGTAGCACAGCACTCACTCTCTTTATGTGAAGTCCTCAGAGAATTTTCAGAATAAATGTTGACAGAATGTTGGTGAAGTGACCCAGAAAGTCTCACAATGTGTTTCAAAAGTCCTCTTCAAACCTCCACAGCAAGTGAACATTAAAAGCACTTGAAATCCTCAGCAGCAACTTGTTTACTTCGAATCAGCATTAGGCCAAGTGTTAACTAATATGTCCTTACTATACAGTACAAATGCACACGAGACCCATACTAGAGAGAAGGTCACTCTGTGACCAATAACCTTTATTAGCCAGCACTGAAGTGGAGAAGATGGGTGGAGCTTCCCCTTTTATACCTGAAAGTTCAGGTTAGGAGTGTCTCCCACAAGTTCACCACCTAGTGGTCAGTGTTCTCATGGTGTACAACTTAGGTCAGTTTATACATGGGTTACAATGACAGTTGAATACATGACATCACCTCCCCCATCAAGTCTTATTGGGATCACAGGTTAAGTCTCTCTAGTGGTTTACGCTCCCTTGTAGAGCGCCGAGTTGGGGCTCCGGTTGTTGGGCGCTGGCCTGAGTGTCTGCTGTTTGCGGTGCCTCAGGCCTGTCCGAACTGCCCACAGTGACTGGGCTCTCCTCCACTTGGTTCCGGTGTTCGGTCACCTGTGGTGGAGTGAACTCTGCATCGTGTTCTTCCTCTGCTTCTTCTATGGGGTTGCTGAACCTCCTTTTTGTTTGATCCACGTGTTTGCGGCAGATTTGTCCATTGGTAAGTTTAACTACCAGAATCCTATTCCCCTCTTTGGCAACCACAGTGCCTGCAAGCCATTTGGGCCCTGCATCGTAGTTGAGGACAAAGACAGGGTCCTTGACATCAATACATCGCATTCCCGTCATGGTAGTCACATTGTGACCGGCGCCTGCTCTCAACAATTTCTTTCATGTTGGGGTGTATAAGGGATAACCTGGTTTTGAGCATTCTTTTCATCAGCAGGTCTGCGGGTGGAACCCCTGTGAGCGAGTGTGGAACCCCTGTGAGCGAGTGTGGTCGGGATTTATTGGTCAACAGGAGGCGTGATAAGCAGCTTTGTAGGGAACCCCCTTGGATTCTGAGCATCCTCTGTTTGATTATCTGCACTGCTCGTTCCACCTGGCTGTTTGAGGTTGGCTTGAACGGTGCCGTTCTGACATGGTTGATACCATTTCCTGTCATGAAGTCCTGGAATTCAATGCTTGTAAAGCACGGGCCATTGTCGCTGACCAAGACGTCCGGTAGTCCATGGGCAGTGAACATTGTCCGTAGACTTTATACCGTGGCAGAGGATGTGCTTGAATTGAGAATGTCACATTATATCCATTTGGAGTAGGCGTCTACTACAACCAAAAACATTTTTCCCATGAAAGGACCTGCGTAGTCCACATGGATGCATGACCATGGCTTGGCGGGCCAGGACGTGGGGCTAAGGGGGGCTTCCCTGGGCGCATTGCCCAGCTGGGCACACGTGTTGCACCTGCGAACACAAAGTTCCAGGTTTGCATCTATCCTTGGCCACCAAACGTGTGACCTGGCAATTGCCTTCATCATGACAATGCCCGGGTGCTCATTGTGGAGTTCTTGGATGAACGCCTCTCTGACCATCTGGGGCATGACTACTCGGTTTCCCCATTGTAGGCAATTGGCCTGAATCGACAGTTCATCCTTGCGCCTGTGAAATGGTTTAAATTCCTCAGGGCATGCCCCGTACGTGGCTGTCCAGTCCCCATTCAGGACACATTTCTTGACTAAAGAGAGTAGCAGGTCTCTATTTGTCCAGACTTTGATCTGACGGGCTGTCACGGGTGAGCCTTCGCTTTCGAAAGCTTCAACATCCATGACCATCTCAGCAGCATGCTCGGTTGCCCCCTTGGTGGTGGCTAGTGGGAGCCTGCTGAGTGATTGGCGCAGTTTTTGGTGCCCGGTCTGTGCCGAATTGTATACTGATAGGTTGCTAACGTGAGTGCCCACCTCTGTATGCGGGCCGACGCATTTGCATTTATGGCCTTAGTGTCGGCCAAAAGGGACGTTAGGGGTTTGTGATCTGTCTCCAGCTCAAATTTCCTGCCAAACAGGTGCTGGTGCATTTTTTTTACTGCATATATACATGCAAGCACTTCCTTTTTTACCATCCCGTAGCCTCTTTCTGCCTGGGACAGACTTCTGGAGGCATAAGCTACCGGCTGTAACTGACTCTTGGCATTAACATGCTGCAACACACACCCAACCCCATAGGACGAAGCATCGCACATTAAAACAAGTTTCTTGCATGGGTCATATAGCGTTAACAGATTGTTGGAACATAACAAATTGCGTGCTCTATCAAAAGCCATTTCCTGGCTGTCCTCCCCCAGACCCAATCGCGAACCTTTGCATAGGAGCACATGAAGCGGCTCTAACAGCGTGATCAATTTGGGAAGAAAGTTACCAAAATAGTTCAGGAGCCCCAGGAACGAACGCAGCTCCGTTGTGTTACGGGGTCTGGGTGCTCTCTGGATCGCTTCTGTTTTGGACGCAGTAGGTCTGATCCCGTCTGCTGCTACCCTCATCCCCAGGAATTCTACCTCTGGAGCTAAGAAGACGCACTTCGCCTTTTTCAGTCGCAGACCTACCCGGTCCAGTCTGCGTAGCACCTCCTCCAGGTTGTGGAGGTGTTCTTCAGTATCGCAACCCGAGATGAGGATGTCGTCTTGAAAAGCCACCGTCCTTGGAATCAACTTGAGGAGACTATCCATGTTTCGTTGAAAGATCGTGGCGGCCGAGCGAATCCCGAATGGACATCTGTTGTACACAAACAATCCCTTGTGTGTTGTGATGGTGGTCAGCTTCTTCGACTCACTCGCCAGCTCCTGGGTCATGTAAGCTGAGGTCAGGTTCAATTTTGAAAAAAGTTTGCCACCGGATAGTGTCGCAAAGAGGTCCTCCGCTCTCGGTAGCGGGTACTGGTCTTGGAGTGACACCTGATTGATGGTGGCCTTGTAATCACCACATATCCTGACTGACCCATCCGCCTTGAGCAATCGGGCTCGCGGAGTCACTGAATTCGACTGACGAGATGATGCCTTCCCTCAGCAGGCAGTCCAATTCACCACCTATCTTTTCCCGCATCACGTACGGCACCTGTCTGGCCTTGTGGTGTACTGGCCTGGTGTCCGGGTTTATGTGAATCACTACCTTGGTCCCCATGAAAGTGCCAATGCTGGGTTGAAATAATGAGTCAAATTTGTCCAGGACCTGTGAGCATGATATTCGCTCCACAGAAGAAATTGCCCCATTTCCAGTTCATGACAGCAAGCCAACTCCTTCCCAGCTTTGCGGGACCGTCGCCTGGGACAATCCAGAGTGGCAACCTGTTCTCAGAATCTTTGTGGGTCACAACTACCGTGGCGCTGCCTAGCACCAGAACGATCTCCTTTATATATGTCCGTACCTGTGCGTCAATCGGCAGTAATTTTGGCCTCCTGGCCTTGGACGCCCACAACTTGTCGAACTGTTTGATACTCATCAGGGACTGGCTGGCCCCCGTGTCTAGCTCCATTGATACTGGGATGCCATGGAGGAGCACTTTCATCATTATCGGTGGCATCCTGGTGTATGAACTGTATATATGCTCCACATGAACTTGCTGAACTTCAGCTTCCAGTGATTTTCCCCAGTGTCCATTTGGCCTCGTAGGGCTCACATCGGGCCCATCCTCCTCATACATCAACTTGGCTGCAGGCTTCCTGCACATATGCGCCAAGTGACCGCTGACGCTGCAATTTCTGCAGGTATATTGCTGATACCTGCATGCTCTGGCTGTGTGTTTGCCTCCACACCTCCAACTTGAGCCGTTGTGGAAACAAAAGGTCGATTACCAGTCGATCGTCTCTGACTGTCTCTGTAACTGTCCTTAAACGCACCATTGACAGGTGTTGATGGCCCCATTACTGGCCGCATTGTCCCTTGCGATGGCATGAATCGCCGTTCAGCTAGCCATTGTCGCTGTTGAATTCCCCCTTTGGGTTCGACTACATGCTCGGGCATGTCCGATTGCCCCTGTCTGCCTGGAGAACTGTGTGCCTCATTAACAATGTTGACTCCTTGTCCATTTGCTGCATTTAAACCAAGATTTTTGTCAAACATCATTCTGGTCTCTTCCTCCTCTGAGATAAATGTCTGGGCCATCAATTCCGCCATTTCCAGGGTCAAGTCTTTGGTCTCAATCAGTTTCCTGAAAACCCCAGCGTGCCCGATGCCCTCAATAAAAAAGTCTCGCAGCATCTCCGCTCTGCATGCATTTGGGAACTTACATAGCCTCACCAGTCGGCGGAGATCTGCCACGAAGTCTGGAACGCTTTGCCCTTCTCGCCGCCGGTGCGTGTAAAACCGGTGTCTCGCCATGTGCATGCTGCTCACCGGTTTAAAGTGTTCCCTGATCAACTTACTGACCTCTTCAAAAGTCTTGTCTGCCGGCTTCTCTGGCGCTCGAAGGTCCTTCATCAGGGAGTACGTCCTGGATCCACAAACCGTCAGGAGATGAGCCCTGCATTTGTCGGCCGAATCTGTCCCAGCCATTCCTTAGTGACGAAACTTTGCTGTAGTCTCTCAATAAAATCGTCCCCATCATCACCAACACAGTACCTCTCATCTGTGCTGCTAGTGGCCATGCTTGCGTGGTTTAAATCCCAGTTTCTCGTCGCCAATAATATATTCTTACTATCCAGTATAAATGCACACGAGACCCATACTAGAGAGAAGGTCACTCTGTGACCAGTAACCTTTATTAGCCAGCACTGAAGTGGAGAAGATGGGTGGAGCTTCCCCTTTTCTACCTGAAAGTCCAGGTTAGGAGTGTCTCCCACAAGTTCACCACCTAGTGGTCAGTGTTCTCACGATGTACAACTTAGGTCAGTTTATACATGGATTACAATGACAGTTGAATACATGACATTAACCACCAAAATGCCGTGCAGCCTTGTTAATGAGTGCCAGCAGGCAATCAGCCCCTTAATGATCCTCCAGACAGCCATTCTTAGTGCAAGCTTTAACTCCTTTGTAAGGTTGATGATTTGCACTATATGCAGGCAAAATGCTGTTTTAGCTTAAGACTCCATTTGGCCACCTTGGAGACATTTTTGCACTTGGAGGAGTCGTTGAAAAATGGCCCCTTGATGTCGAATTCTGTAGAGCTGCAATTAAAAAGCATGCTGTACTATATGTCATAGAATCATAGAATGTTATGGTGCACAAGGAGGCCATTCGACCCTTCATGTCTGAGCTGGCTCTTTGAAAGCGTAGTCATGCTTTGTCCCACATCTCTGTGTTTTGTCCGTAACCATGTCAGTTCCTCATCCTCAAGTACCTGTCCAACACCCTTTTCAAATTATTTATGAGATCAGCTTCTAACAACTTTTCAGGTAGAGTGTTACAGTTCTCGACAACTCTCTGAGTGAAAAAAAATCCTCATCTCTCCTCTAAATCTTTTTCCACTGATTTTGAATCTATGACCTCTGGTTATTGACTCACTTGCCAGAGGGAATATCTTTTTTCCTACTTACTCTATCAAAACCTCTCATCATCGTGAAAACCTCTTTTAGGTCACCGCTGTTCCAAGGAGAATAGTCCTAACTTTTGCAACTCTCCTCATAACTGAAGCCCCTCATCCCTGGTAACATCCTGGTAAATCTCCTCTGTACCCTTTCCAAGACCTTTACATCTTTCCCAAAGTGTGGTGTCCACAATTGTCCACACTACTCCAGCTGAGGCCTAACCAGTGACTTCTAAAGTTCAAGCATGATCTCTTTGCTTTTGTATTCTATTCCTCTATTTATAAACCCAAGTAACCCATATGCTTTTTTAAGCATCTTATCAAATTGCCTGAATTGAACTCCATTTGCCTGCTTCTGCCCATTTCACCATTGTGTCTATGTCATCCTGAAGCCTATAACTATCCTCATCATGATCTGTTACATTGGCACGTTTCGTATCATCTGCAAACGATATAATGCTGTTTCCTACACCCGAGTCTAATTTTTTTTCAAAATTGCAAATGGACTCAAAACTGACCCTTGGGGAACACCATGAGCGGCAGCAGTCTGGATTGGCTGGCTGACGGGCAGCGGCAAGGGCGCTGGTGGAGTGGTAGTGGTGGGAAGAGGAATGCTGTCATCCTGAGAGTGGGCATCACGTTTCTGCTTCACTGACCCACTGTCACTCCCCTGGGGCGGAGCCTCAGCATTCCTAGCAATCTGTTGCCTGCTGTGACACCCTGCAAACCCCAGTCGACAATGTGCAACACAGCCACGAATGCAGCAGTCAGAGCTTAAGTGGTTCTGCGATCTCATGCCACATGGTCCTTGTTATGTATGCAAACATTGTAACTGTGTAAGACTTGCCACCAGAGGGCGCAACTGTTGGAGGCCCAAGGGTCACCTGCACACCTCGTGCAAGGGAGTATAAAAAGTTGTCTGCCATACTGCTTAGGCACTCTGGAGTTGTATTAAATAGACTAAGGTCACATCAGTTTTAGCTCACAGGACTCAGTCTTGTGGAGTTCTTCCATACTTAACAATTGGCGACGACTAACAGGTTACGAACTTTCATGCGGTCATGGCTGCCGTTGGTATTTTAGAGAGATTTGTAGAGGGTGATGATTGGGAAGCCTTCATTGAGCATCTCGACCAGTACTTCATAGCCAACGAGCTGGATGGGGACGATATAGCGAGCAAGCGCAGGGTTATTCTCCTCACCGTGTGTGGGTTCACAATATACGGCCTCATCAAGAATCTGCTAGCACCGGAGAAACCAATGGTGAAGACTTATACAGAGTTGTGTACGCTGGTTCGGAACCACCTCAACCCGAAGGAGAGCGTCTTAATGGCCAGGTATCGCTTCTACACGCACCACCACTCCGAGGGTCAAGACGTGGCGAGTTATGTCGCTGACCTGAGACGCCTTGCGGGAACTTGCGAATTTTCTGGATTTTTGGTGGAAATGCTGCGGGATTTTTTTGTGCATGGCATCGGCCATGAGGTCATTCTTCACAAGCTGCTGTCTGTCGAATCCCTAGACCTGAGCAAGGCCATCACAATAGCCCAGGCATTCATATCCACGAGCGATAATACCAGACAGATATCTTCCCAGCATCGAAGCTCACCGGCAAGTACTGTGCATAAAATAATGTCGCTAGCAGGCAGAACTGCATATGGCAGGGCCTACATGTCTGCAGCTGCAAGACCTAGGATGACTCAGAGTCCACCATTGGGCTTAAATGCGAATCCATTAGCACCATGTTGGCGCTCCAGGGGTAATCTTTGAGCCCATCAATGTCGATTCAAGCACTACGTGTGCAAAGGCTACAAAAACAATGGGGCACCTCCAGCGAATGTGCAAGAGTGCTGCGACTCACCATGTGGCAGAGTCGACAGAGGGTGATCGATCCGGCTCAGATCACGCAGAACAAACAAGACAGGCAACTCAACCCGAGGAAGAAGTTTATGGGGTACACACCTTCACCACCAAGAGTCCTCCTATTATGCTGAAAGTCAAATTGAACGGTATTCCGGTATCAATAGAGTTTGACATGGGAGCGAGTCAGTCAATTATGAGCCAGAAGGCTTTTGAGAAATGGTGGGGCAACAAGGCACAAAGGCCCAAATTGAGCCTGATTCAGACAAAGCTGCGCAACTACACCAAAGAAGTCATACCAGTCATTGGCAGTGCGGCAGTTAAGGTATCGTACAATGGAGCTGTGCATGATTTATCACTGTGGATTGTACCAGGCGATGGCCCAACCCTATTCGGCAGAAGCTGGCTGGGAAAGATTCAATGGAACTGGGACGACATCAAAGCACCATCTTCAGTGGAAGATGCCTCGTGCGCCCAAGTTTCTGAGCAAATTTCCGTTGCTGTTTGAACCAGGCATCGCCAACCTCACAGGCGCCAAGGTGCAGATCCATCTAGTCCCCAATGCAAGGCCCATTTATCACAAGGCTCGAACGGTTCCATATATGATGAGGGAGAAAGTCGAGATCGAACTGGACAGACTTCAACGAGAGGGAATCATATTGCCAGTCGAGTTCAATGAGTGGGCCAGTCCGATTGTCCCGGTGTTGAAAAGCGATGCCACGGTCAGAATCTGCGGAGGCTTCAAGATAACGATCAACTGAGTCGCGTTACAGGACCAGTACTCGCTACCCAAGGCGGATGACCTGTTCGCAACGTTAGCAGGGGGGATGTCGTTCACTAAGTTCGACCTAACCTCTACCTACATGACACAGGTGTTGGCTGAATGTTCGAAAAGATTGATGTGCATCAACATGCACAAAGGGCTGTTTATATACTACAGGTGCCCTTTTGGGATTCGCTCGGCTGCTGCCATCTTCCAGAAGAACATGGAGAATCTGCTGAAATCGGTTCCACGCACCATTGTGTTTCAAGACGACATCCTGATCACCGGTCGTGACACCACTGAACACTTGCACAACCTGAAGCGGTTCTAAGTCGACTGAACAGAGTTGGACTCAGGCTGAAATGCTCCAAGTGTGTTTTCCTGGTGCCAGAGGTCGAATTTTTGGAGAGAAATATTCTATCAGACGGTATCAGACCCACGGACTCAAAGACAGAGGCCATCAAGAATGCACCCAGACCACAGAATGTGATGGAGCTGCGTTTGTTCCTGGGACTCCTCAACTATTTTGGTAACTTTCTATCCGGGTAAGCACTTTGCTGGGACCATTGCACATGTTGCTACATAAGGGCGATGACTGGGTTAGGGGTAAATCTTGAGACAGCCTTTGAGAAAGCCAGAAACCTACTTTGTTCTAATAAGTTACTTGTACTGTATGACCCGTGTAAACGATTAGTGCTAGCTTGTGATGCATCTTTGTATGGGGTTGGCTGTGTGTTACAGCAAACCAATGTATCGGGCAAACTTCAACCGGTTGCATATGCATTTAGAAGTCTGTCTAATGCTGAAAGAGCCTACTGTATGGTTGCGAAAGAGGCGTTAGCATGTCTATATGGGGTTAAGAAAATAATGCACCAATACCTATTTGGACCGGTTTGAGCTTGAAATCGAACATAAACCGCTCATTTCTCTGTTTTCAGAAAGCAAAGGTATAAACACCAATGCTTTGTCCCGCATCCAAAGATGGGCACTAACATTGTCCGCCTATGACTATGTTATCCGCCACAGACCAGGTACGGAGAACTGTGCTGATGCCCTCAGTCGGCTACCATTGCCCAGTACCAGGGTGGGAATGGCACAGCCCGCAGACTTGCTTCTGGTCATGGATGTTTTTGAGAGCGAGGGGTCACCTGTCACTGCTCGCCAGATCAGGACCTGGACCAGCCAGGACCCTGTGCTATCACTTGTAAAAAGTTGTGTCCTCAATGGGAGCTGGTCGGCCATACCAGGGGAAATGCAAGATGAAATTAAGCCGTTTCACCAACGCAAAGATGAAATGTCCATCATTTGTCAAAGATGAAATGTCCATGGATCGTCTCTTATGGGGTAATCGTGTGGTTTTGCCAAAATAAAGCAGGGAAACGTTTATACGCAACCTACACAATACCCACCCAGGCATAGTCATGATGAAAGCTATGGCCAGGTCGCATGTTTGGTGGCCCGGCATTGACTTGGACTTAGAGTCATGCGTACACCAATGCAACACGTGCTCACATTTGAGCAATGCACCAAGGGAGGCTCCATTGAGTCTGTGGTCATGGCCCTCCAAACCGTGGTCCAGGATCCACATAGATTTTGCTGGCTCCTTTCTCGGAAAGATGTTTTTAGTTGTAGTGGATGCTTACTCTAAATGGATTGAATGCATAATCATGTCATCCAGCACATCCACTGCCATTGTTGAAAGCCTCCGGGCTATGTTCGCCACCCATGGCTTGCCCGATGTCCTTGTCAGTGACAATGGACCGTGTTTCACCAGCTCGGAATTCAACGAGTTTATGACCCACAATGATACCAAGCATGTCAGGTCTGCCCTGTTTAAGCCCGCATCCAATGGTCAAGTGGAACGGGCAGTCCAAACTATCAAGCAGAGCTTGAAACGCATGACGGAAGGCTCCTTGCAGACCCGCTAATCTCGGGTTCTGCTCAGCCACTGGACGTGACCCCACTCGCTCACTGGGATTCCCCCTGCAGAATTGTTAATGAAGAGGGCACTCAAAACCAGACTCTCCCTAGTCCACCCGGATCTAACTGATCATATGGAAACCCGGCGTCACCGGCAAAACATGTACCACAATTGCCCAGCTGTATCGTGTGACATTGATGTTAATGACCCTGTATTTGTCCTTAATTACGGTCATGGTCCTAAATGGGTCGCTGGCACTGTCTTGGCCAAGGAGGGGAATCGAGTGTTTATAGTGAAACTATTGAATGGACAAACGTGCAGAAAGCATTTGGATCAGACCAAACTGCGGTTCACCGACAACCAGGAACAACCTGAAGAGGACATCACCATCATCGATCCACCAACACACATACAACCAGCAATCGACCTCGCTGTCAATCAAGAGGATGAACCCACCATTCCCAACAGTCCTGTTGGACCAGCCGCGCCGCAGTGCAGTAATGGTCTGACCAACTCACCCATGCCAGAGTTTGAACTCAGACGATCAACCAGGGAGCATAGGGCCCAGGATCGTCTCAACTTGTAATTAATTTGTAGCAAAGACTTTGGGGGGGAGTGATGTTATGAATGTAAATATTGTAACTGTGTAAGTCTTGCCACCAGAGGGCGCAACTGTTGGAGGCCCAAGGATCACCTGCACACCTCGTGCAAGGGAGTATAAAAGGTTGTCTGCCATGCTGCTTAGGCACTCTGGAGTTGTATTAAAGAGACTAAGATCACATCAGTTTTAGCTCACAGTACTCAGTCTTGTGGAGTTCTTCCATACTTAACAGTTCTGGATGTAAGTTGGTTCCTGACTCCTCCATGCTCCTTGACATTCACTTAGGCTTTCCGGCAGGCCTGCCAATGCACCAAGCATTTCTGTGTGCATGCCCATCAGCCCCATTAAAGTTTTCACCTGAGTCTTCTGCAGCAGAACTTGTGTGAGAGCTCACCCTCCGGGGAGCTGGCACCTGTGCTACCCTTTCCCCCTACAGGTGGCTCAACACATGCAGATCCCGTCTCTATACAGTACTACTGTCTAAAGTATGCGCAGTTCCAGTATCTGAGCTGGTGCCTGCGAGTGTCAGATCGAGTGACAGTGTTTCTTCTTCTCCATCACTCTCCTCTTCCTGCACTGGCTCGCCAGGTTGGAGTTCTTGTGTATCTGAAAGTAGAAAGGTTGTGGTGAGTGGACGGGGGGAAAGCAAGATGTGCATGCTTACAGCATCAGCAGTTTGCAAGTGGAACGAGATTGTGTGATGACAGGGTATTGGGATGTGAAAAGGAAGATTAAATATGAACACACCATCATCCTGAATCAGCCTCGCCACTTGCCATGGTCTCAGTGATGGTGCCTCCAATGATATTGAGCACTGTCTTCTCCAACTGGGTAAGGACATGCAGGCTTGCCCATCGCCTGCCGGTTAGCTGCTGCTGCCTGCGATTATTAGTCACCTTGTTTTGCAAGAGAAAGGGAAGTGCATCAGTGAGTGTGGCGAGTTTGGGTGATCTGACTGTCATGGTTGAAAGCTGGCAGTGTGTGCAAGCTGTGAGCTGTGAATTTGAGGCTTGCAGCAGTTGCAAATGTGTGAGGGTGAGATGAAGCTATGAATGTGATATATGAGTTGTGATTGATAAAGATTGTTGGTGGGTGAGTGATGGGGGTGTGGTGCAATGAGCAGTGTGTGAGGCTAGTGATGGAATTGGTGGGAGATGGCTTTTGAGGATGCATTCACTGACCTTGACTACTCGTATGAGGTCATTGAACTTCTTTCGGCACTGAATCCAGATCCTCGGGGCAAGACTGCTGGCAGTGACTACTTCAGCTTTGTGTGCCCACTGCCTTCTCATTGTGTGTGGGCAGAGGACTTGTCTCCTCCTTTCTACCTCCTGCACTAAGGCCTCTAGTGCTGCATCCGAGAACCTTGGTGCCCTTTCTCCGCCCTGTTGAGGCATTATTCACTCACAGTTGCCATCACAAGCAGTTCTAGGAGCTGCTGAATACAATGCACCCCACTTTTAAGAGGTGCAGCAAGCCTTTAAGATGTGAAGGCTAACTTTATTTAAAGCTAGCCTTGCACAAACTTTGGCCCCCTGCTGAGCACGCTGCTCAGCCACTCAGCTATGTGCTCAGCACTGGGCTGGATGCAGCAATCATGGCGAAGGGCAGGCAGTACGAAGGTCGCATGCTGCGTGTATTACTTGGAATGGGTGCGGGCCGATTGCTTATCACGATCCCCGCACCCGTTTTCGTGCCTAATTGAATTTTTAGCCCCCGTATCTTTGAATTGAGATACAATCCTTGTGATGTATCTTTAAGAACTCTGTGTCACTTCCCGTTATGTCATTTACCTCTATTTGTACTACCGCCTCTTGCTGTCCCCTTCAATATCCCTTCTAACCTATGTACTGTTCTGGCTTGCCGGTTTTAGCTCAACATCCAATAAATATTCACTGTTCATTTCAATGAAGATTCTCCTGGTCATTTGCTATTGCTCTGGGGTTTTTGTGGGTAATCAGGAGAGCCCCCTCAGAAATTCAACCCTCTTGTCTTCACAACAGACATGACTGCTGACTTTCCTGGGCAATGATTCTCTTATGATTACAATCTTTTTGCAATTTGCAAACTGTATTTCAGTCTGAGCTTTCTGTCTTTCTAGCTGCCTCTACCTCTGAGACCTTGGTCTAGAAATGTGGGTGTTTTGGGTGGGCAGCGATCAGTCCCTGCACCTGAATGGTGATTGAGGAGGTGACCCTGATATTGGGCCTTGGGCTTCATTTACATTAAATCGCTGACAGGCAAGGCACGATTGAAGATCGCAGCGGCCGTGAGGTAAGTGAGGAAGGAGGGCGAGCGGGAGGGAGGGTGGGTGACCAGATCGGGAAGTACAATCAATGAGGAGGGTAGTGGTAGCAATCGGTGGCGATTATCTGAAAAAAATCTATCAAATTGAACATCAAAACTTGTCACCCCTCCTTGCTTTCACTTTGGCTCTGATGTGATCCTTCTGTCCCTAATGCCTACCATTTTGACATTGAAGTCTAGGCTATAATCCCTACACTTCATCCCTTGCACTACAACTTGGAGACCAGTTACTTTATCCGCATTCCAGAAATCAGTTCTTCAGCTCCTCCAGGTCCCAATAAAACCTTCTAGCTACCATTTCAAGATTCTCTGCCTGATAGAGAAAGCTTCAACTGGCAGATTCTTGACCGTTGACTGACAATGAAAAGTTCAGCTGATAAATGCTGTTTTATTTTCTGACCAATACTAAAAGCACCCTCCATCAAAAGCTCTTCGGACACTCACTTGATGGACACAACGGATGCTTTGCATTTTTTGGTCACCATTTTATTTTCGTTAGATTGCAGAAGCGATGATGAGTTTTCTTGTATTTTTCCCCTAAAATAGGATAAACTGAGCTTTTAACTCTTTGCTAGAAATTTTGCTGCCAGTTTAGATGGGAAGAATTGAAGGCAAATTTCACTTCAGTGATATCTGAAATATACATATATATATATATTGAAATCTGACTTGTTTATCTACCTCATAATGTTTACAGCTGCAGATGTAGTTCATATTTCTTAATTAGGTATTGCAGAGTTTCCAATTATAGCTTTTTTGCACTTTAAAAATGTTGTTAATACGGGGCCGAAATTACACTCCTGGTGTGAAGCCTTATCTATATTGGGAAATCACCATGGTTTTCCATATATTAATTTTAATGGACAGATGGGAAGTCATGGGGAGCATGTACGTTATATTTACACCTGCCTGTAATGTCTGTAAGCTTGCAATGTTTGTAGCTCCACACTGTGGATGTGGATGTATTATGTACTACAGAGTTAATAATTAGACAGAAGCAGCAAGTTCCGGAGACTTCTGAGAGCTGCCTGCCATGTTAGAAAGCTGTGTGTGTGTGTGCTGTGCTCTGTGAATATATCACATTTGGCGGCGAGATGGGATTTTTCGGATGATTTAAAGCTGAAATTTTGTTGGTGAAGATTCAGTCAGCCGACGGAGAGACTTTGGAAGCTTCTCTGTCTTTGGAAAAAGCTACAAAATCCAATGTAAAAAACGAGCACACTAATTACTGCAGAGTTTAAAATAGTGGCATCCGTAGCAGTAATGGGACACTTAGGTGAATATAAACGCGACCAGGAAAGATTTAAAGCGTATGTGGATCGGCTAGAAATGTATTTCACTGTAAATAATATAATCGAAGTTCCAGGGAATGCAGATCAGAACCGTGCGGTGTTAGAACAGAAGCGAGCTATCTGCAGCTGGATCGGAATTGTATGAAATGCTGATAAATCTGCTTGGGCCTGACGAGCCAAAGGACACAACGCTTAAAGAGATTTTAACGAAGTTGGAGCAGCACTATAACCCTAAACTGTTAGAAATTGCTGAAAGCTATCGTTTCGGTATACGAAATCAAAAGACTGATGAAATTATCAGTAATTACATTGTAACATTAAAAAAGCTATCTATTCACTGTAATTTCAGACATTTTCAAAACCGAGCATTGCGGGATCATTTTGTTTGTGGGGTGAAAAATGATGCGATCAGAAGTTATTGACGACGGATGACTTGACTTTTGAGATTGCGTGTCAGACAGTGAGGTCGATGGGCATAGCTGATCAATATTCCTGAGAATTTCATAAGTATGGTCGTCAGTCAACCGAGGTGAATCGCTTGCAGGTTCAAAGTAAAAGGCGGTGGGGGCCCCAAAGTCTCAGAAACTGGAAATTCTAATAGAGCGTCAAAGTCGTGCTATAGGTGCCTGGGACAACACATTGCTCAAAGTTGTCCATATGTGAAGGCAGAGAGTTTCTTCTGCAGGAAGCGTTCAAAGCTATGAGTAGAAATCCCCAGAGAATACATAGCATGGAAAAACAACAACAGAATGAGGAGATGTTAGAGTTACACGTCATCAGGAGCACGAGGTTAACGGACAACGATTCGGAAAGTATCAAAATCCACATAGATTGCGGGATTCAAGATACCAATGGAAATCGACACGGGTGCATCCGTGAGTGTAGTACCGGAGTTGCTATACCTCGACAAATTGCGTGATTTCTCATTGGAGAAACCCAAGATGGAGCTGCGAGGCTACTCGGGAGAGAAAATACCTGTGGTAGGTCGGATCACTGTACTGGTGAAATATAAGGATCAATTTCAGAACTTGCCTCTAATAGCAGTGAAAGGAGATAAGCCTGCCTTACTAGGAAGAAATTGGTTGAGATCACTGAAACTGGATTGGAGTGAGATTTTTCGTGTTGAAACGAGATTTGCATCAACGGATGATGTTATCAAGAGTTATCCGAAGGTGTTCTGCGAAATGGGCAGTCCGATCCAAGGCTTCAAGACGAGTGTCAGGGTACAGAAGGATGCTAGATCAGTTTACTGCAAGCCATGTTCTGCGGTCATCCCCCTGCAAAACAGATACACCGTTTTGAGTACTGTTGAGGGGAATGACTCATCAGGGGAGGGCAGCAGCAGCCAAGTTCATGGCACCGTGGCTGGCTCTGCTGCACAGGAGGGCAAGAAAAAGAGTGGGACAGCAATAGTGATAGGGGATTCAATGGTGAGGGGAATAGATAGGCGTTTCTGCGGCCGCGACCGAGACTCCAGGATGGTATGTTGCCTCCCTGGTGCAAGGGTCAAGAATGTCTCGGAGCGGGTGCAGGACATTCTGAAATGGGAGGGAGAACAGCCAGTTGTCGTGGTGCACATTGGTACCAACGACATAGGTAAAATAAAGGGATGAGGTCCTACGAAATGAATTTAAGGAGCTAGGAGCTAAATTAAAAAGTAGGACCTCAAAAGTAGTAATCTCGGGATTGCTACCAGTGCCACGTGATAGTCAGAGTAGGAATCGCAGGATAGCGCAGATGAATACGTGGCTTGAGCAGTGGTGCAGCAGGGAGGGATTCAAATTCCTGGGGCATTAGGGCTGGTTCTGGGGGAGGTGGAACCAGTATAAACCGGACGGTCTGCACCTGGGCAGACCCGGAACCAATGTCCTAGGGGGAGTGTTTGCTAGTGCTGTTGGGGAGGATTTAAACTAATATGGCAGGGGGATGGGAACCAATGTAGGGAGACAGAGGGAAACAAAAAGGAGGCAAAAGCAAAAGACAGAAAGGAGATGAGGAAAAGTGGAGGGCAGAGAAACCCAAGGCAAAGAACAAAAAGGGCCACTGTACAGCAAAATTCTAAAAGAACAAAGGGTGTTAAAAAAACAAGCCTGAAGGCTTTGTGTCTTAATGCAAGGAGTATCCGCAATAAGGTGGATGAATTAATTGTGCAAATAGATGTTAACAAATATGATGTGATTGGGATTACGGAGACATGGCTCCAGGATGATCAGGGCTGGGAACTCAACATTCAGGGGTATTCAACATTCAGGAAGGATAGAATAAAAGGAAAAGGAGATGGGGTAGCATTGCTGGTTAAAGAGGAGATTAATGCAATAGTTAGGAAAGACATTAGCTTGGATGATGTGGAATCTATATGGGTAGAGCTGCAGAACACCAAAGGGCAAAAAACGTTAGTAGGAGTTGTGTACAGACCTCCAAACAGTAATAGGGATGTTGGGGAGGGCATCAAACAGGAAATTAGGGGTGCATGCAATAAAGGTGCAGCAGTTATAATGGGTGACTTTAATATGCACATAGATTGGGCTAGCCAAACTGGAAGCAATACGGTGGAGGAGGATTTCCTGGAGTGCATAAGGGATGGTTTTCGAGACCAATATGTTGAGGAACCAACGAGGGGGGAGGCCATCTTAGACTGGGTGTTGTGTAATGAGAGAGGATTAATTAGCAATCTCATTGTGCGAGGCCCCTTGGGGAAGAGTGACCATAATATGGTGGAATTCTGCATTAGGATGGAGAATGAAACAGTAAATTCAGAGACCATGGTCCAGAACTTAAAGAAGGGTAACTTTGAAGGTATGAGGCGTGAATTGGCTAGGATAGATTGGCGAATGATACTTAGGGGGTTGACTGTGGATGGGCAATGGCAGACATTTAGAGACCGCATGGATGAATTACAACAATTGTACATTCCTGTCTGGCGTAAAAATAAAAAAGGGAAGGTGGCTCAACCGTGGCTATCTAGGGAAATCAGGGATAGTATTAAAGCCAAGGAAGTGGCATACAAATTGGCCAGAAATAGCAGCGAACCTGGGGACTGGGAGAAATTTAGAACTCAGCAGAGGAGGACAAAGGGTTTGATTAGGGCAGGGAAAATGGAGTACGAGAAGAAGCTTGCAGGGAACATTAAGGCGGATTGCAAAAGTTTCTATAGGTATGTAAAGAGAAAAAGGTTAGTAAAGACAAACGTAGGTCCCCTGCAGTCAGAATCAGGGGAAGTCATAACGGGGAACAAAGAAATGGCAGACCAATTGAACAAGTACTTTGGTTCGGTATTCACTAAGGAGGATACAAACAACCTTCCGGATATAAAAGGGGTCAGAGGGTCTAGTAAGGAGGGGGAACTGAGGGAAATCTTTATTAGTCGGGAAATTGTGTTGGGAAAATTGATGGGATTGAAGGCCGATAAATCCCCAGGGCCTGATGGACTGCATCCCAGAGTACTTAAGGAGGTGGCCTTGGAAATAGCGGATGCATTGACAGTCATTTTTCAACATTCCATTGACTCTGGATCAGTTCCTATCGAGTGGAGGGTAGCCAATGTAACCCCACTTTTTAAAAAAGGAGGGAGAGAGAAAACAGGGAATTATAGACCGGTCAGCCTGACCTCAGTAGTGGGTAAAATGATGGAATCAATTATTAAGGATGTCATAGCAGTGCATCTGGAAAATGGTGACATGATAGGTCCAAGTCAGCATGGATTTGTGAAAGGGAAATCATGCTTGACAAATCTTCTGGAAATTTTTGAGGATGTTTCCAGTAAAGTGGACAAAGGAGAACCAGTTGATGTGGTATATTTGGACTTTCAGAAGGCTTTCGACAAGGTCCCACACAAGAGATTAATGTGCAACATTAAAGCACATGGGATTGGGGGTAGTGTGCTGACGTGGATTGAGAACTGGTTGTCAGACAGGAAGCAAAGAGTAGGAGTAAACGAGTACTTTTCAGAATGACAGGCAGTGACTAGTGGGGTGCCGCAAGGTTCTGTGCTGGGGCCCCAGCTGTTTACATTGTACATTAATGATTTAGACGAGGGGATTAAATGCAGTATCTCCAAATTTGCGGATGACACTAAGTTGGGTGGCAGTGTGAGCTGCGAGGAGGATGCTATTAGGCTGCAGAGTGACTTGGATAGGTTAGGTGAGTGGGCAAATGCATGGCAGATGAAGTATAATGTCGATAAATGTGAGGTTATCCACTTTGGTGGTAAAAACAGAGAGACAGACTATTATCTGAATGGTGACAGATTAGGAAAAGAGAAGGTGCAACGAGACCTGGTTAGCATGCAGGTACAGCAGGCGGTTAAGAAAGCAAATGGCATGTTGGCCTTCATAGCGAGGGGATTTGAATACAGGGGCAGGGAGGTGTTGCTACAGTTGTACAGGGCCTTGGTGAGGCCACACCTGGAGTATTTAGTACAGTTTTGGTCTCCTAACTTGAGGAAGGACATTCTTGCTATTGAGGGAGTGCAGCGAAGATTCACCAGACTGATTCCCGGGATGGCGGGACTGACCTATCAAGAAAGACTGGATCAACTGGGCTTGTATTCACTGGAGTTCAGAAGAATGAGAGGGGACCTCATGGAAACGTTTAAAATTCTGACGGGTTTAGACAGGTTAGATGCAGGAAGAATGTTCCCGATGTTGGGGAAGTCCAGAACCAGGGGTCACAGTCTGAGGATAAGGGGTAAGCCATTTAGGACCGAGATGAGGAGAAACTTCTTCACCCAGAGAGTGGTGAACCTGTGGAATTCTCTACCACAGAAAGTAGTTGAGGCCAATTCACTAAATATATTCAAAAGGGAGTTAGATGAAGTCCTTACTACTCGGCGGATCAAGGGTTATGGCGAGAAAGCAGGAAGGGGGTACTGAAGTTTCATGTTCAGCCATGAACTCATTGAATGGCGGTGCAGGCTAGAAGGGCTGAATGGCCTGCTCCTGCACCTATTTTCTATGTTGCTATGTTTTTTCTATGTACCATATGCACTCAAGGAGAAAGTTGAGCAAGAACTCAAAAGACTAGAGACTGAGAACATTATCTCTAAGATGTAATTGGGCTACACCCATTGTTGTTGTACCCAAGTCCAATGGTAAGGTAAGATTGTGTGGTGATTATAAAGTAACTGTAAACCAGGTTCCAGAGGGTAATGTCCCCAATACATTGCCAAATATAGAAGATTTGTTCACAACACTGACAGGTGGTCAGATCTTCTCAAAACTGTATCTCACGAATGCCTACTCACAGCTTGAACTAGATTAGGAATCCAAGTCATGCTTGACTATAAATATTCATCTAGGCCTGTATCAATTTAATAGGCTACTGTTTGGAGTGTCTTCCACCCCTGCCATATTCCAAGGGGTGAGGAACCAGATTTTGCAAGGTATGAAGGGGTAGTATGTTATTTGGATGACATACTAATTTCAGCACCAAATAGGCAAATTCATAATAACATATTGAATGAAGTCCTCAAACAACTAGGGAAGCACAGAGTACGAGTGCCTGCTCGTAAGTGTGAGTTATTTCAAAACTCAGTGGAGTACTTCGGGTACAAAATAGACAAAGGTGGGTTACATCCAACCATGGGAAAACTGGATACAATCAGAAATGCATCCACTCCCAGGAATGTCATTGAACTTCGTTCATTCTTGGGTCTTTTGAACTATTATGGGAAGTTCCTACCAAATTTGGCTACAGTATTACATCCATTGAATGAACTATTGAAAAAACAGGTCCATTGGAAGTGGTCAAAAGAATGCGATGCAGCATTCAAGGAGTGTAAAAGCAAATTGGTAGAGAGCACCGTGTTAGTTCACTATGACATATCTAAGGAGATTAAGCTAGCATGTGATGCCTCTCCGGATGGAGTTGGGGCAGTGATCTCTCACGTATCACGTATTGGGGAGGAGAGACCAATTGCTTTTGCTTCACGCACTCTCAGTGCCAGTGAGAGTAATTATGTGCAAATCGAAAGGGAAGCTTTGGCATTAATTTTTGGGTTCAAGAAGATCCACAAATACTTGTATGGTCGTAAGTTTACCATCGTTATGGACCATAAGCTCCTAACAGCAATCTTCCATCCAAAGTCCCCAGTTCCAACATTAGTTGCAGCCCGAATGCAGAAATGGGCTTTTATTTTGTCAGCATATACTTATGATATTGAATATAGACTATCAGCTGATCACAGTAATGCTGATGCTATGTCTAGATTGCCTTCCCCATCACAAGTTACACCAGATAGGGAAGAAGTGTTTTATTTTTCATACATTGATGAACTGCCAGTCACAGCTGAAGAGATTGGTAGAGCAACCAAACATGACCCAGTGATGTCAAAGGTGTATGAGTATATTGCAAATCGATGGCCAAACCAGGTAACAAAGATATTCATCCATTCTTCATTCGATAAAGATTGTATCATGTGGGGTGCAAGACTGGTTATACCAAATAACTTCAAGTCCAAATTATTAGGAGACCTCCATGACCAGCACTTGGAAATGTGCTTGACCAAGAGTTTTGCACGCAGTTATTTATGGTGGCCAGGTCTTGATAAAGATATATTATACATCGCGAGTCAGTGTACGACATGTCAATCGGTAAGCAAGCAACCACCACTGATACCATTACAGCCATAGAAATGGCCTCCCAGGGTGTGGCAAAAGCTTCATATTGATTTTGCTGAGCTAGAAGGACAACAATTATTCATTGTGATTGATAGCCATTCGAAGTGGGTTGAGGTGTTTCCAATGTGGAAAATAACAACAAGTAAAACACTGGACATTTTGCAAAGTTTATTTTTATTTGGACTCCCAGAAGAAATTGTTTCGGATAATGGACCACAATTTCATTCAGAAGAATTTGCACAGTTCACGAGCAAAAATGGTGTGAAACATACCAAGGTTCCATCTTACCATCCTGCTTTGAATGGTGCAGCAGAGCGCACTGTACACATTGTAAAACTTGCTCTCATAAAACAAATGTTAGATCCAAATCCAAAGAAACGACAGTTGTCATTGGATCACAAATTGGCAAATTTTTTGATTATGTATCGTAATACTCCTCATACAACCACTGGTAGAACACCAGCAGAGTTGTTTCTCAAACGACAGCCACGAATTAGATTCTCGTTCAAACCAATTTTGGCACAGTCCGTAGAAGAGACACAATTAAGACAAAAAGAGAATCATGATAGAGGTAGAGTAAAAGAGAGAAGTGTGAAATTAAACCAGAAGGTGAGAGTGAAGAATCATCACCATAAATGGTTAAAGTGGTTACCAGGAAGAGTGGTGAAGATATGTGGTCCTCGCACATATTTGGTTAAGATGTTTGATAATGGACAGGTTAGGTTTGTTCATATTGATCATATTTTATCTACAGACATCGAAAGAGTTGAAGGGGGGAATGATTCAATTATTTCTGACTCATCAGATAGTTTAGATATACCAGTAGCAAATCCTAAAGCCAATGTGCTGGAAACAAATCCAGGAGAAAATCAGAATGAAAGTCTGAGTCCGAGTCAGGAAAACAAACAGCCTGAAGTTAGAGTGAGTTCAAATGAAAATCAAGGAAATTCCTTGGAGGAAAACGTTCCTCAGGATGAGCCTCAAATGAGTTAAAATTCGACACCATGTTTGGAATGTTCTGTTCGAGAGCAAAGGTATCCTCTTCGAAACAGAAAACTAGTGGTTAAGTTAAATTTGCAAATATGGAAAAAATAAGTCCATATCCTGTGTTATGTATAAACATGAAAGTTATGTATGATGTTATAATAACTTCTTCATTAAGGAGGGAGAAGTGTAATGTCTGTAAGCTTGTAATGTTTGTAGCTCCACACTGTGGATGTGGACGTATTGTGCACTGCAACTACAGAGCTAATAATTAAACAGAAGCAGCAAGTTCCGGAGACTTCTGAGAGCTGCCTGCCATGTTAGAAAGCTGTGTGTGTGCTGAGCTCTGTGAATATATCACACTGCCAGAAAGGCTTTCTGCTGGGAGCACAATGTGTTGAGGGGAGGGATGGAAAAGTAAGACGTGCATGCTTACACCATGTGCAGATTGTAAATCAGAAGAGATTGTGGGATGAGGGGGAAGTGGGATGTGAGAAGGAGGATAACATATGAGGATACCAACATCTTGAATTCCTTCAGCCCTGCCACTGACCACGGGCTCAGCCATGTCCCTGCCAAGAATGGCTAGCACAGTCTTCTCCAAGGGGGTGAGTTTATGCAGCCGGGCCTGTCTCTCACCAGTTAAGCTCTGCTGCCTGCAGTTGTGCGCCACCTTTTCCTTCAAGAGAAAGGGAATGTGTCATTGAGTGTAGTGTGAAGTGTTCAGGTGATGTGCCTGTCATGGTTGACTAGCTGACAGTGTTTTCAAGCTGTGAGATGTACGCCTCTCCACCATCGTCCAGTTGGGTGGGACTGCACTTGCCTGGTTACATTCTTATCTATCTAATTGTAGCCAGAGAATCACCTGCAATGGCTTCTCTTAACACCTCTGGTGTCCCCCAAGGATCTATCCTTGGCCCCCTTCTATTTCTCATTTATATGCTGCCCCTTGGTGACATCATACGAAAGCATGGCGTCAGTTTCCACATGTACGCTGACAACACCCAGCTTTACCTG
Source organism: Pristiophorus japonicus (assembly GCF_044704955.1). Classification (NCBI taxonomy): domain Eukaryota; kingdom Metazoa; phylum Chordata; class Chondrichthyes; family Pristiophoridae; genus Pristiophorus; species Pristiophorus japonicus. Next base: position 99,267,270 of record NC_091981.1, read on the forward strand.
ACCACCACTTCTCTCGATCCCCCCACGGTCTCCATAAATTGTCAGACTGCTTGTCCGACATCCAGTATTGGATGAGCAGAAACTTTCTCCAATTAAATATTGGGAAGACCTAAGTCATTGTCTTTGGTCCCCGCCACAAACTGCGTTCCCTAGCCACTGACTCCAGCCCTCTTCCCATCGTCTGTCTGAGGCTGAACCACAATGTTCGCAACCTTGGTGTCGTATTTGAACCTGAAATGAGCTTCCGGCCACAGATCCGCGGCATAACTAAAACCGCCCGCCTATTTCCACCTCCATAACATTGCGCATTTCTGCCCTTGCCTCAACTCCTCTGCTGCTGAACCCCTCATCCATGGCTGGCCTCCCACATTCTACCCTACGTCAGCTGTGGCTCAGTGGGTAGCACACTTGCCTTTGACTCAGAGGGTTGTGGGTTCAAGTCCCACTCCAGAGACTTGAGTTCATAAATCTAGGCTGACACTCCAATGCGGTGCTGAGGGAGTGCTGCACTGTGGGAGGTGCTGTCTTTCAGATGAGACGTTAAACCGAGATCCCGTCTGCTCTCTCAGATGGACATAAAAGATCCCAAGGCATTATTCAAAGAGGAGCAGGGGAGTTATCCTCGGTGTCCTGGCCATTATTATCCCTCAATTATCATATTGCTGTTTGTGAGAGCTTGCTGTGTGCAAATTGGCTGCCACGTTTCCTACATTACAACAGTGACTATGCTCGAAAAGTACTTCATTGGCTGTAAAGTGCTTTGAGATGCCCGGTGGTTGTGAAAGGCGCTATATAAATGCAAGTCTTTCTTTTTTTTTTACATAAACTTGAGTTCATCCAATCTCAGCAGCCCATGTCATAACTCGCACCAAATCCCGCTCCCCCACCATCCCAGTGCTCGCTGAGCTACATTGGCTCTCGGTTAAGCAATGCCTCAATTTCAACATTCTCATCCTTGTTTACAAATCCCTCCATGGCCTCGCCCCTCCCTATCTTTGAAATCTCCTTCAGCATCACAACCCCCCAAGATATCTGCACTCTTGAGCATCCCTGATAACTGCTCTAGAACTGGGAATCCTTCCTAAACCTCTCTCGTCTCTCTACCTCTCTTTCCTCCTTCAAGACTCTCTTTAAAATCTACCTCTTTGACCAAGCTTTTGGTCATCTGCAGTAATTTCTTCTTATCTGGCTCAGTGTTAATTGTTTTTTTGTCTTATAACACTTCTGTGAAGCACCTTGGGATGTTTACTATGTTAAAGATGCTATATAAATATAAGTTATTGTTGTGAGTCTTGCAGCAGTGGTAAGCGTGTGAGGGTGAGGCGAAGCTACGAATGTGAAGTCTGAGTCATGTTTGGTAGACATTGTTGGTAGGTGAGTGATGGGGGGTGGTGCATTGAGCAGCGTGTGAGGCTAGTGGTGCAGATCATGGGATATAGCATTTGAAGATAGGGGATGGGAACCTATGCACGGAGACAGAGGGAAGTAGAATGGAGGCAGAAGCAAAAGATAGAAAGAAGAAAAGTAAAACTGGAGGGCAGAGAAACCCAAGGCAAAAAGCAAAAAGCGATACATTACAGCAAAATCCTAAAGGGGCAAAGGATGTTAAAAAGACACACCTGAAGGCTCTGTGCCTCAATGCGAGAAGTATTCGGAATAAGGTGGACGAATTAACTGCGCAGATAGCAGTTAACGGATATGATGTAATTGGCATCACGCAGACATGGCTCCAGGGTGACCAAGGCTGGGAACTCAACATCCAGGGGTATTCAACATTTAGGAAGGACAGACAGAAAGGAAAAGGAGGTGGGGTAGCGTTGCTGGTTGAAGAGGAAATTAATGCAATAGTAAGGAAGGACATTAGCTTGGAAGATGTGGAATCTGTATGGGTGGAGCCACGGAATACCCAAGGGCAGAAAACGCTAGTGGGAGTTGTGTACAGACAACCAAACAGTAGTAATGAGGTTGGGGACAGCATCAAACAAGAAATTAGGGATGCGTGCAATAAAGGTACAGCAGTTATCATGGGAGACTTTAATCGACATATTGACTGGGCTAACCAAACTGGTAGCAATACAATGGAGGAGGATTTCCTGGAGTGTATTAGGGATGATTTTCTAGACCAATATGTCGAGGAACCAACTCGAGGGCTGGCCATCCTAGACTGGGTGATGTGTAGTGAAAAAGGACTAATGACCAATCTTGTTGTGCGAGGCCTCTTGGGGAAGAGTGACCATAATATGGTAGAATTCTTTATTAAGATGGAGAGTGACACAGTTAATTCAGTGACTAGGGTCCTGAACTTGGGGAAAGGTAACTTCGATGGTATGAGACGTGAATTGGCTAGAATAGACTGGCGAGTGATACTTAAAAGGTTGACGGTGGATAGGCAATGGCAAATATTTAAAGATCTCATGGATGAACTTCAACAATTGTACATCTCTGTCTGGAGTAAAAATAAAACTGGGAAGGTGGCTCAACCGTGGCTAACAAGAGAAATTAAAGACGGTGTTAAATCCAAGGAAGAGGCATATAAATTGGCCAGAAAAAGCAGCAAACCTGAGGACTGGGAGAATTTTGTAATACAGCAGAGGAGGACAAAGGGTTTAATTAGGAGGGGCAAAATAGAGTATGAGAGGAAGATTGCTGGGAACATAAAAACTGACTGCAAAAGCTTCTATAGATATGTGAAGAGAAAAAGATTAGTGAAGACAAACATAGGTCCCTTGCAGTCAGATTCAGGTGAATTTATAATGGGGAACAAAGAAATGGTGGTCCAGTTAAACAAATATTTTGGTTCTGTTTTCACGAAGAAAGACACAAATAACCTTTCCAAATACTAGGGGACCGAGGGTTTAGTGAGAAGGAGGAACTGAAGTATATCCTTATAAAGCAGGAAATTGTGTTAGGGAAATTAATGGGATTGAAGGCTGATAAATCCCCGGGGCCTGATAGTCTGCATCCCAGAGTACTAAAGGAAGTGGCCCTAGAACTAGTGGATGCATTGGTTGTCATTTTCCAACATTTTATAGACTCTGGATCAGTTCTGATGGTTTGGAGTGTAGCTAATGTAATCCCACATTTCAAAAAGGAGGGAGAAATAAAACAAGGAATTAAAGACCGGTTAGCCTGACATCAGTACTGCGGAAAATGTTGGAATCAATTATTAAAGATGATATAGCAGCGCATTTGGAAAGCAGTGACAGGATCGGTCCACGTCAGCATGGATTTATGAAAGGAAAATCATGTTTGACAAATCTTCTAGAATTTTTTGAGGATGTAACTAATAGAGTGGACAAGGGAGAACCAGTGGATGTGGTGTATTTGGACTTTCAAAAGGCTTTTGACAAGGTCCCACACAAGAGATTGGTGTGCAAAATCAAAGCACATGGTATTGGGGATAATATACTGATGTGGATAGAGAACTGGTTGGCAGACAGGAAGCAGAAGTCGGGATAAACGGGTCCTTTTCAGAATGGCAGGCAGTGACTAGTGGAGTACCGCAAGGCTCAGTGCTGGGACCCCAGCTCTTTACAATATACATTAATGATTTAGATGAAGGAATTGAGTGTAATATCTCCAAGTTTGCAGATGACACTAACCTGGATGGTGGTGTGAGCTGTGAGGAGGACGTTAAAAGGCTGCAGGGTGACTTGGACAGATTAGGTGAGTGGACAAATGCATGGCAGATGCAGTATAATGTGGATAAATGTGAGATTATCCACTTTGGTGACAAAAACACGAAGGCAGAATATTATCTGAATGGCGGCAGATTAGGAAAGGGGGAGGTGCAACGAGACTTGGGTGTCATGGTTCATCAGTCATTAAAAGTTGGCATGCAGGTACAGCAGGTGGTGAAGAAGGCAAATGGTATGTTGGCCTTCATAGCTAGGGGATTTGAGTATAGGAGCAGGCAGGTCTTACTGCAGTTGTATAGAGCCTTGGTGAGGCCTCACCTGGAATATTGTATTCAGTTTTGGTCTCCTAATCTGAGGCAGGATGTTCTTGCTATTGAGGGATTGCAGCGAAGGTTCACCAGACTGATTCCTGGGATGGCGGGACTGACATATGTGGAGAGACTGGATCAAATGGGCCTTTATACACTGGAGTTTAGAAGGAAGGATGAGAGGGGATCTCATTAGAAACTTATAGGATTCTGACGGGACTGGACAGGTTAGATATGGGAAGAATGTTCCCAATGATGAGGAAGTCCAGAACCAGGGGACACAGTCTTAGGATAAGGGATAGGCCATTTCGAACTGAGATGAGGAGAAACTTCTTCACTCAGAGTGTTGTTAATCTGTGGAATTCCCTACCGCAGAGAGTTGTTGATGCCAGTTCATTGGATATATACAAGAGGGAGTTAGATGTGGCCCTTATGGCTAAAGGGATCAAGGGGTATGGAGAGAAAGCATGAAAGGGGTACTGAGGGAATGATCAGCCATGATCTTATTGAATGGTGGTGTAGGCTCAAAGGGCCGAATGGCCTACTCCTGCACCTATTTTCTATGTTTCTAAGATGAATTCACTGACCTTGACCATGCTTGTGAGGTCATTAAACCTCTTCCTGCATTGAGTCCTTGTCCTCACGGCAGTACCCTCGTGGTTATACTGCTGGCATTGAACACATTGGTTATCTGCTCCCACCGCAGTCTCGTCTATTGCCTGAAGCGCCTCCTGGCCCCCTGTGGGAAGAGGACCTCTCTCCTGGAGTTGACCTCCTGGACCAACTGCTCCAGTGTTGCATCGGAGAATCTCAAAGCCATTTCTCTGGCCTGTTGAGCCATTACTCAATCTTGTTTTTCTGATATCAGCCTTCACAATCATTCCCACTATCTGTTGCAGGTAGAAGGCACCTCCCCTTTAAGAAGGGCAGACTGCCTTTAAGTAGTGCAGGCAACTTTAATTGGAGCTTGCCTTGCAGGAACCTGAGCCTCCCGCTGAGCGTTCGGCCACTCAGCAGTGCATTCAGTGCTCGGCTGAATGCTGCAAATAATGCAAAGTAGCAGGCAGCACGAATTTTACATGCTGCCTGCAGTCCTCTGAATGGATGCGGGTTGATATTGTATCGCAATCCCCGTGCCAGTTTTCGGGGGCTACCGAATTTCTAGGCCATTGTCTATCCCTACCATTATTTCATTATCATAGTTAGTCCTTCGGAATCGAGGAAGACTTGCTTCCACTCTTAATATGAGTCCTTAGGTGGCTGAGAAGGCTGAGTCCAATACGAGAACCACAGTCCCTGTCACAGGTGGGACAGATAGTTGTTGACGGAAAGGGTGGGTGGGACTGGTTTGCCGCACGCTCTTTCCACTGCCTGCGCTTGATTTCTGCATGCTCTCGGTGATGAGACTCGAGGTGCTCAGCGCCCTCCCGGATGCACTTCCTCCACTTAGGGTGGTCTTTGGCCAGGGACTCCCAGGTGTCAGTGGAGATGTTGCATTTTATCAGGGAGGCTCTGAGGGTGTCCTTGTAACATTTCCTCTGTCCACCTTTGGCTCGTTTACCATGAGGAGTTCCGAGTAGAGCACTTGCTTTGGGAGTCTCGTATCTGGCATGCGGACAATGTGGCCTGCCCAGCGGAGCTAATCTAGTGTGGTCAGTGCTTCAATGCTGGGGATGTTGGCCTGGTCAAAGATGCTAATGTTGGCGCGTCTGTCCTCCCAGGGGATTTGTAGGATCTTGCAGAGACATCATTGGTGGTATTTCTCCAGCGACTTGAGGTGTCTCCTGTACATGGTCCATGTCTCTGAGCCATACAGGAGGGCGGGTATTACTACAACCCTGTAGACCATGAGCTTGGTGGCAGTTTTGAGGGCCTGATCTTCAAACACTCTTTTTCTCAGGCAGCCAAAGGCTGCACTGGCACACTGAAGGCGGTGTTGTATCTCGTCGTCGATGTCTGCCCTTGTTGATAAGAGGTATGGGAAATGGTCCACGTTGTCCAGGGCTATGCCGTGGATCTTGATAACTGGGGGACAGTGCTGTGCGGCGAGGACAGGCTGGTGGAGGACCTTTGTCTTACGGATGTTTAGCGTAAGGCCCATGCTTTCATACGCCTCGGTAAATACGTCGACGATGTAATATAGTGTAGTATCAGCAGGTGGAAAAATCAATGTTCTGTGGAATGCTGGGTCAGGCTCTGAATCATGGAAATATTACTTAGCAAAGAGAATTGATTCAATAGTTCCTAATCTCTTAGTATCTTCGAGTCCACTAAATAAAAAGCAAAACAGTGCAGATGGGTATCGCATAAGGCTTCATCCATACCTACGGGATAATGAAACTGGAAAACAGAGTAGACTTTAAAGGGAGATTGTTGACATTTTGCTTTGGGATGGTTAATACATCAGCCACGCAAGAGGATAAACATAACAGCCTAAGTGATTGCAGTGATATCAGATGATGTAATGTTTTTCAATGCAAATTACATTCTTTTGAGAGCTAAATGTTAGTAACAATGGCCTATAAATTTGGATCAGATTCGGTCGGCCACTAGTTATATGCTGCGCCTGATATTCTGTTCCTCTGCAGTAAATGGAACTGAATAGCAGGCGCTGCATGTACCGGACAGCCAATCCAATACCATTCGTGTTACGCCACTGCCCGAGACAAGTTTCTAGCCCAGTGACTCTTCCTTTAACACAGAGGCACAATTGGGGAGAAATTGGTCAATGTCGGACTTTATTTCTTGGTGAAAAATAGGAGTTGGCCTACGTGATCTCCCATGACCAATTCCCCCTGGAAGTGCACTGGCTGCCAAGTTGGCTGTTATAAGATAGTAAGTGCGTGTCTCTGGCATCATGATGGAGCCATCGTCAACATCTTCACCGAGGCACACAAAAGCATGGGCCTTACACTAAACATCCTGAGCCCACCACACAGCACTGCCCCTCGTGTAAGTGGAGAGTCTGCAATTATTTCCCAACGTTTTTGAGGCCTTGCAGTAGGGTTTTTACTTGGCAATTGATATGTCCTTACTATAGTGTCCCTGCACCTTACTACAAACTCACACGAGGCATGGATATATCAGACACGGTCACTCTGTGACCTTCACTTTATTGCCAGGACCAAGGAGTCTGGACCCTGGGTAGGACCTCCCCTTTTATACCTGGAAACCCAGGTGAGGAGTGTCTCCCGCAAGTTCGCCTCCTGTGGTCAGGGTGTGCATTTCTAGGGTACAGGTACAGTGTACATGAGTTACAGTTACATGACTATGTCATTGCAAAATGGTTAAATACATGACATCACCTCCCCCCTTAAGTCTTTTTGTTTCAGAGGTTACGTCTGTCAGGTGGTCGACAGTCTCTCGTGGATCGTCGCAGTTGTGGCTCTGGTGGCTGAGCCTCGGCACGCGTCTCTGTCACTTGAGGTGATTCCGGCCTGTCCGGACTGGCCGGAATCACCTGTGCATGCTGAGGACTGTCTTTGTTGCTTGTCCACTGGCAGTGATGTGGGTGCCATCTCATGCTCTTCTTCAGGTTCCTCCGTGTCTATGCTGAACCTTTTCTTTACTTGGTCCAAGTGTTTGCGGCATATCTGCCCATTGTTTAGTTGGAGCACCATGACTATTTCCTTCTTTGCCAATTACGGTGCCCTCAAGCCACTTGAGTACCAAAGCATGGTTAAGAACAAATGTCGGGTCATCTATTTCTATACATCTCCTCCTTGAGTTTTGATCATGGAGCTCGGTTTGGGACTGGCGCTTGCCCTCAACAATGTCTGCCAGGGCTGGGTGAATGAGGGACAGCCGCGTCTTGTGAGTGCGTTTCATGAGGAGTTCCGCTGGCGGGACTCCCGTGAGCGAGTGCGGGCGGGACCTGTAGGCCAGCAGGAGGCGCGATAGGCGATATTGAAGGGAGGGTCCTTGAATGCATAGCATGCCCTGTTTTATGACTTGGACCGCCCGCTCCACCTGGCCATTGGAAGCCAGCTTGAACAGTGCTGTCCGGACGTGCTTGATACCATTGCCCGACATAAACTCCTGGAATTCATGGCTGGTGAAACATGGGCCATTGTCGCTGACCAGGATGTTCGGCAAGCCATGGGTCACGAAAACCGTACGCAGACTCTCCAAGGTGATCGAAGTCGTGTACGAGTTCAATATGATGCACTCGATCCACTTCGAGTATGCATCAACAACGATCAGGAACATTTTCCCCATGAACGGGCCTGCATAATCTACGTGAATACGTGACCATGGTCTGGTGGGTCGGGCCACGGGCTGAGTGGGGCCTTCCTGGGGGCATTGCCCAGCTGGGCACACGTCGTGCACCTGCAAACCCAGTGTTCCAGGACTGAGTCAATCCCCGGCCACCATACATGTGACCGGGCAATGGCCTTCATTAACACGATGTCAGGGTGCTCGCTGTGGAGTTCCCTGATAAACGCTTCCCTTCCTTTCTAGGGCATGACTATCCAGCTGCCCCATAGCAGGCAGTCGGCTTGGATGGAGAGCTCATCCATCCGTCTCTGAAACGGTCTGACTTCCTCGGGGCACGCCCTGTGTGGGGGCGCCCAATCCCCAGTCAGAACACATTTCTTTATCATGGATAGGAGGGGGTCCCTGTTGGTCCAGAGTTTGATCTGTCGGGCTGTGATGGGGGAGCCCGCAGTGTCAAAAGCCTCAATGGCCATGACCATCTCCGCGCTCTGCTCCGACGCCCCCTCAGTGGTGGCCATTGGGAGCCTGCTGAGCGCGTCGGCGCAATTTTCGGTGCCTGGTCGGTGCTGTATGGTGTAGTCATACGCAGCCAGCGTGAGGGCCCAGCGCTGTATGCGAGCTGACGCATTGGCGTTGACAGCCTTGCTGTCAGACAACAAGGATGTTAACGGCTTGTGGTCCGTCTCTATCTCGAACTGCCTACCAAAAAGGTACTGGTGCATCTTTTTCACACCATGAGCACACATGAGTGCTTCCTTCTTGACCATGCTGTATCCACACTCTGCCTGGGAGAGCGACCTGGAGGCGTAAGCCACCTGTTGGAGTCGGCCATCATCGTTACCCTGCTGCAACACACACCCAACCCCGTAGGATGACGCATCGCATGTTTAGACCAGTTTTTTACAGGGGTCATACAAAGTCAACAGTTTGTTGGAACACAGCAGGTTCCTTGCCTTATTGAAAACCCGTTCTTGACAGTCCCCCGAAAACCATTCACAACCTTTACGTAGGAGCATGTGTAACGGCTCCAACAATGTGCTTAAGTTCGGCAGAAAGTTTCCAAAATAGTTCAAAAGTCCCAGGAATGATTGCAACTCCGACGTGTTGCCGGGCCTGGGCGCCCGGCAGATCGCCTCTGCTTTTGATTCAGTGGGCCGGATCCCGTCTGCGGCAACCCTCCTGCCCAAAAACTCGACCTCTGGGGCCAAAAACACACACTTGGCCTTTTTCAGCCGCAAGCCTACCCGATCCAATTGGCATGGCACCTCCTCCAGGTTGTGGAGGTGTTCTTAGGTGTTCTCGACCCATTATGAGAATGTCATCTTGGAATACGATCGTTCCAGGAATGGATTTGAGCAAGCTTTCCATGTTTCTCTGAAAGATGGCTGCTGCCGAACGAATGCCAAACGGACACCTGTTGTAGACAAATAATCCCTTGTGCATCGTGATGGTGGTCAGAAGCTTGGATTCTTCAGCCAGTTCCTGAGTCATGTAGGCTGAAGTGAGGTCCAACTTCATGAACAGCTTGCCATCTGCCAGTGTGGCAAAAAGGTCCTCCACTCTCAGAAGCGGGTATTGGTCTTGCAGCGATACTCGGTTGATGGTGGCTTTGTAGTCGCCACAAATCCTAACCGAGCCATCTGCTTTGAGGACGGGAACGATGGGACTTGCCCAGTCGCTGAATTCAATGGCCGAAATTATGCCCTCTCTGAGCAACCTGTCCAGTTCACATTCAATTTTCTCACGCATCACATACAGCACCTCTCTGGCTTTGTGGTGCACTAGTCTGGCGTCCGGAGTGATGTGTGTCTATACTTTAGTGCCCTTGAACGTACCGATCCAGGTTGAAACAGTGACCCGAATTTTTGCAGGATCTGTGAGCATGAAGTTCACTCCACGGATGAAATGGCATGCACATCCCCCCATTTCCAATTCATCTCAGCTAGCCAACTCCTCCCCAAAAGCACGGGGCCATTTCGCAGAACGATCCAGAGTGGCAGCCGGTTCTGTAATCCATTATGTGTTACCACCAAGTTTGCACTGCCCAGTACTGGAATTATATCTTTGGTGTACGTCCGTAGCTGGGTCTCAATGCGTTCCAGTTTGGGCCTGCTAGCTCTGTGTGGCCATAGTCTCTCAAATTGTTGGGCGCTCATGAGTAACTGGCTAACTCCCGTATCCAGCTCCATGTGCACTGGGATGCCACTCAGTAAGACTTTCATCATCATGAGTGGCATTTTAGTGTATGAGCTGTGGACGTCAGCCACATGAACCCGCTGAACTTCAGCATCTATGGCTTTATCCCAGGCCTCATCCTGCATTGCAGACCCCTCGTCTGGTTCCTGTGTCTCGCAGATTAGCCTCGCTACTGCCTTTTTGCACATCTTGGCCAAGTGTCCACTGACATTACAAATCCTACAGTTACATTGCTAGAACCTGCAGCTTCTCAGAGTTTGTCTACCCCCACGCCTCCAGATGAGCTGAGATTGAGATTGCTGTCAACAAAAGGACTATTATCAGGCATTCCTCTCTAATTGCCCATTTGGCTGTTTATAAGCACTCTGATGGTGGGTGTTAATGGTCCCATTGCGGGACGCATTGTTCCTCGAGATGGTGTGAATTGCCGATCCCCTTTCCATTGTCCTTGTTGCAGGCCCACCCTAGAGCCTGTTGCTGCCTGGGTGGTTTCGAAATGCCCTTGCCTGCCTGAGAGGTCCTGAGCTGCGTTCATCATGTTAACTCCCTGGTCCGTCACCACGTTTGGACCAGGGCTGCGTGCGTAAATTAGCTTGGTCTCCTCGTCCCCTGCCATAAAGGTCTGAGCTATCAACGTCGCCCCTTCTAAAGTCAAATCCTTAATCTTTATGAGCTTCCTGAAAATACCGGCATGATTAATGCCCGCAATGAAAAAGTCCCTTAACATCTCCCTCCTGCAGGCATCGGAGAACTTACAGAGACTGGCCACGCGCCGCAGTTCCGCCATGAAGTCCGAGACGTTTTGTCCCTCCCAACGCCGATGAGAGTAGAACCGATGCCGGGCCATGTGTACGCTACTCGTCGGCTTGAGATGCTCACTGATCAGATGGCTGAGCTCTTCAAAAGACTTGTCCACCGGCTTTTTGGGGTGCGAGCAGGTCTTTCATCAATGCATACGTCTGTGGTCCGCAGCTGGTCAGTAGATGCGCCCTCCGCTTGTCAGCCGCTGTCTCTTCCAGCCAGTCCTTTGTGACAAAGCTCTGCTGGAGTCTTTCCACGAAGTCGTCCCAGTCCTCACCCACACAGTAACGTTCTCCTGTGCCACCAGTGGCCATCCTCTTGGTTCGGTGATTCCCGTTTCTCGTCGCCAAATGTGGTGTCCCTGCACCTCTACTACAAACTCACACGAGGCATGGATATATCAGACACGGTCACTCTGTGACCTTCACCTTTATTGCCAGAACCAAGGAGTACTGACCCTGGGTGAGACCTCCCCTTTTATACCTGGAAACCCAGGTGAGGAGTGTCTTCCGCAAGTTCACTCCCTGTGCATTTCTAGGGTACAAGTACAGTGTACATGAGTTAGTTACATGACTATGTCATTGCAAGATGGTTAAATACATGATACTCACCACCATGGCTGAAACTTTAATCAACTATCAGCAGCCAGGTTTTGAGTGCCCTTACAAACAGTTACAGAAAATACATATGTATATTCTCCAGATGAAATACTAAGTATTTACACACATCCTGCGGAAACAGGCAAGAGATGTTTCAAATTCGGGGCTGGTTGTCGATCAACTCTAGCCGCCGATTGCTGAGTGCCTTTCCACGCTTTCTGCAGGATAAATGAATCAGGTAAACGGTTATCACACATTGAGCTAATACCAACACATGGGAAGTGACCCGAATCCATATAAGGACCTCGATGTCAACGCCAGTGTCCCACCATGGTGGAAATACAAACTGTTTTATCTCCTTTCCCATTTCCCGGTTCTGCTGTACCAGGGTGTAAAAGTGTTTTTCGGATAGTTCAACCTCTTTGAGTAGTTTTGTGAGGTGTGCAGGCAGAGGTGGAATCTCGTAACCCAAACTCAGTTACATACCGGTACAAATCGCGGCTGGTGTCGTTTACCGTGATGTGAACAGTACTGGGTTCTGTGATGGGGATAAAGCGATCTTGGGCTATTTGGACCTCGTTGTCGGGTTTTAAGCAGAAGGTCTGATCTGCAACCAGGCACCAAATGTCATTATGCACTCGGTACTGAGTCACGCTGGTTGTGATAGAGTACGCCCCTCCGCCTGTGTAAGCTACCTGGGGTGGAACGTGGCTCTGAGCCATCACCTCCATGGTGCAATTAGTGGGCTCCGCACCCTCTGATTTAAACCCACACACCGGTTGATCAAAAGCATACAAACGTTGAGGACATAGTACCACGTGTGCTCCCCTGCTCTGGCACCCGTTAAGGTCTGTGCCAGTCATGGTGGATCCCCACTTTACAACAAATGGTGTGACCCCATGATGTTGCACGTGTACCCCGTCCCTCAGAACGCCGATGTTCTGTACTCGGTATACCGGTGCCGGTCGTGGTGATGCGCTCATCACCGGCATCTGAAGTACAACCCCCATTACCGTAGCATTGGACCAGCCACAATCTACCGGGACTGGGTAAACCTCTGAGGCGAGTCAGAGTTGACACGGGCTCATGGAACTTTTGTACGGGCTGAGCGCGGTGAGGTGTCGGTTGCTGATCCATGAAGGCATGTTGAAGGTCCTCCAAATTACTGCATCTTTTACTCAGCAGCCAAGCACCGTACAACACACACACGTCATTCCTTGCTGTCTGAGCTGAGGCATTCCGATCTTCTCGGATCAAAATGTTAATCGTTTGAGCGTGTGCCACCAGCTCAGCTATGATCTCCTTCAAATGGATGGTCATAGCCTGATCCTTCCGCAACTCCGACCCCTCTATCGCATTGCCTTCTCGCAGTATCTTGCGCAACCGATCCCACAAGGTATTTCCCTGCATTTGCAACTGAGCATCATCCACACTGTTAATAATGGACGTGCCAGGGCTAAATGCTGTGGCTGCGTCATTAAGCAGCCCCCGCTTGTACCTTTCCGAACTCCCGCACTGACCTGAGGTCAGATCATACACACTGTCCTGATCCACGCCACCGTAACTTAATTCATAGAACTTCCTAAACATTTCTTTAAGCAGAGCCTCGTAAAGCTTTTCGGTGTCTGCAGGACACCACCGTGGCATGTGAACCTGGGTCAGGTTTAAGATAACAGAGGCAACTGAGTAGTGCACATCATGGTATCGAACCTTACTGGTGGGGACTAATACTAAACCATTTCTAGGCTCAAGGGTTGTGGTGGGGCATTTAACCTCCGTCTCCTGTACCAGTGGGACTGTGGAAAGCGGCTCTACCTCGCGTGCTAGCAACTCCGTGCAATTTACGGTAACTGGAGGGTCTGGGATCACACTCCATCCCCAACCGATTCCGGCTCCGGTGTCTTGCCACCGTCGCGAAAACACGACCGATACGCCCGTCGGGCAGGCCCGTTCAGACTCCCACATACACACGTAAATTCCTTCCTCTTCTTTCCACCATTTGTGCCAGCTCACTTCAACGCTCCCCTTCGTCTCTGTAATCTGACGGTACACATCGTTCCCTAGCCGTTCCCAATCCATGGATCGATTGCCCCAATCTTGACTCAATTTCCTGAGCCACCACCACCGTCCCAGCGGTATGTGTCCCTCGCACCGCAAGCATACGCGCCTCTCCTCGGTCACCCTAACCCGTGTGGCCATGACTTGCAGCTCGGGGCACGGTATGGAAGCTTCACCATACGTGAAACCCTTGCTGCTGGTGTACCGCGTGGAATTGGACCCCGACCACCACAGCCATCTTCCCTCATGGAAGTAGGCGGCCACACCGTCAGTGTCCCCAGTCCTACCCCCCTGTGCCCCCTTTCCCCCTGGTGCAGCCATAGAGGACGGACTCCTCAGTGTCTCCCCTCTCCAAGCTGCCGATCCCAAACCAACACAGGAACAGGACCACAGCCAACATTCCTGGCATTCTCTTGGTGCTTTTGGACTTCCTTACTTTCCTATAACATAAAACACATGCAAAAATCCATTCTGTGAGAGGGTTTACTCCTCCACAGTTCCATCAGGTTATACACAAGCAGCAGGACAGACGCAGACCGACAATGAAACTAAATGTAAAACAAACTATATACACTGTGGGCCCGGTGGCCGCAGTGTTCGAGAGCCCCGTGACTTTACACCCAGGGCCTCTTGCGGCTCGCAGTGGGCAAGTAGGGAGGTGACCACGGCACCCTCAGCCGTGGGATCCGACTGCTCCTCCTTACCGCCCCGCCCACCAGGTCGTCGTTGTCCCATATCAGGGGAGGGAGACCCACCTCCACCAGGCTCATGATGGTGCCCTGGTGCCTTTTAGCCCTGGTCCTTCCATCATCGGGCTTGACCAGCTTGCACTGGTTGATGTGGAAACATTTTGTGCATCTGGGGAGCTTCACTGCGTAAACCATGGGAGTCGCCTTGTCAACGATGTTGTACGACTCCATGTACAATTGGCTTAAACACCCCCACTCAGGCGTAATTACAGACCAGTGCCAACACATGGGTTGGAGTGCGCATGGTCTTCAGCTCATAAGGGCAGTTCCCTGTGTTCCTGGAGGGGCTGGCCCGGACCCCCATGAGAATCAGAGGCAGAACCTCGTCCCATGTTTTTGGGAACTGGCCCACCTCCTTCCTCAACGGTTCCTTCAGGGTCCGGTTCATGCGCTCCACAATCACCGATGACTTGGGGGTTGTGAGCCACATGCCATTTCCCCTCTATTACCAGGAGTTTCCGGGTGGTTTGCATCACTTGAACCATAAAGTGGCTTCCCTGGTTGGACTCCACTACCTGGGGCAGCCCCTACCTGGAGAATGCCTCCTTTACCAGTGGCCAGGGCTGTGGCTGCCTGGCAAGGGAAGGCTTCAACCCACTTTGAGAAGATTTCCACCAGGACTAAGCAGTATTTATTACTTGATTTAGTGGTGGGTAGGGGCCCGAAGAAATCGATCTGCAATGATCGCCACGGCCCCTCCATCATCCTGGTGTGTCCCAGGGGAGCCTTCCTGTGCTGGAGGTCGGGATTGTTGGCTGCGCACACCAGATAATGTACACAGAAGTCCCGGACCTCCTCCCTCCGCTGTGGCCACCTCCCTGCCTCCTCTACTCTCTGCCAAGTCGTTTCTGGCTCCGGATGTCCCGCTCCTGGGCATCCACTGGTCCCCCTTGAACAGCAGTCCGTCCCGAACGCAAATGTCTGCAACATCCTCTACATTTTCCCCTTTCTCCCTTCCTAGTAGGACGGCTTTAAGAATGGGATCATGGGCCTGTTTGAGGTCCGGGGCTAGAGTGACCCCCTGCGTGCCACCCCTGTCCCGGATCACTGCTATTGGACCTGCTCTACCTGGATCCCATAAAATGCCCTCCTTAACTCCCACTTTGGCTAGCTCGCCGCTCTTTTGGTTCCCTTCCACCTTGGCTCCGTTTTGGAGTGAGCTTTCACCTTGTGGATACAGTAATCCCCTCGTGTGCCAGTGGCCTCTAAAATCTTGTGCAGCAGCCACACTGTGGCTAGGGGTCTCTCATGGGCGGACTTAAAACCTCGGCTTGCCAAGATTGCCAAGGAGAAGTTGCACGTGAACAACAAATCTGAGCAAATTGTGTATGGTGTAGGGAACTTGTCGGAATGGATCACCACATAGGCCACTGCTGCCAGTTCGGCGTGCTGAGCGCTCATGGTGTTGGGGAGCTTTATGGCCTTCTCAACCTTAGTGATTGGGTCATAGATCCCACACCCGGTGAGACGCTCCCCATCGGACATGATGCTGGACCCATTCACATAGATGTCCCGGCCCGTCGGGTGTATCCCGGCCCTGAGGTCCCTCCTTCACATCCCATACCCCTTCCACTGTGCACGTGTGGGCTGTCCCTGGGTAGATCATATTAGCTGCCAACTTGGGTTCAGTCAACCCCTGCACTCCCAGATGTTTTTGTCAGAGCAGCAGGGTTCAGCGAGCAGTGCAGGAACTGCTCACTGTCCATTCCTTAATCCCGACATCCAGCAGCATCTGCGTGGGCATGTGATGGGTTAGGAGTGTCAGCGGGGATGAACCCATAAAGAGCTGCGAGTGCTTTATGGCCCAATGCATGGCTAGCAAATGCCTCTCGCAGTTGGAATATACCTGTTCGACATCCGTGAGTGTTATGTATGTAAACTTTATAATAGTGTAAAATTTGCCACCAGGGGTCGCACCTTTTGGAGACCCAAGGGTCACCTGCACACCTCGTGCAAGCAAATAAAAGGTTGTCTGCCATACTGCTTTGGCACACTGGAGTTTGATTAAAGAGACTAAGGTCACACCAGTTTGAGCTTACAGCATACAGTCTTGTGGAGTTATTCTGAACATAACAATTGGCAACGAGTAACAGATCACGAACTTTCACGTGGTTATGGATGCCGTTGGTATTCTTGAGAGATTTGTTGAGGGTGATGATTGGGAAGCCTTCGTTGAGCGTCTTGACCAGTACTTCATGGCCAATGAGTTGGATACGGACAGTAACGTGGTCAAGCACAAGACGATTCTCCTCATCGTTTGTGGGTTCACGATATATGGCCTCAGCAAAAATCTGCTGGCACCGACGAAACAAACAGACAAGACATATGCAGAGTTGTGCACACTGGTTTGGGAACACCTCAAGTTGAAGAAGAGCATCTCAATGGCCAGGTATCGCTTTTATACGCACCATCGCTCTGAGGGCCAGGACGTGGCGAGCTATGTCGACGACCTAAGACGCCTTGCGGGACTGTGCGAATTTGCTGGATTTTTTGGGGAAATGTTGCAGGACATTTTCGTACTTGGAATCGGCCACGAGGTCATTCTTCGCAAACTGCTGTCTGCTGAACCCCTAGATCTGAGCAAGGCCATTACGATAGCCCAGGCTTTCATGTCCACGAATGATAACACTAAGCAGATATCTTCTCGGCATCGAAGCTCACCAGCAAGTACTGTGCATAAAATAACGCCTTCAGCAGGCAGAACTGTACATGGCAGGGCCTACATGGCTGCAGAGGCCAGACCTAGGATGACTCAGAGTCCACCGTGGGGCGTGAATGCAAATCCATTAACACCATGTTGGCGCTGCGAGGGTATTCATCGAGCCCATCAATGTCGATTCAAGCACTACGTGTGCAAGGGCTGTGGAACAATGGGGCACCTCCAGCGAATGTGCAGACGTGCTGCGACTCACCACGTGGCAGAGTCGGCAGAAGATGACTGATCCGGCGGTGATTACACTGAATGAGTAAAAGAGGCAACTCAACCCGAGGCTGAAGAGGAAGTGTATGGGGTACACACCTTCACCACCAAAAGCCATCCGAAAATGTTGAAAGTCAAATTAAACTGCATTCCAGTTTCCAGTTGGACACGGGGGCGAGTCAGTCAATTATGAGCCAGAAGGCTTTTGAGAAACTGTGAGGCAATAAGGCACAAAGGCCAAAACTAAGCCCGATTCATGCAAAGCTGCACACCTACAGCAAAGAGCTCATACCAGTCATTGGCAGTGCGGCAGTGAAGGTATCGTACGATGGAGCTGTGCATGATTTATCACTATGGATTGTACCAGGCGATGGCCCAACGCTGTTCGGCAGAAGCTGGCTAGGAAAGATCCGATGGAACTGGGACGACATCAAAGCTCTGTCTTCAGTGGATGACGCCTCATGCGCCCAAGTGCTAAACAAATTTCCATCGCTATTTGAGCCAGGCATCGGCAACTTCACAGACGCCAAAGTGCAGATCCATCAAGTTCCTGATTCACAGCCCGTTCATCACAAGGCCAGAGCAGTTCCACATATGATGCGGGAGAAAGTCGAGATCGAACTGAACTGACATCAACGAGAGGGAATTATATCGCCAGTCGAGTTCAACGAGTGGGCCAGTTCAATTGGTCCAATGTTGAAAAGCGATGGCACGGTCAGAATCTGCGGAGCCTACAAAGTAACGATCAACCGAGTCTCGTTACAGGATCAGTACCCACTACCCAAAGCGGAGGACCTGTTCGCAACGTTAGCAGGGGGGAAATCATCCACCAAGCTGGATCTAACCTCTGCTTACATGACACAGGAGCTGGCTGAATCTTCGAAAAGATTGACGTGCATCAACACGCACAAAGGACTGTTCATATACCACAGGTGCCCTTCTGGGATTCGCTCGGCTGCTGCCATCTTCCAGAGGAACATGGAGAGACTGCTGAAATCGGCTCCGTGCACCATTGTGTTTCAAGACAACATCCTGATCACTGGTTGTGACACCACCGAACACTTGCACAACCTGGAAGAGGTTCTAAAGCGACTGGAGAGAGTAGGAGTCAGGCTGAAATGCTCCGTGTGTTTTCCTGACGCCAGAGGTCGAATATTTGGGGAGAAAGATTGCGGCAGACTGCATCAGACCCACGGACTCTAAGACGGAAGCCATCAAGAATGCACCCAGACAACAGAATGTGATGGAGATGCGTTCGTTCCTGGGACTCCTCAACTATTTTGGTAACTTTCTACCCGGGTTGAGCACTTTGCTGGAACCTTTGCATTTATTGCTACATAAGGGTGACGACTGGGTTTGGGGTAAATCTCAAGAGACAGCCTTCGATAAGGCCAGAAACCTGCTATGTTCTAACAAGTTACTTGTATTGTATGACCCGTGTAAACGTTTAGTACTAGCTTGTACGGGATCGGTTGTGTGTTACAGCAAGCCAATGTGTCAGGCAAATTGCAACCGGTTGCATATGCGTCCAGAAGTTTATCTAAGGCTGAAAGAGCCTACAGTACGGTTGGAAAAGATGCATTAGCATGCGTATATGGGGTTAAGAAAATGTACCAGTATCTATTTGGACTCCGGTTCGAGCTCGAATCTGACCACAAACCACTCATTTCGCTGTTTTCAGAAAGCAAAGGTTGGGCACTAACATTATCTGTGTATGACTATGTAATCCGCCACAGACCAGGCACTGAGAACTGTGCTGATACCCTCAGTCGGCTACCATTGCCCACCACCGGGGTGGAAATGGCGCAACCCACAGACTTGCTTCTTGTAATGGATGTTTTTGAGAGCGAGGGGTCACCCATCACGGCTCGCCAGATCAGGACCTGGACTAGCCAGGACCCTGTGCTATCACTAGTAAAAAAACTGCATCCACAATGGGAGCTGGTCGGCTGTTCCCGGGGAAATGCAAGACGAAATTAAGCCGTTTTACCGACGCAAGGATGAAATGTCCATCCAATCGAATTGTCTCCTATGGGGGCATCGCGTGGTTTTGCCAAAAAAAGGCAGGGAAACATTTATACGCGACCTACACAGAACCCACCCAGGCATAGTCATTATGAAGGCTATCGCCAAGTTGCACGTTTGGTGGCCCGGCATTGACTCAGAATTGGAGTCATGAATACACCAATGTAACACTTGCTGACAGTTGAGCAATGCACCGAGGGAGGCCCCACTGAGTCTGTGGTCATGGCCCTCCAAACCGTGGTCCAGGATTCACATAGATTTTGCTGGCCCCTTTCTCGGAAAGATGTTCCTAGTAGCAGTGGACGCTTACTCTAAATGGATTGAATGTGTAATAATGTCATCATGTATGTCCACTGCCACCATTGAAAGCCTCCGGACCATGTTCACCACCCATGGTTTGTCCGACGTCCTTGTTAATGACAATGGACCATGTTTCACCAGCTCGGAATTCAATGAGTTCGTGACCCGCAATGGCATGAAACATGTCAGGTCTGCCCCGTTTGTGCCCGCATCCAACCTCAAGCGGAATGGGCAGTCCAAACTATCAAGCAGAGCTTGAAACGCATGACGGACGGTTCCCTGCAGACTCGGTTATCCCGGGTTCTGCTCAGCTACCGGACGTGACCCCACTCACATACCGGGGTTCCCCCGGAAGAATTGTTAATGAAGAGAGCATTCAAAACCAGGCTCTCCTTAGTCCACCCGGATCTCAATGATCATGTAGAAACCTGGCGTCACCGGCATAACATGTACCACGATCGCGTGGCTATATCGCATGACATTGAGGTTAATGACCCTGTATTTGTTCTGAATTACGGTCATGGTCCCAAATGGGTTGCTGGCACCGTTTTAGCCAAGGAGGGGAATAGAGTGTTTGTTGTCAAACTTCTGAATGGACAAACGTGCAGAAAGCATTTGGATCAGACCAAACTGCGATTCACTGACAACCAAGAATAGTTTGAAGAGGACATTACCATCATTGATCCACCTATACACACCCAACCAGCAATCAACTTCGCTGTCAACCACGAGGATGAACCCACCATACCCGACAGTCCGATCAGACCAGCCACACCACAGTGCAGCAATGATCCGACCAACTCACCCATGCCAGGACTTCAACTCAGGCGATCAACCTGGAAACGAAGAGCCCCTGATCGGCTCAACTTGTAAATAACTTGTATCTAAGACTTGGGTGGGGGGGGGGGGGGCGGGGAGGGTGCAGTGATGTTATGTATGTAAACTTTATAATAGTATAAAACTTGCCACCAGGTGGCACACCTATTGGAGACCCAAGGTTCACCTGCACACCTCGTGCAAGCAAGTATAAAAGGTTGTCTGCCAAGCTGCTTCAGAACTCTGGAGTTTGATTAAAGAGACTAAGGTCACACCAGTTTGAGCTTACAGCATACAGACTTGTGGAGTTATTCTGAACATCACAGTGAGAACCCTGGAGGAGTAGACCACAGGTCTCAGCCTGCCATGTCACTCGTGGAGCAACACAGTGTTCAAGCTGTCCCCGCTGGCCGCTACTTCCCCCTGATTAATTGTACCCAACGCAGATGCTGTCTGCAAATCCCTTTTCAGATGAGAGAATACTTCCTGACAATTGAGGTCCCATTCCCATTCGACTCCCTTGCGGAGGAGCCGAAGTAGATAGGCTGCCGTGGCTGCATAGCCTTCAATGAAGTCCCTGCAGTAACCAGTGAGTCCCAGGAAAGACCTGACCCCCGATATGTTTTTGGGGGCTGGGAGTTCTTGTACTGCCTCACGTCTGGCTTCATCGATGGACCTCTCACCCACTCTGACGCTCAGCCCGAGGAATTTCACCCCCTTCTGACCAACCTGTGCTTTCTTCGGGTTAGCTTTAAAACCCGCCTCCCTTAATAGTTTTAGCTGCTCGTCCAGCAGTGACCCGTGCTCCGCTCTATCCAAAGAGAAAAGGACAATGTCATCCACATACTGAATGAGCTGCTGGGGCTGGCTAAATTGTTTCAGAGCATTGGCCATGCTCTGGTGGAAAATTGAGGGGCTGTTGTGAAAATCCTGGAGAAGACACGTCCAAGTATACTGTTGCCCTTTAAACGTAAAGGCAAACTTATACTTTTCTTCCGGTGGAGGGGGGTCGACCAGATCCCGTTGGAAATATCCAGCGCCATGGTCGCGGTCGCTGGGCTATTTCCGATCAGGTCGGCGACCGCCGCGACTGTGGTCGCGCAAGCTGGGATGTTGCTGTTGAGGACCCAATATTCCAAAGTGGCCCTCCACGACGGGTCGGGTTTCTTGACCGGCCAGAGTGGGGAGTTCACGTGCGTGGCAATCGTTCTCAATACTCCCTGTTGTACTAGGGATCCCAGCACTTTTTCCAGGCCTGCCTCCGCTTCCCGGGGAAAACTACTGTTTTTGAAGCTGTGACATAGGGTCCTCCATCCACCCGAATCTCTACTCCAGTCACCCGTCCACAATCATGTTTGTGGGTGGCGAATGCTGCGAGGTTATTCCTCACATCCACCTGGTACTGGGCTAGGGTGTTACCGACCAACTGTTCCAGGTCGTAACTCCCCTTGTGTTTCATGGTGCAGACACTACCTGTGCCCCCCTTGTCTCTGGGAATAACTACCACCTGTTCCACCTTGTCTGATTCTACTGCCCCCCATAGGCAGTGATTCCTCATCTCTACAATGATCCTGTGAGCTAACATAAAATTGGACCCGATGACTCCCCGCCCGGATTGCTCCCATTTCATTAACACACACTCCCACGTGATGGTGAGAAATCCCAACTGTATCTTCAGGGGTTTGGATATCGCTCCTGTAATGTCTGTAAGCTTGTAATGTTTGTAGCTCCACACTGTGGATGTGGAAGAATTGTGTACTACAAGTGCTGGGTTAATAATAAACAGAACCAAGCAGATTTCCGGAGACTTCCAAGAGAGCTGCCTGCCATGTTAGGAAGCTGTGTGTGCTGTGTTCTGTGAATATTTCATATTTGGCGTCGGAAGATGGGATTTTTTGGATGATTTAAAGCTTAAATTTTGTTGGTGAAGGATTCAGCCAGCCGACAGAGAGACTTTGGAAGTTTCTGTCTTTGGAAAAAAGCTACAAAATCCGAGGTAAAATACAGCACACGGTGTGAACAGCTAGAGATTAAAATGGCAGCACCCGCAGGTGTATTGGGACATTTGGGAGAATATAGACATGACCGGGAATGTTTTAAAGCCTATATGGATCAGCTAGAAATGTACTTCACTGCAAATAACATAATCGAAGTTCCAGACAATGCAGTCCAGAACCGGGCTGTGTTGGAACGTAAGAAAGCGATTTTCTTATAGGAGGCGGGTCCGACATTATACGAAACCCTTGTAAATCTGCTTGTGCCTGACGAGCCAAAGGACACAACGCTTAAAGAGATTTTAACGAAGCTGGAGCAGCACTATAACCCCAAACCCTTAGAAATTGCTGAAAGCTATCGTTTCGGGATTCGGAATCAAAAGTCTGATGAGATATATCAGTGATTACATCGTAGCATTAAAAAAGCTATCGATGCACTGTAATTTTGGAAACTTTCAAAACCGAGCATTATGGGATGGTTTTGATTGTGGAGTGAAAAATGATGCGATCAGAAGGGAGTTATTGATGATGGATGACTTGACTTTTGAGATTGCTTGTTAGACAGCGAGGTCGATGGGCATGGCTGAACAATATTCCCGAGAATTAAATAATGATTACGGTCGTCAGTCAAACGAGGTAAATCATCTGCAGGTTCAAAGTAAAAGACGATGGGGGGCCAAAGTCTCAGAAACTGGAAATTCAAACAGAGCGTCGAAGTCGTGCTATAGGTACCTGGGACAACACATTGCTCAAAGTTGTCCATACGTGAAGGCAGAGTGTTTCTTCTGCAGGAAGGCTGGGCATCTTGCGAAGGCATGCCGACTGAATGGTAAACCAGCTTTTAAAGCTATGAATCCAGCGTTCAAAGCTATGAGTAGAAATCCCAAGAGACTACATAGCATGGAAGAACAACAACAGGACGAGGAGATGTTAGAATTACACGTCATCAGGAGCACGAGGTTAACGGACAGCGATTCAGAAAGCATCAAAATCCACTAGATGTTGCGGGATTCAAGATACCAATGGAAATCGACACGGGTGCATCCGTGAGTGTAGTACCAGAGTCACTACACCGTGACATATTGCGTGATTTTCAACTGGAGAAATCCAAGACAGAGCTGCGAGGCTACTCGGGAGAGAAAATTCCTGTGGCAGGTCGCATCACCGTAACAGTGAAATATAAAGATCAATTTCAGAACTTGCCTCTAATAGTAGTGAAAGGAGACAAGTCTGCCTTACTAGGAAGAGATTGGTAGAGCAACCAAACGTGACCCAGTGATGTCAAAGGTGTATGAGTATATTGCGAATGGATGGCCAAACCTGGTAACAGACAAAGATACACATCCATTCTTCATTCGTATGAATGAATTATCAGTTGATAAAGATTGTATCATGTGGGGTGCAAGAGCGGTTATACCAAATAAATTCAGGTCCAAATTATTAGGAGACCTCCATGACCAGCACCTGCTTGACCAAGAGTTTTGCACGCAGTTATTTATGGTGGCCAGGTCTTGATAAAGATATAGAGTACATCGTGAGTCAGTGTACGACATGTCAATCGGTAAGCAAGCAACCACCACCAATACCATGACAGCCATGGAAATGGCCTCACAGGGTGTGGCAAAGGCTACATATTGATTTTGCTGAGTTAGAAGGACAACAATTGTTCATTGTGATTGATAGCCATTCGAAGTGGATTGAGGTGTTTCCAATGTGGAAAACAACAACAAGTAAAACATTGGACATTTTACGAAAATTATTTTCTGCATTTGGCCTCCCTGAAGAAATTGATTCGGATAATGGACCACAATTTCATTCAGAAGAATTTGCACAATTCACGAGCAAAAATGGTGTGAAACATACCAAGGTTCCACCATACCATCCTGCTTCGAATGGTGCAGCAGAGCGCACTGTACAAATCGTAAAATAAATGTTAGATCCAAATCCAAGGAAATGACAGTTGTCATTGGATTACAAATTGGCTAAGTTTTTGATTACATATCGAAATACTCCTCATACAACTACTGGTAGAACACCAGCAGAGTTGTTTCTCAAATGACAGCCACAAACCAGATTCTCATTGTTAAAGCTGAATTTAGCACAGTCCGTAGAAGAAACACAATTAAGGCAGAAAGAGAATCATGATAGAGGTAGAGTAAAAGAGAGAAGTGTGAAATTAAACCAGAAGGTGGGAGTGAAGAACCATCACCATAAATGATTAAAGTGGTTACCAGGAAGAGTGGTGAAGATATGTGGTCCTCGAACATATTTGGTAAAGATGTTTGATAATGGACAGGTTAAGTTTGTTCATAGTGATCATATTTTACCTACAAACATGGAAGGAGTTAAAGGTGTGAATGATTCAATTATTTCTGACTCATCAGATAGTTTTGATACACCAGTAGCAAATCCTAAATCCAATGTACTGGAAACAAATCCAGGAGAGAATCAGAATGAAAGTCTGAGTCCGAGTCAGGAAAACAAAGAGCCTGATGTTAGAGTGAGTTCAAATGAAAATCAAGGAAATTCCATGGAGGAAAACGTTCCTCAGGATGAGCCTCGAATGAGTGTGAAATCGACACCATGTTTGGAAGGTTCTGTTCGAGAGCGAAGGTATCCTCTTTGAAACAGAAAACAAGTAGTAAAGTTAAATTTGTAAATATGGAAAAAATAAAGTTTATATCCTGTGTTATGTATAAACATGAAAGTTATGCATGTTTGTTATGATGGCTTCTTCATTGAGGAGGGAGAAGTGTAATGTCTGTAAGCTTGTAATGTTTGTAGCTCCACACTGTGGATGTGGACATATTGTGTACTGCAAGTGCAGGGTTAATAATAAACAGAACCAGGCAGATTTCCAGAGACTTCTGAGAGAGCTGCCTGCCATGTTAGGAAGCTGTGTGTGCTGTGCTCTGTGAATATATCAGAGCTCCCGCCTGCTTGCTCCCTTTGAATCCCATTAAACTAAACGGGACCTTGTTAGACTAGGGTGAGTTAGTTGGGTCCTTTGAGTGGACCACCATGCTTGAAGCTCCGGTGTTCTCCAAATACTTCCTCTGTACTGTCTCAAACCCCATCTTCACACAGGGCCTGCCCCAATCATCATAGAGGAGTGGACACAGATACTGAGGCTGGGCACATTCTAGTCAGGATGAGGGAGGGCATATGGGTTCAGTCGGCACAACGCTGCTCATGACAGCGTCTAGCCTCTGTCCTTCCCCATGCGGAGGGCTGCCACCAGGACCTCGAAGGGTTCCTCAGTTGCCCTTTTCACCTCGGTTGGCTGGGTTTTTTTCCCGGGAGGCCCTCCTTGGCCGGGTCCCGTTTTCTGGAGTGGGCAGTCTCGTCTCCAGTGCCCCGTTTCTCCACACCTAAAACAAGTCTTAGACTCGTCAGTGTGAGGCTCCTCCTGACGACATTCCCTCCTATCCCCTTTACTGGCCTTGACCGCATGGATCCTGCCCTTACTTTAGTCTCTTCCCCACAGCTGATCTTAAAGGCCAGTCCTAACTTACGAAGCATGCCTGCCTCGTATTTGTGGGGTCCTTGGTGTCGAACTATGCTTCAGCCTTGGCTTTAACGTGTGGCAAGCTGTTCGTGATAAGGGTCATGAACCAGTGATTTCTGGGGGCCCCGATCAGTTGCGCACGATTTGGCGCCCCTCCAAATACCCTCATGTACAGTGGCCATAGCTTGTCCGCAAAGGCAGCTGGCGCTTCGCCGGCCAACTGTAGAGTTCGCTGTACCTGTGAGGATGGACTACCCTGGGTATGCCCCATCGCTCTCAGGATTTCCTCCTTTAATCCCTCTATGGTGCCTCATCCCGCTTTCATGTCTGCGGACAAGTTCTGATACAGTTTCGCATCCAGGGGAAACAGTATCAGCCTGTGGGTTTCATCATCATCACTCCCATTAATCCTCCCTACTTGCTCGACTTCCATGAAGTGAACTGAGAGATCCCCATCCTGTTTTAACTTTGGTAGCCCAGCTTCCATGGCCTGTAACTGAGGGGTGGTGGATGGGACCACGTAATAATTCTGTAACGGTCCCTGGTCGCCGTTTAGTGCAGGTGGACTGTACCTCTGCTGCCACAGAGGACACATCGGTCTTGGTTGCACCTCTGCCGCCGTTGGGACTACCCTAACCTGAACTTCCTCCTCCTGTACCGGTGGAGGTTCCTGCCCTTCCCATAAGGCAGACCATGCCTCGGGCTCCTGACAAAGCTTGGGTCAAGTTCTTAATTCTTTCCGCACAGGGACCGTGCTCACAATCCTCATAGCTCCTACTCCTAGCTACCCTGTATGCGGCCGTAATGTCCCTTAACTGGCTTTCTAGCCCTTCAGCTTTCGCTGCTAACCTAGCTGTCATTATTCAACTATCATTGTAACCCATGTATAAGCTGACCTCAGTTGTACACCGTGAGAACACTCACCACAAGGGGTTGAACTTGTGGGAGACACTCCTAACCTGGACTTTCAGGTATAAAAGGGGAAGCTCCACCCACCTTCATCACTTAAGGTCTTGGTAATAAAGGTAACTGGTCACGTAGTGACCTTCTCTCAAGTATGGGCCTCATGTGCATTTATACTGTATAGTAAGGACATGTCATTGGTGACGAAAAACTGCGATCTAAACCATGTGAGCATGGCCACTAGTAGCACGGAAGAGAGGTACTGTATTGGTGATGATTGGGATGACTTTATTGAGAGACTACAGTAAAGTTTCGTCACTAAGGAATGGCTGGGACAGGATTCGGCCGACAAACGCAGGGCTCATCTCCTGACGGTTTGTGGATCCAGAACGTACTCGCTGATGAAGGACCTTCTAGCGCCAGAGAAGCCGGCGGACAAGACATTCGAAGAGCTCAGTAAGTTGATCGGGGAATACCTTAAACAGGCGAGCAGCATGCACATGGCGAGACACCGGTTTTGCATGCACCAGCGGCGAAAAGAGCAAAGCGTTCCAGACTTCGCGGCAGATCTCCAGCGACTGGCGAGCCTATGTAAGTTCCCAGATGCATGCAAAGCGGAGATGCTGCGAGACTTTTTTTATTGAGGGCATCGGGCATGCTGGGGTTTTCAGGAAACTGATTGAGACCAAGGACTTCACGTTGGAAGTGGCGGCTCTGATAGCCCAGACATTTATCTCAGGAGAGGAAGAGACCAGAATGATGTATGACAAAAATCTTGGCTCAAATGCGGCAAACGATCAGGGAGTCAACATTGTTAATGCGGCACACAGTTCTCTAGGCAGACAAGGGCAATCGGACATGCCCCAGCATGTTGTCGAACCCAAAGGGGGATTTCAACAGAGACAATGGCTAGCTGAATGGCAATTCATGCCATCGCAATGGAAAATGCGGCCAGTAATGGGGCCATCAACACCTGTTAATGGTGCGCTTAAGGACAGTTACAGAGACAATCAGAGACGATCGACTGGTAATGGACCTTTTGTTTCCAACAACGGGGCCTCCAGCTCATGCTGGAGGCAAACACCCAGCCAGAGCTTGCAGGTATCAGCAATATACCTGCAGAAACTGCAACATCAGCGGTCATTTGGCGCGTATGTGCAGGAAGCCTGCAGCCAGGTTGATGTATAAGGAGGGCGGGCCCGATGTAAGCCCTACAAGGCCAAATTAATACTGGGGGAAATCGCTGGAAGCTGAAGTTCAGTGAGTTCATGTGGAGCACATATACAGTTAATAAACCAGGACGCCACCGATAATGATGAAAGTGCTCCTCAATGACATCCCTGTATTAATGGAGCTGGACACGGGGGCCAGCCAGTCCCTGATGAGTATCAAACAGTTTGAAAGGTTGTAGGTGTCCAAGGCCAGTCGGCCAAAATTATTGCCGATTGACATACTGCTACGGACATATACAAAGGAGGTCATTCTGGTGCTAGGCAGCGCCACGGTAGTCGTGACACACAAAGATTTGGAGAACAGGTTGCCACTCTGGATTGTCCCGGGGGACGGTCCCGCACTACTGGGGAGGAGTTGTCTTGCTGTCATGAACTGGAAATGGGTCGATGTCAATGCAATTTCTTCTGTGGAGCGAGTATCATGCTCACAGGTCCTGGACAAATTTGACTCATTATTTCAACCCAGCATTGGCACTTTCATGGGGACCAAGGTAGTGATTCACATAAACACGGACGCTAGGCCAGTACACCACAAGGCCAGAGCGGTGCTGTACGTGATGCGGGAAAAGATAGAATGCGAATTGGACCACCTGCTGAGGGAAGGCATCATCTCGCCAGTCGAATTCAGTGACTGGGCGAGCCCGATCATGCCGGTGCTCAAAGCAGATGGGTCGGTCAGGATATGTGACAATTATAAGGCCACCATCAATCGGGTGTCACTCCAAGACCAGTACCCGCTACCGAGAACGGAGGACCTCTTTGCGACGCAATCCGGTGGCAAACTTTTTTCAAAATTGAACCTGACCTCAGCTTACATGACCCAGTAGCTGGCGAGTGAGTCGAAGAAGCTGATCACCATCACGACACACAAGGGGTTGTTTGAGTATAACAGATGTCCATTCGGGATTCGTTCGGCCGCCGCGATCTTTCAATGAAACATGGAAAGTCTCCTCAAGTCGATTCCAAGGACAGTGGTTTTTCAAGACAACATCCTCATCACGGGTCACGATACTGACGAACACCTCCACAACCTGGAGGAGATGTTACGTAGACTGGACTGAGTAGGGCTGCGACTGAAAAGGTAAAGTGCATCTTCTTAGCTCCAGAGGTAGAATTCCTGGGGAGGAGGGTAGCAGCAGGCAGGATCAGACCTACTGCGTCCAAATTGGAGGCGATCCAGAGAGCACCCAGACCCCGTAACACGATGGAGCTGCGTTCATTCCTAGGGCTCCTGAACTATTTTGGTAACTTTCTTCCCAAATTGAGCACGCTGTTAGAGCCGCTACACGTGCACCTATGCAAAGGTCGCGATTGGGTCTGGGGGGACAGCCAGGAAAGGGCTTTTGATAGAGCATGCAATTTGTTATGCTCCAACAAACTTAACATTATATGACTCGTGTAGGCAACTTGTTTTAACGTGCGATGCGTCATCCTATGGGGTCGGGTATGTGTTGCAGCATGTGAATGCCAATGGTCAGTTACAGCTGGTAGCTTATGCCTCCAGAAGTCTGTCCCAGGCAGAAAGGGGCTATGGGATGGTCGAAAAGAAAGTGCTAGCATGTGTATATGCAGTGAAAAAAAATGCACCAGTACCTGTTTGGCAGGAAATATGAGCTGGAGACAGATCACAAACCCCTAACGTCCCTTTTGGCCAACAACAAGGCCATAAATGCGAATGCATCGGCCGCATACAGAGGTGGGCACTCACGTTAGCTGCCTATGACTACACAATTCGGTACAGACCGGGCACTGAAAACTGTGCCGATGCACTCAGCAGGCTCCCACTAGCCACCACTGAGGGGGCAACTGAGCATGATGCTGAGATGGTCATGCCTGTTGAAGCTTTCGAAAGCGAAGGCTCACCTGTGACAGCCCATCAGATTAAAGTCTGGACAAATAAAGACTCACTACTGTCTTTAATTAAGAAATGTGTGCTGAATGGGGACTGGGCAGCCACGTATGGGGCATGCCCTGAGGAATTTAAACCATTCCATAGGCGCAAGGATGAACTCTCAATTCAGGCCGATTGCCTACTGTGGGGAAACCGAGTAGTCATGCCCCAGATGGGCAGAGAGGTGTTTATCAGAGAACTTCACAATGAGCACGGTGGCATTGTCATGATGAAGGCAATTGCCAGGTCACACGTTTGGTGGCCAGGGATAGATGCAGACTTGGAACTTTGTGTTCACAGGTGCAACACTTGTGCTCAGCTGGGCAATGCGCCCATGGAAGCCCCCCTTAGCCCCGGTCCTGGCCCGCCAAGCCATGGTCACGCATCCATGTGGACTACGCAGGTCATTTCATGGGAAAAATGTTTTTGGTTGTAGTAGACGCCTACTCCAAATGGATTAAGTGTGCCATTTTAAATTCAAGCACATCCTCTGCCACGGTAGAAAGTCTACGGGCAATGTTCGCCGCCCATGGTCTACCGGATGTCTTGGTCAGCGACAATGGCCCGTGCTTCACAAGCACTGAATTCCAGGACTTCATGGCAGGCAATGGGATCAACCATGTCAGAACGCGGAATGAGCAGTGCAGATAATCAAATAGGGGATGCTCAGAATCCAAGGGGGTTCCCTACAAAGCCGCTTATCATGCCTCCTGTTGGCCAATAGATCCTGACCACACTTGCTCACAGAGCTGCTGATGAAAAGGACATCAAAACCAGGTTATCCCTTATACACCCCACTATGAAAGAAATTGTTGAGAGCAGGCGTCAGTCACAATGCGACTACCATGACAGGAATGCGAGGACGTGATATATTGATGTCAATGACCCTGTTTTTGTCCTTAATTATGCTGCAGGGCCTAAATGGCTTGCAGGCACTGTGATTGCCAAAGAGGGGAATAGGGTTTTGGTCGTTAAACTTACCAATGGACAAATCTACTGCCAACACGTGGATCAAACTAAAAGGAGGTTCAGCAATCCCATAGAAGAAGCAGAGGAAGAACATGACGTAGAGTTTACTCCACCACAGGTGACCGAACACCGGAACCAAGTGGAGGAGAGCCCAGTCCCTGTGGGCAGTCCGGACAGGCCTGAGGCACCGCAAACAGCAGACACTCAGGCCAGCGCCCAACAACTGGAGCCCCAACTCAGGCACTGTACAAGGGAGCGTAAACCACCAGAGAGACTTAACCTGTGATCCAATAAGACTTTGCGGGGGAGGTGATGTCATGTATTCAACTATCATTGTAACCCATGTATAAACTGACCCAAGTTGTACATCTTGAGAACACTGACCACAAGGGGTGCACTTGTGGGAGACACTCCTAACCTGGACTTTCAGATATAAAAGGGGAAGCTCCACCCACTTTCATCACTTGAGGTCTTGGTAATAAAGGTAACTGGTCACGGCGTGACCTTCTCTCAAGTATGGGCCTCGTGTGCATTTATACTGCATAGTTAGGACATATCACTAGCATTTTCTTCTTTTAATGCCTACTCGTTGCACTTTACTTCCGTGACCTGACATCAGAGGTACTCCCCAGCATGAGGGAAAGATTCCTCCAATGCTCGTCTCTCCTGCCTCTCCTCATGGAAGTCCTCCACTAACCCTTTCCCCACTATCTCTCTAGTGTCGGATGGCTCTTCTGATTCTTTCAGCCCCACTTTGAGGCATTCGACCTCATGCCAGAGCAGTCGGACTTGGCTTTGTCGGCACAAGAGCCAAACTGCCTTTTCCTTTGACTTCTTATGTTTTACGCACCCTGTCCACTCTACAGCCCTATCCTGAGGGTTGTCAGAATGAATCATGTCCAGCACCCATTGCTGGGCCACATTAATCTTTGTAATCCTATCCTCTATACCGGATCTTTTACTTTCCACACTGGTCATTCTCACAGATATATCTGTAACCTTTCCATCCCTTCATGGTTGCCAGATCTGTAAGTGGTCAGTCTACGGTTATTTCCTGAGGTTTTCGAGGCCTCGCCGTAGGGTCCAAATACGTAAGGGTTTTTACTTGTCAGTGACCGGTGCCAAATCGGCCCTGCTTTGCTTGCTGTGCTACGTGTTGGTTTTCCGCAGAGGCCGGTGTCAATAGGTCTTTCACTGTTATCCAATCTGCTGTTTATGATTTAACACCCACTTATAGCAAGCATACTAACCCTGTCCTTATGTTTGGGTGAAAAGAATTACAACGGATTGTCTTATAGTGAGACACGGACCAACCTTTCGAGTTCAAAATCACACAAGGTTTATTACAACAGATCACACCTCCACTCCACTCGCCAGATACTTGTGAAGTCGAACCACACAGTGCAGTAATACCCAGTAAAACTGTTGTGTACGCATGCCTGTTCACTGTGTGATGTCTGTAACACTGTTATGCAACACTGAATGTATCCTTACACTGTACACACTTTACCTGTACACCAGAGGGTGCTGCTGCTGGAGACCTAAGGGTTAGCTGCACACTGCAGGTAACCCAGTATAAAAAGGAACACACAGCTTGTTGTCTGCACTCAGGAGCTGCAAATAAAGGACTACAGGTCTACACAGTTTAAGTATCATACCCTGCCTCGTGGAGTCATTACTAAAGGTGCCTACATATGCTACAACTGGCGACGGGAATATGAGGTCACGAACTACACGCTCAGCATGTTGAATCTCAGCAACTTACCGATGGGGAAGATTGGGATGCTTTTGTAGAAAGATTGGAACACTTAAGGAGACTGGCTGCACCGTGCAACTTTGGCGACCACCTAAATGAAGCACTAAGGGACTCTAAACTGACGAGAGCAGTGCAGAGCAGTGCACTGCATTGATACTTCTAAGGGCATAAATGCTGCCCCGAGTCCCGCAACCCTGAGTCTGCCACATGGGGCAAACCGGCTCGCCCCGTGCTGGCGCTGTGGAGGAAACCACAGGGCCCACCAGTGCCGCTACAAAGACTATGCATGCAAAGAGAAAAGGCACCTTCAAAGGATGTGCAGAGAAAGCTTTACTCACCGAGTCTCTGATGAGTTGGCTGATCTTTGGGGCTCTGACACAGAGGAGGGTGAAGTTGCTCAACCCCTGGAAGAAGAGTATGGAACTCATACCTGCTCCACCAAAAGTTCTCCGTGGGCGATGAAAGTAGACGTCGACGGGGTCCCAGTTTCTATGGAGAGCGACACAGGGGTGAGCCAGTCTGTGATGAGCCAAGCGACCTTTGAAGAACTTTGGATGAATCCCGCCAATCGACCACAATGGCAGCCTGTCCAAGCGAAGCTGCTCCCAGGCCTCCGGGCTCCAGCAATCGACCTCGAACATGGATCCATCGCTGCATCCGGAGGTTCCACTGTCCAGCTCGACTGCCCACAGCACCTCGGCAAAATCTCTGAGACCGAGAATCCAAACTCCACGTTCCGGGCCGGGGCAGCACTCCAAGAGGTGAACATCGACGAAAGAAATGGATTCCCAACATCCAGGATTGAACCTATGGAAAAAAAAGAGCACCACAGCTTACCTGCAGCAAGACCAGAAAATGGCTGCAGCACCACAAGCAGCAGAACCTGTAATCAAAATGGCCTTCGCCATGCCATGAGTGAACATGGAGGCGCATCACGTGACACCGAGTGGCCAATTGGATTTGAAGGCTCCCTTAAAGGAGACCGGTAACAAAAAAAATTAAAGGGGAAGCTTCAACTATTTGAGTACACAGACTTTAAAGCTAAAGATGCAATTAATGGGTGCAAGTATGAAAATGTATGCAATGTAACCATGAATTGTGATGCTGTTTAACTAATGTGACTAATGAGATGCATGCAGGTGTCAGTAAGGTTAAGAACAAGTTAATTATGCTTAACAATAATGATAGAGATTGTGAAATGCCTAATGTAACCACTGTTGAAACCAGGACACCCAAAAATTATGCAAATGCTCGAATGTATAATGCAGGCTCGACTATGTGTGATCAGAGCCAAGGTGTCATGCATACCGGTTGGACACTGCCAAAGGACATTGGGTCCAACAGGGACCATGCTGATGCCAATGGAATCCCCCTGTGGGAGACCCCCAGGTCCATCAGGCTACCTGACCATGTAGCCTGGACCTTTGGAACGAATGTGATGCCCCTTGCAGGACACACACAGGCAGTGGGAGCAGACCCACTACAGGGACAGTGGTCAATGGGCAGCCCAGCCACCACCAATGGCAACCTGCAGCAGTCCAGCCCTACAACCCCTGGCCACCAGGGCCAACACCAGGAGCATGAGGCCAATACCCTCCAGCTTCCCTGGCAAACTCTGGGATGACCTGACCCTCATCCCAATTGGTGGACAAGGAGCCCACCCAGTCTTGTGGCCCTGCCCACCACCCCACAACAACAGTGGACAAGGAGCCTACCCAGCCTTGTGGCCCTGCCCACAACTATCCAATCACAGTGTATACATACCACCCACTGCTGTCGTGGCTACCCCCCCGAGGGATCCCACAACAGTGCCACCCACTTGATTTGTGTGTGAGGGAGGGGAAACGTACGAGGCCAGCCTCAAGCACAGGGGTCACACCTGGCAACCACACAACCCTCAGCACAACCTCCCATAGCCCACCACTGATCATCTCCCCTGGGCATGACAATAGGGATATGAAAAATGCTCAGGGGAGAAGTGTTGTTATGTATGCATGCCTGTTTACTATGTGATGTCTGTAACACTGTTATGCAACACTGAATGTACCCTTACACTGAAAACACCTTGCCTGTACACCAGAGGGTGCTGCTGCTGGAGACCTAAGGGTTACCTGCACACTGCAGGTAACCCAGTATAAAAAGGAACACACAGCTTGTTGTCTGCACTCAGGAGCTGCAAATAAAGGACTACAGGCCTACACAGTTTAAGTATCATACCCTGCCTCGTGGAGTCATTACTAAAGGTGCCTACATATACTACAAAAACAGTGCACTCCCTTATTAGCCTTATAACAGACCAACTTTTCCCTTGGGCTAAACCCTCCCGGGATCTACCTAACTCTAAACCCCTCCACTCATTTGGTTAGGGAACACTGACACCCCCTCACACACTTTTGTGAATTGGTTGGTGAGCGTGCAACTATTGAGTTCTCACGCAATCCGCCGTATCTTGCTCACTGGTCCTTCCTCAGCAGTTCGACTCCATGGCACCGTGCTTGATTGAAGCATGCGAGATCCAGGTTGAAGTTAAAGTCCATCGGGTTGGAGAAGCAAGGCTTCGCTCTCGGTCCTTATCCTCGAGGGGTGGGCAAACGTGCTTTCAAGTAGGATGCGATAGAACGAAGATCGAGCTTCCAAAATGCTCGACATTTATACTCCTGTTAATCCACAATTCTGGCTGGGTTTGGATGGTTCTGTTGCCTCCGGGCAACCTTTCTGGCTTCATCAGGGCTTATCTGAGATGTACTGGAGTCTGATCGATCTCGGCAGGCTTCCCGAGTGAGTGTTAAATGGCCTTATCAGTCCTGATTGCTGTACCGTTGTGGAGACAATGCAGGCATCGGTCTTGTCCTAGCACCTTGCCCTTTTCCCTGGCTACACACACAAAAGAGTCCCTTGGCCTTCCTAAGAGCACCCAGCTTTGACATTACTGGCTGCTGGCAGGCCAGTGTTCAAATTAACATTTGAACAGACCTAGC
The DNA here is from genome assembly GCF_044704955.1 of Pristiophorus japonicus. NCBI lineage: Eukaryota > Metazoa > Chordata > Chondrichthyes > Pristiophoridae > Pristiophorus > Pristiophorus japonicus. The sequence goes on from NC_091981.1 coordinate 99,303,129, forward strand.
TTCTCTCACCAGTTTCTGTGGGAGAGTTGCACTCCCACATGTTTCTCCCAGCAACAGGTTTCTTCCTAATCCAGACCAGCCATCTTGTGTCACAGTATTTCAAAGGTCCTTTTCAGGGTGTACAGCCAACAGGGTTATATACACAACAGTCCAGAGCTGACTTTGTCAACTTACACCCAGTTATCAAAATCCACGGCACGACCTTGGATAACGTGGACTATTTTCCATACCTCGGGAGGCTACTATCAGCAAGAGCAGACATCGACAACGAGGTCCAACACCGCCTCCAGTGTGCCAGTGTAGCCTTCGGCCACCTGAGGAAGAAAGTGTTTGAAGACTAGGACCTCAAATCTGACACGTAGCTTATGGTCTACAGGGCTGCAGTGATACCCGCCCTCCTATATGGCTGAGACCTGGACCATATACTGTAGACACCTCAAAGCGCTGGAGAAATACCACCAACGCTGCCTCCGCAAGATCCTGCAAATCCGCTGGGAGGATAGACGCACCAACATCAGTGTTCTCGATCAGGCCAACATCCCCAGCATCAAAGCACTGACCACACTTGACCAGCTCTGTTGGGCAGGCCACATTATCCACACGCCTGACACGAGACTCCCAAAGCAAGCGCTCTACTCGGAATTCCTACACGGCAAGTGAGCCCCAGGTGGGCAGAGGAAACGTTTCAAGGACACTCTCAAAGCATCCTTGATTAAGTGCAACACCGGTACCTGGGAATCCCTAGCCCAAGACCACCCTAAGTGGAGGAAGAGCATCCGAGAGGGTGCTGAGCACCTTGAGTCTCGTCGCCGAGAGCGTGCAGAAATCAAGCGCAGACAGCGGAAGGAATGTGCGGCAAACCAGACTCCCCACCCACCCTTTCCTTCAACGACTGTCTGTCCCACCTGTGACAGAGACTGTAATTCCCATATTGGACTGTACAGTCACCTAAGAACTCACTTTTAGAGTGAGGGACAGTCGAGGGACTGCCTATGATGATGTTGATGGGTGTCCTTGGACATATAGCAAGATTGAGGCATTTGCCAAAAAGGGTGAACGTTTATTTCATTGCCATCCATTCTGTAGGCAGTGAGTTCTTGAAATAAAATCGCCTTGCTTCCTTCTGTACTCAGTCTCTGAATGGGAAAGAGCGCATTTCAGAACATGCTGCTAGGGATATGGCTATCTCTGAAGGAGCCATCTTCCTGAATTTCTCTCACTCTCATTTATGGAGGGAAATGAAGTGAACAAGAAGGAATAACTGATATATTAGAAGGGTTAGACATGAGGAGTGACGGATTGATAATCATTAATATTTCAGAGATTGAGAGCAGAATTTTCTTTTTTGGGGGGGGGCTTTGCCAGCTCTAAAGAGAGAAATAAAGAGGTGTGTTTTATTGCTGTAAACCCACCTCAACAAAGTAGCCACTAGAATTTTTCCCAGAAAATTCACCAGCCACGGTCTGCCTTGAGTCTACCCAGTCACATGTAAATGGCCAAGCAAACCCTACAGCATCCCCAATTAACATTCCGAATCCAACCATGGGAAACAATGCCATGGTGATGGTTGCTTTATTCAGGCGGGCCTCCCAATTTTCATCCTTCCCTATGGATCATGTCAAGCAATGAGAAGGAGCAGTAAACTTTCACTGAGTAGCATAGATTCCCCCAGGTGCGGGGTGCAATCGATGACATCCATGTTACATTGAAGACCTTGTATGAGAACTCGCTAAAATCTATCATCAGAAAGAGGTCTCTTTCTATTAATGTGGAGTTAGTGTGTGATGCCAAACAAGTGATCTTATGTGCAAAGGCTTGTTATCTAGGAAGCTATCAACTATACTTGCATTGATGAATCAGAACACAGCATCAAGTTAATTGATAGGAGACCAGGGTCAACCTCTGCAACCCTGGCTACTGACACTATTCCAGCATCCAATTTCCGCCATGGAGAACAGATATAATAAGGTCTTACAATCCAGCTGAATTGTTACAAAGAAAGTAATTGGCATGTTCAAATCCTGTTGTATGCCTTGTGAAGTCTGGAGGTTCATTGTAGTACTGCCTGGCTAGGTTTCAAGAATAATCTTTGCCTGCGGTTTGCTGTACAACTATACAATTCAGAAAGGCTTCATCCTCTCAGGTGATCAGGCGGATGAGGAAGTGGGTGAAAAAAGAGGCCCCCTACCATCAGATCATGTGGCAGTTGACCAGGAGGGAGAGGGGGAGTTTCTGAGAAACCCATTGCCAGTTGCTCAGGAAAAATGGCATGAAATATGGCTTTCATAGTGGACCATGAGACAATGAGGGAGTCCCATCAATTGGCCTATTATGAGGACTATCACCCACTGCAATAAATATTAATCCCCTTTAGGGATAAGTCACTCCCAATAATAATGTGCATTTATATAGAGCTTTAATGTAGGAAAATGTCCGAAGACGCTTCACAGGAGCATAATCAGATAAAAATGGAAGGAGATATCAGGATGGGTGGCTAAAAGCTTGTTCAAAGAAGTAAGTTTTAAGGAGATTCTTAAAGTAGGAGAGAGAGAGCAGGAAAGACAGAAAGGCATGGGAACTCTAAAGAGGGCCTAGACGGCTGAAGGTACGGCTGCCAATGGTGGGGTGAAGTGAGTAGGGATGCATAAGAGGCACGTGTTGGAGGAATGCAGAGTTCTCGGAGTGTTGTGAGTTGGAGGAGGTTACAGAGCTAGGGAGGGGTGAGGACATGGAGAAATTTGAACACAAGGATGAGAATTTTAAAATCGAGGCGTTGGTGGACCGGGAGCCAATGCAGGTCAGCGAGCACAGGGGTGCAACCCATGCGCTTGAATGGTGAGGCCCAAGGCCTCCCAATATTGGGTCTCAGTTCCTAGTTTGCAGCCAAAGTGTTGTTGCAGCGGCCCTCAAGTAAATGAGGAATGAGGGGGCCCGGTCGGAAAGGGAGGGCGGTCAGAAAGTGGGTGGTGGTCAGCGACCGACTTGGAAGGTGGGAAGGGGGGGGAAACTGAGTTGGAAGGGGGCGAGGATGCTGACTGGGTCAGAAAGTTGGGGTGTGGGGGATCAAGGAGGTAAGAGTTTGGGTTAGAAGGGGGAGCGGGTGCCGATCAGGTCAGATAGTGGGGGCATTAACAAGGTTGGCAGATAACCGTAGCCGGGAGGAAGGGGCAGGTATTCGTTGGTGAGGTGGGTGTGGTGGCAATTGGGGGGGGGCTGCTCGCTGCGTCATATTCAAATAAGTATATTTTGTAAACTTACCTTGTTCGTTGCGGGGAAATGTCAGCCGGACTTTCTTGAGAGCATGCCATTACCGGCTGCCTCAGGACAAACTAATCTTGCAGTGGGGGCTTCAAACTGGCATTAGCCCTTTATTTGTACATACAAAGGGCCTAATGCCTCTTTTAGGCATGCGCATTGCATGCTGATTTTCTGGCATTAATCAATATGGTGGGAGATGGACTTCTGGTTTGTAATGAGTCTGAGCTTCCTGCCCGCCATATTGGAAGCCCAGGACACCCGAAAAATAGGCACTGCGGTCCAAATTTCTAGACCCTTGTGTCTACTCTTTTACTAACACATGATTCTAACCTCTTCCACATGGCGCTCCCTGAGTGACACGAGGTTGAGAGGTGGGTGACTGGGACACTTCCACCAGAGCCTTGAACTTGTCTGAGTGAAGTTGCTGTCCCCAAAGGATCAGATTCAGGTTGTACAAGTTATTCCCTTATTAGGATTGCATGGCCCTGGCATTCAGCTCCCTAATAAGCTGGCATCTCAGCTGGATATCATCATCATCATAGGCAGTCCCTCGGAATCGAGGAAGATTTGCTTCCACACTTAGCATGAGTTCTTAGGTGGCTGTACAGTCCAATATGAGAACCAGAGTCTCTGTCACAGGCGGGACAGATAGAGGTTGAAAGGGAAGGATGGGCGGGGAGCCTGGTTTGCCGCATGGAAACATAGAAACATAGAAAATAGGTGCAGGAGTAGACCATTCGGCCCTTCGAGCCTGCACCGCCATTCAATAAGATCATGGCTGATCATTCCCTCAGTACCCCTTTCCTGATTTCTCTCCATACGCCTTGATCCCTTAGCCGTAAGGACCATATCTAACTCCCTCTTGAATACATGCTCCTTCCACTGCCTGCGCTTGATTTCTGCATGCTCTTGGCGACGATATTTGAGGAGCTCAGCGCCCTCCCGGATGCACTTCCTCCACTTAAGGCGGTCTTTGGCCAGGGACTCCCAGGTATCAGTGGGGATGTTGCACTTTATCAGGGAGGCTTTGAGGGTGTCCTTGTAACGTTTCCGCTGCCCACCTTTGGCTCGTTTGCTGTGGATGAGTTCCGAGTAGAGCGCTTGCTTTGGGAGTCTTGTGTCTGGCATGCGAACTATGTGGCCTGCCCAGCAGAGCTGATCAAGTGTGGTCAGTGCTTCAATGCTGGGGATGTTGGCTTGGATGTGGACGCTAATGCTTGTGCGTCTGTCCTCCCACGGGATTTGTAGGATGTTGCGGAGACATCGTTGGTAGTATTTCTCCAGCGACTTGAGGTGTCTACTGTACATGGTCCACGTCTGTGAGCCATACAGGAGGGCAGGTATTACTATGGCTCTGTAGACCATGAGCTTGGTGACAGTTTTGAGGGCCTGGTCTTCAAACACTCTTTTCCTCAGGCGGCCGAAGGCTGCACTGGCACACTGGAGGCGGTGTTGGATCTCGTCGTCAATGCCTGTTCTTGTTGATAGGAGGCTCCAGAGATAAGGGAAGTGGTCCACGTTGTCCAGTGCCACGCCATGGATCTTGATGTCTGGGGGGGCAGTGCTGTGCGGCGAGGACAGGCTGGAGGAAGACCTTTGTCTTACTGATGATTAGCGTAAGGCCCATACTTTCGTACGCCTCGGTAAATATGTCGACTATGTCCTGGAGTTCAGCCTCTGTGTGTGCACAGAGGCAGGCGTTGTCTGCGTATTGTAGCTCGATGACTGAGGTTGGAGTCGTCTTGGACCTGGCCTGGAGACGGCGAAGGTTGAACAGCTTCCCCTGGTTCTGGCTATAGGTGATTCCCCCAAGACTTTCCACTATCTACAAGGCACTAGTCAGGATTGTGATGGAATACTCTCGACTTGCCTGGATGAGTGCAGCTCCAACAATACTCGACACCATCTAGGATAAAGCAGCCCGCTTGATTGACACCCCATCCATCACCCTGAACATTCACTCCCTCCACCACCGGCGCACTGTAGCTGCAGTGTGTACTGTCTAGAAAATGCGCTGCAGCAACTTGCCAAGGCTTCTTCGGCAGCACCTTCCAAACCGGCGATCTCTACCACCTAGAAGGTAAGGGCAGCAGGCGCATGGGAACACCATCACCTGCAAGCTCCCTTCCAAGTTACAAATCACCCTGGGTCAAAATCCTGGAACTCCATCTCTAACAACATTGTGGGAGTCCCTTCATCGGTTCAAGAAGGCGGCACACCACTATCTTCTCAAGGGCAATTAGGGATGGGCAATAAATACTGGCCTTGCCAGCAATGCCCACATCCCGGAATGAACTTTTAAAAAAATGCCTCAGGGAAATATATATTTAGCCTGTTTTATTAACTAGATATGTTACTGATGTCAGTGCAGTCTGGCTACAAGGGTTTTCTTTACTGTTAGAGGAAGTTTGGAGTTGCCATCATTTCTAAGGTATCTCATCATAAGATAAATTCTTTTTAATGAATAACAGTTGTGCCTCGAGGCCTCTCTGGACCTTCTGCGCAGCCAGCATGCTGGCTTTTCAAATCGGAAAACCGCGCAGACACGGTATTTTGAAGGAGCTGCAAAACCCCTCCCCCCCCAAAAGAAAAAAACTAACGTGAACGAACCTTACGTTTTTGGAGCCAGGACTGAGGTACTTATATCCAGCAAAGAAAGAAGTGTTCCATTCTGGTTCACGACATGAGAGTTGCTGTATTTTAAATCAGTACTGTCCTAATGTCATTTCTCTTTATCCTTCGTCATATCATCATTTTGCTGCCTCTAAATTAATATGTAACTTTAAAATTAGGGTATCATCAAAATTAAAAATGGATCACTGAGCTCACTCCAGTTACATCAGATAAAATCTTCAAAGGAGGGATGGTACGTTCAAGGATCAAATGTATCATTCATCAGATGTCAGTTATATGCAATAGGTGGGCATAAATCAATTTATGGGTCAGAACTTATTCATAATTATCCATTTAATAGCCAGTTTGAATTCCATATTTTACATTAATAACTAAGTTTATGAAGGGAGAAAATAATTTAATTTATGAAAATATGGAATATTTATGAATGTGGATTTGGCATAATATGAATAGTAAATCAATATTAATGGGAATTATTCATCTATTAATTATTAAGTGTATTTTCAGTGCGCAGTTCATGTTGTATAACACTTCCCGTAACTGCCATTTTACTTGTGCCAAATCACACTTTTACCATCACACATTGTTGATTTTTTTCAATGAAAAACAGCAATAGATCAGAACTGAAGAGGTCGGGAACATACAATTAAAAAGAGAGGAAAATGGCTAGAAAACGACCAATGAGAAACCACAGAGGTGAAATTCATTTTCGCTCCGTTTGGGGGTGATAACTTTTGAAAGCTGGGAGACTTAGCACCAGACGCTAATGCTTCCCAGCTTTCAAAAAAATTGGCTTTAGCGCTCCAGGAAGGAAGTGGAGTGCTAAATCAATCGCTCCACTTCTTTCTTGGAGCGCTAAAAGACGCAGGCAGGATGGAGACCTCAGCAGTGCTGCACACTGGGCCGTGCAGCGCTGCCACGTACAAAGGGCCCATCCCTCCCTTAAAGGGAAGGGCCATCGCTGCAGGCTCTGCAATTTAAAAGTCACCTACCAGGACTACCAAGGCCATGGCGATCCAGCGCGATCAGCCCGGCATTCAAGCAGAGTGCCAGGCTGAATGATCGTGGGCAGGAACCTGCGAAGAAAATGGCAACAATAAAGGTAAGTTTTTTTTTACTTACCTCAGCTACCTCACCTTTAACCATCGTCCCCCGTAGCGGCCGGCCACCTGATCCATGCCTCCTGCCGCTGTTGTTGCTTTCGCCCAGTGCTGCTGCAGGGGACGGAAGTGAATTTCGGTTCCGGGCCGCTAATGGGGTGATGTGCACAACGCTGACATCATGATTTCCGGGCGCAGGAAATTGGGGCGTAATGCCATATCGCCATCGTTAAACTCCCGCCATAAAGAGCCGTGCCCGGTCGCAAAGGCATTTGCGCCCCAGGGGCGCTAACAGGAGGCGCAAATGCACCCAATTTCTGCCCCTACGAGTTTCTGAAAACAGCCAATATCAAGAGAACCAACCAATAAAACAAAGGAAAAATGGAATCACTCAAAATATTTTTTGAAAGAAATTTCTCCTGGGCCCCCACCCTCTTAAGACTACTAGATCCTGCCACCTTGTTAAGGCCTGATCCTGGGCAGGACCCAATATTGCCAGATCTTGCTGTTCCCATGCAACCAGACTCCACTCCCTAATTGTCCTATACCCCAGAAGCCCTCCTCCCGAAGAGGTCAGCCTCTCCATTCTCAGGTTCTGACACCCCTCCAGTGTTTGCAAACACCAATCACTGTGAGTGCTCCCAAATATCAGGACTACCCCAGTGTTCCCAGACTCTGCGACTTCCTTCTCTGTGATCTCAGATCTGGAATTATGCCAACAATCCTCGATCCCTTCTCAGCAGTTTTACCAGATCCCAGGATCCTCCTCTAAATACTCCTCGGCATTGAGACCCCATCCTAATTCTGCCAGACTCTGGACACCCTTTCTCAATGCTCCATGAACCCAGGCCACCAATGCTGAAAAATCAGTGTCCAAGGTTATAGAAACATAGAAACATAGAAATCTACAGCACAGAAGAAGGCCATTTCCGCGCCGGCCGACAAAGAGCCACACGGTCCTCGGACAGTAGCCCTGAAGGTTACATATAAACCTATGAACAATGACAATAGTGGAAAGGTAAAGCGCATCCGGCCCAACCAGTCCGCCCCACACAACTACGATACTCCATGCATCACAACATTTTACACTCCACCCCAACTGGAGCCATGTGATCTCCTGGGAGAGGCAAAAAAACAGATAAAAACCCAGGCCAATTGGGGAAACAAATCTGGGAAAATTCCTCTCCGACCCATCCAGGCGATCAAAACTAGTCCAGGAGATCACTCTGGCCGATTCAATTCCCTGAAGTACTTACCATCATATCTGCGCCAGCCAACAAGAGGTTATCCAGTCTAATCCCACTTACCAGCTCTAGGTCCATAACCTTGAAGATTACAGCACTTCAAGTGCCCATCCAAGCACCTTTTAAATGTGGTGAGGGTTTCTGCCTCTAGCATCCTTCCAGGCAGTGAGTTCCAGACCCCCACAACCCTCTTCATGACGAAGCTTCCCCTCAAATCATCTCTAAACTTTCCACCAACCATTTTAAAAGTATGTCCCCTCATAATTGACCCCTCCACCAAGGTAAATAGGCCCTTGCTATCCAATATATCCAGGCCCCTCAAAATGTTATACACCTTAATGAGGTCTCCTCTCAGCCACCTCTGTTACAAGGAGAACAAACCCAGCCTATCCAATTTGTCTTCATAGCTAAGATTCTCCATTCCACGCAGCATCCTCATAAATCTCTCCTGCATCCTCTCCAGTGAAATCACATCCTTCCTATAAGGTGACCAGAACTACATGCAGTATTCCAGTTGTGGCCGAACCAGAATCATCATCATCATAGGCAGTCCCTCGGAATCGAGGAAGACTTGTTTCCACTCCTAAAGTGAGTTCTTTGGTGGCTGAACAGTCCAATACGGGAGCCACAGACCCTGTCACAGGTGGGACAGACATTCATCGGGGGAAAGGGGAGGGGGGGGTTGTGGGACTGATTTACCACATGCTCCTTCCGCTGCCTGCACCTGACCTCTTCACGCTCGCGGTCTTCAGCCAGGGACTCCCAGGTGTCAGTGGTGATGTCGCACTTGAACTAAACTACAGAACCAGTGGTAAGCTGTTTAACCTATGCCGCTTCCAGGTCAGGTCCAAGATCACCCCAACCTCTGTCGTTGAGCTGCAGTACAACGCCTGCGTCTGCGTACATTCTGAGACTGAACACCAGGATATAGTCGATGTATTCACCGAGGCATATGAAAGCATGGGCCGTACGCTTAACATCCGTAAGACAAAGGTCCTCCACCAGCTTGTCCTCGCCGCACAGCACTGCCCCCCGAGTCATCAAGATTCATGACGCGGCCCTTGTCAACGTGGATCACTTCCCATACCCCGGGAGCCTCTTATCAACGAAGGCAGATATTGATGCGGAGATTCAACATCGCCCCCAGTGCGCCAATGCAGCCTTCGGCTGCCTGAGGAAAAGAGTGTTCGAAGACCAGGCCCTCAAATCTACCACCAAGCTCATGGTCTACAGGGCTGTAGTAATACTCGCCCTCCTGTATGGATCTGAGGCATGGGCGATGCACAGAAGACACCTCAATTCGATGAACATATATCACAAACGATGTCTCCGCAAGATCCTTGAAATCCCCTGGGAGGACAGGCGCACCAACATCAGTGTCCTAACCAGAGTATTATACAATTTAAGCATAACCCCCCCCACCCCCCCCCGCTCTTGTATTCTATGCCTTCTTAACCACCTTATCCACCTGGCCTGCTACTTTCAGGGATCTGTGGACAAGCACTCCAAGGTCCCTTTGTTCATCTACATTTCTCAGTGGCCTACTGTTTAATGTGTATACTCTTTCCTTATTAACCCTCCAAGTGCATTACCTCACACTTCTCTGAATTAAATATCATTTGTCACTGCTCTGACCACCTGACTAGTAGGTTGATATCCTCCTGCAGTCCATGACATTCCTCTTCATTATCAACCACACAACCAATTTTAGTGTTGTCTGCAAACTTCTTAATCATACTCCATATATTCAAATCTAGATCATTGATGTATACCACAAAAAGCAAGGGACCCAGTACTGAGCCCTGTGGAACCCCACTGGAAACATCCTTCCAGTCAAAAAAAATCCATCAACCATTACCCTTAGCTTCCTACCTCTTAGCCAACTTTGGAATCCAACTTGCCACTTTGCCCTTGATCCCATGGAGTTTTATTTTCATGACCAGTGGGACCTTATCAAAGCTTTGCTAAAGTCCATATACACTACATCATATACACTACCCTCATCGACCCTCCTGGTTACCTCCTCGAAAAATTCAATCAGGTTAGTCAAAACACGATCTTCCCTTAACAAATCCGTGCTGACTGTCCCTGATTAATCCTTGCTTTTCTAAATGTAGATTTATCTTGTCCTTCAGGATTTTTTCCAATAATTTTCCCATCACTGAGGTCAGGCTGACAGGCCTGTAATTACTTGGCCTATGCCTTTCTCTCTTCTTAAACAAGGGTACCATGTTAGCTGTTCTGCAATCCTCCGGCACCATGCCCAAATCCAAAGAGGACTGGAAAATGATGGTCAAGACCTCTGCTATTTCCTCTTTTACTTCACTCAACAGCCTGAGATGCATTTCATCCAGGCCTGGGGACTTATCTGCTTTCAAAGCTGCTAAACCCCTTAATACCTCTTCTCTCACTATGTTTATTTCATCCAGAATGTTGCACTCCTCCTCGATAGCAGTATCTGCATTGTCCCTTTCCTTTGCGAAAAAAGACGCAAAGTATTCATTAAGAACCATACCAACATCTTCCGCCTCCACACAAAGATTACCCTTATGGTCTCTAATAGACCCTACCCTTTCTTTAATTATCCTCTTACTCTTAATATATTTATAGAACATCTTTGGGTTTTCCTTAATTTTACTTGCCAAGAATTTTTCATGCTCTCTCTTAGCATTCCTGATATACTTTTTAATTTTACCTCTGAACTTTCTATATTCCTCCAGAGATTCTACAGTGTTTAGCCGTCAGTATATGACATATGCTTTTCTTTTTTCTTTATCCTCCCCTTTAAGTCCCTAGATATCCAGGGGGTTCTAGAATTGTTGTTCCCACCCTTTTTCTTTCAGGGCATATGTTTGGCCTGAGCCCTCCGGATCTCCTCCTTGAATGCCTCCCACTGTTCCGACACTGATTTATCTACAAATAGCTGTTTCCAGTCCACTATGGCCAAATCACTCCTTAACTTAGCAAAGTTAGCTTTTCCCCAATTTGGGACTTTTATTCCTGGTCTATCCTTGTCCTTATCGATAACTACTTTGAATCTGACTGAATTATAGTCACTGGCACCCAAGTGCTCTCCCACTGATACCCCTTCCACCTGCCCAGCTTCATTCCCCAAAACTAAATCCAAAACCATTCCCTCCCGTTTTGGGCTTGTTACGTACTGACTAAAAAAGTTTCTTGAATGCATTTTAAGAATTCTACACCCTCTATACCCTTCACATTATATTTATCCCAATCAATATTAGGATAGTTAAAATCCTCTACTATTGCTGCCCTATGGTTTTTGGGCTTCACAGAAATTTGCCTACTTATTTAATCTTCTATCTCCCTCCCACTGTTTGGGGGTCTATAATACATGCCCAGCAGTATGATTGCTCCTTTTTTATATTTTAGTTCGACCCATATGGCCTCATTTGATGATCCCACTAACATATCATCCCTCCTCACAGCTGTAATAGTTTCTTTAATCAATACTGCGACCCCCCTCCCTTTTTACCCCCCTCTCTGTCTTGTTTAAAAATCCTGTAACCAGGAATATTTAGCTGCCAAACCTGCCCCTCTTTCAGCCACGTCTCTGTAATGGCTATATTGTCATACTCCCAAGTGTCTACCTGTGCTCTCAGCCAATCCGCCTTATTCGCTATACTCCTTGATTTGAAGTATATACCATTCAGCACAGGAAGACCTCCTTGATTACTACTTACTAACCCTTGTTTCCTCTGTCTTACAGATTCACTTTCCACATTCTTGCTTTCCAATTTCAGCTTTACTTTCTTCCCTATTGAATTTGTTCTCAGGTTCCCATCCCCTTGCCAAGCTAGTTTAAACTCTCCCCAACAGCACTAGCAAATCTCCCCACGAGGATATTGGTACTAGCACTGTTGAGGGGCAGCCCATCCAGTTTGTACAGGTCCCATCTCCCACAGAAGCAGTCCCGATGCCTCAGAAATTTAAAGCCCTCCCTCCTACACCAACTCTGCCACCATGCGTTCATCCTCACTATCCTTCTATTCTTGTACTCATTAGCATTACTTGGCATAACACTTTGGGGGGTCAGTTTTAACCCTACCTATCAGGCATCTTGGCACTGAAAATCAACCTGGTGAGTTAACTGCCAATGCCACCACCCCCTGCCCCTGCATCCCTCTATCATCAATTTTAATATGCTTTTCAGGGCAGGCGGAAAAGGCACCGGCTTGAAGCCAACAGGGTTCTTCTTTAAATATTCGATGACATCAGCAGGCCCTGACCACGATTGTAACTCCAACCAGAGTATAGATGCTGCTGTGGCTTTCCAGAAAGGTTAAGAACCACTCACATTTCTCCATGTCGGCAACCACTTCCTGGAAACTTCCAAGGCTGCCACGTTAATGAGCTCTGATGGTTAATATTACAGTGGCCTCAGTCTGCTATGGGCAGATAGGAATCGAACTAAAACCAGCAGTTACCTGCTGGAAACCCACTGGGAGTTCAAATTCATATCTCTCCCCCACCCCTGCCACCATCCATTGTGAGAAATATCATGGGACCTCTGTTAGTTGTAAATGTAATGACTGAGCATTGCATGACCGATTGGTTTCTGGGATGAAAAATGAGAAATCAGAAGAAAGTTGTTGATAACTCCTAACTTAACTTTTGATTTAGCTTGTCAGACAGCTATGTCGATGGATATGGCCAATCAATACTCCTGAGAATTTTGCGCCATTTCCAGTCGTCGGACAACCGAGGTGAAGTGGCTTCAGGTTAAAAGTAAAAGGCAGTTGTGCCCCAAGGCCTCAGCAACTGGCCACGGTAACAGTATAATAAATTCATGCTATCGATGTCTGGGACAACACATTGCTCAAACATATGTGAAGGCAGAGTGTTTTTTCTGCAAGAAAACTGGGCATCTTGTAAAGGCATGCTGACGGAAGAATAAACCAATATTCAATGCTAGAAGTAGAAATCGCCAGACACTACATAGCATTGAAGAGAAGCAATAGGACGAGGATATCTAACAGCGATTCGCGAGGTATTGTCATCCAAGAAGACGTTGCAAGAGCCAGGATAGCCATGAAAATTGACACTGGAGCATCCGTGAGCATAGTACCGGAATCGCTATATCTCGACAATTTGAGTGATTTTCAATTGGAAAAATCAGGAGCAAATCCCTGTGGTAGGACATAATCACCATACCGGTGAAATACAAGGATCCGTTTCAGAGCCTGCCTCTCATAGTAGTGGCAGGAGACAAGCCTGCCTTGATAGGTAGACATTGGTTGAGATCAGTGAAGCTGGATTGGAATGAGATTTTTCGCGTGGAAACTAAATTTGCATCAAAAAATGATGTCATGAAGCAATATCCTAAAGTGTTCTGCGAAACAGGCAGTCCGATCCAAGGCTTCAAGGTGAGTGTCAGAAGGACGCAAGACCAGTTTACTGTAAGACACGTCCCATACCATATGCACACAAGGAGTAAGTTGAGCAAGAACTCAAAAGACTAGAAACTGAGGACATGATCACTAAGGTAGAAAAAGTGTTCTATTTTTCATACATTGATGAACTACCAGTCACAGCTGAAGAGATTGTTAGAGCAACCAAACGTGACCCAGTTATGTCAAAGGTCTATGATTGCATCGCAAATGGCTGGCCAAACCAGGTATCAGAGAAAGATGTTCATCCATACTTCATTCGTAGGAATGAATGATCAGTGGATAAAGATTGTATCACGTGGGGTGCAAGAGTATTTATCCCAAATAAGTTCAGATCCAAATTGATAGGAGATCTTTATGACCAGCACCTGGAAATGTGCTTGACCAAGAGTTTTGCATGCAGTTACTTATGGTGGCTAGGTTGAGATAAATATATAGAGTACATCATTAGTCAGTGTACAACTTGTCAATCGGTAAGCAAGATGCCACCATCAGTACCATTACAGGCATGGAAATTGTCTCCCAAGGTGTGGCAAAGGTTACATGTAGAATTTGCTGAGCTAGAAGGACAACAATTGTTCATAGTGATTGATAGTCATTTGAAGTTGGTAGAGGTGTTTCCGATGTGAAAAAGAACAAGTAAAACACTAGACAATTTGCGAAGATTGTTTTCTTCATATCGCCTTCCAGAATAAATTGTGTCTGATAATGGGTAACAATTTTGTTCAGAAGAATTTTCACCGTTCACAAGCAGAAACGGTGTGAAACATACCAATGTTCCACCATACCACCCTACTTTAAATGCTGCAGCAGAGCGCACAGTACAAATTGTAAAACGTGCTCTCATCAAGCAAATGTTGGATGTAAATCCAAAGAAATGGCAGTTGATGTTGGTCCACAAACTGGTAAATTTTCTAATTGTAATACTCCTCATACAACTACTGGCAGAACACCAGCAGAGTTGTTTCTCAAACGACAACCACAAACCAGGTTCTCGTTATTAAAGTCAAAACTGGCACAGTCAGTAGAAGAGAAACAATTAAGACAGAAAGAGAATCATGATAGAGGTAGAGTAAGAGAAAGTAGTGTGAAATTGAATCAGAAGGGTAGAGTGAAGAACTATCACCATAAATGGTTAAATTGGTTACCAGGAAGAATAGTGAAGATATGTGGTCAAGATGTTTGATCATGGAACGGTTAGGTTTGTTGACATTGATCGTATTTTACCTACAGATGTGGAAGGAGTTGAAAGTTGAAATGATTTGCTTATTTCTAATGAGTCAGATAGTCTTGTTACAAGTAGAGTACCATAGCAAATCCTACATCAGATGTATTAGAACCAAGTCCAAGAGAAAGTCAGAATTTAAGTCTGAGTCCGAATCAGGCAGACAAACAGTCTAAAGTTGTAGAGAGTTCAAATGTAGATCAAGGGTTGCCCTTGGAGAAAAACTCTCCTCAGGCTCAGCCAAGGAAGAGTCTAAGTTTTAAAGAAGTTTGGAAAGTTCTGTTTGAGTTTGAAAGTATCCTCGTTGAAACAGTGGTTAAGTTTGATTTGTAAATATGGAAAAATAAGTTTACATCTTTTGTTGTGTATATCATGAAAGTTATGTGTGATGATTATTTTGCTATGATTACTTCTTCAATAAGGAGGGATAAATGTAATTAAGCTACCCCTAGTGGATTTCTGCTCTACCTAGTGGACAACGATGTAACGTAACTACCGATGTAAGTACAATAAAAGGGTCATGTGACAAAATTACATGATGACAGTTTCTGTTGGAGCCATCTTGCAGTGTGCGTTTGTTAGTGATGTCGTAAGAATATATCACAATATTTAAAGCAGCCTTGGCCACATCGCATTTGAAGGTTCATGTAGGAGTCTGGAGGAAGGATTGGAGAGGAGTGTCTTCTTGCGGAGAAATAGAAAAATAGAAAAATGACCACAATGACACAGTGATACAGCTTTTCTGATCAATCGCTACATACTCTTGTGGAGGGTGTCAGAGCATGCAGGGAGGTCCTCTTCCCTGCTGATGGGTGGAAAAGATGTCCACAAAAGACCGAAAGGGCATGGCTTCAAATTGCTGAGGGGGTCAACAGCAGGGCTGTGGTGAGGAGGATCTATGGAGTGTCCTCCTCCATTTCAGATGCCCCTAAAAGTTCGTCAACATCCTTCACCTGCTCCACAACGATATGCAGGCTGTGATCCTTACCAGCGGATCCATTACAGATCCAATCCATGTCCGGAACGGGGTCAAACAGGGCTGCATCATCACTCCAACCCTCTTCTCAATCTTACTCGCTGCCATGCTCCACCTCACAGTCAACAAGCTCACCGCTGGAGTGGAACTAAACTACAGAACCAGTGGGAAGCTGTTTAACCTTCGCCGCCTCCAGGCCAGGTCCAAGACCACCCCAACCTCTGTCATTGAGCTACAGTACGCGGACGACGCCTGCGTCTGCGCACATTCTGAGGCTGAACTCCAGGATATAGTCGACATATTTACTGAGGCATACGAAAGCATAGGCCTTATGCTAAACATCCGTAGGACAAAGGTCCTCCACCAGCCTGTCCTCGCCGCACAGCACTGCCCCCCAGTCATCAAGATCCTGGACAATGTGGACCATTTCCCATGCCTCGAGAGCCTCTTATCAACAAAAGCAGACATTGATGAGGAGATTCAACACCGCCTCCAGTGCGCGAGCGCAGCCTTCGGCCGCCTGAGGAAAAGAGTGTTCGAAGATCAGGCCCTCAAATCTACCACCAAGCTCATGGTCTACAGGGCTGTAGTAATACCCACCTTCCTGTATGGCTCAGAGGCATGGACACCTCAAGTCACTGGAGAAATACCATCAACGATGCCTTCGCAAGAACCTACAAATCCCCTGGGAGGACAGACGCACCAACATTAGTGTCCTCAGACAGGCCAACATCCCGAGCATTGAAGCACTGACCACACTTGATCAGCTCTGCTGGGCAGGCCACATTGTCTGCATTCCAGACACGAGACTCCCAAAGCAAGCGCTCTGCTCGTAACTTCTTCATGGCAAATGTGCCAAGGGTAGACAGAGGAAACGTTACAAGGGCACCCTCAAAGCCTCCCTGATAAAGTGCGACATCCCCACCGCCACCTGGGAGTCCCTGGCCAAAGACTACCCGGAGTGGTGGAAGAGCATCCGGGAGGGCGCTGAGCGCCTCGAGTCTCATCGCCGAGTGCACGCAGAAAACAAGCGCAGGCAGTGGAAGGAATGCGCGGCAAACCTGTCACACCCTCTCTTACCCTCAACGACTGTCGTCCCACCTGTGACAGGGACTGTGGCTCTTGTATTGGACTGTTCAACCACCTAAGGACTCAGTCTAAGAGTGGAAGCAAGTCTTCCTCGATTTCGAGTGATGGCCTATGATGGTGATGGGTGAGGAGAACCTGGGTGCAGTGCCAGAAGTGCATCAATGAACTCATGAGATCAGGAAAGGTGAATGCAAAGCCACACTTAACTTCATCCTGCTGTGCCTGTCATCACATCCCCAACATTCTGCCTTCCCAAGACTACTCCATCGTTACTCACACCAACGTACATTGCATGCCCAGCAATCCCTCCCTCTCGATGTACATACTCACCTGACTAACCACCCCTCACACTCACGCTCATCCTAATGTAAGAGCATAGAAGGAGGCTATTTGGCAATGTCATGCCACTCCCACATAGTCACCCACAGATTCCTTGCTCGCATTCCATCACTCACACAAACTTCTCCTTTCCCTCCTTGCAGGAGAAGAGAGCCCACAACAACAAAGAGAGGGGGAGAACTGGAGGTGGCCCTCCATCCTTCAGTACCTTAACTGCAGCAGAGGAGGTGGCCCTGGAGCTCTCAAGAGTTACAGAGCTGCTGGTGGTGGGAGAAGGAGAGAGGGGAACCTCTCAGCAACCTGGACAGAATTCAATCTCATATAGCCACATGGCATACTGCAGTCACTGATATGGTGACTGATGTGAGCAGCCAGTGAATGTTCATCGTGTGCATAATGATATTGTTACTCATTCCTAATAAAGCATTTCTAAATCATCTCTTTATTATCTCATAGGTCCATCAAGATCCACCCCCTGCCCCAGCCGGAGAAGGAAGACAACTCCTCAGAGGAGCCTTCAGCCTGTGAGGGTGTACAGTCAGCGGACCCAAGTGCACCCAGCACTAGTGCAGATACACACACCTCCGTGGGTCCTATGAGAGATAGAGTAGTGTTGTCACCTGGTGTCTCACACTTCACGTGAGCAAAAGCAGATGGCATTGACAGGGACAGCAGTGGAGACTCCTCACTGGAAGGCACAGGATACTCCAAGCTCAACTCAGCTGTTTGCAGACGCTGAACCTCAGGGGCCATCGAGAAAGAAGGTGATCCTGAAGGGGCAACAAAATTCAGGAGCCTTTGGCAGGTTTTGCACCCACGATGTCTGCAAGTGTGCCGAGAATGGATGAGTCCATCTCCAACATAAACAGCACCATGTCACAGGTGATGGTGATAATATGCTCTTCCATGGAAAGGATGGCCACCTACATGCAACAGCTACAGCGCCACTCACATGAGCATATGCTATCCATGGACCTCCTCTCTAGGAGGGATGAAAATGTAGAGACATGCATCCTCATGGCCCCACTACTGTGCAGCATGGTACTCTCCAGCTCCTTGCTAGCAGGGTAGTGTGGGTGGCCCATGAGAGGGATGATGGTGAGAGGGGCATGGAAGTGGGGCTCCTTCCAAAGTGCTCACACTTCTTCCCCATTGCCACCTCCCCCCCGCCCCCCGCCCCCCACACACACAGTCAGAGCTCCAGATGCTTCCTCGCAATGGCCGAGTCTGCCCCTGAACAGTCGCAGGAGGAGCAGAATTTGACAGAGCCCTCTCATGTTCAAAAACCCAGAGAATATCGGCCAAAATTGTCAAACCATTTGCAGCAGAGAATTGAGCAACCTGCCTCTACCTATGCAGAAGCCACAAGGGTTACACCTCGTAGAAGCATACGTAAAAGAAAAATGACATAGAAGTAGAAGCACAAGGGTAAGCGCATGGGTGTATAAAGATGTGTTATTTACTTTCACCACTTTCCAATCATGCCCATTTTTGTCTGCTACTTAGGAAGTGGCTTTATGAGTCGGAGTGTGAGACATAACGTTTGCTCCAGCAATAGGGGTCAATGTGAAAGGAATGGCTTGTTCATTGTAAGGATGCTTTATGGTGTTGTTGGCAGGGGGGGTGGAGGGGGGCGAAGAACTTGGCGCAGCATGTGACAGCCATATGGGGGCAATGCAGGAAGTTAAGTAAATCTGGCCATGATGAGGCCACCCCTGGCCTCCCGGACTGCAATGTGCTCCGCTGCTGGTGCCATCTGGACCTCAGGTTCCTCCTGCTCCTCCTCCTCATCTTCCAGCTGATGCCCCTCCTCCTCCTCCACCTCCTCCTCTGAAGAGGGTGTGCGCTGTGCGCCTAGCTCTTCAGCAGCTCTTTCCTTGTTGCTGCACTTTGTTGTGCCGCGCACAGCGCACACCCTCTTCAGAGGAGGAGGTGGAGGAGGAGGGGGAGCATCAGCTGGAAGATGAGGAGGAGGAGCAGGAGGAACCTGAGGTCCAGATGGCACCAGCAGCAGAGCAGATGATTCTGAATACTCTGGCTGGTGCATACTGAAGGGCTCCTCCTGACCTGTCAAGGCATCTGAAGTGCATCTTCAGCATCCCTATTGTTTGCTCTATGTCACATCTGGTGGACATGTGCCTTTCATTATAACGCTCCTCAGGCTCATTGCTTGGCCTCCTCAAAGGTATCATGAGCTATGTCTTTAATGGATAGCCCTGGTCTCCAAGCAGCCAACCGGTAAGTGTGTTTGGAAGTGCGATGAGCTGAAGGAGGGTGGACTGGCCCAGGATGAAAGAGTCATAGACAGCTGCCAGGTAATTTGGTGCACACATGCTTGATGATCTTCCCATGATTCCAGACAAGCTGCACATTGAGGGATTGGAA
Source organism: Pristiophorus japonicus (assembly GCF_044704955.1). Taxonomy (NCBI): domain Eukaryota; kingdom Metazoa; phylum Chordata; class Chondrichthyes; family Pristiophoridae; genus Pristiophorus; species Pristiophorus japonicus. The sequence goes on from NC_091981.1 coordinate 99,322,790, forward strand.
GCCCTTGCGATTCACAAACACTCCATGGTGATGTGGGGGTACCCCGATGGCAACATGTGCACAGTCAATGAGGCCCTGCACTTATGGGAAGACAGCCAGAGCAGCAAAGCCGAGCACACATTCACTAACACTGGCTTCATCAGTGGCAAAGTTTACATAATTGGCTGACTTGTTAAACATGGCATCAATCACCCTGGGTGATGCATCTGTGGGCGGCCGACTGCGAGATCCCGCAAATGTCTGCTGCAGATCCCTTGAAGGAGCCCATGGGGAAGATGTTGAGAGCAGTGGTGACCCTGACAGCCACTGGTAAGGAGTGCCCACCAGGACCTCTGGGCCGCAGATCTTGTTCCACCAAGCTGTAAATGTCTGTGATGACCTGGTGTGATAGCCTGAGCCTCCTGAACCACTGCTGCTCAGTCATGTTGAGAAAGCTCATCCTCTGCCTGTATACCCTGTGCAGGGGGTATCGCCTCCGGTGTGCTGCAGCCCTGTGCTGATGCCCTCTGCCCTGTGGAGCATCAGGTTGGTGAGGAGAAGGCTGTTGTTGTGTTTGCTGGTGGTGGGCCTCATCCTGGTCCGATTCTGAGGATCAAGGTGAGGCAGTATAAGCAGCACCCATGCTGATGTAATAGATGGCAGGTCAAGTAGAGATCAGAGGAGCAATCTGTCAATATTGCGATAGTTACTAGCAGTGTGGTGAGAGTGGTTTCCAAGGTTGCAGAAAAGACTTGCAATCTCTAGACACCTAGATCTGTGCTCAAAATTGAGTCAGCAAGATCCTTTCCCTTGTGCAACTAATAAGGTGTCATGATTTCCATACTCTCCATTAACCACCTCGCACAATGACCACTGAGCTTCCGCCCCAGGTTAACAGACGTGGTCCCTGAGCTGCGTAATTCCCCTGGTCATCCAGTGAAAATCAAAAGATCTGGTTAAAATCCCTGTTAAAGGTCTCACAATAAAGATTTAATGAGCTTAATTAGGTCGCCCGCCTCTGTTGTTCGAGCCTGTGGCACGCCAGCAAACGCGCCCAAGTAAAAGGCGCGAGGAACCGAGATGATGCTGTGTTCCTGACATGCTCACATTTTTGCAACTTTTACTGCCAACCCGCCTCCAAACCCTCACACACATGGCAGTGGGAAAATTCCAGCCACTGTCTTTAGTGCTTGATTCTCCAGTCAGTGTTTCCGATCTCTATGTGGAAGATATGTTGATAAAGACCAAGCATAATCGTTATTCATACCATAGCCTCCAAGAATAGAAACACTCCACATACTCCTGTACTACTCTTCAGAGGGTTAGATCTTCACATGGAAGCCTCCCAGGCCATGTATATCCATTTATAAACTCGCTGCCTGTAATTTGGTGTGTGGTGATGTCGGGATCATTCAACACACATTTCTGAAGTTAAAAAAAATGTTGTTTAGAATTTTGCTACATGCAGCATTCAGAGGATTTCTTCACCCTAATAGAGTTTGTGTAGTGAAATGTGCTACTAGGGGCAGGCAAATGGCTTGGGCAAGAAATATCCTCTCCCTTCACAGATGCAATGCACCTCAGGTATGCTAAGCCTGCCAAGTGGGACCTCGAGAGAAAAATTGTTTCCATGTCTCGATCTTAAAAGGTCTGATTTACCTTCAAATATTCCTTTCACTTGGAGAGGAACATAGAAACATAGAAAGTAGGTGCAGGAGTAGGCCATTCGGCCCTTCGAGCCTGCACCACCATTCAATATGATCATGGCTGATCATGCAACTTCAGTACCCCATTCCTGCTTTCTCTCCATACTCCTTGATCCCTTTAGCCATAAGGGCCACATCTAAATCCCTTTTGAATATATCTAACAAACTGGCCTCTGTGGTAGAGAATTCCACAGGTTCATAATTCTCTGAGTGAAGAAGTTTCTCCTCATCTCAGTCCTAAATGGCTTACCCCTTATCCTTAGCCTGTGACCCTTGGTTCTGGACTTCCCCAACATTGGGAACATTCTTCCTGCATCTAACCTGTCCAATCCCGCCAGAATTTTATATGTTTCAATGAAATCCCCTCTCATTCTTCTAAATTCCAGTGACTATAAGTCTAGTCGATCCAATCTTTCTTCATATGTCAGTCCTGCCATCCCAAGAATCAGTCTGGTGAACCTTCGCTGCACTCCCTCTATAGCAAGGATGTCCTTCCTCAGATTAGGAGACCAAAACTGTACACAATACTCAAGGTGTGGTCCCACCAAGGCCCCTCCCTGCAGTAGGAACTCCCTGCTCCTATACTCAAATCCCCTCGCTATGAAGGCCAACATGCCATTTGCCTTCTTTACTGCCTGCTGTACCTGCATGCCTTCCTTCAGTGACTGATGTACCATGACACCCAGGTCTCGTTGCACTTCCCCTTTTACTAATCTGTCACTATTCAGATAATAATTTGCCTTCCTGTTTTTGCCACCAAGGTGGATAACCTCACACTTATCCACATTATACTGCATCTGCCATGCATTTTCCCATTCACCTAATCTGTCCAAGCTCCCCTGCAGCCTCCTAGCATCTCCTCGCAGCTCGCACTGCCACCCAGCTTAGTGTCATCTGCAAACTTGGAGATATTACATTCAATTCCTTCGTCTAAATCATTAATGTATATTGTAAATAGCTGGGGTCCCAGCACTGAACCCTGTGGTACCCTACTAGACACTACCTGCCATTCTGAAAAGGACCCATTTATTCCCACTCTTTGCTTCCTGAGTGCCAATCAGTTCTCTATCCATGTTAATAAATTACCCCCAATACCATGTGCCTTAATTTTGCACACTAATCTCTTGTGTGGGACCTTGTCAAAAGCCTTTTGAAAGTCCAAATACACCACATCCACTGGTTCTCCCTTATCCACTCTACTAGTTACATCCTCAAAAAATTCGAGAAGATTTGTCAAGCATGATTTCCCTTTCATAAATCCATGCTGACTTGGACCAATCCTGTCACTGCTTTCCAAATACGCTGCTATTACATCTTTAATAATTGATTCCAACATTTTCCCCACTACCAAGGCAGAAGGCACAATACAATGTAGTAACACAATAATATCTGTTATGTTATACTGTTTCACTTTGCATTTTATGTAATTATGAAGTGCTGTCTCTTTTTAACCTTGTACATCGCACATGGCACAGCCATAGTTAACCTAGTACATCGCCCATTGCACAGCCATAGTTAATAATATGTCTCTACTTATCTGTAATATAACTCCACAAGGCCTAGTGCTGTGCTTGAACTGCTGTGACCTTCAGCTCTTTATTCTAACCCAGAATGAGGCTGCAATGTGGCGATCAGTCTTTTATACAGCTCCTGCCTGGGCCTCCCACAATTGCACCCTCTAATAGTACCAGCATAGTATGTACAGAGTATACATATATGACAACATTCCCCCCCAAGGTCTTTGATGCGAGTTAGTTACAGGTTGAGGCGATCTGGAACTCTTCGCTCCCTGGTTGATCGTCTGAGTGTCACTTCTGGCATGGGTGAGTTGGTCGGGCCACTGCTCTCTTGCAGTGCTGTTGGTCTGACTGGACTGCTGGAGATGGTGGGATCATCCTCGTGGTTGGCAGCTAGGTCTGTTGCTGATTGGGTGTGTGTAGGTGGATCGCTGAAGGTAAGGTCCTCTCCCGGTAGTTCCTGGTTACCTGTAAATCGCAATTTGGTCTGGTCCAAATGCTTTTTGCACATTTGTCCATTAAGCAGTTTGACAAAAAACACTCTATTCCCCTCCTTGGCTAAAACAGTGCCAGCGACCCATTTGGGGCCATGACCATGATTCAGCACAAACACTGGGTCGTTTACATTAATGTCGTGTGATACATCCGTGCGATCACGGTACATGTTTTGCTGATAACGCCTGGTTTCCACCTGATCGTTGAAGTCCGGGTGGATTAAGAAGAGCCTGGTTTTGAGTGCACGTTTCATTAGTAACTCCGCAGGGGGGACCCCGGTAAGCGAGTTGGGTCGTATCCTGTAATTGATCGGCACCCCGGATAGGCGGGTTTGTCAGGAGCCTTCCGTGACACGTTTCAAGCTCTGCTTTATGGTTTGGACTGCCCGCTCCGCTTGGCCGTTGGATGCGGGCTTGAACGGGGCAGACTTGACATGCTTGATGCCGTTGCGGGTCATGAATTCATTGAATTCTGAGCTGGTGAAGCACAGACCATTATCGCTGACCAGAATGTCGGGCAAGCCATGGGTGGCGAACATGGCCCTGAGGCTTCCAATGGTGGCAGTGGATGTGCTGGATTCCATTATTACACATTCAATCCACTTAGAGTAGGCGTCCACTACAACGAAGAACATTTTTCCTAGAAAGGGGCCCGCATAATCTACGTGGATCCTGGACCATGGTTTTGAGGGCCAGGACCACAGATTAAGTGGAGCCTCCCTGGGGGCATTGCTCAATTGTGAGCAAGTGTTACACTGGTGCACGCACGACTCCAAGTCCGAGTCAATGCCGGGCCACCAGACTTCCAGACCTGGCGATAGCCTTCATCATGACTATGCCTGGGTGGGCACTGTGTAGGTCACGTATGAAGGTTGCCCTGCCTTTTTTTGGCAAGACGGCGTGGTTGCCCCATAAGAGGCAATCCGATTGGATGGACATTTCATCTTTACGACGGTGAAACGGCTTTATCTCATCTTGCATTTCTCGTGGGACTGCTGACCAGCCCCCATTGAGGACACAACTTTTTACAAGAGATAACACTGGGTCCTGGTTGGTCCATGTCCTGATCTGGTGGGCCGTTACGGGTGACCCTTCGCTTTCGAAGACGTCCATGACCAGGCACTGGTCTGCGGGCTGTGCCATTTTCACCCCAGTGGTGGGCAACGGTAGCCGGCTGAGGGCATCAGCGCAGTTCTCAGTGCCTGGCCTGTGGAAGATCGTATAATCGTTGGCAGAAAGTGTTAGTGCCCATCTTTGGATTCGCGATGAAGCATTGGTGTTTATGCCTTTGCTTTCCGAAAACAGTGAGATTAGCGGCTTGTGGTTGGTTTCTAACTCGAACCTGAGTCTGAACAAATACTGGTGCATTTTTTTTACCCCATAGACACAGGCCAAAGCCTCCTTCTCGACCATACTGTAGGCTCTTTCGGCCTTGGATAGACTTCTAGATGCATATGCTACCGGTTGGAGTTTGCCCGCGACATTCGCTTGCTGTAAAACACACCCAACACCGTACGACGATGCGTCACATGCTAAAACTAGACGTTTGCTTGGGTCATACAGTACAAGCAACTTGTTCGAACACAGCAAGTTTCTGGCCTTTTTGAAGGCGGCCTTTTGATTTTGACCCCAAACCCAGTCGTCTCCCTTAGCTTGGATGATGTGGAATCTATATGGGTAGAGCTGCAGAACACCAAAGGGCAAAAAAGGTTAGTGGGAGTTGTGTACAGATCTCCAAACAGTAGTAGTGATGTTGGGGAGGGTATCAAACAGGAAATTAGGGGTGCATGCAATAAAGGTGCAGCAGTTATAATGGGTGACTTTAATATGCACATAGATTGGGCGAGCCAAACTGGAAGCAATACGGTGGAGGAGGATTTCCTGGAGTGCATAAGGGATGGTTTTCTAGACCAATATGTCGAGGAACCAACTAGCGGGGAGGCCATCTTAGACTGGGTGTTGTGTAATGAGAGAGGATTAATTAGCAATCTCATTGTGCGAGGCCCCTTGGGGAAGAGTGACCATAATATGGTGGAATTCTGCATTAGGATGGAGAATGAAACAGTTAATTCAGAGACCATGGTCCAGAACTTAAAGAAGGGAAACTTTGAAGGTATGAGGCGTGAATTGGCTAGGATAGATTGGCGAATGATACTTAAGGGGTTGACTGTGGATGGGCAATGGCAGACATTTAGAGACCGCATGGATGAACTACAACAATTGTACATTCCTGTCTGGCGTAAAAATAAAAAAGGGAAGGTGGCTCAACCGTGGCTATCAAGGAAAATCAGGGATAGTATTAAAGCCAAGGAAGTGGCATACAAATTGGCCAGAAATAGCAGCGAACCCGGGGACTGGGAGAAATTTAGAACTCAGCAGAGGAGGACAAAGGGTTTGATTAGGGCAGGGAAAATGGAGTACGAGAAGAAGCTTGCAGGGAACATTAAGGCGGATTGCAAAAGGTTCTATAGGTATGAAAAGAGAAAAAGGTTAGTAAAGACAAACGTAGGTCCCCTGCAGTCAGAATCAGGGGAAGTCATAACTGGGAACAAAGAAATGGCAGACCAATTGAACAAGTACTTTGGTTCGGTATTCACTAAGGAGGACACCAACAACCTTCCGGATATAAAAGGGGTCAGAGGGTCTAGTAAGGAGGAGGAACTGAGGGAAATCTTTATTAGTCGGGAAATTGTGTTGGGGAAATTGATGGGATTGAAGGCCGATAAATCCCCAGGGCCTGATGGACTGCATCCCAGAGTACTTAAGGAGGTGGCCTTGGAAATAGTGGATGCGTTGACAGTCATTTTCCAACATTCCATTGACTCTGGATCATTTCCTATCGAGTGGAGGGTAGCCAATGTAACCCCACTTTTTAAAAAAGGAGGGAGAGAGAAAACAGGGAATTATAGACCGGTCAGCCTGACCTCAGTAGTGGGTAAAATGATGGAATCAATTATTAAGGATGTCATAGCAGTGCATTTGGAAAATGGTGACATGATAGGTCCAAGTCAGCATGGATTTGTGAAAGGGAAATCATGCTTGACAAACCTTCTGGAATTTTTTGAGGATGTTTCCAGTAAAGTGGACAATGGAGAACCAGTTGATGTGGTATATTTGGACTTTCAGAAGGCTTTCGACAAGGTCCCACACAAGAGATTAATGTGCAAAGTTAAAGCACATGGGATTGGGGGTAGTGTGCTGACGTGGATTGAGAACTGGTTGTCAGACAGGAAGCAAAGAGTAGGAGTAAATGGGTACGTTTCAGAATGGCAGGCAGTGACTAGTGGGGTGCCGCAAGGTTCTGTGCTGGGGCCCCAGCTGTTTACATTGTACATTAATGATTTAGACGAGGGGATTAAATGTAGTATCTCCAAATTTGCGGATGACATGAAGTTGGGTGGCAGTGTGAGCTGTGAGGAGGATGCTATGAGGCTGCAGAGTGACTTGGATAGGTTAGGTGAGTGGGCAAATGCATGGCAGATGAAGTATAATGTGGATAATTGTGAGGTTATCCACTTTGGTGGTAAAAATAGAGAGACAGACTATTATCTGAATGGTGACAGATTAGGAAAAGGGGAGGTGCAAGGAGAACTGGGTGTCATGGTACATCAGTCATTGAAGGTTGGCATGCAGGTACAGCAGGCGGTTAAGAAAGCAAATGGCATGTTGGCCTTCATAGCGAGGGGATTTGAGTACAGGGGCAGGGAGGTGTTGCTACAGGTGAGGCCACACCTGGAGTATTGTGTACAGTTTTGGTCCCCTAACTTGAGGAAGGACATTCTTGCTATTGAGGGAGTGCTGCGAAGATTCACCAGACTGATTCCCGGGATGGTGGGACTGACCTATCAAGAAAGACTGGATCAACTGGGCTTGTATTCACTGGAGTTCAGAAGAATGAGAGGGGACCTCATAGAAACGTTTAAAATTCTGACGGGTTTAGACAGGTTAGATGCAGGAAGAATGTTCCCAATGTTGGGGAAGTCCAGAACCAGGGGTCACAGTCTAAGGATAAGGGGTAAGCCATTTAGAACCGAGATGAGGAGAAACTTCTTCACCCAGAGAGTGCTGAATCTGTGGAATTCTCTACCACAGAAAGTAGTTGAGGCCAATTCACTAAATATATTCAAAAGGGAGTTAGATGAAGTCCTTACTACTCGGGGGATCAAGGGGTATGGCGAGAAAGCAGGAAGGGGGTACTGAAGTGCATGTTCAGCCATGAACTCATTGAATGGCGGTGCAGGCTAGAAGGGCTGAATGGCCTACTCCTGCACCTATTTTCTATGTTTCTATGTTTCTATGTAACAACTTGTGCAACGGTTCGAGCAAGGTGTTCAAACATGGAAGAAAGTTACCGAAATAGTTGAGGAGTCCCAGGAACGAGTACAGCTCCGTTACATTTTGTGGTCTGGGTGCATTCTTGATGGCCTCTGTCTTCGAGTCCATGGGCCTAATGCCATAGAAACATAGAAAATAGGTGCAGGGCAGGCCATTCAGCCCTTCGAGCCTGCACCGCCATTCAATGAGTTCATGGCTGAACATGAAACTTCAGTACCCCCTTCCTGGTTTCTCGTCATAACCCTTGATCCCCCGAGTAGTAAGGACTTCATCTAACTCCCTTTTGAATATATTTAGTGAATTGGCCTCAACTACTTTCTGTGATAGAGAATTCCACAGGTTCACCACTCTCTGGGTGAAGAAGTTTCTCCTCATCTCGGTCCTAAATGGCTTACCCCTTATCCTCAGACTGTGACCCCTGGTTCTGGACTTCCCCAACATTGGGAACATTCTTCCTGCATCTAACCTGTCTAAACCCGTCAGAATTTTAAACGTTTCCATGAGGTCCCCTCTCATTCTTCTGAACTCCAGTGAATACAAGCCCAGTTGATCCAGTCTTTCTTGATAGGTTAGTCCCGCCATCCCGGGAATCAGTCTGGTGAATCTTCGCTGCGCTCCCTCAATAGCAAGAATGTCCTTCCTCAAGTTAGGAGACCAAAACTGTACACAATATTCCAGGTGTGGCCTCACCAAGGCCCTGTACAACTGTAGCAACACCTCCCTGCCCCTGTATTCAAATCCCCTCGCTATGAAGGCCAACATGCCATTTGCTTTCTTAACCGCCTGCTGTACCTGCATGCTAACCTTCAATGACTAATGTATCATGACACCCAGGTCTCGTTGCACCTTCCCTTTTCCGAATCTGTCACCATTCAGATAATAGTCTGTCTCTCTGTTTTTACCACCAAAGTCGATAACCTCACATTTATCCACATTATACTTCATCTGCCATGCATTTGCCCACTCACCTAACCTATCCAAGTCACTCTGCAGCCTCATAGCATCCTCCTCGCAGCTCACAATGCCACCCAACTTAGTGTCATCCGCAAATTTGGAGATACTTCATTTAATCCCCTCGTCTAAATCATTAATGTACAATGTAAACAGCTGGGGCCCCAGCACAGAACCTTGCGGCACCCCACTAGTCACTGCCTGCCATTCTGAAAAGTACCCGTTTACTCCTACTCTTTGCTTCCTGTCTGACAACCAGTTGTCAATCCACGTCAGCACACTACCCCCAATCCCATGTGCTTTAACTTTGCACATTAATCTCTTGTGTGGGACCTTGTCGAAAGCCTTCTGAAAGTCCAAATATACCACATCAACTGGTTCTCCTTTGTCCACTTTACTGGAAACATCCTCAAAAAATTCCAGAAGATTTGTCAAGCATGATTTCCCTTTCACAAATCCATGCTGACTTGGACCTATCATGTCACCATTTTCCAGATGCACTGCTATGACATCCTTAATAATTGATTCCATCATTTTACCCACTACTGAGGTCAGGCTGACCGGTCTATAATTCCCTGTTTTCTCTCTCCCTCCTTTTTTAAAAAGTGGGGTTACATTGGCTACCCTCCACTCGATAGGAAATGATCCAGAGTCAATGGAATGTTGGAAAATGACTGTCAATGCATCTGCTATTTCCAAGGCCACCTCCTTAAGTACTCTGGGATGCAGTCCATCAGGCCCTGGGGATTTATCGGCCTTCAATCCCATCAATTTCCCCAACACAATTTCCCGACTAATAAAGATTTCCCTCAGTTCCCCCTCCTTACTAGACCCTCTGACCCCTTTTATATCCGGAAGGTTGTTTGTATCCTCCTTAGTGAATACCGAACCAAAGTACTTGTTCAATTGGTCTGCCATTTCTTTGTTCCCCGTTATGACTTCCCCTGATTCTGACTGCAGGGGACCTACGTTTGTCTTTACTAACCTTTTTCTCTTTACATACCTATAGAAACTTTTGCAATCTGCCTTAATGTTCCCTGCAAGCTTCTTCTCGTACTCCATTTTCCCTGCCCTAATCAAACCCTTTGTCCTCCTCTGCTGAGTTCTAAATTTCTCCCAGTCCCCAGGTTCGCTGCTATTTCTGGCCAATTTGTATGCTACTTCCTTGGCTTTAATACTATCCCTGATTTCCCTAGATAGCCACGGTTGAGCCACCTTCCCATTTTTATTTTTACGCCAGACAGGAATGTACAATTGTTGTAATTCATCCATGCGGTCTCTAAATGTCTGCCATTGCCCATCCACAGTCAACCCCCTAAGTATCATTCGCCAATCTATCCTAGCCAATTCACGCCTCATACCTTCAAAGTTACCCTTCTTTAAGTTCTGGACCATGGTCTCTGAATTTACTGTTTCATTCTCCATCCTAATGCAGAATTCCACCATATTATGGTCACTCTTCCCCAAGGGGCCTCGCACAATGAGATTGCTAATTAATCCTCTCTCATTACACAACCTCCCCCCTCGTTGGTTCCTCAACATATTGGTCTAGAAAACCATCCCTTATGCACTCCAGGAAATCCTCCTCCACCGTATTGCTTCCAGTTTGGCTAGCCCAATCTATGTGCATATTAAAGTCACCCATTATAACTGCTACACCTTTATTGCATGCACCCCTAATTTCCTGTTTGATGCCCTCCCCAACATCCCTATTACTGTTTGGAGGTCTGTACACAACTCCTACTAACGTTTTTTGCCCTTTGGTGTTCTGCAGCTCTACCCATATAGATTCCACATCATCCAAGCTAATGTCTTTCCTAACTATTGCATTAATCTCCTCTTTAACCAACAATGCTACCCCACCTCCTTTTCCTTTTATTCTATCCTTCCTGAATGTTGAATACCCCTGAATGTTGAGTTCCCAGCCCTGATCATCCTGGAGCCACGTCTCCGTAATCCCAATCACATCATATTTGTTAACATCTATTTGCACAATTAATTCATCCACCTTATTGCGGATACTCCTTGCATTAGGATACAAAGCCTTCAGGCTTGTTTTTTTAACACCCTTTGTCCTTTTAGAATTTTGCTGTACAGTGGCCCTTTTTGTTCTTTGCCTTGGGTTTCTCTGCCCTCCACTTTTCCTCATCTCCTTTCTGTCTTTTGCTTTTGCCTCCTTTTTGTTTCCCTCTTTCTCCCTGCATTGGTTCCCATCCCCCTGCCATATTAGTTTAAGATTGCCATCTGTCGCAATCTTCCTCCCCAGGAATTCTACCTCTGGCACCAGGGAGACACATTTGGATTGTTTCAACCCGAGTCCGACTCTGTTTAGTCGAATTAAAACCTCTTACAGGTTGTGCAGGTGTTCGGTGGTATCACGACCAGTGATTAGAATGTCATCCTTGAAATACAACGTTGCGTGGAACTGATTTCAACAGACTCTCCATGTTCCTTTCGAAGATGGCTGCAGCTGAGCGGATCCCAAACGGGCACCTGTGATACAAAAACAGCCCCAGGAATTAATTTTTTCGACGACTCAGCCAACTCCTGGGTCATGTAAGTGGAGGTTAGATCCAGCTTAGTGAATGCCTTTCTCCCTGCTAGTGTTGCAAAGAGATCATCGGCTTTGGGTAGCGGGTACTGGTCCTGTAATGAAACTCGGTTGATCGTTACCTTGTAGTCGCCGCAGATTCTGACCGTGCCATCGCTCTTTAGTACTGGAACAATTGGGCTGGCCCACTCATTGAATTCGACTGGTGACATGATTCCCTCGTGTTGAAGTCTGTCCAATTTGATCTCCACTTTCTCCCTCATCACGTAGGGGACCGCTCGAGTCTTGTGATGAACAGGCCATGCCTCGGGGACCAAGTGGATCTGCACTTTGGCGCCTGTGAAGTTGCCAACGCCTGGTTCAAATAAGGATGGGAACTTGCTCAGCACTTGAGCACAGGGAGCATCGTCCACTGAAGATAGTGCTCTGACGTCTTCCCAGTTCCACCGAATCTTCCCCATCCAGCTTCTGCAAAGCAGCATTGGCCCATCGCTTGGTACAACCCACAATGGCAATTCGTGTATCTCTCCATCATAGGATACTTTTACGTTCGCATTGTCGATAATTGGGATCAGTTCCTTGGTGTATGTGCGCAGCTTTGTCTGAATCGGGCTCAGCTTGGATTTTTGTTCTTTGTTGCCCCACACCCTCTCAAATGCCTTCTGGCTCATAAGTGACTGACTCGCTCCTGTGTCCAACTCCATGCAAACAGGAATGCCATTTATCTTGACTTTCATCATCATGAGGGGACTTTTGGTAGTGAAGGTGTGCACCCTGTGCACTGCTTCCTCAGGCTTAGTCGCCTCTCTCGCTTGTACTTTATGATCCTTGCAGGATCGGAAACCTCCTGCCGACTCCTCTGCCACGTTTTGAGTCACAGTTCTCCTGCACATTCGCTGTGGGTGGCCCTTTTGGCTGCAGCCTTTGCACACATAGAGTCTGAATCGACACAGACAGACACGATGGTTACCCCTGCAATGCCGGCATGTTAAACAATTCACATTTACATCCCTTGGCAGACTCTGAGTCGGACTAATTCGTTGATCAACAGTTATTTTCAGCATAGTACTTGCCAGTGAGTTTTGATTCTGGGAGAATCTCAACGTTGAAGTCGTGAACGCCTGGCTTAAGGTGATGCTCTGCTTCACGTCCCGTCCCGTCGCGAAAACGTCCCACAACACATTGTTGAGGAGTTCGCCAAATTCGCACGGTCCCGCGAGCCTTTGTAGGTCTGCGACATATTCCGCTAAATCCTGGCCCTCGGTGCGGCGGTGTGTGTAGAAACCTGGCCAGTGAAACCCGAGTAAAGGCTTCACCCTCTGTAAACTTTTCTATACTACCAATGGCAGCCATCTCTGCGTGTAAGTCCGTGATCTGTTCTCGTCGCCAGTTAATATGTCTCGACTTATCTGTAGAATAACTCCATGAGGCCCAATGCTGTGCTTGAACTGCTGTGACCTTCAGCTCTTTATTCTAACCCAGAGTGAGGCTGCAATGTGGTGACCAGCCTTTTACACAGCTCCTGCCTGGGCCTCCCACAGTTGCACCCTCTAGTGGTGCCAGCATAGTATGTACAGAATATACATATATGACAGTTAACCTTGTACATTGCCCATGGTACAGCCATAGTTAACCTTGCACATCGCCCATGGTACAGCCATAGTTAACCTTGTGCATCGCCCATGGTGCAGCCATAGTTAAGTTTGACAGCACAGTTACAAACTCGTGGCTCTATAGCAAAGGTACAAAATTACATTATCTTCTAATTTCGGCCCACATCTTTGCAGCTCAAGGCTATGATAGAATCTATGAGAGAATCTGTATAGACCCATAACAGTTCTATAATACAACATCACGGCAATGTGTATTAATGAGATCCTTGAACAGGATGCAGCTCTGTTTGGCAATTTGCCTCTCTTTTAGGAACAATTTGTGAAGATTCTTCTATAATCACAAGGTCAGAAGAGAGTCATGGACAAGGAAGGCCATTCAACAAATCTTAGCTCATCCATGCAAACAACTACCCCTCATTCACGTCCCGCAACACATTGTTGAGGAGTTCGCCAAATTCGCACGGTCCTGCGAGCCTTTGTAGGTCTGCGACATATTCCGCTAAATCCTGGCCCTCGGTGCGGCGGTGTGTGTAGAAACCTGGCCAGTGAAACCCGAGTAAAGGCTTCACCCTCTGTAAACTTTTCTATACTACCAATGGCAGCCATCTCTGTGTGTAAGTCCGTGATCTGTTCTCGTTTTCTTGTCATTCCAGGTTTCTTGTCCAAGATACCCTACACATTCCATGTGTTGATGCTCCTATATGCAGAACAGCTTCCTGACAGCAATCGTGAACTTGTCTTTTACTAGTTTGCACCCATGTCCCCTTGTCCTATTCTCATGGTTTACTTTGAAATAGTGTTCTGAACCTACCTATTCTATCCTATTTACTGTGTCATATACCTCCTTAAGATTACCTCCCGCGATTACGCAACCTGTGATATTCAATACATAGCGCACTCTAAACTGTTAATCTGTATATACTGCACTCTAAACTATGTTGTTCCATATATAGCATAATCCAACCCGTGGGACTTGTTGTCCCTTTGATTTGATGATTTTGGAGTCGGGCGATGTAGGCAAAATGCCCTAAGAATTCCTGTAAATTTATCCTCAAAATGCAGCCAGTAGTCAGACTGATGCTAAGAAGGGAAAAAACTAATGGTAATTTATCCATGAAGGCTTATACAAGCAAAACTTTCTTTACCAGGGACAGAAGACAAGCCTTCAAGACCACAGGCCAGGAGAGGGTTCATTAAGAGGAGCACAAGGCTGCCTTGCCTTGTCTGGACCTGTGTGAGGACCTTTGTTAGCAACAAGAGTAAACAAACGACTAGTGCGTCATTGATTTGGAGATCATGGGGGTTCCAACAGGGCTGTGTGAGGTGATTGATACTCTAAGGGCTGAACTCTTCCAGCAAATCTGAGACTTAGACTGGCCAATAGAATTGGGGAGGTTTCTCTGGAAACTAAGAGAATGCCAAGATGGTGACCCTAATTTGAACTCCGGGCAGGTTTTGGTGGAGTGAGTTGGAAATTGCTCCAGAAATTAGGCCCTGGCTTTTTTAACACCAAGCCTTATTTACATCCCACTGGAAATAGGCTGCAAGTTGCAGGAAGTGGTGGATCGTCGTGCGGCTCTGAAGCTATCTGCCCAACACAAGGCAGGTAGTGAGATCGAACCTCATGCGAGACTTGCGTTCGGGGAGGGGGAGGGGAGGTCCAGGGCAGGAGAGGCCTGAGTGTTTCTCAAAGGGTCCGGAGCAGCATTCATGCTCTTCCTGCTCCCACAATGGAAAGAAAAAACATATCTTTTTCAGTCTTATCTGAGGATGATTCTTTTCCAACCCTTTTCATCCTGGCAAGAAAGGCGCAGTGAGTTCTCTGCTCAGGCAAAGTTAAAATTGCAGTCGGGTCTTGATAACATAATCGGAAACGGGCATGCATATGTAAAGAAGGACCAGCATTGGTTGGGTGTCCTACCTACTGCTCAGGAGATTTATTTAAGCTGAGGGTTGTAAGAACAAAGAATAAATACCCTGACAGAAAGTGTGATGGAAGCAAAATCCGTAATAGCTTTCAGCAGGGAAGTGAATAAATATTTAAATAATAAAATCTTAAAAGGGTACGTGAAAATTATAGGGGAATGGAACTAAACCTAATCAAATCCTTTGTCCTCCATTGCTGAGTTCTAAATTTCTCCCAGTCCCCGGGTTCGCTGCTATTTCTTGCCAATTTGTATGCCACTTCCTTGGCTTTAATATTATCCCTGATTTCCCTTGATAGCCACGGTTGAGCCACCTTCCCTTTTTTATTTTTACGTCAGACAGGGATGTACAATTCTTGTAGTTCATCCATGCGGTCTCTAAATGTCTGCCATCGCCCATTCACTGTCAACCCCTTAAGTATCATTCGCCAATCTATCCTAGCCAATTCACGCCTCATTCCTTCAAAGTTAACTCTTTCAGAGAGCCAACAAAGCCAAATGGCCTTCTTCTGTGCTGAAAATTCTATGATTCTGCATAGCACACTCCAACCTGTGTTATCCTGTATATAGCACACTCCAACCTGTATTATCCTGTATATAGCACACTCCAACCTGTGTTATCCTGTATATAGCACACTCCAACCTGTATTATCCTGTATATAGCACACTCCAACCTGTATTATCCTGTATATAGCACACTCCAACCTGTATTATCCTGTATATAGCACACTCCAACCTGTGTTATCCTGTATACAGCACACTCCAACCTGTATTATCCTGTATATAGCACACTCCAACCTGTGTTATATACATTGTACATTATAACCTTTCTTATCCTAAGTCAGCATATTCCACTCTATATTCTGCCAAATGTAACACATTCGAACCTGCATTATCCTATATGCACCACACGATAATCTCTATGCAATTGTGCAAAGCATTCTACAATCTGTATATATTTCTATATGTGCCATATTTAAACCCATCTCCTACTTTGTGTACATCCAGTTTGCTGCAGGAGTATCAAAGAAAACATTTTGCTTTCCTTTGTAGGCTGGAAATTACTTAAAAATATTACCATGTAAACACATAATGGGTACATAGAATTACATAGGATGCACAGATACAGGTCATTCAGCCCAACTTGTCCATGCCAGTGTTTATGCTCCACTCAAGCCTCCTCCCATTCTTCCTCATTTAACTATCAGCATAACCCTCTATTCCCTTCTCCCTCATATGCTTATTGAGCTTAAATGCATCAAAAAGTATTCACTTCAACCACTGCCTGGGCTCACTTTTGGCCCAGACCATTTTTTGGCGCACTTACCGGAGATGCACCGCTTTTCTCCGTTCAAAAGTGTGCCAAAAAATTTCCTACCCACTTTGGCTGCCGTCCGGCCTCCTCCCTGTGGTCGCGCAGTGTGGCCAGTCAAGTTGGGGGTGGAGCCAGCGTCCTGCAGCAAAAACATTGCCGGGACGTCTGCAATGCGCAATGAAATGTTCACGCATGCGCAGTAGCTCCTCGCCCCCAGCCTCTCCGTGTGCTTGCTGCAGCCGCTGTGTGGGACCCGATGCCAGCAAAATGTTGTAATTAGGGGTAAGGAGTGACAATTGCATGATTGCTTAGTTCCATTTGGTTGGAAAATGCCTATGGACTTAAATTGGAAAATACGTTGCTTATTGGGGAGCTGTGTATGCATTAACAGATGATGCAGTCAGTTTAAGTACCATGTTTCTTTAGATACCCACGTTGAAAAGCCTTAACCCTACTTTGGCAAATGCATCGATTTGAAGCTTTAATCACGTTAACCTTAGAAATCGCACTGGGAGGCCACTCGGCCAAGGCTAGGGGCAGGCGAGCAGGAAAACTGATAGTGCTCCTGCCTGCTGATGATTTCTATCAGTTCTCGGGGCGGGAGGGCAGCAGAACTGACAGTGCTCCTGTCTGGATGATTTCTATCCGTTCTCCTGCCACCCCCCCCCCCCCCCCCCCCCCCCCCCGCCCCCCAGCCCAGGCTGCCTTCCTGGGCTGAGTTTTAAGATGAAGGTAGGACTTACTTCAATTTTTTATTTGTTACTGAATTCTTAGAACTTTTTGTTTGCAAGGTTTAGTGGTTTGTAAGGCTTGATGCGTCAAGTGCAAGTCCTCTCCGCTTCCCTTCCCGCCGCTATCCCAGGCTGAATGGCTTCCGATGTACCTACCTGCGCTGATTTCTTTAACTCTCCGCAAGGGTTTTCTGAAGTGGCCGCATACGCTGGCCAAAGTAGATTTGGAGTAACTATTAGCTGGCCAAAGTTGCCTAAATAGGCAGAACTGGCATAGGTGGCTGGTAACGCCCCCTTTTGAGAAAAAAAAAACAAAACTAAAAAAATCATAACTAACTCACTTACACTGGTGCAAATTGATTATGGAAAGTGGGGATGTTTAAGTTACGCCAGAAAAACCAAGTTACTCCAAAAAAAATGGAGCAACTCGTGGCCAAAATTGAGCCCAGTCTTAGCGAATTCCACATTCACACCACTCTCTGGGTAAAGAAGTTTCTTCTGAATTCCCTATTTGATCTATTCGTGACCATCTTATATTGATGGCTCCTAGTTTTTCTCTTCCCCACAAGTGGAAACACTCTCTCTGTGTCCACACTATCAATACCTTTCATAATTTTAAAGACCTCTATTAGGTCACCCCTCAGCCTTCACTTTTCAAGGGAAGAGAGACCCAGACTGTTCATCCATTCCTGATAGGTATAACCTTGCAGTTCTAGTATCATCCTTGTAAATCTTTTTTGTACAACCTCCAGTGCCTCTGTATCCTTTTTATAATATGGCGACCAGAAGTGTACGCAGTACTCCAAATGTGGTCTAACCAAGGTTCGCGACAGGTTTATCATAACTTCTCCACTTTTCAATTCTGTCTCTCAAGAAATAAACCCTGGCACTTGCTTTACTTTTTTTAATGGCCTTATTAACCTGCATTGCTACTTCTACTGATTTGTGTATTTTGTACTCCCTGATCCCTTTGCTCCTCTACACTATTTAGATTCTTATTTTCCAAGTAATATACGATCTCTTTATTTTTCTAACCCAAATGTAGTACCTCACACATATCTATGTTGAAATTAATTTGCCAATTATATGCCCATTCTGCAAGTTTATTAATGTCTTTTTTTCGTTTGTTGCAGTGATCCTCAGTATTGACTATCCCTCCCAATTTGATGTTGTCCGCAAATTTAGAAATTGTGTTTTTGATTCCAAAGACTAAATCATTAATATAAAAATTGTGAACAACAGTGGTCCCAACATTGACCCCACTTCTCACCTTCTGCCACTGTGGATAGCTAGCTGGCTGCAAGACAGAAAGCAGAGAATAGGGGTAAAGGTCTTGCAGCCAGTTAACTATCCATTTTGCTACTTGTTCTCTCACTCCGCATACTCTGACCTTATTCATTAATCGATTATATGGCGGAAAATAGAGTATGAGAGGAAGCTTGCAGGGAACATAAAAAGTGACTGCAAAATCTTCTATAGGTGTGTGAAGAGAAAAAGATTAGTGAAGACCAACGTAGGTCCTTTGCAGTCAGAATCAGGTGAATTTATGATGGGGAACAAAGAAATGGTAGATCAATTGAACAAATACTTTGGATCTGTCTTCATTAAGGAAGACACAAATAACCTTCCGGAAATACTAGGGGTTCGAGGGTCTAGCGAAAAGGAGGAACTGAAGGAAATCCTTATTAATCAGGAAATTGTGTTAGGGAAATTGATGGGATTAAAGGCCAATAAATCTCCAGGGCCTGATAGTCTGCATCCCAGAGTACTTAAGGAAGTAGCCCTAGAAATCATTTTCCAACTTTCTATTGACTCTGGATCAGTTCCTATGGACTGGAGGGTAGCTAATGTAACACCACTTTTTTAAAAAGGAGGGAGAGAGAAAACAGGGAATTATAAACCAGTTGGCCTGACATCGGTGGTGGGGAAAATGTTGGAATCAATTATTAAAGATGAAATAGCAGCGCATTTGGAAAGCAGTGACAGGATCGGTCCAAGTCAGCATTGATTTATGAAAGGGAAATCATGCTTGACAAATCTTCTAGAATTTTTTGAGGATGTAACAAGGGAGAACCAGTGGATGTGGTGCCTTTGGACTTTCAAAAGGCTTTTGACAAGGTCCCACACAAGAGATTAGTGTGCAAAATTGAAGCACATGGTATTGGGGATAATGTATTGACGTGGATAGAGAACTGGTTGGCAGATAGGAAGCAGAGAGTCAGAATAAACTGGTCCTTTTCAGAATGGCAGGCAGTGACCAGTGGAGTGCCGCAGGGTTCAGTGCTGGGACCCCAGCTATTTACAATATACATCAATGATTTAGATGGGCGAAGGTTTGGCAGATAGAATACAATGTCGGAAAGTATGAGGTCATCCACCTTGGGAAAAAAATACAGTAAAAGGGAATATTATTTGAATGGGGAGAAATTACAACATGCTAAGATGCAGAGGGACCTGGGGGTCCTTGTGCATGAATCCCAAAAAGTTAGTTTGCAGGTGCAGCAGGTAATCAGGAAGGCGGATGGAATGTTGGCCTTCATTGCGAGAGGGATGGAGTACAAAAGCAGGGAGGTCCTGCTGCAACTGTAGAGGGTATTGGTAAGGCCGCACCTGGAGTACTGCGTGCAGTTTTGGTCACCTTACTTAAGGAAGGATATGGCTTTGGAGGGGGTACAGAGACGATTCACTAGGCTGATTCTGGAGATGAGGGGGTTACCTTATGATGATAGATTGAGTAGACTGGGTCTTTACTCGTTGGAGTTCAGAAGGATGAGGGGTGATCTTATAGAAACATTTAAAATCATGAAAGGGATAGACAAGATAGAGGCAGAGAGGTTGTTTCCACTGGTAGGGGAGGCTAGAACTAGGGGGCACAGCCTCAAAATACGGGGGAGCCAATTTAAAACCGAGTTGAGAAGGAATTTCTTCTCCCAGAGGGTTGTGAATCTGTGGAATTCTCTGCCCAAGGAAGCAGTTGAGGCTAGCTCATTGAATGTATTCAACTCACAGATAGATAGATTTTTAACCAATAAGGGAATTAAGGGTTACGGGGAGAGGGCGGGTAAGTGGAGCTGAGTCCACGGCCAGATCAGCCATGATCTTATTGAATGGCGGAGCAGGCTCGAGGGGTTAGATGGCCTACTCCTGTTCCTAATTCTTATGTTCTTATGTTCTTATGAAGGAATTGAATGTAATATATCCAAGTTTGCAGATGACACTAAGCTGGGTGGCAGTGTGAGCTGTGAGGAGGATGCTAAGAGGCTGCAGGGTGATTTGGATAGGTTAGGTGAGTGGGTAAATGCATGGCAGATGCAGTATAATGTGGATAAATGTGAGGTTATCCACTTTGGTGGCAAAAACAGGAAGACAGAATATTATCTGAATGGTGACAGATTAGGAAAAGGGGAGGTGCAACGGGACCTGGGTGTCATGGTACATCAGTCATTGAAGTTTGGCATGCAGGTACAGCAGGCGGTGAAGAAGGCAAATGGCATGTTGTGCCTTCATAGCTAGAGGATTTGAGTATAGGAGCAGGGAGGTCTTACTGCAGTTGTACAGAGCCTTGGTGAGGCCACACCTGGAATATTGTGTTCAGTTTTGGTCTCCTAATCTGAGGAAGAACGTTCTTGCTATTGAAGGAGTACAGTAAAGGTTCACCAGATTTATTCCTGGGATGGCAGGACTTGACATATGAGGAGAGACTGGATCAACTGGGTTTGTATCCATTACAGTTTAGAAGAATGAGAGGGGCTCTCATAGAAACATATAAAATTCTGACGGGATTGGACTGGTTAGAGGCAGGAAGAATGTTTCTGTTGCTGGGGAGTTCCAGAACCAGGGGTCACAGTCTAAGAATAAGGGGTAAGCCATTTAGGACTGAGATGAGGAGAAACTTCTTCACTCAGAGAGTGGTTAACCTGTGGAATTCTCCACCACAGAAAGTTATTGAGGCCAGTTCGTTGGATATATTCAAAAGGGAGTTAGATATAGCCCTCACAGCCAAAGGGATCAAGGGGTATGGAGAGAAAGCAGAAAAGGGGTACTGAGGTTGAATGATCAGCCATGATCTTATTGAATGGCGGTGCAGGCTCGAGTGGCCGAATGGCCTACTCCTGCACCTAATTTCTATGTTTCTATGTTTCTAACTTATCAAAGGCCTTTTTGGAAAGATTTTCAACTTACCACCCGGGCATAAAACAGAAACAAATAGAAATGGATATTGGGCAGTTTCTATAACGATGGACGTCCTGCAACATCAGTTTAACACCCAGGCAGCAAGTTGAAAATCTAACCCCGTCATGAGCCCATATTAAATTCCGTTGTACCCAATTTTAATAGACTTCTTAACCCATTTATAATAAATGGGTTTAAACTTCCATGGAATTAGTGGACAGAGGAATTGATGAAAGCAGGCTGAGCATTCGTATGGTAATAGTATGATAACAGTGTTGTTTTCAGTTTATTACTTTAAAATGATTAGCTGATATTATTGTACTGGTGTTTTGCTTTCGCTTTTGTACTGCAAGTTAATATTTTGTTGTTTTTCTTTCTGAAGGACCATCGATTCAGTGATGAAATTGACAAGCTCGCGGGTTATAAGACAAAGTCCATTCTGTGCATGCCAATTCAGAACTGTGATGGGGAGATTATCGGGGTGGCACAAGCCATCAACAAAAACCCTGCAGGAATACCTTTCACTGATGATGATGAAAAAGTAAGAACTCTACCTGTTGCAATTCTTCATTTATAATAAGTTTCTAAATTGTAGATTATTTCAATTAAATTTTTCCACATGGGGCATCCAAGATATTAGCACCATAGATATGAATTTTTGAATTAAAAACTACATTATGTAAAAATAAATCAGTTTACAACTTCATTAGAAGTGCCTCTATTTTATTGCTGTTGTGTAAATATCAGCCAATCTGTGTTTCAGAGTGTTGTTGAATATTTATAGGATATAACTTTAAGGAAATAAGTTAATTGCGTAATCTTATATCTAATTTATAGTGCAAACATTTTGAGTTATATCACTTGTTCGCACGTAATTACAATATGTTTCTTACCAAAGGATTTGCTGGAAGTTATTGTTTCCATTTATAATTTATTTACTGTACTAATCAATTCTTGAAAAAATATGTAATTATGTTTCAGTTATCATGACCGTAGGATATGGTCATGGCCTCCATGGTCAAAGCTCCATGGCCCTCCCACCATAAATCCAGTGGGAGTGTGGTGGAAGATCCAGAAATTAGGATGGCACTCATATATACTAGGTCCTGACCTTCCCTGCCACTTTCTTTAGTACCAGAGGGACTGAGCCTCTGCCTGCCCTTACCAAGAATACAAAGTTCAGAGGCAGTTTGGCTGAGAGTGGGAGAAGATTCCCATTCCTCATTTTTAGCAGATAATGGCGGATCAATACTCTGAGTGCTTGCATTCCAGGCGAGGGTCATGGTTTAGATCCCTGAAGATTAAAAACAAATGGTATCAGTGTTTTTCATTTTACTTAGAACGGAGGCCCAATGGGGAACTAGAAATGTCTTTCTGGGGAGAGGGGAGGCTTCCACGCCCTGGAGCAGCACCCTACACCAGAGTTTACCCTCTGGCAGGAGTGTGAATTGCACCCCTAGTGGTGGAGGTGCCCACTCAAATTATGAAACTTGTGAGACTTCCTCTTGACCTTGCATATTTTGGTATAACATTGAAGGTCACTGATGGGCACATTCTGGCACTTACACTGGGATGGGCGGCCCATGGATTTTAAGGCCTATAGGGATTATGATTCCTTGCTAGAAAGATAAAAGCACTATTTTCAAGAAAGATTTTCAGCAGTTACTAGCAACGTTCCCTGTAATTTTGTTTGGCCTCTTTAAGGAGCTGTGTGGGCCATTCTAAATACTGTGCATGCGCGTTTTTTCTCCTTGAAAAGCTGGCATGCCTGTTGCACGGGTTCCTTGGCATGTTGCCTGGTTGCGAGGCCACGCAGCTTACACATTGGTTGCTATGTGACACAATGTTATATAATATTTCAATGAGTTTATGATGTTGGTACACTTAATGACCAGAACAGTTCTCTAGCCCATTGGTTTAAAAATTTAGGCCTAGAAATTGGATAAGGGCCAAAAACAGGTGTGGGTATCCCAACGCACAATTAGCCCATGCCTGTTGAGACTGATGCAGGCAGCACACAAACTTTGCCCCCGGAGGGTGAGGTTGCACTGGAGTTCTGCTGCACAGGAGTCAGGTGAGGACTTTGATGGGGCAGCTACAGAAGAAGGTTGATGGCTATGCACAATGAGATGCTTGGTGCATTGGCAGGCCTGCCAGAAAGCCTGAGCGCAATGTCCAGCAGCATGGAGGAGTGCGGCACCAACCTTGCACAGGGATGGAAGGGCTGGGCAGATACATTAACGCACTTGTGGACCCAACCATCATACAGCAGCTGATGGCCGATATCTCAGCTTCCATTGCAGAACAAGCAGCAAAGTCTGAGTGCAGCAGTGGAAGCTCAGATTGAAGTCATGCAAGCTCAGACTGCTGCCATCATGGATGGGTTTACCAGTGTTGAAAGAGGCTTGCAGGCTGTTACAGCAGTCCAGCACTTGTTCCTCCAACAGATTACTAGGATTGCTGAGGTGCCATCCTGGGGGAGTGACAGCATCTCTATGGAGCACGAACCTGCTGTCCTCTCTCAGGATGACAGTATTCGCCCTCCCACCATTGCCACTCCGCCAGTGTCCTTGCTGTGCCTGTCAGCCAGCCAGCCCACCCAGACTGCTGCCGCCCATGCCGAGGTGGTGCAGTTCCAAGGCTGGCCTACTTAGGCCCAGAGCTGCTCTCGGATGTTCTATAAGGCCATCTGCAGTATCCCGCACTGAAAGTCAGCAGCCTTTCACCAGGAATGCACAAGGGTGATTACTTGACATTTGATTGAGATATTGTAATACGGTAGTATGATTCATAAAATTGGTTTGGAATGTTTGTTTTGTGGTGGTTTTTATTGTAGCATTGTGGGCAACACGGCACACTGATGGTCAGTAATAAATGGAAGCTAAGGTGTGGGACGATTGTTGAATGGGGAATTGGGGTTGAGTTTACTGGTACTGTAGTCGGATGATTCGATCACGGACAGCCTGGCCAGAAAGGAGCTGTCTGGTGCCTCCTCTTCTTCCTCCTCTTCTGTTTTCTCCTCTTCCTGCTCCTCTTTCTCAGCTGGTCACTGTATGCTTGGTGACAAGGGCCATGTCCTTATTATGGTGAGGTTAAGGAGCATGCAGCAGATCATGAAAAATCTCGAGACGTGCTCTGATTTGCTGTGGTGGCTCAAGTGCTGATGATGGACTGCCGCAGAATGATAGCATCATGGCTGCTACCAAAATAATGAGCATTGACTTGCATGATGCACTGAGTATAGTTGCACCAGCTGGACTTTGAGGGAGTGGAATCCCTTCCGGTTGCAGTATATCTCCGAATTGAGATGTGGTGCCTACAAACCGACAAGTGTGACGTCAATGACATCCTGCACTATGGGGAAGCCTGCTATCCTGGTGAAGCTGTGTGCTCGCTCTGCCTGCTTCTCTCTGGAAAAAGAGTCTGAAATGTATTCAGCTCTCTTTGCATACAGAGCCTCACTCACCTCCCTTAAACAGGGAGTGGACGGTGAACTGGGAGATGTTACAGATGTCGCCTGCTCCAGCCTGGAAGGAGCCTTGTGTGAAGAAGTTCAAGGCCACGGTCACCTTTACAGCCACTGGCAATGCTGTCCTCACCCTGGACTGAGGCTTCAGGTCTGCCTGCAACAGGTGGCAGATTTCAGTGAATATGTCCTTAGTAAAATGGAGACATCGCTGAGGTTGATGTCGGAGAATTGCTCCCTGAAGACCCTGGGTGGATATGGCCTCCTGCTGAGACCCCTTCTCCCCCTCCTCATCCTGCCTCTTCCAACAGCTTGTCCTGCTCTGTGTTGCCTCTGCTCATTCTCCTTATCATGCTGCAGGCCAAGAGGGATACAAACTACTGCACCCATGTCTGGGAGCAACTGGTAAGAGCAGACTCTTTGCCAGCCAGTACCTTGAGCAGGTGCCACACCACGCTTTGTAGACGTTAGGCAACTTTAAAGAAGTCTAGAAAGCACCAAACACTTCTACAAACTCAACAACAGCTAATAGATATCAATCAGCACCTAACATGTAAGTAGGTGATGGTCCCTTTAAATAGCGCTGGTGGGAGTCCTTCTTGCTGCTGAACGCATGTTTAGCTGTGCAAGGTTAAGGGAGGGCGTTAGCTCCAGAGTTGAGGTCAAAAATGGCTGCGCTGGTGTCAAATCAGAGTTACACGCTGATTGATATCATGATCCGTCTATTCTGCATATCAACAGTTAATGCTCCCAGCATCGACGCTTATGCCCTCACCAAAATGCCATCTGACGCGGCCTGCACCAGAAGTATGCGTGCGGTGCTCGGACACCATATTGGACAAAAACAGCACTCGTTATGTCGAAAAGCCGAACACTCAGGAGCCATAAATCTAGCCCTTAAACTTACTTTGGTTTAGTTAAATTTCTAAGGATGCTAAAGTTGCGACTTTTGTAATAAAGGTTTATTCAATTCCTCTTGTGTGTTTGCTTGAGCTTTCTGTTCAGTGAAGTGCAGGGAGCAAACCACCTGGGATTGAAGCGTACACATACAGCAAGCTACCAAGAATCAGACTTTAAAAAATATTAGGTGCTATCAGTAACATAATGTAAATCCTCTGCACATGCTTGTTATCTTCAAAACCAAAATTGGATCATATTTGAATAAACCTGATTTAGGTCGCTGTAGGCCTTTTGTTAATTTGGTTCAGTGCATGTCCCAACTGAATAATGTCAACTGTGCTAAAAACTCACTGTTATTGTGAAGAGCCTAAATATTTAATTTAAGCTACTAATAATGTAGAATGGTAGATTTTGAAAGTTATTAAACCCATTATTTAGGTTGCAGCAAGGTGAATCGCTATGGTGAAGTAGCAAACACCTAAATTGGAAGTGGTCTCCCAGAACAGCGCCATTCAAGTGACATGGAGCCTTGCAGAATGTAAGCATGGGGGAGGGGCGGGGGCGGATTGAGGGCACATGTTGCTGCACCCAATGTGTTGCAGATCACACCTTGTGAAAAACAATTAAGTGGGCCTATTGAAAGCCGCGCTGATGGCCTCATTATCTGTTTAAGATATGCAAGTACTGGATGTGGGAAATTTCCTCCAACTAAATATTGGGAAGAACGAAGCCATTGTTTTCAGTTCCTGCCACAAACTCTATTCTCTAGCCATCAATTCCATCTCACTCCCTGGCAAATGTCTGAGGCTGACGCCACCTTTGTGTCATATTTGACTGCGAGATAAGCTTCTGACCACATATCCAAGCCATCACTAAGACCGCCTATTTAAAATTCCATAACATCACTCGATCCCATCCTTGTCTCAGCTCATCTGCTGCTGAAACCCTCATCCATACCTTTATTACCTTTAGACTTGACTATTCCAATGCACTCTTGGCCGATTTCCCACTTTCTATCCTACATAAACTTGAGGTCATCCAAAACTCTGCTGCTTGTGTCCTAACTTGCACCAAGTCCTGGCTCACCCATCACCCTTGTGCTCACTGACCTACATTGGCTCCTGGTTCAATAACATCATGATTTTAAAATTTTCATCCTTGTTTTTAAATTCCTCTATGTCCTCGCCCCTCCCTAAATTTGTAATCTTCTCCAGCATAGCTGAACTCTTCCAATTCTGGTCTCTTGAGCATCCCCAATTTTACTCGCTCCACCATTGGTGACCCATGCCGTTTTTTGCCAAGGCCCTAAGCTCTGGAATTCCCTTCCTAAACATCTCTGCCACTTTCCTCTTTAAAGACGCTCCTTAAAAGCTATTTCTTTGGCCAAGCGTTTGATCATTTACCCTAATATCTCCTTATGTGGCTTGGTGTCAGACTTTGTCTGATAATCCTCCTGTGAAGTGTCTTGGGATGTAAGTACAAGTTGCTGTAGTTGAAATTGGTCCCGTTTTGGATCTTGCGGCTATCTTACCAATTTCGATTTAAGTACTTACTCATTTGCAATGACTGCAGCAGATGGACCTAATTTTAGGTTTGGAAGTTTCATTTATCTTGCTTATCATATTTATTTATCTTTGTTATTATTGTTGCATTAATTTTTGTTGTGTAACTTTTAGTTTCTGCAGTGCAAACATTTTTATATCGAAATACTTTTTAAACTACTTTGCTTCAAGCTGTTATTTTGCTTGCAGCAATCAAAATGACAGGCATGGGAATTTCTTTGGGGGTTCCAATTCCGCTTTTTGATTTGGAGGGGGAAGAATATTCTTGAGCTGATAGAAAGGCAGGTGTGGCTGTACCTTTGGTATTTCTGTACCAGGCCCTGGTTTCTAGCATTTCTGCTTCACAGAGGATCAGTCACATAGCTGTGCCTTCTCTTGGAAGACAACCTGTCACAAATTTGTACCACAGGGACACTTTTACCTGTATAACTACATTAAGCTTTTATGCCATCAAGCCCTTCTAAGTCAGTGTACTAGAAATATCCCACATACTGAATCTGGCCCCTAATCTCCATCATTGTGGAGATGAAGTCCGATCTTCACAGGGAGGACACCCCCCATCATGTTGTGTGTCACTACCACCATGCTAAATGGGATAGATTCAGAACAGATCTAGTAGCTCAAAACTGGGCATCCATGAGGCGCTGTGGGCCAGCAGCAGCAGAATTGTATTCCATCACAATTTGTAACCGCATGGTCTGGCATATCCCTCACTCTACCATTTCCAGCAAGCCTGGGGATGAAGAGTGTAGAAGAGCATGCCAAGAGCAACACCAGGCATACCTGAAAATGAGGTGCCAACCTGGGGAAGCTGCAACACAGGACTATATGCATGCTAAAAAGTGGAAGCAGCATGCTATAGACAAGGCTAAGCAATCCCATAACCAACGGATCGGATTAAAGCTCGATAGTCCTGCCACATCCAGTCTTGAATGGTGGTGGACCATTAAACAATTAACAGGAGGAGAAGGCTCCATGACTATCCCCATCCTCAATGATGGCGGAGCCCAGCACGTGAGTGCAAAAGACTAGGCTGAAGTGTTTACAACCATCTTCAGCCAGAAGTGCTGAGTGGATGATCCATATCAGCCTCCTGAGGTCCCCACCATCGCAGAAACCAGTCTTCAGCCAATTTGATTCACTCCACGTGACATCAAGAAATGGCTGAATGCACTGGATACAGCAAAAGCTATGGGCCCCGACAACATCCCGGCTGTTGTGCTGAGGAATTGTGTTCCAGAACTAGCCGCGCCTCTATCCAAGCTGTTCCAGTAGAGCTACAACACTGGCATCTATCCGACAATGTGGAAAACTGCCCAAGTATGACCTGTCCTCAAAAAGCAGGACAAATCCAATCCAGCCAATTACCGCCCCATCAGTCTACTCTCAATCATCAGTAAAGTGATGGAAGGTGTCATCAACAGTGCTATCAAGCGACACTTACTCACAAATAACCTGTCAATGATGCCCAGTTTGGGTTCCACCAGGACCACTTGGCTCATTACAGCCTTCGTCCAAACATAGACAAAAGAGCTGAATTCCAGAGGTGAGGTGAGAGTGGCTGCCCTCGACATCAAGGCAGCATTTCACCAAGTGTGGCATCAAGGAGCCCTAGTAAAACTGAAGTCAATGGGAATCAGGAGGAAAACTCTCCATTGGCTGGAGTCATACCTAGCACAAAGGAAGATGGTTGTGGTGGTTGGAGGTCAATCATCACAGCCCCAGGACATTGCTGAAGGAGTTCCTCAGGGCAGTGTCTAGGGCCAACCATCTTCAGTTGTTTTATCAATGACCTTCCTTCCATCATAAGGTCAGAAGTGGGGATATTCGCTGATGACTGCACAGTGTTCAGTTCCATTCGCAACTCCTCAGATAATGGAGCAGTCCCTGCCTGCATGCAGCAAGACCTGGATGACATTCAGGCTTGGGCTGATAAATGGTAAGTAACATTTGTGTCACATTGGCAAGTGCCAGGCAATGACTATCTCCAACATGCGAGAGTTTAACCACTGCCCTTTAACATTCAATGTCGTTACTATCACCAAATCACTTACCATCAACATCCTGGAGTCACCATTGACCAGAAACTTAACTGGATCAGCCAAATAAATAATGTGGCAACCTGAGCAGGTAGAGACTGGGTATTCTGTGGTGAGTGTCTCACCTCCTGACTCCCCAAAGCCTTTCCACCATCTACAAGGCACAAGTCAGGAGTGTGATGGAATACTCTCCACTTGCCTGGATGAGTGCAGCTCAAGAAGCTCGATAGCATCCAGCACAAAGCAGCTCACTTGATTGGCACCCCATCTACCACCTTAAACATCTATTCCCTCCACCACTGGCGTACCGTGGCTGCAGTGTGTACCATCTACAAGATGCACTGCAGCAACTCGCCAAGGCTTCTTCAGCAGCATCTCCAAAACCCGTGACCTCTACCACCGAGAAGGACAAGGGCAGCAAGCACATGGGAACACCATCACTTCCACGTTCACCTTCAAGTCACACACCATCCTGATTTGGAAGAATATTGCTGTTCCTTTATCGTCGCTGGGTCAAAATCCCTACCTAACGGACAGTAGCAGTTCATGAAGGTGGCTCACCACCATCTTCTCAAGGGCAATTAGGGATGGGCAATAAAATGTCTTGCCAGTGACGCCCACATCTCATGAACGAATAAAAAAAACACAGTTCCTTTCTTTTATTTGTGCGCTATAAAGACTTTACTGAATAGCCTTGAGGATTAGAAATATTTCCATGGGATCTTTTACTACCACCTTGGTTTAGTCTCATCTGAAAGACTGTACCTCTTTCCTCAGTATTGCACTGCAGTGTCAGCCTAGATTTTGCCCTCAAGCAGTTCACTTCACGCCACTCAAGATCACTTTGCTCCACTCAGATTAGAAGTTTCATTTAGAGATGTATGATTTATCTCAAAATTGTTAAAATCTGAGTAATATTTGCATTTACAAATTGTTTGAATTATAGCAAGTCATAATTGTCATTCGTGAGACCCAGCTGAGGAGTAGGTTTAAAACAGTACTGATACAAACTTGTGCATTGGGCTCACAACCTGAAATCGCCCCATACTGTTGATGCTTTCTTCTTCCTTCCAGTCACTGCATTCCTCTGTGCCACCCAATGGACTAGCTTTTCTTATTTTTTCATAACTTATACTGTAATGGATGTTGGTGGTTTTCAGACGGACCCAATTGGAAGTGTGCTGTTCAAATTTAACTTAATTTGGTCAGCTCATGAACATAATTTCAGGTGTAGATTTGGACATATCGAGGGGGCACACTAATGGTGGAATCAGAAAATTATGCACAAGTCAAATTTAAAGAGATGGAGGCAGTGAATGAATTTTACAGTACCAAAATTCTGAAAGCTTCTGGGAAACTCAAAAGGCATTGCATTGCATTGCAGCCTTCGTCAAGACTGAAAAGTTGGAGTACTGAGAAGAGACAGGCAAAAATGAGCAGGGAGGAAATGATCCGCCATGATCATATTGAATGAGGTGCAGCCAGGTAAAGGGAAGCATCTCTTTTCTGCAAGAATGGCTGAAGCAGCAGCAGCCTCAGGGGTATCAGCAACTGGAAGGCCTTGCAGATTCTTGGGCACATCCATGCTAATCCTTCTGGCAGGTCAGGGCCAAAAGAGCAAGATTGTGCACTGAGGGCAGGAAGTCCCTTAGCTGGGTGGTGCAGGCTATATAGAGCGAGGTGACCAAGGCAGTCAGTGTTATCTCCATCATCATCATCATCATCATAGGCAGTCCTTCAAAATCAAGGAAGACTTGCTTCTTGCTTCCACTCTAAAAATGAGTTCTCAGGTGGCTGTACAGTCCAATGTGGGAATAGAAACATAGAAACATAGAAAATAGGTGCAGGAGCAGGCCATTCGGCCCTTCAAGCCGGCACCGCCATTCAATATGATCATGGCGGATCATGCAACTTCAGTACCCCGCTCCCGCCTTCTCTCCATACCCCCTGATCCCTTAGCCGTAAGGGCCACATCTAACTCCCTCTTGAATCTATCCAACGAACTGGACTCAACAACTTTCTGGTGGTAGAGACTTCCACAGGTTCATCACTCTCTGGGTGAAAAAGTTTCTTCTCATCTCGATCCTATATCCTTAGACTGTGACCCCCGGTTCTGGACTTCCCCAACATCGGGAACATTCTTCCTGCATCTAACCTGCCAGTCCCATCAGAATTTTATATGTTTCTATGAGATCCCCTCTCATTCTTCTAAATTCCAGTGAGTATAAGCCTAGCCGATCCAACCTTTCTTCTAATGTCAGTCCTGCCATCCTGGGAATTAGTCTGGTGAATCTTCGCTGCACTCCCTCAATAGCAAGAATGTCCTTCCTCAGATTAGGAGACCAAAACTGCACACAATACTCAAGGTGTGGCCTCACCAAGGCCCTGTACAACTGCAGTAAGACCTCCCTGCTCCTATACTCAAATCCTCTCGCTATGAAGGCCAGCATGCCATTTGCTTTCTTTACTGCCTGCTGTACCTGCATGCCTACCTTCAGTGACTGATGTACCGTGACACCCAGGTCTCCTTGCACCTCCCCTTTTACTAATCTGCCTTCCTGTTTTTGCCACCAAAGTGGATAACCTCACATTTATCCACATTATACTGCATCTGCCACACATTTGCCCATTCACCTAACCTGTACAGTCTCTGTCACAGGTGTGGGGCAGACAGTGGTTGAAGGAAAGGATGGGTGGGGAATCTGGTTTTCCGCATGATCCTTCCGCTGTCTGCACTTGTTTTCTGCATGCTCTCGATGACGAGATTCGAGGTGCTCAGCGCTCTCCCGGATGCTCTTCCTCCACTTTGGGTGGTCTTAGGCCAGGGATTCCCAGGTACCGGTGGGGATGTTTCACTTTATCAAGGAGGCTTTGAGGGTGTCCTTGAAGTATTTCCTCTGCCCACCTGGAGCTCGCTTGCCATGTAGGAGTTCCAAGTAGAGCACTTGCTTAGGGAGTCTCGTGTCAGCCATGCAGACGATGTGGCCCGCCCAATGGAGCTGGTCGAATGCGGTCAACTCTTCGATGCTAGGGATGTTAGCCTGGGTGAGGACACTATGTTGGTGTGTCTGTCCTCCCAGTGGATTTGCAGGATCTTGCGGTGGCAGCGCTGGTGTTACTTCTCCAGCACTTTGAGGTGTCTGCTGTATATAGTCCACATCTCTGAGCCATGCAGGAGGGCAGATATCACTACTGCCCTGTAGACCATAAGCTTGAAACTCTTCCAGAACTGTCATCAAAATCAGGAGACTTGTCTTCAAACACTCTCTTCCTCAGATGACCGAAGGCTGCTCTGGCACACTGGAGGCGGTGTTGGACCTCGTCATCGATGTCTGCCTTTGCTGAAAGTAGGCTCCTGAGGTATGGAAAATGGTCCACCTTGTCCAATGCTGAACTGTGGATTTTGGTGACTGGTGGGCAGTGCTGTGTGGCGGAGTCAGATTGGTGGAGGACCTTTGTCTTATGGATGTTTAGCGTAAGGCCCATGCTTTCGTACACCTCGGTGAAGGTGTTGACGATGGCTTGGAGTATCTCCACCAGCTCAAGAACTGCCACACAGTATTGGAAGAGCTTCAATGACCTTATAAGGCAGGCCAAGGTAAGATTATGCATTTGATGCCAATGCACATCCTGTACCACTCCTACAGCCTTCACTCACCTTCTTACTTATCATACTTGTAACAACACTGCGATTAATGCCCTGACAAAAATAGTCATCAAGGGCACCAGATTAATCCGTAACTCTTTTACCTTAACTTCTTGTCAAGGAAACGTCTGAGGTTGAGGAACACAGAAACATAGGGACAGGTGTAAACCACACAGCCCCACAAGTCTGTTTTGACATTATATTAGATCATGGCTGATCTGAATCTTAACTCCATTTACATGTCTTTGCCACATATGCCTTGACACCAGTACTGAAAAAAAATCTATTCATCTCAGTCTTCAAAATATCAATTATCTCAGTAATCACAGCCTTTTAGGGCTAGAGTCCAGACTTCTACTACCTTTATGTAAAAAAAATGCTTACGACCAGTCAATGCTCAAGAGTTAATGATGCTCAAATTTGGCTTGACAAACTGCCTTACATAACTGGTTCAGATTATATAAGTATTTACACTACCAACTGATTAGGCAACTCAACATGGTTTTAAGAAAGGGAAATCATGTTTGACAAATTTATTTAAGTTCTTTGAGGATGCAACTTGCAAGTTAGATAAAGAATGGCGCCAGTGGATGTATTATATTTGGATTTCCAAAAGGCATTCAATAAGGTGCCACATAAAAGGTTGTTGCACTAATTAAGGGCTCATGGGGTTAGGAGTAAAACATTTTTGACAACGGGTTGGGACCCTGCTATCAACCCGCTGCCATGCACATTTCCCAGATGTCGGGTCTGCCAGTGCTGAACAGACCCGACACGCAGTGGCAGGGGAGGCAATTCAGCTAATTATGACCTTAGTAACAGCCCCTTAAGAAGTATTTGGGCTCACCTCTACATTTGTAACGAGGTCACCCACGGGGTCCACGCTACTCGGGGATCACGTCAGGTAAGGAGGTCAGGAGTTCTGTGACCATGGACTCATCTCAATACTTGACAGCTGCAAATGTGACATAAAAGCTCCCATCTCACAGCTGTTCACTTTCCAAGCTCAGAAGCTGTTGCTTACTGCATTATAAGACAGATTGGGGTCAAAATTGTCCCTATGTGCAGTGCTAGTTAGCGCTGCTGGCCAGCGCTAACAGTATGCTAATGAGTTAGCACCGGGGCATGGCGACCACATCGACCCATGCGAAATTGCCGCCGGGGCTCCGCCACCGAAACGTGGTTTGTGCCGCGACCTGCGATATGCGCACCTGTGCGGCACACACACGTGATAATGTCATCGTCATGTGCGCCGACCCCTGATCACCCTGCGCCGACCTCTTTGCGCCCCTCAGGAAATTGCCCTGTGGGATGCGAGGTTGGCGAGGGGCGACGCCATCGACAGCTTTTTGGTGCAAAAAGCTGTGGTGCCCTGGCTGCCCTTAAATGGGAGGTGGTAGCGTGGTGGCCACCATTTTTTTCTGTTGGCTGCCAACATGCAGCCCAGCACCATCTCTTGGGTGCCAGGCTACTGGCCCGGCTGACACCCTCCCTGGTGGCTCAGTGGGCGCTACTAAAGAGGCTGCAGAGTTCGCAGTGGCCCTCCCCTTTAAAAGAAGGGGAGGGACATTGTGAGGCGTTAGCATGACACAACAGGTCCATGTCGCACTGACGTCATCAGTACTGTGCTCATGTGCTGAGCTTTGCGCTAAGCGTCGCGCCCCGTAAACACCACGCGAACACCTGGGGAATGCTCCGTTGCCACAAGTAACATTCTATTTTTTAACAAAGAGCCTAAATCCATTTCTGGGCCAACCCCAAAAAAAAACACTTTTCGCGAAATAACCACCCCAAACCCAGCACAGGATAATTTTGTCCCCATTGAGTATTATGCAGGTTGCCAGTGTTTGGAGTAAACACTCTATCCAGTGTCATCACGTTAGAACAATCTCTCTCACCACTGACAGATCGCTTCTGTCATCTCAAGTTCACCTGCCATCTATTTCATCAGCATCGGTGCCCTTGAAACTATCTCACCTTGGTCCTCAGAATCTCACCATGGTTAGCCCCAACACCAGCATCACCAGGCACACCAGCAGTACCAACAACACCAACCTTCTCCGCAATCAACTGACGCTGCACAGGACACAGGGCATCAGCACCTGGCCACATTGCTGCCCAGGATGTCAGGGATGGCGTCACCATGGCCAGATTTACTTCACTTGATGCTGTACACCCTGGCTGCCACATGATGCGCCAGGTTGGCACCACCCCAAACCAACACTATAAAGCATCCCGACAAAGCCCAAGCCATTCCTTTCACACTCATCACCATTGTGGGGAGAACCGTTATGTCTCACCATTCACTGCAACTCACTAAGCTACTTCCAAAGGTGCACTCAGATTTGTCCAAGAATGCAAAGTGTTGAAAATAAGGGTTTCAATGTTTGACACCACATTAACAGAATCTTTACATGAGCATTACATAAAATATCCAAGTGCCTACCCTTGTGTGTTGTTAGTTGATATAATTGGACTACATGAGGGTGAGTGTGAGGAGTGGCTAATGAGATGGAGAAGTGTTAATGTAGATAGAGAGGGAGGGATGGATGAAGGTGCAAGGTAAGTGCCTGTGACTAAGGATGAGCAAGAGTAGGGTAGGGAAGGCAGAGTGATGGGGATGTGATGAGTGGCTCCGTAGAATGAGGTTGAGTGCAGCTTTGCAGTAACGTTTCGTGATCTACTGAGATCATTGAAAGGTCACTGCAGCCTGGTCTGCCAGACCATATCCCTGCTTGTGTCCTCCAGTGCAATGTGCAACCAAGTTCTGTTGGTCTCCTGGGGAGCTCTCTTCCGCCCATTGGAAGGAAAGAGAACCTCCCTGTTTGCTGTGACTCCCTCCATAAGCGTATGAGGGAGTCATGGGAGAGCCTGTGTGCAGCCCTGCACCTCTGTGCAGTGCTTGTCAGCACCTCAATGCTGCAGAACACTGACAGCACAACTGTCAAAATAAATTTGCGCATGGTCCGTTTAAGGAAAGCGGTTGATGACCCGTCATCAAATGACATCATCAAACACACTTCCTTCAGTTGGCCGGCAAACACGTTGGGCGGGCTTAACAAGCCCAATCAGCGGAAAATCATTCTACACAGCTGGCTGGAGCCAAAGCGAGGTCGGGATCTGCCGCCGATGTCGCCTGCCAAGGACCCGTAGAGGTTGGGGAACTCAAGCCACTGAATATATTCAAGGCTGAGACAGATAGATTTTTAGATGCTAGGTGAATCAAGTAATATTGAGATCAGGTAGATCAGAAAGTAGAGTCGAGGTGGAAGATCAGCCATGATCTTAGTGAATGGCGGAGCAGGCTCAAGGGGACGTATTGCCTACTCCTGCTCCTAATTCTTACATTCTTATGGTGAGACCCTCATCAGGATCTGCACAAGCTACTCAGTAAATTAATTTACCCTTTCTTGCCAATTATCAAAGAGGAAGCTAGTCAACAACGTCATGAACAAACATATTTATTGACATTAGAATCAAAGTTAGCAACACTTAAACAATGAATACAAGAATAATTAGTAGATAGGGTTAATTGACAAAATAAATAAGAGGTTATATAGTGCCATTTCTTCGATCTGTACCTCCTTGAGTCTGTGTCTCTGGGATGCTGAGTGCAAAGCACAGGGTAAATGACATGGCAGGAATAAAGGCAATTATGTTGCCAGAGTTAGAAGGGACTGTAATCTTTGGTCATCATCATCCTTTTCTTTGGTTTTCTGGCTTGAAGCCTCTGTTTACTTGGGTCTGCATGACCAGCTGGCTACTTTGTTAGTGATGGAAATGGTAGTTGGTGGAGAGATTGAAGAATACACAGGAATGTTATTTGAGACAAGTGTATGGAATCATGAACCCAGATTTAGACATATTGGGGTAGACTTTCTCTGATGGTTCCTCAATATCCTGCTGTAATTTTGGTAGAAGATCAGTGGAAACCCTGGAGAAGTAGTATAACAGGTCTGACGAGACGTCATCGAACTGAAACATTAACTCTGTTTCTCTCTCCACAGATGTTGCCTGACCTGCTGAGTACTTCCAGCATTTTCTGTTGTTATTTTATAATAGTTGTTGGTGCTGAACCCTTCCAATCAGGTTTCTGCCCCACACTGCACTGAAATGGCCATTATCAGAGTCACAAATAACACCCAATGTGACTGCGACCGTGGTAAACTGTCCCTCATCCTTGACCTGTCTGCAGCCTTTGACACGGTTGACCACACCACCCTCCTCCAATGCCTTTCCTGCATTGTCCAGCTGGGTGGGACAGATCTCGGCTGATTCCAGTCTTATCTATCCAATCATAGCCAGAGAATCACCGGCAATGGCTTCTCTTCCCGCTCCTGCGCTGTTACCTCTGGAGTCCCTCAAGGATCTATCTTTTCCCCTCCTATTTCTCATCTACATGCTATCCCTCAGTGACATCTTCTGAAAACACATCAGTCTCTACATGTACACCGATGACACCCAGCTTTACCTCACTACTACCTCTCTCAACCCCTCCACTGTTTTTGATTGTCACGTTCCTTGTTCAATGTCCATTACGAGATGAGCAGAAATATCCTCCAACTAAATATTGGGAAGATGAACATCATTGTCTTCGATCCCCTATTTGCCCCTGAGACCCCCATATCCGCTCCATCACAGAGATTGCCTACTTCCACCTCCGTAACATCTGCCCTGCCTCAGCTCATCTGCTCTCCTGGCCGCCCTCCCAACTTGCACCCCTGTAAATTTGAGCTCATCCAAAACTCTGCTGACCATATCCTAATTAGCACCAAGTCCTGTTCACCCATCATCCCTGTGCTCACTGCCAAATTAGCACCCAGTCCAGCAATGCCTCAATTTTAAAATTATCATCCTAGATTTCAAATCACTCCATGGCCTCACCCCTCCTTATCTCTGTAACCTCCTCCAGCCTTACAACCCTCCAAGATGTCTACGCTCCTCCAATTCTGGCCTTTTGTGCATCCCCGATTTTAATTGATCCATGATTGGTGGCCATGCTTTCAGCTGCTTAGGCCCTAAGCTCTGGAATTCATTCCCTAAACCTCTTTACTTCTCTCTTCTTCTGTAAGACATTCCTTAAAACCTGCTCTTTTGACCAAGCTTTTGGTCACCTGTTTTACTATCTCCTTATGTGGCTCAGTACACTCCTGTGAAGAACCTTGGGACGTTTTGCTATGTTAAAGGTGTTCTATAAATGCAAGTTGTTGTTGTTGTTCAAATAGCATAAAAGCTATTTATTTCTGCTATTTCTCTGGGGTTTCCGGCAATCTTCTCACCAAAGTTACAGCAGGAAGATTGGGATAACCCATACGGAAATTACAGGCGCCATATCTCCATTGCCTGGTCAGTGTTTATTTCAGTGCTTGCCTCCTCTTCATGATGACTTAATGGTGGAAATGCTGCGGGGCCTCGACTGGTTTGCTACTATAATTCTGGTGGAAAACTGACAGAGCCACAAGGATACAAAGTAAATGGCCATTTTCCTGGGGTTTCCACTGGGCTCCCACCAGAGTTATCATGGGAGGTGTGGAAGAAAGAATCTATGAATCTATGGCTTATGGTAAAGGGAAGGGTTAAATTCTGTTTTTGCTATATTTGAAGAAATAATAGGACTAGAACAACACCCACACTTTTTAGCCTTAAAACTTAGAAATGTAATTAAATGACTATCCGGTATTAAAAGGGAGTCTCCTGATATTCTGCTTATCAGACTGTGAACAGGGAGAAACTATGCAAGGACAGATAGAGTGTGTGCCTCCCGAGATGACCTTTGTACTCACGGAACTAATGAATAAGATTCCTTTTCTATTTCTGCATTCTATTTCTGTATAAAGATAGGGACAATTTGCTTGTACAGGAGAGTTTTCTGCCTTGGTAAGGTCCAAGCAGGCTCTCCGAGATATCTCGCATTAAAAAAAAAAAATTCTCTCGAAGCACGATTCTGAAAGCCTCTGCCTGAGTTAATTAACTTAGAAATTTCCTCGACAGGAGGTGAGTGGAGCCCCTAGGAATTTCAGCCCCATTGTGTGGATGTTAGACTTCCTCCACCAGTGGCCTGCTCTTTCCTGGTATTATGTGCTGTCTTCTCCTGTGGGAAGAATGTACTGCATTAGTTGGCTGCCTCCACATTCCTTTAAATTGAATGACCCCTTTAAATGATGAAGTTGCGACCTGGCTTCTCTCCCATTTTCCATTTGCTCACCCTATCCCCTGAGTATTTAGCTTACTGCTGGTGTGACCCATGACCTTGTGCAATCCAGTATTATGCAAAGCAGTGGATTCCAGGATTTTTGATGCGATTAATGCTCTTGAATATTGGCGGCCAGAGATCCCGCTATATTGCACTTTGGCTAGCGTATCAGAGACTCAGAAGTTTCAAGGCCTAAGTCTGTATTAAGTGTATAACTTGTAGGCCTGTAGTAATAATGTTGTCTTTTGGTGATTTGAGCATAAAAGTCATGCAACTTTTCCTTGAATAGCAGGCTCGTGATTCTTTGGTGTCATTTCTGGCAAGTGTCGGCACAAGTTATTGCCGTCATCTTTTTTCAGCTAGCTGCTTAATTTAGATAAACTACCATGTACTTAAACTTCCACCCTTGACATACATAGAACTTTTCTTAAAACTGATTCTATTAACTCTTAGCATACTTGACCTGCTATCATAGAATCATTGAATGATTACAGCACGGAAGAAGGCTAATTGGCCCATCCAGCCTGTGCCGGCTCTCTGCAAGAGCACCTCAGCTAGTCTCACTCCCCCGCCCTTTCCCCATAGCCCTGTAAAATCTTTTCTCTCAGGTACTTATCCAACTCCCTTTTGAAAGCAATGACTGGGCCTGCCTCCACCACCCTTTCAGGCAGTGCATTCCAGATCCTAAACACACACTGTGTAAAAATGTTTTTCTTATGTCGTCTTAGGTTCTTTTGCCAATCACCTTAAATCTGTGTCCTCCATTTCTCGACCCTTCTGCCAGACACTTTCTCTCTGTCTACTCTGTCTAGACATCTCAAGATTTTGAACACCTCTATCAAATCTCCTCTCAATCTTCTCTGCTCTAAGGAGAACAACCCCAGCTTCTCCAGTCTATCCACATAACTGAAGTCTCTCATCCCTGGAATCATTCTAGTAAATCTTTTCTGCATCGTCTCTAAGGCTTTCACATTCTTCCTAAAGTGCAGTGCCCAGAATTGGACACAATACTCCAGTTGAGGCCGAACCAGTGTTTTATACAGGTTCATTATAATTTCCATGCTGTTGTATTCTATACCTCCTCCCCATGATATTTAATGGCATTACCATCACCGAATCTCCCAACATCAACATCCTGGAGGATCACCATTGACCAGAAACTTAACTGGACCAGCCACATAAACACTGTGACGAGTGTCTCACCCCCTGACTCCCCAAAGCCTTTCCACCATCTACAAGACACAAGTCAGGAGTGTGATGGAATACTCTCCACTTGCCTGGATGAGTGCAGCTCCAACAACACTCAAGAAGCTCGACACCATCCAGCACAAAGCAGCTCACTTGATTGGCACCCCATCTACCACCTTAAAATTTTCCCTCCACCACCGGCACACTGTGGCTGCAGTGTGTACCATCTACAAGGTGCACTGCAGCAACTCGCCATGGCTTCTTCGGCAGCACCTCCCAAACCTGCAAGCTCTACCACCGAGAAGGACAAGTGCATCAGGCGCATGGGAACACCACCACCTGAAAATTCCCCTCCAAGTTACACACCATCCTGACTTGGAAATATATCATCGTTCCTTCATGGTCACTGGGTCAAAATACTGGAACTCTCTTTCCAACAGCACAAGAACTGCAGTAATTCAAGAAGGCAGCTCACCATCACCTTCTCAAAGGCAATTAGGAATGGGCATTAAATGCTGGCCTTGCCAGCGATGCCCACATCCCAGAATGAATAAAAAAAACCCTCAAGTACAGACACATCTTTGAAAGTTGTAATTGTCGGGATGTGGGAACTCTAACAAAATGGCATGATGTACTGATAGCAGGAGAAACTTCACCATCCAATGAGTGGTTAGAATGTGGAACACGCTAACACATGAAGTAGTTGAGGCAAATAATATGGATGCATTTAAGAGGAAGCTAGATAAGTACTTGAGGGAGAAAGGAATAGATGGCTATGCTGATAGGGTTAGATGAATTAGGATGGGAGGAGGCTGTATGGAACATAAGCACCGGCACAGACAAATTGGGTCGAATGTCCTGTTTCTGTGCTGTAAATTCTATGTAATTTATGTAATTCTATGTAAACTGAGTTACAAATGCTCTGAACAATGTCTTAAGTTACAACACTGTCTGATCATGTTTTCATCTTGACCAAAGAAGAATCATTTTTTGTTTGGCTTGTATCATCTGCCTTTGTATGCAGTGAACTGTCATTTTGTCCAAATACTAAAATCACATGAAGAAATTAATTAAATAGGTTAGACTACAGCTATACTACAAAGCACTGACTCTTCATATGGTTCACACTCTGATAACTTAAGTGACCATTAATTCTTCTATGAGACTTGACCATGAATGATGGCAAGTTTTCTGGCTACAGGGACATCACAGCTGAGCCAGATCCTGTCCTCACCTGTTGTCCAAACACAGGCATTTCCATCAAAGGTCATTGAATAGTGACCAAGAGAGGTGACCCATCTGAATTCCATATTGTAAAGTCCTGTCCCCTCAGTACAGATTCACACGAGGCATGTAGTGAAGTCAAGGTCACTCTGGACCTGCAGCTTTATTTCACAGCTCTGGAATGCTGCACTTGCCTGAGACCTGTCCTTATATACCTGTCTCTTGCAAGTGCACCCCTGGTGGTAAGGTATGCTGGTGGGTACAGGTCATATCTTATTACAGTCATGTATAGCATGTTAGGATACGGTTATATATAATAATGTAAGATATATGACATCACCCTCCCCCAAGGTCTTATTGCCTTTATAGGTTCAGTCTCTCAGGTGGTCTATACTCTCGCATGGAGCGTCTGAGTTGTGGTTCAGTTGTTTGCCTTGGTGTCTGTTTTTCTTTGGGTGTGGATGTTGGTATCTCGCCTGGGCTGTCTGTTTCGATTGGTGTGATTGTTGTTGACTCGCCTGGGCTGTCTGTTGGGATTGCCCTTTCCTCAGGTTGTTCCCTCTGTCTGTCCACCAGGTGTGGTGCGAGTTCCACATTGTAGTCTGCCTCTGGTTCCGCAGTGTTGTTGGTAAATCTGCTTTTGACTTGGTCTCCATGCCTCCGGCAGGTTTTGCCATTGTCCATTTGTACTACCAGTAGCCTGTTTCCTTCTTTGCCCGTTACTGTCCCTGCAAGCCAATTGGGACCCCTGCCATAGTTTAGTACAAACACTTTGTCCCCTATCTCATTCAATCTCCCCCTCGAATTTCTGTCATGGTACTCAGTCAGCTTACGGCGCTTTGCCTCAACGATTTCGTGCATGTCTGGGAGGATTAATGAGAGCCTTGTTTTTAAAGTCCTTTTCATCAGCAGTTGCACGGGGGGATCCCAGTCAGTGAGTGTGGACGAGATCTGTATACCAGCAGCAGTCGCGACAGGCGACCCTGCAGCGTGGGACTTGGATTTTAAGCATGCCTTGTTTAATGATTTGCACTGCTCTCTCCACCTGGCCATTGGAGGCCGGCTTGAACAGTGCCATCTTGACGTGATTTATGCCGTGGTCAATTATAAAGTCTTGGAATTCTGCGCTGGTGAAGCACGGACCATTGTCACTGACCAATATGTCAGGGATTCCGTGCGTTGCAAACATGGTTGCAAGGCTCTCCACAGTGGCGGAGGTTGTGCTTGAGTTTAAAATGGTGCATTCGATCCACTTTGAAAATGCATCTACAAATACGAGGAACATTTTGCCCTTGAATGGGCCCGCATAGTCTACATGCACCAGTGACCACGGTTTGGTAGGCCAGGGCCAGGGGCTCAGTGGAGCCTCCCTGGGAGCATTGCTGAGTTGGGCACAAATGGTGCACCTTCGGACGCAGAGCTCCAAGTCTGCGTCAATACCAGGCCACCAAACGTGGGATCTGGCTATGGCCTTCATGAGAACGATCCCCGGGTGCTCGTGGTGGAGCTCCCGGACAAATGCCTCTCTGCCTCGCAGAGGCATGACTACCTGGCTGCCACACATCAGGCAGTCTGCTTGTAGTGATAACTCATGCATGCGCCTGTGAAAGGGTTTTAATTCCTTGGGGCAGGCATCGCGAGCCTCTGCCCAGTCACCGGTTAGGACACATCTTTTTACTAAGGATAACGTAGGGTCGCTGGCCATCCAGGCTCTGATTTGGCGAGCCGTCATGGGCGAACCTGTGGACTCAAAGGCATTGATTGCCATGACTATCTCACAGTCCTGTTCGTCAGACCCTTCCGTGGTCGCCAGGATAGCCTGCTGAGCGTGTCGGCACAGTTGTC
The DNA here is from genome assembly GCF_044704955.1 of Pristiophorus japonicus. Taxonomy (NCBI): domain Eukaryota; kingdom Metazoa; phylum Chordata; class Chondrichthyes; family Pristiophoridae; genus Pristiophorus; species Pristiophorus japonicus. The sequence continues at coordinate 99,366,143 of NC_091981.1, forward strand.
TGTGCCTGGTCTGTGCCTTATGGTATAGTCGTAGGACGCTAGCACGAGTGCCCACCGTTGAATTTGCGCCGAGGCATTGCCGGTTATTGCCTTGCTCTCAGATAGGAGGGACGTGAGGGGCTTGTGGTCGGTTTCTAACGCGAACTTGGCCCCGAAAAGGTATTGGTGCATCTTTTTGACACCGTACAGGCACGCGAGCGCCTCCTTCTCTACCATTCCGTACCCGCGCTCCGCCCGCGAAAGTGACCTGGAGGCATAAGCTATGGGTTGTAATTTGCCCGCACTATTAACATTTTGAAAAACGCACCCGACACCATTCGCTGATGCATCGCATGTGAGAACTAGCTTTTTACCTGGGTCAAAGAAAGTCAAAACACTGTTGGAACACAGAAGATTGCGTGCCTTATTGAAGGCGCGTTCCTGGGCGTTCCCCCAAAACCAATCGCACCCCTTCCTGAGTAGCACGTGGAGAGGCTCCAGCAGCGTGCTTAAGTTCTGCATAAAGTTCCCAAAGTAATTGAGCAGCCCGAGTAAGGCGCGCAGTTCTGAGACATTCCGGGGCCTGGGTGCCAGGCGAATTGCTTCTGTTTTGGACTCTGTTGGGCGGATTCCATCAGCGGCAATCCTTCTGCCCAAAAATTTTACCTCGGGTGCGAGAAACAGGCACTTGGATTTCTTGACTCGTAGGCCTACCCGATCCAACTGCTTTAGTACTTCTTCCAAATTACGGAGATGGGAGTCGGTGTCCTTGCCCGTGATAAATATGTCGTCTTGAAATACAACCGTCCCCGGATGGACTTGAGCAGACTCTCCATGTTGCGCTGGAATATGGCAGCTGCCAACCTGATGCCGAATGGGCATCAATTGTACATGAAAAGGCCTCGATGTGTGTTGATGGTGGTGAGTAGCTTGGATTCTTCGGTCAATTCTTGCGTCATATATGCAGATGTAAGGTCTAGTTTTGAGAAAAGTTTACCTCCAGCCAATGTGGCAAATAAGTCCTCTGCTCTGGGCAGCGGGTACTGGTCCTGTAGGGAGACTCTGTTTATGGTAGATTTGTAGTCCCCACAGATTCGTACGGATCCATCAGGCTTCATGACTGGGACGATGGGACTTGCCCAGTCGCTAAATTCCACAGGTGATATAATGCCTTCCCGCAGAAGCCTGTCTAGTTCGTGTTCAATCTTTTCCCTCATCACATAGGGTACAGCTCTGGCTTTGTGATGGACCGGTCTAGCATCCTGTGTGATGTAGATTTTGACTTTGGCCCCTTTGAAAGTGCCCACACCTGGCTGAAAGAGATGTTCAAATCGCTTTCTAACTGTTGAGCAGGAGGTCCATTCCTCTAATGACATGGCATGGACATCATCCCATTTCCAGTTTAGTTTTGCCAGCCAGCTTCTCCCCAGCAGTGCTGGGGGGCTTCTGGGCACAATTCACAGGGGAAGTCGGTTCACTGTCCCTTTGTGTGTGACAGAGAGCATGGCGCTGCCGAGAACTGGTACAATTTCTTTGGTATAGGTCCTTAGTTTGGTGTCGACCCTTGTGAGTTTTGGTCTGTTTCTTTTATGCGGTCACAGTTGTTCAAATTGTTGAGCGCCCATGAGAGATTGATTCGCTCCCGTATCCAGCTCCATGTTGACAGATATCCCGTTGAGTAGGACCCTCATCATTATAGGAGGCGTCCTGTTGTAGGAGCAGCGGCCATTGATCGTGTTGACCCGCTGTACATCGGTGTCCCGGGTACTGTCCCCATCATCTTCTGATCCACTTTCCGACCCATCCGATTTGTATACCAGCCGAGCTGCCGTTTTTTTGCACATGCGGGCCAAATGCCCTGCATATTCACAATTTCTGCAAACAGCCTGCTGAAAACGACATCCCCTTGATGAGTGCCCACCCCCACACCTCCAGCACAGACCTGTTCCATTGTTCAAAGTGTTACCAAAGAATGAGCTGCGTCTGGCTGATCTCTCTTGAGCTTCTCTCAGTTTGTAGTTGATTGCTCGCATTGTGGGTTGATGAGGTGTGAATGGCCGTTCCTGTGGCCCTTGATGGCTTCTGCCTGCTGTCGAGAGCTTGTTCTCCCAGTTTTGTCTGTGTGTGGGGGTAGCAGCTTGTTTAATGCTGTGATCTCCTTGTTCCAATATTTCATTAGTTGTCATACCTGCATTGTAAATCAACCTTATTTCTTCTTCCCCTATCAAAAATGTCTGTGCAACCAGTGCTGCTGCCTCTAAGGTCAGGTTCTTGGTCTCTATGAGCTTTCGGAATATGCCTGCGTGGCCTATTCCTTCAATGAAAAAGTCTCTCAGCATTTCTCTCCTCAGTTCATCGGAGAACTCACATAAACTAGCCAACCTCCGAAGTTCCGCCACGAAGTCGGGTATGCTCTGGCCCACACAGCGTTTGTAGTTGTAGAACCTGTGTCTGGCCATGTGTAGGCTGCTCGCTGGCTTCAGGTGGTCTCTTACCAGTGTGCTCAATTCTTCAAACGACTTGCTTGCTGGTTTCTCGGGTGCCAACAGATCCTTCATTAAAGCATATGTTTTCGAGCCACAGCTGGTCAAGAGATGGGCTCTTCTCTTGTCTGCCTTATCGTCGCCTAACCAGTCTTTGGTTACAAAGCTTTGCTGAAGCCTTTCTATGAAGTCCTCCCAATTGTCTCCCACATTGTACTTTTCATCTGATCCATTGTTCGCCATTCTGTGGATTCTGTAATCCTGTAACTCGTCGCCACTGTAAAGTCCTGTCTCCTCAGTACAGATTCACACAAGGCATGTAGTGCAGTCAAGGTCACTCTGGACCTGCACTTTATTTCACGGCTCTGGAATGCTGCACTTGCCTAAGATCTGTCCTTATATACCTGTCTCTTGCAAGTGCACCCCTGGTGGTAAGGTATGCTGGTAGTTACAGGGCATATCTTATTACAGCCATGTATAGCATGTTAGGATACAGTTATATATAATAATGTAAGATACATGACACATCTGCCCAACCTAGAGATACTGAGGTAGCAAGCAGCATTGTTCCTGCACAGACTGGGGATAGAATCTGAGATTGACCTGTTTTTTGTGGCCTAGTTACTCATTGGATCAACTTGCCGAACCATCAGACGAGAGATCCATGTCTCTGCTTTTAATAGACAAATTATAAAACACAATGATTACAGCACTCATGTCACTATGAAGTTCACAGATACACCATGACCTTGAATATTATCTATGACTTTCATAATAAAAGGAGTTTGTTTAATGTTCGCTCAAAGTAATGCAATATTATGGGCATCTGTAACATGTGTCTTATAGCATTAGAAAGACTGTAATGACCAACTTGGATCTGTATTTTTCTCCTAGAGTGACTCAAAGGTTGTGATTAATCAAGTATTGAATGAAACTCCCATTGATAGCTCAGCAAGTGCAAAATGGTCACTTGCGTAAGATACTGGTGGGAGACTGCCTCTTGTACAACCAGATTCTAGCATGGGTCAATATCTTCAGGAGAGGAGGAGAGCAGAGAAAATTGGCAAGAATAAAAATCAAGTATTGATCAATGATTCTCGAATGCCCAAAAATTAAAATGGTATTGCTTCAGTTATTTGTATTGATAGAAATTAAACATTTACCATGTAACTTCTAATAGCTACCACAGGGTGGCAGAAGATACTTTTCCATCTGAGAAATGAGTTCATGTAGCTGCAAAGCATGTTCGGAACATGTCAAATACTGCCACCATTGGGAATTCAAGAGAATTGTCCTTTCTTCAGTGAGACTGTGCACAGATGTGCAACAGCAGCTGTTTTCTTAAATAACATTAAAGCTGATGGTTGAATCATTAAAGATCATGCAGCCCAAATCTGTTGTGATATTACACCCTTTGTATCATCCTGAATTTGCTTTTTTCAAAAAGAAAGCTTAGTTTTTTCGTCACATTATGGTGGCTTCACTCAGTGCTGACTTCATGCTTGTTTTTACGTGCGAATCTAGTAAGCCTGTTTCTGAAGACCAACCATCAGATAGATGCTGTTGCTATTGACCACAACCTGAGGTATTCCAAGTCACTATAAGCATCATAGAATTTATCTCACATGGCTGGTGGAACAACACAAGGGCTTTACTTATAGTTCCTTTATCTGACTTCTAAGTCATCATCGCCCCTGTACCAAATTCCAAAATTCCATTAATTGTTATTATTAGATTTCCTTTTGACTCGGTGACAACTGAGTTTTGTTTGGAGGAGTATGTTGGTTCACCTTATATTTTGGTAGTACCCACCCTGTAGAAGAATACAAATACTATAATGCAAGTAGATTTTCGCTGCCAAGAGAATACTGTTGATAGATGTTATCTTTGTATTGCTTTACTTGTTGTCTTCAATTAATGAAAATATGCACTATCTGTGAAGATAAATGATAATGTGATGCGAGTGATCAGTGCTGAGCTATTAATTGATTTAACTGCAGTCAAGTCAGTAAAATCAGCAAATTCAGTACTCACTATATGTAACAACATTGTAAATGCAATCAAGAGGATATTATGGTCATTATTTCCAGTGTTCATTATGAACAGATATATAATTTCACTAGCAAAACAACCAGAGAAAACCTTCATGAACATCTTTATAAATGTTACAACCAACAGTGACCATCATCATCATAGGCAGTCCCTCGACATCGAGGAAGACTTGCTTCCACTCTAAAAATAAGTTCTCAGGTGACTGTACAGTCCAGTACGGGAATTACAGTCTTTGTCACAGCTGGGACAGACAGTCGTTGAAGGAAAGGGTGGGTGGGGAGTCTGGTTTGCTGCACACTCCTTCCACTGCCTGCGCTGGTTTCTGCATGCTCTTGGTGACGAGACTCGAGGTGCTCAGCGCCCTCCCGGATGCTCTTCCTCCATTTAGGGCGGTCTTTGGCCAGGGACTCCCAGGTGTCGGTGGGGATGTTGCACTTTATCAAGGAGGCTTTGAGGATGTCCTAGAAGCATTTCCTCCGCCCACCTGGGGCTCGCTTGCCGTGTAGGAGTTCCGAGTTGAGCGCTTGTTTTGGGAGTCTTGTGTCAGGCATGTGGACAGTGTGGCCTGTTCAGCGGAGCTGGTCGACTGTAGTCAGTGCCTCAATGCTGGGGATGTTAGCCTGAACGAGGACACTAACGTTGGTGGGTCTGTCCTCCCAGGGGATTTGCAGTATCTTGCAGAGACATCGTTGGTATTTCTCCAGCGATTTAAGGTGTCTACTGTATATGGTCCACATCTCTGAGCCATACAGGAGGGCAGGTATCACTACAGCCCTGTAGACCATAAGCTTGGTGCCAGATTTGAGGGCCTGATCTTTGAACACTCTCTCCCGAAGGCTGCGCTTGTGCACTGAAGACGGTGTTGAACCTTGTCGTCGATGTCTGCCCTTGCTGATAATAGACTCCCAAGGTATGGAAACTGGTCCACATTGTCCAGGGCCGTGCCGTGGATCTTGATGACTGGGGGGCAGTGCTGTGTGGCGGGGTCAGGTTGGTGGAGGACCTTTGTCTTACGGATGTTTTGCTACCCGCCACCATCTCAGCAAAACTCCAGCCCTGCATGAGGTAGAAAAGGCCATCCGTCAACTCAAGAACAACAAGGCATCGGGAGCGGATGGAATCTCCGTTGAGGCACTAAAGTATGACAGAGAGGCACTATTGGAATGAATGCATGACCTCATCTCTCTCATCTGGAAGGAGGAGATCATGCCGGGAGATCTCAGAGATGCAGTAATCGTGACCATCTTTAAAAAGGGGACAAGTCCAACTGCGGCAACTACAGAGGACTCTCCCTGTTATCAGCCACTGGGAAGGTCATCCTCAACGATCTTCTTCCTGTGGCTGAGGAACTCCTCCTGGAGACACAGTGCGGATTCCATCCACTACGGGGTACAACGGACATGATCTTTACGGCACGACAACTTCAAGAGAAATGCAGGGAATAGCACCAATCCTTGTACATGGCCTTCTTTGACCTCACAAAAGCCTTTGACACTGTTAACCGTGAGGGACTATGGAGTGTCCTTCTCCGTTTCGGGTGCCCCCAAAAGTTTGTCACCATCCTCCGCCTGCTCCATGACGACATGCAGACCTTGATCCTGACCAACAGATCCACCACAGACCCAATCTATGTCCAAACCGGGGTCAAGCAGGGCTGCGTCATCGCGCTAACCCTGTTCTCAATCTTCCTCGCTGCAATGCTCCACCTCACACTCAACAAGCTCCCTGCTAGAGTGGAACTAAATTATAGAATCAGTGGAAACCTGTTCAACCTTCGTCGCCTCCAGGCCAGATCCAAGACCGTCTCATCCTCTGTCGTCGAGTTACAGTACGCAAATGACGCTTGCGTTTACGCACATTCAGAGGCTAAACTCAAGTCATAGTCAACATCTTCACTGAGGCGTACGAAAGCATGGGTCTTACACTAAACATCCGTAAGACAAAGCTCCTCCACCAACCTGACCCCGCCACACAGCACTGCCCCCCAGTCATCAACAGTGACCATTGTGGGATTGTGCCACAAATCAAACAACACAGCGCTAACATGAAAAGTGGAGATTGGGAGAGCAAGTAGACAATTTTAAATATAGCATGGGGAGTTTGCGAAAGGCCCTTTGCAGAATAATAATTGCACATTGTTAGATCAATTGTTTAGGTTCTGTGATCTTTCCCGAGCCGTACGTTATTTATGACCATTTCTCACTTTACTCATTCTATAATAATCTCAAGACCAGTAACCATTATTGCAGCTTCATCAATTAGCATCTGTAAAATGTAAAATGTATCCCTCAATCAGACTTTATAAATTATTATGTTATTTATTAACTTGATGTCATACCATTTGCTGGAATTTCAACTTTCTCAAAATAGTGTTAAAAATTCTGTTTGTGCCATTACTTGTGTATTGAGGATTATTTCCCATTATTTTGCAGAGTGACACGTACTGAATTCATTGAAGTAGGCAAAATCACATATACAGTATTCTTGTAGGCAATGGGATAATGGTGTGTGCTCCAGTAACAACTTATTGGGCGTCTCCTCCCATTACCAAGCGCAGTTTGCTGCCTTTTGTAGAGTTCCCATATTGTAGGTCAGTATTGTTCAGCTTTCGTATGGAGAGTGCCATCAATATTTCTTAGTTAGTAGGATCGTTTTAATGTTCATTATTACATTTCCTGAAACACAGTATTCCATTTATCACCATTGTGACCGTTGCTACATTAAGGAAGCACATTCCATTTTAGCTATTAAATTATTTCATATTGTAGAACAGAGTAAAACCTTTCTCATGTTGGGGGTAATTTTAATTTTTAGCGCCAAGCGAAAAACAGGTGATGGTGAATCGGCAACCAGAATTGGCAGGTGTAAAACTTGCTGCCAATTCACTACCACCCATTCTTTGCCTGGCAATAAATATTAAAATGACCCCATTGTCTATATTACGATAGATATACTGCGGATGCTGCCCCAGCCAACTTTTTTTTGTAAATATAAATTCTAATTTAAACAATGGACTCTTGCTTTCAAAGAGATAGAAATTCAAAGAATAAACCTTTAAAGAAATTACATTTTTAAGGGGGTTGCAGTATGATTCCCAGAAATGTCTTATGAACAAGTTAGAAAGTAACAGCTTTGTTAGCTGTTTGTGTCAGTGATGGTATTTACATATGATTTGTATAGCGTCTGGTCAAAAGCCTGTACTGAAAAACACACATGTCTATCAGTTTATCATAACTGGAATTATCCCAGTGTTTATACAAAATTTAATCTAACCCAGGGCCTTCTGTTTCTTGGTTTCTCTGCCAATACTTGTATGAGATTGTGTTGTTAAAGCAGGCACGTATCCTGTCTGGTTCATTGCTACGGTGGTTATGAAGGTGATTCCAAGATCTTTTGCTCATGTGTTTCTTAGTTAGTGTTTTTTTTAATTTAATGAGGGTAACCTAGGGAGTGAGCTATAGGAAAGAGTGAGCAAAAACAACTGATCCAAGCAGTTCCAAAAATGACGTACAGCCATTAAAATTAGAAAACAAAACTGTTAGAAACCAGACTACTTCAAGTTATGTAGTGGATATGTCATTATTGGGACTGTTTGGACATGTTCCCCTTACTCACTGTTTCCTACACCCCACCCAAAGCTTCAACCTTTCAAATAGAAACCTCTATTGTATAGATTGGGTGACCACTTTGCAAGTCTGAGTCTCAGAAATGACTTGCAATCAGGTTAGAAAGTAGCAGCTTTGTTGACCGTTTGTTTCAGAAATGGTATTTATATATAATTTGCATAGCGTCTGGTTAAAGATCTGTGCTGAAAATCACAGACCGTTCAGTTCGCAAGCCTAACCTCGAGCTTCCAGTCGCCTGTCATTTTAATTCTCCGCCCCAATCCCACTCTGACCTCTCTGTCCTCGGCCTCATACACTGTTCTAATGAAGCTCAATATAAAAAATAAAATCTTAGATTTATATAGCACATTTCATGACCATCGGGTGTCTCAAAGCACTTTACAGCCAATGAGTGTAGTCACTTTTGTAATGTAGAAAACGCGACACCCAATTTGTGCACAGCAACCTCCCTCAAACAGCAATGTGATAATGACCTGATATTCTGTTTTTTTGTTATGTTGATTGAGATATAGATATCTGATAATGGGACTAAAGGCAGATAAATCCCCTGGACCTGATGGCGACAGGGATTGTGGATGCATTGGTTGTAATTTACCAAAATTCCCTAGATTCTGGGGAGGTCCCAGCAGATTGGAAAACTGCAAATGTAATGCCCCTATTCAAAAAAGGAGGCAGACAAAAAGCAGGAAACTATAGACCAGTTAGCCTAACGTCTGTAGTTGGGAAAATGTTAGAGTCTATTATTAAAGAAGCAGTAACAGGACATTTGGAAAAGCAAAATTTGGTCGGGCAAGTCAGCATGGATTTATGAAGGGGAAGTCATGTTTGACAAATTTGCTGGAATTCTTTGAGGATGTAACGAACAGGGTGGTAAAGGGGAACCAGTTGCTGTGGTGTATTTGGACTTCCAGAAGGCATTTGACAAGGTGCCACATAACAGGTTACTGCACAAGATAAAAGTTCACGGGTTTGGGGGTAATATATTAACATGAATAAAGGATTGGCTGACAAACAGAAAACAGAGAGTCGGGATAAATGGTTCATTCTCTGGTTGGCAATCAGTAACTAGTGGGGTGCCGCAGGGATCAGTGCTGGGACCCCAACTATTTACAATCAATATTAATGACTTAGAAGAAAGGACCGAGTGTAATGTAGCCAAGTTTGCTGATGATACAAAGATGGGAGGAAGGACAATGTGTGAGGAAGACATAAAGAGGCTGCAGGAGGACATAGACAGGCTACGTGAGTGGGCAAGAATTTGGCAGATGGAGTATAATGTTGGAAAGTGTGAGGTCATGCACTTCAGCAGAAACAAAACCAAAGAGCAAGTTATTATTTAAATGGAGAAAAATGGCGCCTTAGGATACTTGTGCATGAAACACAGGGGGTGGTATGCAGGTACAGCAAGTGATCAGGAAGGCCAATGGAATCTTAGCCTTTATTGCAAAGGGGATGGAGTATAAAAGCAGGGAAGTCTTGTTATTGGTGAGGCCACACCTGGAATACTGCGTGCAGTTTTGGTTTCCATATTTACAAAAGGATATACTTGCTTTGGAGACAGTTCAGAGAAGGTTGATCCTGGGGATGAGGGGGTTGACTTATGAGGAAAGGTTGAGTAGGTTGGGCCTCTACTCATTGGAATTCAGAAGAATGAGAGGTGATCTTATCGAAACGTATAAGATTATGAGGGGGCTTGACAAGGTGGATGCAGAGAGGATGTTTCCACTGGTGGGGGAGACTAGAACTAGAGGGCATGGTCTTAGAATAAGGGGCAGCCCATTTAGAACTGAGATGAGGAGAAATTTCTTCTCTTAGAGGGTTGTGAATCTGTGGAATTCACTGCCTCAGAGGGCTGTGGAAGCTGGGACATTGAATAAATTTAAGACAGAAATAGACAGTTTCTTAAACGATAAGGGGATAAAGGGTTATGGGGAGCGGGCAGGGAAGTGGAGCTGAGTCCATGATCAGATCAGCCGTGAACTTATTGAATGGCGGAGCAGGCTCGATGGGTCTAATGGCCTACTCCTGCTCCTATTTCTTATGTTCTTATATTCTGTATGACCACAGGCTCTAAGATGGCTAATAACTTCAGGAACCTCAGATGACCTGTTCTCTCTTTATTGTTGTAAACAGCAATGGCTGCATTACCACAGTAGCCCACTGGGTGGAGCTATATATATTATACTTCTCCCTCCTTAATGAAGAATTAATTATAAAAAACAATCATCATACATAACTTGCATGGTTATACATAACAAAGAATATGGACTTATTTTGCCATATTTACAAATCAAGCTTAACCACTTCTTTTCTGTTTCCAAGAGGATACCTTCGCTCTCGAACAGAACCTTCCAAACATGGTGTCGAACTTAGACTCATTCTAGGTTGATCATGAGGAATGTTTTCCTCCAAGGGATGCCCTTGATTTACATTTAAACTCTCTACAACTTCAGACTGTTTGTCTGCCTGACTCGGACTCAGAATTAAATTCTGACTTTCTCTTGGATTTGTTTCTAGTACATTTGATGTAGGATATGCTGCTGGTTCTTTACTTGTATCAAAACTATCTGATGTGTCAGAAATAATCGAATCATTCCAACCCTCAACTCATTCCACATCTGTAGGTAAAATATGATCAATGTGAACAAACTTAATCTTTCCATGATCAAACATCTTGACCAAATATCTTCTCCATTCTTCCTGGTAATCACTTTAACCCTTTATGGTGATGGTTCTTCACTCTCATCTTCTGATTTAATTTCACTCCTCTCTTTTACTCTACCTCTATCTTGATTCTCTTTCTGTATTAATTGTTTCTCTTCTACGGACTATGCCAAGTTTGGTTTTAACAACGAGAATCTGGTTCGTGGCTGTCATTTGAGAAACAACTCTACTGGTGTTCTACCAGTAGTTGTATTATGATACATAATTAGAAAATTAGCCAATTTGTGGTCCACTGACACCTGTCGTTTCTTTGGATTTGGATCCATCATCTGTTTGATGAGGGTACATTTTACAATTTGTGCTATGTGCTCTGTTGTACCATTTGAAGCAGGGTGGTACAGTGGAATCTTGGTATGTTTCACACCATATTTTCTTGTGAACTGTGCAAATTCTTCTGAACAAAATTGTGGTCCATTATCAGACACAATTTCTTCTGGGAGGCCAAATGAAGACAATAATCTTCGCAAAATGTCTAATGTTTTACTTGTTATTTTCCGCATTCAAATGGCTATCAATCACAATGAACAATTGCTGTCCTTCTAGCTCAGCAAAATCAATATGTAACCTTTACCACACCCTGGGAGGCCATTTCCAGGGCTGTAATGGTACTAATGGTGGTTTCTTGCTTACCGATTGACATGTCGTACACTGACTCACGATGTACTCTATATCTTTATCAAGACCTGGCCACCACAAGTAACTGCATGCAAAGCTCTTGGTCAAGCACATTCCCAGGTGCTGTTCATGAAGATCTAATAATTTGGACCTGAATTTATTTGGTATAACCACTCATGCACCCCACATTATACAATCTTTATCCACTGATAATTTATTCCTACGAATGAAGAATGGATGAATATCTTTCTCTGGTACTTGGTTTGGCCAGCCATTTGCGATATAATCATAACCTTTGACATAACTTGGTCACATTTGGTTGCTCTAACAATCTCTTCAGCTGTGACTGGCAGTTCATCAATGTATGAAAAATAGAACACTTCTTCCCAATTGGGTGTAACTTGTGATAGGGAAGGCAATCTAGATATAGCATCAGTATTACTGTGATCAGCTGATCATCTGTATTCAATATTATATGTATAGGCTGACAAAATTAAAGCCCATCTCTGCATTTGGGCTGCAGCTAATGTTGGAACTGGGGACTTTGGATGGAGGATTGCTGTCAGGGGCTCATTTGACCTGTTCCCTCTTTATTGTTGTAAACAGCAATGGCTGCATTATCACAGTAGTCCATTGGGTGGAGCTTTATATTACAGGTAGTACAGCTTCTTTATCGCACAAAGTGGGATTGCCCCTTGTCGTGGCACTGTCTGCCATATGAGAGGCCATTGCTCCTCATAATTGCAGAGTCCAATCCTCCCTCTTGTCTTGTACAGAATTATGTTCCATAATACTAGTTGGAGTTAATTGGATTCATAGGCCAACAGTTGCCTCTCCATGCCACAACTACCAATATGTGGAAGTTGAAAATAATTGATGGATAGATATGCTTAAAAATTTTTTCAAGTGAACATTTAGTTAGTTAATCTAACATTACCCCTTAGATGTGCACAGATACCTGGAAGATAATGACCCTTTAGTCAATAACAGTTTATTAGTAAAAAAATAATTGGACTGCAATTAGGAGAAACAGTCCAAAACTAGCGCCAAGGAACATACACAAAAAACAAACATAATTCAAAAAAGCCGATCAATAGTAGGATTGCATGCCAAACTGAAGTTCAAACCCAAAGTAATCCTAACTGAACAGTCAGGTTAATTTCTTGAAATAAGAAATCTTAGTCCAAATGTGCCTGCCCCTTCTTTTGAAACTGCTTGGAAGGGACATTATATATGCAAACAGATATTTCCCATTCCCAGTTGAGCAACTGCCATCTGTAGATGGAGCCACAGCAACAAAGCACAGGTGAGGCTTTCTTCTTTGTACTTCTTAGATTGTGTGGTCTTGTAGCGGGAGGACAACTAGGCAGTCCAGTAATTGGTCTCTCTGCTGATGTAGTCATGAGCATGTATCCATATTACAGTGTTTTTGGCAGATTAGACAATCAGAGGATTGATGTCTTTGTCCAATATCTGCAGTTATTGTAGACAAGTATGTATTCACGTTTCCTTATCTGTGAGAGGTTAAAAAAAAAAGTGTCTGTTCACCCTGCTGATCTTGGGAGAGTCAACATGCATTGAAGCAATATCAGGACTGGGCATTGTGAATAGTTTAATTTTATGGGCTCCAAAGCGAATCACTCCCCCACACAACTAAATATTTATCAAAAGTGGCTCTGTGCATTTGGGTTTGGCTCTTTAATGATAATTCCGTCATTTACAACACAGGGTGGACCAGCCAATCCACTGTGAGCATTTGTAAACTGTTGCAGATGCTGAAAAGAGTAGGGTTTCCCCAAATCTTGTCATTTATAGTGACAGATAGGAGCTAAATGATGCATTTATTTGAATCCTATTTCCTATTCTCCAAGGAAGAAAGAAAGAGTTGCATTTATATAGCACCTTTCATCCCAAAGCACTTTACAGCCAACAAAGTACTTTTGACGTGTAGTCACTGTTGTAATGTGGGAAACGCAGCAGCCAATTTGCGCACACCAAAACAACAATGCGATAATGACCAGATAATCTGTTTTATTAAATGTTAATAATGGGGGCCGCTAATGGGGCACAAATGGCTTTGTGACTGTGCACGGCGCTGACATCGACTAGCACCATATTCGACAGGAGTTTTGCGGAGTTGCAACGGCATTGCGCTCCGATCGCCTTTGCTCGGAGATTGTGACGTCATCGCCGTGTGCATCATCCTGGTAACGGCCTGGAGCCAAAATTGATTCCGTCTCCTGCTGCAGGGGCGGGCGAAAACACGGGCAGCTGCAGGAGGCGTGCATCGGGTGGCTGGCCACTTCGGGGGAGATGATTAAAGGTAAGGTGGCCGAGGTAGGTAAAACAATAACTTACCTTGTTCCAGTTTTTTTCGCGGGATCATGCCTGCGATCGATCAGACCAGCACTCTGCTTGAGTGCCGGGCTGATTGCGTGAGATCATGGCTGCCTTGTTGGTCCAAGGAAGTACTTTTTATATTGCAGAGCCTGCAGCGAAGGCCCTTCACTTGGTCATCTCCCTCCAAAACAGATATACCGTTTTGGGTACTGTTGGGGGAGATGACTCATCAGGGGAAGGCATCTGCAGCCAGGTTCATGGCACCATGGCTGGCTCTGCTGCACAGGAGGGTAGGAAAAAGAGTGGAAGAGCTATCGTGGTAGGGGATTCTATTATAAGGGGAATAGATAGGCGTTTCTGCGGCCGCAATTGAGACTCCAGGATGGTATGTTGCCTCCCTGATGCAAGGATCAAGGATGTCTAGGAGCGGCTGCAGGGCATTCTGAAATGGGAGGGAGAACAGCCAGTTGTCGTGGTGCACATTGGTACCAACGACATAGGTAAAAAAAGGGATGAGGTCCTACGAAACGAATTTAAGGAGCTAGGAGCTAAATTAAAAAGTAGGACCTCAAAAGTAGTAATCTCGGGATTGCTACCAGTGCCACGTGATAGTCAGAGTAGGAATCGCAGGATAGCGCAGATGAATACGTGGCTTGAGCAGTGGTGCAGCAGGGAGGGATTCAAATTCCTGGGGCATTGGGACCGGTTCTGGGGGAGGTGGGACCAGTACAAACCGGACGGTCTGCACCTGGGCAGGACCGGAACCAATGTCCTAGGGGGAGTGTTTGCTAGTGCTGTTGGGGAGGATTTAAACTAATATGGCAGGGGGATGGGAACCAATGCAGGGAGACAGAGGGAAACAAAAAGGAGGCAAAAGCAAAAGACAGAAAGGAGATGAGGAAAAGTGGAGGGCTGAGAAACCCAAGGCAAAGAACAAAAAGGGCCACTGTACAGCAAAATTCTAAAAGGACAAATGGTGTTAAAAAACCAAGCCTGAAGGCTTTGTGTCTTAATGCAAGGAGTATCCGCAATAAGGTGGATGAATTAATTGTGCAAATAGATGTTAATAAATATGATGTGATTGGGATTACGGAGACGTGGCTCCAGGATGATCAGGGCTGGGAACTCAACATTCAGGGGTATTCAACATTCAGGAAGGATAGAATAAAAGGAAAAGGAGGTGGGGTAGCATTGTTGGTTAAAGAGGAGATTAATGCAATAGTTAGGAAAGACATTAGCTTGGATGATGTGGAATCTATATGGGTAGAGCTGCAGAACACCAAAGGGCAAAAAACATTAGTAGGAGTTGTGTACAGACCTCCAAACAGTAATAGGGATGTTGGGGAGGGCATCAAACAGGAAATTAGGGGTGCATGCAATAAAGGTGTAGCAGTTATAATGGGTGACTTTAATATGCACATAGATTGGGCTAGCCAAACTGGAAGCAATACGGTGGAGGAGGATTTCCTGGAGTGCATAAGGGATGGTTTTCTAGACCAATATGTTGAGGAACCAACTAGGGGGGAGGCCATCTTAGACTGGATGTTGTGTAATGAGAGAGGATTAATTAGCAATCTCATTGTGCGAGGCCCCTTGGGGAAGAGTGACCATAATATGGTGGAATTCTGCATTAGGATGGAGAATGAAACAGTAAATTCAGAGACCATGGTCCAGAACTTAAAGAAGGGTAACTTTGAAGGTATGAGGCGTGAATTGGCTAGGATAGATTGGCGAATGATACTTAGGGAGTTGACTGTGGATGGGCAATGGCAGACATTTAGAGACCGCATGGATGAATTACAACAATTGTACATTCCTGTCTGGCGTAAAAATAAAAAAGGGAAGGTGGCTCAACCGTGGCTATCTAGGGAAATTAGGGATAGTATTAAAGCCAAGGAAGTGGCATACAAATTGGCCAGAAATAGCAGCGAATCTGGGGACTGGGAGAAATTTAGAACTCAGCAGAGGAGGACAAAGGGTTTGATTAGGGCAGGGAAAATGGAGTACGAGAAGAAGCTTGCAGGGAACATTAAGGTGGATTGCAAAAGTTTCTATAGGTATTCAAAGAGAAAAAGGTTAGGAAAGACAAACGTAGGTCCCCTGCAGTCAGAATCAGGGGAAGTCATAACGGGGAACAAAGAAATGGCAGACCAATTGAACAAGTACTTTGGTTCAGTATTCACTAAGGAGGATACAAACAACCTTCCGGATATAAAAGGGGTCAGAGGGTCTAGTAAGGAGGGGGAACTGAGGGAAATCTTTATTAGTCGGGAAATTGTGTTGGGGAAATTGATGGGATTGAAGGCCGATAAATCCCCAGGGCCTAATGGACTGCATCCCAGAGTACTTAAGGAGGTGGCCTTGGAAATAGCGGATGCATTGACAGTCATTTTCCAACATTCCATTGACTCTGGATCAGTTCCTATGGAGTGGAGGGTAGCCAATGTAACCCCACTTTTTAAAAAAGGAGGGAGAGAGAAAACAGGGAATTATAGACCGGTCAGCCTGACCTCAGTAGTGGGTAAAATGATGGAATCAATTATTAAGGATGTCATAGCAGTGCATCTGGAAAATGGTGACATGATAGGTCCAAGTCAGCATGGATTTGTGAAAGGGAAATCATGCTTGACAAATCTTCTGGAATTTTTTGAGGATGTTTCCAGTAAAGTGGACAAAGGAGAACCAGTTGATGTGGTATATTTGGACTTTCAGAAGGCTTTCGACAAGGTCCCACACAAGAGATTAATGTGCAAAGTTAAAGCACATGGGATTGGGGGTAGTGTGCTGACGTGGATTGAGAACTGGTTGTCAGACAGAAAGCAAAGAGTAGGAGTAAACGGGTACTTTTCAGAATGGCAGGCAGTGACTAGTGGGGTGCCGCAAGGTTCTGTGCTGGGGCCCCAGCTGTTTACATTGTACATTAATGATTTAGACGAGGGGATTAAATGCAGTATCTCCAAATTTGCGGATGACACTAAGTTGGGTGGCAGTGTGAGCTGCGAGGAGGATGCTATGAGGCTGCAGAGTGACTTGGATAGGTTAGGTGAGTGGGCAAATGCATGGCAGATGAAGTATAATGTGGATAAATGTGAGGTTATCCACTTTGGTGGTAAAAACAGAGAGACAGACTATTATCTGAATGGTGACAGATTAGGAAAAGGGAAGGTGCAACGAGACCTGGGTGTCATGGTACATCAGTCATTGAAGGTTAGCATGCAGGTACAGCAGGCGGTTAAGAAAGCAAATGGCATGTTGGCCTTCATAGCGAGGGGATTTGAATACAGGGGCAGGGAGGTGTTGCTACAGTTGTACAGGGCCTTGGTGAGGCCACACCTGGAGTATTGTGTACAGTTTTGGTCTCCTAACTTGAGGAAGGACATTCTTGCTATTGAGGGAGTGCAGCGAAGATTCACCAGACTGATTCCCGGGATGGCGGGACTGACCTATCAAGAAAGACTGGATCAACTGGGCTTGTATTCACTGGAGTTCAGAAGAATGAGAGGGGACCTCATGGAAACGTTTAAAATTCTGACGGGTTTAGACAGGTTAGATGCAGGAAGAATGTTCCCAATGTTGGGGAAGTCCAGAACCAGGGGTCACCGTCTGAGGATAAGGGTAAGCCATTTAGGACCGAGATGAGGAGAAACTTCTTCACCCAGAGAGTGGTGAACCTGTGGAATTCTCTACCACAGAAAGTAGTTGAGGCCAATTCACTAAATATATTCAAAAGGGAGTTAGATGAAGTCCTTACTACTCGGGGGATCAAGGGTTATGGCGAGAAAGCAGGAAGGGGGTACTGAAGTTTCATGTTCAGCCATGAACTCATTGAATGGCGGTGCAGGCTAGAAGGGCTGAATGGCCTGCTCCTGCACCTATTTTCTATGTTTCTATGAATACGTGGCTTGAGGAGTGGTGCAGGAGAGAGGGATTCAAATTCCTGGGACATTGGAACCAGTTCTGGGGGAGGTGGGACCAGTACAAACCGAACGGTCTGAACCTGGGCAGGACCGGAACCAATTTCCTAGGGGGAGTGTTTGCTAGTGCTGTTGGGGAATGTTTAAACTAATATGGCAGGGGGATGGGAATCTATGTCGGGAGACAGAGAGAAGTAAAATGGGGGCAGAAGCAAAAGGTAGAAAGGAGATAAGGAAAAGTGGAGGTCAGAGAAATCAAAGGCAAAAATCAAAAAGGGCCACATTACAACATAATTCTAAAAGGACAAAGAGTGTTAAAAAAACAAGCCTGAAGGCTCTGTGTCTCAATGCGAGGAGCATTTGTAATAAGGTGGATGAAATAACTGCGCAGATAGCTGTTAATGGATATGATGTAATTGGGATTATGGAGACATGGCTCCAGGGTGATCAAGGCTGGGAACTCAACATCCAGGGATATTCAATATTCAGGAAGGATAGACTGAAAGGAAAAGGAGATGGGGGTAGCGTCGCTGGTTGAAGAGGAGATTAATGCAATAGTAAGGAAGGACATTAGCTTGGATGATGTGGAATCTGTATGGGTAAAACTGCGGAACACCAAAAGGCAGAAAACGCCAGTGGGAACTGTGTACAGACCACCAAACAATAGTAGTGAGGTTGGGGATGACATCAAACAGGAAATTCGGGATGTGTGCAATAAAGGTACAACAGTTATCATGGGTGACTTTAATCTGCATATAGATTGGGCTAACCAAACTGATAGCAATACGGTGGAGGAGGATTTCCTGGAGTGTAGAAGGGATGGTTTTCTAGACCAATATGTCGAGGACCAACTCGAGAGCTGGCCATCCTAGATTGGGTGTTGTGTAACAAGAGAAGATTAATTAGTAATCTTGTTGTGCGAGGCCCCTTGGGGAAGAGTGACCATAATATGGTAGAATTCTTCATTAAAATGGAGAGTCACACAGTTAATTCAAAGACTAGAGTCCTGAACTTAAAGAAAGGTAACTTCGATAGTATGAGACGTGAATTGGCTAGGATAGACTGGCGAATGATACTTAAAGGGTTGACAGTGGATAGGCAATAGCAGACATTTAAAGATCACATGGATGAACTTCAATAATTGTACATCCCTGTCTGGCGTAAAAATAAAATGGGGAAGATGGCTCAACCGTGGCTAACAAGGGAAATTAGGGAGTGTTAAATCTAAGGAAGAGGTATATAAATTAGCCAGAAAAAGCAGCAAACCTGAGAATTGGGAGAAATTTGGAATTCAGCAGAGGAGGACAAAGGGTTTAATTAGGAGGGGGAAAATAGAGTATGAGAGTCAGCTTGCAGGGAACATAAAAACTGACTGCAAAAGCTTCTATAGATATGTGAAGAAAAAAAGATTAGTGAAGACAAATGTAGGTCCCTTGCAGTCAGAATCAGGTGAATTTATAATGGGGAACAAAGAAATGGCAGACTAATTGAACAAATACTTTGGTTCTGTCTTCATTATGGAAGACACAAATAACCTTCCGGAAATATTAGGGGACCGAGAGTCTAGTGAGAAGGAAGAACTGAAGGAAATCCTTATTCGTCAGGAAATTGTGCTCGGGAAATTGATGGGACTAAAGGCCAATAAATCCCCAGAACCTGATAGTCTGCATCCCAGAGTATTTAAGGAAGTGGCCCTAGAAATAATCGATGCATTAGTGATCATTTTCCAACATTCTATAGACTCTGAATCAGTTCCTATGTATTGGAGGATAGCTAATGTAACCCCACTTTTTAAAAAAGAAGGGAGAGAGAAAACAGGGAATTATAGACCAGTTAGCCTGACATCGGTAGTGGGGAAAATGTTGGAATCAATTATTAAAGATGTAATAGCCGCGCATTTGGAAAGCATTGACAGGATGGATCCAAGTCAGCATGGATTTATGAAAGGGAAATCATGCTTGACAAATCTCTTAGAATTTTTTGAGGATGTAACTAGTAGAGTGGACAAGGGAGAACCAGTGGATGTGGTGTATTTGGACTTTCAAACGGCTTTTGACAAGGTCCCACACAAGAGATTAGTGTGCAAAATTAAAGCACATGATATTGGGGGTAATGTATTGACGTGGATAAAGAACTGGTTGGCAGACAGGAAGCAAAAAGTAGGAATAAATGGGTCCTTTTCAGGATGGCAAGCAGTAACTAGTGGAGTACTGCAAGGTTCAGTGCTGGGACCCCAGCTATTTACAATATACATTAATGATTTCGCCGAAGGAATTGAATGTAATATCTGCAAGTTTGCAGATGACACTAAGCTGGGTGGCAGTGTGAGCTGCAAGGAGGATGCTAAGGGGCTGCAGAGTGAATTGGGCAAATGCATGGCAGATGCAGTATAATGTAGATAAATGTGAGATTATCCATTTTGGTGGCAAAAACAAGAAGGCAGAATATTATCTGAATGGTGACAGATTAGGAAAAGGAGAGGTGCAACGAGACCTGGGTGTCATGGTACATCTGCCATTGAAAGTTGGCATGCAGGTACAGCAGGCGGTGAAGAAGGCAAATGGCATGTTGGCCTTCATAGTGAGAGGATTTGTGTATACTGCAGTTGTGCAGGGCCTTGGTGAGGCCATACCTTGTATATTGTGTACAGTTTTGATCTCCAAATCTGAGGAAGGACATTCTGAAGAAAGATTGGATCGACTAGGCTTATATTCACTGGAATATAGAAGAATGAGAGGGGATCTCATAGAAACATATAAAATTCTGACAGGTTAGATGCAGGAAGAATGTTCCTGATGTTGGGGAAGTCCAGAACCAGGGGTCACAGTCTAAGGGTAAGGGATAAGCCATTTACGACCGAGATGAGGAGAAATTTCTTCACTCGGAGAGAATTGTGAGCCTGTGGAATTCTCCACACAGAAAGTTGTTGAGGCCAGTTCGTTAGATATATTCAAAAGGGAGTTAGATGTGGCCCTTACGGCTAAGGGGATCAAGGGGTATAGAGAGAAAGCAGGAATGGGGTACTAAAGTTGCAAAAATGATTCGCCATGATCATATTGAAAGGTGGTGCAGGCTCGAAGGGCCAAATGGCCTACTCCTGCACCTATTTTATATGTTTCTATGTTTCTATGTTTCAATTTAAGGGAGGGAAGAAGCCTTTGAACATGATAGCGCTGTATGGCCCAATGTGCAGTGCTGCTGAAGTTTCCGATCTGCCTGCTGCCAATTGCGCTCCAACAAGGAAGCAGCAAGCTTGATTTAGTGCTCCACTTCCTTCTTGGAGTCCAAACAGTGAATTTTTTTAAAGTTTGAAATCGTTAAACTTTTAAAAATTAGCCCCCCTAACGGGGCGATAGTGAATTTTTCTCCCAGTCTTTTTTTATTGGTTAGAAAGAACCGGAGTGGCCACGTGGAGAAATCCAAGGGGTAGAAATTAGTCTGTGCCTGTTTCAACTCCAGACTCAGCACTGTGCAAACAGCACACGACTGAACCAAGTGGCCCAAGACTTTCCACTAGGTGGCCATCGCCCGAAAAAATGGGCCTTGTTCCAGCGATGTAGGACGTCTCAGCCTTACTGATCGCTGGTACATGGCCCATTTTTTGTTGCAATTTTCCACTTGGCCTTAGGCTGGCGATGTGGAATGGGCGATCTGATTTAAGCACGATTTTTTCGCTGCCTCTACCCTTCCTCCGATCTTCAAAATTGCGTCCGTAGTGCCCATTTCCTTCAGTAAAGCCCGGGAAAAGCAACTATTACCCAGCCTTGTTCTTGGCGAGCGATCAGCCCGGCCTTGTGATGGAGATGTGCCGAAAGTTGGGATGGGCCATGTGTGGGCGATCAGTTTGGCGAAGTGAGCCAAAACTTGGGGGCTTATTTTTACGCCGATCTTTCTGGCCTAGTTTCCACTTTTTTCTCAAAATGGGCGATAGAGGTCCATTTTGGGCGATATATGGGCCATAAATGGGCGATGTGAAGTGGAAATCTAGCCCTATAGAAATTGGTCCCCGGACCTCATTTGCACAGTCAGGGAGAGCTGCTTGTGATAGCTGCACCTTCACAGGCAGCACCAGCAGCAGCCCTCAGGAAAGTTTCAAGAGGGAGGTCAGGGTGGGCTGCAGGTAGGGGGGTAATTGAGATGCCTGTGGCATCAGGAGAGCTGGCCTGGTCCTCCTGGCACCATAGGAAGTGTTGCCGTTGGAAAAAAAAGATTTTAAAACTTACTCTCTTCAGGGCCTAACAGCTGCTTAGGAGACCTAAAAAATGAGCCCCACGAATTTAGCAGTGGGGCCAACAGCTGCGCAGATTGGGCGAAGGCTGCTTCATTGCTAAATTGGTATGCTTCGCACCCACTTCATACCCAAAAAATGGGCACAACATACACCAATTTGTAGCCCTCAGTGTTTCCTGAACAGCCCCCTCTTTCTTCACATAATGCTTATGGGAATCCAAATGTTACTTGAAGGAGATTGATCTTCTCTCTCAGAGTCCATGGTTTGAGTGCCCTGGGGCTGCTGCTAACCCTATTGTTATTCCTAGATAACATTTTGGAAACATAAAAGATATGAGAAAAATAGCAACTAAAATTACAAATGTATTACTTATTGTGGTAGATGGTATTACTCTCACTGCTGTGTTCTTGTACTGTCCCAAATTTGCCAAGAAGCTGACCTTTTCTGGAGCACCATTGATATCTTATGGGAAGCTATCATCATCATAGGCAATCCCTTGAAATCGAGGAAGACTTGCTTCCACTCTAAAAGTGAGTTCTCAGCTGACTGTACAGTTCAATACGGGAATTACAGTCTCTGTCACAGGTGGGAGAGACAGTCATTGAAGGAAAGGGTAGGTGGGGAGTCTGGTTTGCCGCACGCTCCTTCCGCTGCCTGCACTTGTTTTCTGCATGCTCCCGGTGACGAGACTCGAGGTGCTCAGCGCCCTCCCGGATGCTCTTCCTCCACTCAGGGCTGTCTTTGGCCAGGGATTCCCAGGTGTTGGTGGGGATGTTGCACTTTATCAAGGAGACTTTGAGGGTGTCCTTGAAACGTTTCCTCTGCCCACCTGGGGATCGCTTGCCATGTAGGAGTTCTGAGTAGAGCGCTTGCTTTGGGAGTCTTGTGTCAGGCATGTGGACAATGTAGTCCGCCCAACTGAGCTGGTCGAGTGTGGTCAGTGTTTCGATGCTGGGGGATGTTGGCCACTGACGTTGGTGCGTCTATCCTCCCAGGGGATTTGCAGGATCTTGCAGAGGCAGCGCTGGTGGTGGTATTTCTCCAGCGATTTGAGGTGTCTACATATGCAGTAGCACAGGAGATTCAGCAGCTGGCCGACAGCCATGACATGCGAGGATTCTTCACCGCAGTCAAGTCCACCTACGGCCCAAGCACCTAAGGCCCCACCCCATTGCTGGCCAAGAACACCGAGGCAGTCAGGAATAAATCACCTGCTGAAATCAGTGAGTGCAGCTTTTCACTTCTAAACTTTCAGAACAGGTGCTGCATTGGTGCATGCAAATTAAGGACTGTGTGTTTTGAAAAATAAGAGTGTTAATTCAATACAGCAATGGAACAATGTCCACCAAGGACAATGAATTTCTTGCATGAGGAAGTGGAGATATTAGTCAACATCATTGAGCAGAGATGGCAGGAGCTAGATACCAGCAACAGAGGTCGCATAAAAGTACCACCAAAAGAAATGAAGAAACGCTGGAACCAAGTTGCAGAAGATTACTGCGCAGTGGTACATACCATGAGATCTGGAAGCCAGTGTAACAAGAAATGGCACAACCTTGGTCAAGTAGTTAGTGTAAGTAATATTTTTCATTTTTAATGTAATTGTAATTGTAACGTGACTATCTGTATGTCCCACCCTGCAGAAAGAAGCACTCTGTAAAAAGTTATATTTTACTCTTTGCAGAAGAAATTGGCCCACAACAAAAGGGAAGCAACTCGAACAGGAGGAGGCACGCCCAATCTGCATCCACTGACACCCTTGGAACAGAGAGTAGCTGCTATGATGAGTCGTACATGGAGAAAAGCAATCAGTACAGCACAAGCTGGGCCCGCACGCGAGGAAGAGGGCAAGTCCTGAAAATGCATCGTGGCCCTTCAAGTCAACCTGCTGCCTGACCTGCTATGTGTGAGAGTACTCATGCCACCCATCCTGCCCCCTCCCTTGCTGTTAAACATTTGACTGTTCTGATGTATTTTGCAGAACATGATAATGATGACGATGATGATGTTGATGATGATGATGCTGCTGCCAACGCTGAGGATCCTGAAGATACAGAACAAGAACCAGTACAACCAGATGTGGACGATCCAGACTGGATGATGGCAGCGATGACTGAAATGTCTGCAGGAGAGAGCTTCCAAATTAATGTTTATGAGCCCCCATTAAGGGGCATCAGAGTTTCAACCCCTAGCATAGGTTCTCGTTCCACCTTCCATGGTTTTGATTCCGATGTTGCGGGTCCCAGTGGTGCTGCTGGTGTAATGAGCAGTTTACAGTCAGTGCACTACCGTCCGAGCCTGCGCCTCCCACTCGTATAGGTTCTGGTTCCACCTTCCATGGTTTTGATTCCGACGTTGCGGGTCCCAGTGCTGCTGGTGATATCATGGAGCAGTTTACACCCATTCACCCACCATCCCAGCCCACGGCCCGCACTCGAGTGCTGTCTTCTGAAATACCGAGCGTCCCACCTTCCCAGCCCGTGCCTCCCTCTCTAGTACTGCCATCTGTAACACAGAGCGTCCCACTGTCCTAGCCCGCGCCTCCCTGTGTAGTGGTGCCGTTTGCAACACTGAACGTCCCACCGTCCGTGCCTGCACCTCCCAGTGTAGTGGTGCCACGAGGCAGACCCAGGCAGAGGAGAATGAGATTGGAGACACGCTCTCCTGAGATGCAGCGTGCAACAGATGCGGCTCAGGTTGTGGCATTGGGTATGGAGACCAATGAGCTTACCCGATCACTCATCGGTAGCGTCAGTGTAGTGGGTGAAGAGTTGACGGTCCTGACGGGAGAAATAGCAGTAATGACATGGGAACTTAGGGAGGGAATGTCCGAGGGAGTGCAATCGATGGCACAGGCCGTCAGGGAGGGCATGCAAGTGTCGGCACAGGCTGTCAGGGAGGGCCTGGTTGAGGTAGCTGCTGCAAAAAGGGCACACAGCCCGGCCAATCAAATGACACCCCCATGAGGAAGTGAACATTCACTGAGATGTGGATGAGAGATGGTTGCAGCCTTTCTTTGCTGCTTTTGTTCTTGTTCTTGATGTAGCTATAGTAGCGTTTTTCAAATTGTAATTGTTTTTAATGTTTTGTAACTTTACAACTTATAAGTGATCTCAGGGTTTTTAAGTGATCTTATAGTGTAGATGCTCTCACATTTTGTATCTTATTTAATTTTGCACCTAAAAAGTGATCCTGAAGTTTAAGTGTCCTTGAGAGTGTAAGATTTTTCAAATTGAAATTGTTTTATAAATTTTGTAACTTTACAACTTATAAGTGATCTTAGGGTTTTTAAGTGATCTTATTGTGTAAATGCTCTCACATTTTGTAACTTATTTAATTTTGCATCTAAAAAGTGATCTTGAAGTTTAAGTGTTCTTAAGAGTGTAAGATTTTTCACATTGAGATTGTTTTGAAACTTTTGTAACTTTACAAGTTTATAAGTGATCTTAAAGTCTTTAAGTGATCTTCAAGAGTCATATTAAAAAGTAAAGTTTGATACAACAAATATTTTATTACAGTGACGTTAACTTTTCAATAAAATATTTTTTCATTAAAACTGTTTCATGTTCCATTAACGCAACACAACGTAGGAACAACTGCAAAGAATAAACATGTCCATGTGCAACAGTGGTCGCAGAGCCCTCAGGCATCAGTAGCTGAAGCGTTCACGGATGAGCTGCTGGCACAAGGCTCGAGCAATCATTAAAGGAGCACGATGGACGGCCCTCCTCCGACCTCGTGCCCCGGCATCAATCACTTGCATGCTTTCCTGATCGTCGTCATCATCCACATCCTGCTCTTCCGTAATACTATCATCATGCAGTGGACCCTCACGTGGGTCTTCTGGTTCCACTACCAGCTCCTGCTGCCTCATGATGGCTAAGTTATGGAGCATGCAGCACACAACAGTGAAGTGACCGACAATCTGAGGAGAGTATTGCAAGTGGCCTCCGGAATGGTCCAGGCATCGGAATCGCTGTTTCAATGTGCCAATGGTCCTCTCAATGATGCTGCGCGTCGCAATGTGCGCCATGTTGTATTGACGGTCAGCTTCTGTCC
The DNA here is from genome assembly GCF_044704955.1 of Pristiophorus japonicus. Taxonomy (NCBI): domain Eukaryota; kingdom Metazoa; phylum Chordata; class Chondrichthyes; family Pristiophoridae; genus Pristiophorus; species Pristiophorus japonicus. Next base: position 99,392,166 of record NC_091981.1, read on the forward strand.
GTGTCACTCGCAGGGTCGTCATGAGCCAGGTGGTCAGGCCATACCCTTTGTCTCCCAGTAGCCAGCTCTGCCCTTCTGGCTGCTGCTCAAACATGTCAGATATAACGCTGTCGCGTAGGATAAACGCATCATGAGTGCTGCCAGGGTATGTCGCATCGACTGACATGGTGCGCTGCTTGTCGTCACACACAAGCTGCACGTTGATGGAGTACTGCTCAGAATCCTCCACAGGTGCTTGCAAGGCTATGTGGGTACAATCAATGCAGCCCTGTACCTTTGGGAAGCCGGCAATCCTGAAGAAGCCCACAGCCCTCTCATGGATCGCTTGTGAGGTCATTGGAAATTGATGAAGTCATTCCTTCGCGCATACAGTGCAGCCGTGACCTGGTAAGCGCAGGCATGTATTGCACGTTGAGAGATGGCACACACATCTCCAGTTGTAGCCTGAAACGATCCCAAGGCATAGAAAGAAAGTGCAGCTGTTACCTTCACTTCAACAGACAAGGCAGTTGGGGTTCTGCTTCTGGGCTGCAAATCTGCTCTCAGCATATTACAGATCTCAGTGACAACTTCTCAGCGGAAATGCAGCCTTTTGACACAATCAGCCTCGCTCATGTCCAGGTATGAGCGCCTGGCTCGATATTGTCGACGTGGGTAAGGTCTCCTGCCCATCAACCTGCAGGCTATGACGTTCCTGGTGTGGTGAGCTCTAATCAATTCTCTCCTATGCAGTGAATTGATGGCGAACCATTGCATAATCCGTGGTGTTGACAAAGCAGCACCCATTCTGCAAATGTAAGTTTCAAACTGGCTATCTGGCTGCTTCTCCCTGTCCCTGGCCTAATGGCCTCAGTCTCCCTCGCAGTTCGAAGGCTGCTTGCTTGCTGTGACTTCGGCTGCCGTCAGCCACTGCCGCCGCCCCTATCGCGTGGCCGAATGACCTCACTCCCCTTCGCAGCTCGAAGGCTGCTTATTTGCTGTTTCTTCGGCTGCTGTGACGCCGCCCCTGTCTCCAACATAGAAGGCCTGCCTGAAGCACCGCAGCTCGAAGGCTGCTGCTGCTTCACACAGGTAGGAACATTGAATATTTTGTCTTTGTTTTGTTTATAATTTTTTAGTCAGGATGGCTCTTTATTTGTATAAGTAAGACTGTTGAATGCTTGTAGAATTTAATTACTTCCCTTCCCCTCCCCCCCCCAAGATACTCCATTCTAAACCAGTTGCTCCAAAAAAACAGGAGCAACTCAGGCCGAAACTTGACCCCTATATTTGGTGATCTGTTGCCAGAGATCACTGAAAGGGGTAGACTCCTGCCAGGGTTATTTTCACCTTGATCTTTCTTGTCTTTATTTACAATTGCACTGGAACTCGGATTAAAGCACTTGTGCTACTTCTCTGCACCCAACTGAAAAAGTCCTCTCTTTGGTCGACTGAAATGGTTTCCTCTACTTACTTTGTGCTATTAGCATTGTAAATGTAGCAGGAATACCTCCTGTGTTTTCTACTTCCAGCAAAGTTATAAATGCAAGAAAAAAAAATGGTTTGAAACTTTACATCCAATGGAGATCGTCCCTCCTCATTCCTTCAGCAATTAGCACAGTCCTTTTGGAAAGTGCCAGATGGAAGCTGATATATTGTCAGGGAAAACAGGTAAAGGATTTTTGGGAAGAGGGAGCAGGTCCTGGCTGAATGTTACAATTAATTATAGTGTGTGTCAATTTCTCCTCAAACAGATGATGAGCACAAATGATTAAAACTCAGCTGTAACAACGTCAAGATTTTAATGTAACAATTAGGTGACAGCGTGTAAACTGCAACATCTTTCTTCAGTCAACCTGAATAAATCAGTCGTTTCCTTAAGTCTGTTGTGTAACATCTCAAGAGATGGAACTACAAGCTAATTTAATTTGAAATGTCACTGAATAAAACAGCAAAATGAAAATAAAGCAGCAATTTATTTGATGAAAAGATATATATAATGTATGACTGTCTGGGATGTTGCAAGCTAGTCTGAACATAGGCAAATACAAAGAAAACCAAACTCTACTCGGCTGATGCTATCTGAGATAAAATTGAAGGCAAATTGATGTGGACATAATACCATCCAGTTTCTAGAAGTTACCTAATCCTTTCTCTTAAAACCCAAGAGAACTTCTTCTCTGTCTTCATCACTGTATCTCTTTTCCGTGAAACTATAGGACTGCATATTCAGGTAGCTTTTTATTTTTGATTCTGGTTGTGGTGAGGGCAAAGTTAAAATAAATATGTTACTGTACTTGTATACTCTTTTGTAGGGTCACAGAATCCAAGCGGCTTTAAAACAATTCTTACCAAGTGGTCCTAGACATGCTACTTTCTATTCCAGTGCTGTGCTACAATAATGCTCGTGAAATTTCACATGAAATACAGAGATTAAAGTTACAGTTTCACTGTAGGAATCAGATATTTCACAATACTTGTGGGGCACAAAATTGTATTTTACACACCAGTAAGATATTGCCTTCAAGATAACACTAGTTGCGTTTTTTTTAACTATTGCAAGCTTTGTATTGTAATATAGATGGACCAACAAAAGCACAGAAAATCTGGAAAGTAAAATTCATTTGAATTCTAGTTACTACTGAAAATAGTCAAAATGATAGAAATAAAAGATGAAAAAGAAGTTCATGTACATTTATATAATGAGCACAATTTGATTTGTAATAAATACAAAGGGTAGGCAGGGGAGGGGTCTTATTCACAAACCAAAGCCACCTCCAGTCCAACCTAGGTTTATTATTTTTGTTGCTTTCAGGCAAGTGACTTAAAATTTACTTAAGAAACATTGAATAGAAGTCATTTTGGAATGCTCTTTTAGCAGTGATGTGATCCTAAAGCTGAGCCAGAAAGGCTCTGATCCAGATTCTGAAAACCCATATCTTTCAGTTAATTGATGTCAGTCTTTTCTGTGCGATCGGTTTGACTGTAACTGACACAATGCTGCAGCTTGTCTTGGATCATTTGCAGCTCCCCTCTGTGCCCATATCAACTTGAAGCTGTCAATCTATTCATCAGAACGTTCCCTTAGGAAATGGCTTACTGTTTCTACCTGCCGTAATGTAGTATGTTCTCAGTAATCAAACCTTCCAAAATGGATTCACTTTACAAAACCAGCAAACAGCAAGCCACTTTACTTCATACGACCATCTTAACTCTTTTGGGTAGGGTTGAATAAGCTTCACAAAATATGGAGCTTAAAATCTCTCTCAGTTGTTTTCTTGGTTGCCGACAACATAATTACTGAATGGCTACACAGTGCTATGTACCATATTGATCTTAATTCCCTGAGATATAGAATGTGCAGGGTTAGGCCTAAGATTGTTTACTCTGCAAGTTCCCAATCACTGCGGGGTTGTCGAGCGGAAACACATACAAGAATGTAAGGAAAATCAGCAAGTAATTTACAGCATTGGCACAAACAGGTCGGCTCCCTGTCCTTTCAGTAGGACAAGAGCTGCATGAAGCTGTAATGGAGGAGGAATAAATAACAATGATGTGGCACAAAAGTACAAAGAATAAGACTTTCAAAATGAAGAGGCTTTAGGAGAAGGTGAGGATGACCAAGCATGAATTAATGGATGTGTGAAAAAGTCTGCATCAGTAATGTGTTGGCAATGGCTCTCACCATTGATTTTAATCCCCAAATTGTTATCAACTGCTCCCTGCACACTTGGATTTGGATATGAGTGAAAGAAAGAAGAACTTGCTCCCACATGGTAGACTGGTCATGAAGGTTAAAGCCCATGGGATCCAGGGCAAAGTGGCAAGTTGGATCCAAAATTGGCTTAGAGGTAGGAAACAAAGGGTAATGATTGATGGATGTTTTTGTGACTGGAAAGATGTTTCCAGTGGGGTTCCGCAGGGCTCAGCTTCTTTGCATCCTCCACACAAGTTGCTTTCCCACCTATCTTTGTATCATCAGCAAATTTGACTACATTTCACTCGGTCCCTTCATTCACGTCATTAATATAGATTGTAAATAGCTGAGGCCCCAGCACTGATCCCTGTGGCACCTCACTTGTTGCAGTTTGCCAACCTGAAAATGACCTATTTATCCCGACTCTCTGTTTTCTGTTAGTTAGCCAATCCTCTATCCATACTAATATATTATCCCCAACACCACGAGCTCTTATCTTGTGCAGTAACCTTTTATGTGGCAGCTTATCGAAAAAACAGAGAGACAGACTATGATCTGAATGGTGACAGATTAGGAAAAAGGGAGGTGCAACGAGACCTGGGTGTCATGGTACATCAGTCATTGAAGGTTGGCATGCAGGTACAGCAGGCGGTTAAGAAAGCAAATGGCATGTTGGCCTTCATAGCGAGGGGATTTGAGTACAGGGGCAGGGAGGTGTTACTACAGTTGTACAGGGCCTTGGTGAGACCACACCTGGAGTATTGTGTACAGTTTTGGTCTCCTAACTTGAGGAAGGACATTCTTGCTATTGAGAGAGTGCAGCGAAGGTTCACCAGACTGATTCCCGGGATGGCGGGACTGACATATCAAGAAAGACTGGATCAACTGGATTTGTATTCACTGGAGTTCAGAAGAATGAGAGGGGATCTCATAGAAACGATAAAAATTCTGACGGGTTTAGACAGGTTAGATGCAGGAAGAATGTTCCCAATATTGGGAAAGTCCAGAACCAGGGGTCACAGTCTAAGGATAAGGGGTAAGCCATTTAGGACCGAGATGAGGAGAAACTTCTTCACCCAGAGAGTGGTGAACCTGTGGAATTCTCTACCACAGAAAGTTGTTGAGGCCAATTCACTAAATATATTCAAAAATGAGTTAGATGTAGTCCTTACTACTAGGGAGATCAAGGGGTATGACGAGGAAGCAGGAAGGGGGTACTGAAGTTGCATGTTCAGCCATGAACTCATTGAATGGCGATGCAGGCTCGAAGGGCCGAATGGCCTACTCCTGCACCTATTTTCTATGTTTCTATGTTTCTATATAGCACCTTTCACATCCTCAAGACATTCCAAAGCACTTCACAGTGTTTTGAAGTCACCCGTTAGATGCCAAGGAGGAACTTTAACTTACGCAGTAATGGGCTGGCGGAACGCACAAGCAGTTTCTTCAGTAAGTTGAGCCGGAAAGTTGCCTGTCCCAAATGGGCATCCAGTTCCAGGGGCATCTCATAGGGTTCGGGTTGGTGCAGTATCAGGTGACTCAGAGGTCGCCTGGTCAGCAGCAAAGGAAGTCGCCCGAGGAGGGGGCGAGGGCGGAGGTATGTAAAAGTTTTGGGAATGTGGATGTGGGGGGCGGGAGCCCTGAACAGAAGTGGCCCAAACTAATTTTGTACGGTCGAGAGGAGGACTCCTACAACAGTGTGTGAGATGGCTGAGTTAAGGCGCTGAGTTCAAACAGATTCCCTCAATTTCTTATGTTGTCTCTATTAATGTTAAATTACATCATGCAGTGTGTACCATCTATAAGATGCACTGCAGCAACTCGCCAAGGTTTTTTCAGCAGCACTTCCCAAACCTGCGACCTCTGCCACCTAGAAGGATAAGGGCAGCAGGTGCATGGGAACACCACCATCTCTAAGTTCTCCTCAAAGTCACACATCATCCTGACTTGGAAATATATTCCTTCATCGTTGCTGTGTCAAAATCCTGGCACTCCCTCCCTAACGACACTGTGAGAGTGGGCTGCAGCGGTTCAAGAAGGAGGCTCACCACCAAGTTCTCAAGGGCAATTAGGGATAAATGCTGGTCTTGCCTTGCCTTGCCAGCGATGCCTACATCCCGTGAATGAATAAAATACATTTTGGGCCGAAGTCTATTTCTCTGGGTGTGTTGGAGTACCAGTAAGTCAGGTGGTATGCTATCCTCCTGCAGCTAAAAACGTTGAATTATTTTAAATAAAAATATATCCATATACAGGTTGGACCTCTCTGGTCCGGCACCCTCGGGACATGACCGGTGCAGCCATGGGAGGTCACGTTGTAGGTGTTTAAAATGGCAATTCTTTAGTTCTCTTGCTTGTCGCCCGTTTCTCAGTTTTTGTTTGCCCCGGGACTCTGAAAGGGGTTGTGGAGTTGGTCTATGTAACCGAGGCTGAGCAGCAAGGCCTGGTGTAAAGACCCGCTCCAGGCTGGGTCTATGCACTGCAGGAAGAGGAGGAGGAGGGAGGAGGGAGGGAGATCTATTACATGCCGTGGACACCGTACCGCACCGACACTTTGATGGAGTACGCGTCGCTGGACGACTTCACCTCCAGCCACCACACCATCACCTACAAGCTACCCCACCGTGTCGACAGCATTGGCTTCGTGATGTACGACGGAGCGGTCTTCTTCTACAAGGAGCGCACGAGGAACATCATCAAGTACGACCTGAGGACTCGCATCAAAAGCGGCGAGGCCATCATCGCCTACGCCAACTCCCACGACACCTCCCCCTACAGGTGGGGGGGGCAAGTCGGACATCGATCTGGCCATGGACGAGAATGGGCTGTGGGTCACCTATGCGACCAAGCAGAACAACGACATGATGGTCGTCAACCAGCTGAACCCTTACCTGATGACAGCGCCTGGGCTCCGGAATGCCTCCGTCACGCTCCAGCTCAGGTTGTGAAACTTGGGCCTCGCTCTCTCTCTCCGTGCTGGTTTTTTGCTCTTTTTTTAAAAAACCCTCCTGTCCCTCACGCCCAGCTTCGGCACCTCAGTCAGCTGCCTGCCCTTCCCTTCCCTTTCCTTGCCGGCCCGCTTACCTCACTGAACAGGAAGCGCAAGAAACCGGGACTAATGCCGAACCACGGATGTTTCTGGACCGGAGAGTCCCAGACTGGAGAGGTACAACCTGTTTTAGGTACCTGACCTGTTGGGATCAAGTAGCAGCATATTTGTGAAATCCTTGCTTTCTCTTTAAGCGTTATGTTTAAACGGTGTAATGTTGCTTCCCCATACAGGATTGCTTTATTCTGTCGTCACGCCAACCCATGTGTGTGCTGCCCCAAGCTTCATGTCCAGTGGAATTGAGAAACATCACAGTAAATGAAGGTGGTGTCATGTAATGTGGCGCAAAGATATTTTTTACCGTGAGGTAAATGTAACCGAAATTTGCTCAATAATCAATCCACTCACGATTAAAAGAAATATAATCAGAAAAAGATGAACAGGACAAGTACAAAAGGGAATTTAAAAACATTAATATTCTTTATAACAGCTGAACCTTTCTTACTGTAAGAACTACAACTAGCAGAAAGAAAATGACCTTTTTAAAATATATATATCATATAATTAATTGGTCTGTATTTTTCATCTACATTTATTCTATACAAAACACATGCCCACATAAAACCACTTAGCGCCCTTTATAGGATAATACAGCAAGCATAAATAAAAATGAAACCACAAATTCTTCAATTACAAAGAGTTTAAAGTTATGTTCGTTGACAGAAAAAAAATGAAGCTGACCATTGGGAAATGCCCATTAAAAAGAAAATGTGTACCTTCCACATAAATATGAAACTCTAATGAGCTCATGTCTGAAACAGAAAATAATGAATGCAAAGTAGATTTGTTCTGTCTAGAACCACAAAAAATCAGTAATGTCAATGACCGTGCATTAGTGAGGGGGGAAGGAGACTCAAAGTACCAGCTGTATGGTGTGAACTATTTACTGTGAATGTCACTGTGACCAAGGTTGTTATATCAAATTAAAGATAGCTCAGAATCACTGCAAGTGTTTACAAATCTCAACAGTAATAGAGGTGTGAAGAAACAAACAATACAAATGTTGGAAATGTGAAAATAAAACAGAAAATGCTTGTATGCAGAGTACACTGATCAGTATTTGAAAGAGTAAGATAGGTTAACTTTTTGGATGTGACACTTCATCAGAATGGATGCATGGTCAGACTAACACCCTTTAATTCTGGGTCAGAGACTGCAGCTGGGATGTTAAGAGGATCATAGCCAGGAACAGAAATACATTTTAGAATATTATATGCAAATCATAAAATATACAGTCCACTCCACTTAAGTTGCTAAATATATAACATATTGGTATATGGTCCTTTTATTTTATTTTAATCAATTCACCTGCACCATTATTTTTCCGTCTAAGTGGCTGTGGGAAAAAAATTAGCGCAAGTCCAGATTATTTGTGATCGCCATTAACTTGACTGGAGAGGGATGGAACAAGGGTATTGGTGGAGCAGAGCAAAAGACCCAGGATATTACGACACTGCGCGAATAAGTCCACAATTCACGTGCACCATAATTCCCTGGGACGTTTGTGGTGTAAACTAACCCAACCTTGTAGACGCACTTTTAATGGCACAAACACCAGGAAATTCTGGGCCTATGTTTATATTGAGGTTTCTTTTTTCCATTGGCCATTTTTATTATTTTCCATTTTATTTTTGTGATGGGAGTCTCTGACCTGACATGACTAATGTGTGAGCATGCGCAGGAGACTGGAGGCATGTATATGCACAGAAAAGCAAGCGCATCACTTAGCAACCTTATCTGTAACTTTCCTGCTTGGCCTGACACTGGCCTTAGACCACACACTCCACTGCTCCTTCTCTCCAACTTGGCAACAATCTCAGCCCTTCCTGCTCTCAGACCCAAGCATCAGTGCGGCATTCCCTTGTTCTCTGCCTTGCCTCAGTCTTGCATGCCCACTCCCTCCCCAGCTTCTACTCCTTGTTATTTTTCCCAATACATTACTACTGAAGCTGATTCAAATATGTGTATAATAATCAGGGCACTATTTTGCAATGTGTGTGGTTTTATAGCCTGCCCCCTATTGTTAACATTATAAATGTTAATTGTTAATCTCCTCAAATCCAGGTAGTGTAAATATCTCACTGGAAAAGTTTAAGCAATCCACAATGGAACTATTATCGTAAACAGGAAATACTACCTTTCTAAATAAATGAGCTTTCATACTTTAATTCTTTATAATTACTCCTTTTGCACATATAAAGCTGGTGGAGAATTAGAGGAAATAAGTCATACACGTAAATAGTACATATACTATATAAGTAAACACATACTCGAAGGCTAATGGTAATAGTGACCTGAAAGGCAAGTGTTTATTCTGGGTTTTAGCACAAGGTCCCTTGTCTACTGAAATTCACAATAAACACATACCTTTGCTGATTTTTAAACATTTCAGTTTCCTGTGGGAAATTTTATTCCATGGTCGAACCAGCCTGATTGCTGTCACGTATTCTTCTCCAATATAACATTAGTTTCTCATGAAGAAATCTGCAGAATAGCAATATACCTGCGCCCTGCTGGAGCAAAGCAAAATCAGTTAGCCTTTTTGCTCCATACAGAGATATAACCTTCTGTTACAATGTACTGTGGCAGCAACACAAAGGAAACGGATGTATCAGTGGGCAATTTGCCAATCAAAGTAAATCATCTTGAGTAAAATATTTCATTGTACTGCACTGGACAAATGGAAATCCGATGCATTGGAAGGTCCCAAACTGCCAGCAGTGTCAATTCTTCCTTTAACAAATTGAAAGTAATCCTTCAAAGTAGTTTCAATAATGCAAAGGAGATGAGAAACCATTGATGTATGAGCAGGATGTGTTCATTGTAGAGGGAGTATTATTTCCCTGTCACATCATTTTGGCCCAAAACATATAGAAATTGTTCTTTAAAAATCAAATGGTTGTGAAGAACTGTGATTACACTTAATGGGCCCAATTTTCCCCAATGCCGTTTATTGGCGTATTGCCAGAGTTACACCTATTTTTCTTGGCCCCAACTACTCCCAAAAAATTGTATCAAGTTTTCCCGTTCTGTAGCTTCGGGGGTGGAGCCTAATGTCTGCCCCCCCCACTTCTGCGCTTGCGTGAAAAAAAGGGACATTTTTGACGTGATTCCTATGGACGCGCGTGCCCAGTACAGCTCCTGGTCTATATTCGGTCATTTTTAAAGAGCCAGTTGTGTGTGAGAACTTTAATTCTCATTGGAAAAATCGGAGCTGCAACACAAGATGCAATGCGGTGCCAGGACCAAGAATTTCTTACAGGATGAAATGGAGGCACTAGTTACTGTGATTGAGGCCTGATGGCATGAGCTGGAACCAGCAGAGGTCACATAAATGTTGCACTAAAAGAAATGAAGAAACGCTGGAACCAACTTGCAGAAGATTACTGTGCAATGTTGACCACCCCGAGGTCTGGAGGCCAGTGCAAAAAGAAATGGCAGGACCTTGGTCAAGTAGTTAGTGTAAGTAATATTTTCATTCAATAGAACTGCAGTTGTAAATGTAACCATCTGTATGTCCCATCCAGCAGAAAAACACCCTCTCTAAAAAGTTATATTTTCATCTTTGCAGAGGAAAGTGGCACACAACAAAAGAGAGAGAACTCGAACAGGAGGAGGCCCGGCAAATCTGCATCCACTGACGCCCTTGGAAGAGAGGGTCGCTGCTTTGATGGGTCCTGCCTGGGAAAAAACAACCACCACTGCACAAGCTGGGCCCACACTCGAGGGAGAGGGCAGGTCCTGCAAATTCCACAGTCTGGCTTTGCTAAATGTTAAGTGCTGTGCGGGCTAGCCATGCTTCGGTTCATGGGGATATCTCCATCAGCTACGCTTCGGTTGATGCAATGTGCTATCATTCATCGGGGTCCTTCATATCAGCCTGCTGCCTGCGCTGTGTGAGCCTACTCATGCCTCCCTGCCCCCTCCTCTGCTGCTAACCATTTGTCTGTTCTGTTATATTTTGCAGAACTTGAGGCCAACCCTGACGATGCAGAAGATACAGACGTAGACGAGCCTGAAGAGAACATCTTCCAATCCCACCTTCCAGACCAAGAGCATGGGGGTGAGGGGGAGTGGATGGATGAATCCCCCACTGTTATACTCATTCTGGAGGAGGTGCAGGTGCCATCCATTGAGGTTCCATCCCTTCCCTGAGTGTTATGAGTGTTGGTGGGACATTCCATGGTATCCCACCATCTGAGGCTGCTGGTCCCAGTGGGATGCAGCGAGCCACAGCCAGGGTAAGGAGGGGAAGGAGAGCTCTCCTGAGGTGCAGGATCTAACAGATGTAGTTCAGATGATGGCAATGAGTGTGGAGAACATTGACGTTACCCAATCACTCCTGGACACCATCAGTGGGGTGGGTGATGAGGTATCGGGACTGTCGGGAGAAGTAACAACACTCTCACAAGAAATGTGAACACTGTCCGGGAACATGAGGGAGGGAATGTATCAGTCAGCAGAAACAATGTCGTTGCACATGAGGGAGGGAATGTTGCAGGTAGTTCAAACACTGTCAGTGAACATGAGGGAGGGAAAGTTGCAGGTAACTGAGACACTGTCGGTGAACATGAAGGAATGTTGCAGGTAGTTGAAACACTGTCAGTGAACATAAGGGAGGTAATATCAGAGTTAGCTGCTGCAATAAGGGAACATGCCCAGATCCCGCGCCCATTGAGAGAATCAATCCCCAGATCAGCCTTTGAAGAGGCCCAAGCCAGGCCTTCCACATTACCGTCTGTCCCCCGCCATCAAGAAGAGCGCATTACCCGAGATGTTCAAAAGAATAAGCTTAGTACCAACCCGAAAAATGGTGTGCTACCGCCTGCGGGCAGGGGTGGAGTCACCAAGACCAATCGCAGCGGGTGGTCTTAGAATAAGGTGGAGGAGAGATAGATGCAGCCTTTCTTTGCTGCTACTGCCGATTATTATTATTATTATTGCTACTGTTGTAACTGCTCTGAAATTAAAAGTTTTTTGTAAGTTATGTAAATTTACAAGTTTAAAAGTTTGTAAGTGATCTTAAAGTTTTTAAGTGATCTTAGAGTTTGTAAGTGATGTTAAAGTTTGTAAGTGATCTTAACTGAAAACTTTAAAGTTTTATGCAAGAATATTTTTATTAAAGTTAAGTACAAACAAATGTTTGTTAAACTTTTGAATAAAATATATTTTAAATTATAACTGAATCACTTACATTATTTGTTCCATTATTAACACAACTTTTTGAACTAAAGAAGAATCATTTACATTATTTGTTCCATTATTAACACAACATTATGGAACAGATCCAAACAGTAAACATGGTCCATGTGGAATAGTTGCCGCTGAGCCTTCAGGTAGCAAAGCATTCATGGATGAGCTGCTAGCGCAAGGCTCGAGCAATCATTAAAGGGGCACTACGGCCCGCCCTCCTCTGCCATCGTGCTCCGGGTTCAGGTAGTTGCATGGCATCCTCGTCCTCGTCCTCCTCCTCCTCCTCCTCGTCCTCCTCCTCGTCATCTGCATCTTCCTCATCATCATTAGCCACTCTCACCTCAGGTGAATCTTCCACTACCAGCTGCTGCTGTCTCATGATGTCTAAGTTGTGCAGTATGCAGCACACAACAGTGAACTGACCGACAATCTCAGGGGAGTATTGCAAATAGCCTCCAGAATGGCCCAGGCATTGGAAACGCTGTTTCAAGATGCCAATGGTCCACTCTATTATGCTGCACGTCGCAACGTGCAACATGTTGTATTCCCAGTCAGCTTCCATCTGGGTTACGCGTAGGGACGGCATGAGCCAGGTGGCGAGGCCGTACTCTGTCTCCCAGTAGCCAGCTCTGCCCTTCTGGCTGCTGCTGAAACATGGCAGATATAATGCTCTCACGTAGGATGAATGCATCGTGGGTGCTCCCAGGATACCTTGCATCAACTGACATGATGCGATGCATGTCATCACATACGAGCTGCACATTAACAGAGTGGAAGCCTTTTCTGTTCCTGTACATCTCGAAATCCTCCAAAGGTGCTCGCAAGACGATTTGGGTATAATCAATGTAGCCCTGTACCTTTGGGAAGCCAACAATCCTGGCGAAGTCTACAGTCCTTTCACGCATTGCCTGGGTGGCCATGGGGAACTTTATGTAGTCATTCTTCCGGGCATATAGTGCAGCAGTCACCTGCTGAATGCAGATGTGTGTTGCATGTTGAGAAATGAAGCACACATCCCCAGTTGTGGCCTTGAACGATCCAGATGCATAGAATTAAAGTGCAGTTGTATCTTTCACTTCAACTGACAAAGCAGTCCTCCTGATGCTACTAGGTTGCAGGTCTGCTTTTACTAACTCACAGATCTCAGTTGCAACTTCTTTGCGGAAACGCAACCTTCTGACACAGTCTGCATCACTCAGGTGCAGGTATCGATATACCCAATGTGGGTAAGGCCACCCTATGTGCTCTGAGGTTCCTCATGCGATGACATCGAATCAGTTGTCTCCTTTTGATGCATTGTGTAAGGCTTTTCATGCCTTCCGTTCGCCTTCCACAGCCCCCCTACCCCGGGCTTCTTTCAAGACGAGCCCTGTGTCCGGGCGAGGGACTGATTCTGCTGGCCAACGCTCTGACCCTCAAGCCCGTTTTGGAGACGTGTCAGTTTAAAAAAAATCAAAACTTAAAGAATTCCATTAAACATCCATTTCCTGCATTTTTAGTTTTAAAAATTTAAGCTTGATTATGCATATTTATGTGTTCTTGACTCCCTCCAAAACTTCGCCTAAAAACAATGGCATTTTTCTGCACCGATTTTTTAATGTGCGCTGGTTTTCCTTAAGTGCCCAGAAGGTTCTTCGGGAATGGTCACATACACCATCTTAGGGGAAATGTAAATTGGCCAACTTGCATAATTGTGGAAAACTGGCGCAGATAGGTTATGTCCCTTATGACGCGAAAAAAAAACGAACCTAAAAAAATTGTAACTAACTGAGTTATGCTGGCGCACAAAGTTTGGGGAAATTTAAATTTTTAAATTTAGGCCAAAAAAAGCGGCGCACGCCAAAAAAATGCTGCAAATCACTGGGGAAAATTGAGCCCAATATGTTTTTGTTTTGCTTTGGCTATTTGGATCGATTCTGATTTAAAGAAGCAGTGTCTCTTTTATTGCTTGGGAATAGAAATGAGTCACTGGAGTCCTGCATCATTTTATATCCTGAGGTTATGATGAAGTCACAGGCAAGTGATGCAGTCATGTGTTCCAATACAATTCACATTGTTGCATCAATTATTTGTACAACAATTGAATACAAGTTTGGTATTATACTTTTGAATGAACACAGTGCCCCTTTAAAGAGCAAATGTTCATGATGTTATCAGGGGTAGTAACCTGATTGAATTACTGAGCCTAAAAACTACAAGGAAGCTAAATTAACATCCATAAATGAGGCTGAAATAGTATTGTGTTAATGACTGTACCTCTTTAATGTTAATTCACCTTCCGGATTGAATCAGTAACTCTTTCAAGCCAGTACCAAGATGATGTCAGCAACACTCATTGACAACCAAAAAAAATAGAAACCAACAGGGAAGGACAAAGCAGAGTGACCATGTGGTGAGTGAGTTAGTTTGTGATTCTTCAGTTAAACTGAGAAAGTTGGAAGAAATTTAGGATCGTGATGCCAGGTTTATAGAAAGATTTGTACAAATGCAAAGGGACTGGAACATAAAATGTATATATCTGTAATTCTCAATGAAAATTTTGTTATATTGCCAGTACATGAATGAGGTCAGCTCCTAACATTACAACAGTGATTAATCGTTAAAACTAGTTCATTGGTTGTAAAGCACTTTGGAACATCCTGAGGTCGTGAAAGGGGCCGTTTAAGTGCAAGTTCTTTCTTTTTTACCTGCATTACAGCAGTATAGAGCTAGAAAAGCAGATTATAGTGTCAGGTCTCTATCACGTTCTGGTCAGATAAATAGAACTCTACATATAAATGCTTAAATCCGGGTCAATAAAGCAACAGGTTACATTATAAGTGTAAGGGAAATAGCCAGTGTTCGAAGAGAGATGGAGTCATTAGCAGATAGCAATACAAATTTACTGGAGCAGTGCATCTTGTGGCATGCCCAGTTAGTTAGACTTTTTCCAGCTCAAATTTTTTTTGCCCAGTAAGTTTTTTGAAGTGCTAGCTGATAATGGTCCAATGAGGGCAAGCGGGCATCTGGGACCTTGGTAAACAACAGGACCAACAGTATATCTCGTTAACCAATGTGATTTAAGGATTGAGAAATGAACAGCAGAAGGACTGAGAAGGAGGGTGAATCAGAGTGGGTGAATTCAATGTAAAATCAGATTCAGAAAGAGAAATAAAGAGACTAAAAGAAAGATTTGTTTAAGAGAAAGAGAAATGGAGACAGAAATGAAAAGTAAAAAACACTTTTTTTTACAATTTTACATTTTTGAAATCTCCAACAATGTACTACCTGAAGGAATGAGATTACACAGTTTAAATTGTTCACTTTCTGGTCCAGAGAGATTGATTTTACAGTCATTAACAATTATCACATCGTTAAAAGGGTACTTACGCTATTAATTACTAGACTTAACTTTCTGTGGCAAGTTTAATGGAAGGACAATTTGCCATTTTTGTGACGCAGTGGTCTAGTGGCACAAATCATCCAGCAACTTGTGGCAATTTTCAATTCATGGGGTATCTCTTTCTTGTCATAAGTTGCTGGATGATTTTCTCATTAATAACAGTGTTTGTTGTTCTCATGCCATTATCTTTTCAGCAAATTCCACCCCATTTTTTCCTTTTTCTTTCCAAATGTTTTCTCTTCCCTAGCAGTTGACTCCTTGCTACATAGGATTACATAGAATATACGACACAGAAACAGGCCATTCAGCCCAACCAGTCCATGCCGGTGTTTATGTTCCATTCCCATCTTTCCTCATCTAAATCTATCAGCATAACTCTCTATTCCCTTCTTCCTCATATGCTTGTATAGCCTCCCCTTAAATGCATCTATATTATTCGCTTCAACCGTTCTCTGTGGTAGCAAGTTCTACATTCTCACCACTCTTTGGGTAAAGATGTTGTTTCTGAATTCCCTATTGGATTTCTTGGTGACTATCTTATATTGATGGCCTCTAGTTATGCTCTTCCCTACAAGTGAAAACATTCTCTCTCTATCCACTCTGTGAAAACCTTTCATAATTTTAAAGATCTCTATTAGGTCAGCCCTCAGCTTTCTTTTTTCAAGATAAAAGAGGCCCAGTCTATTCATACTTTCCTAATATGTAAACCCTCATATTTCCGGTATCAACCTTATAAATTTTCTCTGTACCTTCTCCAGTGCCTCTATATCCTTTTTATAATATGGCAACCAGAATTGTATGCAGTACTCCAAGTGTAGTCTAACCAAGGTTCGATACAGGTTTAGCATAACTTCTCTACTTTTGAATTCTATACTTCTAGAAATAAACCCAAGTGCCTGGTTTGCTTTTTTTATGGCCTTGCTGATCTGTGTCGCAACTTTTAGTGATTTGTGTATTTGTACTCAGAGATCCCTTTGTTCCTCTACCCCACCTGGACTGGCACCCTCCAAGGAATAAGTGACCTCCCTATTCTTCCTACCAAAATGTAAAACCTCACATTTATCTGTGTTGAACTTCATTTGCCAATTATATGCCCATTCTGCAAGTTTATTAATGTCCTCCTGTAACTTGTTGCAGTCGTCCTCAGTATTGACTAGACCCCCCAATTTCATGTCATCCACAAATTTAGAAATTGTGTTTTTGATTCCAAAGTCTAAATCGTTAATATAAATTGTGAACAACAGTGGTCCCAGCACTGATCCTTGTCTAATACCTCTACCTACCTTCTGCCACTATGAATAACTACCCTTTACCCCTACTCTCTGCTTTCTGCATTGAAGCCAGCTCACTATCCATTATGCTACTTATCCCCTGACTCTGTATTCTCTGGCCTTGTTCATCAGTCTATTATGGGGTACCTTATCGAAGGCCTTTTGAAAATCTAGATAAATTACATCTACTGCATTACCATTGTCTACTCTCTCCCTTACCTCTTCAAAAAATTCAATGAGGTTAGTCAAGCAAGACTTCCCTTTTGAAATCATGCTGACTATTCATTATTATATTTTTGGTTTCTAGATGGTCTATTTTCTCCTTTAGTAGGGATTCCATTATATCACTGATGTTAAGCTGACTGGTCCATAATTCCCTAGTCATATTCTATCTCCCTTCTTAAATCTACAAATTACGTTAGCTATCTGCCAATCCTTTGGCACTGCACTTTTTCTAAAAAATTATTAAATATGTGTAGTAATGCCTCTGCTATCTCTTCCCTAGATTCTTTTAAAATGTGTTGATGCAATCTGTCCAGACCAGGTTTTTTAGCCTCTTTGAGTTTGATTAGTTTATTTAATATATTCCCTCTTTTTATTTTAAATGCACTTAACTCATTACTAATCTCATCATCCAATGTCACGTCCTCCTGTTCTATCTCCCTGGTAAATACTGAAGCAAAATAATTATTTAATATTTCTGGCTTCTCTCTATCGTTACCTGTAGTATTATCCTGTCTATCCCTAAATGACCCTATTCCCATCCCAACCTTCCTTTTTTATTGATGTGCCTGGAAAATAATTTACTATTTTGTTTTATGCTCCTTAATAATTTAATGTCATAATTCCTCTTTGCCTTCCTAATTATTTTTTTGACTTCTCTCTTAATCTCTTTGTATTCTCCCTTATCATGCACTCACATGCTGTCTATGTACTTAATTAATGGCTCTTTCCTTACCTCAATTGTTTCCTTATGGCTTCATGCATGGAGTCTCATTAGTGTTTAGTTTGTTCTTTCATTTTAGCAGTATATATTGTTCCTGCACTCTGTTGAACACCGTTTTAAATGTTTCCTATTGCTGCTCTACATCATTGTTTGCCAATATTGTTGCCCATTTTATTTTCCCAAGTTCTATTCTCAGCCCCTCAAATTAAGCTTTTCTCCAATCTATTACCCTGGTTTTCATCATACTTATGTCCTTCTCAATTTTCATTTTAAAGCATATTATAGTATGGTCATTACTGCCTAGATGTTCCCCTACTTTTACTTCTCTGACCTGCTCTGGTTCATTCCCCATTGCTAGATCCCATAGTGAATCCTCCCTTGTTGGCCTTTTTACATATTGGGTTAGAAAGCAGTCCTGTACACATTGTAGGAACTCCATTCCCTTATACCCTTTCTCTACCTCTTCTGTCCAATTAATATCAGGGCAGTTGAAATGCCCCATGATTATTATTCATGCTTTTTACTAATTTCCCTAATTTATTTGCATATTCTTTCCTCCACCTCCCGTTCACTCTTAGGTGGTCTTCAGACTACACCTATTAGATTGATCCTTTTTATCTTTTATTTCTATCCATATGGATTCTATTTTTATCTTGTTGATAGCTGCATCATGTTTTTCTACTGCCATTATGTTATCCATAATAAGTATAGCTACTCCACCTCCTCTTTTTCCCTCTCTATCTTTTCTAAATATGTTATACCCTGCAATGTTTAATTCCCAGTCCTGATTTTTCTATAGCCCCTTACTTCTCAGTAATCCCTACTATGTCTGGTTCCTCGCAACAGATGATTGCCTCCAGCTCCCCTGTTTGATTAGGGACACTGTGTGTGTCATGTATTTCACCATCTTGCAATGACAATAGTTATGTAACTGTAACTCATGCACACTGTACCTGTACCCTTGAAATGCACACCCTGACCACAGGGGGTGAGCTTGAGGGAGACACTCCTCACCTGGGTTTCCAGGTATAAAAGGGGAGGTCCCACCCAGGGTCAGCACTCCTTGGTCCTGGGAATAAAATGAAGGTCACAGAGTGACCGTGTCTGATATATACATGCCTCATGTGAGTTTGTAACAAGGTGCAGTGACGCTACATTTGGCGACGAGAAACTGGAATCACCGAACCATGAGGATGGCCACCGGTGGCACAGAGGAACACTACTGTATGGGTGAGGACTGGGACGACTTTGTGGAAAGACTCCAGCAGAGCTTTGTCACAAAGGACTGGCTGGAAGAGACAACAGCTGACAAGCGGAGGGCGCATCTACTGACCAGTTTTGATCCACAGACGTATGCGCTGATGAAAGACCTGCTCGCACCCCAAAAGCCAGCGGACAAGTCTTTCGAAGAGCTCAGCCAGCTGATCAGTGAGCATCTCAAGCTGGCAAGTAGCGTACACATGGCCCGGCACCGGTTCTACACTCACCGGCATCGGGAGGGTCAAAACGTCTCGGACATCGTGGCGGAACTGTGGCATTTGGCCAGTCTCTGTAAGTTCTCCGATGCCTGCAGGGGGGAGATGTTAAGGGACTTTTTCATCGAGGGAATTAGTCATGCCGGCATTTTCAGGAAGCTCATGAATACTAAGCACTTGACTTTAGAAGGGGCGGCGTTGATAGCTCAGACCTTTATGGCAGGGGTAGAGGAGACCAACCAATTTATGCACGCAGCCCTGGTTTTAATGTTGCGAGGAACCAGGGAGTTAATGTTGTAAAAGTGATACAGAACCCCGCAGGCAGGCAAGGGCAATTTGACACCGCCCAGACAGGCAGGCAAGGGCAATTCGACACCGTCCAGGCAGCAACAAGCTCCAGGGTGGGCCCACAACAGGGACAATGGAAAGGGGATTGGCAATTCACGCCATCACGAGGAACAATGCATCCCGTGATGGGACCAATAACACCCTCCATCAGAGTGCTTAGAAACAGCCAAATGGGCCATCTGAGAGGAATGCCTGGGAATAGTCCTTTTGTTAACAGAGCTCATGTTGGAGTTGTGGGGGTAGACACATTGCCAAAAGCTGCAGGTTCCAGCTTTATACCTGTAGGACTTGTAATGTCAGTGGACACTTGGTCAGGATGTGCAAAACGGCAGTAGCGAGGCTAGTCTGCGAGACAGAGGAACCAGACGAGGGGTCTGCAATGCAGGATGAGGCCTGCGGAACAACCATGGATGCTGAAGTTCAGAGAGTTTATGTGGCTGATGTCCACAGCTCATACACTAAAACGCCACCCATGATGATGAAAGTCTTACTGAATGGCATCCCGGTGCACATGGAGCTGGATACGGGAGCTAGCCAGTCACTCATGAGCACCCAACAATTTGAGAGACTATAGCCACACAGAGCTAGCAGGCCCAAACGGGAACGCATTGAGACGTAGCTACGTACGTACACCAAAGAGATAACCCCAGTGCTGGGCAGTGCAAACTTGGTGGTAACGCATAATGGATTACAGAACCGGCTGCCATTCTGGATTGTTCCGGGAAATGGCCCCGCGCTTTTGGGGAGGAGTTGCCTAGCTGAGATGAATTGGAAATGGGGGGGATGTGCACGCCATTTCATCCGTGGAACAAAGTTCATGCTCGCAGGTATTGCAAAAATTCGAGTCACTCTTTCAACCCGGTGTCGGAACATTCAAGGGCACCAAAGTCGTGATACGCATCACTCCGGATGCCAGACCAATGCACCACAAAGCCAGAGCGGTGCCGTACGTGATGCGCGAGAAAATTGAAAGTGAACTGGACAGGCTGCTCAGAGAGGGCATAATTTCGGCCGTTGAATTCAGCGACTGGGCAAGTCCCATTGTTACCATCCTCAAAGCAGATGGCTCGGTTAGAATTTGTGGCGACTACAAAGCCACCATCAACCGAGTGTCGCTGCAAGACCAATACCCACTTCCGAGAGCGGAGGACCTCTTTGCCACGCTGGCAGGTGGAAAGCTGTTCGCGAAGCTGGACCTCACTTCGGCCTACATGATTCAGGAACTGGCTGAAGATTCCAAGCTTCTTACCACCATCACGACGCACAAAGGATTATTTGTCTACAACAGGTGCCCGTTTGGTATTCGTTCGGCAGTGGCTATCTTTCAGCGAAACATGGAAAGCTTGCTCAAGTCCATCCCTGGAACGGTCGTATTCCAAGACAACATCCTTATAACGGGTCGAGACACCGAAGAACACCTCCGCAACCTGGAGGAGGTGCTACGCCGATTGGATCGGGTAGGCTTACAGCTGAAAAAGGCCAAGTGCGTGTTTTTGGCCCCAGGGGTCGAGTTCCTGGGCAGGAGGGTTGCCGCAGATGGGATCCGGCCCACTGAATCAAAAACTGAGGCGATTCACCCGGCGCCCAGGCCCGGCAACACGTCGGAGTTGCGATCATTCCTAGGACTTTTGAACTATTTTGGGAACTTTCTGCCGAACTTAAGCACATTGTTGGAGCCGTTACACATGCTCCTGCATAAAGGTTGTGAATAGTCTTGGGGGGATTGTCAAGAACGGGCTTTCAATAAGGTGAGGAACCTGCTGTGTTCCAACAAACTGATGACTTTGTATGACCCCTGTAAAAAACTGGTTTTAACATGCGATGCGTCATCCTGTGGGGTTGGGTGTGTGTTGCAGCAGGGTAACGATGACGGCCGGCTCCAACCGGTGGCTTTCGCCTCCAGGTCGCTCTCCCAGGCAGAGCGTGGATACGGCATGGTCGAGAAGGAGGCACTCACGTGTGTGTACGGTTTGAAAAAGATGCACCAGTACCTTTTCGGTCGACAGTTCGAGCTAGAGACGGATCACAAGCCGTTAACATCCCTGTTGTCCATCAGTAAGGCTGTCAATGCTAACGCGTCAGCTCGCATACAGCACTGGGCCCTCACGCTGGCTGCATATGACTACACCATACGGCACCGGCCAGGCACCGAAAATTGCGCTGACGCACTCAGCAGGCTCCCACTGGCCACCACCGAGGGGGCGTCAGAGCAGAGCGCCGAGATGGTCATGGCTGTTGAGGCTTTTGACACTGCAGGCTCCCCCATCACAGCCCGCCAGATCAAACTCTGGACCAACAGGGATCCCCTCCTATCCATGATAAAGAAATGTGTCCTGACTGGGAATTGGGCGCCCGCACACAGGGCGTGCCCCGAGGAGGTCAGACCGTTTCAGAAACGGATGGATGAACTCTCCATCCAAGCCGACTGCCTGTTATGGGGCAGCCAGGTAGTCATGCCCCAGAAAGGAAGGGAAGCGTTCATCAGGGAACTCCACAGCGAGCATCCTAGCATCGTGTTAATGAAGGCCATTGCCCGGTCACATGTATGGTGGCCGGGGATTGACTCAGACCTGGAACACTGGGTTCGCAGGTGCACAACCTGTGCCCAGCTGGGCAATACCCCCAGGGAGGCTCCACTCAGCCCGTGGCCCTGGCCCACCAGGCGATGGTCACGCATTCACGTAGACTATGCGGGCCCGTTCATGGGGAAAATGTTCCTGATCGTTTTCGATGCATACTCGAAGTGGATCGAGTGTATCATATTGAACTCGTGCACGACATCCATCACTGTGGAGAGTCTGCGTACGGTTTTCGCGACCCACGGCTTGCCAGACATCCTGGTCAGCGACAATGGCTCGTGTTTTACCAGCCATGAATTCCAGGAGTTTATGTCGGGCAATGGGATCAAGCACGTCCGGACAGCACCGTTCAAGCCGGCTTCCAATGGCCAGGCGGAAAGGGCGGTCCAAGTCATAAAGCAGGGCATGCTAGCATCCAAGGACCCTCCCTTCATTACCGCCTATAGCACCTCCTGCTGGCCTACAGGTTTCGGCCGCATTCGCTCACGAGAGTTCCGCCAGCGGAACTCCTCATGAAACGCACGCTCAAGACGCGGCTGTCCCTCATTCACCCAGACCTGGAAAACATTGTTGAGGGCAAACGCCAGTCCCAGACTGAGCTCCATGATCGAGGCTCAAGGGAGAGGTGTATAGAAATCGATGACCCGGTATTTGTTCTTAACCATGTTTTGGGACCCAAATGGCTTGAGGGCACTGTAATCAGCAAAGAAGGAAACAGGGTCATGGTGGTCTGACTAAACAATGGGCAGATATGCCGCAAACACTTGCACCAAGTAAAGACAAGGTTCAGCATAGACACGGAGGAACCGGAAGAAGAGCATGATGAGATTGCACCCACACCACTGCCAGCGTACGAGCAACAAAGACAGCCCTCAGCATGCACAGTCCCTGCGGCCAACCCAGACAGGCCGGAATCACTTCAAGTGACAGAGACGCGTGCTGAGGCTCAGTCACCAGAGCCACAACTGCGGTGCTCCACGAGAGAGCGTCGACCACCCGATAGACTTAACCTCTGAAACTAAAAGACTTAAGGGGGGAGGTGATGTCATGTATTTCACCATCTTGCAATGACAATAGTTATGTAACTGTAACTCATGCACACTGTACCTGTACCCTTGAAATGCACACCCTGACCACAGGGGGTGAGCTTGCGGGAGACACTCCTCACCTGGGTTTCCAGGTATAAAAGGGGAGGTCCCACCCAGGGTCAGCACTCCTTGGTCCTGGGAATAAAGTGAAGGTCACAGAGTGACCGTGTCTGATATATACATGCCTCATGTGAGTTGGTAACAAGGTGCAGAGACACTACAGTGTGCATTGCTGTACATATAATTTAACTCATTTTTAATAGGATTTCTTCTCACTTTATGTTTAGCCATCTTTTTAGACTACTGTTCTATAACTCTATTTAATCCCTTCCCATCAATGTCCTCCCTTACTTTATTCTCTTCTATACTCTCTTTTCCTGTTTTGTTTATATTTAGGCTTGTTACTTTTCTTGTAGATCTATCCCTCCATCTTACTAGTTTAAAGCCTTTGCCACCTCCCTATTTACCCTTTCCACTGGGACACGGGTCCCATCCCAGTTCAGGTGGGGTCCATCCCATCGGTACAGCTCATTTTTGTCCCAGAACTGGTGCCAGTGTCCTATGAAAAGGAACCCCTCTTTCGCACACCAGAGATTATTACGTTCAAGGTCCTGCTTTTGAATTTAGAGCCTAACTCCTGATACTATTTCAGCAGGACCTCCTCTCTGTTCCTACCTATGTCATTTGTTGCAACATGGACCATGACAACTGGATTTAGCCCCTCCCTTTCCAAGTTCCTCTCCAGCCACCCAGCCTTACCCTGGCACTGGGTGGGTAACACACCCTTTGGGATTCTCATTCTTGGCTGCAGAGGATGCTATATATCTGCCTAATTTTAGAGTCCCCTACCACTACCACATTTCTGTTCTGCTCTACCCCCATCCTTTGCACAGCCTTCTGAGCTACAGTGCCTTACATTGTGGCTGTCCTCCCTGCAGTCTGTTTCTTTGTCCCCACGGGTAGTGAGTACATCGTACCTGTTGGACAGGATTCGTGTCTGCGGAACCTTCTTCTCAACCTCTCCTACATCCCTGCTACCCGGCTCCCTAACAGTCACACCCTCCCTTTCCTGAACCTGTGCTTTCCTCTGGGGTTTGACTGTATTCTGGATAAAACTGTCCAGAAATTCCTCCCCCTCCCTATGTGTTGGAGTGTCTCCAACTTGCACTCTAGCTTGGTGACTCTGAGCCAGAGAGATTCGACATGGAGACATCTCCTGCAGACGTGTTTGCTCAGGACAGTCTCGCTATCCCCAAACTCCCACATACTGCAGTCCAGACACACAACCTGCCCTACCATATCTTAGTCCAGCCTTATTTTATTTATTTAATTAATTAACATCTTTATTCAATGATTATTTATGGTTATATTAATTAGTTTAACTAGTTAAGCTATAAATTTAATACAGTATTTTATAGTTTCCCACACCTATTTTAAACCACTGTCCTAGGTTAGAGAGAAAGGAGAGAAAAAAACCTTAATATTCACCAACCAATCACCTACCTGCTGTCCTGTGATGTCACTCCTTTTTTTGGAAATCATTGACAGTTCTGCCGCTGATGCTGCCTCCAATTAGATCCTAGTTGCTAAGGTGTAGTTCCACACGAGATGGCCATCCTCCGGCCCTTGATTCAAGTGGCTATAATTCTTAAATGAGACTTGACAGTGAGTATCAATAGGCTAATCAATCATGGAGACAGCACAGCTGAGACTGATCCTGGCCTCAGTCAATGTCCATACATGTTCTTTTCATACAGGAGTCACAAGTTATCGATTGAGCACAGAATCCCTAGATGATATTCCCCTCTCAACCCTTGAGGTGGGTGCTGATGCCAATTACAACAGTATGACCATCAGCCCAGCTGAGGTTAGCTAACTCAGCACATGAATTCCAAGGATCTGGGAACCTTCATGTCTGTATGGTTGGATAAAGTGGCTGAGGCATGAGTGCAGCAGTAAATGGACTTTAAAGTCGATAAATGCAACGTGATACCTACTGGAAACAATAAATTGCAGGTGGTTTGAAATAAATGGCAGTTTACTTGCTTTGACTGTAAGGGGCCGAAATTAACTCTCGCCCAAAATGGGTCGCACTTATCGCTTTTGAAGTGATTTCGCTGCCATGCCAGATGAGGTGGCCTCTTTTGCAAAATTCAGCTCTTTGTCGTTTTTTTTTAAGTGGACCAGAAGTCATTTATAATGGGGGCGGAAGTCGGGCATTAAGTACTCTAGAGGGGTGGAAGTGGAGGAGGGGCGGAGTCTCCACTGCTGTCAGTCAGCAGCGGAGCGCTGATTACATCATTACGCGTGTGCGTCACCACGTCTCTCTCCTTCACTGAAAGGGGAGAGAAGCAGCGATTTTTTAGGTTTGGTCCACTGGGCCACCAGGGAGAGTTTCTGTCGGGCCAGTGGTCTGGCACCCAAGATGGGGTGCCAGGCTGCCTATTGGCGACCTGGCCAAACCAGGGAGCATAACTGTCCAGCCGACCTGGAAGTCAGCTGTCAAAAAAAATAAAATGGCGGCCGTAGCAGTTGGCCCTCGCCTTTAACGGCTGCCGCACGGCCAAGTCCCAAACACAGAAGACAAGGTGCACTAACAGAAAAAGCTGTCGGGGGCGCCGCGCGGCGGAGGTGCGGGAGATCGGTGGTGCGCACTTTGATGACGCACTTAGGTCCAGTTGGCAGTAGCAGAAAAATCCCCGAGCTGAATTTCGCTGGCGACGGCCATTGGGCCGGAAGTCGGCGGTCAATTGACTCTGCCGCTTGGTCACCGCTTTCCGGTGGTAAGCGGCCTTTTTGGGGAGCTGAGTTTTATTTTAATTGAGGCTAAGACATACAGAGGGACATTTTGATATTTATCCTGCCAAGGGTCTAAATACTCATTAGAATGTGCAGTAGTAATCTGTACATAGTCGTCAAAGGGTTACATGAATCAGTTTTAAAAGTTTTAACTAGTTTTAGATGATAGTTTGAAAATATCATATATTGAAATTAAACCTTGCGACACAAAACCAAACTCGTCATATCCTGTTTATTGATGGCAAGAAAGGTGATAGTGAACAAATTGACAAATTCAGCTGTCACCAGTATTAAGGATTGTGTTGATGGCTCAGCTGCAAATATGTCAGTGGAAACATCATGCAGGGAAGCGTAAAAAAATTGAAGCAAGTCTGGGGAATAATATGGTGAAATCAAACACTTCTGGCAGGGTATGAAAATGACCCTGAGAGATTCATAAATATATAATAAATCAGAATGACCCACCAGAGCCTGAGGATAATAAAATGTAGACAATTACCTCATTAAAATATTGAGGTACCCACAATCCTCCTCTGTTGTAATGTAGCAAACTGATATGAAATACATGATACATCCATTAGTAGTATTTTTCCATTGGTGTAGGTATAGTGTTGTTTGGCAGTGATCAAGATATTGTATCAGGGCTGTTGACTTAACAACTATTCACCCCGCCTCTTGTTGTACCTTGCCCAAGTGGCCATTATTCATGCACGAGCTTTGACAGTGAGTATAGGCAGATTATTTGACTGTCTGAGGCATCACAGCCTGGTCCAGTCTTTTCATCATGCACACCACTTCCAGCACGTGTCACTAGTTAGTGATTGGGAGCAATTGGAGAAACTAGTGTAAATGTCTTTATGTCTTAATGCAAATAAGGTATTTCACTTATCTGCAGTGTTATTTTTATTTCTTATTGAAACAATAAAGTAGATAACGGTATTGAGAGATATGGAGTAAAGGTAGGCAATTAGAGTCAAGGTGCAGATCAGCCATGATCTAATTGAATGGTGGAACAGGCCCGAGGGGGTGAATGGCCTAAACCTGTTCCTATGGTTCTATGTAGAGACAAGTGCAACAGTAAAGTCAACATACTTTAATAATACACCAAAGAACTACTTCAAATTTCTCAGTTTGTCTTTTCAGCATTGTATTACAAAGAACCAAGTAGATTTCCCACAGCATTGCTGGTGTAAACACTGAAATCTGAAATGTAGATTCTGATACCCTGTACTTACTGCAGCCCAATTGTAGCCTTAATGCAACAAAATTTCTCCATCAGTATAGTGCAGCAAATTTACTGAAGCAATACATCACATGATTGATATGAGATAAAATATTATGCAGCCTACTGGCACTCAAAGGTGCAGATATAATTGATGTGATTTTCAATGGCGCCCTGTTTACGGTGGAAAATGAGGCAGCCGGCAGTTGAAAATTGGAAAAAAAATCACCCATCTATCAACGGCGCGAGTTAGTTCAACGTAATTTTCAGGCGGGTCTCAAAATGGGCAACTGGCACTCCAACTCTAAATAGGTAGGAGCCTTATTAACATATTTAAATTGAGCTCCTACACCAGTTGTAGGAGCCAGACGCCATTCTGTTTACCAATGGATGGAGTGTGCATTGCACCTGCCCAGCCCTTCATGCCAGGTGTTAAGTGGTGTAACTGGTGGTTCGGAACCACAGAAGCTGCTCAGAAAACAGCTCCAAAAGATTTTTTGCAGTGATTTTTGTGTGGCCACAAAGCGATTCAGTCCCACTGTCATCCACTCATTGGCTCCCTGCCCTTCAGGACTTGATGTCTGGCTCAGTTCCACGGAAGAGTTGCTAGATTCCTCACTTCCACTGCCCCCCAGCGGTGAGCTGCCTGTGTGCACTCATTGGACATTGGCAGCTCACCCAAAATATTTAGATTAAACTGACCTCTTTAACCAGCAATGCCATCCCACCTCCTTTTCCTTTCTGTCTATCTTTCCTAAATGTTGAATACCCTTGGATGTTGAGTTCCCAGCCTTGGTCACCCTGGAGCCATGTCTCCGTGATGCCAATCACATCGTATCCGTTAACTGCCATCTGCACAGTTAATTCGTCCACCTTATTCCGAATACTCCTCGCATTGAGGCACAGAGCCTTCAGGCTTGTCTTTTTAATACACTTTGACCCTTTAGAATTTTGCTGTAAAGTGGCCCTTTTTGTTTTTTGCCTTGGGTTTCTCTGCCCTCCATTTTTACTCATCTCCTTTCTGTCTTTTGCTTCTGTCTCCATTTTGCTTCCCTCTGTCTCCCTGCATTGGTTCCCATCCCCCTGCCATATTAGTTTAACTCCACCCCAACAGCATTAACAAGGGTGTGAAGTTGCAGTACTTACCCTCTAGACACCCACTAAACATGCCAGAAGTATTTCCCAGAATGGTATTATTGTTCTTGCTGAAGCTGTCGTTGAGGTAGCATTCCACCGGAAATTAGTTTTCCCACTACTGGGATTTCAATGGCCAACATGTTGAGCTGTTCATCATTTACCGCAGTCCAGGTCTGGCAGAGGTCTGATGGACTGAATTCTACAACACACTACCTCCCTAAATATCTTCCTCCAGCCCAAGCACAAAGTTCAGCCCCCTCAGTGATACCTAAAAACCTCCTCCCAAACAGCACCATGAGCTCAGAATTTTTACTTAAGAGTTAAACTATATGAAAATTTTCTCCCTGGTAGTCAAGCCATACAGAGGCCTCAATTTCTCCACACACAGCAGGATTGATACGGCCGGAGTAGGTGGCATGTTGAAATCCCGACTCGAAACCGCTCTCTCTCCGGAATCTTCCCTTGATGGGGCTTTCCAGCCAATTAAGAGGAAGCCGCTGATGACGTCAATTGTTGACACATCATCAGCCAGTTTCCTTAAAGGGACCATGCCTGAAGGGGAAAATGGGGAGGCTTCTCTTCCCACGAGCCGTAAAGCGTCGACGCTCGTCCCAACCCCCGTAGCAGCCCTCAAAGTATTAGATGGAGATGGATGGCAAGGTATAACGATCTGTAATTATGGACGTCCGGGAACACTTCTCATCACAGCTGCCTGTGAGTGGAGATGTTCCCTGAATAGCAAAATTGTACATCATTTATACATTTCATAGATCCCTTCGCCCCCCTCTCGATCTCTTATTGGGTTACCTTATTAGTAATATTTTGGATTGACAGACCAAGATCTCAAGGCAACTTTTAGACCTTAACTGGGATGACCTCATTGGGTTAGAATTTGCTGATCATACGTAGTGCCTAAAAGTTTGTTTAGAGTCTTTTCACAGAGTCTTATCTTGTCGGACTGGACATACCTTAATGTTATCTGGTGTTTTGGTACATCAGTGTTGAATCAGAGGCCTCTGGGTCCTTGGTGCTGGAATATGTTAGAATGTGAGGTCAGCCATAGACCTTCTGCTCCTTTTGCTGAGCCAATGTAGAAGCCGGCACTTTAAACCTTATTTTGCTTATACCCCATTGTGATGCTGCAAACACTGAGAAGCACTGCACCCAGGTTCTCCCATGACTCCCTCCAGATACTTATGGAGGGAGTCACAGTATGCAAGGAGGTCCTCTTCCCTTCCCATGGGCAGAAGGGACCTCCCCAGGTAACCAATGCAGCCTGGTTGCACATTGCACAGGAGGGCATAAGCAGGAATGTCATCACCAGGACCAGGCTGAAGTGACCCTTCAATGACCTTAGCAGATCACGAAACGTTACTGTAAAACCACACTCAACCTCATCCTGCTGTGCCGCTAATCACATCCCCATCTCTCTAGCCACCCCTCACACTCACCCTCATACTAACTAACAACACACAAGGACACTTGGGTCCTTTAGCCAATGTTCATGTATAGTTAATGTTGATGTATTGTCAAGCATTGAAATCTTTATTTTCAGAACTTTGAGTTCTTGGACAGATTTGTGAGCACCTTTGAAAGTGGCTTCATGAGTTGTAGTGAATGGTGAGACATAAGGGTACCCCTCACAATGGTGACGAGTGTGAAAGGAATGGGTTGGACATTGCAATGATGTTTTATGGAGCTGGTGTGGGATGGTACCAACCTGGCGCATCATGTGGCAGTTAGGGTGTACAGCATGAAGTGATGTAAAAGTGGCATGGTGAGGCCGTCACTGGCCTCCCGGGCAGCATTGTAGTCAGGTGCTGATGCCCTGTGTCCTGTGCAGCATCAGGTGATTGTGAAGAAGGTTGGTGTTGTTGGTAGTGATGCTGGTGTGTTTAGTGATGTTGGTGTTGCGGCTGATCATGTTGGGATTCTGAGGACCAAGATGAGATTTTTTCAAGGGCACCGATGCTGCTGGAATAAATGGCAGGTGAGGTTGAAATGATAGAAGCGCGTGTCAATGGTGAGAGAGGTTGCTCCAATGAGGTGACAGTGAATAGACACTGCAAACACTTCCAAAGTTCAGACAGCACACAAATCTTTTACAAAATCTGAAGGCTTCAGCTTCTGACATTGGAAAGTCAACAGCTGTGAAATGGTAGCTTTTATACCACTTCGGCAGCTGTCAGCTAGCCAAAGCAATAGACAGAACCCGACTCCCACTTACCTGGCATGAAACCCGAGGGACGGCAAAGCCGTCAAATGGTTGGTAAAATTGTAAGTGCCTGCTTTTAAGCCTCTTAACTAGCATTTAAGTACTTTTTAATGATGTTAATTACCTGTCCTGTGCTTGCTGTCGGGTCAGCTATCTGAACACCGACCTGACAGCTGAGAAACTCACACGGAGGCGGGTTCAGAGCGGGATCCTGACCCGCTGTCAATCAGGGCCATTGTGACAGCCTCCAAACCCGCACTCGCAGGGCTGGGAAGATTCCGGCCAAGGTGTCAGAGTGCACTTTGAATATTATCATTCCTTGAAGTCAGGGTGAAAGCCAAGTCTAGTTTGATTCATTGATAGCTTTTTGCTTCTGTGTCAGAAGATTGTAGGTTCAAGCCCCCCCTCTCGGAATTCAGCATATAATGCAGGTAATAGTGAGGGAATGCTGCTTTGTCAGAGGTGCTGTATTTTGGATGTGGTGTTAAATTAAGATCTTTTCAGATTAATGTAAAAGATCCCATGGTACTATTCAAAGAAGAGCAGGAAGTTCATTCCTCAGCGAACACCACCCAAACTGTTTATTTGTTCATTTGCTGTTTGTAGGACCTTGATGTGTGTGAATTGGCTGCTGTGTTTGCCTACAAAATAATAGTGACTATGTTTCAAAAGTAGTTCATTTAAAGTACTTTAGGACATCTTGAGGTCATGAAAGGTGCTATATAAGTGGTACTTCTTTCTGTCAAGTTTCATTATGCATCTATGTGATACACATAAGATTGTCAACAGAAACTGGAAGACCCCAGAGTTTGGAACTCTGGAAATGAAGCATATCTCAACCTCTAATCCCTCGTCCAGACAGAGGACAAGGCCTACGAAGGAGAAACTTCTTTCAGGCATTTCTATCATCAGATGGGCAATTCTATCGATACATTTACTGATTTTGGAACTGTGTTTGTTGTGTTATAAGTGTTATGTTTAGCTGTATACGCTGAGTAATGGGAAAAAAGCAAATGGCGACAAAAGAGTGTGGAAAAATCAACTGAGCAATTTGATTGGTTTGAAAAATCTTTTTGTGATTTGTTTGAATTATTTTCTGGTGCTTGCCCATCACAGGCTGGAAGCTTTCCTACCTGTTTAGTGAATGAAATGCTTTTTGATTGCTTCACATTTAGTCAATGAAATATTTGAGTTCATCATCATGTCTAGCTTAAAATCAAATTTGACCAATCACAATTTATTTTCCCTTAAGAACGTACCATTGGTTTCAAGGTGTGATAGGTTTAATGAGTGATGCTCTGAAGTGTGACAACTTTGAGAGATGCCTTTTAATTACAAAGATGACAATGTAAGGGTAATTTTATGAATGTGCTCTTCCAGTGCTGAGCATTGACTTGCAGGAGCATATGTTGGAAATTCAAGTGCATGCTCCTCATGCTTTTCCAACCATTAATATTATTGGACTCATGCCCAGATTCCTAGTAGAATGTGGTTTTGGATAACTGTTTCTGTTTTTTCCAGGTACTGCAGATGTACCTGCCATTCTGTGGAATATCCATTTCTAATGCCAAACTCTTTGCAGCAACTCGCAAAGAATATGATCGAAGCAGGGTATGTATTTTCAAGCAGTGTTATTTAATAGTCCAAAGTTTTAACTAAAATGCAGAGGGGTTAATTACAACTTTGAATGATAGTGTAAAATGGGCAACATCGATTCAGCCATTCGTTATACACCTCTCCCAATGTTCATTTCTATTGAAATCTTACCCTTCTGCTTAAAGATAAAATTACCCTAGCTTTTTGCTTCTTAAAATAATCAAGGCTAAAATATTTTATTAGCAAAGCTTATTTGTTAGCATATAACACCAAGAAGTAAATATTCTTGCTGAATTTGTAATAACTCTATTTGTGCGATAGATGCTTCAAGTGATTGTTATATAAATGGCAGCCAGATACAAAGGTTAACACTATGGGCTCAATTTTCCCCAAAACTTTTTTTTTGATGTACTTGAAGAGTTACGCCCTTTTTTTGGTCCAAATACACCAAAAAAAAAATTCTAAGCTTCCCCGTTGGATTTCCTTTAGTTTTGGGGGCGGAGCCTTGATGTGCACCAAAAAGATCAAGTTGCCATGGCAACCAGGGACACAATGCGAGCTGAGGCAACAAAGTGAAACATACAGCCAGCTCCCAACACATTAAAACACATTGCATCAACTTAAAAACACATTAAAATATATTGCAGCAACTTACCTCCAATTATTAAAGCCGGTCCCGCTACCCACGCCCCCAGCCCTGGCCGAAGGGCTTGTCGGTCTGCTTGCCTAGTCTGCCCCGAGCCCCTTGCCGGTGCTGGTCCAGCTTTAGTTCCTCCACCTCCACCCCCCCGCCCCCGCCCCCAACCCCGAGTGCCTTGCCAGTCCCGATCCCCTGCCCTAGCCCTGGCCGGAAGGCTTGCCGGTCCACTCCCCCGCCCCCTATCCCAGGCCGAATTGCCTCCTCCCTCCCGGTCCCCGCAGCTAACAACACCCGAAAGACTTTCCCCCACCCCCTCTCCCTCCCCCCACCTCTCTCTCCCCGCTCCTCCCCCCCGGCATCTCTCTCTCCTCCCTCCCCCCTCTCTCCTTTCCTGCTGCTGCTGTCCGGGCATCTGCTGCACTTACCGGCGTTGATTTCCTTACCTGCGCCGATTTCTTTAACTCTCCAGAAAGTTTTTCTGCAGCGGCCACATATGCTGGCCTAAGCAGAACTGGAGTAACTCTCAGCTGGCCAAACGTGCCTAAATGGCCAGAATTGGTCCGGGTGGCAGGTTACGTCCCCTTTGGCTGAAAAAAAAACTTACCTAAAAAAATTGTAACTAACTGAGTTACACTGGTGCAAATGGATTGGGGAAACTGTTTTTTTTAAACTTAGGCCAAAAAAAGCAGCCCGCTCAAAAAAAATGGCACAAATCACTGGGGAAAATTAAGAGCTATGATTGGTATAGTATATTCAAGCTTAATAATAGATTTGTGTAGGTAAAGGGTTTCACTTCAGTACCATCCTATAATTGCTAATGTTTCACAAGGAGAAGAAAAAAGATCAGAAATTCGATCTTTCTTTAGGGATGGAATGAAGGAGGAAGTCAATCATTATCTCATTGGTTTAAAAAGAAACAAGTGTTGTACTCCTGCACATAAAATGTTACTTTAACACTTTATTTTACAGTTGAGGCTCACAGTAGACAATAGTTATAAATTCTTGAAAACTAACAATGGCCCCATCAATAGCTACTAAATTATAGTTGTCAACTCATAATCAATACTGACACTCGAGTATAGCCTTGATGGAGTGCTGCATTATCAGAAGCATTATTCTTCAGATAAGATGTTAAACTGAGGTCCCATCTGTCTTCTCTGGTGGTTGGAGTGAGCATTAAAAATCCCATGATGCTATTCAAAGAAGAACAGGAAGTTCCTACAGTGTCCTGGTCAACATTTCTCCCTCAATCTACCACCAAAAGCCGATTAACTTGTCCTTCATCTCGTTGCTGTTTATGGGACATTGCTGGCACAGAATGTCTGTTGCACCTGCTTTATACAACATTCAGTGCACTTGACAAATAATTCACTCTGTGTAGCACTTTGAGATGTTTAAATAGGATAAGGGGATATATAGATGAAAATATCTTCATTTATCCTAGCTGTTTAAAATGGCACAAGTCACACTAATGGAATAAATAGCCTCTTACTCCCCTTCAAAATGGAATGGAAAATTTGATCATTTTCCTTGTCCCAGCCATTCTGTCTTTTTGACACTATTTAGATTAATGCGCATTTAATTTATTTTCAAATCAAGCCCTTCTTTAGCTACCTGGGAGTTTTGTGCTGTCCTGTTGACCTAACGTTTGATGTTGGTGTCTATTAACCCTATTAACAATGGTTTCAGGCATTGCTAGAGGTTGTCAATGACTTGTTTGAAGAGCAAACAGAGCTGGAGAAGGTTGTCAGGAAGATCATGCAGCGAGCTCTGACCCTGCTGCAATGTGAACGATGTTCTGTCCTCCTGCTGGAAGATATTGAGTCTCCTGTAAGTGCTTTATTGGTTTTCTTTGTATCAGCCCATTGTAACATAACATTTCATCTGAAGAACATGATCTGTGGTCTATCATTTTTACTGAAATTTCATTTGAATGCTTTCAACAGTTTTTGTCATTCCACACGTCGATAGGTCCGAAATTGATCAAAGGCAAGTTCCACTCATTTACAGTCGAAAAGACCACTAAGATCTTGACGGTACTTTGGGCGGAAGTTTGGTGAAAAAATAGGAAAAAAAAGCCCGGCGGGAAAAATCGGCGTTACATGTGAATTCTCGGTGGTCCTGGTCAAATTAATTACGAGGCTAGAGTCGGCCTAGGGAGGGGGGTAAAACACAAAAAATAATTTTTCAAAAAATAAAACATCGGAAAACATTCAGTAGGACCCTTTTCCACTGAATCGTTGCAAACAATTCAAAAAAAAAAGTTCACTTATCATTTTTTTGCAGGGTTTCATACCGACCATCCATCGAAAGGCTGCTCCGACTGGGCGCTTTTTCTCAACAAGTACGGAACAGCGCTCCCACCAAACTCGGGCGGGAGCGGTTTTCCCAGCATTGCACGCCAGCGGTCCGCTCCTCAGCGGTATTTCAAAACCGCCGGTGATGAAACTACCACCGAATGGAAGACCGCCCAAAATAAGAAAATACCGCTGAAAAACCCGGTAGGGTCATCAATTTCGGGCCTAAAATAGAAACATAGAAACATAGAAAATAGGTGCAGGAGTAGGTCATTCGGCCCTTTGAGCCTGCACCACCATTCAATAAGATCATGGCTGACCGTTCACCTCAGTAACCCTTTCCTGCTTTCTCTCCATACCCCTTGATCCCTTTAGCCATAAAGGCCATATCTAACTCCCTCTTGAATATATCCAATGAACTGGCATCAACAACTCTCTGTGGTAGAAAATTCCACAGGTTCACAACGCTCTGTGTGAAGAAGTTTGTCCTCATCTCGGTCCTAAATGGCTTACCCCTTATCCTTAGACTATGACACCTGGTTCTGGACTTCCCCAACATTGGGAACATTCTTCCTGCATCTAACCTGTCCAGTCCCGTCAGAATTTTATATGTTTCTATGAGATCCCCTCTCATTCTTCTAAACACCAGTGAATAGAGACCCAGTCGATCCAATCTCTCCTCATATGTCAGTACTGCCATCCCAGGAATCAATCTGGTGAACCGTCGCTGCACTCCCTCAATAGCAGGAACGTCCTTCCTCAGATTAGGAGACCAAAACTGAACACAATATTCCAGGTGAGGCCTCACCAAGGCCCTGTACAACTGCAGTAAGACCTCTTTGTTCCTATATTCAAATCCCCCAGCTATGAAGGCCAACATGCCATTTGCCTTCTTCACCGCCTGCTGTAGCTGCATGCCAACTTTCAATGACTGATGTACCATGGCACCTCCCCTTTTCCTAATCTGCTGCCATTCAGATAATATTCTACTTCACATTTTTGCCACCAAAGTGGATAACCTCACATTTATCCACATTATACTTCATCTGCCATGCATTTGCCCACTCACCTACCCTGGCCAATCACCCTGCAGCCTCTTAGCATCCTCCTCACAGTACACACTGTCACCCAGCTTAGTGTCATCTGCAAACTTGGAGATATTACAGTCGTTTCCTTCATCTAAATCATTGATGTATGTTGCAAATAGCTGAGGTCCCAGCACTGAGCCCTGCGGCACCCCACTAGTCACTGCCTGCCTTTCTGAAAAGGACCCGTTTATCCCGACTCTCTGCTTCCTGTCTGCCAACCAGTTCTCTATCCACGTCAGTACATTACCCCCAATACCATGTGCTTTAATTTTGCACACTAATCTCTTGTGTGGGACCTTGTCAAAAGCCTTTTGAAAGTCCAAATACACCACATCCACTGGTTCTCCCTTATCCACTCTACTAGTTACATCCTCAAAAAATTCTAGAAGATTTGTCAAGCCTGATTTCCCTTTCATAAATCTATGTTGACTTGGACCGATCTTGTCACTGCTTTCCAAATGCGCTGCTATTTCATCTTTAATAATTGATTCCAACATTTTCCCCATTACCGATGTCAGGCTAACCGGTCTATAATTCCCTGTTTTCGCTCTCCCTCTTTTTTTAAAAAGTCGTGTTACATTAGCTACCCTCCAGTCCATAGGAACTGATCCAGAGTTGATAGACTGTTGGAAAATGATCACCAATGCATCCACTATTTCTAGGGCCACTCTGGGATGCAGACTATCAGGCCCTGGGGATTTATTGGCCTTCAGTCCCTTCAATTTCCCTAACACAATTTCCTGACTAATAAGGATTTCCTTCAGTTCTTCCTTCTCGCTAGATCCTCTATCCCTTAGTATTTCCGGAAGATTATTTGCGTCTTCCTTCATGAAGACAGAACCAAAGTGTTTGTTCAATTGAGCTGCCATTTCTTTATTCCCCATTATAAATTCACCTGATTCTGACTGCAAGGGACCTACATTTGTCTTCACTGATCTCTTTCTCTTCATATATCTATAGAAGCTTTTGCAGTCAGTTTTTATGTTCCCAGCAAGCTTCCTCTCATACTCTAATTTCCCCCTCCTAATTAAAAACTTTGTCCTCCTGCTGGATTCTAAATGTCTCCCAGTCCTCAGGTTTGCTGCTTTTACCGGCCAATTTATATGCCTCTTCCTTGGATTTAACACTA
The DNA here is from genome assembly GCF_044704955.1 of Pristiophorus japonicus. Taxonomy (NCBI): domain Eukaryota; kingdom Metazoa; phylum Chordata; class Chondrichthyes; family Pristiophoridae; genus Pristiophorus; species Pristiophorus japonicus. The sequence goes on from NC_091981.1 coordinate 99,429,356, forward strand.
TCCCTAATGTCTCTTGTTAGCCACGGTTGAGCCACTTTTCCCATTTTATTTTTACTCCAGACAGGAATGTACAATTGTCAAAGTTCATCCATTTTATTTTTAAATGTCTGCCGTTGCCAATCCACCGTCAACCTTTTAAGTATCATTCGCCAGTCTATTCTAGCCAATTCACGTCTCATACCATCGAAGTTACCTTTCCTTAAGTTCAGGACCCTAGTCTCTGAATTAACTATCACTCTCCATCTTAATAAAGAATTCTACCATATTATGGTAACTCTTCCCCAAGGGGCCTTGCACAACAAGATTGCTAATTAGTCCTTTCTCATTACAAATCACCCAGTCTTGGATGGCCAGCCCTCTAGTTGGTTCCTCGACATATTGGTCTAGAAAACCATCCCATATACACTCCAGGAAATCCTCCTCCACCGTATTGCTACCAGTTTGGTTTGCCCAATCTATATGTCGATAAAAGTCGCCCATGATAACTGCTGTATCTTTACTGCATGCATCCCTAATTTCTTGTTTGATGCTGTCCCCAACCTCATTACTACTGTTTGGTGGTCTGTACACAACTCCCACCAGTGTTTTCTGCCCTTTGGTGTTCCGCAGCTCTACCCATACAGATTTCACATCATCCAAGCTAATGTCCTTCCTTGCTATTGCATTAATTTCCTCTTTAACCAGCAATGCTACCCCACTTCCTTTTCCTTTCTGTCTATCCTTCCTGAATGTTGAATACCTCTGGATGTTGAGTTCCCAACCTTGGTCACCTTGGAGCCATGTCTCCGTAATCCCAATTATATCATATTCGTTAATTATATCCGGTGCACAAAGGCATTTGGGTGTTGAAACATGGGCTAGAAATTTGGTATCGGCAGCTTTGTGGTGGTGACGCTTCTGGGGCGCTATCTTTAGCGCCGGGCGACATCGACCGCCTCAAAGTGGGATATTCAGTTGTATCACCCCAAGAGAAGAGTGGAGCACAAAGGGAAGGATTGCACAATCCTCTTAGGGCACTAAAGGCTCATCGTGGGGCGGTAGCGCAGGAGTGCTTCTCAACTTGTGGCACTAGGATACCGGCACACTGCTGCCTAAAGAGGAGGTGAGTTCAACCATGTGAAACCTGCAAAAAAATGGAAGGGAGGCTACCAATAGCCTTCCACAGGTAAGAGAGGAAATTGTTAAAAATTTGACTCTCAACACTTACCTCTTCATTCCCTGCGATATCGCCCTGGGATCCTTTGTGCGCCGTCTGCTTGCCCCTGTCGTGAATAGCGGCAGGCGCAATGGCAGGCAAAGCAGTCAATTTCGGAAATGCTTCACAAAGGGGGCATTACCTCTTGACGTCGCCAAGTGGGTGGTACGAGAGTGTACAGCGCTAACTGACAGCACTGTCGCTAAACTACCAATGAAGTTCACAGCAGGCTGTCATAGCACAACACTCAGGTGGTAGATGTTTAGCGGCCCCTTAGTGCCCCTCTCTGGCACTAATGTGGCATTAAACAACCAAATTTATTACCCAGAAAGTTAATATGCTGGTTCAGCAAGTAATTAGGAAGGCAAATGGTCTGTTGGCTTTTATTGTAAGAGGGTTGGAATACAAGAGTAAGGAAGTCTTGCTGCAATTGCACAATTTGGTGAGTCCAAACCTGGTATATTTTGCAGAGTTTTGTCGTCTCCATAGCTAAGGAATTATATAATTGTCTTAGAGGCAGTGTAACAAAGGTTCACTAGATTGATTCCTGGGATGAGAGGGTTGTCATGTGAGGAAAGGTTGAGTAGATTGGGCCTATACTCTCTGAAGTTTTGAAGAATGAGCGGTAATATCGTTGAATCACATAAAGATTCTGAGGGGGCTTGACAGGGTAGATGCTGAGTGACTCTGTTTCCCCTGGCAGGAGAGTCTAGAACTAGGGCTCATAGTCTAAGGTTAACGGGTCGACCATTTAGGATGGAGATGAGGAGAAATTTCTTCACTCGGACGGTTGTGAAATTTTGGAATTCTCTACCCCAAAGGGCTGTGGATGCTCAGTCTCTGGAGTATATTCAAGGCTGAGATAGATAGATTTTTGGAATCGAGGGGAATCAAGTGATATGGGGATCGGGCGGGAAAGTGGAGTTGAGGTAGATCATCCATAATCTTACTGAATGGCGGAGCAGGCTCGAGGGGCCGTATGGCCTACTCATGCTCCTATTTCTTAAATTCTTATGTTCTTATTCAAATCCAGCTCTGACTGATACAATGAAAATCTCTGCCCTCTACTGGTGTAAAGATCTTACATGTGAAATAAGTTTAGACAGTTCCAACTCAGTTCCTAAAATATCAGACACTGACATTTGGAGCACTCTCGTACTAAAAATGGCATAGCATGACGAGTTCCCACTTCCCTGACTCTCGTATATATTGAAATGAATGTTATTGAGCAAGGTATTGTTTTCCTAGTCATTTTCACTTATGCTTTTGTGACATAATACTTTGAAAATGAGCATATGAAGATTGTAACCATAGCATGATTTTTTGTGTGTGTGTGTCGCCCACTTTATTCCATTGCAACCCATTGTGATACTCAGTTAACATTCAATTTGACCTTTTCAATAGTTCCTAGTGGAGAATGCTTTTACTTTCTCCACACCTTTATTTATTTCAGTAACCTTTTACTCCAGTCCATATTTTACTGCACCACCATGTGTACAAATGATTAAAACTCCTTTCCTTAAATATTCATCTGAAAGCTCCAAATGGTGCAAAGCTTCTACTGACTAGAAAATGTTCACCTGCTGCAAGAATCCAGACCACACTTTATAAGAGACATAACTCCAATGGGCTATTAGTTATCTGCTCCTTCACGAGTTATCTTTAATGGTGAGATTAAGCATTCATGTTAAACCTGCAGATCATATATTATATATATATAAAATATTATATACACACACACACGTGTTTGCCTCTAGTTAAACTAAGAGTAATCTCTATTTCCGAGGAATACAATTTGAAATTATATTCATTTGGTTTAAAAGTAGAATTGACCATCAATGTCTTTTGTGCCTATATAGAAATAAAGTTAATGGTGAAATGCATGCTGTGGATGAGGGGCCTGAAATTTTATGCTGTTTTCAATTATTTCAACTGTTTCCTTGTAGGTTCTGCCAGTTTCCCATTCGAATTATGAGGTAATTTGTGCATAGCAAGCTCCCACAAACAGCAATGAGATAACGACCAGATAATCTGTTTTAGTGATGTTGGTTGAAAGATAAATATTAACCGGGGGATAACTTCACTGCTCTTCTTCGAATAATGCCATGGGATCTTTTACGACCACCTGAGAGAGCAGACAGGGCCCCAGTTTAACGTCTCTTTCAAAAGACGCGCATCCAACAGTGCAACACTCCCTCAGTACTGCACTGGCGTGTCAGCCAAGATTTTTTGTGCTCAAGTCTCTGGAGTGTGGCTTGAACCCACAACCTTCTGACTCAGAGGCGTTCACTGTCTAGACTTATATATTCATGGAAAAGCCAGTTGAGATTGGTACAGCGTGGGAATTGAACTTGTTTTTCAAATTTGTTCTTGGGATGTGAGCAGCGTGGCAAGGCTGCATTTATTGCCCATTTCCAAGTTCCCTATGGAAGTGGCAGAGGGTTTTCCTCTATAGTCCTTCTATTTGACTATATTGCTACAATGGTGCTTGATAAGGTTTCGCAGGATTTTCGCTCAGCAATATTAAAGGATAGTGTGTGACTTGGAGGGGAACTTAGAGGTGCTGAAGTTCCCATGATCTTACAGCTTTAGTCCTTCTTAATGGTAAAGTCACAAGGGTGGTAGGTGCTGTCAAAATAACCTACGTGAGTTGCTGTTGTGCTTGCTGTAGAGCAGAATTAATGCAGCCACCATGCACTGGCGATGAGCTTTATAGCTTAGTGTCTTCAGGAAAAAATTATTTTTGGTATGAAAAGTAAAATATTATCCTTTTAAAATTTCTCCAGCAACACTGCCAACAAATCCAAAGGAACACTCAGTGCTGTCTCATTTCTCAATCTACCTTCAAAGCAACTACATCTCACAAGGTCAATATTTTCTTTGGCAAACCAGTTGATCTTGTCAAAATCTGGAATGAATTCTCCTACTCACTGAAATGTGGAAGGGTGCCTGTCTTTATTGAAACTGTCTGACAGACCTTTTTAACTTTTTTTTCATGAAAGCTGTATAACTTTTGGCATGATTTTTGTTCAAATTGTCATTGCATAGATTGCACGTGGCGAGAATGGTGACTGTCCAGTAGTTCATTCTCCCTGTGATAAACACAGGGCCTTCTCCTTTAATGTTCCCCATAATGTGCTGCTGGCAATAATTAAATCTGTGCATGAATGCCACAGCACTGAGACTCCTGGGGTGGCGGGGGGGGGGGCCCGGAAATCCATGATTGCCAGCAAAGTGTCACCGACAACTGCAGTTAACGGCCGCTGGAAATGGACGCAACACTAACAGAGTCAAATTGGTCTAGGGGGCATGGAGATAGGTGGCGCAGCATTCACCTGCCAAGCAACGCCATCCGGGTGGTGTTGCTGGAGGGATCTGGGATGAAGTTCCTGTTCAGGTGCGGCATTGCAGCTTCCCACTGTAAAGTCCTTACTCTACAGCATGAAGCCACACGAGGCACATTCTGGGAACAAGGTCACTCTGTGACCTTAACTATTTATTCACAGGACTCCAAGTGATGACCCTGCATGGGACCTCCCTTTTTATACCTGTGTGATCAGGTAAGGAGTGTCTCCCACACATTCACCCCTTGTGGTCAAGGTGTGTATCAAGGTTGAGTGTATACAGTAATACAGTGGTGTTGCATTGTGGTTACATACATGACATCACCTTCCCCCCCAAAGTCTTATTGGGATCATAGGTTTAGTCTTTCAGGTGGTCTACGCTCCCTCGTGGGTCTTGGTCCAGATGCTTACGGCATATTTGCTGAGTTTTATCACGATGACTCTATTCCCCTCTTTGTCAATTACAGTACCCTCAAGCCATTTGGGCCCCATGGTGTGATTGAGGACGAATACAGGATCATTTATTTCTATACATCTCCCCCTCGCATTACGGTCATGGTACTCGTTTTGTGACTTGCGCTTGCCCTCAACTATGTTGGTCAGGACTGTGTGAATGAGGGACAACCGAGTTTTGAATGTCCGTTTTATTAGTAGCTCTGCAGGCGGGACCCTCGTGAGCGAGTGCGGTCGGGATCTATAGGCCAGCAGGAGGCGCGATAGGCGGCATTGTAGGGAGGGTCCTTGAATCCTGAGCATACCTTGCTAATGATTTGGACCGCACGTTCCGCCTGGCCATTGGAGGCCGGCTTGAACGGCGCAGTCCTGACGTGGTTGATGCCATTGCCCGACATAAACTCTCGGAATTCGTAGCTTGTGAAACATGGGCCATTATCACTAACCAGGATGTCCGGCAAGCCATGGGTTGCAAAGATCACACAGAGGCTTTCCACGGTGGTGGATGACGTGCATTAATTCAAAATGATGCACGCGATCCATTTCGAGTACGCATCTACCACAATAAGGAACATCTTACCCATGAACGGGCCCGCGTAGTCAACATGAATGCGTGACCATGGCCTGGTGGGCCAGGGCCACGGGCTGAGTGGGGCCTCCCTGGGGGCATTACTCAGCTGGGCACACGTCGTGCACCTGCGAACACAGTGTTCCAGGTCTGAGTCAATTCCAGGCCACCAAACGTGTGACCGGGCAATGGCCTTCATCAGCACAATGCCTGGGTGCTCGCTGTGGAGGTCCCTGATGAATGCCTCCCTGCCCTTCTGGGGCATAACTACCCGGCTGCCCCATAGTAGGCAGTCGGCTTGGATGGAGATCTCATCCATCCGTCTGTGAAACGGTCTGACGTCCTCAGGGCATGCTCCGTGTGTGGGTGCCCAATCCCCAGTCAGGACACATTTGTTAATCAGGGATAGGAGGGGATCTCTGTTTGTCCAGATTTTGATCTGGCGGGCTGTGATGGGGGAGCCTGCGCTGTCAAAGGCATCGACAGCCATGACTATCTCGGCGCTTTGCTCCGCTGCGCCCTCAGTGGTGGCCAGTGGAAGCCTGCTGAGCGTGTCAGCGCAATTTTCAGTGCCAGGCCGGTGCCGGATGGAGTAGTCATAAGCAGCCAGCGTGAGAGCCCATCGCTGTATGCGAGCGGATGCGTTGGCATTGATAGCCTTGCTGTCTGACAACAGGGATGTTAATGGCTTGTGGTCCGTCTCTAACTCAAGCTTCCTATCAAAGAGATACTGATGCATTTTTTTTACACAATAGATACATGCAAGCGCTTCCTTCTCGACCATGCCATATCCCCGTTCTGCTTGAGAGCGCAACCTGGAGGCATAAGCCACAGGTTGTAGTTGACCCTCAGCAATGCACCCAACCCCATAGGACGATGCATCACATGTCAGAACCAATTTTTTTCAAGGGTCGTACAGGGTCAACAACTTGTTTGAACAAAGTAGGTTTTGTGCCCGAACAAAAGCCCGTTCCTGACAGTCCCCCCAAAACCAATCGCAACCCTTACACAGGAGCATGTGTAGCAGCTCCAACAACATGCTCAAGTTCGGCAAAAAGTTCCCGAAATAGTTCAACAGTCCCAGGAATGAACGCAACTCCGATGTGTTGAAGGGCCTGGGTGCTCGTCGAATCACCTCTGTTTTGGATTCGGTGGGCCGAATCCCATCTGCAGCAACCCTCCTGCCCAGAAGCTCAACCCCAGGGGCTAAGAATACACATTTAGACTTCTTGAGTCGCAGGCCTACCCGGTCCAGTTGGTGTAGTACCTCCTCCAGGTTGTGGAGGTGTTCCTTGGTATCTCGACCCGTGATGAGGATGTCGTCCTATAATATGATTGTTCCAGGCTTTCCATGTTTCATTGAAAAGTCGCGGCCACTGATCGAATGCCAAACGGGCACCTGTTATAAATGAACAGTCCCTTGTGCGTGGTGATGGTGGTCAGTAGTTTAGATTTGTCGGCCAGTTCCTGGGTCATATAGGCTGAAGTGAGGTCCAACTTGGTGAACAGCTTGCCGCCTGCCAGCGTGGCGAAAAGGTCTTCCGCTCTCGGGAGCGGGTATTGATCTTGTAGGGACACCCGATTGATGGTGGCCTTGTAGTCGCCACAGATCCTGACAGAGCCATCCGCTTTTTGGACGGGAATGATGGGGCTTGCCCAGTCGCTGAATTCAACATGCGAGATGATGCCTGCTTTCAACAGCCGGTCCAATTCGCTTTCGATCTTTTCCCGCATTACATACGGCACCGCTCTGGCTTTGCGGTGCACTGGCCTGGCGTCCGCTGTGATGTGTATCACTACTTTAGTGCCTTTGAAAGTACCGACGCCAGGTTGGAATAGTGAATCGAATTGTTGCAGAACTTGTGAGCACAAACTTCGCTCCACAGATGACATTGCGTGAACATCCCCCCATTTCCAGTTCATCTCGGCTAACCAGCTCCTCCCCAACAGTGCGGGACCATTGCCCGGGACAATCCAGAGCGGCAGCCGATTCACTAACCCATTGTGTGTGACAGCCAACATTGCACTGCCTAGCACCGGAACGATTTCTTTAGTGTAAGTCCGTAATTGTGTCTCAACACGTGCTAATTTTGGTCTACTGGCTTTAAATGGCCATAGCTTCTCAAATTGCTGAACACCCATGAGTGACTGGCTGGCCCCAGTATCCAGCTCCATGCATACTTGGATACCGTTTAATAAAACCCTCATCATCATTGGTGGCGTTTTGGTGTATGAACTGTGAATATTCGCCACATGGACCCGCTGAACCTCGACGTCCATCGATTCGCCCCAAAAGCAATCCTGCCTCAGAGGACCCTCTTCTGGTCTATCCGCCTCATATATTAGTCTGTTTGCAGGCTTCCTGCACATTCGAGCTAAATGGCCACTGAGATTGCAGTTCCTGCAGACAAACTGTTGAAATCTGCAAGATCTGGCTGTGTGTTTTCCCCCATACCTCCAGCATGAGTTAAAGTTTCCATTGTTGGGAACAAAGGGACTATGGCTAGGCATTCCGCGCTGACTGTGCCTTGGACTGCTCTTAAGTACCCTATTAGTTGGTGTCAATGGCCCCATCCTGGGCCGCATTGTCCACTGTGATGGCGTGAATGTCCGTTCAACCTGCCATTGTCTCTGTTGAAGTCCTACTCGGGGGTCTATTGCTGCCTGGGGAGTGTCGGACTGCCCCTACCTGCCTGCAGGGCTCTGAGTCGCATTGATGATGTTGACTCCCTGATCCCTCGCCGCATTAGAGGCAGAATTGCGCGCGTATATTATTTTCGTCTCTTCCTCCCCCGCCATGAAAGTTTGAGCTATCAACGCCACCACTTCCAAGGTCAAATCCTTGGTCTCAATTAATTTGCGGAAAATCCCCGCATGACCGATGCCCTCGATAAAGAAGTCCCTTAGCATCTCCACCCTGCAGGCGTCTGTGAACTTACAGAGGCTGGCCAAATGCCAGAGGTCCGCTACGAAGTCCGGTATGCTCTGTCCTTCACGACGTCGGTGGGTGTAGAATCTGTGTCAGGCCATGTGTACGCTGCTCGCTGGTTTGAGGTGCTCTCTGATCAATTTGCTAAGTTCTTCAAAGGTTTTGTCCGTCAGCTTTTCGGGTGCTATTAAGTCCTTCATGAGCACGTAAGTCTTTGGTCCGCAGCTGGTCAAAAGATGAGCCGTTCGCTTGTCAGCCGCTGCATCCCCCAGCCATTCTTTCGTAACAAAGCTTTACTGAAACCTCGCGACAAAATCGTCCCAGTCATCCCCAACACAGTTCCATTCCTCTGTGCTACCGGTGGCCATTCTCGTGGGTCATGAATTCCCGTTTCTCGTCACCAATGTAAAGTCCTTACTCTACAGCATGAAACCACACAAGGCACATTCTGGGAACAAGGTCACTCTGTGACTTTAACTCTTTATTCACAGGACTCCAAGTGATGACCCTGCGTAGGACCTCCCTTTTTATACCTTTGTGATCAGGTAAGGAGTGTCTCCCACAGGTTCACCCCTGTGGTCAAGGTGTGCATCGAGGTTGAGTGTATACAGTAATACAGTGGTGTTACATTGTGGTTACATACATGACACCCACAGCCTCTGTGAGTGAAGCTGTGGAGCCCACAAGGAATTGTGGGTAATGAAGAGGGCAGAGAATTAAAGGGGCCACGCACACTGAAGCAACACAAAATAAAATGCAAGGAATCAATACATTGTTTAGCCCTTTCCCCCTTTTAAGAAATATTCAATATTTAAAAGAAGTTCTAAATGTGAATTACCTTCCTAACCTCAACAAATGAGAAAACTACATCAGCACTTGTAATGTCCTTACACACTACTATAAATCCACACGAGGCACATTCTATGGACAAGGTCACTCTGTGACCTGAACCTTTATTCACAGGATCAAGACGTGATGACCCTGCGTGGTACCTCCCTTTATATACCTGGATGACCAGGTGAGGAGCGTCTCCCACAAGTTCACCCGCTGTGGTCATGGTGTGCATTTCTTAGGTGTATACAGTGTGCAGTGTTGTCACATGAAGGTTATAGTTACATGAAGGTTACTTACAGGACATCACCTCCCCCCCTCCCCCCGCCCAATATCTTATGGAGTCAAAGATTAAGTCGTTCAGGCGGTCGACGCTCTCTCGTGGAGCGCCGCAGTTGGGACTCTGGTTGTTGAGCCTTGGCATGCATCTCTGTCACCTGTGGTGATTCTGGCTTCTCCGGGCTGACCGCAGGGACTGTGCATGCTGCTGAATGTTCTTGTTGCTCGTTCACTGGCGGTGGTGTGAATACCATCTCATGATCTTCCTCCGGTTCCTCAGTGTCCATGCTGAACCTTTTTTTTACTTGGTCCAGATGCTTGCGGCATATCTGTCCATTGTTAAGTCTGACCACTATGACCCTATTCCCCTCTTTGCCAATTACAGTACCCTCAAGCCACTTGGGCCCCAAAGCGTGATTAAGCACAAATATAGGGTCATCGATTTCTATACATCTCCCCTTTGAGTTATCCTCCTTCTGGCATGCACCTCTAGGCTTCCCGCCCTCCCGTCAGCACAACTCCACCCTTGTGCCTTCCTCACGCACCCAAGAAATGTAGCCTGCCCAGCCAGTAGGACCACAAACAAATGATTCCATCCCTGATATCCCGGCCACAAAGGAGCTGTCTGGGCTGCATCCTTCTGTATGATTCCTCCTCTTATTTGTCTTCCTCTTCCCTCTGCAAGCGGATGCTGGAAATCTGAAATGAAAATATAAGATGCTGGAAATGCTCAGTTGGTCAGGCAGTATGTCGACCTGAGATGTGAACTCTGTTTTTCGTTCCACTGATGTTGCAGGACCTGACATACTCGTAGCATGTTCTGTCTTCTCAAAGGTCTTGCAAGCATCCAGCAGCAGTTCCTACACACTTAAATAACCTTTTACAATTGCAGTAAGCAACCACTTCAATATAATCAAAAAGAAACCAGTCCAAACCCTTACATTTAAAAACTTACCTGAATGATGTGTGTGTCCCTTTAAGAACTGCAGCCATCGCCACTGTCAGCCTGCTTAGGATTCGCCGCTGAATTCATGTTGGTGACGTCAAGTTGGCGTTGAACGCCGATTGACATCACCACGCCTCCATTTTTTTCCCCCAGAGTACTTCCAGTTACTGGCAGCACAAAGGGGGTGAGCAATGTGACGGTTACCGCAGGACCCACCACCAGCTGGTGAAAGAATGGCAGCCGCCATTTTATTACCATTTCATGGCGTTATGGAGTGTCAGTAAGGAAATTAATTTCTAGCTCCTGGATTCAGAGGCAAAGATATCTCTAAATTGCCTCAAAAACAACAGTAACACAAATGGAAAATATTGGGGACACGAGATTTTAATTTAAAACATTTCATTTTCTCTTGTGTTTGTTTCTGATTACAGCCCTGGGCCACTATTTATTTAATCCACAATTGACCCCGTATTTGTAAGGTGCATGCATGTATTTTGGGTGTGAAATATTGTGTAAAAATGTGCATAATTTACTACTAAACTATCATCTCATTGTAACATATTTGTCTGCATTTTCAGTGTTTTCGTAATTACTTGAACCTTTCAAGTTCATTTTCCTCTCTTTCCTGCCCCCCCCGCCACCCACCCCACCGCCACAGCTCTCCACTCTCCATATACCCAGCTAAACACAAACAGTGTGGACTTGCCACATTCCAGTACCTATACAAAGATTCATGTTGTCTTACATCATCCCCAAGTGTACAGGCAAGGGATCTGCTTTGTCTACCAGTGCTGCTTTTGAGTCAATTATTAGGAGAAATACAAGAGTAGCTCAAGTGACTCGTTATCTGAATTTCCCTCTTTCCCTGTGCTTTGTCTACAACTGTTTGGTCTTAAATGAGCATTGGCAGAGGCCTGGGAGCAGGAGTTCAGGCCGAAGGTAAAAAGACATGGATTTTATTATTTTCAAAAATGGCTTCAATAATCTGAAAACAAGACAAGATGAATCTTCCTCAGTCAGATTCGGTCACCCACACAGCTTGCATTTGGCTGTAGGAATTCAACATGGATTGAGTGGTACCATCAAAATGTGTGATTGACCTCAAGGTTGATGTGCTTTAGAGTTGTCTGACCTTTGTCCTGTTTAGCAGAGCTGTGCTCCAAGCACAGATTCATGCTCCAAGCGCAGATTCAGTAAGCGCTCTCATGCTCCCAGCTGAAATGTCACTGTGGGAGGATTATAGTGTGCTGTTTCTTTGTTGAACAGGTGGTGAAGTTTTCAAAGACCTTCGAACTGATGTCTCCACTATGTTGCATGGACAGTGAAATCAGGTGAGGAACAGATTTGATTTGATACCTAGAGATTGGGAGCTAGAAATTTTGTTGAAAAGTAGAAAAAGTAGCGCAAGGCGATAGTAATTCTCTCCTGCTGGGAAATTCAGGTTTAGCACTCCAAGAGGGAAGTGGAGCACTAGAATTTAGCGCCCGAAGAGAAGTGGTTAACGCTTGATTTGAGAATGGGGCAGTACCAGCAGAGCGCTGAGTAATGTGAAATCATCAGAGGCTGCTTCCCTTGCTTAAAAGGGAGGGGCCAATGATGAGGCACAACCAACTTGGCGGCAGTTCTGCATTGCAAGGCAACCTGCGCAACTGCCATTACAGCCCCAGACACACTCTCAAAGTGGAGGGCTTGGTCATCTTGCAGCCATGAAACATCGAAAACTTTCAGCAGGCACCAAACTGGTGCAAATAATAAGGGGCCGAAATTGCCCCCCCTCCTTCAGGCCCATTTCCGCCTCTAAGAGGCGGCAATGGAGCAGATAGGCCTCACTGACCGGGGGTGGGCGGATGGGCCAACTCTTCCGAAATTGCCCCTGGGCCTGGAGCGGCAGGAATGGGTTTCCACGCTACCTGTGCTGCTGCCCTGTCGGGCACATGGCAACCCCCTTCCGACCGGCGGTGACCCGTTTTCTGCTCTGTGCGGAAAATTGCCCTGTGGGAAATTGCCCGGCGGGAGCGGCAACGCCGCCGGTCAGTGCCACTGACAGCTTCCTCTGTTCATGTAGAATATGATAAATGCTTTTGTGTCATTGCTAAAGAAATTCAAAAATTACTAAATTAATTGGAAAATAACCTTGCCTTTCCTGCATTTAGTATCAAACGCGGAGGAAGAAAAGATTTCCCTCAAGCATTATTTGTAGCAAAATCATAAACACCTTTAGAAAGAACAGCCGAGTTTCTGTAACTTGGCTGAAGCTGGGCAGACCCTCCCGAGAAAAGGTGTTAATCGGCTGAAAATGAACGGAAGTGGTACAAGCTTTCTGCCGATTTCCAGCTGAGGTTATGGCAAGTGGTCAATACAACCCTGCAGACATTGAGATCAACATGTTTAGCACTGAGTTTCAAATAACATTCAGGGTTGTGTGTGGCCCTACTTCACACCATAGAACAGAACCAAATTAAGATGCTGTAGTTTGTAATGACATTGGATGTGATCTTCAGATCAAATGTTCAAATTAACTGTGGCACCAATTTATACAGTGCCATAAAAAATTAACGTTTAAATCTCAAATGTGTCAGAATGACTTGCAGTTTCTCCTTACTTTAGATTGTAGACTGCTTGCAACTGTTTTTTTAACAGCTCATCAAGGCAGTGCATAATCAAAACTGCATGGCCAAGTTCCTAAAGTAAGGAAGAAATAAAGGATGCATGAAGCTTTCAATTAAATGAACTAGGTTCCAATAATTGATTTTTGGTTAGTTTCACAGCAGGTCGGTCAGCATCTGTGGAGAGAAAAGGCAGATTGACTTTTCAGGCAGAGCCTGTTCTGTTCTTATCCTCCACCGATGCTGATTGACCTGTTCTGTATTTCCAGAACTTTGGGCTAGAAATTCAGTATTGTCCCGGTTGGGGCATTAACTTTTGAGAAGTTGGAAGTTTAGCTCCAGGCGCTAAATCAATTTCGCTGCCCGCTATATTCAGTCGCAGCACTTAAAGAATGCAGGGGAGCGCTAAATCAGATGCTAATGGCATAGGTGAGTGGCGTTAGGCTCCAAGCGATAATGAATATGAGGTGTTGTGTAATCGGGAGTGAGCATTGGCGAAGGCGCCTTCCAGCCATTAAAGGAAAGGGTCACTGGAGTCTGCACACCAACCCCCAATGATTTGGGGAATGCAGAACGGTGATATGCTGTGGGATGAAATGCAAAGTCCTTTGACTGCCCACAACACTTCAGGGTCTAAGTAGCCTTTATTTGGCTGCAGATACATCCTGCGCTCTCTGTCACTCATAACTGACCTTTGGAACGTATGTTTCTTGACAGCTGGGGTGCATCCTTTTAAGTAGTGCCCTGCCAACCGCCAGCCAGCTGGTTCATGTCTCCGCTCCCTGGCACTGCCAGCGCGATGCTACTGAAGTTTGCAGATTGGGCGCACGGCGAGCACTGCATGCTCGTTGACATCTCGATCTGCATGGTGAACGGTGCCGAGTCGTTAACTGTTATCTCCGCGCTACAGGGCCAGCGAATTTGCCGTGCAGCGTTGGATTCACCTCGTCACAGCGCTACTGCCTGAGCTCCCCCATTGGCGCCAGTGCCAGGCGCTAACTATGGGCACTAACATGCCAAATTTCTCCCTCTATGTTTTTCTTTGATTTCCAGCTGCTGTGTTTTTCTGGTTTTTATCAGCATGATTTTAATGTTTGTGTTAAGGCATGAAAGTTAAAATGGGAAGATTTTCCACTTTAGTGCCGCATTTACTGGCTCCTGGAGGTGCAAGATTCCAAATATGTGCTCTCAGCATGTGCCAGGACAACTGAAGTGGAAAATCTCCCTTAACATGTGTTCAAATAACTTACTATGGTTACAAAGTAAATAAATATTTTAAAGACTAAATGTTCCTTTTTGAAGTTTGAGGGCTTTGAATTAAGTTCAAGGTATGCACTGTCCAATTCTTTTCACTAAACTGAAGAACTGCATTTTATATAGATCACCAATAGTAGTATTATAAAAAATTTTAAGTATTATATTCTGTCAATTGCAAATGTTCTAATATACTGAAATTTTTATTGTCTAATTAGGATGTTCAGGCTTTGTAGATGATTTCAAGATCTGTAAAGATTACCAGTGAGAGGCTTTGTAATTTCGGTGAAATTCTAATTATGATATTGATTAACCCTTGTCAAAGCCAGCATGGAGAAATTATCCTGCTCTGATTGGTTGATAAACAACAGCATCGCAGAGCTGGTTGCATCAACAGGCCTTCCGGTGAATATCAGTGATGCCTATCAGGATCCTCGCTTTGACACTGAGGTATGAACATTAAGCAGCAGATTAAATGGGCATTTGTTCAAATAATAGTAAATAATCGAACACTCAGAAACCTAGCTCAACTTCTAATTTTCCTTGCTTTCCACTCCATTAATTCTCTTCTCTTATTTCTCAACCCACCGCCTCCAGAGCGGAATTCTCCCAGAAGCAAATGTCAGTAGGATTCAATAGGCCTTCCCCTCGACCTCCCACTCCCACCCCACCCACACCAAAACAAAAACACAAATTTTCATTGTGTGAAAAGTGGCTGGTTAATCTCTTTTCAATAGCGTTAGCTGAGGGAGGAATTTTGGCTATGGCTCTGCAGGAACTGCCTGCTCTTTGAATAGTGCCACGAGAACTTTAGTATCCTCCTGAACAGACAGTCAGGGGCTTGTTTCGTTGTGGTTTGTATCTTTGACATTGCAACACTGCCTCAGTACTGCACTGGGTTTCATTTTATATTATAAGCTCATATCCTGACAGGGATCTCAACCCCACAATTTGTGACCCTGAGGCAAGACTCTTACAATTGAGCCAATCTGACATATTTTGGTGGATGCAAATCACTAACACTGACACTGATAATTTGGCAAAAGCTGAGAATCTTACTCGAAGAAATCATAAGTATATCTGTGGAAAATTGAAAAAAAACTATCAGTCTGCTGGAGTATGGATTGCCCTTCTGAGGTTATGGTTAAGGAATATTATTAAGGAAGAGTAGAACGAAATATACCGTGCACTGAAGCCAGGCTATATTTGGCTTGATTGTGCTTACTTCTAACGTGGTACATAAAATGATTGTGTGTTCCATTCCCTAGCATTAATATCTTTCAACTTGATGAGTACAAAATCTATTAATTCAATAACAAATTAAAACAGACAAAATTACGTAGCATTATTGAATTTCTAAAAATATTCATGGACGGTGATCAAATGACCACAGAACAAATATTAACATTTTGTAAATAACGGTGTAGGACAATTAACATTTTGTAGAAACCATATGGCTGGCCAATTTGATATTCTTATCCTCCATATTGAATACGTAACAACTAAAAGGAATGGAAATTCATACCTCTGAACTGTTGCATGTTCGCTAATGGATATCAGCAATTCATTATGAATTAAATATTTTGTATGTGTAGTTGGTTGCTTTATCTGTTTTCTTTTCAGCAATGCTTTATAAGAATGCTGTTCCTTTATGGCAGACAATATTTTTTGTGAGGATAATGAAGCTGTAGCATGAATTAGGTTCCAAATTCTACTGGGTGTAAGTGCAGCAGATCTAATACCTCACAACCAGCAAATCTAAAAGTAACACATTTAGGACTGCATCACTTATTCACAATTTACTTCACTTTTGATCATTCTCCTCAAATACCTTCTTTATAAAAGCAATGGATAAATCAATTCAAATTCTCAGTTTTCTTTAATGCGTATAATTGATTGTTGTCAATTAGAAAATCTGAAATTTTATCGGCAATTGTTTTAGCACAATCAAAACTATTTTGTTTTGCCACTTAGGAGAAAAACTGACTTAAATTTGTTAAAGAAGGAGTGAAATTAGGACTGATTTTGCTTGTCTTTAATACGCATCAAATCTAAGCATGCAAAAATTCAATTTTGTATTTGTTAAATTATTTAAGACATGAACAAGCCTTTAACAGGTGGTCTGAAAGTTGCATAGTGTGTTAAATAGTTAGTGCAAAGGAAGGAAAGAAGCAGGGATCAGGCTGGATCCAAATGCTCTGCCTGTAGTAAAATTTTAATCCAAAACGTGAAGGAGATGGTGCTACATGGATTTGTGCACAAAGCTATGTTTCATCCCTAATTAAATTTTGCCTGTAAACACCACTAAATGGATTAAGCAAGACTGGCAATGGTTAAAATTATTTGTTAGAAGTTAGTCGGAGAGTCTACTCATTAGGTGCGAACCATCATGGTAAAATACTTACAAGTTGTACAAGATAATGCAAGAGAAAGTCTGGACTAATTATCTTGCCTTCAATCACTGTACAGTGTTTCCTTTCTAAATCCTCTTCCTTTCGTTCAACACTACAGCTTGGCAGGATGTTCAAGCGATGTTGTGTTACATTCTGCAAGATTACTGCCTCTTAGTAATCTGTATGTCGATGGACAATGTATTTTGTTCACGGGTCTCAAGAGAGCAACACAGAGCAAGCCATGCAAGGTAATAATGCAGCTGCAGAATTACCGACTAGTCACTGTAAATTATGTTAATTACACAGGCAGAGTTGTCACTATTATAGTGCACCAAAAATGGACCGCATCATTGATTGGAAGGGGTGGTTTCACTTATTGCAGCCAATTAGAGGATGACTTCATGTTATAGTACAGTCAGTGTTTGCTGGCATTACTAGGAGCTATTCGCAGAATATTTGGAAGTGCAACTCATGGCATACTTCTGACTGGGGTTGCTCTTTAAAACTGACTTTGTAAACAATTGTCCATGCAGTACTAATGTTACCCATTATGGCTGTTCATTTAATTGGATATTATTGAACAAAATTGCCATAGTACATAGTTGATACAAATTTTGGGGTAACAGTACTTACACTTAGGATGCAGACTTGGGTTTCTTCAGGTTTTGACGTTGGAGGCTCAGAAGTACATATTTGCAAAGCAGAAGCACAAGATCGATCAGTGATTCTAGCAACAGCAAGAGTAAATTGTCCGAGATCCCTCGGTATGCTGCTTCTGTATTTTCCCATCATCTCAAACATCAGCTCTATCTTGTTTGGAGGCTAGTTTGTAGAATTTCATTTCACTCGATCTATCATGATGCATTTTCCCAACACTCCTTGAAATATTGGCTAAGTTTCAACCTGCAGCTACATTCTGCTTAGGATATGTAGTGATAACATGGGTGAGCTCATGAGTGTTTGAAGCTTACACCTTAGAAGGCTACTAATCACAATGGCGACCAGTGGTGAAGGAATGGCACTCACCACTCACGTCGCTGACAGTTGGCCACAGAGTTTTCACGGGCTTGTCAGTGGAGATTTCCCCTAATATGTTGTCTGATTCAGTGCTGCACCCTCTACAGGGTGGCATCTGTGAGCAGTGCAGAAACAGCAAGGCTCCTCAACCAATCACATTCAAGAATCCTCACTGAGACACACACACAGTCCAAACCAGGAAGTATAAAGCAGGAAATATAAATTAGATTTAAATGATGTACAGAAAGTGAAACAAATATTGGGAAATACAGATGGGAGTAAGGGAGAGCAATAATAGACAGAAATACCAAAACACATTCAAAAGAATCTTTAACATTAATTTTCTTCAGAGGGAATGAGACTCCACACTTGTAAAATTAACTTTTCATTCAGCAGTAATTATCACTTATTATGCTGTTTAAAAACTCATTTAATGCTCAATGCAACAGCCCTAAGTGTTTCAGCCATTTTTAGCGTGGAACTAGTGGGCAAGTACCCCAAGTGCAAACTGTTGCAATCATTTCAATGTTGAGTTTATCGGCGAAAACTGAAACAGTGCACTCTGTGGAAGAACAGGGTTATTAGTTTCTGGATCTCTGTGTTTAACTGCTTATATGCACATATGCGGAAGCCAGAAGTTGCTGTCAGATTTACCCCGATCGCTGAGCGCTGATAGCCTTGCCGTTATTAGTACAGCAAAATCCGGTCCATTCTGTCGGTAAATCTGACTGGCTTCATAAATTAATAACAGTGATCTGAGGTATTAAAGCAAAAATGACCTTGATGATATGCATTAAATTGTGATTAGTTCTGTTACTTGGATAAATGGGTTTAACCTTTACATTGGGTCTAATCTTTAATTTGAAGTTAATTAAATTAATTTGTCATTAGATCATTAATTTCAGCCTTCAACTTTTACTCAATGTAATATTCAGATCTATTTCTATGCATGTATTCAGGTATCCAGACTATTTGAAAAATGTGTCATTAATTCACTCATATGCCGTTCAGTTAATTGTTATTACTCAAGTAAATACTGAACCTATCATACAATCATCGAGGTTTTGGCACAGAATGAGCTCATCTTGGCAAATCGTGCCTTTGTCGTTGCCAACATGAAATTGGAGCTGTCCACTCGAATCTCATTTACCTGTTCTTTGGCCATAATTGGCCTTGTTTCAAAGGCCACCTGTAAAACATTCCATATCCTAATAACACTTTGTATCAAAACAATTTTTCCCACTTTATGCTTCTAATACAAATCCTAAAGCCTATAGGAAAGTTCTGAACAGGGATTTGCACCAGGATGTGGTTCCCTATTGTTCTTTTTTCCAAATCAATAACTTAATTGTAAAGATCAGTGGAAGGTGGGTAGCAGTTGAGCAACGGTAGCATGGTGGTAATTTTAATCAAGGGGTATGGTGAGAAAGCAGGAATGGGGTACTGAAGTTGCATGTTCAGCCATGAACTCATTGAATGGCGGTGCAGGCTAGAAGGGCCGAATGGCCTACTCCTGCACCTATTTTCTATGTTTCTATGTTTCTATGAACCAAAATGCTGCTCACTTTACTCTGCTATATATGGTTTGTAAATAAGTGGTCAAGACGACCGATAGATGAGTGGCTTAAGAAAACTGAGCCTTTCACATCACTGTAAACAACTTCAGTATTCTATGAAGCCTAAATATATATGGTGTTGAAACCAGTCCTTTTTGATAGGCTTCAGAAAAGAATACAACTTGTGCCCTTGAGCTTGTTATAGTTCAAGGCCATGCAGACCTGTGGACCACAGCCCACTAGCATTGAGATATGCCCTTAGGCTGTCATTCCTCGGTTAGATTTTGAGTGGAGGAGCATCAGAAGAGTCGGCAGACAGAATTCTACATATACTGTATAAGAGAAACTAAACTACTGTTCTACATATACTTCAGCCTTCTATATTAAATTCAAAAGATCAACACAGAATACTAGCAGCAAAATTTCCCACAATACTTCTACCTGTGGAACTTTCTGCCAGATAGAGCTATCATCTGGAATATTGAGGGTGAACTTTCATGAACATTCTTTTGCTCGCCCATCATAACTTTGGTAGAAGAGACTCTTAAACCATGGAAAAATGGCCCAAATTATTTTTTACACCATTTTTCTGGGGTGTCCATGGCATTTCTGCCAAAGTGACATCGAATGAGCCGGAGAATCCCCATGGACATTTACCCCTGTTCTCTCTTGTATGCAGAAGGTAAACTGCAGATGCAACAATCATGTGTTAAACCAGAGATTATTTTGTTTTGTTGGGAATTTCCTCCACTCTGCTCTCAAGGCATTAGGCCCCACTGCAGAATGGTACCAAAGGCTCTGATAGATGTCTTCATTCTAGTGTGAAGCTTAAGCTTTTCATCTCTTTCCACCCCCCCACCCTCACCCCACCTCTCCCACCTTCAATTATTCAGAGGATCTGGGGGAAGGCAAAGGTAGAAAGCAATTCTGCGACATGCTTCACATCATCCTTGCCTCCCTGTTTTCCAGTGGCCGGTCTTTTTGGGGGAAACAGTGTCTGTCTATATGTTGGCGGGTGCATGCAAATGCTAAATACAGAAGCCGCCTCTTAAGCTTTGACATCCAACATTCAGATGTTGCTGGAGGGGACTACCAGCCAAAAAGAGTGGAGCAACCTGTGCAAAAAAAAAACAGAGCACTGCTGTGCACATTGTATCGGTCCCATTAGTTCAAATCAAAACTTCCAGTTTCAAAATAATGCTAAGATCAGGCAGCTCACTGGCCAACTCTTTTTCTCACTACTGGAGCAGCTCTGCAGCCTTATTATGGCGTGGCTCCTCAGGTGAGGTCAAGAAGCCCGCCTCCCATATGTTAATGATTCTGGGACCAAAAATATGGCTGCAGTTCAGGGATGGGGCGTCTCTGGAGCAATAGAAGTCCAGCCCTGTCAGAGATGTGCCCCATTTAAGGTCTGATTTCTGCAGGCTATTTGATTGGTGAGGACATTGCAGCCAAGCCCTCTCCTGCTCTCACATACATTCAAACGTATGCAATTTGCAGTAGGAGTCAATGGGTGCTGATCAGGACTGGGAACCCTGGCTGATTTCCCGCTTCTCCAACCCTGAGGCACTGAACCCAATTGTTGGGCCTCAACTGCTACTCTAGCTGAGATTCCTGTTAAAGAATTCCTCCATTGCTTTGCACCCATTATTGGCAGCGAAGCTAATAATTGACGAAGCTTACCCTAAAAATCAAAGGCGGCAAAATCTCCCAAATATCCTCAAAAGCAGTCAGGAGAAAGGTGGCTAAAGAAAATGTCACCAACCAAATAGCAAAACAAAAGCTCTCAAAAAAATGTAGGAAGAGAAAAGTTGCTGTTGAATCTTCTTGTCGAGTATAAGAACTCTTCAAAATACTCACATTTTGGTAAATAATTTTCTTCTTAAAAATGTTAAAAACAACATATTATTTGACCAACTGTGAATAACAGGATATAAAGCCTGTAAAATCATATCTACAATGTTCATTGTCCATAGTCTTTGGCAATAGATTAAGTATTATAAATAATTACTAATCCAATATCAACATCACTAAAACAGATAATCTGGTCATTATCACATTGCTGTTTGTGGGGCCTTGCTTGGCACTAATTGGCTGCCACGTTTCCTACATTACAACAGTGACTACACTTCAAAAGTACTTAATTGGCTGTAAAACACTCTGGGACATCCTGAGGTTGTGAAAGGCACTATATAAATGCAAGTCTCTCTATATCCTATGAAGCAATCGTGACTTATGAATCTGCACCTGCAGAGTCCAGTTGTAAATGAATAGATCAACATTTCATATCCTTACAAGTGACTCATCCACTTCCAAACTTTCTGAATCATATGGCCTAATCATCATCACAGAGGGAAGATCATGTCACAGTGGTAATGAGGGAAAAGAAAGAAAACCAGACCATGGTTACTGATCCAGAATCAAAGAGAAATTCTGTTGAATTGAGTGGCAAGATGACACCATACCTTTGGGAGAATTTCCCTTAGGGTCACTTCTGCATAGTGCCAGAGACTCCAGTGAGAAAAACATAGCAACAGATTCAAGAGATGCAGACCTTGTACCACTCTGCTGCCCAGAGTCTGCAGCTGAAAATCTCGTAGAAATCAAAATAATTTTGAAGCTGTTCAGTTTGGTTTTGCTCAACTGTTCAACGACATGACAACAATTGGTCAACTTTATGCAATTTATCTGGGAACAGTGGGTGGAGAAGATTGGTACTATGGTTAATCAGCAACCCACATAAATCAACAAACTTCCTTCTTAGAGTTCTGGAACCTAGTTGTTATGAGTTCTCTGCAGGGATTGTTGGGATAATAAGCCACAACCACTGGAGCTTACGTGACACTCCAGAATATGACCTCGTGGGTGATCCTCTTTATGTCAGTTCCTCCCAAAATCCTGTAAGTAACTCTTTCTTGTAAATTTTGTAAATAGATAATATGGGGGGGGAGGGGGGGAGGGGTGAGGGGAAATTCTCAAAATGAAGATCCAAAGGGACGGGACTTCCACCTGCCTCTCATATGCACCACATCTCCTCACCCATTTTCTTGGGTCAGGTTCATTGTCTAGCATGGCAGCTTCCCAGCGGGATTTCCACTATCAAGAGGGAATGTGCCAGTGCAAAGGCAAAGAATCCTTTGCCTTGAGAATGCTGCTACAGCACCAGAGGCGGTGGCGAGGGATGATAAAGGGGCAGACGCCTGAGGGGGTCAGAGAGAAATGTTGGAGTATTTTTTCATTGCCTCTCCCAGGAAATTACATGGCTGCATGGGAGAGAGGTGAGGAAGGACCTGTTTAGTCATGATGCTCCAACCATCATGGAGTGGGGCAGGCTTGATGGAACAGTTGGTCTTTTTTTCCCCATAAATTTCATCTGTTCACAGAAGCATCATCCAAAGATCAAAAAGGAGGGCTCCCACTAAAGCCCTCAGTTGAGATCAAAGCCTTCAGCAGGTATGTCTCTGGGGCTGGCTGGAGGGCGAGCTGGCCACTACAATACCCTCTCGCTCCAATGGGGAAAACTGGGCTTTTACTGATGCTTTCCCAACCTACTAGCAGCTTCCACATGATAATCACAGCAAGTAGCAGTAAGTGGGGCAGAACAAAGGAGAATTTGCCAGGGACTTGATCAACATTCCCCCAGCACCACTTGCACATGGAAGACAGGGAAAGAGCAAGCCACAGTGTGGGGAGTGAAATCTTGGTTGAAGCGGTGAGACAGAAGTAGTCTTCACCGCCCAAATTTTCCACCACTTTTGGGCAAATCATGGAGGAGAATTTCCCCCATGTCTTTAGTTTAACAAATTGCTTAAATATTAAAATTTATTCCATTACATTTATTTCTATATTTTATCTTACGTGTATACATTGAGATGCTGTTTAACCTGCATATTATGAGTAGGCGTGCTGAGAGGGACACATAATATTTATGTTCATTATCAATTGTTTTACAACAATTATTTTGTTGCATGTTTAATCAAAGTCCCTCTGCTGCTGAATCCCAATTCATTGACATGAATGACAAATTTCAGCTGTCCATTGTTTCCATAACCGCCATCTGCTGGAGCTAAAGGGGCGCTAGAGCATTATCGCTAGGGCGAGGCAAATCCAGTGCCATGCACCAAATCCCTCCCTCCCCCCACCTCCCCTCAAATCACCACCGGTAGCAGTTATCGGCAGAAACGTCAACAGCAGGTGGATCAGGACGTCAGTGAGTGTGCAACCGTCACTGACCGACCGATTTGGGAAATTGATTGCTGCCACCTACCTTAGTGCCTGGAGTAAACAGAGACAGGGAGAACTGTTGTGAACACCAGGAAGCTGGCTCCAGGCACATTAAATAAATGGATCATCAGTAATGACTTGCAGCTGTCAGGTTAGTGCAATTTCAGTGGTCTCTTGTCAGTTTCACATTCTCTAACAGTTTCATTCAGTAATTTCAAGGTTATTTTGTATCAGCAGTATTGTGGCAACTAAAAAGTAGCTACATTTATTCTTCAAAAGAATCAAACTACTAGACTTGGTTATATTAATGGGGGCTGTACTGGCAGTCGACCTCGTACTCCAGGCTCTCCGGCAGAGGGTGCGGAGGCAGCGAGAAAACTGGAACCTGTGCCCAGAGGGAGGAGGAGGGACACCAGGGCTCTCAACAGGAGGCCTTAATCTCTGAGGGTATTCAGAGAGCACCTCTCCTACCTCCAATTAAATGAGGAGCAGCATATTAGAAGGCTCCGCTTCACAGAGCACGGCTCACTCAGTGGCAGTCAAGGTCACCGTCGCCCTCAATTTCTTCACCAGAGGATCATTCCATTCTGCAACAGGAGACATAGCTAACATCTCTCAGTTCGCCATCCATCACTGCATCCGGGAGGTCACAGAGACGCTCTACAGTAGAAGGGATTACATTTCCTTCCCCATCATGAGAGAAGCAGGAAGACCGTGCATGTGGTTTTGCCAGGATAGCGGGTTTCCCCATGGTGTAGGGCGCCATTGATTGCACCAGCGTGTCTTTGCAGACACTGCATAACAATTCTGAGATCTTCCGTAACCGCTTAATGTACAGTTTGGGTGCGACCACAGACAGCGAATCCTCACTGTCAATACCCGCTATACTTGCAGCAGCCACAATGCCTTCATCCTGTACCAGGACTCGTCCAGCCACCACGTCAAGCTCGGGGCTGGCTGCTCGGAGACAAGGGGTATCCGCTTTGCCAGTTGGCTCATGACGCCCCTCCGCAACCCCAACCCTCCTACCTAGCACTCATAGAATGAGAGCTATGCTATCACCAGGAATATCATTGAGCAGACCATCGGGCAACTGAAGCAATGGTTCCACTGTCTTGACTGCTTGGAAGGAGCCTGACAGTACTCGGCTGAGTGGGTGTCCCATTTCGTGGCGGTCTACTGCATGCTCCACAACTTGGCCATCATGAGGGCCCAGCCCTTGCCACCAGGGAGTGCGGAAGCATTTCAGGAGGGAGAGAGAAAGGGAGGAGGAGGAGGAAGAGGATGAGCGGAAGAGGAAGATGTGGAGCGAGGGGCGAGCGAGCGAGGGGTGAGCGACTCAATCGGCCTTTTGGAAAGGCAGTATGTGATTACACTATCAGATTACGGTTGGATCGAATTAAACCCCAGCTCCCCGTTGCTCACCACATCCCCGTCGCAGGCCATATCATAGCGCAAAGCTGAAATGAAACAACACAAAAGAACCAAACTGAATTAATACATCAAAAATCAGTGAACACATATTTACAACAACAATATTAATTATTCACCCTTGTACAATCCCTTAATGCTTGTCATTACTATGCCTTTGCCTACTCTAGTGCTCCTATGAAGCATTGGCCCAGTGGCAGGCTGCTGTCAGGAAGTGGCAGGAGGCCCTCGCCTCTAGCGACATTGACCCCCTTGGGGATAACGGTATGTTCATCCCTACTACTCCTTCTCACATCCCATTTCCCCTTCACCCCACAAGTGTTTCACACTTTCCAGCTAATCATGCTGTATGCATGCTTTTCTCCCTTCCTGCCCCCCCTCCCCTCACCTGAATCTGACTCTTGTGCCTTTATGCTTTCAGATAATGAGCGAGGCGGGAGAAGGAGGAGGAGGAGGAACATCACATCGCGTCACTGCATGTCTCACCCGCAGGCACCAGCTCAGATACTGGCACTACATGTTCTTTAGAGGCTAGTGCAGAAGTGGGATATGCACAGTTTGATGCACCTGGGGTGAGTGGGCTGCAGCAAGACCAGGGGGAAAGGGTAGCCCGGGGGCCAACTTACGTGTGAGTTCTGCTGCACAGGACTCAGATGAGGACCTCAATTGCGAGGCGTTTAGAAGAAGGGTGATGGGCATACACACGGAGATGATATGTGCAATGGCAAGGACGCCCGAGAGTTGCTCGGCAATGGTAAGGAGCGTGGAGGAGTCTGCCTCCAACATTGTACAAGGCTCTGCGCACACCATAGAGCCTATCCTTTCCAGTCTGCAAAGGATGGTAGACTCCCAGAGAGAGATCACGGCAACCCAGACCTGATGCTGCATGGAATGGGCAAACTGGCAGCTTCCATTGCAGCACAGGCAGAACCAACACAACCTTTTAGTGCTCTAATGCAGTCTATTCTCGGTGGCATCCAATCTCAAACTGTTCTCATAGTCTCAGTTTGATGCCACGCAAGCTCTGACTGCTCGGAATGCTGAGGTGCTGCCGCTGGGGAGTGGCAGTGAGTCAGTGGAGCAGGAATTTGCTGCCCTCTCTCAGGAGGATAGCATTTCTGCCACTACTGCCACTCTGCCATTGCACTTGTCACTGCCGGTCTTCCACAACAACTTCTCATACACCTCCATCAACCTTTAACTGTCATCTGTGCATTGCTCCTTCAAATAGCTTAGCTGAAGTCAAGTCATCTGTGACGCCATCAGACCCGCTCCAGTTAATTGGTCGGAAAATCCAGAAGTCTGATTCAATTGAAGTAGCTTTGTTAAAAAGCCATTGCAAGATGCGCCACTTCAACGTCCGAGCTCCCCACGCGATCCACAAGCACCTCATTCATTCCGACAGCAAAGTAAAAACAATGGGGCAGAAATTCCTCTCGAGGCCTTCCCGTGGGCAAAGCACTAAATAATAGACATAAAATGCGCACTTACCTGAAGCTGCTGCGCTCGCTCAAAATCACGATCCACAGGCCTCCTCTCCCAGCGCGTGCTCGTAGGGACGTGCGCAGGAGTCACTTGTGCCTGGACACCCAATCACAGGTAAGTATTTATTCATTCATTGTAATAGGAGCGTCGGCGGCAGTCGGGAGCAGCGTCGGAGGTGCGTGGAGAGGCCTATAAAAGGCGTACTTGTGCAGCTACAGGGAGAAGGCAAAAAAGAAACAGAAAGGTGACGTCACAGCCAAGGGGGTAAGTGATTGGCTGGTGATTGGTGAGTAGTTTTTCTTTTTTCTCTTCTCTAACAGTGAGTAAACTTTAGCATTGCTGTTGCTTATCTAAGGGTTAAGTCATGGCAGGACAGCTCAGTCACGTGTTATGCTCCTCCTGTACCATGTGGGAACTCAGGGACGACACCAGTGTTCCTGACGACTACGTGTGCGGGAAGTGTATCCGCCTCCAGCTCCTGACGGATCGCATTGTGGAGTTGGAGCTGAGGGTGGATTCACTCTGGAGCATCCACGATGCTGAGAATGACATGAGTAGCACGTGTAGCGAGTTGGTTGTACCTCAGGGAAAGGGTCCACGGCCAGATAGGGAATGGAAGACCAGCAGGAAGAGCAGTGTAAGGAAGGTAGTGCAGGGGTCCCCTGTGGTCATCCCCCTGCAAAACAGATACACCGCTTTGGGTACTGTTGGGGGGGATGACTCATCAGGGGAGGGCAGCAGCAGCCAAGTTCATGGCACCATGGCTGGCTCTGTTGCACAGGAGGGCAGGAAAAAGAGTGGGAGAGCGATAGTGATAGGGGATTCAATTGTAAGGGGAATAGATAGGCGTTTCTGCGGCCGCAACCGAGACGCCAGGATGGTATGTTGCCTCCCTGGTGCAAGGGTCAAGGATGTCTCGGAGCGGGTGCAGGACATTCTAAAAAGGGAGAGAGAACAGCCAGTTGTCGTGGTGCACATTGGTACCAACGACATAGGTAAAAAAAGGGATGAGGTCCTACGAAACAAATTTAAGGAGCTAGGAGCTAAATTAAAAAGTAGGACCTCAAAAGTAGCAATTTCGGGATTGCTACCAGTGCCACGTGCTAGTCAGAGTAGGAATCGCAGGATAGCGCAGATGAATACGTGGCTTGAGCAGTGGTGCAGCAGGGAGGGATTCAAATTCCTGGGGCATTGGAACCGGTTCTGGGGGAGGTGGGACCAGTACAAACCGGACGGTCTGCACCTGGGCAGGACCGGAACCAATGTCCTAGGGGGAGTGTTTGCTAGTGCTGTTGGGGAGGAGTTAAAGTAATATGGCAGGGGGATGGGAACCAATGCAGGGAGACAGAGGGAAACAAAAAGAGACAAAAGCAAAAGACAGAAAGGAGATGAGGAAAAGTGGAGGGCAGAGAAACCCAAGGCAAAGAACAAAAAGGGCCACTGTACAGCAAAATTCTAAAAGGACAAAGGGTGTTAAAAAAACAAGCCTGAAGGCTTTGTGTCTTAATGCAAGGAGTATCCATAATAAGGTGGATGAATTAACTGTGCAAATAGATGTTAACAAATATGATGTGATTGGGATTACAGAGACATGGCTCCAGGATGATCAAGGCTGGGAACTCAACATCTAGGGGTATTCAACATTCAGGAAGGATAGAATAAAAGGAAAAGGAGGTGGAGTAGCATTGCTGGTTAAAGAGGAGATTAATGCAATAGTTAGGAAGGACATTAGCTTGGATGATGTGGAATCTATATGGGTAGAGCTGCAGAACACCAAAGGGCAAAAAACATTAGTGTGAGTTGTGTACAGACCTCCAAACAGTAGTAGTGATGTTGGGGAGGGCATCAAACAGGAAATTAGGGGTGCATGCAATAAAGATGCAGCAGTTATAATGGGTGACTTTAATATGCACATAGATTGGGCTAACCAAACTGGAAGCAATACGGTGGAGGAGGATTTCCTGGAGTGCAGAAGAGATGGTTTTCTAGACCAATATGTCGAGGAACCAACTAGGGGGGAGGCCATCTTAGACTGGGTGTTGTGTAATGAGACAGGATTAATTACCAATCTCGTTGTGCGAGGCCCCTTGGGGAAGAGTGACCATAATATGGTGGAATTCTGCATTAGGATGGAGAATGAAACAGTTAATTCAGAGACCATGGTCCAGAAATTAAAGAAGGCTAACTTTGAAGGTATGAGGCGTGAATTGGCTAGGATAGATTGGCGAATGATACTTAAGGGGTTGACTGTGGATGGGCAATGGCAGACATTTAGAGACCGCATGGATGAACTACAACAATTGTACATTCCTGTCTGGTGTAAAAATAAAAATGGGAAGGTGGCTCAACCGTGGCTATCAAAGGAAATCAGGGATAGTATTAAAGTCAAGGAAGTGGCATACAAATTGGCCAGAAATAGCAGCGAA
The DNA here is from genome assembly GCF_044704955.1 of Pristiophorus japonicus. Lineage (NCBI taxonomy): Eukaryota > Metazoa > Chordata > Chondrichthyes > Pristiophoridae > Pristiophorus > Pristiophorus japonicus. The sequence goes on from NC_091981.1 coordinate 99,458,293, forward strand.
CCTGGGGACTGGGAGAAATTTAGAACTCAGCAGAGGAGGACAAAGGGTTTGATTAGGGCAGGGAAAATGGAGTACGAGAAGAAGCTTGCAGGGAACATTAAGACGGATTGCAAAAGTTTCTATAGATATGTAAAGAGAAAAAGGTTAGTAAAGACAAACGTAGGTCCCCTGCAGTCAGAATCAGGGGAAGTCATAACGGGGAACAAAGAAATGGCGGACCAATTGAACAAGTACTTTGGTTCGGTATTCACTTAGGAGGACACAAACAACCTTCCGGATATAAAAGGGGTCAGAGGGTCTAGTAAGGAGGAGGAACTGAGGGAAATCCTTATTAGTCGGGAAATTGTGTTGGGGAAATTGATGGGCCTGATGGACTGCATCCCAGAGTACTTAAGGAGGTGGCCTTGGAAATAGCGGATGCATTGACAGTCATTTTCCAACATTCCATTGACTCTGGATCAGTTCCTATCGAGTGGAGGGTAGCCAATGTAACCCCACTTTTTAAAAAAGGAGGGAGAGAGAAAACAGGGAATTATAGACCGGTCAGCCTGACATCGGTAGTGGGTAAAATGATGGAATCAATTATTAAGGATGCCATAGCAGCGCATTTGGAAAGAGGTGACATGATAGGTCCAAGTCAGCATGGATTTGTGAAAGGGAAATCATGCTTGACAAATCTTCTGGAATTTTTTGAGGATGTTTCCAGTAGAGTGGACAAGGGAGAACCAGTTGATGTGGTATATTTGGACTTTCAGAAGGCTTTCGACAAGGTATCACACAAGAGATTAATGTGCAAAGTTAAAGCACATGGGATTGGGGGTAGTGTGCTGACATGGATTGAGAACTGTTGTCAGACAGGAAGCAAAGAGTAGGAGTAAATGTGTACTTTTCAGAATGGCAGGCAGTGACTAGTGGGGTACCGCAAGTTCTGTGCTGGGGCCCCAGCTGTTTACACTGTACATTAATGATTTAGATGAGGGGATTAAATGTAATATCTCCAAATTTGCGGATGACACTAAGTTGGGTGGCAGTGTGAGCTGCGAGGAGGATGCAATGAGGCTGCAGAGTGACTTGGATAGGTTAGGTGAGTGGGCAAATGCATGGCAGATGAAGTATAATGTGGATAAATGTGAGGTTATCCACTTTGGTGGTAAAAACGGAGAGACAGACTATTATCTGAATGATGACAGATTAGGAAAAGGGGAGGTGCAACGAGACCTGGGTGTCATGATACATCAGTCATTGAAGATTGGCATGCAGTTACAGCAGGCGGTTAAGAAAGCAAATGGCATGTTGGCCTTCATAGCGAGGGGATTTGAGTACAGGGGCAGGGAGGTGTTGCTACAGTTGTACAGGGCCTTGGTGAGGCCACACCTGGAGTATTGTGTACAGTTTTGGTCTCCTAACCTGAGGAAGGACATTCTTGCTATTGAGGGAGTGCAGCGAAGGTTCACCAGACTGATTCCCGGGATGGCGGGACTGACCTATCAAGAAAGACTGGATCAACTGGGCTTGTATTCACTGGAGTTCAGAAGAATGAGAGAGGACCTCATAGAAACGTTTAAAATTATGATGGGTTTAGACAGGTTAGATGCAGGAAGAATGTTCCCAATGTTGGGGAAGTCCAGAACCAGGGGTCACAGTCTAAGGATAAGGGGTAAGCCATTTAGGACCGAGATGAGGAGAAACTTCTTCACCCAGAGAGTGGTGAACCTGTGGAATTCTCTACCACAGAAAGTTGTTGAGGCCAATTCACTAAATATATTCAAAAAGAAGTTAGATGTAGTCCTTACTACTAGGGGGGTCAAGGGGTATGGCGAGAAAGCAGGAATGGGGTACTGAAGTTGCATGTTCAGCCATGAACTCATTGAATGGCGGTGCAGGCTAGAAGGGCCGAATGGCCTACTCCTGCACCTATTTTCTACATTTCTATGTTTCTATGTAACTTACGAATCTCCTATTACAATGAATGCGAAAAATCCCAAAATGCACAAAAACCACATAAAACATTTAAAAACACCTCACACAATACACTAAAAAACATGTATAACAACTTTAATTTCTATTCAAGAAAAAAAATTGGCAATTTTTTAAAAAAGTTAAGGTTCGGATTTAAACTAACATTACCTGAGTGGGCAGGGTTTTAACATAAATATGTTTTAAAAAATTTTATATTCATCTTGTTTTTTATAGGTTTTAAATTCTTACGCCTGTAAAAGTAGGCTATGCGCCTGCTTTTTCAGGCGCAAGATTTTTGAGGTCATTTTCCAGGCAAGATATGGGTAAATCCCGCAATCTTGCCTGTACAACTATCCTTGCTCCAGAGATGTCTACGATCGGTCATGCTCCAGCTTGACAGATCGGAAAACCCGGTTTTCAGCGCATGCTACCCCAATTTCTACCCCAATGTTTCAACTATTTAGATTAGTGTGTAACATGGATTTGTAAGCTAGTAGTGAGCTTCTGAATGGTAACCAAATTTCAGCTACAATAAACCTAGCTGTTTTTCTTTTGTCATTTAAGGCTATGATGTTGGGGCAGAATTTAATGGAGCGGGGTACCTCAAGGCGTGCCCAGTTAGTTAGACTTTTTCCTACACCCTTCAGCACCAATTTGTTTCGCCCTATATGTTGCTAGGAGTGCAAGCTGATAACGGTGCTGCAAGGGCAACAGGGCATCTCGGACTTTGGTGATCAACAGGACCATCAGTGTATCCCCTTAACCAATGAGATTAAGGATTTAGAAATAAACAGAGGGCAGACTGAGAAGGTGAGTGAATTAGAGTGAGCTAATTCAATGTCAAATCAGGTACAGAAAGAGAAAGAGAGAGAGGGAAAGAAAGATTGGATTAAGAGAGAGAAAAAAGAGAAAGGACAAGTAAGAAAAGAATTAAAAATTAAAAATTTAACATTTTTAAAATCGCCAATAATTCACTAACAGAATGAATGAGACTCCACACTTTTAAATTGTTCTTTTTCTGGTTCAGAGAGGTTCATTGACAGTCATGAACAATTGTCACATCGTTAAAATGGTACTTACGCTATTAGTTACTAGACTTAACTTTTTGTGCCAAGTTTAATGAAGAATTAATGTGCAAATGCAGCAACATCATGAAAATTATGGGGCTGTTAAATTGAGATGCATTTTCGCGAAGCTAACGGTGGAGCAGTGTAAGTTGTCCAGCAACTTGTGGCGATTCACAATTCACAGGGTATCTCTTCCTCAACATAAGTTGCTGGTTGATTTGCTCATTAATAACAGCATGCACCATTCACACCTAATTTTTTCAGCAAATTCTGACTCATTATGAGTTCCATAAACAATTGCTGGGAATATCCTGGGGGGGTGGGGGGGCTCTCTTGATTGGCTGTCATAACTTCGGTGGAAGATCAGCAGAAACCCCGGATAGACAGCATAGACTGACTTGCTGCTGGTCTATCGCCAAGGCTATGGCAGCAAATCGGGAGAACTCCTAAGAAAATTTCTGGTGAATGTGACACAAGAGCAACACAGGTGCATTAACCTGCTTGCAGTGCAATTTTCAAGTCCATTATTTAATTTGTATTTCTTTCTTAAATCAGAATGATATTCAGTGGTAGCCTGAATATGGCCTGGTCTGCTACTAGAATCAGCTTATGATCTTGGCTGCATGTGTCCAGGCAACAAAAGATGGCAGTGTGATGACACAAAGTCAGCATTCCCTGCATAGCTGAATTTCAAAGTTCAGATATATGCATCACTGTAAAAGCTGCAGAACCCGAGTCAGTCAGAGTGCCACTGTAAATCTAGAAATTAATAGCTACAGAATGAATCTCTCCTTATAATGAATCAATGCGCACTGAAAGCTTCTCCCAGATGCTCAGCACTGAGGTATCGTGCACAAGTAAATGTATTTGACACGTTGTTTTATTATGTGCAGAACAATTTGTACCCGGAAAGAACTAGAAAAAAAGATCACCATAGTAACAAAGGTTTTCCAGAATCCAAGGTTCAAAGGCTTACTTTCAGATGTTCACATTTATTTAGTGCACAGCTGAACACCCATTCTGAACACAGTGAGAGATCAGAGTATAATTTATAGTGATGCCACATCGATCAGATCACTGCTTCCGCAATTGCAGGAGATGCAGCAGTGATTAAAAAGAGAGATGTCAGTAGATGTATCCCAATTCCTGCTCGAAATCCTGGTGCCAGGTTTTACAACCCTTCTGAGACTTGACTGCTACAAATGAAGAAAAATCTATGCAATATTAAAGCAGCTGCTCCGTCTGTGATTAAAGCCATACAGACAGCACTAGTAGTTCAGTCATAAAGAAATGCCGAACCACAACCAGGGCGCTCTACATAAACATCAAAAATTAATATATTTATTAGAGAAAAAAGCAACTAATTTGGCCAAAGAGGCAAGTGATATAGTTGGTATACAAGCTAGCATACCAACATATACAAAGAATATATGGTCTACACAAAGGGGGTAATGTATTAAATGCAGACTGGCGAGAGGAGCTTTGTCAGTCTCTGCCACGATCGGAAAATCGCAGGCATCACATTCATGATTTCTTGTCAGACTCCCCATGTACTTAGAAAATTATCCCCCCTTAAATTTGTCCTTCAACAAAAAAAAAGTCTAATTTTCTACATGGTTATTTACCCTCTAATAAAATCACAGGAATGCAAGGGCTGACAGGTGTGATATTTGAGAATGTGATTTCATTCTATGGTCTATTGGTAACATATCTTTAAAGTCTTTAATTGTGTACTGCAATGCAGATGGCACAGCTAGAGTCTTTATTTGGGATCTGTAATTTTGCTATATGGTAGGTCACCCGGCTTCAATCTCTTGGGCTCTACCATGGTCTAATTTTATCACATCCATGAGATATGGTAGCGAACGTTTGAATGGGAGGGAGTTGTTTGTTTAGATTGCTGAAAAAATAAAAATAAATCGGAGAAGGATCTTTTATGGTTCTGCATTAAAGAAAAATTGCCATCTCAACAAGGGAGGGAGGAACAACAACATTGGGGGAATTTTAATCCAAAGAAACAGGTGGGTTTGTGTTAGGTGGTATGTTAAAAAGTGTTAATTGTCTGAATCCTGACCAGACCCTGCCTCCAACTTGCCCAATCCCAGTTCTAAGTGGGGGACAGGGGGCGCCCACTCTCAGGAGGCGGGTCGCCTATTTAAATATTAGAATGAGCACTAAAGGAGTTCTGCATTGTTAGAGGTGCTACTGTTGAATCAAAAAGGTAAACCAAGGCATCTCTTAGCATTTCAGATGGATGTTCGCGATCTTGCAACACTATCTGAAGGTGATGTCCTGGCCAACACTGTTTCTTCAACTAATACAATAGATGAACTATTTGTTCATTTCATTACTGTTTGTGCGACATTATTCTATGCAAAATGTCTGCTGGGTTTACCTACATCACAACAGTGACTACACTTCAAAGAAGTTAATTTTACACTAAATGCTTTGGGACATTTTTGAGAGATGTGATGAGGTGATATATAAATGTAAGCTTTTTCCTGCTTGTGTGCCTAGGCTGAGATTATGAGCACCAGCCACAAATTCTAACACCAGCCATTACTGCGCCAAAAAAAGAGATATTTAAAGGTGTTTGAACAGTAACCCAATTTGGACCAGTTCTGATTCCAAAAATAGTCTATTAAAAAAAGTGGTGATGCAGATCTGAGGAAGGACAATTTTTCAGTCCTGACTTCACCTGTGCCTGCAATGTTATTTTCTAAGTTGTAGCAAAAGTTTCTTCGCAGGTTGATTTTAATGATAGCAATAGTGTCTATTGTGTGTTAGATAGAAGAAATAAGTCATACTTTTATTCACATATTGGGGATTTAGTAGGTGTGGGGATGGGTGGGGGGGGGGCGTAGATCAAGGTTCAGGTTTAGTTTTGCTTTAGGGGAATGATGAATGTCTGTCCAACTTCCTTTCAGTCTAATGGGAGAGAGGGATGAGCCTTGATGAGCTCCCTGGTAGATCTTAAAATTTTCCCAGCTTTTCTTGGTGAGTTGCCTAATTTATTCTTCTACTTTGGAATAACCACATTTTGCATATTTGAAAATCAAATGCAAGCACGATTGGGATTTGAAACGGGCTAATTTACAGTGTAATTGCCAACAGTATAATTACTGTATCAAATGATCTGTTGAACTCGTTTATATAGCTGAGGCCCTCCCAACCACAGGGGGTAGTAAGTGAAAGGGATGAAAAAATAGTTGGGAAATAGGGACATAAATAGATTCAGAAAAAAATAGGAAATAATTTGTAAAAAGTCAATGCATTTTAGTAAGAATCAAACATGTTTGCAATGCCAAACTTTATTTCAGATTTAAAATAATTCCCTATGAGTGAATCAAAACATTAATCTTCCTGCTTCAATTTTTAATGTGTATTACAAACAGTGTCAGTTTGGTTCAATTTGTAATATATGTTGCCTCTGGACCAGAAGGTCTTGGTTCATGCCTCCTCCACCAGGATTTGAACTCATAACCTAGGCTGACACTGCATGGAGTATCTGCATTGTCAGAAGTCCTGCCTTTTCGAATAGATATTAAACCCGAGTTCCTGTCCATCGTGATAGTATCCAGGTGGACATTAAAGATTACATGGCACCATTTGAAAAAGAGCAGAGAACTGTCCTGGCTAACATTTGTGTGTTAGCCAATACCACCAAAATATATTCATCACATTGCTGTTTGCGCAACTTGGTGATAAGAAAATAAGAAATAGGAACAGGAGTAGGCCATACGGCCCCTCGAGCCTGCTCCGCCATTCAATATCATGGCTGACCTGATTATGGACTCAGCTCCACTTCCCTGCCCGTTCCCCATAACCCCTTATCGTTCAAGAAACTGTCCATTTCTGTCTTAAATTTATTCAATGTCCCAGCTTCCACAGCTCTCTGAGGCAGCAAATTCCACAGATTTACAATCCTCTGAGAAGAAATGTTTCCTCATCTCTCTTTTAAATGGGCAGTCCCTTAGGCTATGGAGCTGCCTTATTTGCCTACACAATAGCAGTTAATGCACTTGAAAATAATTCATCATGCTTTGAAGTGTTTTGATATGATGGGCACTATATCAATGCAAGTATTATTATGACCTGATTGCCAGACAGTGGCTATACTTATTTAGGCTCAGCCACAAAATTTATCCTCTTCTACTAGGAGGGGAAAAGGAAGAGTTAACTGTCTTTGCAGTGATCAAAACTTTAAAATAATCATACAACATTACTATAGAATGAATTTTGTCTTAAAGATAATGTCTTTCATGTTCTGGAAAAACTAAAATGTTAATGATGCTCGTCTTTTCACTGTCTATTTACTTTTCAGGCAGACCAGATGTCTGGTTTTCACATACGCTCAGTGCAGTGTGTTCCCATCTGGAACAGTAATCATCAGATCATTGGTGAGTGGAGACACCAATATAAATTTAACAATGTTTTTATCCACAAAAAAATGGTTTTCATGCCGATTTCCTCCTCAGCGCGTGCACCCGTGAAACTGGGGCCAATCTGAATAGTGTCCGTAACTGTAGCTTTCTATTAGATGCTGCACACACTGCAAAACTGCACATTTAAGCAGGACTTTAAACATGATGCAATTCTCTTTGTTCACTTTTTTTTCCATTTCTGCACAAGAAGATTACTTCTGGATGTTGTTTAGAGCCAACTAGCTGCTCTTCTAATTTGGGGTGGGGGAAGGAGGGGGATCTGGCTGTCCTGGTGGCTTTATCTGGCAAGTAGCTCAACTATTCAGACCAGGAAGATGCCAGATTTGGTTGGTGCAGATTTAGTTGATTGAAGCGGAGTGCTGAAATTGACATCAGCATCTTTGAATAAACTGATGGCTTTGCTTAGAATCCCCATCATAAATAACATCTTCTAGTTCCATATGTATAGGCAACTCATCTTTTTCTAAATGTGGTAATGTAATTTAATACTGTGAATTATTTTTCACATCACTACTGAAATGGAGAGAGACTTTTAACACTGATTATTGGCTGCTTGGATGTACATCATACAAGTGGAATCACACATACATAAAATGGGCAGTCAATAAAATATGCACACAAATGTATCACAGCAGGATAACTTGAAAAATTGTTAATAGGAACATCTAGTTTGCAAGTCTGGATTTCCTGAAGTTTCTGTGAAGTCTGCACTTTTTGAATAATGACCAATGCAAAAATATTTAATGTTTTATGTTGAGTAGCACTATCACTACTGGTAATATCAATGTTTTTTAATGTTATCATCAAAGTTGCCCACCCTTTCACCCTAGCCTTTGGAATGGTATTGCTCCTTTAAAGGACAGCAGTATTTTCCTTACCATTGCAGTTAACCTGACAGTTTGTGCTGGAGTGCAGGCACTACTTCTAGCTCATTTTGAGTTCCGGACAATAGGTCTTCTTCTGAGTTCGGAAGAATTAGTGTTAAACCAAAGTTAGAAACCAATTAGGTCTAAGATCATGTGGGGAGGGGTGACTATTCGATTGCTCAAACACAAACCTCAGTATTAAATTTTAGATGATCAAAATGTTTGAACCTCTGAATCAATATGCAAATTCAAAGTAACATTGTCCCAAGCGCATGCCTATGCTTATTGCCAAGCAAGATGAGCCAGATCAGGATCAATTGTGCATTAAGAACAGAGCATTAACAAGTCACAGAGCCTAAGAACTCTGAAATATTGTGTGGAGTTGATATTAAAAGAGCCTGAAGGCTTTGTAATGTTGCTACATTTTGACTACATTTGCTCCAGAAATTAATATTTTATTAGTTATTGATTAGTGTGGGTAATCATCTATATAAAATTGGTTGATTGTGTCTAATATATTTTTGTATTGTAATATTCAAAATAGATTATTATATTTGTTATTTCTTTCACCTACTCTACAATGATAGGGAACAAACTAGTTATAATCAGTATCAATGCAGTAAAGTAATGAGCTTTACCAGCTATAAAAGGAAATCAAAGGGTGAAAATTCTTCAATTCTTAGAAATAATTACAGTTGAATATTTTTTCTGCTATAGGAGTTGCTCAGATACTTAACAGGCTGGATAGAAAAACATTTGATGATGCCGATCAAAGATTGTTTGAGGTGAAATTATTACTTGTCCTATACTATAATGATTGTAAATTGTACTCGTACCTGTTCAGAAATGCAATATTTATCTCATTCAGTGTCTTACAGCCTGACTTTGACACTTTACAGATGCAAGTCTGAGCAAAAAATTGATTGTTGCATGAGGCTTTTGGAGTTTAAATATCAATTGCAAAGTGCCCTTAATGGTTATCTCTTTCACTTTGCTGATTGAACCAATGTATGACTGTCATTGCTATTCACAGGCCTCATCATGTGAGCAGTCACTTGTGGTAACTATGTTGATACTCAGACTTTTGATGGGAAAAACACTGCTAATACTTAGAGAAATACTGATATCAGTTAACCCATTCATGAATTAAACTGTTCAAAGAATGATGAAATATCCTTTTATCCCTAACAATTTCTGGTGATTTTAAAATATTTTAATTTTACATCATTAAGGGAAAAGACTATGACAAATCACCAAACTCAAAAGAGGGGGCTGAATCAGCATTACCGATCAGAGCTGAACTGTAATTATTTTTAGTGCGTCAGTAGCAATGCTGTATGACTAAACAGTAAATAACATCAATGCCTTAAAAATGTTCTTTTATTCAGCGGTGCAAACACCAATAATGAGTCAATTATGGGGAAAGATTTTCTCTGTGCGCCATGTGTAACAAAATTATAAACGTGTTATTTCGAAATGGGTTTATGATTTTGTTGCATTTAGTGTGTTGCGGAAATCTTCCATCATCAATGTGCGACTAGTGTTCTTTGTATTGGCACAACAGAATTCTATTGAAACATCAATTAGCAAGAACCTCAGATGCTACAAAACTAACTGAGGTCATTTCCTCACCTGAGTCATGCACATCAACATCAGTAAAGCTTTAAAATGTCAACTCTTGTAACTATTATTCATACTACACTCAGATGTAGGGTAGTGGTGGTGATTTTGACGTGAGGTACAGTGCAATTTACCAATTGCTGGGATTTCTCTATGAAAACAAAAGGGATCATTTTACAAATTTTCACTCCTATAAAACAATCACTTAAATCAAAGGTTAGGTTACAAATATGCTGCTTGGACAAGCATTACATTGAAAATGGAGCTACTTCTCGCCAACACTTTCAAGTGTTGATTGGTGATGAGCAACACAGTTTCTCAATAAAATAATATATTTCTTTGTTTGTGCAGTGGCTTATTTAGCAATTTGTGGAAACCTGTAATATATTATTTGAGCATAGTGGCATGACATGTACAGAATCTAATGAAGGAGTTGTACATTTTAGGGATAAGGGGCAAGATCTTATGGATGAGGTAAGAAAACACTGATGTAATTTTCATGCTTAATGTGGTGAAGGATGCTGGTGTTGGGGAACAGAAAATATTTCTACTTTTTGGAATAAGTGTCAGTATTAAATATTTTCTGGTCAGCTGCAGCTTGAACAGATATAATTAAAGTTCCCCTTACTCAACAATTGTTTAGTCTTAGTCTGGCAAGGGGACATTCATGATGAAGGAACGCAGTGGACATCCATTTTGTTCTCTCTCATGCTTATTTGTCATGTCATAACCAGAACTCCATAGAATTCCACAGGGTTCTCCTGATCCCCACCGTACCTTCAGCAGAAACCTTGCACAAAAAGAGTGTTGATGCTGTTTCACCAGCGTTTCCAATGATCTTCTGCCGGGTTTACAAAGGGTGGGTTGGCAGAATCTCTCTGGAATTTCCAGACATATGTGTTGCATATTATTTTGTGCATTGAATTATATGTTGATTAATTTTTCGTAGTAAAAAGGAAATACAATCAACATATTGTTGAAACATAGCAAAACTAAAAACCTAAAGACTGATAAAGATAGTAATAAGTGTGTGCAATATATCAGAAGGGACTTGACACTGAAATTCTCTTTCTAAGTGAAAGGAATAAATTGCACTCCATTTATAGTACAGCCAATTTGTCCAGATAATCTGGACTGAAACAATTTTCCAAAACCAAACACATTAAAAGTAATGCACATTTCATGTGTTACAGTGTGCTGGAAAAACAATTTATCCAGATATTTTCTTCAATTGATGATAGTTGCAGATAATGTCAGTACATTAGTCACAATCTGACAGGATCCTTACTCACTCTGTGCTCTCAAAAGAGGGGGCCCAAATTTGCCCAGGAGTTGCTCAGTTTTTTTTGGAGCAACTTGATTTTTCTGGAGTATCTTAAAAAATCCCCATTCTGCACCTTTAATTTGCGCCAGTGTAAGTGAGTTAGTTAGGATTTTTTTTAAGTTTAGTTTTTTTTTCCCCAAAAGGGGGCGTTACCAGCCACCTACACCTGTTTTCACTATTTAAGCCAGTTTGGACAGCTAATAGTTGCTCCAAACTAACTTAGGCCAGCGTGTGTGGCCACACAGAAAACCTTTGCGGAGATTTAAGAAATCAGCGCAGGTAAGTGTTTTGTATGGAGAAAGAGTCAGACTGAACACTGAGCTCAAAGTAACAGCCCTTCTTGCCCTGGTTGACGTCTCGGTGTGAAAGCTGGTATTGTTGAATCATTTGTTGGGTCCTGCTGGGCTGCTGTGGATGATGGGTTCTGCTTCATGGTCAACCGTGATGCAGGTTGCCACTGGTGTGTATGTTGGGGGATTAAAGGAGGTAGGATCTAAGGTGGGTTGCTCAAGATAGTCCGTAAATCTGAGTTTGATTTGGTCCAAGTGTTTTCAGTCAATGAGTCCATTTGAAAGTTTGACCCGTAACACCCTGTTCCCCTCCTTGGCCATGACAGTTCCGGGAAGCCAATTGGGACCTTGTCCATAATTCAATACAAATACAGGATCATTGATTTCAATCTCATGTGACACATTTGTGCTATCATGGTATGTACCTTGTTGAAGCCACCTGCTCTCTACCTGTTCATGCAGATCAGGGTGAACTAATGAGAGCCTTGTCTTAAGTGCTCTTTTCATGAGCAGTTCAACAGGTGGGGTCCCAGTGAGTGACTGGGGTCTCGTGCGGTAGCTAAGCAGGACTCGGGATAGGCGAGTCTGCAGTGAGCCTTCAGTTACCCTCTTCAAGCCTTGCTTGATGGTTTGCACGGCTCTCTCTGCCTGACCATTGGACGCTGGTTTAAACAGGGCAGCTGTTTGATCCCGTTGCGGGTTATGAATTCTTTGAACTCAGCACTGGTAAAACATGGCCCGTTGTCGCTCACCAGGATATCAGGTAAACCGTGAGTGGCAAACATGGCCCGCAGGTTTTCAGTAGTGGCAGCGGACGTGCTAGCCGACATTATCTCTCATTCAATCCACTTGGAATATACGTCTACAACCACAAGGAACATTTAACCCAAGAACGGGCCTGCATAGTCAACGTGCACCCGAGACCACGGTTTGGAGGGCCAAGACCATAAACTTAGCGGCGCCTCCCTGCTTAACTGCGAGCATGTATTACATCGGTGAACGCAGGACTCTAAGTCCACATCGATACTGGGCCACCACACATGGGATCTGGCTATCGCTTTCATCATTACGATGCCTAGGTGGATACTGTGGAGGTCATTGATGAAGGTGTCTCTGCCCTTCTTGGGAACCACTACCCGATTACCCCACAGAAGGCAGTCTGCTTGTATAGACATTTCATCTTTGCGCTGCTGGAATGGCTTTATCTCTTCCTGCATTTCCACTGGAACACTGGACCAGCTCCCGTGAAGCACACAGCTTTTGACTAGAGATAATGGGCCCAAGTTTCGAGCCGCGCCTAGAACGGCGCAGTCCCGACCTGGATGCCCGTTTCTCGCGCCACAAAGTGCGCCTAAAAAAAACTTCCAGATTCTCCGGCTCCCTGCAGGTCCTCTGGCCCTCGGCGCAGCACAGCAGGAGCTGTAGGGGGCGGAGCCAGGTCCCTGCGCTGAAAACAGTGCCGGGACCTCTGCACATGCACTCTACAGTGGGTGCGCATGTGCAGTAGCTCCAGGCGCCCTAAACTGTGTGGGAGGGGCCGAAGCACGCAGCCCCTAGCCCTGGCCCAATGGCCTCACTGGGGCTGCGTGAATAAGGCTCCTCCCACACCCAGCTTCTGCTTCCTCCCGACCCGACTCAACTCCCGCTTCCCGCCCCTGCCTCCGGACCGGACCCGACACCGACACCGACTCCCACTTCCCCCTCCCCCCCCCGCCCCTGGACTGGACCCGACCCGACTCCCACTCCCCCCCCCCCCCCGCCCCCGCCTCTGGACCGGACCCGACACCGACACCGACTCCCACTTCCCCCTCCCCCCCCCGCCCCTGGACTGGACCCGACCCGACTCCCACTCCCCCCCCCCCCCCGCCCCCGCCTCTGGACCGGACCCGACACCGACACCGACTCCCACTTCCCCCTCCCCCCCCCGCCCCTGGACTGGACCCGACCTGACTCCCACTCCCCCCCCCCCCCCCCGCCCCCGCCTCCGGACCGGACCCGACACCGACACCGACCTCGACCCGACTCCTGCTTCCCACCCCCACGCCCCGACTGGACCCGACCTGACCTCCCTCCCCCCGACCTGACCTCCCTCTCCCTCCCTCCCCCCAACCCGAACCAAACCGACCTCCCTCCCACCACCCCCCAGACCCTGACCCACGCCCTCGACCCCGACCCGCGCTCTCCCCGACCCGACCCGCGATCCCGACCCGACCCAACGCCACCTACCTGTAAATCTGGTGCTGGCGACGGGCCCTGCCCGAAGTCATGGGCCCTGCCCGAAGTCTCAGGCCCGGCCAGGCCCGGCCCGTTCAGCCTCCCTCCCCCTTCTCCTTTGACGAAACTTTGAAAACAGGCGTAAGTGGCCGGACATGCCCCCTTTTGAAAAAAAAATTCTGTTCCAAAGTGAAACTGTTCTAACTGGAGCAAACTAAATGTCGAGAATTCCGATTTCTAAGATACTCCGTTCTACACCAGTTGCTCCTAAAAATCAGGAGCAAATCATGGCGAAACTTGGGGCCAATAAGGGGTCCTGGCTTGTCCAGGTTTTGATCTGCCGGGCAGTGACGGGTGATTGCTCACTCTCAAAAGCTTCCATAACCATGGCTAGATCTGCGGGCTGTGCCATTTTCACCCCTGTGATGGGCAATGGCAGCCTACTGAGACCATCGGCGCAGTTTTCTGTGCTGGCCTGTGGCAGATGGCGTAGTTGTATGTGAACGTGAGCGCCCATCTCTGGATGCGGGCCGATGCATTGGTATTTATCTCTTTACTCTCGGAAAACAGGGATATAAGTGGCTTATGGTCAGTTTCCAATTCGAATTTTAGCCCAAACAGGTATTGATACATTTTCTTTACCCCATAGACACACGCTAACGCTTCTTTCTCAATCATGCTGTAGGCTCTCTCAGCCTTAGACAGACTCCTGGATGCATAAGCAATCGGTTGCAGTTTCCTGAAATCATTAGCTTGTTGCAATACACACCCAACGCCATATGATGCATCACATGCTAGTACCAAACGCTTACATGGATCATACAACACAAGCAATTTGTTTGAGCATAACAATTTTCTCGCTTTTACAAAGGCATTTTCTTGGCTTTTGCCCCAAACCCATTCGTCCTCTTTTCATAGTAAGACATGTAGTGGTTCTAACAGTGTGCTGAGACACGGTAAGAAGTTACCAAAGTAGTTCAGGAGTCCGAGAAATGACCGCAGCTCCATCACGTTCTGTGGCCTTAGTGTGTTCTCGATTGCCTCCATCTTTGCATTGGTGAGCCTGATGTCGTCAGCCGAAATCCTCCTTCCCAGGAACTCCACTTCAGGCGCCAGGAAAATGCACTTCGAGCATTTTAACCTGAGCCCCACGCGGTTGAGTCGACTAAGAACCTCCTCCAGGTGCTGCAGCTGCTCGACTGTGTTCCGACCTGTGACCAAGATGTTATCCTGGAAGACCACGGTGTGCGGGACCGACTTCAGTAAGCTTTCCATGTTTCTCTGGCATATCGCCGCTGCTGATCGGATTCCAAACGGGTATCTGTTATAAACAAAAGGACCTTTTGCATGTTGATGCAGGTGAGGGCCTTCGATAATTCCTCCAGTTCCTGTGTCATGTAGACTGAAGTCAGATCCAGCTTCATGAACGTCTTTCCTCCCGCCAGTGGTTGTTGGTCTTCGCTAGTGGGTATTGGTCCTGCAGGGAGAAATGATTGATCGTTACTTTGTAATCGCCACAGATTCTGATGATGTCGTCTCCCTTGAGGACTGGGACGATAGGACTGGCCCACTCGTTGAACTCGATCGGTGAAATGATATCCTCTCTTTGCAGCCGGTCTAGCTTGATCTCTACCCTTTCTCTCATCATTTATGGTACTGCTCTCATCTTGTGATGGATGGGTCACACCCCCGGAATTAGGTGGATCTGCACTTTTGCTCCTTGGAATTTCCCGATGCCTGGTTTGAAGAACGAAGGAAATTTGTTTAAGACCTGGGCACACGAAGTGTCATCAGTGGGCGATAGCGCTCAGACATCGTCCCAGTTCCAGCGTATCTTTCCCAGCCAGCTCCTGCTGAGCAGCGTGGGACCATCGCCCGGTACCACCCAGAGTGGTAGCTTGTGCACCACTCCATCGTAGGAGACCTCTACAGTGGCACTGCCGATTACAGGAATCGGTTCTTTTGTGTAAGTTCTTAGTTTCGTGCGAACTGGAGTTAAGACTGGCCTTGAGGCCTTGTTGCACCGCAATCTTCCTTCGAAAGTCTTTTTGCCCATGATGGACTGACTCGCGTCCATGTCCAGCTTTATTGACACCGGGAGTCCATTTAGTTCAACATTCAGCATTATCAGGGAACAATTTGTGGTGAATGTGTGCACCCTATATACCTCTGCCTCCTTGGTCTGAGGCTCTGGTTTATTGTGGTCCTCCGTGGATCTGTCCTCCTCTGCAACAGGGTGGTTTGCAGGTTTAACAGGATTTTCAGCTCACCTGCACACTCATTGGAGGTGTCCCATTGTTCCACAGCCCTTGCAAACATACCCTTTAAATCGGCATGAATGGAAATGATGATCTCCCCCGCAGCGCCAACAAGGTGTTAATGGCCTTGCATTCATCACCCTCCACGGTCGACTCAGACATCTGCGGACGTGTAGCTGCAGGTATGTTTGACCTGCCCTGTACGTTACGATTCAAAAACATCACTTTGTTCACAGTACTTGTAGCAGCACTTGTGTGCTGAGAGATTTGCTTCGTAATGTCACTCGTGGCAATGAACGCCTGGACTATTGCTATGGCCTTATTCAAGGTTGGGGTCTCTACAGTCAAAAGTTTGCGACGTATGGTTTCATGGCCAAATGGCAAGTATGAAAAAGTCTCTGAGCATGTGTCCAAATTCGCAATGTCCTGCAAGGCATTTTAGCTCAGCGACATAACTCGCCACTTCCTGGCCTTCAGACCTTTTGTAGGTGTAGAACCGGTACCTCGCCATCAGAACGCTTTCCTTCGGGTTCAAATGCTCTCGGACCAGTGTCGTATGATTTCAAATCGTCATATGATTTCTCCGTGGGTGTCGCTGGAGTGAGCAGATTCTTCATGAAGCCATACGTTGGTGCCCCACAGATGGTGAGGAGGATTGCCCTTCATTTGGCAGCGTTCTATTCCCCATCTAGCTCATTGGCCACGAAGTATTGGTCGAGTCGCTCCACAGAAGTTTCCCAATCATCTCCCAACAAGACTGTTCTCTGCATCTTTGGGTTCGCTATCTGTATCTCATCGCCAGTTGTTATGTATGGAGAAAGAGTCATACTGAACATTGACCTAAAAGTAATGTCTTTTATTGCAGGTCTCCAGAGTGCCTCTCCAACCTGTGAGGCCTCCTTAAATACCTGTGCTCCCAAGGGACTATGGGGTCCCTTGGGACTCCAGGGGATGAGCCCTCTGGTGGCTGTACAGAGTAAATACAAGTTTACATATATAACAGTAAGTACATTCTGAAGCACCAAGCACTAAACAAAACACAAAAATAAGCATTCAATAATAAAAAAATACCAGGAAGCTGAGAGGACCTGCACCTAGCACCAAGACTTACAAAGCACTAAACAAAGCACAAAAAGTAATAAACAATTAATAAAAAATAGAAGGAACCCTGCACCTAAAGCATCAAGACCAAAGTAATAAGCAATCAATCAATCAACAACAAATAAAAAATAGAAGTCCTACTAAAACACGGTCCGGGAAGGCAGCGGGCTGCTGATGAGGGAGCCCATTCGGCCATGGATAGGGGAGGCACGCTTCAGCCCCTCCCACACAGCCTGCAGAGCACACTCACAGATTCTGGGGGCGAGGAGCTACTGCGCATGCGCACTCACTCTAGCGCACATGTGCAGAGGTCCCAGCACTGTTTTCAGCACCGGGACATGGCTCCACCCCCAAATCCAGTTGTCATGCTATGCCACAATCGAGGAGAGGCTGGGGAGTGGCCAAACTCGGCCCAAAGATTTTTGGTGCCCTTAGAGTTCTACAAAAGCGGCACACCTCTGGTGAGTGCACCAGAAATCTGTACTGGCTAAATTTTGGCCCTATGATGCCAATGAAATAATACATGTTACATCTTCTGGAATGTGAGCTCTTAGTCCAAATCTGTAGAAGCAATCACTGGTTTGTTCACTCAGAATCTGTGATAAATATTTTACATCAAAAATGATCCCTCTAACTAAATAAAATGATGAGCATTTTCCAGAGTATATTCATGACACACTTAAATATTTAATGTGTAATCATGATATATTTAAATGACCAGAATAGCTGCCATGAAGCAGTCATTGATAGTTCCTTACCTGGTTGAACTGTAAAATTGTCTATGATTTCTTGCTAAGGTGCTGATGTGTTTTCTTGTGCTTGCTCTAGGCCTTTGTCATTTTCTGTGGTCTTGGCATCAACAATACAATAATGTACAACCAAGTGAAGAAGTCCTGGGCAAAGCAGTCGGTGGCTCTTGATGTCAGTATGTTTTTATATTTTACAGACTATATTATATTATATTATACAGACTAAACGGTGACACAATTGAGGAACAGTGGAGGACTTTTAAGGAGCTCTTTCATAGTGCTCAACAAAAATATATTCCAGTGAAAAAGAAGGGCGGTAAGAGAAGTGATAACCAGCCGTGGATAACCAAGGAAATAAAGGAGAGTATCAAATTAAAAACCAATGTGTACAAGGTGGCCAAGATTAGTGGGAAACTAGAAGATTGGGAACATTTTAAATGATAGCAAAGAATGACTAAAAAAGCAATAAAGAAAGGAAAGATAGATTACGAAAGTAAATTTGCGCAAAACATAAAAACAGATAGTAAAAGCTTTTACCGATATATAAAACGGAAAAGAGTGACTAAAGTAAATGTTGGTTCCTTAGAAGATGTGAAGGGGGATTTAATAATGGGAAATGTGGAAATGGCTGAGACCTTAAACAATTATTTTGCTTCGGTCTTCACAGTGGAAGACACAAAAACCATGCCAAAAATTGCTGGTCACGGGAATGTGGGAAGGGAGGACCTTGAGATAATCACTATCACTAGTGGGGTAGTGCTGGACAGGCTAATGGGACTCAAGGTAGACTAGTCCCCTGGTCCTGATGAAATGCATCCCAGGGTATTAAAAGAGATGACGGAAGTTATAGCAGATGCATTCGTTATAATCTACCAAAATTCTCTGGACTCTGGGGAGGTACCAGCGGATTGGAAAGCAGCTAATGTAACGCCTCTGTTTAAAAAAGGGGGCAGACAAAAGACAGGTAACTATAGGCCGGTCAGTTTAACATCTGTCGTGGGGAAAATGCTTGAAGCTATCATTAAGGAAGAAATAGCGGGACATCTAGATAGGAATAGTGCAATCAAGCAGACGCAACATGGATTCATGAAGGGGAAATAATGTTTAAATAATTTACTGGAATTCTTTGAGGATATAACGAGCATGGTGGATAGAGGTGTACCGATGAATGTGGTGTATTTAGATTTTCAAAAGGCATTCGATAAGGTGCCACACAAAAGGTTACTGCAGAAGATAAAGGTACACGGAGTCAGAGGAAATGTATTAGCATGGATAGAGAATTGGCTGGCTAACAGAAAGCAGTGAGTCGGGATAAATGGGTCCTTTTCGGGTTGGAAATCGGTTGTTAGTGGTATGCCACAGGGATCGGTGCTGGGACCACAACTGTTTACAATATACATAGATGACCTGGAAGAGGGGACAGAGTGTAGTGCAACAAAATTTGCAGATGACACAAAGATTAGTGAGAAAGCGGGTTGTGTAGAGGACACAGAGAGGCTGCAAAGAGATTTAGATAGGTTAAGCGAATAGGCTAAGGTTTGGCAGATGGAATACAATGTCGGAAAATGTGAGGTCATCCACCTTGGAAAAAAAACAGTAAAAGGGAATATTATTTGAATGGGGAGAAATTACAACATGCTGCGGTACAGAGGGACCTGGGGGTCCTTGTGCATGAATCCCAAAAGGTTAGTTTGCAGGTGCAGCAGGTAATCAGGAAGGCGAATGGAATGTTGGCCTTCATTGCGAGAGGGATGGAGTACAAAAGCAGGGAGGTCCTGCTGCAGCTGTACAGGGTATTGGTGAGGCCGCACCTGGAGTACCACGTGCAGTTTTGGTCACCTTACTTAAGGAAGGATATACTAGCTTTGGAGGGGGTACAGAGACGATTCACTAGGCTGATTCCGGAGATGAGGGGGTTACCTTATGATGATAGATTGAGTAAACTGGGTCTTTACTCGTTGGAGTTCAGAAGGATGAGAGGTGATCTTATAGAAACATTTAAAATAATGAAAGGGATAGACAAGATAGAGGCAGAGAGGTTGTTTCCACTGGTAGGGGAGACTAGAACTAGGGGGCACAGCCTCAAAATACGGGGGAGCCAATTTAAAACTGAGTTGAAAAGGAATTTCTTCTCCCAGAGGGTTGTGAATCTGTGGAATTCTCTGCCCAAGGAAGCAGTTGAGGCTAGCTCATTGAATGTATTCAAATCACAGATAGGTAGATTTTTAGCCAATAAGGGAATTAAGGGTTATGGGGAGTGGGCGGGTAAGTGGAGCTGAGTCCACGGCCAGATCAGCCATGATCTTGTTGAATGGTGGAGCAGGCTCGAGGGGCTAGATGGCCTACTCCTGTTCCTAATTCTTATGTTCTTATGTTCTTATGTTACAATGTTTTAAACAAATATGAAAAACATTGAGTGTAATCGTTAAATAAGTATTTTATACAGTATATATGCAAAAACATTTTGTAAACTGTGGTTAGATATTCAGAGAGAAATTACACTCAGACTGGAAGCCAATAAAGTCCTACACTCCACTCCCATGCTCATTTCCTCGGACAACAACTCTGACAATTCCTGACCATTGCCTGCCAATTACTCACCACCCTGGCTTCGCTATGGCCTTTTGCTCACTTCCAGCCTCTTCACCTCAGCCCTTGAGCAAAGTTATGGGAGTTACTCTATTGAACACAATGTCTTAGGAAAATGAACAGCAGTGAGCTGAACTTAATGTGGGTCTTAATGATTTAGAGTGCAGGATGTCATGACACTATCGATGTGATGTTGCCTGCAATTGACATTGCTGTGAGTGGAGTCAGTCTTGGTCTCCAATATATTGCTGTGGATACTGGTTGCTAAGGAAACATTTCTTGCTAAATCGACTTTAACAAGGCAGCACATTCTATTGTGCTAATACAAAAGTAAAAATAGATCCATGCAAAACATTTATAATGGGTTTTATCTCAGGAGAAGAATAATGCAACTTTATTTAATTCATTCTCAGAATGTGGAAGTCACTAGCAAGGCTGACAACTATGGACCATCCTTAGTTAACAACATAAGAACATAAGAAATAGGAGCAGGAGTAGGCCATATGCCCCCTCGAGCCTGCTCTGCCATTAAATAAGATCATTACTGATCTTCAACCTCAACTCCACTTTCCCGCCCTATCTCCATATCCCTTGATTCCGCTTGAGTCCAAAAATCTATCGATCTCAGTCTTGAATATACTCAATGATTCAGCATCCACAGCCTTTTGGAGTAGAGAATTCCAAAGACTCATAACCCTCTGAGTGAAGAAATTCCTCCTCATCTCAGTCTTGATTGGCTGAGCCCTTATCTTGAGATTCTGCCCCCTTGTTCTAGACTCTCCAGACAGGAGAAACAACCTCTCAACATCTACCCTGTCAATCTCCCTCAGTATCTTATATGTTTCAATGCGATCATATCTCATTCTTCTAAACTCCAAAGTGTAGAGGCCCAATCTACTCACTCTCTCCTATTAGGACAACCCTCTCATCCTAGGGATCAATCTAGTGAACCTTTGTTGCACTGCCTCCAAGGCAAGTATGTCCTTCCTCAGATAAGGAGGCAAACTGTGCACAGTACTCCAGGTGCAGTTTTCACCAAAGCCCTATACAAATGTAGTAAGATTTCCTTACTCTTGTACTCCAACCCCCTTGCGATAAAAGCCAACATGCCATTTGCCTTCCTAATTGCTTGCTGTACCTGTATGCTAACTTTCTGTCTTTCAAGTACGAGAACACCTAAATCTCTCTAAACACCAACATTTAAAATTTCTCACCATTTAAAAAATATTCAGCTTTTCAATTCTTCCTACCAATGTGAATAACCTTACATTTCCCCACATTATACTCCATCTGCTCGCTTATTGCCCACTCACTTAACCCGTCTATATTCCGTTGCAGGCTCTGTGTCCTCCTCACAGCTTTGTATCATCAGCAAACTTAGATACATTCCACTCGGTCCCTTCATTCAAGTCATTAATATAGATTGTAAATAGCTGAGGCCCAAGCACTGATCCTTGCGGCACCCCATTAGTTGCAGCCTGCCAACCAGAAAATGTTCTGTCTGTTAACCAATCCTCTATCCGTGCTAATATATTACCCACAACTCTATGGGCCCAAGTTTCCACATGATTTGCGCCTGATTTTTAGGAGCAACTGGTGGAGAACGGACTATCTTAGAAATCGCAATTCTCCACATTTTTTTTCTGCAGTTCTAGTCAGGTAGAACAGTTCTACTTTGGAACAGAATTTTTTCTTCAAAAGGGGGCGTGTCCGGCCACTGACGCCTGATTTCAAAGTTTCCACAGTGAAAACGTACTCCAAACTAACTTAGAATGGAGCAAGTGAAGATTTTTGTAGAACTGAAAAAACCTGTTCTACACATTAAAAAATCAGGCGCAGGTTACAAATTAGGCGTCCAGAACGAGGTGGGGGGGGGAGGGTGGGGGGGAAGGGAAGTCATTAAATTCTACAATAAATCCTTATTTATACTTCTACAAATATTATACAAATAAATCCAACCTGAATAAACATTTCTAAGCAAAGAAAAGATAAATAAACCATCTTCCTACCTGTGTGAAAGTGCTTCAGTCAGCTCAGTGATGTGGCGTCGTTCCCGCGAACGGGAGGGAGGGAGGGGCAGGCAGGTAGTAACCAGGCAGCAAGCAGCCTTCCACTTGAGGTGGAAGCCTTACAGTCAGCTCAGCGTCGTTCCCGCGAACGGGAGGGAGGGAGGGAGGGACAGTAAGCAGAAAGCCTCAATGCTGATGTGCTGATGGCAATGTGCTTTTATTAAAAAATGTTCAAAAATTAAACAGCTACAAAGAACTACAAAAATGGCCGAGTGCCAATGTTTCCTTCACACTGCGCGTGCGCGAACGCTCCAACGCGCACGCGCAGCGTTGCCGGCAGGAAAAAAATGAATTTAAATAGTACCCGCCCCCTCCCACTTACAAAATCGGTGCGAGTGTAGGCTCCGCCCCCCTGGGCGCCGTGCCAAACAGACAAGGAGCTGCAGGGCGCTCCAGAATCGCGCGTTTTTTTTCCGGCGCCGTTTTAGGCGCGAAAAACGGGCGCCCAGGTCAGAGGGGCGCCCGTTTTTTATCGTGTGGAAACTTGGGCCCTATGAGTCCTTATCTTACTTAGCACCTTTTATGTGGCATCTTATCAAATGCCTTTTGAAAATCCAAACATCCACTGGTTCCCTTTTATTTACTCTGCTAGTTACATCCTCAAAAAACTTTGTTAAACATGATTTTACTTTCATAAAGCCATGTTGACTCTGTCTAATCATATTATGAATTCCTGAGTGCCTTTTTACCACTTCCTTAATAATGGATTCTTACATTTTCCCGGTACAGCAAGAAATTAGGAAGGCAAATGGCATGTTAGCTTTTATCGCAAGGGAGTTGGAGTACAAGAGTAAGGAAGTCTTACTACATTTGTATAGGGCTTTGGTGAAAACTGCACCTGGAGTACTGTGCACAGTTTGTCTCTTTATCTGAGGAAGGACATAATGTTAGGCTAATTGGCCAATTAGCCTTCAGTTTTCTCCCTCCCTCCTTTCTTGAATAGCAGCATTATGTTGACTACCTGCCAATCTGCTGGGACCCTTCGAGAATCTAGGGAATTTTGGCAAATCACAATCAATGCATTCACTATCTCTAACCATCTTTTTTCATACCATTGGGCTAGAAATTCTGTTGCGCCCCATTTGGGGCGATAACTTTTGAAATCTGTGAAAAGTATTGCCATGCAATAATCCTTTTTTGCTCCTGGGAACTTCAGCTTTAGCACTCCAAGAGGGAAGTGGAGTGCTAAATCAAGCGTTAACTACTTCTCTTTGGGTGCTAAAGTGTGAGAGACGGGTGGTAGCGGCAGAGCGCTGAAGAATGTGCAGTGCAGTGCTACTGGCATCAGTAGCTCCTTCCCTCGCTTAAAGGGAAGGGCCAATGATGGTTTGCAACATTCTTGTCGTCAGTTTTGTGTATACAGGGGACCTGCACAACTGCCATTACAGCCCGAATCATTCTCAGAGGGTGGAGGGCTTTGACATTGAAGCCTCACTGCTGCGCAAAAAATTTCAGCAGGCACCAGACTGATGCAATGAATAAGGTTTGGTCTACTTGAACACCACTGCCTTTAATTATCGTTCTCAAAGCGACTAGCCGAGGTGACAATGCCTCCTCTTGCTGCTGTTGTGACACCCGGCGATGCAGCAGGGGGCGGGAGCAAATTTAACATCCAGGGTAGTAACAGGGCACTGCGCACGTGATGACGCCATGATCTACAGGGTTCTAGAGACCGAGGCGGTAAGTGTTAGCGGCAGAGCAAAACTGGCAGGGAAGTTCACGAGCGTCACTGAATTCGCCACGCCCGGTCAATAACCTCATAGTGTCTCCCTGCAAGCGCTAACGGGAGGCGCAAACCAGCCGAATTTCTCCCCCCTAGGATATAGGCCATCAGTTCATGGGGATGTGTCAGCTTTTAGTCCCATTAGTTTCTCAACTGATATTAGTTTAAGTTCTTCATTCTCTTTAGCCCCTTGGATCCTTCCTAATTTTGGTATGCTTTATGTGTCTTCTACTGTGAAGACAGATGAAAAAAAGTGTTTAATGTCTCTGGCATTTCCTTGTTCCCCATTATAATTTCTCCTGTCTCAGCCTCTAAGGGACCACCACTTACTTTTGCTGCTCTCTTCCTTTTTAACGTACTTGTCAAAGTTCTTACAATCAGTTTTTATATTTCTTGCTAGTTTACTCTCATTCTATTTTCTCCCTTATCATCAATTTTTTGGTCATCCTTTGCTTGTTTCTAAAGCTCTCCCAATCCTCAGGCTTACTACTATTCTTACAACATTATAAGCCTCTTCTTTAAATCTAATCCTATTAACATTTAGTTAGCCATGGATGGATCACTGTTCCCATTGAGTTTTTATTTTTCAGTCGGTGAGAATTTTTGAATATTTCTTTAAAAGTTTGCCACTGCTTATCTACCGTCATATCTTTTAATCTAATTTTCCAATCTATCTTAGCCAACTCACCCCTGATATCTATGTAATTGGCTTCATTTAAGTTTAGGACTCCTGTTCCAGACTTAAGCATTTCACTCTCAAACCCATTGTGAAATTCTATCATATTATGATCACCCTTCCCGGAGGATCCTTTACTAGGAGATTACTAATTAACCCTGTCTCATTACACAATACAAGATCTAAAATAGCCTGTTCCCTAGTTGGTTTGAATGCATTCCATGAACTCATCCTTCAGACTACCTTTGCCAATTTGATTAGCCCAGACTATGTGATTAAAGTTACCCAGAATTATTGTATTAACTTTGTTACAAGCTCCTATTATTTGTTCATTAATACTCTGTCCAACGGTACAGCTACTGTTTAGGGGTCTATAAACTACTCTCACTAGTGTTTTCTGCCCCTTGTTATTCTTTATCTCCACCCATACTGATTTTACTTCTTGATCTTCCGATCTGAGATCCTTTCTCACTACTGTCTTTATGTCATTCTTTATCAGGGCCACCACCCCCCACCACCCCCGCCCCCTCTCCTCTATTCTCCCTGTCTTTTCAAAACGTCAAGTACCCTGGAATATTTAATTCCCAACCTTGATCATCTTGCAACCACGCCTCTGTAATGGCTATTAGATCAAAGTCATTTATCTCTATTTATGCCACTAATTCACTTATCTTGTTAGGAATGGTTCGTGTATTCAGATAAAGAGCCAAATTTTAACTTTTTACCATTATTCCCTTCTTTCACCATATTCACTGATGCACTATCACCATTAACCTCTCTGTTCCTTCCTGTAATTCTCTGCTTATCTTCACCTATTTCCTTGACTTTTCTCTTTGGATTTCTAAATTACTCTCACCTGCCATGTCCCTCTTTTTTTTAGTTTAATGTCCTATCTGCTGCCCTCATAAGTTATTCGATTCACCATGATACTGGACTCAGCCTGGTTTAAGTGGAGCCCATCCCAATGGAACTGCTCCTTCTTTCCCCAGTACTGGTGCCAGTGCCCTATGAATTGAAACCCCTTCCTCCCATCCCACTCTTTGAGCCACGCATTTATCTCTCTGACCTGCTTGTCTCTATACCAATTTGCACGTGGCTCAGGTAACAATCCAAAGATTTTTACTTTTGAGGTTCTACAATTTAATTTGTTCCCTAGCTCCACAAACTCTCTCAGCAGAACCCAATTTCTAGTTCTACCCAAGTTGTTGGTTCCTTCATGGACCACGACAACTTCATCATTCCCCTCCCACTCCAAATTCTTCTCCAGCTGTGAAACAATATCCTTAACCCTGGCACCGGGTAGGCAACACGCCCTTCGGAACTCCCAGTCGTGGCTGGAAAAGACAGTTTCTATCCCCCTAACTATACTGTTCCCTACCACTACAACATTCCTTTTCACTACCCCCCACTTGAATCACCTCCTTTACCATGGTGCCATAGTCAGTTTGCTCATCCACCCTGCTGACTTTGCCCTCGTCCACATAGGTAGCAAAAACTTGTACCTGTTGGCTAAGGGCAAGAGCCAAGTCTCCTCCAGCATTGCAGCTGGGGTCCCCTTACCTGCCTGTGACCACTAACCAGACCTATACCATTGCCTAACCTAAGGGGTGTGACTTCCTCCTGGATCAAAGTATCCAGGTAACTCTCCCCTTCCTTGGTGCCCCGCAATGTCTGCACCTCCGACTTCAGCTCACCAACTCTGAACTGAAGTTCCTCAAGATGCAGACACTTACTGCACACGTACAGGATCGCGATGTTCTCCACAAACTCCCATATGCTGCATAACACCCGCACTAGCATCCCTTTATTTTTTTTAAAATTCGTTCATGGGATGTGAGCATCGCTGACAAGGCCAGCTTCATTGCCTATCCCCAACTACCCTTGGGAAGGTATTGATGAGCTGCCTTCTTGAACTGCTGAAGTCACTACCGTAATGCTGTTAGGGAAGGAGTTCCAGGATTTTGACCCAACTACTATGAAGCAACAGCGATATATTTCCAAGTCAGGATGGTATGTGACTTGGAGAGGAACTTGGAGTTGATAGTGTTCCCATGCACCTGCTGCCCTTGTCCTTCTAGGTGATAGAGGTCATGGGTTTGGGAGTTGCTGCCGAAGACGTCTTGGAGAGTTGCTGCGGTGCATTTTGTAGATGGTACACACTGCAGACGCTGTTTGCCGGTGGTGAAGGGAGTGAGTGTTTAAGGTGGTAGATGGCATACCAATCAAGCAGGCTGCTTTGTCCTGGATGGTGTCGACCTTGTAACCTATTGAAGGGTGCAAAATTCGTGGGAACCCCCCCCCCCCCAGGTATAACTGGCCCCTGCTTTAACAAAGGACATGCCATGCTTAACAGAAGGTATGCACACAGCAGCATATCATAGAGGATCAAGGGATGAAATACCACCGCAGCAATTGTAATTAACTTCTCCAGCCTCGACATCCTGAAATCAAAAAGGAAGGAAGAGCATCACTATCGGCAGCAACCAACCACAGCCAACGTGGTATCACCAAAACCACCGTGATCGACCAACTTCGAAACAAAACTCCACAAGGAAGAAACCGAAGAATCAAAATTTTCCACTCTACAACTTAGGCCTGAGTACCAACAGGTGAAAACAGTATTTAAAAAGACTTTGAAACCTATTTCTAATGAAAGAAAACGGGTATTTACCCCATAAGACGAAAACGCGCCCTACCGCATCAGCAGACACCACCCAACTGAAGATTGCGCAGTAAGAAGTCTTCTCCAACGTTCGGGGTTCGGCAAGCAGAACCTACAGAATCCAGTGAACCCAGAAATCGCGAACTACTGCTAACTGACCATAAAGGATTGGTAAGCATAGTCCCTGTCTGCCCCAGGAGTCTAATCTAGTCAGTGTTAGTTATTGGGAGGTGGGAGGTGTATTATTCACTGTAACCCCTTTGAATGTGTGATGTACTGTTCTTTATTTAAGTGATTATAAGTTTGACATTGATTTTATTAAAAAGACAAGAAAATACAAAGTTCTTTTGCATCAAACCAGTTGTCTCTTGCACTTTATCACGTTCCCCCAAATAAATCCAGAATCTAGAACCCAAGGGAGTGGGAGTGATTCGAACCACTCAGAAGGTCAGAGGTGAACCTGACCCCCAAGACCACCCCCTTACACCTATATAACCTTGTTTTAGTTATTTAATTAAATTGATATATATAAACAACTTAGTTAATCATTTCATTTTTTTACTTAATTATTAGATCTAGTTTAAGTTCTAGGTAGATTAAATTAAATATTTACCTGTAACACAAAGCACTACAAGTAGTGGAGGTAAAGAGCAACACCTCCTTCACCCTCTGCTGTGAATTCCCATTCTCCCCAAGTTCACAACTTTATCACTCTGTTTAAAAGTACTCTGTTAAAGACCACTCTATGCATCAGTCGATAGTGTTTACTTTTATGCACTTGGAGCCACACCCACATTACGAGTGCAGTCTCAGCTCCTTGCTCACAATAATTAGCATCAATTCAAGACATAAGAACATAAAAATTAGGAACAGGAGTAGGCCATCTAGCCCCTCGAGCCTGCTCCACCATTCAACAAGATCATGGCTGATCTGGCCGTGGACTCAGCTCCACTTACCCGCCCACTCCCCATAACCCTTAATTCCCTTATTGGCTAAAAATCTATCTATCTGTGATTTGAATACATTCAATGAGCTAGCCTCAACTGCTTCCTTGGGCAGAGAATTCCACAGATTCACAACCCTCTGGGAGAAGAAATTCCTTCTCAACTCGGTTTTAAATTGGCTCCCCCATATTTTGAGGCTGTGCTCCCTAGTTCTAGTGTCCCCGACCAGTGGAAACAACCTATCTGCCTCTATCTTGTCTATCCCTTTCATTATTTTAAATGTTTCTATAAGATCACCCCTCATCCTTCTGAACTCCAATGAGTAAAGACCCAGTCTACTCAATCTATCCTCATCTCCGGAATCAGCCTAGTGAATCGTCTCTGTACCCCCTCCAAAGCTAGTACATCCTTCCTTAAGTAAGGTGACCAAAACTGCACGTGGTACTCCAGGTGCGGCCTCACCAATACCCTATAGAGTTGCAGCAGGACCTCCCTGCTTTTGTACTCCATCCCTCTCGCAATGAAGGCCAACATTCCATTCGCCTTCCTGATTACCTGCTGCACCTGCAAACTAACTTTTTTTGGGATTCATGCACAAGGAGGCAGCGGGCTGTCGAGGGGGTCGTTCAACCTGACTGCCTGCCTCTCTTCCGCTCTTACATCCGGTCCAGGGTGTCCTTGGAGATGGAGCACGCAGTGTCCACCGGTACGCTCGCGGCCTTCCGCGAGAGGTGGGCACCGGAGGGACTGGAGTGCATCATCACGCCCGGCAACCAAATTTTAATTTGATTTTACATTTTAAAGTTTAATTTGTTTTAATTGCCGGTGCTTTTAGTGTCCCCCTTCCCTTTTATAGGGGGCACTGGGGAAAAATTGTGATTTTAGTGCCCAAAAAAAAAAAAAAAAAAAACACAAAACAAAAACACAAAAAAAAGGAAAAAAAGGGCCTTGTAAATGTCTGGTGTGTCACCCAGTTCGGGTGGCACGGTTTAATGTTTTGTTTTACAGATAAACTCTAAA
The DNA here is from genome assembly GCF_044704955.1 of Pristiophorus japonicus. Taxonomy (NCBI): domain Eukaryota; kingdom Metazoa; phylum Chordata; class Chondrichthyes; family Pristiophoridae; genus Pristiophorus; species Pristiophorus japonicus. The sequence continues at coordinate 99,487,869 of NC_091981.1, forward strand.
AGAGTTTCATGCACAAGGACCCCCACGTCCCTCTGCACCGCAGCATGTTGTAATTTCTCCCCGTTCAAATAATATTCCCTTTTCCTGTTTTTTTTTCCAAGGTGGATGACCTCACATTTTCCGACATTGTATTCCATCTGCCAAACCTTAGCCTATTCGCTTAACCTATCTAAATCTCTTTGCAGCCTCTTTGTGTCCTCTACACAACCCGCTTTCCCACTAATCTTTGTGTCATCTGCAAATTTTGTTGCACTACACTCTGTCCCCTCTTCCAGGTCATCTATGTATATTGTAAACAGTTATGGTCCCAGCACCGATCCCTGTGGCACACCACTAACCACAGATTGCCAACCTGAAAAGGACCCATTTATCCCGACTCTCTGCTTTCTGTTAGTTAGCCAATTCTCGATCCATGCTAATACATTTCCTCTGACTCTGTGTACCTTTATCTTCTGCAGTAACCTTTTGTGTGGCACCTTATCGAATGCCTTTTGAAAATCCAAATACACCACATCCATCGGTACATCTCTATCCACCATGCTTGTTATATCCTCAAAGAATTCCAGTAAATTAGTTAAACATGATTTCCCCTTCCTGAATCCATGTTGCGTCTGCTTGATTGCACTATTCCTATCTGGATGTCCCGCTATTTCTTCCTTAATGATAGCTTCAAGCATTTTCCCCACTACAGATGTTAAACTGACCGGCCTATAGTTACCTGCCTTTTGTCTGCCCCCTTTTTTTTAAACAGAGGCGTTACATTAGCTGCTTTCCAATCTGAGCACTTACAGCTGACTGACAGTTAACTGCCACTGGCAGGCAGTTTCTGTTAACCACAGTTTTTAAAGTTCTAAGTTAAATTCAAAATGTAAAACTAAATTTAACTTTTTACATCTAATATTCACCCAGTACTTACCACAGACTCACACTCTCTCCAAATTCTCAACTTTAACTTTGAGTGGCTTGCTGGGTCATTTCAGAGGGCACTTAAATGTCAACCATATGGTGAGACGGGAGTCACATATAGGCCAGAACGGGTAGGGATGTCAGATTTCCTTCCCTAAGAAACATTAATGAACTAGATGGGATTTTACAACAATCCAACAGCTTCATGGTTACTTTTACTGGTAGCAGTTTGTGTTGTCTGGATTATTAGTCCAGGTCTCTATTAGACCAATAAGATTGATGGTATGATTGTAGATATTTTCTTTATCCTATGGATCAGCATCTTTGGTTAAAGCTTTAATTGTGAATTCTGGGATTGGCTGTACCAGTAACACTGGTACCGATCACATGAGTGGGGCAAAGAATTGGCTGAGCTGCCTTCACACCCATTTCCCCCCTAATACAGTGAGTGCTATTTTATAATGCGTTGAGGCTAATCACATGATTTGTGTAATAGTCTCATTAAGCTCTCCAAATTGATGCAAATACATATAAAGTACCTATCCATACCGTTTCCCATGTTCTTACCAGGAATATACTGTGCATTTAAAATGGATGCTACAACAAGACATGCTCAGCCAGTCCGTCAGTGTAGGTATGGCAGTGTGGAACCCACGTGCATTCTTATCCAAAGCCAAAGACCTCGTCCTAAATCCAAGAGATGGGGTAATTTGCAAGTCTGGCCAAGGACACATGAGCAGTGGCTGCATTGGCACAAGCCAATCAATCCTTCTTGGGTAGAGCAGTGCATTACCACGCCACCTCAAGTCCAAAGGGCCAAAGAAAAAAAATCTATACAGTCTTTAGCTCCCACTAAAGCCACACTTGCTAGAGAAGGTTTGGAGCTTTCAGAAAGCATAGTAGCTGATATGAGTTCCGCTGAGGTTTTTCAAGGACATAGAGGAAGGAATTTTTCTAAGACTGGAATTTGTGCCAAGCTGCCCCCTTGATGTGGATGGTGGGCAGAAGATATTCCCATGTTCCCCCAACCAGAATTTAAAGGTCTGGACTAAACAGATTAGAATCCCAACAGAGCCATATTCGAGCCCATATTCCAGGCTCCCCTCAGATGGAAATGGGACTTACACCCCTTCTCGCCCCAGGGATTTTGGAACCTGAAATCTGCAGCAAAGCGAAGGTGTTTGCTGCTGGCCCCAAAATACACTTTGCACAGGGATCTTGCAATCAGAGATCTTGAATTCAATTCAATAGAACTTAATGGGGATTCCCTTGATTAAACTGCTGTGATGTCAACAGGCTGTCTAAGCAGCCAATCAAAAGGCAGAATTCTCACAGTCAGCAAACAAGGAAGTGAGTTAGCGCTTAAAATTCAAACTTTTAAAAAATAGTTAGAGAAAGCAAAAGAAAGATTGGGCTTCTCACATGGGGAAAAGGCAAATCTGAAATAAAGATTCACAAAAAAATAAAATAATTTTTTGAAAAGTTTCTTAAAAGTTTAAATTTGTATTAAAATGGACAAATTTCACACTGCACAAAATTAAACTTTGTTTTCCAGAGCCATAATCTTTGTTTAGCAATCCATTAAAGGGAAAAAAAAAGAGTTACAGTTAAGGCTTTACCTGGAACAGTAGCATAATGGTTATGTTACTGGATTTGTAATCCAGAGGCCTAGACTAATAATCTGGAGACATGAGATAAAATTCCACCACAGCAGCTGGGGAATTAAATACATCTGGAAATAAAAAGCTAGTATCATGAATGGCGACCATGAAACTATCGGATTGTCGTAAAAACCCATCTGGTTCCCTAATGTCCTTCAGGGAGGGAAATCTGCTGTCCTTACCCGGTCTGGCCTATATGTGACTCCAGGCCCACAGTAATGTGGTTGACTCTTAACTGCCCTCTAAAATGGCCTAGCAAGCCAATCAGTTGTATCAACTCTACAAAAAGAACAATGGTTCTTCTCAAGGGGAATTAGGAATGGGCAATAAATGCTGGCCTAGCCAGCGACGGCCATGTCCCAGGAACAAATTAAAATCATAAGTAAATGCATTGCCACACATGGGACTGAACCAAACAAACTAGATGGCCTCCAATCTTTGATAAGTTAGCTGATAATAGCCACAGACAGCAGAAAGAAGCACCAATATTAACTCGGATGTCCGTTGGCTAGGGAGAGAAAAAATCAGCCGAAATTCCTGCTCTTGGTTGATATTCAGTCACTCCTGCTGGAAAGTGGGTAAATGTGTGTGGATGTTAAATGAATCTATAATTACGCTAGATGATAATGTCCCCATAGCCAACTAGCCTGGCTGAGCTCATTGTCTTGCCTCACAAATGAAGAATGCCCACTAAAGCGAGGTATTGGAGGGCTCCTTTAGTCCCTGTAGTTATACCACAGCAGGTATCCCTTTCTTCAGCAGACAAAGAATTGAAAATAATACATTTTACAATGTTCAAACTGACATCATTGTGAAGGCTGAATTTAAAAATAAAATCTTTGTTAGGGATTAAAATCCATGTCGTTGAGAAACTAATTTGACAAGAATGAAGTTAAGCCTAGGTAATTTTACATTAAGGAGCGCTGTTTGCATAGAAAAGATCCCATTCTGAGGAAACTGCAGGAACTTGGTTACTGCAAAAACATAGAGTATTTTGGCAGCTGAACTTGCTCTGAAAAAGTGACAATCCCTGGTGCTATCAGAGGAAATAATACAATCCTCACTGATACTTTTCTACTGATGTAAGCTGTATTCCCTGGAAATTAAATGACTGCACGAAGTACAAATTCCTTCAAATATTGGTCATTGCTGATCTTGACACAATGGTGCAGGAACATAAGAAATAGGAACAGGAGTAGGCCACCTGGCCCCTCAAGCCTGCTCCGCCATTCAATAAGATCATGGCTGACCTGATCATGGACTCAGCTCCACTTTCCTGCCTGCTCCCCATAACCCTGTGATATGATTGGACAAGGATAAGTGTGAGTGTGAGGGGTGGCTAGTGAGATGGTAATGCAATAATGTGGATAGAGAGGGAGTGATGGGTGGAGGTGCAAGGTAAGTTGGTGTGAATAAGGATGTGCAGGAATAGGCTAGGGAAAGCAGAGTGATGGGGATGTGATGAGTAGCACAGCAGGATGAGGCTGAGTGTGGCTTTGCAGTAAAGTTTTATGATCTAATGAGATCAATGTGCAACCAGGCTTCATTGGTCTCCTGGAGAAGTCACTTCCATCCATTGGAATGGAAGAGTACCTCTCTGCGTGCTGTGACTCCCACCATACACATCTGGAGGGAGTCATGGGAGAGCCAGGATGCAGATGTACACCTCTGTGCAGTGCTTCTCAGTGTTTGCAGTAGCTCAATGCTGCAAACGACTGATAGAAGAATTGTCAAAAAAACAGTTGGGAATGGTACCTTTAAGGAAACCAGCTGATGACATGTCATTGGATGACATCATCAGACCCGCTCCCAGTTAATTGACTGGGAAACCCACCGGACGGGCTTAATAAGCCACAGCCATGGAAGGTTGAAGAGAGAGGGCCGACTGCACTTCATAAGAACATAAGAAATAGGAGCAGGAGTAGGCCATTTGGCCCTTCGAGCCTGCTTCACCATTCAATAAGATCATGGCTGATCTGATCATGGACTCAGCTCCACTTCCCTGCCCACTCCCCATCACCCTTTACTCCCTTATCACTCAAAAATCTGTCTCTCTCCGCCTTAAATATATTCAATGACCCAGCCTCCACAGCTCTCTGGGGCAGAGAATTCCATAAATTTACAAGCCTCCAAGAGAAATTTCTCCTCATCTCAGTTTTAAATGGGCGGCCCGATAGTCTAAGACTATGTCCCCTAGTTTTAGTTTCCCATTTGAGTGGAAATATCCTCTCTGCATCCACCTTGTCAAGCCCCCTCATTACCTTATAAGTTTCAATAAGATCACCTCTCATTCTTCTGAACTCCAATGTGTATAGGCCCAACCTACTCAACCTATCTTCATAAGTCATCCCCCTCATCTCCGGAATAAATCTAGTGAACCTTCTCTGAACAGCCTCCAATCCTTCCTTAAATACAGAAACCAAAACTGTACGCAGTACTCCAGGTGTGGCCTCACCATTACCCTGTACAGTTGTGACTTCTCTGCTTTTATACTCTATCCCCCTTGCAATAAAGGCGAACATTCCATTTGCCTGCCTGATTACTTACTGTACTTGCATCCTAAGTTTTTGTGTTTCATGCACAAGGACCCCCAGGTCCCTCTGTACTGCAGTACTTTGCAGTTTTTCTCCATTTAAATTATAATTTGCTTTTCTATTTTTTCTGCCAAAGTGGATAACTTCACATTTTCCCACATTATACTTCATCTGCCAAATTTTTGCCCACTCACTTAGCCTGTCTATATCCCTTTGCAGATTTTTGGTGTCCTCCTCACAATTTACTTTCCCACCCATCTTTGTATCATCAACAAACTTGGCTGCAGTACACTTGGTCCCTTCATCCAAGTCATTAATATAGATAGTTGAGGACCCAGCACCGATCCCTGCGGCACCCCATTAGTCACTGTTTGCCAACCGGATAATTACCCATTTATCCCGACTCTCTGTTTTCTGTTAGTTAGCCAATCCTCTATCCATGCTAATATATTACCCCCAACCCTGTGAACTTTTATCTTGTGCAGTAACCTTTTATGTGGCACCTTATCGAATGGCTTCTGGAAATCCAAATACACCACATCCACTGGTTCCCCCTTATCCACCCTGCTTGTTATCTCCTCAAAGAACTCCAGCAAATTTGTCAAACATGATTTCCCATGCTGACTCTGCTTGTTTGAATAATGCTTTTCCAAATGTCCTGCTACCGCTTCCTTAATAATGGATGCCAGCATTTTCCCAACAACAGGTGTTAGGCTAACTGGTCTATAGTTTCCTGCTTTTTGTCTGCCTCCTTTTTTAAATAGGGGCGTTACATTTGCAGTTTTCCAATCCGCTGGGACCGCCCCAGAATCTAGGGAATTTTGGTAGATTACAACCAATGAATCCACTATCTCTGCAGCCACTTCTTTTAAGACCCTCGGATGTTAGCCATCAGGTCCAAGGGACTTGTTCACGTTTATTAGTGATAGTGATTGTCTTAAGTTCCTCCCTCCCTATAGCCTCTTGATTATCCACTGTGGAATTAATAATGGAGATCAGAAAAATGGCAGAGACATTGATCAAATATTTTGTATCGGTCTTCAACCGTGAAGATCGATACAAAATATTTGATCAATGTCTGTCATTTTTCTGATCTCCATTATTAATTCCACAGTCTCATCCTGTCGGGAAGCAACATTTACTTTAGCCACTCGTTTCCTTTTTATATACCTGTAGAAACTCTTACTATCTGTTTTTATATGTCGTGCTAATTACTTTCATAATCTATCTTCCCTCTTTATCATTTTTTTAGTCATTCTTTGCTGGCTTTTTAAAGTTTCCCAATCCTCTGGCCTCCCACTAGTCTTGGTCACATTGTATCACCTTATTTTCAATTTGATACCATCCCTTATTTCATTAGTTAGCCACGGATGGTTATCCCTCTCTTGCAGTCTTTCCTTTTCATTGGGATATATTTTTGTTGCGAGTTATTAAATATCTCCTTAAATGTCTGCCACTGCTTATCAACCGTCCCATATTTTAATCTATCTTCCCAGTACACTTTAGCCAACTCTGCCCTCATACCTTTGTAGTCTCCTTTATTTAAACTTAGGACACTGGTTTGAGAACCAACTTTTTCACCCTCCAACTAAATTTGAAATTCAACCATGTTATGGTCACTCATTCCTAGAGGATCCTTTACTACGAGATCATTTATTAATCCTGTCTCATTACACAGTACCAGATCTAAGATAGCCTGCTCCCTGGTTGGTTCCACAACATACTGTTCAAGGAAGCTATCCCAGATACAGTCTATGAACTCTTCCTCAAGGCTACTCTGGCCAATTTGCTTTGTTCAGTCAATATGAAGGTTAAAATTGCCCAAGATTATTGCCGTTCCTTTATTAAAAACTTCCATTATTTCTTGTCTTATACTCCGTCCAACAGTGTAGCTACTGTTGGGGAACCTATAGACTACACCCATCTGCGACTTTTTCCCCTTATTACTGTATTCCTTATCTCCAATATCGAGATCTCCTGAGCCAATATCGTTTCTCACTAACACACTGGTCTCATCCTTTATCAACAGAACTACTCCACCTCCTTTTCCTTTTTGTCTGTCCTTCAGAATTGTCAAATATCCCTGAATATTTAGTTCTCGGTCCTGGTCACCTTGCAATCACGTCTCTGTAATGGATATCAGATCATACCCATTTATATCTATTTGTGCCATCAACTCATCTATTTTGTTACGAATGCTACATGCATTCAGATAAAGAACTTTTAAATTTTTTTATTTTTACCATATTTTTTCCTGCTTTGACTCCACTTTCTGATTCACCTTTATGTTTATGCATTCTGTCTCTTGCTGGCATGCTCTGGTTTTCATTTCCCCCAGTGTTACCCTGCTCTATTGCTTTCTGCTTATTCTTTGACTTTTTAAATTTTTGCTCACCTGAATTCTCCCCCCACTAATTAGTTTAAAGCCCTTTGTACAGCCCTAGTTATTTGATTCGCTCATTAACTTTTTGCTTTACTACTCACATGGAAAGGCCACTTATTTGCAGTGTATGTTGAAAATTGTCCTCTGCATTACAAGGTGTTTGTACTTGGACATTGGAGTACTTTAAAATAAGAAATATACATAGTAACTGCTTGGCAGCTCCAAGTATGGAATGTTGGACTGCAGTTCCGAGGGTCTAGGTGAGAAACTTGTCTGATGTTTGACCTCAACCTTTGACATTTTGGAGGAAGTTTGTTGTGGAGCACCTTCTGGTGGCACAGCATTCCACCTCAGCGTGTTGTCAGCGTAATGTAAAAGCTGGCCCCATGTCATCAACATCAGCTAGCTCTACCTCTTTACCACCTCTCTTGACCCCCACTTGTCCAACATCCAGTCTCGGATGAGTTGAAATTTCCTCCAGTTAAACATTGGGAAAACTAAAGTCATTGTTTACGAACACCGCTAGAAACGTTGTCCTTTTGCCATCAATTCCATCCCTTCCCCAGCCACTATCTCAAGTTGAATCAGACTGTTCATAACCTGGGCATAACCTTGAGCTGAATTTCTGACACAATATCTTCTCCATCACAAAAATACAGCCTACTGCAATCTCCTCGGCTATACCCCTACCTCAGCCCATCCATTGCTGAAACCTTCATCCATGTCTTTGTCACCGCCAGACTTGACTATTCCAATGCTCTCCTGGTTGGCCGGCCTCCCATCCCCCATGCTCTGTAAACTTCAGCTCGTTCAAAACTGTGCTGCCTGAGTCCTATCACTTCAGGGCCTTGCAACCACCCTACCTCTGTAACAACTCCTCAGAACTCTCCACTTCTCTGATTCTAACCTGTTGTGCATCTCCCCCTCCCATTGCCCGACAATTGTTGGCTGCGCCTTCAGCTGTCTAAATCCTATAATCTGGAATTTCCTCACTGAGCCCCTCCACCTTCCTCTGTTCCTTTAAAACCCTCCTTAAAACTCATCTCTTTGACCAAGCTTTTGGTCACCCATCCTAATATCTCCTTCTTTGACTCAGTGTCTATTTTATGTCTGATTAAGTCTCTGCAAACCACCTAGCGATTTTTTTTTCTACTGTAATGATGTTGTATAATTTGCAATCTATATTAACGACTTGGAAGAAGGGACCGAATGTAACGTAGCCAGGTTTGCTGACGATACAAAGATGGGAGGAAAAGCAATGTGTGAGGAGGATACAAAAAATCTGCAAAAGGACATAGACAGGCTAAGTGAGTGGGCAGAAATTTGGCAGATAGAGTATAATGTTAGAAAGTGTGAGGTCATGCACTTTGGCAGAAAAAAAATCAAAGAGCAAGTTATTATTTAAATGGAGAAAGATTGCAAAGTGCTGCAGTACAGCGGGATCTGGGGGTACGTGTGCATGAAACACAAAAGGATAATATGCAAGTACAGCAAGTGATCAGGAAGGCCAATGGAATCTTGGCCTTTATTGCAAAGGGGATGGAGTATAAAAGCAGGGCAGTCTTGAAGTCTTGCTACAGCTATACAGGGTATCGGTGATGCCACACCTGGAATACTGCATGCAGTTTTGGTTTCCATATTTACAAAAGGATATACTTGCTTTGGAGGCAGTTCAGAGAAGGTTCACGAGGTTGATTCCGGAGATGAGGGGTTGACTTATGAGAAAAGATTGAGTAGGTTGGGCCTCTACTCATTGGAATTCAGAAGAATGAGAGGTTATCGTATCGAAACATATAAGATTATGAGGGGGCTTGACAAGGTGGATGCAGAGAGGATGTTTCCACTGATAGGGGAGACAAGAACTAGAGGGCATAATCTTAGAATAAGGGCCCGCCCATTTAAAACAGAGATGAGAAGAAATTTCTTCTCTCAGAGTGTTGTAAATCTGTGGAATTTGCTGCCTCAGAGAGCTGTGCAAGCTGGGACATTGAATAAATTTAAGACAGAAATAGACAGTTTCTTAAACAATATGGGAATAAGGGGTTATAGGCGATGGCAGGGAAGTGGACCTGAGTCCATGATCAGATCAGCCATGATCGTATTAAATGGCGGAGCAGGCTCGAGGGGCCGTATGGCCTACTCCTGCTCCTATTTCTTATGTTCTTATGTTCTTGTTAATGCAAGTTGATGATGATGATGATGAAGAAGAATCAGTGGAGAAAGACCCATTCCGTCCCAGTGGACCTACTCACAGGATAGAAACATAGAAACATAGAAAATAGGTGCAGGAGCAGGCCATTCAGCCCTTCTAGCCTGCACCGCCATTCAATGAGTTCATGGCTGAACATGAAACTTCAGTACCCCCTTCCTGCTTTCTCGCCATACCCCTTGATCCCCCGAGTAGTAAGGACTTCATCTAACTCCCTTTTGAATATATTTAGTGAATTGGCCTCAACTACTTTCTGTGGTAGAGAATTCCACAGGTTCACCACTCTCTGGGTGAAGAAGTTTCTCCTCATCTCGGTCCTAAATGGCTTACCCCTTATCCTTAGACTGTGACCCCTGGTTCTGGACTTCCCCAACATTGGGAACATTCTTCCTGCATCCAACCTGTCCAAACCCGTCAGAATTTTAAACGTTTCTATGAGGTCCCCTCTCACTCTTCTGAACTCCAGTGAATACAAGCCCAGTTGATCCAGTCTTTCTTGATAGGTCAGTCCCACCATCCCGGGAATCAGTCCGGTGAATCTTCGCTGCACTCCCTCAATAGCAAGAATGTCCTTCCTCAAGTTAGGAGACCAAAACTGTACACAATACTCCAGGTGTGGCCTCACCAAGGCCCTGTACAACTGTAGCAACACCTCCCTGCCCCTGTACTCAAATCCCCTCGCTATGAAGGCCAACATGCCATTTGCTTTCTTAACTGCCTGCTGCACCTGCATGCCAACCTTCAATGACTGATGTACCATGACACCCAGGTCTCGTTGCACCTTCCCTTTTCCTAATCTGTCACCATTCAGAAAATAGTCTGTCTCTCTGTTTTTACCACCAAAGTGGATAACCTCACATTTATCCACATTAAACTTCATCTGCCACGCATTTGCCCATTCACCTAACCTATCCAAGTCACTCTGCAGCCTCATAGCATCCTCCTCGCAGCTCACACTGCCACCCAACTTAGTGTCATCCGCAAATTTGGAGATACTACATTTAATCCCCTCGTCTAAATCATTAATGTACAATGTAAACAGCTGGGGCCCCAGCACAGAACCTTGTGGTACCCTACTAGTCACTGCCTGCCATTCTGAAAAGTACCCATTTACTCCTACTCTGCGCTTCCTGTCTGACAACCAGTTCTCAATCCACGTCAGCACACTACCCCCAATCCCATGTGCTTTAACTTTGCACATTAATCTCCTGTGTGGGACCTTGTCGAAAGCCTTCTGAAAGTCCAAATATACCACATCAACTGGTTCTCCTTTGTCCACTTTACTGGAAACATCCTCAAAAAATTCCAGAAGATTTGTCAAGCATGATCTCCCTTTCACAAATCCATGCTGACTTGGACCTATCATGTCACCATTTTCCAAATGCGCTGCTATGACATCCTTAATAATTGATTCCATCATTTTACCCACTACTGAGGTCAGGCTGACCGGTCTATAATTCCCTGCTTTCTCTCTCCCTCCTTTTTTAAAAAGTGGGGTTACATTGGCTACCCTCCACTCGATAGGAACTGATCCAGAGTCAATGGAATGTTGGAAAATGACTGTCAATGCATCGCTATTTCCAAGGCCACCTCCTTAAGTACTCTGGGATGCAGTCCATCAGGCCCTGGGGATTTATCGGCCTTCAATCCCATCAATTTCCCCAACACAATTTCACGACTAATAAAGATTTCCCTCAGTTCCTCCTCCTTACTAGACCCTCTGACCCCTTTTATATCCGGAAGGTTGTTTGTATCCTCCTTAGTGAATACTGAACCAAAGTACTTGTTCAATTGGTCTGCCATTTCTTTGTTCCCCGTTATGATTTCCTCTGATTCTGACTGCAGGGGACCTACGTTTGTCTTTACTAACCTTTTTCTCTTTACATATCTGTAGAAACTTTTGCAATCCGTCTTAATGTTCCCTGCCAGCTTCTTCTCATACTCCATTTTCCCTGCCCTAATCAAACCCTTTGTCCTCCTCTGCTGAGTTCTAAATTTCTCCCAGTCCCCGGGTTCGCTGCTATTTCTGGCCAATTTGTATGCCACTTCCTTGGCTTTAATACTATCCCTGATTTCCCTAGATAGCCACGGTTGAGCCACCTTCCCTTTTTTATTTTTACGCCAGACAGGAATGTACAATTGTTGTAATTCATCCATGCGATCTCTAAATGTCTGCCATTGCCCATCCACAGTCAACCCCTTAAGTATCATTCGCCAATCTTTCTTAGCCAATTCACACCTCATACCTTCAAAGTTACCCTTCTTTAAGTTCTGGACCATGGTCTCTGAATTAACTGTTTCATTCTCCATCCTAATGCAGAATTCCACCATATTATGGTCACTCTTCCCCAAGGGGCCTCGCACAGTGAGATTGTTAATTAATCCTCTCTCATTACACAACACCCAGTCTAAGATGGCCTCCCCCCTAGTTGGTTCCTCGACATATTGGTCTAGAAAACCATCCCTTATGCACTCCAGGAAATCCTCCTCCACCGTATTGCTTCCAGTTTGGCTAGCCCAATCTATGTGCATATTAAAGTCACCCATTATAACTGCTGCACCTTTATTGCATGCACTCCTAATTTCCTGTTTGATGCCCTCCCCAACATCATTATACTACTGTTTGGAGGTCTGTACACAACTCCCACTAACGTTTTTTGCCCTTTGGTGTTCTGCAGCTCTACCCATATAGATTCCACATCATCCAAGCTCATGTCTTTCCTAACTATTGCATTAATCTCCTCTTTAACCAGCAATGCTACCCCACCTCCTTTTCCTTTTATTCTATCCTTCCTGAATGTTGAATACCCCTGGATGTTGAGTTCCCAGCCCTGATCATCCTGGAGCCACGTCTCCGTAATCCCAATCACATCATATTTGTTAACATCTATTTGCACAGTTAATTCATCCACCTTATTGCAGATACTCCTTGCATTAAGACACAAAGCCTTCAGGCTTGCTTTTTTAACACCCTTTGTCCTTTTAGAATTTTGCTGTACAGTGGCCCTTTTTGTTCTTTGCCTTGGGTTTCTCTGCCCTCCACTTTTCCTCATCTTCTTTCTGTCTTTTGCTTTTGCCTCATTTTTGTCTCCCTCTGTCTCCCTGCATAGGTTCCCATCCCCCTGCAATATTAGTTTAACTCCTCCCCAACAGCACTAGCAAACACTCCCCCTAGGACATTGGTTCCGGTCCTGCCCAGGTGCAGACCGTCCGGTTTGTACTGGTCCCACCTCCCCCAGAACCGGTTCCAATGCCCCAGGAATTTGAATCCCTCCCTGCTGCACCACTGCTCAAGCCACGTATTCATCTGCGCTATCCTGTGATTCCTACTCTGACTAGCACGTGGCACTGGTAGCAATCCCGAGATTACTACTTTTGAGGTCCTACTTTTTAATTTAGCTTCTAGCTCCTTAAATTCTTTTCGTAGGACCTCATCCCTTTTTTTTACCTATGTCGTTGGTACCAATGTGCACCACGACAACTGGCTGTTCTCTCTCCAATTTCAGAATGTCCTGCACCTGCTCCGAGGCATCCTTGACCCTTGCACCAGGGAGGCAACATACCATCCTGGAGTCTCGGTTGCGGCCGCAGAAACGCCTATCTATTCCCCTCACCATCGAATCCCCTGTCACTATCGCGCTCTCAATCTTTTTCCTGCCCTCCTGTGCAGCAGAGCCAGCCACAGTGCCATGAACTTGGCTGCTGCTGCCCTCCCCTGATGAGTCATCCCCCCCAACAGTACTCAAAGCAGTGTATCTGTTTTGCAGGGGGATGACCACAGGGTACCCCTGCACTATCTTTCTTGCACTGCTCTTCCTGCTGGTCTTCCATTCCCTATCTGGCTGTGGACCCTTCTCCTGCGGTAAGACCAACTCACTACACGTGATACTCACGTCATTCTCAGGATCGTGGATGCTCCAGAGTGAATCCACCCTCAGCTCCAATTCCGCAATGCGGACCATCAAGAGCTCGAGGTGGATACACTTCCCACACACGTAGCGCCCAGGGACACCGGAAGTGTCCCCGAGTTCCCACATGGTACAGGAGGAGCATATCACGTGACCGAGCTCTCCTGCCATGTCTTAACCCTTAGATACCCTTAAATTGGTAGTAACCATGCTAAAGTTCACTTACTGATATAAAAAAGAAAAAGAAAAGCTACTCACCAATCACCAGCCAATCATTTACCCCATTGGCTGTGACATCACTTTTTGATTCCTTTCTACTTCTATTTTGCTTTCTCTCCCGCTGTAGCTGCACTGGTACGCCTTTTATAGGCCGCTCCGACACTGCTCCCGCCTCTCACCAACTGCCGCTGGCTCTCGATCTCCCGCTGGGCCTTTTATAGGCCGCTCCCGCCTCTCACCAACTGCCGCTGGCTCTCGATCTCCTGCTGGGCCTTTTGATCGGATAATGAGATATTTTGTGTAAAATGAATGACAACCCTTTTCATTATAAGGGAGTCAAATTTCAGATTCACAGACAAATTACAAATTCTTTCTGTCAGCAGAAAAGTTAAGAAACAGATTTTTGTTAAATGTTTTAATAGCCCTGAAATTGCGGATGGAGGCTTCCCCACGGGCAGGTGCTTCCGACCACAAAAATATTTACGAATGTACCTGGTGGTCCCGGAGGAACGTAGACTTGCACTATGAGGCCTCCATTCGCAGCCCAGCGCAGGGGCCCACGTATTGCAGGAGCGTATGTGCAGCCTGGTATCACGTGGGCTGGACCAACCAATGAAAATGGCATATCCCGATTCACAGTAATGGTGCGTTCTGTTTGTATGGAGGTCACTATTTCTATGAATGGGGACACCCCCAAAAACAAATATTTAAAATAAATAAGAAAAACACTTCACATATTTAAAATTTGTTGAAATTGAAAGTTTTAGACAAAAATTTATTTTTTTTAAATTTGGGGGGAAATTTTAAAAATATGCTTTAATAGGGGTAAAAATAAACTTACCTTAATGGACAGGGTTGTAATATAAAAATTATTGACAACATTTTATTTTTCTATCTTTTAAAACTCTTCCACTGGTAAAAGCAGCCCAAATCTCTGCCCACAAATGTCCTTCTCCCAGGGATGCGTTGGAACGGGCACTTGCAGAACCTCTTTGAGCACGTCGCACATCGGAGAGGCAGCAATTTCAAGGCCATTATGTTTCCACGAACCTTTATTTATTTTAGAAAAAACGGTTTCACTGTTGCCTGACCTCTAGCGGTAGCCTCTGCTCATTGCTGCAAGAGTCCTTTTGATTAAAGATATTTTTATGATATTTTATCATTGATACTGGTGGGCTATGTACACATTAAAGTTGATGCTTATCAGAAGATTAGCAATATTTTGGAACTGGTCTTAATTTTCTCCTTGCCCCTTGATAAAATGAATTTCAATGAGTGCTATTAATCAATAGATTGGGGAAAATAAGTGGTTTTCCGAGATAGGCCCTAATTTCCATAGGGAAGCCAAGAAGAAGATGAAGAGAATTTATTTCATGCAGCGAAATGTTCTGATCTGGAATGCATTGCCTGGAAGGGTGGTGGAAGCAGATTCAATAATAACTTTCAAAAGGAAATTGGATCAATACTTAAAAAGGAAAGAATGCAGGGCTATGCGGAAAGAACGGGGGAGTGGGACTAATTGGATAGCTCTTTCAAAGAGCCAGCACAGGCACAATGGGCCAAATGCCCTCTTTTTGTGTTGTATTATTCTATGATTTTCAAGCTGGAACTTGAGTAGGAGGTCAGCAGGACCTCCACAGAAATGGTAGAAATTGCTGCTTTTAGCAATTTACACCAGTTTTCCATGGGTTCCAATGATCACTCACTGGAAAAATTTGAGGCACTAGTCTTCGTAGTAATCTGTCCTTTGCCGTGATCGGCAGATAGGATCCTGAATGACTTTATGAACTTTATAAATATTGATGATTAATAACCATTCCATTATAAGTTGTCTTTCATAATCCTTAGCTCAAAAATACTGACTGTTCTGAATGACATGGCCTTTTGTGAGACTTATTCAGCCTGACTTTATCCCATGCATTGGTATTGAACACATACTGTTGTGCTAATATTGCTAATTAATTTTGTCATTTGAGTGAAAATATGACATGGCACCGACATTTATTTTCTTCAGTTTAGCTACAGATGCAGATTTTCGTAAAAGGTCCATGTTTCCAGACTGTGGCTTTTGGCCTAATGGAACTAGTTTGGATATGGTCAGGCTTTATGTTTGGTACCATGCTCTTCCTATCTGATAGGAATAAACAAGTTGCTCCTTCAACCTCTCACCTCGCCAGTTTCTTCATTTTGTTGCATCATATTTAAAGTGCATTGTTTCCTCAATGGTCATGCGCGAGAAGATAATTCATGAATAAAACACACAGAATATGTTGATGCCATCAGTGATGCATCAATGTCCCTGCCTCATTATTTGTGCATATCCCTGCCTCATTATTTGTTCATGTCCATGTAAATTTTAAGAGCCTCTGCACAAAGTCAATAAGCTGACCCGGAAAATAACACTAAGCTGTGTTTTGAGCGGGGGTGGGGAGGGAGGTGTGATACCGGGTGCGTGACCCAACAGAAAGCATGATGCACCAGTTAGTGCAATTTCAGTAGGGCCACCTCATTATAATATTACTCCGGGCTTGGCTCGACAGCGGGCGAGGTGCAGATCCACATGATGCAATCTCCACTGGAGCATTTAAAGGGCCAATCCACGGATGGAATTAGGAGGAGTGAGGAGTTGCAACAAACTGAAAGAGAAGTGAAGGATCCAGGATGGGAATGGGCTGGCCAAGATTTAATGATGCCTCATTTGATGCACTGCTTGGTGCAATGAGGAGTAGGAGGGAGGTACTCTTCCCCAGCAATAGGAGGAAGAAACCTGCTACTGCAACGAAGAGGGTGAAACTGGAGGTAGCCAAGGAGGTCAGCACTAGGAGCATTGTGCCATGCCCCTGGCTTCAGTGCAGGAAGCATTTTAATGGGCTAAGGGGGTCAGGAAAGGTGAGTACAGTTGCACAATCACCTGCATCCTGGTGTGCACATCACCTACTCCATCTTATCACTCCTCACATCCATCCTTCTCTTTCTATGCAGTTCCTTACATCCCCATCTAGCCATCCACCACTGCCACTCACCCTGATCCTCATGCCGTTTCATGCTTCCCCCTGATATTCACCCTCACCAAAAGCACTGCATCCATTGGATGAACACATGCCATTACAATCACTCATAGGCCTGTTCTTTCCCCCATTGTAGGAGAAGAGAGCACAGAACACTAAGGAGAGCAAGAGGACCGGAGGTGGGCCTCCACAGATTGTGTAGTTGACAGCTACAGAGGAGGAAACGCTGCGAATCAGTGGCATTTCAGCATCGCTGACTATCAGAGATGGGCAGACGGGGACCTCCCAGCTACCTGGTGACAGAATTGAAATATCAGTGACCCAAATGTCATATAACACTCAGTCATGTTGACTTGATTTCAAAATCGAATGAAATATGATAATACTGTGTTGCAACGTTCTTACCTTGCCAGTTCTAATTCATATCTTTTCTCCCTGCCAAGGTCTTCACACGTGCAGCCACAGTCGGTGGACCTTGCGGATGACAAATCCTCAGAGGAGCTGATTCCTTCTGAGGGTGCAACATCACATGACTCGTGCTTACCAGGCATCAACGCAGCTACTAGCACTTCGATTGGTCCAGTTAGGCAGCTAGTTGGGTTTTTACCTGTTGACTCACAAGTGAGCATAAGCAGAGAGTGGTGGCATAGCTCTGTTGGAGGGCACAACTCTCTCCAAGCTCTGCTCAGCTCAACACCGATCCTGGGGGCCATCAATTAAAAGGATAATCATTGAGAGGCAGCAGAAAACCTGCAACATACTGACAGGCCATCCACACCCAAGCACTCTGTTCACAATTGCAGAGACATTGGAAGAGACTAGCTCAAGCATGAATGAATTGATGTTGCAGGGCATTGCAAGGATGTCTTCTTCCATGGATAGAGTGGCCAGCTCTGTGGAACGTCAATTGCGGCAATCAAATGAGTCCATGCAGACCTTGACCATGGCTGTGCAGATTCTGGATGGCAATATGTCTGGCGCTTTAAATAGGATGGCAGATACCTCAGCCTTGTCTTTACAGCACGTCACTGATCAGCTCCAAGCTGCACCTCTGCAGAGTTATAGGAGTGAAGTGTGGCTGGCCCATGAGAGGGATGATGGAAAAAGGGGAAAGGGGGATATGGAAGTGGGAACTCCACTTAAAGCGCTTCCACTTCTCAACTGTTGCCACCTCCACAGTCGGCATGTTGCCTCCTCTCCCGCTAACCAAGTCTGCCCCTGCACAGGTGCAGTTGGAGCGCCTTGTTCAGCATGCAGTTCCAATCCTTGCTGCTGCACAACATTGTGCAAAGCACAGCACTCCACAATCATTCTAGAGACCCTCGCTGGTGAGTACTGAAGGGCACCTCCAGATCTGTGCAGGCACCTGAAGCATACCTCGAGCATGCTGTGGGTTGCTCAGTGATATATCTGGTGGTCATGTAGCTGTCGTTGTACCACTCTTGGGCTTCATTGCTGGCATTCCTCACTGGTGTCATCAGCCAAGTTTGAAGCCAAGTCTTTTGTCTCCCAGGATCCATATCTTAAGTGTGCTTGCAAGTCCAAAGTGGTTGGGAGCTTGGACTGCCATAGGATGAAAGCAGCATCGCAGGTTCCCAGGAATCTGGCACACACTTGCATAAATCTTTTCTTGTGGAACATTGATCAAATGGAATTCCTTGCAGTTTACAAATACTCGTGGTTGATCTGGGAGTGTGCAGATTACCATGTGTGTACAGGCGATGATACCCATGACCTGTGGGAAGACAACCAGAGATGAAACCCGAGTGCCCACTCATTCTGGCAAGTGTCATCACAGGCAAAGTTCACATAATTGCTGGCTCTAGCAAACAACCAGTCACCTGTCTGATGCATTTTTTGCAGCCGACTGGGATATCCCGGATATGTTTCTGGTAGTGCCCTGGAAGGATCCAGAAGCAAAAAATGTTGAGGCTGGTGGTCACTTTCACAGCCAATGGTAATGTGTGGCCGCTAGGTCCAGCAGGGAGCAGGTCTTCTTCTGCAAGCTTGGAGATGTCTGCCACCACCTGACATGACAACCTCAGCCTCCAGAAGCACTGCTCTTCCGAGAGGACAAGGAAGCTGAGCCTCAGCCTGTACACCCTGTTATGTGGATAGTATCTCCTGTGACCTCGACCCATCTCATCATCATCATAGACAGTCCCTCGAAATGAGGATGACTTGCTCCCATGCCAAAAAAGAATGAGTTCACAGGTGTTTCAATGAAGCATCTAATATTCCAGGTCCAGAACTTCATCCTGAGGGGTGGAAGATGCCTGTGCATGGATTTTTTTAACATGTGGTGACTGTTGCATATCAGTCACCACACGGGCGTGACAGAGCTCGGCCTTTATCCAGTGGCAAGGGTTATCCAAGATGACTGGAGACCTGCTGCACGTTCCTAGTGCGCACACATATCGCAATGTGGGCTGGCCTGTGCTGCCACTGGGGCCCCTGACCTGAACTCACGCCTTTCCTGGGCCCCGATCACATCCCTCTACAATCTCTCGCCGTCTATTGCTCCCCTCTCTCTCTGCTGCTCCCCCCTCTGATGACCACCTCTCGCTCTCTCCACAGCAAGCTATTTCTGCTGCTGATGGTCATTTTGCTCCTCATCCGAGGTCCAATGTAAGGCAGCCATGACACCACCCATCCTGAACTTGTGTGTGTAAGCACTGAGTATTTATTGATGTCCGCATTCGTGACTTTTAATTTGCTCCATGAATTGCCTTTCAGTCTTCTTGGCTTCCTTTCAATGGCAACTTTCAGGAATGTAATGTTAAATTTAAAAGCCGGCCAAAATCTTGTCGAAATGGCCTAATTTAAATATAAGCAGTAACGGTCTCTCCGGAGGTGGTTCTGCACAGGCATTGAAGCATCCCTGAGTTAAACCGAGAAGTTGGCACATTGGAGCCAGCTTCCGGACACGCTGCCATTTTCACTGATTTTAGCAGCCCTCTCGAACCCCAACTCACATGCTCTTTACTGTTAAAATTCCCCCCACTTTCTCATAAACGTTTGTGTTGCAGCAGGTAGGAGTCTGTGGCAGTGGGAACTTTCTTTAGTTGCAGGCTTGGCACAGTTTTGCAGGTGGCTCCCCTGCTGTAAGTGAAAGACAGTGCCCTTGAAGAAATCCAGAATCGCATCAGCCTCTTTTAAGCATACAAGTACAGAGCGAGTTACTTGATTATTTAAATATATTGGACCTGAATTTTCCTGGGTTCTCCTAAACTCCTGCCGTAACTTTGGCTGAAGATCAACGGAACCCCCAGAGAAACATTATATAGTTATCATTAGAAAATGCTACGATGTAAAATAGTCATTTTATTCTGTTTTGTTCTGAAGTCTGAAGAGATTTGATTTCATTCTGTAAATTGATGTATTCATAGATCTTGGTTGCACTCAGAACTGCTGTGTATGTAGGCAGTGCCAATGAGGAGTGGTCAGCCATAGATAAGGGTCTACTTCTCCCTTCTCTCACCATGAGAAGCTCATAAATGCAAGAATTTTTTTACATTACGATATAATTAAAATAGACTGAGTGGAACTGTTTTTGTTTCCTTCAAAATAGGATTTGAATCAATTAAAAATTATACACAGATAAACATTTGTGACACTCCTATGTGCTGATACACAAAGTTTCATTTCCACTATGGAAAGCATTTTTTTAAATTGCCATGTTTTGCTTTGTTATGCTGACAAAATTAATTTGTAATTGATTTGCACTGAGTATGGGCAGAGTAACACAAAAAATAAAATGTAAAATAAGATGTATCTATATATATGTTCTACAAACTTAAAGGGATGCTATCTTCATAGAAAAAACAATTTAATTTTTTGAAAAAAAAACAATGGAGTACTGTTATGTATTAATGCTTGGGGGTCACTAGACACCAGAGGGCGCCGCGGTCGGAGGTCATCGGGCTGTACCTATGTGTGCTTGGTCACCTGTATATAAGCTAGGTGTCATTGTCACGCTGGCACTCTTGGGCTGGAATAAAGATGGTTCAGGTTGCACCAGACTCTTGAGTCATTACAAGTACGATGGAGTAGAAATTGTTATCCATTGCACCTGTTTTTAAGATGCTCCTTAAAGCCTACCTCTTTGACCAAGCTTTTGATCACCTGTCCTAATATCTCCTTATGTGGCTAGCTGTCAAATTTTGTCTGATAACACTTCTGTGAAGTGCCTTTTGATGTTTTACTATCTTACACAAACTAGGGTTGTATTCCCTGGAATTTAGACAGTTAAGGGGTGACTTGATCAAAATGTTCAAGCTATTAAGAAGAACAGATAGGGTAGATATAGATAAACTATTGTTTGGGGAGTCTCGGACTAGGGGGGATAGTTTTAAAAATTAGAGCCAGACCTTACAGGAGTGAAATTAAGAAACACTTCTACACACAAAGGTTGGTAGAAGTTTGGAACTCACTTCCTCAAATGGCAACTGATGCTAGATCAATTGTTCATTTTAAATCTGAGATTGATAGATTTTTGTTAACCAAAGTTATTAAGGGTTATGGGGCAAAGGCGGGTATGTGGTTAGGCGTAGATCAGCCATGATCTCATTGAATGGCGAAAAAGGCCCGAGGGTCTAAATGTCATGCTCCTGTTCCTATATTTCTATGTTAAAGGGGCTATATATAATGCAAGTTGTTATTTGTGTGGTGTAAAACAATCTCCGCATGTGTTCAGGTCATTGTTTTTTAGGTGTTTCATGCAGCCAGCAGGAGAACACCCCGACCTCCAAAGTCTTTGTTATTGCATCCCATCCCCAATTGCTACTCCACCCCCAACTCCTTCCTGCCCCTAATTTCCCCCCAACTTCTCCGCCGCCTCCAGGCTGGTGCTGGTGAAGTAAGTGGCCTGACATTCGTTGCTTTCAAATGTGCGAGCTATCTGTTGAGGTGAGACAGGCTCCAACAACTCATGGCAATCATGTTAATGAGGACCGAGACCCAATTTTGGGCTGTCCCCTGTTTGGGGTGTGCGCCGTCAGCACGCCGGTGATTATGCGCTCAATAATGGGCCACAACCAACTTCTACCTCGATGTGTTTTCATAATGAGATGTCAAATGAAAGTAATGCAGTGATGTGTTTTGACCTTATTCACCATCTGCTATATATTTTTATAAAATTCAGTATTTACTTATTTCTGTTTATTGTTTCAGTTGCTGTCCTACCATGCAACATGCTCAAAACTAGAAGTCGATCGACTGAAGGTAAACGGCTTCCTTTACACATCCAATGAAATAACCTTAGTGCAGGTTCCAATACTACGACCATTGGGCAGGCACCTCTAATAACATCCTCCATTAAATCCTGGAAAACGCCTCCCTCTGAAATAAAATCTTTCTTTATGAAGATACTAAATCAATACTTGCGTGCATGCTTTTTGTGTTTTTTTTACTCAATTGTGCTGAACTCTTGTTTAATAATAGATTGTCTTGGGAATTTCATTCACAAGATGTTTTATATATCAACATGCGTGACTGGGTTTATAAATTAGTAAACAGGTTGCTGATTATAAATCTAGAAGCCTGTGATTAAATGTAATGCATTCGCCTGCTGACTCTCTGCTGCCACATGAATAATACTGAATACCAAAGAGTGGTCAGTGCAGATTATTTATTAAAGTAATAAAATCTGCTCACAGTGAAAAAAGCAAATGGATGAATTTAGGGCCTGCTCTCCCCTATTACACAAAGAATTACTGCATATTACCTTCCTCGTGCATGCTGTTGTTATAATGTCTTTTTTTATGCTCTATAGTAAAATGTTAAGTATTGTGGGAAATAAATTACTATAATCACAAAAACTGATAAGTTATTGCAATTACATTATGTATAGATATTTCCCATAAACAAGTTGTATATCTTAGGTACAAATGTTTAGTTATTGGCAATGTCGTTTGTGTGGAATATACAAGTGCAAGATCTGAATGATGTCTTTTAATGATATCATCAATTATGTTGGTAGTATTATGGACACCATATTATGCACCATTTCTATGACTACAAGTACCCCCCACACCAGCCACTTTTTATAACGCTATCTCTAGGAACCATTCTAACAACGTCTGAGTGTTATAAAGGGTCGAGTGACATTGTATAGTTTTATATGAGTTATCTGTTTGTTATTTGAGTCATGTTCAAATATATGTATGAGTGATCTCCCAACTGTGCACTCCCAGCAGGGAGTACTTCCCACTGAGGCAAAAATAGGACATTTGTACGCATTACGCTGGTGTTTCCAATAAATGCTTCTAGTGGGCAAGGCTTTCTGCCAGGAGCATGAATCGGAAGATTATCCGGCATTCTACTTTCCATTTCACTTATATGAACACTTTTTTCATATATAAAAATGTTCCCCCACTTTTCCCTGCTGTATCCTTCCCTTCTACGGTTAAATCACTTGGTCAGAGGTCACTGGGAGCCAACCGTACAGATGTTGCTTTATGGCCTAATATTGGGAAAAACAATTGAGTGACATAGAAAGCACATTTCTCTTAGCCTCCCAACCAGGTTTTCTTTCCTTTTATGGACATACAAGCTGACATTGGTGAAACTCTCTCTGGAAGAATGTCAATCAAGGTTAAATTTTGAACTTAGATCTTCGTGTCAGGTGTCCAATAGTTTGCCATTATAATACTGGACTGCCCAGTTACATAATCTTAGGAATTTTCCTTTATTTTATGAATATTATGCTAGTCAAGGTGAAGGAAGTTTTTGCTGGGAGTTTCCAATTGAGTATAATTTCTCGGAGCTTGGTTCAAACCCCGCCCAGATTGATGGGTTAATTGTGGCTTTGGGCAATAGTGTAAATCGGGTGATATCGAATTTCATCCGTTGACTTCACTAGAAATGAAAATCGGCAGAGATGTATAACGGGCAGCTGAATCAATATTGCCTGTTTTACATTATCGACCAAAGCCATAATTAACCCCAGTGGGGGATTTTAACCCCTTCCCCCCCATTGGGCGGAAGAGGGCTGGAGGGTTAAATTTGAAAAAATGGGGAAGTTGACCCCAACATGCCGCGAAAGCGCCTACTTCTGGTTTAACCGTGGTGAGTTTGGGGTGGGACAAGTAACCCACTCTGCAAAGGCAGATCCATAATTATAATATTTAAATGAGGCTGCCTCTGATTTTATCATCAATTTGAATTTAATGGCTGTGGGCTGGATTCCCCAGGACTCAAGAAATCTGGCAGGTGAAGGGAGAAGGGAGCTGCCAGACCCAGAGGGGTATGTGTTTTAGAGCACTGTTTGTGAGCTAGGAGGAGCAGGGGTGCTTTCCCGCTGCCCCTCAAGCAATCCTGCCTCAATATCTCCCTTCCACAGGATCGCGACCCCTCCCATGATCTCTCTTCCTCCCCGCGATCTGAGACCCCACTGCCACGATCTGAGACCCTTCTGCAACCTGAAGCTGACAAGCTCCCTCCCTGCCCACCCATAAATATCGGGCCCATAGTATCCAGATCAGGCATAGTTGTCTAATACTCTGCCTCATCAAAGTGCCTCAGCCCCAAACTCAGAAGAACACTCCTTGTGCGCAGTGTGCCATTTTTTTCCCATTTCCACACCAACCATCCAATGCAATCCTGAAATGAGATTGTTAATTCTGATTCGATTTGAACCCATCTCCTTGAAATGAATGGCCAGTTTGTAACTCGCTGCAGCACTCAATTCCTCCCATCCACTTTATAAAATAATACAATAAATAATTCTATTGTTAAATTAAACATGTCAATGAAACTCCCATTCTGTTTTACTGTTGCTGGATCCAGTAAGTAAGTGATGAGGTGAACTCTGTTGCATTCTGTTCATAATCATATTGGCTTTCTAAAACATTCAGCTTAAAACACATTACCAATCCATCACTGTTCATTACTAAGAATTTCCTGAAGTACTTTTAATTGGTTAATGCTTCTACAGTCTTATTAATGATATAAGTAAACTTTATTGATTACATTCATGCAAAAACCATGCTAAATAGATATATCAAAATATGATCAACATTTATGAGCAGTCAATCAAACTTTCCATCTGGTTTCTTATGTGATAAAATAAGCAAATATTAATGGGAAAAATTGCTTGCGGCAATCCAAGGCCCCAATATTAAGTCAGAGGTGCATTGGGAACATGGAAATCCGACATGGCGTGAGAAACCTGGACATAGCTGGCCTATCCTGAGGGCCGACGATGAAAAGGACAAACATTGAGCAGTACTGACAAGCCTTCCAAGCACATCATCCATGATTGCAGAGAGATTGGAGGTGTCCTCCTCAAGCATGAGTGGGTTGATGTCGCAGGTCATTGCGATGATGTGTCTTTGCATGGATAGAACGGCCAGCTCCACGGAACATTATTCGCAGCAATCCAATGGCTCCATGCTATCTTGACCATGGTCATGCAGACTTTGGAGGTCAACATGATTGGTGCCTTAAATAGGATGACAGATAACTTAGCCTTGGCCTTACATTGCCGCACTGATCTGCAGCAAGCTGCTCTCCAATAGTGTGGTAGCAGTGAAGTGCAGCTGGCCAAGAGAGGGATGATGGCGAAAGGGGACAATTAAGAACATAAGAAATAGCAGGAGTAGGCTATACGGCCCTTGAGCATGCTTTGCCATTCTATAAGATCATAGTTGAACTTCTACATCAACTTCCCTTTCTTGCCCTATACCCATATCCCTTGATTCCCTTGGTGCCCAAAAATCTATCGATCTCAGTCTTGAATATGCTCAACGATTGAGCATCCATGGCCCTCTGCGGTAGAGAATTCCAAAGATTCACAACCATCTGAGTGAAGAAATTTATCTTTATCTCAGTCCTAAATGGCCAACTCCTTATCCTAAGACTATGAACCCTAGTTCTGAACTCTCCAGCTAGGGGAAACAACTTCTCTACTCTGTCAAGCCCCCTAAGAATGTTATATATTTGAATGAGCCTTCACTCATCATAAGTGGGTACTCCACTCCACTCAAAACGCTTCCACTTCTCACCCATTGCACGGCCCCTCCCCCTCTCCAACCATCCAGTCAGTACCCAACATGCTGCCTAATAGCCGAGTCTGCCCCTGCACAGGTACAGGTGGAGCAATCTTTGGCAGGGCCCTCACGGGCTCCAAAACCCAGAGGTCATCGGCCAAGAGCATCTCAACAGTCAGAGCAGGGATCTGAGCAGCCTGCCTCTACCTCTGCTCAATGACACATTTGGTGATTGGCTTTCATTGTTAGGCTCATTAGTCAGGTTTCTCACGGGTGTCATCAGCCAGGTTTGAAGTGGGTATCCTAGCAGCCACCCCTTAAGTGTGCTTCCAGGTCCAAAGTCGACAGGGAGCTTGGACTGCCGCAGGACAAATGCATCATGGCAGCTCCCGGGAATCTTGTCCACACCTGCATAAATATCTTTTTGTGGTTACACATCAGCTGCACATTGATGGAATGGAAGCTCTTGCGATTCATGACTTGGTTGATCTGGGGGTGCACAGATTGCCACATGTGTGCCATTGAAGATGCCCTGTGCCTGTGGGAAGCCAACCAGAGCTGCAGACCTAAGCGCCCGGTCATTCTGACTGGCGTCATCCAAGTGGATGTTCACATTATTGCCGGCCCTGGCAAACAAGCCCTCAGTCACCTGTCTTATGCATTTGTGGCTCGATGACTAGGAGATTCTAGATATATCTCCGGTCGAACCCCAGAAGGATCCGGAGGTTAAAAGGTTGAGAGTGGTGGTCACTTTGACAGCCACTGGTAATGTGTGGCCACCAGGTCCAGCAGGGAGCTGGTCTTCTTCAAGTAGGTTGGAGATGCCTGACAGCACCTGATGTGAAAGCCCGAGCCTCTGGAAGCACTTCTGTTCCGACAGGTCAACAAGCACAGCTCTGCCTGTACACCCTGTTTCACAGGTAGTGCCTCCTGCAAGCTGCACCCCTCTGCTTCTACCCTCTCTGATGTCAACAGTAGGCTGCTGCTGGTGCTGGTGCTGATGGTCCAAGGTCTAATTTGAGGCAGCCAAGCCAGCACCCATCCTGTTCTGATTCAGAAAACATCCAAAGTGTTGATAATAAGCTCTCAGCAAAATGTCTGTGAACCAATCCTTTCACATTCATAGGGAAGAAAGCAAATGAGAGTACTGAGTATTTATTAGAGTATTTGCCTGACTTTTAATCTGCCCCGTCAATTGCTGTTCTGTTCTCGACTTGGTTTCACTAGCGAATTTCAGGAAGCGCAGGAAACCCGTGACTGCCCCGTTCAACTTAAAAATCGGTTTAAATATCATTCCAATTGAGTGATTAGCATTTGTTAATAGGCAACCCACCTCTCCCAAAGGGGCTGTGTGCAAGCAGCCTAACGTTCTGAAGTGAAATTCGGAAATTGCTGGGTTGGAGCTGGCTTCCCGACATGCTTGCATTTTTGCCGACATTAACACCCCATCCATACCCAAACCTATGCACTCCTCTAGGTTAAAATTCCTCCCTAGTGCCTTCTGGATGATAGCTATAATTTACTAGATAAACAGGGAAATGTATTTCCTCATATTGATAGCTTATGCCATGTCTAGGTATTTGAACAGAATGGCGACTCCTGCTACTATTTCTTATGTTCTTATGACAGTGCGAAGCTTTCATGAAGTTAAAATTTTGAGAAATTTAAAGTTGTGATATTAACTTAATGAGCATGGAATCATCATATTTTCATATAAGATTACAAAACATGTGTGAAAGTTTATACAAAGTTGCCATGTTTAATGTTCTTTCATTACCTTCACCTTTAACAAGTACTTTTCCAACTTTCCCACAGTATTTCCCAGCCTCCCTTGTCTTCAAAAATGATTTTTTTTTTGTAAGTGATTTATGAGCCTTTCAAACTTTTAAAAATATTTTAACATCTTCTCATTGCACTACTGCCACTCACTAGCACACTTCCTGTTTCAGATTATAAAATGACCAATTTGGATCAGATAATCCCCCCCAAGGAACCCGAGAACCAATCCCCAGCACCCCGTGATCCACCCTGAGACATTCGCTTCCCCCCCAATAACCTCTCCCCCGCTCCGTACCCGAGGCCCGTGATCCACCCTGAGACCCTTGCTTTCCCCCCCGGGGCCCGTGATAATTGTGCACAGGATAAGTTATGGACACTTTCGAATTTCTAGGTAATAATATTGTGATGATGGGGGGTTTGTTTTGCCAGTTTCAACTGAAATATATGCCTCATTACTTGCTAGTGAGAGCAGGATGAAACAAGATTGGCCCTGAAATCCCGGTCCTCTGCTTCCCGCGGGCGCTTGCCAGAAAATGGCTAAAAAGATCCACACCTTCCTTTTCCTGCTGTGCTCACCAGAGATCCCGGTCCGGAGGCCTCCTCTTCTTGCGCAATGGAGTGCATTCACATCAGGACGTCCATAGGAGTCACATGGGCCTGGACATCCAATCACGGTAAAGTATTTTCTCATTCATAGTAATGGGAGTTTCGTAAGTCCGAAACGCCTATTACTATGATTGAGAAACAGCCCCAAACACCCAAACACTACATAAAAAATTTAAAGAACACCTCACATAAATATATTATAGAACTTAAAGTTGATAGAAATATTTTTGAAAAAAAAAATATTTGCTGATTTAAAAAAAAAAATTATGGTTCAAAAACCTTACCTTGGTGGGCAGGGTTTTTAACATTAAAATGTGTTTTTTAAATGTTATTTTTATATGTTTTTGTATGTTTTAAAACTCTTACGCTGGTAAAAGTAGGCTATGCGCCTGCTTTTGCCAAGCGCACGAGTTTTAAGGATATTCGCAGGGCAAGAGATGGGCAAATAGCCCACTCTCTGCCGTGGGAACATCCTTCTCCCCAAGAGGCAGCGATCTGTCAAACCAGAAACTTGACAGATCGGAAAAGCCGATTTTCGGTGCATGCACATTGTGCGCCGAAAATCGGCTTTTGCGATGCCTTCCCGGGTCCGTACACATTCTGTATGGTCCCAGGGTGGCCGTGATTTCAAGGCCATTATGTCAGCACATGGAAAAAGATTTTTTTTAAAACCTTAAATTTGTCCACCTTTCCTTATCTGTACTTTTATTCAGGCTGCAAAACTTCCTTCAGTGAGTGAGCTGGGAATCGCGGATTTTTACTTCAATGATTTTTCCCTTGATATTGATGGAATGGTTACAGCCTCATTAAGAATGTTCATGGAGCTGGGGATGATACAGAAATTCAAAGTGGATTATGAGGTAATGAAGGAATGTGTGGGTGATGTTCATTCTGTGCTTAACATTTTACATGCATTTAGCATTTTAAAGTGGGGATACTGCAAGCATTCTTCAGCTAACAATGTTCTGTTTTGGCCTATTCTCTTGGTTAGAGAAGTATGTGCAGCATGAGGCACAGCTAATGTTGCGAGGAAACAAAATAACTTTAAAATAAAAGTTACTAAACAACAAATATAATTTGGACAAAAGCAAAATACTGCGGATTCTGGAATCTGAAATAAAAACAGAAAATGCTGGAAATCTCAGCAGACCAGGCAGCATCTGTGGAGAGAAACAGAGTTAACGTTTCAGGTCGATGACCCTTCGTCAGAACTGGCGAAAGATCGAAGTTAACAGATTCTTAAGGAGCGCTGAAAGGGGGAGGGGAGGAAAGAACAAAAGCGAAGGTCTGTGATGGGATGGAAGACAGGAGAGATTTGACAGACGAAAAGGATGATGGGCCTGCTTGAGATGGTAATGGCAGAAGTTGGAAAAAGATTAGTATCATCATCATCATCATCATCATAGATAGGGTGTGAATGTCAGTTGCCATGTGAAACAGAGAGAAATAAAAATCAGGTGGAGGAGGCCGGGGGGTGGGGGGGTTAAAAAAAAAGGATGAAAGGGAGAAAAATATGTGCAGAGTCATGATCTGAAATTGTTAAACTCAATGTTGAGTCCAGAAGGCTGTAAAGTGCCTAAAAGAAAGATGAGATGCTGTTCCTCAAGCTTACATTGAGCTTCATTGGAACAGTGTAGGAGGCCGAGGACGGGGAGGTCAGAGTGGGAGTGGAGCGGAGAAATAAAGTGATAGGCGACCGGAAGCTCGGGGTCACGCTTACAGACTGAACGGAGGTGTTCTGCAAATCGGTCACCCAATTTGTGTTTGGTCTCCCCAATGTAGAGGAGACCATATCGTGAGCAGCGAATACAGTATACTAAATTGAAAGAAGTACAAGTAAACTGCTGTTTCACCTGGAAGGAGTGTTTGGGGCCCCGGGCAGCGGGAAGGGAGGAGGTAAAAACGCAGGTATTGCATCTCCTGCGCTTGCACGGGAAGGTGTCGTGGGAAGGGGAGAGGTTGCTGGGGGTGACTGCGGAATGGACCAGGGTGTTGCGGAGGGAACAATCGTTCGGAATGCTGAGAGGGGAGGGGAGGGGAAGATGTGATTGGTGGTGGGAATGGCGAGGATGATCCATTGAACGTGGAGACTGGATGGGTGAAAGCTGAGGACAAGGGGAACCCTGTCGTGGTTCTGAGAGGGAGAGGAAGGGGTGAGAGCAGAGGTGCGGGAAATAGAACGGACACGGTCGAGGACCATGTTAACCATGGCGGAGGGGAATCCTTTGTTGAGGAAAAAGGAAGTCATGTCAGAGGCACTAATGTGAAAGGTGGCATCGTCAGAGCAGATACGACGGAGATGGAGAAACTGGGAGAATGGAATGGAGTCCTTACAGGATGCGGAGTGGGAGGAAGTATAGTCCAGGTAGCTGTGGGCATCACTGGGCTTATAGTGAATGTTTGTCAATAGTCCAATTATAGACCGGTCAGCCTGACATCGGTTGTGGTAAAATGATAGAATCAATTATTAAGGATGTCATAGCAGCGCATTTGGAAAGAGGTGACATGATAGGTTCAAGTCAGCATGGATTTGTGAAAGGGAAATCATGCTTGACAAATCTTCTGGAATTTTTTGAGGATGTTTCCAGTAGAGTGGACAAGGAAGAACCAGTTGATGTGGTGTATTTGGACTTTCAGAAGGCTTTCGACAAGGTCCCACACAAGAGATTAATGAGCAAAGTTAAAGCACATGGGATTGGGGGTAGTGTGCTGATGTGGATTGAGAACTGGTTGGCAGACAGGAAGCAAAGAGTAGGAGTAAATGGGTACTTTTCAGAATGGCAGGCAGTGACTAGTGGGGTACCGCAAGGTTCTGTGCTGGGGCCCCAGCTGTTTACATTGTACATTAATGATTTAGACGAGGGGATTAAATGTAGTATCTCCAAATTTGCGGATGACACTAAGTTGGGTGGCAGTGTGAGCTGCGAGGAGGATGCTATGAGGCTGTAGAGTGACTTGGGTAAGTTAGGTGAGTGGGCAAATGCATGGCAGATGAAGTATAATGTGGATAAATGTGCGGTTATCCACTTTGGTGGTAAAAACAGAGAGACAGACTATTATCTGAATGGTGACAGATTAGGAAAAGGGGAGGTGCAACGAGACCTGGGTGTCATGGTATATCAGTCATTGAAGGTTGGCATGCAGGTACAGCAGGCGGTTAAGAAAGCAAATGGCATGTTGGCCTTCACAGCAAGGGGATTTGAGTACAGGGGCAGGGAGGTGTTACTACAGTTGTACAGGGCCTTGGTGAGGCCACACCTGGAGTATTGTGTACAGTTTTGGTCTCCTAACTTGAGGAAGGACATTCTTGCTATTGAGTGAGTGCAGCAAAGGTTCACCAGACTGATTCCCGGGATGGCGGGACTGACATATCAAGAAAGATTGGATCAACTGGGCTTGTATTCACTGGAGTTCAGAAGAATGAGAGGGGATCTCATAGAAACGTTTAAAATTCTGACGGGTTTAGACAGGTTAGATGCAGGAAGAATGTTCCCAATGTTGGGGAAGTCCAGAACCAGGGGTCACAGTCTAAGGATAAGGGGTAAGCCATTTAGGACCGAGATGAGGAGAAACTTCTTCACCCAGAGAGTGGTGAACCTGTGGAATTCTCTACCACGGAAAGTTGTTGAGGCCAATTCACTGAATATATTCAAAAAGGAGTTAGATGTAGTCCTTACTACTAAGGAGATCAAGGGGTATTGCGAGAAAGCAGGAATGGGGTACTGAAGTTGCAAGTTCAGCCCTGAACTCATTGAATGGCGGTGCAGGCTCGAAGGGCAGAATGGCCTACTCCTGTACCTATTTTCTATGTTTCTATGTTTCTATGTTTCTATGTTTCTATGTATGTCTATCCCCAGGAATGGAGACAGAGAAGTTGAGAAAGGGAAGGGAAGAGTCGGAGATGGACAATGTGAAGATGAGGGAAGGGTGGAAATAGGATGCAAAGTGAATGACATTTTCTGGTTCAGGGCGAAAGCAGGAAATGGCACCGATACAGTCATCAATGTATCGGAAAAAGAGGTGAGGGTGGGGACCCATGAAAATGCGGCCCATGCGGGTTCCCATAGCAACACCTTTAATTTGGAGGAAGTGAGTGGATTCAAAGGAGAAGTTATTGAATGTGAGAACAAGTTCAGCCAGGCTAAGGAGGGTGGTGATGGATGGGGACTGGTTGGGCTTCTGCTCGAGGAATAAACGGAGCGCCCTCAGGTCATCCTGGTGGGGGATGGAAGTGTAGAAGGATTGGATGTCCATGATGAAAAGGAGAAGGTTGGGGCCAGGAAACTGGAAACTGTTAAAGTGGCAGAAGGCATTGGAGGAGTAGCGGATGTAGGTGAAAAGAGACTGGACAAGGGGGAAAAAAATAGAGTCGAGATAGGAAGAAATAAGTTCCGTGGGCCAAGAACAAGCTGAAAAGATGGGTCTATCAGGGCAGTCAAGTTTGTGGATCTTGGGAAGGAGGTAGAAGCGGGCTGTGTGGGTTTGGGGAACTATGTGGTTGGTGGCTGTGGAGGGAAGATCTCTAGGGGAGATGAAGTCAGTGACAGTCTGGGAAATGATGGCTTGATGTTTGGTAGTGGAGTCATGGTCCAGGGGGAGGTAGGGGGAGGTGTCAGAGAGTTGGTGATCAGCCTCCGCAAGGTAGAGGTCGGTTCGCCAAACAATAACAGTGCCACCCTTGTCAGCAGGTTTAATGACGAAGTTGGGGTTGGCTCCAAGAGTACAGTTGGGAGCCTGATTTAAATTTATTGGCTGCGGGCCGGGTTCCCCAGGGTTCAGGAAATCTGGCAGCAAAATGAAGAAGGGAGCAGAGCACTGCTTGTCGACCAGGAGTATCAGGAGTGCTTCCCGCAGCCTCTCAAGAAAATCTTCTGTCGCGATCGGCCGAACCCCCTTACTCCAAACCCATGATCCAGAGATCGTCCTCCATATCCCAATTGGCGGTCAGACCAAAATCCAGCTTCCCCCTCCCACTTCTGCCCCGCGGTCTCTCCCCATTGCCAGAAACCGTCCCCAACAGTCTCCAGCTGCAGCTTTCTTTCACTGGCTTTGCTGACCAGCAGCCACCCAGCCTCTCAATCTGGCTGGCTGCCACGCAGGAAATGGGGTAAACAAATGATAATGAGATCCAGCCTTTAATTTCAGCAGGACCTTTGCCTTTGTGGGATTTTGAGATTCCTCTCCCCATACCCACTGCTCCCTCCAACTGCCCCATAAATCTTGGCGCCAATGTTTTCTTTCTTGGCTGGAAGGAGCTCATGTGAAATAAGATCCAATACCTTGGGCTCAATTTTCCCCAAAGCTGTTTTTTAGCGTATTGCCAGAGTTACGCACGTTTTTCTATGCCCCAACTACTCCAAAAATAAATGTGGCAAGTTTCCCCATTCTATTTTTTTTAATTGGTGCCGCGCAGCCTGTCCTGTAGCCTCGGGGGGTGGAGCCTAATGTCTGCGCCGAAAAAACGATGCCGTCCCTTCTGCGGGGAAAAAAAGGACGTTTTTGACATGATTCTTATGGGCGCGCATGCCCAGTACAGCTCCCAGTCTGCAATAGGCCATTTTTAAAGAGCCAGTTGTGTGTGTGAGAACTTTGAGAGCTGTGTGAGAACTTCAATTAGCATTGGAAAAATCGGAGATACAAGATGCAAGGATCAAGAATTTCTTACAGGATGAAGTGGAGGCACTAGTTACTGTGATTGAGAACAGATGGCATGAGCTGGACACCAGCAGAGGTTACATAAAAGTTCCACCCAAAGAAATGAAGAAACACTGGAACCAACTTGCAGAAGATTACTATGCAATGGTGACCACCCCGAGGTCTGGAGGCCAGTACAAAACTTTGGTCAAGTAGTTAGTGTAAGTAATATTTGCATTTCTTAAGTGGAATTGCAATTGTAAATGTGACCAGCTGTATATGTCCCACCCAGCAGAAAGACACCCTCTCTAAAAAGTGATATTGTCATCTTTGCAGAGGAAAGTGGCACACAACAAACAAGAAAGAACTCAAACAGGAGGAGGCCCGGCAAATCTGCAGTCACTGACACCCTTAGAAGAGAGGGTCACTGCTTTGATGGGTTCTGCCTGGAGAAAAGCAACCACCACTGCACAAACTTGGCCCACACTCGAGGGAGAGGGTAAGTCCTGCAAATTCCACAGTCTGACTTTCCTAAATGTTAAGTACTGCGTGGGCTAGCCATGCTTTGGTTCATGGGGATGTCTCAATCAGCTACGCTTTGGTTGATGCAATGTGCTATCATTCATTGTGGTCCTTCAAATCAGCCTGCTGCCTGCGCTGTATGAGCTTGCTCATTTGGAGAAGTTGCAGGCGCCGCCCATTGAGGTGCTAGCCCCTTCCGTGAGTAGTGGTTTGAGTGTTGGTGGGGCATTCTATGGTTTCCCAACATCTGAGGCTGGGGATTCCAGTAGGGTGCAGCGAGGCACACCCAGGGCACCACGGTCCAAGACGGTGAGTCCCAGTGGGGTACAGCGAGGCACACCAAGGGCCCCACCATTCGAGACTGCGGGTCCCAGTGGGATGCTGTGAGCCACACCCAGGGTGAGGAGGGGAAGGAGAGCTCGACTGCACTCTCCTGAAGTGCAAGATCTAATTGAAGTGGTTCAGATAATGGCGATGAATGCAGAGAGCATTGACGTTACCCACTCACTCCTAGACACCAGCAGTGGGGTGGCTGATGATGTATTGGGACTGTTGGGAGAAGTAACAACACTCTCACAAGAAATGGGAACACTGTCTGGGAACATGAGGGAGGGAATATCTCAATCAGCGGAAACAATGTCGGTGCGCATGAGGGAGGGAATGTTGCAGGCAGTTGATGCGCTGTCAGTGAACATGAGGGAGGGAATGTTGCAGGTAGTTCAAACACTGTCAGTGAACATGACGGAGGGAATGTTGCAAGTAGTTGACACACTTTTGCTCAACATGAGGGAGGGAATGTCACAGGTAGCTGAGACACTGTCGGTGAACATGAGAGAGGGAATGTCGGAGTTAGCTGCTGCAATAAGGGAACATGCACAGACCCCGCACCCATTGACAGAACAACTGCTATCCCCACTCCAATCCCAAGACCAGCCTCTGAAGAGACCCAAGTCGGGCCCTCCACATTACCGGCTGCCCCCTCCCCATCAAGAAGTGTGCATTACCCGAGATGTTCAAAAGAATAAGCTTGGTACCAACCCGAGAAACACTGCGCCACCGCCTGCGGGCAGGGATGGAGTCACTAAGACCAAGAGCGGAGGGTGGTCTTAGAATAAGGTAGAGGAGAGATGGGTGTAGCCTTTCTTTGCTACTTTTGTTGTTATTATTATTGTTACTGTTGTAACTGTTCTCAAATTAAACATATTTTGTAAGTTATGTAAATTTACAAGTTTAAAAGTTTGTAAGTGATCTTAAAGTTTGTAAGTGATCTTAACTGAAAACTTTAAAGTTTGATACAAGAATATTTGTATTGAAGTTAAGTACAAACAAATGTTTGCTAACCTTTTGAGTGAAATATATTTTAAATTATAACTAAAACATTATTTGTTTCATTATTAACACAATTTTTGGAACTAAAAAAGAATCATTTTCATTATTTGTTTCATTATTAACACAACTTTCTGAAGTAAACAAGAATCATTTCCATTGTTTGTTCCATTACACCACATTACAGAACAGGTCCAAATAGTAAGCATGGTCCATTTGGAATAGTTGCCGCTGAGCCTTCAGGCAGCAAAGCATTCTCGGATGAGCTGCTGGTGCAAGGCTCGAGCAATCGTTAAAGGGGCACGACGGCCCGCCCTCCTCCACCATCATGCTCCAGGTTCAGGTAGTTGCATGG
Source organism: Pristiophorus japonicus (assembly GCF_044704955.1). Taxonomy (NCBI): domain Eukaryota; kingdom Metazoa; phylum Chordata; class Chondrichthyes; family Pristiophoridae; genus Pristiophorus; species Pristiophorus japonicus. The sequence continues at coordinate 99,523,909 of NC_091981.1, forward strand.
CTTCCTCCTCCTCCTCGACATCTGCATCTTCCTCATCATCATCATCAGCTGCTCTCACCTCAAGTGGGTCTTCCACTATCAGCTGCTGCTGCCTCATGATGGCTAATTTATGCAGCATGCAGCACACAACAGTGAACTGACCGACAATCTCAGGGAAGTATTGCAAGTAGCCTTTGGAATGGTCCAGGCATCAGAAACGCTGTTTCAGGATGCCAATGGTCCTCTCTATGATGCTGCGTAGTGTAATGTGCGACATGTTGTATTCCCGGTCAGCTTCCGTCTGGGTTACATATGAGCCAGGTGGTGAGGCCGTTCCCTTTGCCTCCCAGTAGTCAGCTCTGCCCTTCTGGCTGCTGCTGAAACATGGTAGGTATAACGCACTTGCGTAGGAGGAACGCATCATGGGTGCTCCCAGGGTATCTTGCATCAACTGACATGATGCGATGCATGTCATCACACACGAGCTGCACATTAATGGAGTGGAAGCCTTTTTGGTTCCTGTACATCTCGGTATCCTCCAAAGGTGCTTGCAAGATGATGTGGGTACAATCAATGCAGCCCTGTACCTTTGGGAAGCCAGCAATCCTGGAGAAGCCCACAGCCCTGTCATGCATTGCCTGGGCAGTCATGGGGAACTTTATGTAGTTATTCCTCTGGGCATATAGTGCAGCAGTCACCTGCCGAATGCAGATATGTGTTGCATGTTAAGAAATGGTATACACATCCCCAGTGGTTGCTTGGAATGATCCAGATGCATAGAATGAAAGTGCAGCTGTAACCTTCACTTCAACTAACAAAGCAGTCCTCCTGATGCTTCTAGGTTGCAGGTTTGCTTTTACTAACTCACAGATCTCAGTTACAACTTCTTTGAGGAAACGTGGCCTTCTGACACAGTCTGCATCACTCAATTGGAGATAAGAACGCATGTCTCGATATATCCGAGGTAGGTAAGGCCTCCTGCCCAGCACCCTATGTGCTCTGAGGTTCCTCATGCGAAGACGTTGAATCAGTTATTTCCTCCGCAGCACCATCATGCAGAAGACTTGTACATTGTCAGTATTGCCCCCATGATTAAATTTTACCTTTGCAAGAAGCTCAAAACGGCAGGCAGGCAGGACAACGTTCTTTGTTCTGTCTCCCCACAAGGTCTGTATGGACCACACCCAGGTCTGATTGGGAACCCCTCACCCCTCCCTCCCCCCAAACCCCCAGGCTTCATTTGATGTGTAATGGAGGCTTCTGATGCCTTCCATATTCCTTCCACAGGCCCCCACCCGGCCTTTATTTGATGGGTAGTGCAGGCTTCTGATGCCTTCTGTATGCCTTCCACAGCCCCCCCACCCACCCGGGCTTCCTTTGATGTATAGGGCAGGTTTCTGATGCCTTCCATATGCCTTCCACAGCCCCCCACATCCCCCGGGCTTCTTTTGAAGCCAAGCTCCGAGCCCCTGTGCCTGGGCAAGTATCAGATTCTGCTGGCCGACGCTCCGACCCTTGAGCCCTGTTAGTAGGTGTTAGGTGGTGTCGTGTCAGTTTAAAAAAAATAAAAACTTAAAGAATTCCATTAAACTTCCATTTCCTGCGTTTTAAGGTAAGAAAGTTGAACTTTATTATGCATGTTTAAGTGTTCTTCACTCCCTCCAAAACTTCGCATAAAAACAATGGCGTCTTTCTGCGCTGACTTTTTAATATGTGCTGGGTTTTTTTAAATGCCCAGAACGTTTTTTTGGGAGTGGTCACATACGCCGTCCTAGGAAAAATGTAAGTTGGCCGAACTTGCTTAAATGTGAAAAACTGGCGTAGACATCAGGTTACGCGCCCTATGACGCAAAAAAAAAAATAACCTAAAATAATCGTAACTAACTGAGATACACTGGCGCACATTGATTGGGGAAACTTATATTTTTTACCTTCAGCCAAAAAAAGTGGCGAGCACCAAAAAAAACAGCGCAAATCACTGGGGAAAATTGAGCCCCTTTAAGCTGGCATCTTGCCGCATGTAAAGCTACAGCAAGGAAAGATACTTAATTAGTATTAATTTGTATTAAATTGTTTAGGAATGATTATCTGAGGTTGAGCTTTAAGTGCCTTATCTATTTAGGGTGGAAGGAGCAGACAAGTGGGAGTTCATCCACTTTTACAGCTGTCAAACAGGGTCAGGAGCTACACTGTCCTATCACTTGAGCAGAAGCTGTTCCACATCTCCCCTTTGGGTTTCCTTTAATTTAATTGCTACCTGGAACCTCTTTCCTTCTTCCCCCGGTCCCCAATCTTAGCAAACATTGACAAATATTTCAAATGTATTTTGAACCTTTATGAAGATCGAAAAAATATTTGACCAAATATGCAACCACTTATAATTAAGTGGGCACATCCCTTTAAATTTGAGCTACTAATAAGATTTTTCACCTGTCCTGTTAGGCCACAAGAGTAAAGCTGAGCTGGGAACCTTTGCTAATTGTTCACGTTAATAATTTAAATAATCTGACACTGTAAAATTGAACACAGTGAGCTCGCTGTACTGCGGACTAGCTTTAAAATCAAGCCTTATGTAAAGAGTCAAATGGTAAATACATGGTGTCCTATTTACTAAGCTTTTGCTGCTCTGAAAAATGCACTTTCTACAGTTTAACTGCAATTTGTCATTTTGCTAAATTATCAGGATGAATGCTGTTTATGAGCAGTATTTTTATGGAAATGTTCCCTGGCTAATTCTAGCAGAATTCGACTTTAAGCATTTTTTGCAAAAATAACATTAATTATCTACTCACAACACAGTATAGATCTGAAGTGTCAAACTGCATTTCATGAGACTACAGTTCATATTAATTACCCCTAAATACTATATTGGTTTGCCACTGAGTTCCATTCTCTGTTCAGATTGCTCTTAACTTAGTAGGAAGGGCTGAGATGCTATCCACTCTTCCTTTCTTCATCTCCCACGGTGATTTTCTTCTGTAGATTGTACCAGACAGAATCCCAGGTCATGAAGAGGTACAGGCTGAATAAACAGACAATCCTAAACCTCAGTTTAATGAGTTCAAGAGGGACTCTTAAGTCCAGAGCTGTCAGAAATCATTCTCTTCCTATATGTGTAAACATAACTCCGTCAGTGACTTATGTTGTTTCTGGTTCATTTCAGATACCTGTGAGGGACATAAATGATACTATCCAGCTGTCCTTGTTCCTTCACATATCTCATGTTACTGCTGCTCTTCGCTCGTGAACATTAGTTCTGATATTTGGTACTCTAGGGTAGTGGAACAACAACAGCGGGTCTAATATAATCTTTACCAAGTAACTAACTTTCCAAATGTCTTAAAGATGACTAACTGGACACGTGTCAAGCCTCCTCATCATAATGACAGCATTGCTATGGCTCCAAATTCCAAACTGCTTAGTGATGCCAGATACAAATTCAATCCCACTAAATGTATTAGATACATGACCTCTTATCCTTTATGACCCTTTTGGCTGAGATCTTTCTGTTGTGCAGGTCCAATGTGCTGCTCTTTTCTTCATAGAGTATTTCAGTTCATTTTACTTTAGTCGATGTCTGATGAATCTCTTTACTTGTGAAATTATGTTAACTTTTTGTTACATTCTCTAATAACTGTTGCATCAGTCTTCCGCTGACATTATTAAGATGGCAAAAATAAACATCTGATTCTAGTGTATGGCAACCTTAGAATTGATATATAGATTGTTTGCAAGCTATTATGAATCTTTTCGACATGAGTGAAGATGTGTCAGCTGTGGCTCAGCTCTGGGTCTGAAGGTCATGGGTTTCAGTCCGACTCCAGAGACTTCGGCATACAATGTAAGCTGATATTACAATCATCATCAGGTGGGACAGACATTCGTCGAGGGAAGGGGTGGGTAAGACTGGTTGCCGCGCACTCCTTCCACTGCCTGCGCTTGACCTCTTCACACTCTTTGCGTTGAGACTCGAAGAGCTCAACGCCCCCCCGGATGCACTTTCTCCACCTCGGGCGGTCTTCGGCCAGGGTCTCCCAGGTGTCAGTGGTAATATCGCACTTTACCAGGGAGGCTTTGAGTACAACAACAACAACAACAACAACAACTTGTATTTATATTACTCAGTATGGTACTGAGAGAGTGCTATATTATTGTAGGTGTTGTCTTCAGGTGTGGGAGTAGAAATTGGCTTTGGTTTCTTGTCGGGCACATCACCAATGGTGCTTACATATTTGGAGGGATACAGAGGTTCCAGTGATTCAAGGACCTAGACAGTAGTTAGTCAAAGAAAGTCACAATACTCTGCATGTTAATCAATCAAAGTTTCCGTTAACATTTTTACAGCAATGGCTAGTGAATTGTGCATACTCTAAATTAAGCTCCCACAGTGCAATTGGGAGCCTAATTTCAATTTAACTGCTGCTGACCTGTTTCCCAGGGTTCAGGAAACGTGGCAGTGAAATGGAGGTGGGAGCTGCCAGCTCCAGAAGGTAAATGCTTTTTATAGCACTCCTTGTGGGCCAGGAGGAGCAGGAATGCTCCCCATTCCACTCAAGGAAGCCTTCAGCCTCCCCTCTGCCGATCGCTGTCTCTCTCTCACCCCTGCTGCGATCGATAATCTCACTCCAAAGCCCTGGTCCTCAGCCTGACCTGCGATACAGATTTCCAGGGACTATCCCCAAGGGTCCCCGGCTGTGGCCTCCTGCTGTTGGTTTTCCAGCCTGGCAGCCAGCCAGCCTGTCAATTTGGCCGCTGCCGAGTGAGAAACGGAATAAAAAAATTACGATGAGATCCTGCCGTTAAATTCTGAATCTCCGTGTTCCCGGCCTTGCCAGGTTCTTGGGCTGCTTTCGGCCTCCCTGCACACACATCGTAAGTATCACCGCCAAATTACCTGTTCAGTTATCTAATTGCTGTTTGTGTGACCTTGCTGTTCATAAATTGATTGCTACATTTCCCTAAAATGATGACTACACTTCCAAAGTATTTCACTGGCCATGAGCAACATCACAACATCCTGGGGTTGTGAAAGCCACTGTATTCATTCAAGAGACTCAATTTTAACCCACTTTCTCCCTTCGATGGGCAGGAAACAGTCTGGCGAGGGGTTAAAATGGTGGAAACGCCGAATCCACCCTCAACCTGGCACATTCCTGGCGAGTATCTGGCCTGATGAATCTCACGCTATGGAGAGGCGGGAGGTTCATGAATATATTGAAATCGTGATCCAATGCCTCAATTAGAATCCTGGTATTATTCTAACTGGTGCAGCACTGGTAGCACGGAGGATGGTGGTCGGGAAACATCGCTAGGGGAACCCTAGCAGGATTAGATCGTCGGTGTGCTGGATGTAAAGGGACTATGATGAGAATGCAACTGCAACAGTTAGCTTTCACTGCATTGCGCGCTGTGACTTTGTATTCAATGTTGCATTTTTATTGGAATTTAATGACTTTTTCCTAAAAAGATTTGAGACCTGATTGAATGCAGCCTCTGTTGAAGAGGATGAAGTGGCGCTTTTAATAGTGGCTGGGACTCCCACTGGAGATTGCGTCATGTGGGTGGGTGAGGCACCAGCAGATGCGCCTTTGGCCGGGAAACTCAGAAGCCTTATGTAAATGAGGCCTGGCCATTAAAACTGGCCAGGCCTCCACGTCTCCTGAAGTTGTAGACTCGTTGCCTGGTTCTGCCATTGCACGCTCCGTTCCCATCCCCCACTTAAAATCGGGCCGTTTTTTAATTCATTTTCCTTATGCAATGAATATCTTTACACAACTGGCCGTAACATTGTGCCTTGCGATGTTAGTATATGAAAGCATTAATATATCTGCATGAAATTCTCTGCCTACCAATTTAGCAAAGCTTTTAACCAGATTATTTTATTTCATGAATATTTCAAAAATTAAACTACATTTCTATATTATTGCAAACTCTTAACTATCTTGTGAACAGTACTTATAGTCAGAAATAGAATTCCTACTTTCTAATGACTAAAAAAAATCCAAGGGATTCATTGATTCTTACTGCACCTGTAAACAAAACTCAGGCTTTCCCTCCAGGCTATGTACTGCACTCTAAATCAATTCTGAAAAAGAAAAGCAAATTTGTCACAGTTATATATTAATTGCCATCAGAATTAACTAATGCACATAAATTTCTGTGATGTTGCAGGTTCTGTGCCGCTGGCTGCTCACCGTGAGAAAAAATTACCGTACAGTTCCATACCACAACTGGCGTCATGCATTTAATGTTGCTCAATGCATGTTTGTAATGATTACAGTAAGTCAGTAGATCTGTTTGACAGATCCTGTTAAACAGACATTCGGACTATGTTTGTAAATCACAGCATAAAGTAGATGACACCAGTTAATGAAGATATGATTAAGAGGGAAATTCCTTTATTTTCTCAGGCTCCAATTGATTCCAATGTGTTTAAATAAGTACTGATGGGTTTTGTTTAATAGGGACAATTTGATAAATGGGACGATTTCATTTCCACAAGGATGTCTTAATTAACTGGCTGAATTATAATTGCTAACTGTTTTAGTATTTAGGATTTTTAAATTCCATGGCCGAGGTTATTTCAGTGACAACACCAAAAGTTGCTGGTGTAAGACAGCTGATAACTTGAGTGCAAGATAGATAATTGATGTTATTGGGACAAAGCAGGTTAGCCGTTCAGACGAAGCAAACGCCACATAATTGGATATCAAAATATAATTGATATATTTTGGTAAAATTTCTAAAAATGAGTTTTATTGCCCATTTTGTAACAGTTATCTTCTGCTTTGACAATGTGTTTTCACTTACCATTAATATTATTTATTTTTTGTTCTTGCAACAAATCCATCTCTTTTTTCTATTATTTAGTCTATATTATATCATATTATATTATATTATCTTATATTTTACCCTTTATTGTGGCTGCTGATTGCTAATCTAGGACTACTGATCCATGTGGATCAGTTTGAATTTAAATCCAATTCCTCCCTCCCAATTTTCAAAATTCTGGTTACCTAGTTTTACAATGTTTGCTTACGTATAATATTCTCCAGTAATCTGGGGAGAACATAGTTGCCATCATGTCAAATGCCATCATATGCTCAGTTATCATAATGTCTACATCATAATGCTCTTCTCAACTTCTTGATGCTAAACGTATCGTCTGAATGTGGTAAACTGGTAGGTAAATGTAAATATATTACATTGAATAAATAGTATGTGCCATGGACAAAATATCAAATAAAAGAGAGTTCAACAGTAAGGTTTCAGAGGACATCAGGAATTGGGTGAGCTTTGCTCATGTAGGCCGGAATCTTCCCAGCCCTGTGAGTGCGGGTTTGGAGGCGGGCCCGCTGTCAAAATGGCCATGATTGACAATGGGTTGGGATCCTGCTCTGAACCCGCCTCCATGTGAGTTTCTCAGCTGTCAGATCAGCGTTCGGATTGCAGACCCAACAGCAAGCAGAGAGACAGGTAATTAACATAATTAAAAATCATAATCATAGGCAGTCCCTCGAAATCGAGGAAAACTTGCTTCCACTCTAAAAGTGAGTTCTCAGGTGACTGTACAGTCCAATATAGGATTTACAGTCTCTGCACCGGTGGAACAGACAGTGGTGGAAGGAAGGGATGGGTGGGGAGTCTGGTTTTCCGCATGCTCCTTCCGCTGTCTGCGTTTGGTTTCTGCATGCTCTCGGCGATGAGACCCGAGGTGCTCAGCACCCTCCCGGATACTCTTCCTCCACCTGGGGCAGTTTTGGGCCAGGGATTCCCAGGTGTCGGTGGGGATGTTGCACTTTATCAAAGAGGGTGTCCTTGAAATGTTTCCTCTGCCCACCTGGGGCTCGCTTGCTGTGTAGGAGTTCTGAGTAGAGCGCTTGCTTTGGGAGTCTCGTGTCGGGCATGCGGATGATGTGGCCCACCCAATGGAGCGAATTGAGTGTGGTCAGTGCTTCGATGCTGGGGATGTTGGCCTGATTGAGAACACTGACATTGGTACGTCTTATCCTCCCAGTGGATTTGCAGGATCTTGCAGAGACAGCGCTAGTGCTACTTCTGCAGCGCTTTGAGGTGTCTACTGTACATGGTCCACGTCTCTGAGCCATACAGGAGGGCAAGTATCACTACTGCCCTGAAGACCATAATCTTGGTGCCAGATTTGAGGTCCTGGTCTTCAAACACTCTCTTCCTCAGGCAACTGAAGGCTGTGCTGGTGCACTGGAGGTGGTGTTGGACCTCCTCGTCGATGTCTGCCCTTGCTGATAGTAGGTTCCCGAGGTATGGAAAATGGTCCACGCTGTCCAAGGCCGCGCCATGCATTTTGATGACCAGGGGGGCAGTGTTGTGAGGCAGGGTCAGGTTGGTGGAGGACCTTTGTCTTACGGATGTTTAGTGTAAGGCCCATGCTTTTGTACGCCTCGATGAAGATGTTGATGATGGTTTGGTGTTAGGCCTCTGAATGTGCGCAGACGCAAGCGTCGTCCGCGTACTGTAGTTCGATGACAGAGGATGGGATGACCTCGGATCTAGCCTGGAAGCTACGAAGGTTAAACAGATTCCCATTGGTTTTATAGTTTAGTTGCACTCCAGTGGGGAGCTTGTGGAGAGTGAGATTGAGCGTTGCAGCAAGGAAGATCGAAAAGAGCGTTAATGCGATGACGCAGCCCTGCTTGACCCCAGTCCAGATGTGGATTGGGTCTGTGATGGATCCAGTGGCCAGGATCATGCTTGCATGTCGTCGTGGAGCAGGTGGAGGATGGTGACAAACTTTTGGTGGCAGCCGAAACGGAGGAGGACACTCCATAGTCCTTTACGGTTGACAGTTTCAAAGGCTTTTGTGAGGTTAAAGAAGACCATGTACAAGGGTTGGTGCTGCTCCCTGCATTTCTCTTGCAGTTGTCGCGCAGTGAAGATCATGTCTGTTGTATCCCTTAGTGGACGGAGTCCTCATTGTGAATCTGGGAGGAGCTCTTCAGCCACAGGGAGAAGATGGTTGAGGAGGATTGTAGCGATGACATTCCCAGTGGCCAACAGCAGGGAGATTCCTCTATTGTTGCCGCAGTCGGACTTGTTCCCCTTTTTGAAGATGGTCACGATTACGGCAACACTGAGATTTCCCAACATGCTCTTCTCCTTCCAGATAAGAGAGATGAGGTCATGCATTCGTGCCAATAGTACTTCTCTGCCATACTTTAGTGCCTCGGCGGGGATTCCATCTGCTCCTGATGCCGTGTTGTTCTTGAGCTGACGGATGCCCTTTTCTACCTGTGCAGGGCTGGGGTTTTGCTGAAATAGTGGTGGGTAGCATGCTGCGGGATGGAGTCAAGGACACTCGTGTCAAAGGCTCGATTAAGGAGATCTTTGAAGTGCTCCTTCCAGTGGGTACTGACTGCCTCGGTGTTCTTAATGAATGTCTCCCCATTCTTGGCCAGCAGTGGAGTGGGGCCTTGGGTGCTTGGGCCATAGGTGGACTTAACTGCAGTGAAGAATCCTCACACATCATGGCTGTCAGCTAGCTGCTGGATCTCCTGTGCTTTTTCCACCCACCATCTATTCTTTAGGTCACAGGTTTTTTTGTTGTAGCTCGGCCTTCAACCATCTGTAGAGCTGCTTTGCTGCTCCAGAATTGGGTTGCTGCTCAAGTTCCGAAATGCCTTCTACTTGCAGCTTAAAAGCTCCTGGATCTCCTGGTCATTCTCGTCAAACCAGTCTTGGTGTTACCTCGTTGGGTGACCGAGCATCTCTTCGCAGGCACTGTTTATGGTGGCCTTGAGGGCAGACCAGGCGCTGTGGACACTCTGCTTCTCGGGGTCCTCAAGGGTCACCAGGTTGGTGGTGACTGTTAAAGTACTTAAATGCTAGTTAACGCTTAAAAGTAGGCACTTACAATTTGACCAAAATTTGACAGGTATGCCATCTCTCGAGTTTCACGCTAGGTAAGTGGAGTCGGGTTCTCAGTGACTCTCTATGGTTTGGTTAGTTGACAGCTGCAGAAGTGGTATAAAAGCTACCATTTCACAGCTGTTCACTTTCCAACGTCAGAAGCTGAAGCCTTCAGGATTTGGAAGAGGCTTTTGAGCCGTATGCACTTTGGAAGTGTTTGTAGTGAACTCTCCATCCACTGTCACCTCCTTGGAACAACCTCCCTCACCATGGACAGGGCGTTTCTGTCATCTCAACCTCACCTGCCATCTATTCCAACAACATCGGTGCCCTTGAAAAAAATATCACCTTGGTCCATAAAATCCCACCACGATCAGCCCCAACACCAATGTCACTAATCACACCAGCATCACCACCAACAACGCTAACCTTCTCTGCAATCACCTGATGCTGCACAGTACACAGGGTATCAGCACCCGACTACATTGCTGCCCGGGAGACCAAGGATGGCCTCATCATGGCCACATTTACTTCACTTCATGCTGTACACCCTGACTAACACATGATGCGTCAAGTTGGCACCACCCCACACCAGCTCCATAAAGCATAACTGCAACCCATTCCTTTCACACTCATCACCATTGCGGGGGGTATTCTTATGTCTCACCATTCACTACAACTCACTAAACCACTTCCAAAGGTATCCACGAATCTATCCAAAAACACTAAGTCTTGAAAATAACGATTTCAATGTTTGACAAGATATCAACATTAACTATACATGAACATTGGCTTAAGGATCCAAATACCTACCCTTGTGTGTTGTTAGTTGGTAAGATTGGACAAGGATGAGTGTGAGTTGAGGGGTGGCTAGTGAGATGGGGATGTGATGATATAGATAGAGAGTGATGGGTGGAGGTGCAAGGTAAGTGGGTGTGAGTAAGGATATGCAGGAGTAGGGTAGGGAAAGCAGAGTGGTGGGGATGTGATGAGTGGCACAGCAGGATGAGGCTGAGTGTGGCTTTGCAGTAAAGTTTTGTGATCTACTGAGATCAATGTGCAACCAGGCTGCATTGGTCTCCCGGAGAGCTCTCTTCCATCCATTGGAATGGAAGAGAACCTCCCTGCGTGTTGTGACTTGGGAGAGCCTGTGTGCAGCCATGCACCTCTGTGCAGTGTTTGTCAGTGTTTACAGTAGCTCAATGCTGCAAAAGACTGACAGAAGAATGGTCCCTTTAAGATAACCAGCTGATGACACGTCATCGGATGACAACATCAGACACGCTCCCAGTTAATTGGCCGGGAAACCCACTAGGCGGGCTTAATAAGCCCCAGTCATGGAAGATTGAAGGGAGAGGGTGGGCTGCACTTCATAAGAACATATGAACGTAAGAAATATGAGCAGAAGTAGGCCATTTGGCCCCTCGAGCCTGCTCCACCATTCAATAAGATCATGGCTGATCTGACCATAGACTCAACTCCACTTCCCTGCCCACTTCCCATAACCCTTTACTCCCTTGTCGCTCAAAAATCTGTCTATTTCCACCTTAAATATATTCAATGACCCAACCTCCACAGCTCTCTGGGGCAGAGAAATCCACAGATTTACAACCCTCTGAGAGGAGCAATTTCTCCTCATCTCAGTTTTAAATGGGCAGCCCATTATTCTAAGACTATGTCCCCTAGTTTTAGTTTCCTCAATGAGTGGAAATATCCTCTCTGCATCCACCTTGTCGAGCCCCCTCAGTATCTTATATGTTTCAATAAGATCACCTCTCATTCTTCTGAACTCCAATGTGTATAGGCCCAACCTACTCAACCTATCCTCATAAGTCAACCCCCTCATCTCCAGAATCAACCTAATGAACCTTCTCTAAACAGCCTCCAATGGAAGTATATCCTTCCTTAAATGCGGAGGCCAAAGCTGTAAGCAGTACTCCAGGTGTGGCCTCACCAATACCCTGTACAGTTGTAGCAGGACTTCTCGGCTTTTATACTATATCCGCCTTGCAATAAAGGCTAACATTCCATTTGCCTTCCTGATTACTTGCTGTACCTGCTCACTAACTTTTTGTGTTTCATGCACAATGACCCCCAAATCTCTCTGTACTGCAGCATTTTGCAATTTTTCTCCATTTAAATTATAATTTGCTTTTCTATTATTTCTGCCAAAGTGGATAACCTCATATTTTCCCACATTATACTCCATCTGCCAATTTTTTGCCCACTCACTTAGCCTGTCTATATCCCTTTGCAGATTTTTGTGTCCTCCTCACAATTTGCTTTCCCACCCATCTTTGTATCATCAGCAAACTTGGCTATATTACACTTGGTCCCTTCATCCATGTCATTAATATAGATTGTAAATAGTTGAGGACGCAGCACTGATCCCTGCGGCATCCCACTAGTCACTGTTTGCCAACCGGAAAATGACCCATTTATCCCGACTCTTTGATTTCTGTTAGTTAGCCAGTCCTCTATCCATGCTAATATATTACCCCCAACCCCATGAGCTTTTATCTTGTGCAGTAACCTTTTACATGTCACCTTATTGAATGCCTTCTGGAAATCCAAATACACTACATGCACTGGTTCCTCCTTATCCACCCTGCTCGTTACATCCTCAAAGAACTCCAGCAAATTTGTCAAACATGATTTTCCTTTCATAAAACCATGCTGACTCTGCTTGATTGAATGCTGCTTTTCCAAATGTTCTGCTACTGTTTCCTTAATAATGGACTCCAGCATTTTCCCAACCACAGATGTTAGACTAACTGGTCTATAGTTTCCTGCTTTTTCTCTGCCTCCTTTTTTAAATAGGGGCGTTACATTTGCGGTTTTCCAATCTGCTGGGACCTCTCCAGAATCCAGGGAATTTTGGTAGATTACAACCAATCGATTGGAACGGGTTTCCCATGCTGCATCAATGCCGCCCACATCAAACTCGCCCATGTTGGCGAAATCCCGGCCCTCGTGTGGGACATCACCTCAGATAGCTAGTTTCCTATCAAACATTGATAACGATCCTGGGTTTGATGGTGGGGCTGTTTTCCCATAACCTTAATCATAACAGAACAAATGATGGTTTCTACACAAAGTGAACCCCTTTGTGAAATGACAATATTTAACACATTGCCTAATATATTGTGGATTCTTGCTCCACAATGGAGCCAATTCAGATATGATGGGCAAAATGTCTTTTTGTGTACTGTAAACTTCTATGCATCTAACTGCATGAACATGTTGTTCTGTTATTTTATAAAATTGTGCTTGAATGTTAATTCATATTTATAATGAGATCCAGTTTAATGCTATCTTAATACAGCCTAGAATAACCTTTGGCTCTATTAGCGAGAGAATACTTGATAGCTTCATATGACATTCAAAAGGAGATTTACCACATTGCTATGCCTTGGAAATGTTAAGTTCTCAGACACAATGAAGAGGAAATTGGGACTAAACCCTCCCCCCCCTCCACCCCCCCACCCCCCCCACCCTCCGATTAAGCATAATTGGACCTGTGTTGGTGTTAAAACTAGGCAGGTGGGTTACTTTCCAAACCGTCCTGTCTCACTTTGGGGAACCTAAATGCAGGAGTGCCCCAAAAAAGCTGATTGTGGGGCTTGCACTGGACCCCTCCTTGGTATGGCAGGTCTGAGGGCCAGCCAGGATCCATGGGGTCTTCTGGCTGCTGCCATCCAATGCGACAGTTTGATGCAGCCTCTCAGGCTTGCAACTACATTGATGTTTCTGTGTTTCCCTCCCTTTTCTGTGCAAGGCCAGGAAATGTGGCCACTCTGCTCCCTTTACAGGCATTGTCTGGCACATGCAAGGGATAGGAGAGGAAAAATATTTGGTAAATAATTCCAGGATATTGATCCAGAAGTAATGAAGAAAAGCAATATGTGTCCAATTCAGAATACTGCCTGATTTGGACGGGAACTTGAGGTGATGGTGTTCCCATGATATTGCTGCTCCTGTTTGTCTCAGTTATAAAGGTCATGGGGTTCATACAGGTAATTGATGTAAGCTTGGTGTGTTATTCAGTTCAGTGCCAGTGCCCCAATCAAGTGAATAGTTCTATCCTGGAAGCTGTCAAGCTTCTTGAATGTTGTTGTGGCTGTACCCATTCAAGCAAGTGGTGAATGTTGCATCAAACGCCTAACTTGAGCTTTATATATGTATATGGAGGAGCTTGGGGGGTCAATTGGTGAGTCACTCATTGCAAAGAACTCAGGCCCCGAAATTGGTGACCTTGCCACTCAGTGCCGTCGGATGCCGCTGAGTTTTGCCTCTAGTCTCCCTTCTGTGCCAGTTTCCATTCGGGCTGGAGTGGGCGGGAGGGGAGTACCGCTGGGAACCGCCCGCTGACGGCCGCTGGCGGTCAAGTAGTGCAAGTGTCCTCCCTCCCGCCGAGCTGCCAGTCTGGTGTGGGCGGGAGTCGGCGGCAGCAGGGGGAAGGACCGCTGCGTGGAGGCAGGCCTAACCCCGACGGGAAGTATGAAGACCTGCAAAAAATGGTTAGTGAACATCTTTTAATTTTTTTTTACAGCGTCTTACCTGTATGGGCTCGCCTGAAGGTCTTCCAGTGATTTTTTTTTGGTGATAGTTTTCATTTTCAGGTCTTGCACCCTCCCTGGGCCCGACTCCATCCTCGGCAGCACTGAGGCGGCAATCGCATTTGCTGCCGAGATTGAGAGCTCCCACCTGCTGCTGCCCAGATTGACGGGCTAAGCTGTTATTTGGTCGCCGAGCAGTACTGCCACCTATTTTAGAGGAATCTTCCTGGCAAAGTACCGACCGGTCTCTCGGTGGCCATCGGCAGTCCGTTGGGCCACACTTGGGTGGGCCTTGGCCTTTGTCATATATTCTACATGGCTACTGTTGGTACTATCACAAGGTGTGCCACCAGAGGACACAGCAGTGGGAGACGCGTAGGTTACCTGTACAGGTGTGCCTGGCCTAGTATAAAAGGCAGGCCACCAGGTGTGATCCTCACTCTGGAGTTAATTAATAAAGGACTAAGATCACTACAGTTCAAGTACAAACACTGCCTCGTAAAGTCATTATTAGTGCATCTAAGGACACAACAACTGGCGACGAGATTATGAACTTTCACGCGGAAATGGCTACCCTTGGTACGCTGCAGCAGTTCGCCAATGGTGATGATTGGGATGCCTTTCTGGAGAGGCTAAAACATTTCTTCACAGCAACTAACCTGGCACGAGACGACCCAGTCGCACTGACTGATAAGCGCAGAGCTATCTTGCTAACCGGTTGTGGGCCCAACGTCTGTGGCCTCGTCAGGGACTTGCTGGCACCAGCGAAGATAACAACCAAGTCATACAAGGAGATTGTAACCCTGATCCAGGAGCAACTCAAGCCCAAGGAGAGCATCCTCACTGCCAAACACCGATTCTATACCCACCGACGGCCCGAAGGCCAGGAAGTTGCGAAATACGCCGCAGACCTCAGGAGGCTGGCGGTACCATGCGAGTTCGGCAACCACCTCAATGAAGAGCTGTGGGACATTTTTGTCATTGAAATTGGCCATGAGGCCTTCTTCACAAGCTAATGTTGGCGGATATCACAGTCACACTGCAGAAGGCCATCTCTGTGAGCCAGTCATTCATGTCTCACCCTCAGGACTCAAACCCGGCAGGTACTGTGCACAGAGTGGTGCCATTTAGGGGCTGAACTGTAGAGCGTGAACCCTCTCAGGGAAGAGAGAACAGGCCGCTGAGTCCCTTAACTCAGAGTCCGCTGAGGGGGGCTAATCGAGTAGCACCATGCTGGCGTTGCGGAGGGAATCACAGGGCTCACCAGTGCCGCTTTAAAGACTATGTATGTAAAGGCTACAGCACAAAGGGCTACCTCCAGCGAATGTGTAAGAGAAATAGGACTCACTGTGTCAATGAAGATGGCCATGAATCCAGCGTGGATTATGAATTGATAGACAGAGAGGCAGCCCAGTCCCACGGAGAGGTACACAACATGTTTACCTGCACCACCGAGTGTTCCCTGCTGAAGATGGAAGTCAAGTTAGAGGGAAGTCCAGTCTTCATGGAAGTGGATATGGGGGCGAGCCAGTCAGTGATGAATCAAGGAGCCTTTGAGAGGCTATGGGACAATCCGGCTGAACGACCCGAGTTGGCCCCGGTTCAGGCAAAGCTGTGCACCTACACCAATGAAATCATCCCAGTCGTTTGTAGTGCAAATATAAAGGTACTCCATGATGGCGCAGTGCACAAGTTACCTCTGTGGATTGTTGCAGGTGATGGACCAATGCTGCTCGGCAGAAGGTGGATGGAGAAGATCCATTGGAAGTGGGAAGACTTCACCCATCCAGCGATCGAAGCCCTCTGTGCTCAGAGGCAAAGCAAGCCCTCACCTGAGAGTGGACCCGGCACAAGAGGACAGACCAGCACAGCACCTGAGCCACAGACCACTCAGCACGACTGCGTGGAGATGATCCAGCTGAGACGACCCGAATGCACCTTCCAGGCTCCAGTGGCAGGACTCCGGAGGAAGAAAATCAGACCCAGAAGCGACTTTCCAACTGCGGAGGCAGAACCCAGGGAGAAGAGGATCACCGCAGTCGACATCGTGGACGAAGGAAAAATGGCGCCCAAACCACGAGGTGAGGCGCTGAAGACAAAGATGGTCGCGGCCAGACCACGAGGTGCAGCGCTGATGGAGCAACACGTGGCACCAAACGGAGAAGCGGATTGGGGTAAAGCACACAAGGTTCTCTTATTGGAGGCCTGCAACCCACTGCAATTAAAGGGACAGTTCTACACACTCAAGCAATGTAATAGTAACTTTAAGTCGGAGACAAAATGTGTAAGTGATCATGTAAAATGTGTAACTGATAATCTGAATTGTATACATGCAACCAGCGAGGAAAAGTCGTGTGATTATGTACAATGTGTAATTGATGATCTAAACTGTGCATATGCAACCAGCGAGGAAAAGTCGCGCGATCGTGATTGGACCCACAGAATGTCCATTATAAGTAAGGAAAAGCTGTGCGATTGCAGGATTTCCACTGCACGCAATCAGTGCAGCGGGCAGACACCCATCGGGTGCAGAAAAAGTCCAGCGAGCTACCCAATGCTGTAGCCTGCATCCCGGGGACCAGAGTCATGCACCATGAAGTGTGGCCACAAGCAGCTAACACACACGAGCTGCGGAGCAAGCGATCTCAGCAGGGCAATGGCAACGGTAGTGATACCATGCCCTGGGTCGGCTCCATCACTCAGGCAACCGATGGCACCAACTGCCACGAGCCTGAAGGGGCAGACTGCACCAAGGCCATACCCCTAGATGTAGGGTCACCGGCCACTGTTCCCCCAAAGGAAACAGGCTCCAGCCAGGATCCCAAACCAAACGACGCTCAGGCCAGCGAGTCAGCAGTTCCCTGTGCACTGCTAGACGACAGCTCCTCAGGGAGCAGCTGTGACCCAGGGCACAAAGAAAGGATGGGGAGGTCACAGACATCTGTGAATGGGCCCAACACCAGCGACCACGGCAACAGCCCCGAGAGCAGGCTACGTGAGCCAATCGGGTTCCCACTGTCAGCACCAGGCACTGAGCCGCCACCAGACTGTAGGGACACAACCCATCAGCTCCGGAACTTGCTCATCCTCACGCATTGGTCACCGCATCGATAAGGCATCTAATGTACTTGTCGCACCACGGACCCACACAAAAAAATGCATAACCCACTTACCTGAACTTGAATATACACTAATGTCAGGAGCCCCCGCCATATCGATGTGGGAGGGGGGGGAGAATGGAGTGGTTAGGAACACACACACACAAACAGTAACCACTAGCATGCTACTGCACCAACTACCCACCCAAAGTGACCCGCCAAAGGTCAAGCAGACAGAACCCACATAAAGCTAAGCCCAGAGCACAGTCAATGCAGAGGCGATTTGCACTGAGGATTCAGGGGGAAGTGATGTCATGTATCCTAGATGGCTACTGTTGGTACTATCAAAAGGTGTGCCACCAGAGGGCACAGCAGTGGGAGACTTGTAGGTTACCTGTACAGGTGTGCTGGCCTAGTATAAAAGGCAGACCACCAGGTGTGATCCTCACTCTGGAGTTAACTAATAAAGGACTAAGATCATTACAGTTCAAGTACAACACACTGCCTCGTGAAGTCATTATTAGAGCATCTGATGACACTAGAGCCTTCACCAATTTCAGACCCTCAGTTTCTGCCTTGCTACAAGTTAGTCCCCAAGCTGTTGATGATGGGAACTCAGCGATGAAGGTCGGGAGATGGTTGGACCTTTTTGTGCTGGAGGTGGCCTTTGCCTGGCACTTATGTGATTCAAATTAAGGTAATATTCAACCGAGCATGGCACTGTAGAGCCTTAGCAAACATGTGATTGAGTCATATCTGACATAAAGGAAAAAGCATGGGTTTGTCGGAGGACAGTCTTTATAGCCCCAGCTCAATCCTGCAAGAATGACTCAAACCAACCATCTTTGGCTCCTGCATCAATGACCTTCTGTTCATCATAACATCAGGAATAGGACTGTTTGCTGACTATTCCAGCGTTCAGCTCAATTCACAACTCCCCCGATAATAAAGCAGCCCATGCCAGCCTGCAGCAAAGTCTGGAAAAATGGCAGGCAACTTTTGTGGCTTCTGGTAGGGGTCAGTGTGGGTGGGCATTGGTGGGAAGATGCAATCGTTGGAATCTATGCTTGTGGATTTCCAGGTCATTTATGTGGAAAATTGATGGAGGAAAGAAAGAGGCAGAGAGAAAGAGAGATTTTATTTGCAGATATAACTTGGTCAGTATCTTAGACCTGAGAGTAATTTGGTAGAGTTAATCCCCCAAAAGTTTGAGCACTCCTGAATTTGATAGCAACTGGTGATATTTATTGTCAAGGATGGACTTGTTAATGTGCCAACTGGTTCAAGGACACCTGCAAGTAACATGTAGCATAAGGTTGCCACATCCAGTAACATCAGTCACTGTCATAGTGACAGGCCTCAGCCAGAAACTTGGTTCACCCACCTTGAAGCTACAATGCTGGCCTATGGAAATGCTGCCATGGAGTGGCAGAGAGGAATACCACCTCACATACATCCAATTTTTCCCTCCCACCTCCTTGCACGTCCAAGTCTGCAGTCAGACGTGTGAATAATTATGCAAATTAGCTTTCCTCCACAAATTGAGCACTATTGCCAATCTGTTGAGATTTACACAGGTTCTTCGGCATTTAATACTGACCTACACCAATAGAAGCAAATCAGCCCATAATATTTCTGCTGATGAGCAATCTCCTGGCCTTGAAACCGACCATATTGTAATGGTGTAATGCTTCAGTCATTATAAAATTGCTTGTCCTCCTACTCACTGTGAACATACCACAGGAGATGTGCTAGTGAACAAAAAAAATTAATTCTTTGTCAAATATTCTTCCCTCAGACTGCTGATTTCCGGGAGATTCTGACTGATATCGAAATCCTAGCTTTGATGGTGGGTTGTCTATGCCACGACCTTGATCACAGAGGAACAAACAATGCTTTCCAGACAAAGTGAGTGAAAGACGTTATCTATACTTCAATGACACATCAAAGAAAGAAAATAACCACATTAAATCTGAGCCTTTTCATCTGGGGTACTGTAAAGCAAAAATATTTTCCAATATCAAATATTATATATTCTAGATTTTTCCACTGTAATTTCTGCTTCACCAGAGCAGGATAATGAGAGGTAATTGTAAAAGTAAATTTAGTGGTTAATAACATTCCATGGAAGATGAGGCAGTCACAATTAGTGTAAATGCATTTTTCTCAAAAAATTACCTTTAAAATATAAGAAATTCTTCATGTACACAAACCTCCTGTCAACTGTTTCCATTATCTGTTATATATTAGAATTGGTGATTGGTCTCAAGACGCAAATGGTATTGTACCTGCAGATGTTACTGCAAACATAATGGCCCATAATTTGCTGTCAAAATAACGGTGAGGCTAATAGGTCTCGGTATTATTTATGGGCAAATACTACAGCAAGTTCAGGCAAGGGCAGATGCGTGGTTAAATGCAGAAATCCAAAAGTTGCTATTTGAGTTCCGCTGCTCTGTCATTAGCTTCGCGAAAACAGCATCTTGCTGTCTGCCTCACCACTGAAATGCATTGAACGGCGTGAAGTTGTTGTACTTGCAGGGTGGATGCGTACTAAGTTCGCCTCAGAAAGCTAAGTCTAGCCCATTGCAGTTGAAGTACTATATAACAACAGCACCATGTACAGTAGACACCTCAAGTCGCTGGAGAAATACCACCTTCGATGTCTCCGCAAGATCCTACAAATCCCCTGGGAGGACAGAGCCACCAACATTAGCGTCCTCTACCAGGCCAACATCCCCAGCATTGAAGCACTGACCCCACTTGATCAGCTCCGCTGGACAGGCCACATAGTTCACATGCCAGAGACTCCCAAAGCAAGCGCTCTACTCGGAATTCGTCCACGGCAAACGAGCCAAAGGTGGGCAGCGGAAACGTTACAAGGACATCCACAAAGCCTCCCTGATAAAGTACAACTTCCCCACTGACACCTGGGAGACCCTGGCCAAAAACCGCCCTAAGTGGAGGAAGTGTATCTGGGAGAGTGCTGAGCACCTCGAGTATCGTCGCCGAGAGCATGCAGAAGTCAAGTGGAAGGAGCGTACGGCAAACCAGGCTCCCGCCCATCCTTCCCTTCAACCACTGTCTGTCCCAATTGTGACAGTGACTGTGGTTCTCGTATTGGACTGTGCAGCCACCTAAGAACTCATGCTAAGAGTGGAAGCAAGTCTTCCTCGATTCCGAGGGACTGCCCATGATGATGATGATGAACAACAGGGTACGTGTTCGTTACTGCTGATCTACTTCTCTGCCATTGAAAATTAACTAGAACCAATGTAGAGTCTTATTCCTTCAGTTTTAATTGATGTTGGAGATATTTTAAATATAACATTTAAAATTTAAAAAATTCTGTCTCTTTTTTTCCTCTCTCTTTTAATCCTATTTTCTCTCTCTTTCTCTATCTGATTTAACATTGAATTCACCCACTCTAATTTACATTTCCTTCTCTGTCCTTGCACTGTTAATTTCATAATCCTTCAATTTGATTGGTTAAGGAGATACACAGTTGCTTGCTCTATTCATTCAGGCCTGGTTTCCCTCATTGCAATGCTGGCACTTTCAGCAACTTGCCCCACAAAAAATTAAAACCTAAACTTGCAAGGACAAATCTAACTAATGGCAGATGCTGTTAGGTTCACTCCGACAGCAAATTATGGCCTAATGTACAGGAGCAATTTTGATTAGATGAAAATCTTCCCTCCCAATGAACCCTGGTTCACCTGAAGGCTATACTTGGTCTTTACTCCCTGTGTGCAACGACACATGAAATTAACTAGTAATGTCCAATTTTTCAACATTTGAAAATTATAATCATGGGTCTATAGTCTCAAATCAATATCATGATAAATTAATTTCATATGCAAATAATATTGATTTAATCTATCTGTCATGCATGTAGAATATGATCAATTCATATTTTAATTAAAATTCTGATGGTGGCAGAGTTAAATATAGAGTTCCTTTTTCCGGAGTAATATTGGGTCATTTGATCTCAAAGATCAAAGTATTTAGTTTCACTGCCTGGTAAATTAATGAATAGAAAAGTCTCGATGGCATTTAGGATTTACTAAGACAGAAATGTGTATTCATCTATAATGGGTGCTATTTGTGTTCAGGCTTTATATGTGAATGTGAAGTGTCCTTCCCTACTGTGGCATTCATCATTGATCGATGCCGGACATTCATTTGTTGTTCATTGTACATTTGTAAATAATTTACTTATGTTCATCTGTAAAATCTCACTTCAAAGGATTTTAATGAATAAAAAAGCAGCAGGCCAGGGCTTTGGAGCTTCTAGTGGTTTCTGGTAGAAGATCAGACTGTGAGCTCCTTCATTGCTTCCCTGCTTGAGCGCATATGGAATGTTGAAGAAAAAGTACTAATAATTTGGGAAAACAAAACCAATGAATCATTAGGCCTGCAGCACTTTTTAAAACTCAATAGAACTCAGATTTATTTTATGGAAACATTTTATTGGACTTTGTTCAAAGTGGCCCAGAATTTCCTGGAACACCGTAGTGCCTCCCGATCCTCCTGTAGCGAATTTACACCAAAGTTTGCTGGCAAACAGATTAGAATACGCCTCAGAGAAGGTTGCAGTGAGTTAGAAGCTGCACTGCCAATGTCCGACACAGAAATTTATTATCGGCCTGTTTGGAGCTCTTCCCTCAGTTAAAGGCAAGAGCCCAAACTGCATACTCTGTCAACGAAGAAGCCAGCTACCTGAACCACCAGGAAGCAGGGGTGCCACGCGATCAGCCCGGCACTCAAGCAGAGCACCGGACTGAGCGATCGCGGGCACTGACCCCGCGAACAAACAGTGACTGGAGTGGCAATGAAAAAGGCAGATTTTTTTTCACAGCAGCCGGCCACCTCCCCTTTAACTTTAGCCTCGGTAACGGCCGGCTGGCCGGTACGCATCCCATGAAGCAGTCGTTGTTATTGCCCCGTGCTGCTTCATGGGACAAAACCCAATTTAGGGGCCGGACACTAACTGGGTGATGCGCACAGTAGTGGCATCACAATCTCCGGGCGCAGGAGATCGGGATGCAAAGTCATAGCTTGTCAAATTTAGCGGGAGTCATTAGCAGTGCCGCGCCCGATCGCAAACTCATTTGTGACACGTTAGCGCCCCCCCCCCCCACCCTGGGGAGCTAACAAAAGGCACAAATGCACCCAATTTCTCCCCCACAAAATCATAGAATGGTTACAGCACAGAAAGAGGGCATTTGGCTGATTGAACCCACGCCGGCTCTCTGCAAGAGCACTTCAGCTAGTCTCACTCCCCCACCCTTTCCCCGTAACCCTGTAAATGTTGTTTCCTTCAGGTGCTTATCCAGTTCCCTTTTGAAAGCCATGATTGAATCTGCCTCCACCACCCTTTCTGGCAGTAAATTCCAGATCCTAATCACTCGCTGCATAAAAAAAGTTTTCTCTCAAATTGCCTTTGCTTCTTCTACCCTTCACCTTAAATCTGTGTCCTCTGGTTCTTGACCCTTCCCCCAATGGGAACAGTTTCTCTCTATCTATTCTGTCTAAACCGCTCATGATTTTGAACACCTCTGTCAAAACTCCTCCCAACCTTCTCTGCTCGAAGGAGAAAAACCCCAGCTTCTCCAGTCTATCCATGTAATTGAAGTTCCTCATCTCTGGAAACATTCTTATAAATTTTTTCTGCACCCTCTCTAAGGCCTTCACATCCTTCCTAAAGTGCGGTGCCCAGAATTGGACACAATACTCCAGTTGAGGCCGAACCGGTGTTTTATAAATGTTCATCATAACATCCATGCTTTTGTTCGCTATGCCTCTATTTATGAAGCCCAAGATCCCGTATGCTTTTTAACCATTTTCTCCACCTGCCATGCCACCTTCAACGATTTGTGCACATATACCCCCAGGTCTCTCTGTTCAAGCAGCCCCTTTAGAATTGTATGTGGGTTATTTAATGTTTCCATAAATATAAAAGAACTAAACAATCATTTGGGTTCCCATTTTCCTATTTAAAAAATCGATCAGTATATTAAAATTAGATTTGTTTTATTTAGTAATTAATTTCATGTTGCTCATAATCGGGACAGCGCAAAAGGGCCACAGTCTCATAAAACAAGGGCTGCTTCATTGTTGCAAATCCATGCGTCTGGCTAATTTCACTTCTGACAATTTGTCTGGTCAGCAAGTAACTGGTTATTTTATTTTAAACAAAGTTTTGAAATTTAGTTTACGCTCGTTTGAAAGGGAAAGATCAAAACTGTTATCCACTTGTACACCTAACCAAACCGCCATATAATATTGGTTTATTTCTACCCAAACAAAGTTGTAATATCAACCTGACTTGGGTTATAGTGCGCCGGACACTTTAGTGGGCAAATGCTGGAGGTTCAATTATTTACAAACTGCACTTCTAATAAATGTACCTGATATATTTCCTTTCCTGATAATAAAATGGACTAGTACGAAAGGAGATTCCTCTAACTCACGATAACCAATGTTAGGAAGTCCTTGCAGTTCCCATTACTAGACTTACAATTTTAAATAAATCAGTACAATCTCTCAACATGTAAAGTAATCAGATTGTTCCATAATAGCGGCTTTTGATTGTAACTCTCCTTCAACGTGGGGGTTGAAATTCAGTATCGTCCCGTTTAGCCCCAGCAGCGAAATTGGGATTACTGCCCCCGAGTGGAAGTGGAGTCTAATGTCAGGAGCTCCACTTCCTCCCAGGGGCAGTATTGGGGCAATAAGTGAGCGAATGTTGCAGCGCCACGCGGCCTCTCCGCATAGCATTGACGCGAGCACAGGGCCCTCCTCTTCCGTTAAAGGGGCGGGCATTCTGTAAGCTCTGCAGTGGGAGGAGGGGCCTCCACTCGGCCACCAGGGATGCAGGATGCCACGGCCGCGGCTCAGCACAAAAGCAGAGTGCCGGGCTGCACCATTGAAGCACAGACCCCGCAAAATGAAGAACGGAAGGCTGCGAGTAAAAGGTCGCACCGTGCACCGCCCCTTTAATTTTCAGCTCGCGAGTGAAGTGCGGCTCAGTTTGCGACCCGCGAGGCTGGCGCTGACAACGTCAATGGCGGCCTCATGGAGCGAAGCCCAATTACCCCTGCGGGGTGAACATGGGCTGTTGTGGGTGAAAATGGGGTGCTATGCATGCCGATGACATCATTATCGCTGGCGCAGCAGCCCGGGGTGCTGCTGGTTTTGCGCCTTCGATAACTCCCACGGAGGTCCCTCTGTTCCTCTACACTTCTCAGTGTCCTACCATTTATTGTGTATTCCCTTGCCTTGTTAGCCCTCCCCAAATGCATTACCTCACACTTCTCTGGATTGAATTCCATTTGCCACTGTTCTGCCCACCTGACCAGTCCATAGATATCTTCCTGCAGTCTACAGCTTTCTTCTTCATTATCAACCACATGGCCATTTCCTCTCTTACTTCTCTCAACAGCCTGGGATACATTTCATCTGGGCCTGGGGATTTATCCACTTCAAAGATGCTAACCCCCTTAATATTTCCTCTCTCATTATGTTTATTTCAACTAATATTTCACATTCCTCCTCCCTGATTGCAATGTCTGCATCGTCCCACTTTTTTGTGAAAACAGATGTAAAGTATTCATTAAGAATCATACACACATCTTCCACTTCCACTCACAGGGGGCCCTAAATTCCTCATATTACTGCCCTCTACCGCCCACCTACAGTCCAGAAATGTGAATTTGATCAAAATAAATCAATTACTGCTCACTTACCGCCCATATTCCCGCCAGTGGTAAATCTATCAGATATTTACCGCCGGCGGTAGTCGCTACTGCCCACCCATCGGAGAAGGCCCAAAACCGCAAATTTGATCACTGAGATCCTAAATACCATCCTGAAAAGTGAGGCCTTACCTGAGCTTAGCCGATCTTAAGCAGACAGTATGATCTTTAGTACATCTTGAACAGTTATTAGTTTTTTTCTTACCCTCTCTCTCCACTCTCTTCTCACTGATCTATCTATAAACGGACCTTTCCTGCTTTGTCCTTTGTCTTTTGTACTTTCTGTTTTCTCTCTGTCCCTCTCGCAAATATTCTGATTGTCTTTTCTCTCTTTCGATATTGCTGTCCCTCCCAAGCTGTTCTGCGCATGCGCAGGTGACCCCTAATCGCGGGAAAAACGACGTTACAAAAAAAGAAATCACGCATGCGCAGAACTCGCTCTCCAATGTTTGCCGAGTCTAATGTCCTTCACCACTTGTCCGCTACACACCACTCCCACTACCGCCCACCAAATAATTATAAAATTCCTGCTCTTCGATCGCAGCGGTATGCGGGCGGTAAAAAGCCAAGGACCGCCCGAATACCGCCGAGAAACGGGTGGCAGTGGGTCTTCATGAATTTTGGGCCCAGGTTATGGTCCCTAATAGGCCCTACTCTTTCTTTAGTTATCCTCTTGCTCTTAATGTATTTATAAAACATCTTTGGGTTTTCCTTGATTTTACTTGCCAATATTTTTTCTTTGCTTTCTTTTGCTCTCTTTGCTTTCCTAATTTCCTTTCAAATTCACCCCTGCACTTTCTATACCCCTCTAGGGTTTCTGCGATATATCTGTCATAAGCTTCCCTTTTTTCTTTATCTTACCCGATATGCCCCTTGACATCAAGGGGACTCTAGATTTGATAGTCACACCCTTTTTCTTTAAGGGAACATACTTGCTCTGAACCCTCACTATCTCGCCCTCGAATGCCTCCTACTGCTCTGACACTGAATTAACTTCAAGTAGCTATTTACAGTTCACTTTGGCTAAATCACATCTCAGCTTAGTAAAATTAGCTTTTCCACAATTGAGAACTTTTATTCCTGTCCTTTTCCATAACTACCCTAAATCTAACTGAATTCTAATCACTACCACCAAAATGCTCTCCCGCTGATACCCATTCCACCTGCTCAGCTTCATTTGTGCATGAAACACAAAAGGATAGTATGCAGGTACAGCAAGTGATCAGGAAGGCCAATGGTATTGTGGCCTTTATTGCAAAGGGGATGGAGTATAAAAGCAGGGAAATCTTACTACAGCTATATAAGGTATTGGTGAGGCCACACCTGGAATACTGCGTGCAGTTTTGGTTTCCATATTTATGAAAGGATATACTTGCTTTGGCGGCAGTTTAGAGAAGGTTCACTAGGTTGATTCTGGGGATGAGGGGGTTGACTTATGAGGAAAGATTGAGTAAGTTGGGCCTCTACTCATTGGAATTCAGAAGAATGAGAGGTGATCTTATCGAAACATATAAGATTATGAGGGGGCTTGACAAAGTGGATGCAGAGAGGATGTTTCCACTGATGGGGGAGACTAGAGATAGAGGACACAATCTTAGAATAAGGGGTCGCCCATTTAAAACAGAGATGAGGAGAAATTTCTTCTCTCAGAGTGTTGTAAATCTGTGGAATTTGGTGCTTCAGAGAGCTGTGGAAGCTGGGACATTGAATAAATGTAAGACAGATATAGACAGTTTCTTAAATGATAAGGGGCTAAGGGGAGCGGGCGGGGAAGTGGAGCTGAATCCATGATCAGATCAACCATGATCTTATTGAATGGCGGAGCAGGCTCGAGGGCCATATGGCCTACTCCTGTTTCTAATTCTTATGTTCTTATGTATTCCCTAAAACTAAGTCCAGAACCGCCCCCTCGTTTGTTGGGTTTGCTACGTACTGGCTAAAAAAGTTCTTCTGAATACATTTTAAGAATTCTGCTCCCTCTATATCTTTCACACTATTTCTATCCCAGTTAATATTAGGGTAGTTGAAATCCCCCACTATTAGTGCCCTGCTGTTCTGCACTTCTCAGAAATTTGCATACATATTTGAAGATGAGAACATAAGAATATAAGAAATAGGAGCAGTAGTACGCCATACGGCCCCTCAGGCCTGCTCCGTCATTCAATAAGATCATGGCTGATCTGATCATGGACTCAGCTCCACTTCGCCCCCCCACTCCCCATAACATTTTATCCCCAAATTGTTTAAGAAACTGTCTATTTCTGTCTTGAATTTATTCAATGTCCCAGCTTCCACAGCTCACTGAGGCAGCGAATTCCACAGATTTGCAACTCTCTGAGAGAAGAAATTTCTCCTTGTCTCTGTTTTAAATGGGCGGCCCTTTATTCTAAGATCATGTCCTCTAGTTCTAGTGTCCCCCATCAGTGGAAACATCCTCTCTGCATCCACCTTGATAAGCCCCCTCATAATCTTATACGTTTCGATAAGATCACCTCTCATTCTACTGAACTCCAATGAGAAGAGGCCCAACCTACTCAACTGTTCCTCTTCAGTTAACCCCCTCATCTTCGAAATCAACCTAGTGAACCTTCTCTGAACTGCCTCCAAAGCAAGTATATCCTTTTGTAAATATGGAAACCAAAACTGCACACAGTATTCCAGGTGTGGCCTCACCAAAACCTTGTTTAGTTGTAGCAAGACTTCCCTGCTTTTATATTCCATCCTCTTTGCAATAAAGGCCAAAATACCATTGGCCTTCCTGATCATTTGTTGTACCTGCATACTATCATTTTATGTTTCATGCACAAGTACCCCCAGGTCCCGCTGTACTGCGGCACTTTGCAATCTTTCTCCATTTAAATATTAACTTGCTCTTTGATTTTTTTTCTGCCAAAGTGCATGACCTCACACTTTACAACATTATACTCCATCTGCCAAATTTTTGCCCACTCACTTAGCCTGTCTTTTTGCAAATTTTTTGTGTCCTCCTCACACATTGCTTTTCCTCCCATCTTTGTATTATCAGTAAACTTGGCTAGATTACACTCAGTCCCTTCTTCCAAGTCATTAATATAGATTGTAAATAGTTCAGGTCCCAGCACTGATTCCTGCAGCACCCCACTAATTACTGGTTACCAACCAGAGAATGAACCATTTATCCCGACTCTCTGTTCTCTGTTCGTTAGCCAATCCTCCATCCATGTTAATATATTACCTCCAACCCCGTGAACTTTTATCTTGCGCAGTAACCTTTTATTCTTGTCAAATGCCTTCTGGAAGTCCAAATACACCACATCCACTGTTTCCCCTTTATCCACCCTGTTCGTTACATCCTCAAAGAACTCCAGCAAATTTGTCAAACATGATTTCCCCTTCATAAATTCATGCTGACTCTGCCTGACTGAATTTTGCTTTTCCAAATGTCCTGCTACTGCTTCTTTTATAACGACTCCAACATTTTCCCAATGACAGATGTTAGGCTAACTGGTCTATAGTTTCCTGCTGTTTGTCTGCCTCCTTTTTTAAATAGGGGAGTTACATTTGCCGTTTTCCAATCTACTGGGACCTCCCCAGAATCCAGGGAATTTTAATAAATTACAACCAATGCATGCACAATCCCTGCTGCTACTTCTCTTAAGACCCTAGGATGCAAGCCATCAGGTCCAGGGGATTTTTCTGCCTTTTGTCCCATTATCTTAATGAGTACCACCTCCTTAGTGATTGTGATTGTTCTTATATCTCTCTCTGACTGTTTGTGGGTCGATAGTGTACACCCAGCAGTTTGATTGCTCCTTTTTTGTTCTTCAGGTCAACCCATATGACTTAATTTGATGATCCTTCCAACATATCATCTCTCCTCACAGCTGTAATTGTTCTTTAATTAATATTGCAAACCCCTCCTTTTTTACCCCCTCTCAATCTCGGCTGAAAACCCTGCAACCAGGAATGTTGAGCTGCCATACCAGCCCTTCTTTCAGCCATGTCTCATCGCTCTTTCTATCGATATAATTGGTGCCAATATGGACCACGACCTCTGACTGTTCACCCTCTCCCCTCAGAATGTCCTGCAGCCATTCAGTAACATCCTTGCCTTGGCACCAGGAAGGCAATAAAGCATCCTGGAGTCACCCCTGCTGCTGCAGAAGCACCAGTCTGTTCCCCTCACAAACTTCCACTCTTCCACTCTTCTTCCTCTCCCTCCCCCCATTGAGCTGGGCCACCCATGATACCATGGACTTGGCTCTGGCTGCATGCCCCAGAGGAACCGTCGCCCTCACCAGTACCTAGAACTGAAAACCGGTTAGCGAGCTAGATGCACTCAGGGAACTCCTGGCCTACCTGCCTGGTCCTGCTTTTTAATCTCTTTCCTAGCTTCCTAAAATCTGTGTGCAGAACCTCATTGCCCTTTCAATGTAATTGGTGCCAATATGGACCACGACCTCTGACTGGTTACCCTCTTGTCTGTCTGGTGGTCACCCTGTCCGTTTCTGCCTGTACACTCTTCAGCTGCAGGGTGACCACCTCCTGAGATGTAAATTGGCTAGGATAGACTGGTGAATGATACTTAAA
The DNA here is from genome assembly GCF_044704955.1 of Pristiophorus japonicus. Classification (NCBI taxonomy): domain Eukaryota; kingdom Metazoa; phylum Chordata; class Chondrichthyes; family Pristiophoridae; genus Pristiophorus; species Pristiophorus japonicus. Next base: position 99,553,759 of record NC_091981.1, read on the forward strand.
GTGTTGATGGTGGATAGGCAATGGCAGACATTTAAAGATCACATGGATGAACTTCAACAATTGTACATCCCTGTCTGGCGTAAAAATAAAATGGGGAAGGTGGCTCAACCATGGCCAACAAGGGAAATTAGGGATAGTGTTAAGTCCAAGGAAGAGGCATATAAATTGGCCAGAAAAAGCAGCAAACCTGAGGACTGGGAGAAATGTAGAAATTGAGCAGAGGAGGACAAAGGGTTTAATTAGGAGGGGGAAAATAGAGTATGAGAGGAAGCTTGCTGGGAATATAAAAACTGACTGCAAAAGCTTCTATAGATATGTGAAGAGAAAAAGATTATGAAGACAAACATAGGTCCCATGCATAGAAACATAGAAAATAGGTGCAGGAGTAGGCCATTCGGCCCTTCTAGCCTGCACCGCCATTCAATGAGTTCATGGCTGAACATTCAACTTCAGTACCCCATTCCTGCTTTCTCGCCATACCCCTTGATCCCCCTAGTAGTAAGCACCTCATCTAACTCCTTTTTGAATATATTTAGTGAATTGGCCTCAACAACTTTCTGTGGTAGAGAATTCCACAGGTTCACCACTCTCTGGGTGAAGAAGTTCCTCCGCATCTCGGTCCTAAATGGCTTACCCCTTATCCTTAGACTGTGACCTCTGGTTCTGGACTTCCCCAACATTGGTAACATTCTTCCTGCATCTAACCTGTCTAACCCCGTCAGAATTTTATATGTTTCTATGAGGTCCCCTCTCATTCTTCTGAACTCCAGTGAAAACAAGCCCAGTTGATCCAGTCTTTCTTGATAGATCAGTCCCGCCATCCCAGGAATCAGTCTGGTAAACCTTCGCTGCACTCCCTCAATAGCAAGAATGTCCTTCCTCAGGTTAGGAGACCAAAACTGTACACAATACTCCAGGTGTGGCCTCACCAATGCCCTGTACAACTGTAGCAACACCTCCCTGCCCCTGTACTCAAATCCCCTTGCTATGAAGGCCAACATGCCATTTGCTTTCTTAACCGCCTGCTGCACCTGCATGCCAACCTTCAATGACTGATGTACCATGACACCCAGGTCTCTTTGCACCTCCCCTTTTCCTAATCTGTCACCATTCAGATAATAGTCTGTCTCTCTGTTTTTACCACCAAAGATAACCTCACATTTATCCACATTATAATTCATCTGCCATGCATTTGGCCACTCACCTAACCTATCCAAGTCGCTCTGCAGCCTCACAGCATCCTCCTCGCAGCTCACACTGCCACCCAACTTAGTGTCATCCGCAAATTTGGAGATACTACATTTAATCCCCTCATCTAAATCATTAATGTACAGTGTAAACAGCTGGGGCCCCAGCACAGAACCTTGCGGTACCCCACTAGTCACTGCCTGCCATTCTGAAAAGTACCCATTTACTCCTACTCTTTGCTTCCTGTCTGACAACCAGTTCTCAATCCATGTCAGCACACTACCCCCAATCCCATGTGCTCTAACTTTGCACATCAATCTCTTGAGTGGGACCTTGTCGAACGCATTCTGAAAGTCCAAATATACCACATCAACTGGTTCTCCCTTATCCACTCTACTGGAAACATCCTCAAAAAATTCCAGAAGATTTGTCAAGCATGATTTCCCTTTCACAAATCCATGCTGACTTGGACCTATCATGTCACCTCTTTCCAAATGCACTGCTATGACATCCTTAATAATTGATTCCATCATTTTACCCACTACCGATGTCAGGCTGACCGGTCTATAATTCCCTGTTTTCTCTCTCCCTCCTTTTTTAAAAAGTGGGGTTACATTGGCTACCCTCCACTCCATAGGAACTGATCCAGAGTCAATGGAATGTTGGAAAATGACTGTCAACGCATCCACTATTTCCAAGGCCACCTCCTTAAGTACTCTGGGATGCAGTCCATCAGGCCCTGCGGATTTATCGGCCTTCAATCCCATCAATTTCCCCAACACAATTTCCCGGCTAATAAGGATTTCCCTCAGTTCCTCCTCCTTACTAGACCCCCCGACCCCTTTTATAACCGGAAGGTTGTTCGTGTCCTCCTTCGTGAATACCGAACCAAAGTACTTGTTCAATTGGTCCGCCATTTCTTTGTTCCCCGTTATGACTTCCCCTGATTCTGACTGCAGAGGACCTACGTTTGTCTTTACTAACCTTTTTCTCTTTACATATCTGTAGAAACTTTTGCAATCCGTCTTAATGTTCCCTGCCAGCTTCTTCTCATACTCCATTTTCCCTGCCCTAATCAAACCCTTTGTCCTCCTCTGCTGAGTTCTAAATTTCTCCCAGTCCCCAGGTTCGCTGCTATTTCTGGCCAATTTGTATGCCACTTCCTTGGCTTTAATACTATCCCTGATTTCCCTTGATAGCCACGGTTGAGCCACCTTCCCTTTTTTATTTTTATGCCAGACAGGAATGTACAATTGTTGTAGTTCATCCATGCGGTCTCTAAATGTCTGCCATTGCCCATCCACAGTCAACCCCTTAAGTATCATTCGCCAATCCATCCCAGCCAATTCACGCCTCATACCTTCAAAGTTAGCCTTCTTTAAGTTCTGGACCATGGTCTCTGAATTAACTGTTTCATTCTCCATCCCAATGCAGAATTCCACCATATTATGGTCACTCTTCCCCAAGGGGCCTCGCACAATGAGATTGCTAATTAATCCTCTCTCATTACATAACACCCAGTCTAAGATGGCCTCCCCCCTAGTTGGTTCCTCGACATATTGGTCTAAAAAACCATCCCTTATGCACTCCAGAAAATCCTCCTCCACCGTATTGCTTCCAGTTTGGTTAGCCCAATCTATGTGCATATTAAAGTCAGCCATTATAACTGCTGCACCTTTATTGCACGCACCACTAATTTCCTGTTTGATGCCCTCCCCAACATCACTACTACTGTTTGGAGGTCTGTACACAACTCCCACTAACGTTTTTTGCCCTTTGGTGTTCTGCAGCTCTACCCATATAGATTCCACATCATCCAAGCTAATGTCCTTCCTAACTATTGCCTTAATCTCCTCCTTAACCAGCAATGCTACCCCACCTCCTTTTCCTTTTATTCTATCCTTCCTGAATGTTGAATACCCCTGGATGTTGAGTTCCCAGCCCTGATCATCCTGGAGCCACGTCTCCGTAATCCCAATCACATCATATTTGTTAACATCTATTTGCACAGTTAATTCATCCACCTTATTGCGGATACTCCTTGCAGTCAGATCAGGGAAATTTCTAATGGGGAACAAAGAAATGGCAGACCAATTGAAAAAATACTTCGGTTCTGTCTTCACGAAGGAAGACACAGATAACTTTCCGGAAATACTAAGGGACCAAGGGTCTAGCGAGAAGGAGGAACTGAAGGAAATCCTTATTAGTCAGGAAATTGTGTTCGGGAAATTGATGGGATTGATGGCCAATAAATCACCGGGGCCTGATAGTCTGCATCCCAGAGTACTTAAGGAAGTTGCCCTAGAAATAGTGGATGCATTGGTGATCATTTTCCAACAGTCTATCAACTCTGGATCAGTTCCTATGGACTGGAGGGTAGCTAATATAACACCATTTTTTAAAAAAGGAGGGAGAGAGAAAACGGGGAATTATAGACCGGTTAGCCTGACATCAGTAGTGGGGAAAATGTTGGAATCAATTATTAAAGATGAAATAGCAGCATATTTGGAAAGCAGTGACAGGATCAGTCCATCCGGCATGGATTTATGAAAGGGAAATCATGCTTGACAAATCTTATAGAATTTTTTGAGGATGTAACTAGTAGAGTGGACAAGGGAGAACCAGTGGATGTGGTGTATTTGGACGTTCAAAAGGCCTTTGACAAGGTCCCACACAAGAGATTGGTGTGCAAAATTAAAGCATATGGTAATGGGGGTAATGTATTGACATGGATAGAGAACTGTTGGCAGACAGGAAGCAGAGTAGGGATAAATGGGTCCTTCTCAGAATGGCAGGCAGTGACTAGTGGGGTGCCGCAGGGCTCAGTGCTGGGACCCCAACTATTTACAATATACATTAATGATTTGGATGAAGGAATTGAGTCTATTATCTCCAAGTTTGCAGATGACACGAAGCTTGATGGCGGTGTGAGCTGTGAGGAGGATGCTAAGAAGCTGCAGGGTGTCTTGGACAGGTTAGGTGAGTGGGCAAATGCATGGCAGATGCAGTGTAATGTGGACAACTGTGAGATTATCTACTTTGGTGGCAAAAACAGGAAGGCAGAATATTATCTAAATGATGGCGGATTAGGAAAAGGGGAGGTACAACGAGACCTGGGTGTCATGGTACATTAGTCATTGAAAGTTGGCATACAGGTACAGCAGGTGGTGAAGAAGACAAATGGCAGGTTGGCCTTCATAGCGAGAGGATTTGAGTATAGGAGCAGGGAGGTCTTAATGCAGTTGTACAGGGCCTTGGTGAGGCTTCACCTGGAATATTGTGTACAGTTTTGGTCTCCTAATCTGAGGAAGGACGTTCTTGCTATTGAGCGAGTGCAGTGAAGGTTCACCAGACTGATTCCCGGGATGGCAGGACTGACATATGAGGAGTGACTGAATCGACTGGGCCTGTATTCACAGGAGTTTAGAAGAATGAGAGGGAATCTCATAGAAACATATAAAATTCCTACAGGACTGGACATGTTAGATGCAGGAAGAATGTTCCCGATGTTGGGGAAGTCCAGAACCAGGGGTCACAGTCTAAGGATAAGGGGTTAGCCATTTAGGACCGAGATGAAGAGAAACTTCTTCACTCAGAGAGTTGTTAACCTCTGGAATTTTCTACCACAGAGAGTTGTTGATGCCAGTTTATTCGATATATTCAAGAGGGAGTTAGATATGGCCCTGACAGCTAAAGGGATCAAGGGATATGGAGAGAAAGCAGGAAAGGGATACTGAGGTAAACGATCAGCCATGATCTTGTTGAATGATGGTGCAGGCTCGAAGGGCCGAATGGCCTACACCGGCACCTATTTTCTATGTTTCTATGTTTCTATGTAAGCACACTTTAATTGTAGGAATTACACTTCTCAAGTAATGGCCCAGAAATTCCGGCCTCCCTGGTTCTACAGACCCGGGAAGGCATTGCGAAAGCCGATTTTCAGCGCACAATGCGCATGCGCTGAAAACTGGCTTTTCCGATCTGTCAAGCTCCAGCTTGACAGATCATCTGCATCTCGTGAGCGAGAACATTTGCAAGGGCAAGATTACGATATTTACCCATATCTTGCCAAGCAAATTTCCTCAAAACTCTACATAGCCTACTTTTACAGGCATAAGACTCTTAAAACACACTTAAAACATAAAAAATAAAATTAAAAATACACATTTTATTTTCAAAAACCATAATTAAAAAAACTTTTTAGAAACTCAGAATTTTTTTTCTCGAAGATATTTATTAACTTTAATTTCAATTACTTTTAATTATGTGAGATGTGTTTTTTATTTTTTATTTGGTGTTATTGTGTTTGTTTTTTTTCTCTCAATTAAAGCATTGAGAACTCGTAGATACGGAGTTCCCATTGCCATTAATTGAGAATACTGTACCTGATTGGTTGAGCAGTCACACGTGACTGAACCTTCTGCTTGGGAACCTGGAGGACGGGAGTGCGCTTAGCAGCCCGGGAAGAGAAGGCCTTCCCACTGGAATCCCACACTCCTCCCGGACCACCAGGTACTTTCGTAGAAATGTTTCAGGTCGGAGGCAATTGCCCGCGGGAAGCCTCCGACCAGAATTTCAGGGCCATTATTTTTGATGGAGTCTTCCATAAGATCTGGAAATATAATCAGTTAGTTATTGACACAGCAATAAAATGTTTGGTTAGACATAACAAAAATAATCCCCATTCTCCCTTAATTCCTGAGGCATGGGACTGCAACACCTGGTTGTAAGTTTGGATTAATATCTGGGAGTTTTGCTTGATTACCATCAAATATTAGGGCAAAATGTTATAGATTCTTTATCTTCATGGAAGTTTTAGTCGCAGTATTCTGCCTCCTTTGAAGATTGAGTTCATCAGAAGACAAATTGCATAGAATCTATGGAGGATGGTAGTATGATAGGTATGGGCTTTTTCTCATTCTGTACCTTATTTTGTTAAACGCATGGCTACCACCTGCCTCCTGCCCAGATCAAGCTTCCTTGCTCCTGCCCTACTACCCTGAGACTACCCAAGTAGAAAAATACTTTAAAAACAGCTTAAATAAATCTGCCTGTGGGTGAGTGTAAAATGGTTGGCACATGTGCTCTTTTTAAAAAAGTATTATTTTCCTCCTGTTAATGGAAACCTCCAAAGAAATTAGAATCATAGAATGATACAGCACACAAAGTGTCCATTCTGCCCAACGTGCCTGTGCTGGCTCTTTGAAAGAGCTATCCACTTAGTCCCACTTCACTGCATTTACCCCATATTCCCAATGTTTTCCTTTCAAATATTTATCTTTTGAAAGTTATTTTGAATCTGCTTCCACCACTCTTTCAGGAAGTGCATTCCAGATCATAACAACTCGCTGCGTAAAATTTTTTCTCCTCATCTCGCCTCTGGTTCTTTTGCCAATTACCTTAAATCAGTGTTCTCTGGTTACCAACCCTTCTGCCACTGGAAACAGTTTCTCCTTATTTACATTATAAAAATGCTTCATGATTTTGAACATCTCTATCAAATCTTCCCTTAACCTTCTCTGCTCAAAGAAGAAGAATCCCAGCTTCTCTCGTCTCTCCACAGAACTCAAGTCCCGCATCCACGATACCATTCTAGGAAATCTCCTCTGCACTCTCTCCAAGGCCTTGACATCCTTCCTAATGCGCGGTGCCCAGAATTGACCACAGTATTCTAGCTGGTGTCTAACCAGCATACCATTCTTGCTGTGTACTCTAGATTTTCGGTTCTCGGCGAAAACAGCAGTTTTACGCCAAAATTACCGTTTTCGCTGTGCAACCATTCTTAGGCCTAACTTTCGGCCTTTACGGTCAGTAAAGTCAGTGTTCCTTGAGGATTCGCGGCGCAAACTGCGAGTTTCGGCAACTTTAGTTCGGGGCCAGTAGCGCCACGAGAGAGGCCTTGGGAGGAAGGGTGAGAAAATTGCTGAAAGCATTCAAAAAACATTCACAAAACATTCCCAAAATCCTTACCTACTAAATCGCTGAAAAATAATTAAAAAATAAGAACATTTTGCAGGTTTTCATACTTACTGCTGCTGGCAGGGCTGCACCGATAGGTTTGATCCTGTCAATATTCTGGGCGTGGCGTAAGGGTCGGGAGAGTGCCGAAAGTATGACGGTAACACAATCCACGGCATTGCACGTCGATTCACATCGACGGATCTCTCACCGACGGTATTTGGAAGCGCCGCCGCAAAGAGGTACCCGAGGATCCTGCGGACCAGGTTTTCGCCGCGGAGGGTCAAATCGCAGCGAGAACCCGGTCACAAAGTTGGCAAAAATCCAGCTCTATGCATCTATTTATAAAGCCAAGAATCCCATATGCCTTTTTAACAGTATTCTCAACATGTCCTGCCACCTTCAAAAATTTGTGTACGTACACCCCCAGGTCTCCCCGTTCCAGCACTCGCTTTAAGATGGTACTATTTAGCTTATATTGCCTCTCCATATTCTTTTTACCAAGGTGAAATTGGGCAGTTTACCCAACAGTGTTGTGAAATTACAAATGCACGCAGCGCCTTTGGAAAGGGGCACTGCAGTCTATGTACAGTATCTGATAGTTTTTCTTACACCGAGTGCACTGAGCAAATAAGAACATAAGAACATAAGAAATAGGAACAGGAGTAGGCCATACGGCCCCTCGAGCCTGCTCCGCCATTCAATAAGATCATGGCTGAACTGATCATGGACTCAGCTCCACTTCCTCGCCCGCTCCCCATAACCCCTTATCCCCTTATCGTTTAAGAAACTGTCTATTTCTGTTTTAAATTTATTCACTGTCTCAGCTTCCACCGCTCTCTGAGGTAATGAATTTCACAGATTTACAATCCTCTGAGAGAAGAAATTTCTCCTCATCTCTGTTTTAAATGGGCGGCCCCTTATTCTAAGATCATGCCCTCTAGTTCTAGTCTCCCCCATCAGTGGAAATATCCTCTCTGCATCCACCTTGTCAAGCCCCCTTATAATCTTACACGTTTCGATACGATCACCTCTCATTCTTCTGAATTCCAATGAGTAGAGGCTCAACCTACTCAACCTTTCCTCGTATGTCAACCCCCTCATCTCTGGAATTAACCCAGTGAACTTTCTCTGAACTGCCTCCAAAGCAAGTATATCCTTTTGTAAATATGGAAACCAAAACTGCATGCAGTATTCCAGGTGTGGCCTCACCAATACCTTATATAGCTGTAGCAAGACTTCCCTGCTTTTATACTCCATCCCCTTTGCAATAAAAGCCAAGATACCATTGGCCTTCCTGATCACTTGCTTTACCTGCATACTATCCTTTTGCGTTTCATGCACAAGTACCATGAGATGAAAGTTGTAGTCAATGAGCTTCTAAGACAAGCTGAGTGCACTAGCTTCACCCCATAATGTAAGGTCAGTTCATTACCGTATTCCACAGAACACACTGCGGGTGCTGGGTATGATGAACAGAACTTCAGCTGTCAGCAACCAGTCTGGGGCAGCTGGTTGCCCGTCGAGTGTTGGCAGCATTCTTTGGGGGAGGGGAGCAGGAGTGGCATGGTTGCTCAGGGGGTGCATCTATGCACGTTATGCGTAGTAAGGGGAACATGGGGAAGAGTTAGGCATGAGAATTTGTATATATTAGGGCCTACCCTTTAACATCCATACAAAATGGACAGGGTGCAGCTGGACCAGTGCAATCATTTTATGGGGCGATCTCTGCAATTTGAATTTTGCTCAGTACTGAGTAGGTGGCTCAACCGTGGTTATCTAGGGAAATCAGAGATAGTATTAAAGCCAAGGAAGTGGCATACAAATTGGCCAGAAATAGCAGCGAACCTGGGGACTGGGAGAAATTTAGAACTCAGCAGAGGAGGACAAAGGGTTTGATTAGGGCAGGGAAAATGGAGTACGAGAAGAAGCTTGCAGGGAACATTAAGGCGGATTGCAAAAGTTTCTATAGGTATGTAAAGAGAAAAAGGTTAGTAAAGACAAACGTAGGTCCCCTGCAGTCAGAATCAGGGGAAGTCATAACGGGGAACAAAGAAATGTCAGACCAATTGAACAAGTACTTTGGTTCAGTATTCACTAAGGAGGACACAAACAACTTTCCGGATATAAAAGGGGTCAGAGGGTCTAGTAAGGAGGAGGAACTGAGGAAAATCTTTATTAGTCGGGAAATTGTGTTGGGGAAATTGATGGGATTGAAGGCCGATAAATCCCCAGGACCTGATGGACTGCATCCCAGAGTACTTAAGGAGGTGGCCTTGGAAATAGCGGATGCATTGACAGTCATTTTCCAACATTCCATTGACTCTGGATCAGTTCCTATCGAGTGGAGGGTAGCCAATGTAACCCCACTTTTTAAAAAAGGAGTTGAGAAAAAGCAGGGAATTATAGACCGGTCAGCCTGACCTCAGTAGTGGGTAAAATGATGGAATCAATTATTAAGGATGTCATAGCAGCGCATTTGGAAAATGGTGACATGATAGGTCCAAGTCAGCATGGATTTGTGAAAGGGAAATCATGCTTGACAAATCTTCTGGAATTTTTTGAGGATGTTTCCAGTAAAGTGGACAAAGGAGAACCAGTTGATGTGGTATATTTGGACTTTCAGAAGGCTTTCGACAAGGTCCCACACAAGAGATTAATGTGCAAAGTTAGAGCACATGGGATTGGGGGTAGTGTGCTGACGTGGATTGAGAACTGGTTGTCAGACAGAAATCAAAGAGTAGGAGTAAATGGGTACTTTTCAGAATGGCAGGCAGTGACTAGTGGGGTACCGCGGGGTTCTGTGCTGGGGCCCCAGCTGTTTACATTGTACATTAATGATTTAGACGAGGGGATTAAATGTAGTATCTCCAAATTTGCGGATGACACTAAGTTGGGTGGCAGTGTGAGCTGCGAGGAGGATGCTATGAGGTTGCAGAGTGACTTGGATAGGTTAGGTGAGTGGGCAAATGCGTGGCAGATGAAGTATAATGTGGATAAATGTGAGGTTATCCACTTTGGTGGTAAAAACAGAGAGACAGACTATTATCTGAATAGTGACAGATTAGGAAAAGGGGAGGTGCAACGAGACCTGGGTGTCATGGTACATCAGTCACTGAAGGTTGGCATGCAGGTACAGCAGGCGGTTAAGAAAGCAAATGGCATGTTGGCCTTCATAGCGAGGGGATTTGAGTACAGGGGCAGGGAGGTGTTGCTACAGTTGTACAGGGCCTTGGTGAGGCCACACCTGGAGTATTGTGTACAGTTTTGGTCTCCTAACTTGCGGAAGGACATTCTTGCTATTGAGGGAGTGCAGCGAAGATTCACCAGACTGATTCCCGGGATGGTGGGACTGACCTATCAAGAAAGACTGGATCAACTGGGCTTGTATTCACTGGAGTTCAGAAGAGTGAGAGGGGACCTCATAGAAACGTTTAAAATTCTGACGGGTTTGGACAGGTTGGATGCAGGAAGAATGTTCCCAATGTTGGGGAAGTCCAGAACCAGGGGTCACAGTCTAAGGATAAGGGGTAAGCCATTTAGGACCGAGATGAGGAGAAACTTCTTCACCCAGAGAGTGGTGAACCTGTGGAATTCTCTACCACAGAAAGTAGTTGAGGCCAATTCACTAAATATATTCAAAAGGGAGTTAGATGAAGTCCTTACTACTCGGGGGATCAAGGGGTATGGCGAGAAAGCAGGAAGGGGGTACTGAAGTTTCATGTTCAGCCATGAACTCATTGAATGGCGGTGCAGGCTAGAAGGGCTGAATGGCCTTCTCCTGCACCTATTTTCTATGTTTCTATGTTTCTATGTTTGTGCCCTGATCCTAGGTCCTTTGTGCCCGCGGGCCACATTAGCGCACGTTACATGCCGTAGGCTCATTACACCTCTCAAGTGTCCACACCCAATGTTGCAGGGAACAGGTGATGGGTGCGTTTCATTGGCCATCCCTCGCGGCATAAGAAACCAATATGCCATGGTTGTAACTTTGCTGAGAGTTGAGCCGATGTGTATTGTTAAGGAATTCATCAGTAAAAAAGGGTTGTGTGCTATTGGGCCAATTTGACGGGAAATCGATGCCAGTGGGCTGCCTCCCAGCAATGTGGGCTCATAAAACGTTCCCCGGTATTTGAGCCGAGCTCTTCCTGACCTGAGAATATTTGATGCCATTGTCGGTGGAGAGCAGAATCGATAAAGTTCAGCACTTTTATCTCTATGAGCAAAACATTCAAACCAGAACACTGCAGGTACAACAGTAGTGATGGAATGCTTCTTTTCATTAAGAATACATTAAAAAAAAGAAACCACACTAAAGAAATCTTGTCACTCTGCTTATTTTGGAAGTTTCCATTCACCGGAGATCCGTATTTGAAGCTGCCGTATGGATTTCGTATATCAGTTATGTCAGGATGTTCCCAATTTATAGGGCATTTTGTTTTCATGTATTTAATATTAATGATTACATAGAATAACATATAATTTACAGCACAGAAACAGGTCATTCAGCCCTACTGGTCTGTGTCGGTTTTTGTGCTCCACATAAGCCTCCTCCCACCTTATTTCATCTAACCCTATCTGCATACCCTTACAATTAATGCTGTGACCCCTTGACAAGTCCTTAAATTGCAACGGCTCTCATTAATGTAATGATAATCTACACTGCAGTTTACAGCAACGTCTTCTCCTGAATAATTTAGCAAACTACTGTTAACTTTTGGCTTGCTTTCAATTTAAATTTATACATGTGAAAAAGTATGGACGACAGCACAAATGAGTTATCCTTGTACGCGCGTTCAGATTGCACTAACAACTACCGTTACTGATTCTCAGGACCACTTTAAAATTCACGATTTAATGAATTAGGGGATACATGAGATGAACATGAGTTGTTTACCACTGAGGCTCTGACTGCTCCTACAATTTCTACCATTTGATTCTCTTGCAGGAGTGAATCTGCTTTAGCACAGCTGTATGGAACGTCTGCCACTCTGGAGCACCATCATTTCAATCATGCTGTAATGATACTACAGAGTGAGGTAAGCACAGCAAAAGCACTGACTCAAGGCAAAATTAGGAAAAAAAAACCTGCTATTTGCAAATGCAATATAAAGCATGGAAAGGGGATCAGTTTTTAATAAACATGGTTGCTGAACTGCAAAATGTCATGGTTTATAAATTATACTTTTATGCATTTATAGCATGTGAATTTATAGTGTGGTAATTATTAAGCCTAACTCTAATATCAAATATATATGCATGACTTCCCACTCTATGCAAAAGCCTAGGAGAGCTCAGGTTTTATTACAAATGAAAGTTTATGCTTACGAGGATTCTTTAACGGGAATCAAGTTGATTAGTGCCACACAATTGGTTTGTTAGCCAATAATTTATATCATCACATTTTTTAGCAAAGCACGGTATCAGATGAATTGTTATCCTCATATACCAGCAATCTTTATTCATGTATGAAACAGTGATACAGGTTCTAAACCATTACTTCTTACAAGTTGTAATTTAAATATATTTCTTATTATTATTGAAATCTTTGTGCAGCTTTAACGAGAAGGGAGCATTCACTGCCGTACAAAACTTTTGTTCTATCTTCGCAGTCACATCCATCTTCCATCCATGCTTCCTGGAATTTTCCAGTAGGGCTAACACAGCATTATCTGGGATCTTTGGGAGCTTCCCAAACACAAACACATGAAAATATATATTTAAAAATCAAAATTGGTGAGATGGCTCTTCATTTTCAACAGTTTATCTCATAAGCTCACCAGGATCCAATAAGTTGGAAATCTGCAATGTTGTCAGCAAGGCCAGCATTTATTTCCCATCCCTAATTGCCCATGAACCATTGCAGTCTGTGAGGTCAAGGTACTCCCATGTTAGGGAGATAATTCCAGGATTTTGACCCAGCAATGACAAAGAAATGGCGATATATTTCCAAGTCAGGATGGTGCGTGACTTGGAGGGGAACGTGGAGGTGATGGTATTACCATGCACCTGCTGCCCTTGTCCTTCTAGGTGGTAGACATTTGGGAGGTGCTGCTACAGAAGCCTTGCCGAGTTGCTGCAGTGCATCTTGTAGATGGTACAGACTGCAGCCATGGTGCGCCAGTGGTGGAGGGAGTAAATGTTTAAGGTGGTGGATAGGGAACCAATCAAGCGGGGTGCTTTGTCCTGGATGGTGTCAAGCTTCTTGAGTGTTGTTGGTGATGCATTCATCCAGGCAAGTGGCAAATATTCCATCACACTCCTGACTTGTGCCTTGTAGATGGTGGAAAGGCTTTGGGGAGTCAGGGGGTGAGCCATTCGCTGCAGAATTCCCAGCCTCTGACCAGCTCTTGTAGCTACAGTATTTATGTCCAGTTAAGTTTCTGGTTAATTAAGGCCCCCTCCCAGGATGTTAAAATGGGGGATTCAGTGATGGTAATGCTGTTGAATGTCAAGGAGCGCTGGTTGGACTCTCTCTTGTTGGAGATGGTCATTGCCAGGCACTTGTGTGACGCGAATGTTGCTTGCCATTTATCAGCCCAAGCCTGAATATCGGCCAGGTCTTGCATGTGGGCATGGACTGTTTCATTATCTGAGGAGTTGCGAATGGAACGGAACACTGTGCAATCATCAGTAGACATCCCCACCTCAAATCTTATGATGGAGGGAACCCAAACCGAGCATCTGTGAGCAAGTTATTGGTGAGTAAGTGCAGCTTGATAGCACTGTTGATGACGCCTTCCATCACTTTGCTGCTGATTGAAAGTAGACTGATGGGGCAGTAATTGGCTGGATTGGATTTGTTCTGCTTTTTGAGGACAGGACATACCTGAGCAGTTTTCCACATTGTCAGGGAGATGCCAGTGTTGTAGCTGGACTGAAACAGCTTGGCTAGCGTCACAGCTTGTTCTGGAGCTCAAGTCTACAGCATGACAGCCGGGATGTTGTTGGGGCCATAGTCTTTGCTATATTCATTGCACTTAGCCCTTTTTTGATATCACGGGGAGTGAATCGAATTGGTTGAAGACTGGCTTCTGTAATGGTGGGGACCTCAGGAGGAGGCTGAGATGGATCATCCACTTGGTACTTCTGGCTGAAGATGGTTGCGAACGCTTCAGTCTTGTCTTTTGCATTCATATGCTGGGCTCTCCCATCATTGAGGATGGGGATGTTCATGGAGCCTCTTCCTTCCGTTACTTGTTTAATTGTCCTCCACCATTCAAGACTGGTTGTGGCAGGATTGCAGAGCTTTGATCTGATCTGTTGGTTGTGTACTCTTGCATGGATGACAGGAAACCTTTTAATTTATTAGTTAGGTGTTAGCGGGGGTCTAACTTCGCACTGAAATATCAGTCCTTTACTCCCAACCTAAGTAGTTGTGTGCAAATTGACCCTGGATTTCTGTAGGATTCTACAGATCTCCTGTCATAACTTCAGCAGGAGACTGGCATAACTCCTGTAGAAACAGCATAAATATCCTTTTCTCATTGTTTATGCATTTTCCCCATGGATTCCACAAATCTCCCATCGACAAGCCCTTGTGTAAATTCCAGACAATTATGTATTTCAACCTAATGTCTTTCTGTTTATCCGTATCAGTATCTATCAATTAAGTGTTTACTCCCATTACTCCAAAATGTATTACCTCACATTTATCCATATTAAACTGCATCTGCCACCTGTTTGTCCTTTCTGCTAACTATTTCTTCCTGAGTTCTCTTAGTTCTTCAGTCTGTTTGACAAACCTTCTACTTTTGTATTGTCAGCAAATTTTGAGAATGCGTTTCCTCTATCCAAGTCCAAATCATCCATATATAACGAGAATAAAAATGAGTCCCAACACTGACCCCTGAGATACACCACTTCTAACCCTTCTTCAATCCAAGCAATTCAACTCATTTATCCTAACTCTTCTGTTCCTGTGCATTAACCAACTTCCTTTCTATGCTGTCACATTTTCTTTTATGCCATATGCCTGAATTTTTCCAACATGCATATTATGAGACATCTTTCCTTCCTTAGCCTCTGCAATGAGCTATTCCTCATCTTCAGTGTTTTAAATCTCCCCTTGCCCACTTTCTTCTGAATTCATTATCTTCCTGCCTTCACTGAATCACTCCATCCATATAATCTCACCTACCCCAAATCATGACCATCTTCTCAACCTCACCATCTCCTGTGGCCTCTCTACTGGCCTTGATCATTGGCAAGGCCATCTCTGACAATCTTTTTGCATCTATCATCACCTGCAACCTTCTACCCCTTTCCAACTCAACTTTCATCTGTGTCTGCCCCATGAAAATAATCTCCTCCAGGTCACTTACACTGGCATGTTCAAACTCCCAACTGCCAGTCTTTGAACTGCCATTCCCCATGGTAGCTCTGCATCTGTTAATTTACTCCATCACCACAAAATTTGCTCCTAACTATTCAACGTCTCCCAGCCCAGGCATTCCTTTTGGTATGATCCCCATCTTTGCTCTCTCACATCTAAGAGGCATGGTGCTTAGTTATCCATCACTTAATTTGCTTGGACTGCATCAAACTGTACCGGGCCTCACTCTCTACTGCCAAAAATGTCCACTATTCTAGGATCATCCGAGAGAGGAAAGATAACCCATAGCTTCATTACTATCTACCTCTTTAAATGCCTCTCTCCGGTCTCCTCCCAAAACTAGCATGGGAAGCTCATCGATTTTTGTCACCAAGCTGGGGACCACCATTCAGTTGCCTTTGCTGCTTCCTTCCCTTCCCCTTGCTCACCAAGCCAACCCTGCTCCCAAGCCTCCACCTACCTTAGCCATGGACTCTCATCTTCCTTTAGTTCCTCTCTCATCGTACCTCTCCCCCATGTCTTCTACAAGTTGATCTTGTCAAATGGAGCCAACTCATACTCCCTCAACTCCATTCCCATGAAACTGGTGATCATCCACTTATCATTCCTGGTTCCCATGCTAGTTGTTAAATGGTTCACCTCCTCAACCACTGTCCCAATCACTTTCAAAAATAACATTACCCCCTCAATAACACTCCCCCCCACATCCATGCAAACTACCACCCCCATCTCCTGTTATGTATGGAAACATCACCAATGCGTAAGACTTGCCACCAGGGGGCGCACCTGTGGGAGACCCAAGGGTCACCTGCACACCCTGAGCAAGCAGGTATAAAAGGCAGTCTACCATGCTGCCTCCTCACTCTGGAGTTACAATAAAGAGACCAAGGTCAACAGTTTGAGCTTAAGATATACAGTCTTTAGGAGTTATTCTGAATGTAACAATTGGCGACGAGTAACAGACCACGAACTTTCACACAGTTATGGATGCCATTGGTATTCTTGTGAGATTTGTTGAGGGTGATGATTAGGAAGCCTTCATTGAGCATTTTGACCAGTACGTCGTGGCCAATGAGCTGGAAACGGAAGAAACCACGATCAAGCGCAGGACGATTCTCCTCACCGTTTGCGGGTCCACGCTATATGGCCTCATCAAAAATCTGCTAGCACCGACAAAACCAATGGACAAGACATATGAAGAGTTGTGCATGCTGGTTTAGGAACACCTTAAGCCAAAGGAGAGCATCTTGATAGTCAGGTATAGCTTTTATACGCACCGCCACTCCAAGGGTCAGGACGTGGTGAGCTATATCGCCAACCTAAGACGCCTTGCAGGACCGTGCATATTTGCTGGATTCTTGGAGGAAGTGTTGCAGGACTTTTTTGTGCTTGGAATCGGTCGCGAGGTCATTCTTTGCAAACTGCTGTCTGCCGAATCCCTAGATCTGAGCAAGGCCATCACGATAGCCCAGGCTTTTATGTCTACGAACGATAACGCTAAACAGATATCTTTGCAGCATCGGAACTCAGCGGCAAGTACTGTGCATAAAATAACGCCTTCAGCAGGCAGAACTGTACATGGCAGGGCCTACACGCCGCAGAAGCCAGACCTAGGATGACTCCGAGACCGCCGTGGGGCGTGAATGCGAATCCATTAACCCCATGTTGCCGCTGCGGGGTAATCATCGAGCCCATCAATGTCGATTCAAGCACTATGTGTGCAAGGGCTGTGGGACAATGGGGCACTTCTAGCGAATGTGCAGATGTGCTGCGACTCACCACATGGCAGAGTCGGCAGAAGATGACCGATCCGGCGTGGATCGCGCTGAATGAGTAAGAGAGGCAACTCAACCAGAGGCTGAAGAGGAAGTGTATGGGGTACACACCTTCACCACCAAAAACCCTCCGATAATGTTCAAAGTTAAATTAAACGGCATTCCAGTCTCCATGGAATTGGACATGGGGGCGAGTCAGTCAATTATGAGCCAGAAGGCTTTTGAGAAACTGTGGGGCAACAAGCCGTAAAGGCCAAAACTAAGTCCGATCCACACCAAGCTGCGCACTTACACCAAAGAGCTTATACCAGTCATTGGCAGTGCGGCAGTGAAGGTATCATACGATGGAGCTGTGCATGATTTATCACTATGGATTGTACCAGGCGATGGCCCAACGCTGTTCGGCAGAAGCTGGCTAAGAAAGATCTGATGGAACAGGGATGACATCAAAGCACTGTCTTCGGAGGATGACGCCTCGTGCGCCCAAGTGCTAAACAAATTCCCGTCGTTATTCGAGCCAGGCATCGGCAACTTCACAGGCGCCAAAGTGCAGATCCATCTAGTCCCTGGTGCACGACCCAATCATCACAAGGCCCAAGCGGTTCCATACATAATGCGAGAGAAAATCGAGATCGAGCTGGACAGACTTCAATGAGAGGGGATCATATCGCCAGTCGAGTTCAACGAGTGGACCAGTCCAATTGTTCCGGTGTTGAAGAGCAATGGGATGGTCAGAATCTGCGGGGACTACAAGGTAATGATCAACCGAGTCTCGTTACAGGACCAGTACCCACTACCCAAAGCGGATGACCTGTTTGCAATGCTAGCGAGGGGGGAAGTCGTTCACCAAGCTGGGTCTAACCTCTGCTTACATGACACAGGAGCTGGCTGAACCTTCGAAAAAATTGACGTGCATCAACACGCACAGAGGACTGTTCATATACCACAGATGCCCCTTTAGGATTCGTTCAGTGGCGGCCATCTTCCAGAGGAATATGGAGAGTCTGTTGGAATCGGTTCCGCGCACTGTGGTGTTCCAAGACAACATTTTGATCACTGGCCGCAACACCACCGAACACTTGCAAAACCTGGAAGAGGTTCTCAAGCGACTGGACAGAGTGGGACTCAGGTTGAAGCGCTCCAAGTGTGTTTTCCAGGCGCCAGAGGTCGAATTTCTGGGGAGAAAGATTGCGGCGGACGGCATCAGACCCACGTACTCCAAGATGGAGGCCATCAAGAATGCACCCAGACCACAGAATATGACGGAGCTGCGTTCGTTCCTAGGACTCCTCAACTATTTTGGTAACTTACTACCGGGTTTGAGCATTTTGCTGGAACCATTGCATTTATTGCTACGCAAGGGTGACGAGTGGGTTTGGGATAAAGCTCAAGAGGCAGCCTTTAACAAGGCCAGAAACCTGCTATGTTCTAACAAGTTACTTGTATTGTATGACCTGTGTAAACGTTTAGTACTAGCTTGTGATGCATCTTCGTACGGGGTCGGTTGTGTGTTACAGCAAGCCAATGTGTCAGGCAAACTGCAACCAGTTGCATATGCGTCCAGAAGCTTATCTAAGGCTGAAAGAGCCTACAGTATGGTTGAAAAAGAAGCATTAGCATGTGTATACGGGGTTAAGAAAATGCACCATTACCTATTTGGGCTCCGGCTTGAGCTAGAAACCGACCACAAGCCGCTCATTTTGTTATTCTCAGAAAGCAAAGGTATTAACACCAATGCTTCATCCTGCATCCAAAGATGGGCACTAGCATTATCTGCGTATGATTATGTAATCCGCCACAGACCAGGCACGGAGAACTGTGCGAATGCCCTCAGACAGCTACCATTGCCCGGGGTGGAAATGGCGCACCCGCAGACTTGCTCCTTGAAATGGATGCTTTTGAGAGCGAGGGATCACCCGTCACTGCTTGCCAGATCAGGACCTGGACTAGCCAGGACCCGGTGCTATCACTAGTAAAAAAACTGCATCATCAATGGGAGCTGGTCGGTGGTCCCAGGGGAAATGCAAGATGAAATTAAACCGTTCCATTGACGCTAGGACAAAATGTCCATCCATCCTATGGGGGAATCATGTAATTTTTCCAAAAAAAGGCAAGGAAACGTTTATATGCGACCTTCACAGTACCCACCCAGTCATAATCATGATGAAGGCTATCGGCAGGTCTCACATTTGGTGGCCCGGCATTGACTCGGAGTTGGAGTCATGTGTACACCAATGCAACACTTGCTCACAGTTGAGCAACGCACCCAGGGAGGCCTCACTGAGTCTGTGGTCATGGCCCTCCAAACCGTGGTCAAGGGTCCACGTAGATTTCGCTGGCCCCTTTCTAGGAAAGATGTTCCTAGTAGCAGTGGACACTTACTCTAAATGGATTGAATATATAATAATGTCGTCATGTCATCCACTGCCACCATTGAAAGCCTCCGAGCCATGTTCGCCACCCATGGTTTGCCCGACGTCCTTGTTAGTGACAATGGACCATACTTCACCAGCTCAGAATTCAACGAGTTCATGACCCGCAATGGTATCAGGCGTGTCAGGTCTGCGCCGTTTAAGCCCGCATCCAATGGTCAAGCGGAATGGGCAGTCCACACCATCAAGCAGAGCTTGAAACGCGTGACGGACGGTTCCCTGCAGACCCGGTTATCTCGAGTTCTGCTCAGCTACCGCACGCGACCCCACTCGCTTACTGGGGTTCCTCTGCAGAATTGTTAATGAAGAGAGCACCCAAAACCAGGCTCTCCTTAGTCCACCCGGATCTCAATGATCATGTAGAAACCCGGCGTCACCAGCATAACATGTACCACGATCGCGCGGCTATATCACACGACATTGAAGTTAATGACCCTGTATTTGTTCTTAATTATGGTCATGGTCCCAAATGGGTTGCTGGCACTGTGTTAGCCAAGGAGGGGAATAGAGTGTTTGTTGTCAAACTTTTGAACGGACAAACGTGCAGAAAGCACTTGGATCAGCCCAAACTGCGGTTCACTGACAACCAAAAACAGTTTGAACAGGACGTTACAATTATTGATCCACCCACACACACCCAACCAGCAATCGACCTCGTGGTCAACCACGAGGATGAACCCACCATGCCCGACAGTCCGATCAGACCAGCCACACCACAGCGCAGCAATGATCCAACCGACTCACCCATGCCAGGACTTCAACTCAGGCGATCAACCCGGGAACGCAGAGCCCCGGATCGTCTCAACTTGTAAATAACTTGTACATAAGACTTTGGGGGAGGAATGATGTTATGTAAACATCACCAATGTATAAGATTTGCCACCAGGGGGCGCACCTGTGGGCGACCCAAGAGTCACTTACACACCCTGGGCAAGTAGGTATAAAAGGCAGTCTACCACGCTGCCTCCTCACTCTAGAGTTACAGTAAAGAGACCAAGGTCACAACAGTTTGAGCTTAATATATACAGTCTTGTGGAGTTATTCTGAACGTAACATCTCCAACCTCCCTTTCCTCTTCAAAGTCCTTAAACATTTTGTTGCCTCCCAAATCTGTGCTTATTCTGTTTGCAACTCACCATTTCCTTCCCTTAACCTTCCACCTCCTTTAAGACCTTCTTTAAAACCGTTTGACCAAACTTTGGTCACCCATCCTGATAGGTGGTGTTTAAAGAAGCATACTAGAATGTTTTTCAACATTAAATATGCTATACAAATGCAAGTTGCTGTTGTTATCAAATACCTTCTGAAAATCTGGATGAATTACATCTACTGATTTCCCTTTTTCTATTCAATGAATCATATTTACAAAAAACTCTATGAAATTTGTCAAACAAATCCATGTTGGGTCTCCATGGATTTCTAAATGATCAGTAATTTTATTTAGAATTTTGAATTCTAATAGTTTGCCCAGAACTAATGTTAATGGAAGTAACATTCACAATGAACTTGGAGCAACTAACCTCCCTGACTCTAACAACCTCCATAGCCTCTCTCCCCAGGACTGGCAGAGCTTTAATTTTGTAACAGTTGAGAGGTTGGAGGTTTGAGAGTCCACCACCTATTAAAGCTCTCTCTCATGGTATGAACTGTCCTGTCCTTCAACAAGAATGCAAAAAATGACGCTTACCTTTAGTTACCATAAAGTGGTAAAATCCAGCAGCCCATAATGGGTGTGATGAGAAGTGCATGCACCAAGCAATTTGATTCCATGTGATGCTTTTAGTGGAGTGAATGCATGTAAAGCTGTAAGTGAAAGCTAATTGTCATTGAAGTCTGGAAGTGTAAAGGACATTACTTTGTTCCTAGGTACTGACGGTAAGCAATTCAAACACTTAATGCAATATGATGAAAGGCCACTGTAAGTGGCAGACATGCTTAGCACTGTACATTCTTGACCCTTTTTACCTTGCCTGATCTGATAAGGTCATTGAACTTTTTCAGCCATTAAGTGACCATAATTATAGTATTAGAATTAACAATGAATTTCCCTTTTGTTACTTTGATGTAAATTAATTTTGCTGGACAGCTAAACCTTTAAGCTGCTGCATATTAAGTTGGTGGGCAAAACTATGGTAGATGGATTGCAACACATCAAGTGTGAGGTACATTTTGGCCAAAAAGGATAGATCTGAGTATTATAAAAATAGTGAAAATCTAGGAAAAGTGGAGGTCCCACAAAGATTTAGGGTTCCATGTACACAGATCTTTAAAGTGTAGTAGTCAGGTACAAAAAATATTCAAAAAGGCTAATGGAATGTTAGTCTTTATAACTAGAGGGCTGGAATATAAAGGGAGGATTTTTTTGCTACAGCTATACAAAGCACCGGTTAGACCACATCTGGAGTACTGTGTACAGTTCTGGGCCCCACACCTTAGAAAGGATATATTGGCCTTGGAAAGAGTGCAGTGCAGATTCACAAGAAAGTTACCAGGGTTCCAAGGGTTAGATCTTAAGGCGGGATTACACAAACTGAGCTTGTATTCCCTGGAATAGTGAAGGTTAAGGGTTGATTTGATTGAGGATTTTAGGATTTGAAAGGAATTAATACAGATAGAAACATTTCACGCTGGTAGGGGAATCTACGTCACGGGAACCTAACTTTAAAATCAGAGCCAGGCCATTTAGGAGAGAAATTAGGAAACACTTCTTCACGCAAAGGGTGGTAAAAGTGTGGAACTCTCTTCCTCAACAAGCTGTAGATGCTAGCTCAATTATTATTTTAAAGTTGAAATCGATGGATTTTTGCTGGAAAAGGGTATAAAAGGTAGGTGGATGGAGTTAAGATACAGATCTACCTTGATCTCATTGAATGGCTCGAGGGGCTGAATGGACTTCTCTTGTTCCTATCTTCCTAGTCCTTTAAATTCTGCAGCAGCACATTACTTCCTGATCCCAACAAGGAATTTAGAAAGCACCTTTAATGTAGAAAACATCACCAGGCACCTCACAGAGGCATAATCAAAAATATCGACACCAAACAAAAGAAAGCGATACAAGCAATAGCATTCCTAATGCTTTCCGAAACTGCTCCTTCCTGTTATGTGAAGCCTTCTCCTGCAAAAGGAAGAATTGAATTGAGAAGTTAAAATTTTCAGAGCCATATCCAAGTGCCACAGTGCAGTCCATAATAGATATGATAATGTGCATGCATCATGCAGCTGCATTTGAGATGAAAGTAGTTTAATCAGGTGAACCCATTTAAGTATGTGTGTGAAGAAAAAAAGAAAGACTAGGATTTATATAGCGCCTTTCACGACCACCGGAAGTCTCAAAGCTCTTTACAGGCAATGAAGTACTTTTGGCATGTAGTCACTGTTGTAATGTAGGAAACACTTATAGGAACACTTATAGGTACCAGTACAAATTGTACCCTGCTGCATTATGGCCTTCAAAATGCTACCACATAATGTGAGGAGCAAAGAAACAAGGTACCATACATAGTTTAGGCACCTAATTAATATCTTTGTCTGGTAGATAGTTGCACTTTGAATGACCTGATAGGGTCAGCAAACTTCTTCTGAGTACAGGTTGGACCGGCCTTATCCGGAACTCCCTTATCCGGCACCACCCCTCGTCTGGCATGATTCTGGTCGCCGACACTCGGCCCGCTGGGGCTGTGCCGACACTTGGCTCGCCGAGGGCCTGCCGACACTTCGCGACCCGTCGACATTTCGGGCCCGCCCGGGGCACCACCTCCTCCCCCCCTCCCCGACTTCAGGCCGCCTCCCCCGCTCCCCCCCTCCCTGCCCGCTCGGGCTGAACTCCTTTTATCCGACAAAATCCCTTATTCAGCACAGGCCAGGTCCCGAGATAAGCAAGGTTCAACCTGTATTTGCCACAAAAAATTAAACTGTGAAGTTTTATGCTGTCTGTCCATCCCCTTTAAGATGTTATAGCAGGACCTTACATCCTACAGCATGACTGCATTATGCCACCCTTCGACCCCAGCACTAAGTTCATAATTGGACAGCCAGGAGTCACTGCTCCCTTGTTTACAGACAACTGGTAAAACTATATCTCCAGTATGTTACCAAAATGACTGTGCTCCTTTAAAAAAAACATGCAGAAATGAATATATTATTGTGACCTTTAATTAAATTAGTCAATATATTTCAACAGTTTGTACCAACCCTGTAAATGCTAATGTCCTATTTACAGGAGTACATTTGGGACCAAATAGAGGGAAAGCAATGGCTCACATCTTGTCTTTGATCCCTAAAATGCAAATGTAGTGAGTCAGTGACTGTTTTACACTCGCATAAAAGAGAAAAAAATTATCCAGAATAATTAATGAACCCTGAGGCAATTGAACATTTCCAAACACTGGCCCAATAGAAAGCAGTTTTCATCATTAATGTATCACAAGCTATTCAGTGAAAGAAGATTAAAGTATAAATCAGCTTCAATCTTCCATATCCATGGGGAACAACACTGAAAAAGATCAGTGAGAAATTTTTAATAAATAATAATCCTCAAACTCTTTTTTCATATGTGCAATTTAAAGTACAAATACAAGATCCAGATATTATCCTTGAAGCCTTTCCTCCTTTTTTTGCTTTTGAACATTTTGGATTCTTCGTACGTTAGAAAAGCAAGACATAGGAAAATCTTTCAGGGCCACGTAAAATGTTGCAGTTTATTTAAATAGTCAGAAAGTCTGCAAAAAAGGACAAGAAGGCGTCGTGGGTAAGAAATGTAACTTGTGCTGGTTTCCGGTGCGAAATGGTCAGTGTGCTCCAAATGCATGCCCGAAGCTATTGGTGTGAATTCGTCAAATTTGGCATCGGGTCTTATTTGAATGAAACAGGCAAGTGACTTGCATTCATCAGTTTCCTATTTGAAAGCGAGCGCACTTCCAGGAAAGATCAGCGCAGTATTTTGCAACCCAAAATTGGTCCCTCCAACATTGATTTTACACTTGCAAAATGGGTGGAATGATGTTGAATTTCTCCCCCTCTATGTGTACTTTGCCCATCAATTTTCTAGTTGCATGGAACAGGCATCTGTTACGTGATGCACTTACTTATGATTAGATGTTCTATTTATTCCTCAGAATTAATAACATTCTTGAATAGTTAACATCAGGCACTCATGGATTTATCAAGTACACAGTACGTGCAATAATACTTAAGCATACACCTAATCATATAGTACTTACAACCACACCTGATGGTTGGGGATTCAAATGTGTTACAGTTCTGAGTTCAGTTTTCAGGTGGATTGAACCCTTTGAATCCAAATTCTCGTTATAATTTGTCACTTTTTATAGCTTTCTCTTACCCCTCCTATGTGATCATCAACATGACTCCACATTAAATACTTATAACCACAAGAGCTAAACAACTCCAAATAAGGAGAAACTAGTAAGAACCTATACCTTATCAATTCCTCAGTTTACAAGCTGATTTCCTCGCTTGTGGGTCCTTTTTCTGTTGAGCTAACGAGATCAGTATTCCCTATTTCCCTATTTTGTTATCCTATTGTATATTTCTCTCTAATTACCTATAATTGCTATTCCACCAAGTGAAACTATTAATTATAAGTCTCTCTTCGATTCTATAACATTCAGCACCAGTCCCTGGTTCTAAACTCTTAATTAAAAAGATACACTTTCACCCAGATGTTTTATCCTTGCAATGAGTGCTTACTGTTCTATCAAGCCTGAGCTCAACAAACACTGGCTTGTTCCAATTTAACTTAGCCATGAAGCAGATGGTTACTTCCTATTGAACGCTGCAAGGGTCAGTCTCAGGTCAAATCTTAGCATTTCTGTGTAGCTGTACAATTATAAGACATTCCAATTTAAGGATCATACTTTCACACTTCAGAAACAACGGTTAAAAGTTAACACCACTTCAATATTAATTCAATCGCCGACTGATTCACCCATTTTGTACACCCCATCACTAATTTCACTGATGTAGTGGGATGGTGCCTAATTTGCATGGAGCATGCAGGAACCCACACCACTCTAGGCACATTTCTGGCATCCTCCTGCAGCATGCAGCTGGAAGATTTGCAGTGTTGTGTATGGAGAAAGAGTCAGACCTAACACTGTGAGCTCAAAGTAAAGTGTGACTGTAGTCTTTTATTTCAGATCTCTAGAGTGCCTCTCCAACCTGTGAAGCCTTCTTAAATACCTGTGCTCCCAAGGGATTATGGGATCTGGTGGCTGTACAGAGTAAATACAAGTTCACATATATAACAACATTCCCCCCAAAGTCAATAGTGTAACTATTTACAACGTGAGTCGATCTGGGGCCCTTCTTGCCCTGGTTGGTCGACTCAGTGTAAAAGCTGGTGTTGTTGAATCATTTGCTGGACCCTCGCTGGGCTGCTGTGCAGCTGGCCTTGCTGGGCTACCTGGTGTGTTGCACCCTGCAGGGCTGCTGTGGATGATGGGTTCTGCTTCGTGGTCAACCGTGGTGCCGGTTGTCACTGGTGTGTATGTTGGGGGATCAAAAAAGGTAGGATTCAAGGTGGGTTGCTCAAGATAGTCCGTGAATCTGAGTTTGATTTGGTGCAAGTGTTTCCGGTGAATGAGTCCATTTGAAAGTTTAACCTGAAACACCCTGCTCCCCTCTTTGGCCACGAGAGTGCCGGGAAGCCACTTGGGACCTTGTCCATAATTTAATACAAATACAGGATCATTGACTTCCATCTCACGTGACACATTTGCGCTATCATGGTAAGCACTTTGTTGAAGCCGCCTGCTCTCCACTGTCTGCTCATGCAGATCAGGGTGAACTAATGAGAGCCTTGTCTTAAGTACTCTTTTCATGAGCAGTTCAGCAGGTGGGATCCCAGTAAGTGAATGTGGGTGTGGTCTCGTGCGGTAGCTAAGCAGGACTCGGGATAGGCGAGTCTGCAGTGAGCCTTCAGTTATCCTTTTCAAGCCTTGCTTGATGGTTTGCACTGCTCTCTCTGCCTGACCATTGGACGCTGATTTAAACGGGGCAGATGTGACATGTTTGATCCCGTTATGGGTCATGAATTCTTTGAACTCAGCATTGGTAAACCTGGCTCGTTGTCACTCACCAGGACATCGGATAAGCCGTGTGTGGCAAACATGGCTGGCAGGCTTTCAGTAGTGGCTCCACTTGGAGTACGCATCTACAACCACAAGGAACATTTTACCCAAGAACGGACCTGCATAGTCGCCATCAACCCTAGACTTTGGTTTGGAGGGCCAAGACCATAAACTTAGCGGCGCCTCCCTGGGGACATTGCTTAACTGCGAGCATGCATTACATCTGTGAACGCAGGACTCTTAAGTCCGCATCAATACCGGGCCACCACACGTGGGATCTGGCTATTGCTTTCATCATTACGATGCCTGGGTGGGTACTGTGGAGGTCATTGATGAAGATGTCTCTGCCCTTTTTGGGGACCACTACTTGATTGCCCCACAGAAGGTAGTCTGCCTGTATAGACATTTCAGCTTTGCGCCACTGGAACAGCTTTATCTCTTCCTGCATTTCCACTGGGACACTGGACCAGCTCCCGTGAAGCACACAGCTTTTGACTAGAGATAATAAGGGGTCCTGGCTTGTCCAGGTTTTGATCTGCTGGACAGTGACGGGTGATTGCTCACTCTCAAATGCTTCCATAATCATGGCTAGATCTGCAGGTTGCGCCATTTCCACCCCCGTGGTGGGCAATGGCAGTCTACTGAGAGCATCGGCGCAGTTTTCTGTGCCTGGCCTGTGAGCCAACGTGAGCACCCATCTCTGGATG
The DNA here is from genome assembly GCF_044704955.1 of Pristiophorus japonicus. Lineage (NCBI taxonomy): Eukaryota > Metazoa > Chordata > Chondrichthyes > Pristiophoridae > Pristiophorus > Pristiophorus japonicus. Next base: position 99,581,245 of record NC_091981.1, read on the forward strand.
CGGGCTGATGCATTGGTATTTATCCCTTTACTCTCGGAAAACAGGGATATAAGTGGCTTATGGTCAGTTTCCAATTCGAATTTTAGCCCAAACAGGTATTGATGCATTTTCTTTACCCCATAGACACACGCTAACGCTTCTTTTTCAATCATGCTATAGGCTCTCTCGGCCTTAGACAGACTCCTGGATGCATAAGCAACCGTGTGCAATTTCCCGAAATCATTAGCTTGTTGCAATACACATCTGAAGCCATATGACGACGCATCACAAGCTAGTACCAAACGCTTACATGGATCATACAACACAAGCAATTTGTTTGAGCACAACAATTTTTTCACTTTTACAAAGGCATTTTCTTGGCTTTTGCCCCAAACCCATTTGCCCCCTTTTCGTAGTAAGACATGTAGTGGTTCTAGCAGGGTGCTGAGACCCGGTAAGAAGTTACCTAAGTAGTTCAAGAGTCCCAGAAACGACCGCAGCTCCGTCACGTTCTGTGGCCTCGGTGCGTTCTCGATTGCCTCCGTCTTCGCATTGGTGGGCCTGATGCCATCCGCCGCAATCCTCCTTCCCGGGAACTCCACTTCAGGCGCCAGGAAAAGGCACTTCGAGCGTTTTAACCTGAACCCCACGCTGTTGAGTCGACTAAGAACCTCCTCCAGGTTCTGCAGATGCTCGACTGTGTTCCGACCTGTGACCAAGATGTCGTCCTGGAAGACCATGGTGTGCGGGACCGACTTCAGTAAACTTTTCATGTTTCTCTGGAATATCGCCGCTGCTGATCAGATTCCAAACGGGCATCTGTTATAAACAAAAAGACCTTTGTGCGTGTTGATGCAGGTGAGGGCTTTTGATGATTCCTCCAGTTCCTGCGTCATGTAGGCTGAAGTCAGATCCAGCTTCGTGAACGTCTTTCCTCCCGCCAGCGTTGCAAAGAGGTCGTCGGCTTTTGGCAGTGGGTATTGGTCCTGCAGGGAGAAACGATTGATAGTTACTTTGTAATCACCACAGATTCTGACGGTACCGTCTCCCTTGAGGACTGGGACAATAGGACTGGCCCACTCACTGAACTCGATCGGTGAAATGATGCCCTCTCATTGCAGCCGGTCTAGCTCGATCTCTACCCTTTTTCTCATCATGTGCGGTACTGCTCTCACCTTGTGATGGATGGGTCGTGCCCCCAGAATTAGGTGGATCTGCACTTTTGCTCCTTGGAATTTCCCGATGCCTGGTTCGAACAGCGAAGGAAATTTGTTTCAGACCTGGGCACACGAAGTGTCGTCCGCAGGCGATAGCGCTCAGACATCGTCCCAGTTCCACCGTATCTTTCCCAGCCAGCTCGTGCCGAGTAGCATGGGACCATCGCCCGGTACCACCCAGAGTGGTAGCTTGTGCACCGCTCCATCGTAGGAGACCTTTACGGTAACACTGTCGATTACAGGAATCAGTTCTTTAGTGTAAGTTCTTAGTCTCGTGCGAACTGGAGTTAAGACTGGTCTTGAGGACTTGTTGCACCACAACCTTTCGAAAGTCTTTTTGCCCATGATGGACTGGCTCACGCCATTGACACTGGGAGTCCATTTAGTTCAACATTCAGCATTATCGGGGGACAATTCGGGGTGAATGTGTACACCCCATGTACTTCTGCCTCCTCTGTCTGAGGCTCTGGTTCATAGTGATCCTCCGTGGATGTGTCCTCCTCTGCAATATGGTAGTTTGCAGGTTTAACAGGCTTAGCAGCTTGCCTGCACACTCGTTGGAGGTGTCCCATTGTTGCACAGCCCTTGCAAACGTATCCTTTGAATCGGCTTGAATGGAAACGATGATCACCCCGCAGCGCCAACAAGGTGTTAATGGCCTTGCATTCATCACCCTTGATAGTGGACTCTGAGACATCTGCGGACGTGTAGCTGCAGGTATGTGTGACTTACCCTGTACGTTGCGATTCGAAACCAACATCATTTTGTTCACAGTACTTGTAGCAGCACTTGTGTGCTGAGAGATTTGCTTAGTATTGTCACTGGTGGCAATGAACGCCCGGGCTATCGCTATGGCCTTACTCAAGGTTGGGGTCTCTACAGTCAAAAGCTTGCGAAGTATGGTTTCGTGGCCAATGCCAAGTACGAAAAAGTCTCTGAGCATGTGCACCAAATGTCCTTCAAATTCGCAATGTCCTGCAAGGCGTTTCAACTCGACGACATAACTTGCCAATTCCTGGCCTTCAGACCTTTGGTAGGTGTAGAACCAGTACCTCGCCATCAGAACGCTTTCCTTCGGGTTCAAATCCTCTCGGACCAGTGTGCACAAATCGTTGTACGATTTCTCCATGGGTTTCGCTGGAGTGAGCAGATTTTTCATGAGGCCGTACGTTGGTGCCCCACAGAGGTTGAGGAGGATCTCTCTACGTTTGGCAGCGCTCTCTTCCCCATCTAGCTCGTTGGCCACGAAGTATTGGTCGAGTCGCTCCACAAAAGTTTCCCAATCATCTCCCTTCGAAAATTTCTCCAGGATGCCCACTGTTCTCTGCATCTTTGGGTCGCTATCTGTATCTCGTCGCCAGTTGTTGTGCATGGAGAAAGAGTCAGACTGAACACTGTGAGTTCAAAGTAAATTGTGACAGTCTTTTATTGCAGGTCTCCAGAGTGCCTCTCCAACCTGTGAAGCCTTCTTAAATACCTGTGCTCCCAAGGGATTATGGGATCCCTTGGGACTCCGGGAATGAGCTCTCTGGTGGCTGTACAGAGTAAATACAAGTTCACACATATAACATGCAGCATGCACGACATTGGGGTGGGGAGTTGCCCAGGCCCCCTCAAATGCCAGCGTATCTTCCTCGCCGGGTCTCAACCCTCCCCATTCCCGCAGGGGCCCACATGTCCATCTGGATGCTTGTAGGCTTCATCTCATTGGACATAACAATTTCCAGTACTGTGTCATGTCCCGAATGAGCCAGGAATTCCCAGCATAGGAAATCCCCAACCCTGTCTCCACTGCCTGAAGACCTTTGCCTCTCTTTCCTGCTTTAAGACGCTCCTTAAAGCTGCATCTTTAACCAAGCTTTTGGCCACCTGCCTTAATTTCGTCTCATGTGGCTCAGTGTCAAATTTATCTGATCTGTCTTGTAACACTGCTGTGAAGTGCCTTGGGATGTTTTACTACATTAAAGGTGCTATATAAATAAAAATAGTTGTTGTTGTTGTAAGCGGTGGGCTGTGGTTCCACAGCAGGCCAGAAAATCCTAGAAATAACAAAAACCCACCACAATTAGGTCCCTGCCATTTTCCAGTGGGTTCCACTGGTGTCTTGCTAGAGCTACAGCTGGATTACAGCAGTGTACCTTGAAAATTCAGGACCAATATCTATAAAATGGCAAGTTGTCTACCTGGAGCAAGCATTGTACATAATTGAAGAAATGTTAGAAGGTATGTTGAAGGGAAGAGGAACAATGGTAATAGTCCATTAGGGGTAAATGACAGAGAGATATAATACTAGGTCTTAATGACATGAGGATTGCCTCTAAATTTAAAGCTAGGGGACACAAAGTACTACTCTCCAGTATAATTTCAAGCTTGGGAAAGAAAGGGAGTTCATCAAGAAAATTGAAGATATAAATAAGTACCTGGCAACATGGGGCATAAATAATAGTGCTCGCCTCGCTGCTCCTTCTCCACCTGGGTGTTGACCCTGCCGCTGGTCTCGTTTCTCTCCAATGGACTACCTGGACTCTGGTGATGTCAATCCAGTCACCCTCCTCGAAGCTGTCACATTCCTGGAACAGCTTGCGCTGTTCCCTGCAGGGGCTGGCTCCTCCTTGTATCCCCGACCTGCCACGATGGTGTTCCCTCGCAGGTCGGGGGGCGGGGGGGGGGGAAGATGCAGCGGGGAGCGGCGTTCGAGACCAGCGGGGAGCAACGTTCAAGACCAACGGGGCGTGGTGTTCGAGACCAGCGGGAAGTGGTGATCAGAGGAGCTGAGCTGTGGAGGGTCGATGATGTCGGGGCCCTGGAGCGGTGGGGTCATGGCCCAGGAGCGGCTGAGTCATGGCCCAGGAGTGCTGGGGTCGTGGCCCAGGAAACGGCCGTGTCGGAGTAGAGGAGCGAAGGGGTCGTGGCCCAGGAGCGGCACAGCATATAACAACAGCGGGGTCAGGGCCCAGAGATGGCATTGCAGAGCTTGGTCTCCAGTTGTCTTGGTTAACCCTTGCCACTGGACCAAGACCTTGCTCTGTCAAGCCCGTGTGGTGGCTGCTGTGCAACGGCCACTCCATGTTAAAAGAATTCACGCATAGGCATCTTCCACCCTTCAATTGGTGTCGAAATGGGTCATCCTCGACACAAGGGACTGCATAATACTCTACTACTATATACAAATAAAATGTGCACCTTCTTAAATAACTGGGAAGACTTGCAGAATAAAAAGGATTGGTACAGGAATGACGGGCTGCGCCTAAACCAAGAAGGAACAAAAAGGACTTGGGAACAACTTTGCTGTAGCAATTGAGAATCATTTAAACTTAAAAGGTGAGAGTGGGAAGGGCAGAGGAAAAAACAGATCGCAGGTAAGACTGATCTCAGGGTAGAAGGTTATCAATAGATGGGTATGAACATAGACCAGCATAACAAGAACTGGAGACCAGGAATAGGCAGACGCTGGGGAACATCAAAGGAGGTAAACCTAAAACAAAATGCATCTACATAAATGCTAGATGCATTAGAAATAAATGCAACAACTGTTGCCTGTTGTTGTAGCAGTAAGGAATTACGATGTAATGGGAAGGACAGAAACATGCCAGAGGATGCAAACAAATTTATCATTCAAGGCTGTAGAGCGTAGACAATAAAGGAGGTGGTGTAGCTGTATATGTTTGGGATACCTGGGCGATAAATGAAGTTGCAAGAGGGCCAACTACAAAATGAACTACTCTAGTACGACATCTCAAATATGAAAAATTTAGCTTATATTAGAGATGTGCTACAACCCACCATGTTAGCATAAGAAGGAGCACTATTTTCTCTAAGAAGATTAGGTGAGAACTGGAGAGTTATTTTAAAAGGAGACTTCATCAACCAAATATGCACGAGGAAAAGCTAGTATAAAAACAGAGAGAGTAATTTTAACTATGGACATGAACAGACAACTGGTAGTTGTGGATTGGCTGTCTATTATACATCCCGCGCAATTTTCATCTTTATTGATTTCAATCTACAACTGGCAGCCGATCCGTAGCTGCCACTTTTCCACTCACGCCCAAACTAAAAATGATCCCCAGCGTTGGTCAATGTAATACATGACTACTTTATGATACAATACATCCAGCAAGCTACGAAAGGTAATGTTCATCACTGGTAATTATGAGTGACAAAGACAAGCTGCAAGAGATGGAAATCGTAGCATCCCTGGGGATAGCAAACACAGAATGATCAAGTTTAATATGATTTGAGAGTCAGAAATACCTAAAACTAGGGGCTAGACTTTCCACTTCATATCGTCCATCTATGGCCCATCTATCACCCAAAATGGACCTCTATTGCCCATTTTGAGCAAAAAGTGGAAACTAGGCCCAAAACATTGCCGGAAAAACAGGTGCCTAAGTTTCCACTTTGATCAGCGAGATGATCGCCCAAATGATCGCCCACAAAAGGCCCATCCCAAGTTTTGGCACCTGGCAGGCACTTTGCTGGGCCGATGCAAGGCTCAAAAAAGTGCTGAGAAATAGTTGCTTTTACTGGGCCTAAGAGAAGGAAATGGGCACTACGGACGCCATTTTGAACTTCAGAGGAAGGGTGGAGGATTAGTTGTGAGTTATTTAGAGAGTTAATTTAAAGATAATTGTACTCAGAATATTGGGACAGGGAATATAAATAGGTATTATCAAATTATTTTTGGTAAATAGCTTTTATATATTGAAATTATTTTGTAAATATCTTTTACATAGTGAAGTTATTTACTGATATTGTTGGGGCCTATCAAACTGACTGGTATACAGCGTAGAGAGTACAGAGAGTGCAGAGTACAGTGATTAGAGAGTATAGAGTATAGAGTATAGAGTAGAGTAGGGAGATTATTAAAATTAGTGAAAGTAATTATTGATAATGATATGGGGCCAATACTTTCCCTGCCTTTAATTGTAACTGCTCACACACTGGTTACTGAAAGGATCAATCGAAGAGGTGGCAGAGTAATGCGTAGACGGAGACGAAGACAGAGGAGGAGACCGTACAGCCAACGAAGGTACTTGGAAAAGCAATCTTACCTGAACTTGTTTGAAAATGCTTGTCTTAGGAGGTTGCGATTCCGGAAGGAGGTCATTGATGACATATGTCAACTCGTCAAGGGTGATCTGCAGCCTTCCAGCACCATCAGAACCACGCTGTCCGTTGAAGTGAAAGTTACTGCTGCCCTAGCCTTCTACACATCGGGATCGTTTCAGGCTTCAGCTGGGGACATCTGCCATATCTCTCAGCATACTATACACTGCTGCATTCGACAGGTGACTGAAGCCTTTTACGCTTGCAGGATGGACTTCATAAGCTTCCCAATGACTAGGGAGGCACAGACCGAGAGGGCTTTGGGTTTCTACAGGATATCACAGTTCCCCAAGGTACAGGGAGCAATAGACTGCATGCACATTGCCCTGAAAGCACCCTTAAAGAAAGCGGAGGTGTTTCGTAACAGAAGGGGGTTCCACTCACTAAATGTGCAGCTTGTTGTCGACCACAATCAAAAATTTTAACTGTGAATGCTACATTTCCTGGCTGTATCCATGATGCGCATATCTTATGTGAAAGTGCTATCCCTGATCTGTTTGTCAATCAGCCAGAAGGTCATGGTTGGATGTTGGGGGATAAAGAGTATGACCCTCTGCGTAATCCCTTCACTGAAGCACAGAAACGGTATAATGAAAGTCACATAGCGACTCGCAACATCGTTGGAAAGACAATTGAAGTCCTAAAGCAGCACTTCAGGTGCTTGGATCATTCTGGAGACAGCCTACAGTACCACCCTGACCAGGTCGCAGAGTTTATTGTGGTGTGTTGTAGGCTGCATAACCTAGCTATAAAGAGAGGACAAGTAATGCCAGATCGGGCTGCAGGTCCACCTCCAGAAGGAGGGGAGACAGAAGAGCCAGCCTGTGAGGATGAAGAGGAGGAAGAGGCGGAAGAGGACGCAGGCAAGGACATAGGGGAACTCAATCAGCCTGGTGATCTAGCACCGGTACCACCAACCCCTTCTCGAAGACCAGTAGCCAGGGGCAGTTACACGGCCACTAAGCTGTTGCGTCAGGAGCTCATTAATGAACGCTTTGCATGAACTATCATTGTGGATTTTCAAATGTTCATTTACAGTTAGGGTTAATCAAAAATTTCATTTGTGTGGGGTTTCATTGTTGTCTTGCCTGCACTGGCCTATCATCGGCCTTAGTGCTTAGGTTAAGTAAAGTTTAACTAAAGTACTGCTATAATAAAAGAATAAACAAATAAAGATGAACAACTGTAAATTTGTTAACTAATGTAACTAAGAGAGAAGGCACAAAATTTGTTGAATTAAAGATTTTTTTTATTAACAAAGGTAGAAAAAGAATTTTTAATAAACTATTAAACCCTCCCTCCACCTCCACCCACCGCCCCCAACCTACCCTTCCCTCAAATCCCAATGAACATTGAACAAAATGATAACAATTTTCCAATAACAAAAAACAATTCAACAATGAAAAACACCCCCCTCCCCCCTTCCTACCTGCAGCCACGTTTTGGTCTACGCAGACCGACAAGAATGTATTGTGCAGAGTGGGACGGCAAGACTTCCTGCCGTGGTGGAGGTGATGGAGTGGAAGCAGAAGCCTGAGGCTCCACTTCCGAGTCAGGAGGAACAGTGTCCTCCGTACTCACTTGCGAGCTCAGGGTCTCGCTGCGAGCTGACACGACACCTTGGGGTGCAGCGCCATGTCCAGCCAGCAACGCATGCATAGGGCATTGGTTGTGGCAGTCTGCTGCCGAATGGCCTCCAACGTCTCCTGTGCTGTCTGTGCTTGCCCAGAAGACCAGTTGGAGAAGTTCGTGCAGAACTCACTCCAGGTTGCTGGAAACTGGCTCCAGTTCGCGGAGAACTGGCTCCAGTGTCTGGAGAAACCCATGAAACCCAGGATAAGGTCGCGAACGATCGCGACCATCTCCCTGCACAGGGATATCAAGCTCTCCGTCTGGCCCTCCATGGTAGGCGATTGCTCACCCCACTGACCGAACCGCCGTGGGGTCGGTGTTTGCAACGTTACACGCCTTGGCTTCACCACATGCATACTGCTTGGTCCCGATGCATCATCCATCACAATAGAGATGGCCGCAGGTTGTCCCCCCTCCCACAAAAACAATTTTGTTGTCTTCCTCCTCCTCCTCCTCTTGCTGTTGCTCAACATGTGTCAGCAGTTCCTCCTCTTCCTCCTCTTCCTCCTGCGAGGTATTTGAAGGCTCAGGAGTAGTGGATGTCTCCACTGACTCTACGGATAATTGACCTTAGAAAGACGAATGAAATTTCTAAACAACTTATAACAATACATATCAATACATATCAATATTTCAATAACCCAAAACATTACAATACTTTTCAATACCTCATATGCACAAGGGTTCACCAGGGCTAACATGACCTCATTTGTAAATCAAGAGTACATCAAAAGTATATATCATATTGCATTCCAATTGCATAACATTACATGCATAACTAAGATATTTTTAGTATGTATTTAGTAATGTTTGACACATTGCACAGTTCCCATTACTCACAAGACTCAAGGGTCTTGAGTCCTTCTCCTCTCACTTTCTCCCTCCATTTTGATTTTTGTTATATATTGCAATATTTCAAGATTAAAATATTGTGACCACAAATATAATTAAAGTTATAATTATTTGCAATTCAAAAAAATAAGCCAAAGATCTTTCAGATTAGTTATTTTTAGATTCAAATTCACGATTCACTGTCACCAAACACAAAAGCCTCCTTCCGCTTTCTCTCTCTCTCTCTCACTGACCCTCCCTGTGCTTCTGAGCATGTGTGATGACCCCTGACCTCTCAAAACACAGCAAAGAAAATCAACCACAAAAAAAGCATCCCACACATGTGCAGAATAGCGTTGCTAGAGAAGCTTTTTTTTCTTCTTTGACTTCCATTTTCAGTGGGCGAACGTGAGATTGCTGAAAAATCACATCACCCATTTGACATCGCCGGGGTAAGGCCGAGTGGAAAATCGCAAAAAAAAATGGGCCTTGTGCTGGTGATCAGCAAGGCCGAGACGTCCCTCATCGCTGGAACATGGCCCATTTTTTGGGGCCTTAGCCACCTAGTGGAAAGTCTAGCCCTAGGAGTCTGGTATATAACTCTAAATTCAAAGCAATAAAGGCACTACTAAAGCCAATGAATTGGGAGTTTCTTCAATAACACTTCAGTAGAGGTTGAATGGGACACCTTTAAAGGTATAATACTGACCATGGAGGATAAATACACTGCTAAAACAAATACACTCAAACTAAATGAACATGACCTAAATGGATTAATAACCAATTAAAAATGAAATAAGGAGGGAAGGTGACCTCTACAAAACTTGCAGGGATAAAAGGGAAGAGATTTACTGGAATATAGGAAAATGCAGAAACATGATAAAAAATTGATCAGAGAGGCAAAGAGAGACCTCGAAAGAGGCACAGCAGCAGAAGCTAAATACAACAGTAAAAAAAGTGCAAATACTTTGATGAAATGAACAGGGTGGATAAAGAGGAACCAGTGGATGTGGTGTATTTGGACATCCAGAAGGCATTTGACAAGGTGCCACATAAAAGGTCACTGCACAAGATAAAAGTTCACGAGGTTGGGGGTAATATATTAGCATGGATAGAGGATTGGCTAACTAACAGAGAACAGAGAGTCAGGATAAATGGCTCATTCTCTGGTTGGCAACTAGTAACTAGTGGGGTGCCGCAGGGATCGGTGCTGGGACCCCAACTATTTACAATCTATATTAACGACTTGGAAGAAGGGACTGAGTGTAACATAGCCAAGTTTGCTGACGATACAAAGATGGGAGGAAAAGCAATATGTGAAGAGGACACAAAAAATCTGCAAAAGGACATAGACAGGCTAAGTGAGTGGGCAAAAATTTGACAGATGGAGTATAATGTTGGAAAGTGTGAGGTCATGCACTTTGGCAGAAAAAATCAAAGAGCAAGTTATTATTTATATGGAGAAAGATTGCAAAGTGCCACAGTACAGTGGGACCTGGGGGTACTTGTGCATGAAACACAAAAGGATAGTATGCAGGTACAGCAAGTGATCAGGAAGGCCAATTGTTATGTATGTAAACATTATAACTGTGTAAGACTTGCCACCAGAGGGCACACCTGTTGGAGGCCCAATGGTCACCTGCATACCTCATGCAAACGAGTATAAAAGATTGTCTCCCATGCTGATTTGGCACTCTGGAGTTTTATTAAAAAGACTAAGGTCACGTCAGTTTAAGCTTACAGTACTCAGTCTCGTGGAGTTATTCTAAACATAACACCAAGGGAATATTGGCCTTTATTGCAAAGAGGATGGAGTATAAAAACAGGGATATCTTTCTACAGCTTTACAAGGTATTGGTGAAGCCACACCTGGAATACTGCGTGCAGTTTTGTTTTCCATATTTATGAAAGGATATACTTGCCTTGCAGGCAGTTCAGAGAAGGTTCACCTAGGTTGATTCCGGAGATGAGGGGGTTGACTTATGAGGAAACGTTGAGTAGGTTGGGCCTCTACTCATTGGAATTCAAAAGAATGAGAGGTGATCTTATCGAAATGGATAAGATTATGAAGGGGCTTGACAAGGTGGATGCAGAGAGGATGTTTCCAGTGATGGGGGAGATTAGAACTAGAGGGCATGATCCTAGAATAAGGGGCTGCCCATTTAAAACTGAGATGAGGAGAAATTTCTTCTCTCAGAGGGTTGTAAATCTCTGGAATTTGCTGCCTCAGAGAGCTGTGGAAGCTGGGACATTGAATAAATTTAAGACAGAAATAGACAGTTTCTTAAACGATAAGGGGATAAGGGGTTATGGGGAGCGAGCGGGGAAGTGGAGCTGAGTCCATGATCAGATCAGCCATGATCTTATTAAATGGCGGAGCAGGCTCGAGGGGCCGTATGGCCAACTCCTGCTCCTATTTCTTATGTTGTTATGTTTTTATACTCTTCAACAGCAAGAGGTGACAGCCATAAAAGATGCAAATGGATCAAAACTTCGGATGAGTATGTTCTGAATAATGGTAAAAATTCTGAATGATTACTTTCTCCAAGTATTTACAGGGAAGATATCGATAAAATCAATGAATATAATGTAAATGAGATGAAATCCTATAAAAAACAAGTAAGTCCCTGTTACATATGAATAAAGAGTCTGACTGGATACTGTGAGCTCAAAGTAAACTGTGACCTTAGTCTTTTATTGAAGTTCTCCAGAGTGCCTCTTCAGCCTGTGAGGCCTCCTTAAGTACCTGTGCTCCCAAGGGATTGTGGGATCCCTTGGGACTCCAGGGGATGAGCCCTCTGTTGGCTGTACAAGGTATATACAAGGTTACATACATAACAGTCCCCAGGCACAGAAAGTATTTATCCCAGCATGCTGAGCAAGACTAGGGAAGAGACTTGTGAGGCAATGACAATCATTATGTAGGATTCAGTGACCACTGGGTGGTACCAATAGTTTTGAAACAGGTAACATGCTTCTCATATTCAAATATGGGGACAAAACACACATGGGCAACTACAGGCCCGTCAATCTTACTTCCATTCTGCTTATATAATAGAATTGAATATCAACAACATTCAGTGTTTATATAAGTACCTTTAATATAGAAAATTGTCCCAAGGCACTTCACACAGATGCAAGGAACAAAATGGCACTGAGTCAATAAAAGAGGTGTTAGGAAGGTGATCAAAAGCTTGCTCAAAGCTGTGGGTTTTAAGGAGTGTTTTAAAGGAGGAAATGGTGAGAGAGAGTGGTTTAGAGAGGGTGTTCAAGAGCATAAAGCATGTTTGCCAAGGGTAAGATGATGGCGAGGGATGCAAAACAGGCCAGAGTCAGAGCAGCAGAGAGTTCGGTGGAAGGTAGTGTTTGTAGGATTGGAGGAGGTTACAGATATAGGGAGTGACGAGGCCATAGAATGATTTAAATACAAGGATGGGAAGTTTTAATTTGAAGCATTGGAAGAACTGGAGCCAGTGTAGGTCAGCAAGGCTGAAAGGCAAGCTAAGCTTCATGTGGGATAGGGTAAATGCAGCAGTTTATGGAGGGTGGGAGATGGAGGCTGGCTGGGAGAGCATTAGTCAGTCAACCAAGGCATAAATGATGGCTTCAGCAGCAGAGGTAAGTTATGTTACAGAGTTGGATGTTGACTGTCTTTGTGATGGAGAGGATATGAGATCGGAAACTCAGCTCAGAGTCAGATCGGATGCGAAGGTTGCAGATAGGAGTAAACTTGAGAATTGTGTGTACAATAATAACCTAATAAACAGTCGTCAATGTGGATTCAGAAGGGAAATATCCTGCCTGGCCAGCCTACTTGTCTTCTTCAAGGAAGTGACATCCCAAGAAGACTGTGGGAAACCTCATGTTGTGGCATAGCTAGACTTCCAATAGGCATTTGGCAATGTTTCACATGAAAGGCTATTATTTGAAATCAAGACATTAGAGGGGAGAAATTGGTTATCACCCCATTTGGGGGCGGGAATTTTTGAGAGGCAGGAAACGTAGCACCAGGAGCTAAAGTTTCCACACTCTCAAAAAGTTGCTTTAGCATTCCTGGAAGGGAGTGGAGCCCTAAATCAAGCACTCCAATTCCCTCTTGGAGTGCTAACGGGATGCACACTTCAGCAGCGCTGCACACTGGGCCTGCAGCGCAGCCGCATACAAAGGGCCCTTCCCTCCCTTATAGGGAAGGGCCATCACTGCAGGCCCTACAATTAAAAAAGGACCTCCCTGGACCACCAAGGGAGTGGGTGCCAGGCTGAACGATCGCAGGCAGGACCCCACAAAGAAAATGGAGGAACACAGCAAAAACAAAGGTACGTTTTTTTTTTACTTACCTTGACCACATCGCTTTTAATTATTATCCCGGTAGCAGCTGGCCGCCCGATCCACGCTTCCAGCAGCTGCCGGTGTTTTCACCTGGTGTGCTGCAAAGGGCGGAAGTAACTTTTGGGGCCAGGATGCTCGCGGGGTGCAGGAGATCGGGGCACAACGCCGTAGTGCCACCTCTAAACTCCCACCCAATATGGCGGGAGTTGATGTCAGCGCTGCGTCCGGGCGTAAACATTAGCACTCCATTAGCACCCCCGGAGACACTAACAGAAGGCGTAAATGCACCGAATTTCTCAGCCTAGGTATTCTAGGCAAATCCTGGGAATGGATCAAAAATTGGTGAAAGGTAGAAACAATAAGTACTTATTACAGCAGTTATGTCAGGGTGGAGAAGTCATAAGTGAGGCCCTAGGATTGGTGTTGGGATCACAACTGTTTCTAATTTATGCAATGACCTGGATTCAGAAACTCAATCCAAAGTGATCAAATTTGTACTTAAGGACAAACTAGGCGAGGCAGTGGAATCGGAGGAGGCAGCTTAGAAATCACAGAATGGATTGAATAAAGTGTGTAAGGTGGCAAAAACAATGACAGATGAAATGTAATGCAGACAATTATAAAGTACTGAACACAGGTCTCTTGCAGCTTTATTCTTAACATTAATGTTGTTGGAATAGCCAAGGATGAAGTTGAAAGTGACCTTTGTAGGCTCGATGCTGAACAATCAATTAAGCCAATAGAATGTTGAACTACAGAGCCAAAACAGTGGCACGCAAGACAGAGGACGTCACGGTCAAACTTAACAGTGCTCTAGTAGGGCCACATCTGGAGTACTGTGTCCACTTCTGGTTACTATGGCCTAAGGGACACATTCAAACAGTGGGGATGAGGCTGTTCCCTGGTGTAAAAGGAAAGGATTGGATGGGTCAAATGGCCCGATTCTATGCTGCAACATTCTATGTTTCACCCTTGATAGGCCAGGCCGTGAGGTGTTCCTTGATACATGTGATGTGTTGTGCTTTCACATTCAATTTAGGCACCTGTCGTATGCAGTGGACCTCTTCATTAAAGCCCCTCCATCTGATTTATTTTCTGTAGACACTTAGACATGATGAATTGACAGATTGCCCGATTTATTCAGCAAAAGTCTGCCTGAAAGGAGCCAGTGAAAAACAAAATTCTGCCAGCTCTCAAGTTGAGTATTAGTTTTAACGCAATGGAAATTTTCAGTGATATTTTCATGCACTTTGCTGTTCCAAACATTTTTCACTCGGGACCTTTTTGCTTAGTCCAAAGAGGCCTTACACAGTTCGAACCAAGTAATCTCACAGGGGCCTTGTAAGGCCCTTCAGGGTTCATCGGCAACATCTTGCTGCTGTGCACCTCCTGCTGCCTGACTTTTTTAAGTGGGTTGGGCTCCTGATTGTACTTTTGATGATTTCATTTTAGACTGCATACTGCCAGTGTTTAATGCTGGTATTTGTCATTAAACGTGGCATGTGAACATTGTTTCCACTGTTGTACCCCACATTATGAGGTTAATTGGCTGTTAGTCACTCTGTAAACATTAGCAACACTCATTAACACTCAGTGGAAACGCTGTGCTGGCAATAAATATATCACCTACATATTTACAGATAACAAAAATGTTAATGTCAGCGTTAAATCATTCCAAACCTACTGCATGTAGGAGAATTCAGGCTAAACCATCTAGATGCATACAGATAGCCACCTCTTCCTACTAACATTTAGTAATAATGGTCAGTTGAGAAATAAATTTTGGCTATCCTTGTTGCTCAGTTCATAAATACACTGCCAACTGAAGTACTGAGTCAGACTTATCAGTTTGATCCCTGGTCTGTGCTGCATTTACTAATGTCAGACATAACTATAATCAGGATGTTACAAACAGACCCAGTACATCTTGGTTAGGGAGAGGGAAAAAAATCAGCTAAGGTACCTGCTTCTAATCATGCTCCAGCAAACCCTGCTACAAATAAGTGTATGTTGGTGGAGACAGGCTGTGGTTCCACTGTGATGCCTTCTCCAATCGAATAGTCTGTCAGCACTCATTGTCAAAGCTCGCTCATGTAAAGCGGTCACTTTTCCTAAATACCAGAGGCCAGCACGCACCTGTAGAACATGACGAAGCACATTTCAGTGTTAGAAGTACTCTAATAGATTTGCACATGGGCCCACCCATCCTTGCCGACCCTTAGGTTCAACTGGCGGAGCGCTTTTGTTTTTTTTCCTTTCTGTCTTGACTTTAGTAATCTTATTATGTCACGGATCAAGCCCAGCAGCCCCACACAAACTAATTTCTAGGCCAGAGAGTTCAAAATTCCACAAACCCACAGTGTACCATCTCTTAAGATATATATCAGCTTGCCTTAGTAGGTAATGCTCTTGCTTCTGGGTCAGAAGATTGTAGGTGTGAGCTCATAATCTATGCTGAAACTCCAGTGCAGTTCTGAGGGAGTTTGGCATTGTTGGAGGTGTCATCCTTTAGATGAGATACTAAACTAAGGTCCTGTCTTCCTGTTCTGGTAGCCCAAGTGGACTTTAATGCTGGGATACTCCCCTTCAGGTGGAGTTCTGGCAGGGTAAAATCTTTTCCCATCCCTCCAGATCCACTGTGATCCTGACCCATTTCCCTGGTTTTGGGGTCATTCTCTATGCAGGCTTAATTCCTGGCAGGAATCATGCCACCAAAAGTGAGTAACCACTAAAACAGTGGAAAATCTTGGCAATGCAGCAGTGAGGATGCCATTGCAATACCAAGAGAGGCAAAGGGACATCTTAAAGGCACAGAAGCACCCCTAAGATTGGACCAGACTTATGTTGGCTGCCACAATCTTTGGGGGATTTCTCACAAATTACTGCTTCCTAATATGAGCTACAAATTTCCTCAATGCCTGGGGTGCAATTCTGGATTAAAAGGGGTGAGAGAGGACTGGCACGCGTCAGGCCCTAGAAACACCAGGTTGCCACCCTAATGAGCAACGCATCCCAATTCTTGCTCAGGGCTGAGATTCTTAAATGGCATGACATTTAAAAGAAGATGGGAGCGACAGGGTGGCGTAACCCATCAAATGTGGTTCACTCTTCAAGGCGTCTTCGGAGCACCTCCCAAACCTGTGACCTCTACCACCTAGAAAGACAAGGTCAGCAGGTGCATGGGAACACCATCACCTCCAAGCTCCCCTCCAAGTCACACACCATCCTGACTTGGAAATATATTGCCGTCCCTTCATCATCGCTGGGTCAAAATACTGGAACTCCCTCCCTAACTGCACTGTGGGCGTACCTTCATCATATGGACAGCAGCGGTTCAAGAAGGCAGCTCACCACCACCTTCTGAAGAGCAATTAGGGATGGGCAATAAATGCTGGACTTGCCAGCGATGCCCATATCCCAGGAATTAATTTAAAAAAAACATTTCCTAAGCTCCCAAGATCTGGCTGCTGGAAAGATACAGTGTACAGGTAAGTAGAGGAGCAATTGTGGTGCCCACAGGAATGTCTAAGGCTTGGACTTGCCCTGGAACACTCCAGAGGACCACAGGTAGACACAATGAACATAAGAATATAAGATATAGGAGCAGGGTTTTTTTTTATTCATGCACAGAATGTGGACGTCGCTGGCAAGGCCGCCATTTATTACCCATCCCTAATTGCTCTTGAGAAGGTGGTGGTGAACTGCCTTCTTAACAACTGAGCAGCTTGCTAAGCCATTTCAGAGGGCAGTTAAGAGTCAATCACAATGCTGTGAGTTTGGAGTCACATATAGGCCAGACCGGGTAAGGACGGCAGATTTCCTTTCCTAAAGGACATTAATGAATAGATGGGTTTTTACGACAATAGTTACATGGTTCCCAGCTGCGGTGGTGGGATTCGAACACTTGTCTCCAGATCATTAGTCCAGGCCTCTGGATTACTAGTCCAGTAACATTACTACTATGCTACTATTCCCAAAAGCCATGCAGTCTTTCAAACCTCTCTGCCATTTAATAAGATCTTGCCTGATCTTCTATCTTAACACTACCTCCTTGCACTATCCCCATATCCCTTGATTCCCTTAGTATCCAAAAATGTATCGATTTCTGTCTTGAAGATACTCAACAACTGAGCATCCAAAGCTCTCTGAGATAGAGAATTCCAAAGATTCACAACCCTTTGAGTGAAGAAATTTCTCCTCATCTCAGTCCTAATGGCCGACCCTTTTATCTCCATGTGTAAGGGAAAGCTGCATAGCAGCAAATCTGTGAATTACATAATTTGAAGAAATGGCAATGGTCAGCAAATTCAGTCAAAAAATATTGAATAGAAATCATTTTTAAATCTGGAAAATAGGTAAAAATTGAAAATGAAAACATCTGAATGATAATAGGTCCGAAAAGTCTCGATCTTACTCTGCTACAGTAGGTGCAGTGGAGTTGGAATCCCAATGCACTCAATGACTTTGCTTCTGAACAGACCAAAGTATTCAGGGTTAGGGAAGGATCAGTTAACTTCAATAATTCCAGATGTAATGCTGGAAAACCATTCTGGGGAAAAGCTGAGATGACAAGCTGAAAATAGCACCGACTTTGGAAATCAGTGCCCAATGGCTCAATTTTCCCCAATTATCTGCGCCGTTTTTTTGCCGTCCACCGTTTTTTTGGGAATAAATTAATATCTCCAAGTTTCCCTAAAGTTTCTGCGCCAGCGTAATTCACTTAGGTGTGATATTTTAGGCTATGATTTTTTTTACCTCATTGGGGGCGTAACCTGCTACCGGTGCCAATTCTGGCCATTTAAGCAAGTTTGGCCAACTACGATTTTTGTTAAGACGGCGTATGTGACCGCTCTGAAAAACCTTCTGGGCAGTTAACAAAATCAGCACAGGTAAGAGAATCAGTGCAGAAGATCCAGTTCCACAGCTGGTACAGCAGCAGCAGGGAGGGAGAAAGAGGGTTGGGGGGGTGGGGGGGGGGCATTCTGTCAGGGCTAAGAGTGGCACCGGCTCCGGGGAAAGGAGGCCTTTCGGCCTGGGCTAGAAGCGGCACTGGGCACCGGCTCAAGGGGAGGGAGGGCTTTCGGCTTGGGCTAGGAGCGGTACCGGGTACCAACAGGGAAGGGAGGCCTTTCAGCCTGGGCTGAAAGTGGCACCAGCTCCGGGAGGGGAGGCCTTTCGGCCTGGGCTAGGAGCAGCACCGGCTCCGGGGGGAGGAAAACCTTTCGGCCTGGGCTAGAAACATAGAAACATAGAAAATAGGTGCAGGAGTAGGCCAGTTGTATGGCTGAACATACAACTTCACTACCCCATTCCTGCTTTCTCGCCATATCCCTTGATCCCCCTAGTAGTAAGGACTACATCTAACTCCTTTTTGAATATATTTAGTGAATTAGCCTCAACAACTTTCTGTGGTAGAGAATTCCACAGGTTCACCACTCTCTGGGTGAAGAAGTTTCTCCTCATCTCGGTCCTAAATGGCTTACTCCTTGTCCTTAGTCTGTGACCCCTGGTTCTGGACTTCCCCAACATTAATAAGAACATGAGAATTAGGAACAGAAGCAGGCCATCCAGCCCCCTGAGCCCGCCCCGCCACCCAACAAGACCACGGCCGATCTGGCCGCGGACCCAGCCCCATCCACCCGCCCGCTCCCCACAACCCCCAACTCTCCCATTGGTTAAAAATCTATCTATCTGTCCCGTCAGAATTTTATATGTTTCCATGAGATCCCCTCTCATCCTTCTAAACTCCAGTGAATACAGGCCCAGTCGATCCAGTCTCTCATCATATGATAGTCCTGCCATCCCGGGAATCAGTCTGGTGAACCTTTGCTGCACTCCCTCAATAGCAATTCCTCAGATTAGGAGACCAAAACTGAACACAATATTCCAGGTGAGGCCTCACTAAGGCCCTGTACAACTGCAGTAAGACCTCCCTGCTCCTATACACAAATCTCCTAGCTATGAAGGCCAACATACCATTTGCCTTCTTCACCGCCTGCTGAACCTGCAGGCCAACTTTCAATGACTGATGTACCATGACACCCAGGTCTCGTTGCACCTCCCCTTTTCCTAATCTGCCACCATTCAGATAATATTCTGCCTTCGCGTTTTTGCCCTAAAGTGGATAACCTCACATTTATCTACATTATACTGCATCTGCCATGCATTTGCCCACTCACCCAATCTATCCAAGTCACCCTGCAACCTCATGGCATCCTCCTCACAGCTCACACCGCCACCCAGCTTAGTACCATCTGCAAACTTGGAGATATTGCATTCAATTCCTTCACCTAAATCATTGATGTATATTGCAAATAGCTAGGAGTGGCACTGGGCATCGGCGAGCAGGGTGGGGGTGAGTGGGGGGGGGAGGGAGCCTTTCCAATTCATACAGCTTACAGGATAGACTTTTGGCACAAAGACTCTTTAATATTTTCATGTTGGTAAGCTGCTGCCTTAAATAGCTGCAAGGTGCTTGCGCAAGTTGCTGTGAGTTGGCTAGAATGAGTCCCTCGTTACCCTGGCAACCCGATCTTTTTGACGCACATCTTAGGCTCCACCCACAGAGCTTAAGGACAATGTGCGCTGGGCCACATTCACAAGTTAAAACCGGGAAACTTTCAACTTTTTTTTGGTGTATTCAGGCCAAAAAAAAGAGGCATAACTCTTCAAATACACCAAAAAACAGCATTGGGGAAAATTGAGCCCATTATCTGATATGAAATGGTCTGCAGTATTTTTACTCAATTTCTATCTTAAACACAATAAAAATTGTATCAGACAAATACAAAAAAACCTTCCAACTAGGAAAGTCACTTTTAAAAATAAAGGACATTCACTAAATAAATGTGCAAAAACCTTTGCTTAGTCCTTGTAATACTGAATTTCCTATCTGAATTTTACCTTTAAAAATGTAGCATTTAATTTTACACTGGTTTTAATTTAGATTCAATATTTTAAATCCCCAGGAACAGCTGCTTCAAACTTTTGTGCATTTACACCAAGCTACTGTGCTTTTCCTTTTATTTTAGGGACACAACATTTTTGCTAACCTTTCATCCAAGGACTACAGCGACTTGATGCAGCTGCTAAAGCAAGCCATCCTGTCCACTGACCTCATGCTTTATTTTGAGTAAGTGTTTCCATTACAGCTTAATTATCTGCACAGATTTTACATTTAATTTTATTATTGTTACTGTTATAAATGCAATGCCGTTTAGCAAATGTACCATTTTGCCAAGTTGACTCAGTTGGTAGCACTCTTGTCTCTCAGTCGGAAGGTTCAAACTCTATTCCAGGATTTGAACACTTCAACATCTTCTTCTTCTTAGGTGGTCCCTTGTATCGAGGATGACTTGTTTCCACTCCAAAAAGGGATGAGTTCATTGGTGCTCCAGAACTACATGTTGAAGGGTGGAAAATGCCTGTGCATGGATTTTTTTAATGTGTGGTGGCCGTTGCACACCAGCCACCACACGGGCTTGACAGAGCTAGGTCTTGGTCCAGTGGCAAGGATTAACCAAAACGACTGGAAACCAGCACTGCTGCACGGACCTAGTGCGCACACATATCGCAGTGTGGGCTGGCCCATGCTGCCCCTGGGCCTCCGCCTCTTCTGGGCCCTGAACTCACGCCTCTCCTGGGCCCTGATCACATCGCACTACAATCTCTCGCCGCTCCCTTACCGCTCCTGCTGTACCTGCCCATGCTCCAATCACCGACCTGGATTATGGTGACTTCCAATCCAGTCTTCTCCTTCACTGCCATCGCCCTCCTGCACCAGCTCGCGCTGTACCTTGTTATGGTATGCTGTCACGCTGCTCCTCCTTTAAAGGCCCCGACCTGCCGCTGATGGTCTCTCGCAGGTAAACAGTACATACTACATTATTGGAAGTGCAAACCTTTGGATGAGATTTTAAACTGAGGCCCTGCGCAGGTAGATGTAAAAGATCCCACGGCACTATTCGAAGAAGAGCTGGGAATTCTCCTGGTGTCACTCGTGGAATGGTCAAGCCATGCGCACCAAAATCCTCAGCACCAAAAACAAATTATCTGGTCATTCATTTTTGTGTTAATATTTAAATTGGCTACCATGTTTCCCAAAAGCACAACAATGATTGATCTTCAAAAATAGTTCATTGTTTGTAAAGCAGTTTAGGATGTGAAAAGGCACTGTATCAGTGCAAGTTCTTTCTTCCTTCTTTGTATATGTTTTGTGAAGTGTAAACTTGCACATGTACAAAAGTAGTGACAACTGCTGACATCACTCATAGCTGTACAAGTACCTGTATCCATACGCAAACCCCCAGGAGGAATTTAAGTGTGCCAAGATGATTTGCCTTCCAAATTTTCCTCCCCAGGCTACACTTAACAGTTATTTGAAAACTAAGCATCCATTGAATTAAAGGTATTGAGGAGATTAACAAGTTATTTGACCATGTTTATTGCTGCACTACGCGTGAACTTTATCAGATGTACTAATTGTAATGGGCTGGTTCAATTTGGTCTGTATTACTGGCAATTTGTATTTTTAGTATGTTAATGTAAGCATTTTAAAACCTGTTTCATTTAATCAAATAATTAGCAGATTGCTCATATATCAACATTTATTGCTGACTGAAGCTAATTGGATGCAAGCAGTTATATGGCATACTCAGTTGTTGGTTTGTTGGAATGTGCTAATTTCCCTAAGTGTAGTATATTAACCGTGTGCAGAATTGTAATGCTACATTGCTACTCATAACAGATACAATAAAATATTTCCTCTTTCTCATTTAAATGCAGGCAGCGCACAAAGTTCTTTGAGTATGTAATGTCTGGGGAACTTAACTGGCATCTTGAGAAGGGCAGGGAAATGTTGAGGTAACCCAGGATTCTGAAACTGTTTCATTTTTACTCATAACAGTATGTGATTGCGATAATAACATGGCTAGATAATTATGCTTTTATTGAAACTAACTTCCAGTGAAATAAGCAACATGTCAAAGATGAACAACAGCTTCTTGTTTGCTTTGCTACATTAAAGGGACAATATAAATGCAAGTTGTTTAATTTTGACTTTTACTGGTTTCCTTAGGCTTTTCATTTTCCCTCTAATTCTCTAACTCGCCCCATACTTCATGAAAACACAGACTGATGATGGGGTACAGTTCCAAGAACAATGCAGGTTCTCCAGTACCTATTCCAGTAGCTAAAGACAATGGACGTAATTTTCCCACTGCCGGGCGTGCGGGTTTGGGGGCCGGTCAGCAGTAAAAATTGCCGAAATTACGAGCGGGTTGGGAACCCGCCATCTTGCGCATTTAACTAGTGCGCCTTGCCTAGCATGCTACGGACTCGAACGGCAGAGGTGGGCGACCTAATTGAAGTAATTCATTGCTTGTTGTGAGACACTTAGCAGGGTTTTTAACCAGAGCTTTTGATTTTTACTGGATTACCATGAGTTTCACGCAGCTCAGGAACCTTGTCGATCAACCTGAGGCGGAGGCTCAGCGGACATTGAGCGGGGTCATTAATGGAGATAATGGAAGTCTACATAAATACTCCCATATTACACCTCATTACTTTCTAAGGGAAAGGCTCTTGTTAACTCCATTTGAGCACAGATTTAGGTGTCTAGAGAACTGGTTGGCAGAGAGGAAGCAAAGAGTAGGAATAAACGGGTCCTTTTCAGAATGGCAGGCAGTGACTAGTGGGGTACCGCAAGGTTCAGTGCTGGGACCCCAGCTATTTACAATATACATTAATGATTTAGATTAAGGAATTGAATGTAATATATCCAAGTTTGCAGATGACACTAAGTTGGATGGCGGTGTGAGCTGTGAGGAGGATGCTAAGAGGCTGCAGGGTGACTTGGACAGGTTAGATGAGTGGGCAAATGCATGGCAGATGCAGTATAATGTGGATAAATGTGAGGTTATCCACTTTGGTGGCAAAAACAGGAAGGCAGAATATTATCTGAATGGTGACAGATTAGGAAAAGGGGAGGTGCAACGAGACCTGGGTGTCATGGTACATCAGTCATTGAAAGTTGGCATGCAGGTACAGTAGGTGGTGAAGAAGGCAAATGGCATGTTGGCCTTTATAGCGAGAGTAATTGAGTATAGGAGCAGGGAGATCTTACTACAGTTGTACAGGGCCTTGATGAGGCCACACCTTGAATATTGTGTAAGTTTTGGTCTCCTAATCTGAGGAAGAACATTCTTGCTATTGAGGGAGTGCAGCGAAGGTTCAGCAGACTGATTCCTGGGATGGCAGGACTGACATATGAAGAAAGACTGGATCGACTAGGCTTATATTCACTGGAATTTAGAAGAATGAGAGGGTATCTCACAGAAACATATAAAATTCTGACGGGATTAGACAGGTTTGATGCAGGAAGAATGTTTCCGATGTTGGGGAAGTCTAGAACCAGGGGTCACAGTCTAAGGGTAAGGAGTAAGCCATTTAGGACTGAGATGAGGAGAAACTTCTTCACTCAGAGAATTGTGAACCTA
Organism: Pristiophorus japonicus; assembly: GCF_044704955.1. NCBI lineage: Eukaryota > Metazoa > Chordata > Chondrichthyes > Pristiophoridae > Pristiophorus > Pristiophorus japonicus. The sequence goes on from NC_091981.1 coordinate 99,604,838, forward strand.
TGAAATTCTCTACCACAGAAAGTTGTTGAGGCTAGTTCGTTAGATATATTCAAAAGGGAGTTAGATGCGGCCCTTACGGCTAAATGATCAAGGGGTATGGAGAGAAAACAGGAATGGAGTACTAAAGTTGCATGATCAGCCATGATCATATTGAATGGTGGTGCAGGCTCGAAGGGCCGATTGGCCTACTCCTGCACCTATTTTCTATGTTTCTATGTTTCTATTACACTTCTCCCTCCTTAATGAAGAGTTATTATAACAAACAATCATCATACATAACTTGCATGGTTATACATGACAAAAGATATGGACTTATTTTGCCATATTTACAAATCAAGCTTAACCACTTGTTTTCTGTTTCGAAGAATATACCTTCGCTCTCGAACAGAACCTTCCAAACATGGTGATGAATTTAAACTCATTCGAGGCTGATCCTGAGGGAAGTTTTCCTCCAAGGGATGCCCTTGATTTCCATTTGAACTCTCTCTAACTTCAGACTGTTTGTTTTCCTGACACGCACTCAGACTTAAATTCTGACTTTCTCTTGGATTTGTTTCCAGTACATTGGATGTAGGATATGCTACTGGTGTATCAAAACTATCTGATGAGTCAGAAATAAATCACTCCCACCTTCAACTTCCATGTCTGTGGGTAAAATATGATCAATGTGAACAAACCTAACCTGTCCATTTATCAAACATCTTGACCAAATATGACCACATCTTGACCACATATCTTAGACTGGGTGTTGTGTAATGAGAGAGAACATTAATTAGCAATCTCATTGTGCGAGGCCCCTTGGGGAAGAGTGACCATAATATGGTGGAATTCTGCATTAGGATGGAGAATGAAACAGTTAATTCAGAGACCATGGTCCAGAACTTAAAGAAGGGTAACTTTGAAGGTATGAGGCATGAATTGGCTAAGATAGATTGGCTAATGATACTTAAGGGGTTGACTGTGGATGGGCAATTGCAGACATTTAGAGAACGCATGGATGAATTACAACAATTGTACATTCCTGTCTGGCGTAAAAATAAAAAAGGGAAGGTGGCTCAACCGTGGCTATCTAGGGAAATCAGGGATAGTATTAAAGCCAAGGAAGTGGCATACAAATTGGCCAGAAATAGCAGCGAACCTGAGGACTGGGAGAAATTTAGAACTCAGCAGAGGAGGACAAAGGGTTTGATTAGGGCAGGGAAAATGGAGTACAAGAAGAAGCTTGCAGGGAACATTAAGGCGGATTGCAAAAGTTTCTATAGGTATGTAAAGAGAAAGAGGTTAGTAAAAACAAACGTAGGTCCCCTGCAGTCAGAATCAGGGGAAGTCATAACGGGGAACAAAGAAATGGCAGACCAATTGAACAAGTACTTTGGTTCAGTATTCACTAAGGAGGACACAAACAACCTTCCGGATATAAAAGTGGTCAGAGGGTCTATTAAAGAGGAGGAACTGAGGGAAATCTTTATTAGTCGGGAAATTGTGTTGGGGAAATTGATGGGATTGAAGGCCGATAAATCCCCAGGGCCTGATGGACTGCATCCCAGAGTACTTAAGGAGGTGGCCTTGGAAATAGCGGATGCATTGACAGTCATTTTCCAACATTCCATTGACTCTGGATCAGTTCCTATCGAGTGGAGGGTAGCCAATGTAACCCCACTTTTTAAAAAAGGAGGGAGAGAGAAAGCAGGGAATTATAGACCGGTCAGCCTGACCTCAGTAGTGGGTAAAATGATGGAATCAATTATTAAGGATGTCATAGCAGCGCATTTGGAAAATGGTGACATGATAGGTCCAAGTCAGCATGGATTTGTAAAAGGGAGATCATGCTTGACAAATCTTCTGGAATTTTTTGAGGATGTTTCCAATAAAGTGGACAAAGGAGTACCAGTTGATGTGGTATATTTGGACTTTCAGAAGGCTTTCGACAAGGTCCCACACAGGAGATTAATGTGCAAAGTTAAAGCACATGGGATTGGGGGTAGTGTGCTGACGTGGATTGAGAACTGGTTGTCAGACAGGAAGCAAAGAGTAGGAGTAAATGGGTACTTTTCGGAATGGCAGGCAGTGACTAGTGGGGTACCGCAGGGTTCTGTGCTGGGGCCCCAGCTGTTTACATTATACATTAATGATTTAGACGAAGGGATTAAATGTAGTATCTCCAAATTTGCGGATGACACTAAGTTGGGTGGCAGTGTGTTGGGGAATTCCAGAACCAGGGGTCACAGTCTAAGGATAAGGGGTAAGCCATTTAGGTCCGAGATAAGGAGAAACTTCTTCACCCAGAGAGTGGTGAACCTGTGGAATTCTCTACCACAGGAAGTAGTTGAGGCCAATTCACTAAATATATTCAAAAGGGAGTTAGATGAAGTCCTTAGTACTCGGGGATCAAGGGGTATGGCGTGAAAGCAGGAAGTGGGTACTGAAGTTTCATGTTCAGCCATGAACTCGTTGAATGGCGGTGCAGGCTAGAAGGGCTGAATGGCCTGCTCCTGCACCTATTTTCTATGTTTCTATGTTTCTATGTTTCACCACTCTTCCTGGTAACCACTTTACCCATTTATGTTGATGGTTTTTCACTCTCACCTTCTGATTTAATTTCACACTTCTCTCTTTTACTCTACCTCTATCATGATTCTCTTTCTGTCTTAATTATGTCTCTTCTACGGACTGTGCCAAGTTTAGTTTTAACAACGAGAATCTGGTTCGTTACGCCTTGGAATATGGCAGGGGCAGAAGACACTCCAAACGGTAGCCTATTAAATTGATATAGACCTAGATGGGTATTTATATCAAACATGACTTGGACTCCTCATCTAGTTCAAGCTATAAGTAGACATTCGTAAGTCCCAACCTTGAGAAAATCTGACCCCCTGTCAGTGTTGTGAACAAATCTTCTATATTTGGCAATGTATTCGGGACATTACCCTCTAGAACCTGGTTACTTTATAATCACCACATAATCTTACCTTACCATCGGACTTAGGTGCAACAACCATGGGTGTAGCCCAATTACATCGATCTATCTTAGAAATGATGTTCTCAGTCTCTAGTCTTTTGAGTTCTTGCTCAACTTTCTCGAGTGCATATGGTACGGAACGTGGCTTGCAGTAAACCGATCTAGCGTCCTTCTGTACCCTGACACTCGCCTTGAAGCCTTGGATCAGACTGCCCATTTCGCAGAACACTTTCGGATAATTCTTGATGACATCATCCTTTGACGCCAATCTCGTTTCAACACGAAAAATCTCACTCCAATCCAGCTTCAATGATCCCAACCAATTTCTTCCTAGTAAGGCAAACTTGTCTCCTGCCACTACTATTAGAGGCAAGCTCTGAACTTGATCCTTGTATTTCACCGGTACGGTGATACGACCTACCACCGGATTGTTCTTGCTCGAGTATCCTCGCAGCTCTATCTTGGCTTTCTCCAGTGGGAAATCCCGCAATTTGTTGAGGTATAGCAACTCCCGTACTACACTCACGGATGCACCAGTGTCGATTTCCATGGGTATCTTGAATCCTGCAACATCTTTGTGGATTATGATACTTTTCGAATCGCCGTCCGTTAACCTTGTGCTCCTGATGATGTTTAACTCTAACATCTCCTCGTCCTGTTGTTGTTCTTCCATGCTATGTAGTCTCTGAGGATTTCTACTCATAGCTTTGAAAGCTGGTTTACCCTTCAGTCGGCATGCCTTCGCAAGATGCCCAGTTATCCTGAAGACGAAACACTCTGCCTTCACATATGGACAACTTTGAGCAATGTGTTGTCCCAGGCACTGATAGCAGGATGTCAATGCTCTGTTCCCATTTCCAGTTTCTGAGACTTTGGGGCCGCACCGCCTTTTACTTTGAACCTGCAGGTAATTCACCTCGGTTGTCTGATGACTGAAATTAGTATGAAATTCTTGGGAATATTGGTCGGCCATGCTCATCGACCTAGCTGTCTGACAAGCTAAATCAAAAGTTAAGTTAGGCATCATCAATAACTTTCTTCTGATCGCATCATTTTTCATCCCACAAACAAAGCAATCTCGCAATGTACGGTTCTGAAAGTCTCCGAAATTACAGTGAATAGATAGCTTTTTTAATGCTACATTCTAATCACTGATATTTTCTTCGGCCTTCTGATTTCGTATTCTAAAACGATAACTTTCAGCAATTTCTAATGGAACGGGGCTGTAATGTTGTTCCGACTTAGTTAGAATCTGTTTCAGCATTGTATCCTTTAGCTTGTCAGGCACAAGCAAATTTATCAGCGTTTCATACAACTCGGGCCCGGCCTCAGTCAAGAATATGGCTCTTTTTCGTTCCAACACTGCCCGGTTATTGTCTTTATTACTGGGAATTTCAGTGATATTATTTGCAGTGAAAAACATTTTGATCCGATCCACATATGCCCTGAAACTTTCATGGTCACGTTGAAATGCCCCCAAATGTCCTCTAACTCCAATAGGGGCAGCCATTTTGACTCTGGCAGTTTAACCAAGTGTGCTCGTAATTTACCTCGGATTTGTAGCTGTTTCCAAAAACAGCGAAGCTCTCAAAGTCTCCCTGTCGGCAACATAAATTTTAGCTTTGTATTATCCGATTCTCATCGCCCAATGTCATATCTTCGGAGAGCACACAACACACAACCTGTAAGATGGCTGCCGATCCGAATCTTCTGACCTGGTCAGGTGACCTGCTCTTTGTTAAACCGCACTAGCTGCAATAACACAGGCGTCCACAGTGTGGAGCTACAGACATTGCACTATTCTCCCTCCAAACTCCTACATGAACCTTCAAATGTGATGTGGCCAAGGCTGCTTTAATTATTCCCGCTGGAACTGAGTCATCGGCAACGTCATCAGACCCACACCCCCATCTACCATCAATGGCACAACCTGGTGCCGAGCTTGTGGCCAACACTTTGCCGTAGGCAATTAGGCTTATAGAGCTGTGCCTGGTCTCCAGTTGTCTTGGACCCCCTTGCCACTGGACCAAGACCTTGCTCAGCTAAGCCCGTGTGGTTGCCGGTGTGCAGCGGCCACCCCACGTTAAAAGAACTCACGCACAGGCATCTTCCACTCCGTCAGTATGAAGTTCAGGACCTGGAACATCAGGACCCTCATGGACAATCCCAACAGCAACAGGCCAGAATGCCGCACTGCCATAGTTGCCCGGGAACTCAGATGTTTTGACATTGACATCGCCGCCCTAAGCGAGACCCGGTGGACAGGGGAAGCCAGTCGAAGGAATATGGTGGAGGTTACACTTTCTTCGGGAAAGGGAAACCAGAGGCAGAACGCCGCCTTCATGGAGTTGGCTTTGCCGTCAAGAATGAGCTGGTCGACCGCCTCAAAGACTCCCTGTGGGGTCAACGAACGCCTCATGACTCTTCGTATTACCCTATCCCAGAACCAATGCGCCACAGTCATCAGTGCGTACGCCTCCACACTCGATGCAATGGATGAGGCTAAAGAGGGTTTTTATTCTAACCTCGAGACATCCTTGTCCCGTGACCCCACGGGCGACAAATTGATCCTCCTGGGTGATTTTAATGCCAGGTTGGCAAAGACACAGCCCTCTGGGGAGGCGTGATTGACAGAGAGTGGGTAGGGAAAGCCAATTCCAGCGCTTCCCTACTCCTGACAAAATGCTTAGAACATGAACTCCTCATTACCAACATGCTGTTCCGCCAGAGGGACAAATACAAGGCATTGTGGCAACACTCTCGATCCAAACACTGGCACCTGCTTGACTCTGTCATCGTCTGAGCCAGGGATTGCAAGGATGTGCGCATCACCCGCGCCATGACAGGAGCTGACGACTGCTGGATGGATCACCGCCTAATCCAATCCATCATCAACATTAACATTGCCCCAAAGCAGAGGGGACAGCAGAAGCAGTACCGCAAAAAAGTTAATGCCAGGGCACTTAGAGACCCAGCTCAGAGAGCCCTATACAGCCAGCGCCTCACAGCCAATCCGGCGTGCCTTGATGACATTAAGATGCTGAATCCCCATAGCACTTGGTCTGTCCTCCAGGCCTCTATAACCAGTGCCTGTGAAGAGACACTTGGTCACTCAACAAGAAAACATCAGGACTGGTTTGATGAAAATGATCAGGAGATCGAAGATCTAATAGATCACAAGCGCAAAGCATTTCTGAGCCTCAAGCAACAGCCCAACTCGGGAGCTGCAAAGCAACATTACAGACGGCTCAAGGCTCCGGTCCAACAAAAAACTCGGGACCTAAAGAACTGGTGGTGGATGGAGAAAGCACAGGAGATACAACAACTGGCCGACAGCCACGATATGCGAGGATTCCTCGCTGCAGTCAAGGCCACCTACGGTCCAAACTCCCAAGGCCCCACCCCACTCCTGGCCAAGAACGGGGAAACACTCATCAAGGACACCGAGGCTGTCAGGGCCCGCTAGAAGGAGCACTTTGAAGATCTCCTCAATCAGGACTCTGCCTTTGACTCAAGTGTTCCCAATTCCATCCCACCATGCCACACGCCACCACCTCAGTGAAACTCCAACATTGCACGAGGTTGGCAAAGCCATAAAACAGTTTAAGAATAACAAGGCTACGGGTGCGGATGGAATCCCTGCTGAGGCGCTAAAATATGGCAGAGAGGCGCTGTTGGCGCGGATACATGACCTCATCTCGCTCATTTGGAGGAAGGAGAGCATGCCGGGAGATCTCAGAGATGCAGTGATTGTGACCATTTTTAAAAAGGGGGACAAGTCCAATTACGGCAACTACAGGGGAATCGTCCTGTTTTCAACCACTGGGAAAGTTGTCGCTTGAGTTCTCCTCAATCGTCTTCTCCCTATGGCCGAGGAGCTCCTCCCGGAATCACAGTGCGGATTTCATCTCCTACGGGGCACAACAGACATGATCTTTGCAGTGCGCCAGTTGCAGGAAAAATGAAGGGAGCAGCGCCAGCCCTTATACATGGCCTTTTTCGATCTTACAAAGGCCTTTGACACTGTCAACCGTGAGGGTCTATGGAGCGTCCTTCTCCATTTCGGGTGCCCCCAAAAGTTTGTCAACATCCCTTGCCTGCAGGCCGTGATCCTTACCAACGGATCCATTACAGACCCAATCCATGTCCGGACTGGGGTCAAACAGGGCTGCGTCATCGCCCCAGCCCTTTTCTCAATCTTCCTCCCCGCTATGCTCCACCTCACAATCAACAAGCTCCCTGCTGGAGCGGAATTAAACTACAGAACCAGTGGGAAACTGTTTAACCTACGCTGCCTCGAGGCCAGGTCCAAGATCACCCCAACCTCTGTCATTGAGCTGCAGTATGCGGACGATGCCTGCGTCTGTGCATATTCAGAGGCTGAACTCCAGGATATAGTCACTGAGGCATATGAAAGCATGGGCCTTGCGCTTAACATCCGTAAGACAAAGGTCCTTCACCTGCCT